>NC_064641.1:553832641-555174308 GCF_023864345.2 Schistocerca serialis cubense
GAGCACGCACTGCGACCGTGGTGACCACACACCGTATTAAGAACCGCCTCCCGTCTTTTTTAATGTCCAGAGACGTATCACTCCGCCGGCCGCTGTGACCGAGCGGTTCTAGGGGCTTCAGACTGGAACCGCGCTGCTGCTACGGTCGCAGATTCGAATCCTGCCTCGGGCATGGATGTATGTGATGTCCTTAGGTTAGTGAGGTTTAAATAGTTCTAAATCTAGGGGACTGATGACGTCAGATGTTAAGTCCCATGGTGCTTAGAGCCATTTGAACCTTTATATATATAAAATGCAATCACGATAGGCCGCGATCGTCTCTAAATCCGACATGCACTGGTAAACGTTTTCCTTTATTACTAGAGGCATAAAACTCTCTGTTCACAAACAACCAATATTCAAAAGCGATCTCTGAATGACATGCCCGCTGCAAAATCTTTCCTCGTACACAGAATGCGGAAGGCGTTGTCCCCATTAAGGACGGTCCCCATTAAGGACGGCCAAAAAAATACCGTTATGTCAAAGCACGATACTTTTCATAATAGTATAGTTATACAGGGTGTAGCTGGTGTAAGCGCATATTTTCATGTCCATCACATACTTTACGGCCTGATGTTTTCTGAACGAACCCAACTGTTCCACCAAGTGAACTGTGTCTGTCAGCGTAGACTAATCGTTTTGCGTTCACGTGTCAACGCATCAAGACCTGACCTCCTGTCCAGGGGAAAGTAAGAATTAATAGCTTGCTCTTGCCACATGCACTTGGAGGTGCTAAACAATCTAAAAATATACGACTTGTAACAAGTACAGTTATTAGTCTGCAAATGACGTAAATACTGATGTAATGTTGTTCAGTACACCGTCCTCAGTCACCAACATAAGTATCTGCACTTGTACGCGTTAGACCCTGGATGTAGTCGTTATAAAGGATAGGGCAAATAAAAGTGGCCTGGATGACAGAGCCCCACGGTACCAAGAAACGTAACAGAGGAAAATAAATAAAGTAGTAACCTAACTATTGCAGATGTTGGAAGTGAACACCATTCATTTTTTGGCACTTTTGGGCCCTGGTCAGAAAGTTGCTAAAGGCGGATCGAAGCTGGACAGTTGGAACTGCTGCAGTCTCATTCGAAATTTTCTTCTGTAATTCTTAAAGACTATGGTGGTTGTTGCGATACTTGTTGGATTTTAGGGCTTCCCGCACAAAGTAGTCGCACACTGACAAATCAGGTGACCTTGGTGGCCAGCTAGGGTAGCTACCTCTGCTAACAACTCTGTCAAGTGTGAAGATTGTGTAAATGTGCTCCAAGGTTCGGCCGGCTGTATGGCCTGTTGCTCCGTCCTGTTGGAAATAACTGTAGGTCTTTTCCTCCTCCATTGATGCATACAATTACTTCCAATCGCATTCACTCGTGCTGGACACTTTTATTTGCTCGACGGTGTATAATTATCAATAATCGATTAATCGATATTAAATACTGAATGTCAAAAGCGACATTGTTTATAATCTCTCTTTTCTTGTCTCAGAGCCACTAAAGTTCTCATTGGCAGAATTCTTCCCCGTTCCAGATACAACCGATCTTTGGAGTCGGACAGTAAATGTATTGCATTGGGCTTAATTTAAATTAAACCTCTTTTAATTGCTGTAAATATTAAAAAATCTGCCAAATATCGCCGGCCGGAGTGGCCGAGTGTTCTAGGTGCTACAGTTTGAAACCGAGCTACCGCTACGGTCGCAGGTTCGAATCCTGCCTCGGGCATGGATGTTTCTGATGTCCTTAGGTTAGTTAGGTTTAAGTAGTTCTAAGTTCTAGGGGAATGATGACCTCAGAAGTTAAGTCTCATAGTGCTCAGAACCATTTTGAATCTGCCAAATATCTAAATATAGATATGTTTCTCTTGATTATATCGACACTTTCTGTAAATATCGGTGCAACACACGTCGACGTTTTTAATAATTTGCCCGACCCTAGCCCCCTATCCCTAACAGGTTTGGAACGTAGTACCGCTTTTGCTACTTTGACTTCAGCTGTAAGCCGCCTTCATGATGTTACAATTTTGTGACCAGTGTACATGAGGCTTCTGACTTGTTTCGCAGTTTTTACAAAGTAGAAGGTTTGCGAAACAATAACGCGGCTGTAATAGAGCGCAGGTGGTCCCCGGACAAGCGGCGCGCGGGTTGTTCCGGCCACCGGCGCCCGTTCGGCCCGCAGCCGCCCCCAGGGGCCGCCACACTGCGCTGTAGACGCGCGGCAACACGTGCCCGTTATTAGCCGCGGTCCCGAGTTCGAGCCCTGGCGCGTCCCGGCCGCATAATTAGCGTGGCGCGGCGTGGCGTCGCGGCGCGGGCCCTGCTACACGGCGCGTTATTAGCGGCATAAATACCGACGCAGGCACAGGCAGAGGCGCGCCCACGCTCTAGGCGACGCGCTACCCACAACTGACTGCTGGCCTGACCACGCCGCTGCTAGCAACAGCTGCTGCTGCTGCTGCTGCGGCGTGGCGCGGTGGGGCCGCCACACGCTTTGCGACAATAAAACTGCTCACCCCGGAAGTACACTACTTGCCATTACAATTGCTACACCACGAAGATGACATGCTACAGGCGCGAAATTTAACCGACAGGAAGAAGATGCTGTGATATGCAAATGATTAGCTTTTCAGAGCATTCACACAAAGTTGGCGCCGGTGGCGACACCTACAACGTGCTGACATGAGGAAAGTTTCCAACCGATTATACAAACACAAACAGCAGTTGACAGGCGTTGCTTGGTGAAATGTTGTTGTGATGCGTCGTGTAAGGAGGAGAAATGCGTACCATCAGGTTTCCGACTTTGATAAAGGTCTGATTGTAGCCTATCGCGATTGCGGTTTATCGTATCGCGACATTGCTGCTCGCGTTGGTCGGGATCCAATGACTGTTAGCAGAATATGGAATCGGTGGGTTCAGGAGGGTAATACGGAACGCCGTGCTGGATCCCAACGGCCTCGTATCACTAGCAGTCGAGATGACAGGCATCTTATGCGCATGGCTGTAACGGATCGTTCAGCCACGTCTCGATCCCTGGGTCAACAGATGGGGACGTTTGCTAGACAACAACCACCTGCACGAACAGTTCGACGACGTATGTAGCAGCATGGGCTGTCAGCTCGGACACCATGGCTGCGGTTACCCTTGACGCTGCATCACAGACAGGAGCGCCTGCGATGGTGTACTCAACGACGAACCTGGGTGCCCGAATGGCAAAACGTCATTTTTTCGGATGAATTACAGGTTCTGTTTACAGCATCATGATGGTCGCATCCGTGTTTGTCGATATAGCGGTGAACGCACATTGGAAGCGTGTATTCGTCATCGCCATACTGGCGTATCACCCGGCGTGATGGTATGGGGTGCCATTGGTTACACGTCTGGGTCACCTCTTGTTCGCATTGACGGCACTTTTAACAGTAGACGTTACATTTCAGATGTGTAACAACCCGTGGCTCTATCCGTCATTCGATTCCTGCGAAACCCTACATTTCATCAGGATAATGCACGACCGAATGTTGCAGGTCCTGTACGGGCCTCTCTGGATACAGAAAATGTTCGACTGCTGCCCTGCCCAGCACATTCACCAGATCTCTTAACAATTGAAAACGTCTGGTCAATGGTGGCCGAGCACCTGGCTCGTCACAATACGCCAGTCACTACTCTTGATGAACTGCGGTATCGTGTTGAAGCTGCATGGGTAGCTGTACCTGTACACGCCATCCAAGCTCTGTTTGACTCAATTCCCAGGCGTATCAAGGCCGTTATTACGGCCAGAGGTGGTTGTTCTGGCTACTGATTTCTCAAGATCTATGCACCCAAACTGCGTGAAAATGTAATCACATGTCAGTTCTAGTATAATATATTTGTCCAATGAATACCCGTTTATCATCCGCATTTCTTCTTGGTGTAGCAATTTTAATAGCCAGTAGTGTAAACGATAGTCACTCGTTTTTCGGTGGTGCACACTGGTAGATCTGTATACTTGTTCAACATTTTGTAATACCTCATTCCTAGCCGGGCCTGTGTGATCGTTCTGTTCGCTATTATGAACGCTGAGAGCCATGTTCCGGTATCCGGTGGATGGAAGAGGCCTTTTTTTTCAGCACGGAGATATGGTTTTAAAATGGCGTGGCGTAGCGTGGAGATATGGTTTTGAATGAGTTGCCATCTCTCTTATTCAAGGAAGCTAATGGAGACGTTGCTATTAAGTAATGAAGGACCCATCCACCCTTTCCTGAGCGCTTGATTCATAATATACACTGGCAGAAAACATTAGTACACCCTTTTAGAGTTTTCAAGTTTACTCAAGAATTATTGTTGCGACAGTGCGTACGGCGTACGTGAAATTATTACGTTTACAGATTAATAGCACAGGCGGTTCTGACGTACCAGGTATCACCCATGCTGAAACACTCACATTAGTACTTGATGTAGCTTCCACGGGCAGCAATGCAGGTGCTGACCTGGCATCCAGTAGATCGTACAGATGGAGAATACTGTCCTGGGATGTTACGTCACGCCTGCTCGACTTGTTTACGTAGTATCTTAAGAGCTGTTGGTTGATGAGTAGCATGAGTCACTTCTCGTCCCAGCATATCCCATGGGTGCTCGATTGGAGCCAAGTCCGGAGATCGTGCTGGCCAGAGCTGCACGTCTTACAGAGCACATTGAATTTCACGGGCAGTGTGTGGGTGAGAATTATCCTACCGAAACAACACATCACCTTCCTGTTGCAAGAAGAGCAAAACAATGGGTCTAACAACACTCTGCCCGTACCGCGTCCCCTCCAGGAACACCAAATATGAACGAGAGTTATAGCTTATCGTACCCCAGACCATAAGGCATGGGGACAATGTGTCTTGGATGATTGCACTCTACTACCCAGCGCTTACCAGGTCTACGTCGAACGTGCAAACGATCATCACTTGTGTGCAAGCAGAATCTGCTTTCATTGCTGAAGACCACGACGCACCATTCCATCTTCGAAGTGATCGTCTGACGACACCAGTCAACAAGTGCACGTCGATGCTGCAGCGTGAGTGGAAGACGGGCTAGTCGTGTGGGTTGTGGAGCGGCGGGTGGAATAATTGGTATAAATGTTCCTATTATTTATTTAATGCTGTTGTTTGCTGTTCTCGACACTGGCTCTCTAACTACAATATTGGCAACCAGAAAATGATTAGCAAAACGTGAAGCCTGTAATTAGAATTCCTAGTGCCCGCTTCATCTGAGAAATGCATTTATAGCTGCAGCTTATAGCTCTGAGGAATTAGGAGATTGTCTGGGATTCATAATCAAAAACCATTCTCTCTAAAATGCTCACTATACTCTGAAAGTCACAGACCAAAAAGAATCCACACAATCCAACTACCAGAGCAGTCCAGAGTCTAATGCGCTGATGCAACTATAACTGTTCAAATTAAATGTTTAAGTGAATGCTCGCCATAATTTGATGATAATGTTCATCAAAAGCCTCGCTAAATAATGGTAGAATGTCTGTCCCGCGGCGGCACGTGAAAATGCGACATACGCAAACTGAAGATAGATCATTAAAGTCATCCCAGAATTAACACTTCACTCGAAAACGATTTCATGGTTACGAGTAACCCGAGTAACTTATTACGGCATCCGAGGCTGTTTATAGCAATGATACCGACGCGACGCGACTCCCGGCACAGATGGTGCGCTAATCAGCGTCTGGAGAGAACTGGGGCCCTCCTCTCTCGAGCAGCATTCTTACATATAAAGCCACGGTGCGGACGGCTAAGGGAACGCCTGATCAAATCCACTCTCCCGACTAGCCGCTGGGCTAGTACTGCACCACTTTAAGTTATCGAATAAATCATTGCTTCCTTTGGTGATGGCTGATGAAGCTCTCAATTTAAATGTGTAATCAGCACACAGGTAAGTAATCGTAATAAAAGCCTGTTGTGGCTAAGTCAAATATTTTGGGCGAGAGAATTAATTTAATTACACTACACGCAGTAGACGAGCTCTGAACTTGCCCTTTGGAGATACGCTATCGCTATAATTTTGTAGTTCTTCAGTTGAAACTTCTCACATCTTTATAATTATAGCGGATATCCCTTCTACTTAAATTTAAACATCCTAGCCTTATTTATTTGCCTACGTAATCTATCTTGCTTCCTTAATTTCTAAGACAAAAACCAGAAAATCATGAATTTCAACTAAAATTTTAATTTGTGAGATCCAGAATACTGTTTCTACTAAATTATTATGTAAAAGGAAACTAAATATAAATTTTTAAGTTTCTAGCTCTTTTATGTTGCGCCAATGATTTTTACAGAAAAACATCCAAATTTCGAAAATGGTATAAGTTATTGAACTGATATCCAACACATACTTATTAAGTATTACTCCTGACATGCTAGAAACGTTTCAGGTTATTTACTTGATTTTTAAAGTATTGTGCAACATTTATGACGTCAGAGCTAGTTACAGCGGACTGGCTGGCACACAATGGAAAGACTGATGTGAATTTTTACACGGCGTGAGTAGGCTGCTTCGCTACAGGGTGCCCGTAGTCTCACTGATAAAAACCGACTCGCAGCAGTTTATGTTGACACGCTGGGCTCACAAACCCTCTTATCAGTGTTACGGTAGCTGTACGACCTGCGACTGCTGTCCTTACAATACGACGATCCTGGCAAGTTTCTGTTTTGTGTGGACGTCCAGAACCTCGTCTACAGGTGTGACAACGCTCACGTGACCACTGATATCAGCATCGTTGCATAACTTCAGCATGTCCAACTTGTGTGTCAGTTCTCCGAAAGGATCATCCCCCCACTCAGAAGGCCACAATTTGACCCCTTTCTAACTTGCTCGGTTGGCTCCATGAAGCATGAGTGAGTTCTGTGGCATGGTTGCTAATTTAACTCGTCTGCACAACACTGAACCTTTAGTTGCGGCCGGCCGCGGTGGTCTAGCGATTCAGGCGCTCAGTCCGGAACCGCGCGACTACTACGATCGCAGGTTCGAATCCTGCCTCGGGCATGGATGTGTGTGATGTCCTTAGGTTAGTTAGGTTTAAGTAGTTCTAAGTTCTAGGGGACTGATGACCACAGATGTTAAGTCCCATAGTGCTCAGAGCCAAAGTACTTTAGTTGCGAGCATTCCCTATTAGAGGGTAGACACAGACGGCGTTCTGGTAGCTACGGCACCACGCTATCTGTTAGCAGACGACGTTGAATCTATTATTAGTCCATCTACTATACCCCAGGTGGCATATGCCGTCATCCGATCAAAATAGACGTTGTCATTCCATGTGTACTGCTTTTTCAATTTAAGTTCATCTGACAGACGTATTCATCCTTCCACACGTTAACAAAGTAAAAGTGCTCTCTTGAAACAACTTTGTAACATATGTTCTGAAAGCTTTGTATACGCGCAATGCGCCTTGTGATTTCTAGCTGTCTTTTAGATCAGCGGTTCTCGAACGTTTTTAGCGATGGAACTCTTTTGAAATACTAAATATTCTATGGATCCCTAAAAAACCAAAATCTTGTTTTACGTCCATTTCTTAGTTATAATCATGTAATGAAAATCAAACAAATATCTTTTGATTTCTACAAAAATATACAAAACGATATACAATAATAAAGTACACAAAATAACGCGGTATTGATTTCACTGTAAACTATAAAATTGTTTCGATTTAAAGGGAAGTATGAAGCTTTTCTTAAATTTTCGAACATCTGCTTAATATCAGACTTGACAGAAGTGAGGCGAAGGAGCATGTCATGTTCAGCATCCAGACTAATGTTTTTTTTTTTTTTTTTTAAATTGAGGTATTTATTTTGCTGCTGCCTACGTACCAAAAATACATCCACACAATAGTGAAAACAATCGGCACTGATGAGGGCGTGATTTAACGCAGCTGATTATATTTACTGCCTCATCAAGAGCCAGTTTTATATTTGGCACCATCTTCTACACTCCTGGAAATGGAAAAAAGAACACATTGACACCGGTGTGTCAGACCCACCATACTTGCTCCGGACACTGCGAGAGGGTTGTACAAGCAATGACACACGCACGGCACAGCGGACACACCAGGAACCGCGGTGTTGGCCGTCGAATGGCGCTAGCTGCGCAGCATTTGTGCACCGCCGCCGTCAGTGTCAGCCAGTTTGCCGTGGCATACGGAGCTCCATCGCAGTCTTTAACACTGGTAGCATGCCGCGACAGCGTGGACGTGAACCGTATGTGCAGTTGACGGACTTTGAGCGAGGGCGTATAGTGGACATGCGGGAGGCCGGGTGGACGTACCGCCGAATTGCTCAACACGTGGGGCGTGAGGTCTCCACAGTACATCGATGTTGTCGCCAGTGGTCAGCGGAAGGTGCACGTGCCCGTCGACCTTGGACCGGACCGCAGCGACGCACGGATGCACGCCTAGACCGTAGGACCCTACGCAGTGCCGTAGGGGACCGCACCGCCACTTCCCAGCAAATTAGGGACACTGTTGCTCCTGGGGTATCGGCGAGGACCATTCGCAACCGTCTCCATGAAGCTGGGCTACGGTCCCGCACACCGTTAGGCCGTCTTCCGCTCACGCCCCAACATCGTGCAGCCCGCCTCCAGTGGTGTCGCGACAGGCGTGAATGGAGGGACGAATGGAGACGTGTCGTCTTCAGCGATGAGAGTCGCTTCTGCCTTGGTGCCAATGATGGTCGTATGCGTGTTTGGCGCCGTGCAGGTGAGCGCCACAATCAGGACTGCATACGACCGAGGCACACAGGGCCAACACCCGGCATCATGGTGTGGGGAGCGATCTCCTACACTGGCCGTACACCACTCGTGATCGTCGAGGGGACACTGAATAGTGCACGGTACATCCAAACCGTCATCGAACCCATCGTTCTACCATTCCTAGACCGGCAAGGGAACTTGCTGTTCCAACAGGACAATGCACGACCGCATATATCCCGTGCCACCCAACGTGCTCTAGAAGGTGTAAGTCAACTACCCTGGCCAGCAAGATCTCCGGATCTGTCCCCCATTGAGCATGTTTGGGACTGGATGAAGCGTCGTCTCACGCGGTCTGCACGTCCAGCACGAACACTGGTCCAACTGAGGCGCCAGGTGGAAATGGCATGGCAAGCCGTTCCACAGGACTACATCCAGCATCTCTACGATCGTCTCCATGGGAGAATAGCAGCCTGCATTGCTGCGAAAGGTGGATATACACTGTACTAGTGCCGACATTGTTCATGCTCTGTTGCCTGTGTCTATGTGCCTGTGGTTCTGTCAGTGTGATCATGTGATGTATCTGACCCTAGGAATGTGTCAATAAAGTTTCCCCTTCCTGGGACAATGAATTCACGGTGTTCTTATTTCAATTTCCAGGAGTGTATATCGCGAGTGCTTGTCTGTGCAGGATACAAAGGTTGTAACTACAGTTTGTCGCTTTAATTTTTATTAGTGATACCGCTCCTGCTGTTTCACCAGTTATTGCCTTGGCCCCTATCTGTACAAACATCGATACAATAGTTCCAGTCAAGATGATTTA
Source organism: Schistocerca serialis cubense (assembly GCF_023864345.2). Lineage (NCBI taxonomy): Eukaryota > Metazoa > Arthropoda > Insecta > Orthoptera > Acrididae > Schistocerca > Schistocerca serialis. Next base: position 553,842,208 of record NC_064641.1, read on the forward strand.
TTTCAAACAACAGTTCAAATGGTTCAAATGGCTCTGAGCACTATGGGACTCAACTGCTGAGGTCATTAGTCCCCTAGAACTTAGAACTAGTTAAACCTAACTAACCTAAGGACATCACAAACATCCATGCCCGAGGCAGGATTCGAACCTGCGACCGTAGCGGTCTTGCGGTTCCAGACTGCAGCGCCTTTAACCGCACGGCCACTTCGGCCGGCTTCAAACAACAGTTAATCTTGTTAAAAACATATCTTTCGGTAGTGTCAGTTGGCAGCGATGTGCACATAAGCCAGTCTTCTTTGAGCTAATGTTCATATGCATACCGTACAATTATCGTCAAGATGGGTATTCCAGCAACATTAGTCGATTCATCCACTTGTAAGACGAATTTGTTGTGTTGAAGGCGACCAACTGGTTCTTGTTTGATATAGCCTGTGAGATCGATAATTCCAAGCCAAATAGTGTCGTTTGAAAGCGGCACTGTACAAAGATAGGTTGCAGATTTTTCATTCAGCATACATTGTGTTTTATCTGCCGCACAAGTTTTTTCTGTTCTTTTCCTTAAATTCTCAGAAATTGTGTGCACGTTGCTCACTTGTGGAATACTATAGATTACCAAATACGATTCGTCCGTGGCTTTTTTATTCGCAGTTAGGGTCGCTTCATAGTTTTTTGACTTCTTAATAACTGTTCCTTCTTAGGTATAAAAAATTCTTCATTCTTGTCTTATCAATCATGGTGTATAATTTCTAAATGTCGGTACGACCTAGGGGTGCCTTGGAGGTATTCGAAATGCGTAGCTTTATAACATGCAGATTCGTCATACTTTTTTTCACCTTTTGTGAGTCGTTTTAGATATCTTACTGCGTGAAACCATGGAGCTTGAAGTCGTTACATCATCATCTTGAATCTCATAGTCTTGATCGAAAATCTTTGAGGTTGATGCCGCATCTTTCGGATGAAGCACCATTAAATTTTCAGTGCGAGATTTTGTTGCAACAGCTTTAAATAAATGCTCTATGCTTAGAGCCATTTGAACCATTTGAGCTTACGCTTGGATACGAAAAGAGTGGAATTCAGTGTGTCACAAATTTTATGAATAAATCGAATATTCCAAAATAAATGTGGTCCAAATCGGTCACTTTCCTACTGCCAAAGTACGTCTGTGGGCAGGGGCACCTGGTACCCTGTTCTGCAATCCCCGCCAAAGAGACTTATGTACCTCATCTCTCTGCGTCTAATGTTATCCCATGTGAGAGTGTGACACGTTCTAGAAATGTTTGCAAATCATGTAACTGGAGTGGTACGTGGGTACCAGCCCAGTATTCACCTAGGCGGGTGTGGTAAACTGCCTAAAAGCCACATCAAAGCTAGTCGTGTACTTGCCATTGACGTTAATCTACCGGGCAAATTGGATACGAGGCCATCGTGAAACAACGTGGTATAGTGCGCACAAAATGCCGTGGCCGCTAGATGCGCAGTCAGCTGGGGAAGCGTAGGGAGAGCGGTGGTGGTGGGAGTTCGCTCAGAGAGGTGTAGGGGAAATGCCGTTCTAAACTGAAGCCTACGCTCACATTTTTGGTAAATATTAAGCAGGGCCCCTCCACATCCACACTTGCATAGTGACCATTCAAAAAGACAAGGCACGTCTTCTTTGGTTAGTATCTAAAAAGAATTCCGCCGAAAATGTCGCGATTTATTTTCGCCTGATCTTAACCATTTGTAGCTTTCAGAGAAGAGCCACGAGTGGGGAATTTTGAGTAAAACCCACACATTTCTCTTTTTTCCATGTTAACATGTGATTGTTTTGCCAAAACACAGTGGGATTTACACAGTCTCACTTGACTAACATGTTGTGCAGACACAATTGCGAGAGAATTCTGGAACAGTGGTTTATTAAATTTATTGAGTGACCAAATGAGGAAAAGTAAGGTCAGTATCTTATGAAAAAGCACATCCTCGGTAAAAAAAAAAAAGCGTGTAATAACTTCGCTTATGTTGTTCCAAAACCCATAGCATTTCCCGTTTCACAAGCCATCGATGGTCCTTAAAAATTGCATTCTTCCATCTGAAAAGTCTGTAGTTAGTGGAATAACACACTAATTAATGAATTTTTGCGTAATAACCATAGAGCAAAATACTCTCCTCTTAGTGTGCTATTATCTGCCTAAACCTCATATCGATATCTCAAACCGTTTATGAAATATGAGGAATGTTTCACCAGCTGCGACATAGTCGCCTATACGAACAGTGATTCAATATCGTCAAATTTTTTTTTTTATTCCAGTCTTTGAGCCGGCCGGAGTGGCCGTGCGGTTCTAGACGCTGCAGTCTGGAACCGAGCGACCGCTACGGTCGCAGGTTCGAATCCTGCCTCGGGCATGGATGTGTGTGATGTCCTTAGGTTAGTTAGATTTAATTAGTTCTAAGTTCTAGGCGACTGATGACCTCAGAAGTTAAGTCGCATAGTACTCAGAGCCATTTGAACCAGTCTTTGATCACAGTATCAATTGTTTTGACGATGACCGGTTTCGGTCCGTAAGGCTGATTATATGTTTTGACAGTGTCATTATGGCCTTATCACTTTAGGACATGGTGTAGAAAAATGGTTCAAATGGCTCTGAGCACTATGGGACTCAACTTCTGAGGTCATTAGTTCCCTAGAACTTAGAACTAGTTAAACCTAACTAACCTAAGGACATCACAAACATCCATGCCCGAGGCAGGATTCGAACCTGCGACCGTAGCGGTCTTGCGGTTCCCGACTGCAGTGCCTTTAACCGCACGGCCACTTCGGCCGGCGGTGTAGAACAGATCTGAGGATGCTCATTACGGACTGAAACCCGTCATCGTCAAAAGGACTGATATTGTGATCAAAGACTGGAAAAAAATATGAGGAATGTTGTGTATATTTCTCTCTGATTTTATAGCTGTCGCGGTGCGATCGCAAAAGAGTTCGCTACCTCAGATCAATTTTCTCGATATTGGTGATATGCAGAGACTTCCAACCAAGTCTAAAGAATAAGTTGAATATGTTAGCTAAGTTTCATACGCAGCAATATATTGTGTAATATGCGCCAGACGCAAAATCATAGCGACCCCTATTTTTCATTGCAAACTTTCTCGAGATCCGCGAAAACCGCGAGGAGTGGCCGCGCGGCTAGAGGAGGCTTGTCACGGATTGCACGGTGCGCCCGCCGGAGGATCGAGTCCTCCCTAGAGGGTATGGTTGTGTGTGTTGTTCTTAGCATAAGTTGGTTGAAGGTAGTTTAAGGAGTCTACGGACCGATGACCTCAGCAGTTTGGTCCCTTAGGAATTTATACACAGTTTCGCGCCAAGAGTTTTACTTCCATGTAAACATCCCAATAACTATGACCATTAACAAAATGATGGCACGTCATAACGAACCTGACATATAAGGCTACAAGTTTTTTGTTTTTTTTTCCTACCGAATGGTTTCTGTAAAATCGTTTGAGAAAGATTGCAGGGAGTGCGCGTCGATTCCGTTGTCGGCCTCGCCTTCTCAACAAAAGGATGAACTCGCCTAAGTCTTTGGACGAAAACTGGTCACTGCACATCGCCACCGTATCCCACACGACTTAAAACGCATGCAGCTATCAGGGTGAGTCCTGTCGTGACAGTCTGACGAGCACAGTACTCTTTTTCTGGTTCACGGCGTTTTTCTACATAAAGAAAGAAATTAAAGGGGCATTGGGTCGAGGGGCAAATTCCGATCTTAATTTACATACAAAAAATTAATAAAATGTGTGCTAATGGAAACGTTAGTTGACATCTGAGGTGTCTGAGGATATACTAACTCACAACAGCTTAGCATTAATCACAGAATTCTCCACACTTTACTCGTTTGTATTTCAATACGTACATCATAATGATGCAAGTAAAACTTAAATTCAGTTATGTTTGTTGGACTCTCGTATAAATTTTACTGTTCTTATCTGTTTACATCGGTCCTGAGAGAAAATCCTAGCGCCACTTGCTTTTCGTCGGGAAACAAGGAAATTGAGACAGATGACTGCCGATACGGTTAACAGAGGTAGAGAAGTTTCCACGATGTTTGCGCGGCTGGGGCTCAGATGGCGCTGTCGGCGTGCCGGAGACAAAGTGATCCTTCCCCGTAAGTGGTGTGACTGACTGCCGCTCCACGTGATCTCTTATCTGTCGCCGCGGGAAGGAGGAGGGAGATTCACCGAGAAATTCGCCGTCGCAGCGGAAGGCGGCTGCAGTGACTGATTCCTCCTTCGCAAAGTTAGGTCTAATGAGCCGAGCACGCTGACGGAAGGCGCCACTTCTCCAAAGAGTGATTCTGCAGTTGTGGCTTCGTTTTCGGGTGCCGTTATTACTTGTGTGATGGTAGGGTTTTCTCATTGTGATAAACTCACTAGAACCCACAATTCACCTTACTCAGTTAGTAATGGTATTTGTTACTTACGAAAGAAAAAAATACACCGAATGTATGTAACATTCTACTCTTTTTTTTATTTTACAATCAGGCTTTCGGCTGTTACACCATTGACAGGTACAAAGATATTTATGTGCGGTTGTGAAACTTTAGCGGGATCAAAGATTTTAAAATAATGCCACTACAGATTATCTGTTTGTTTCAAAAGATGACAATTCTTTATGTTAATTTAGGACTAAAAGAAGAAGAAATAACTCAGTAAAAATTGGATATAAAAAAATTAGGTTAAACAAAATATGTGACACATAAAATAACGAACTAAATTACAATCATTCCGAGAGAAAAATGAGTTGAACATTCGTCGCTAGTGATCATTTTACATGGTTTCAAAAGCTGGCTTCCTCCAGATGCTCCTCATACTTTACAGACTGGAAATTCTTGTTCTGAGATATTTAATGCCAACTACGAAGCAGATTGGGCATTTCGTCCTCCTTGTGTTAATGTTGACTCAGTTCCAGATTATTGCAATACAAGCGCAATTTAGTTTTGGCGCGAATTCAAGCAATACTAAAATTATCTTTCCAGTATCTCGTGGATCCTGCAAATAGATTGCCCCATCATATGATTCACCATGACATCATAAGCTTTCTATTGAATTTCTATCAGCCGTGGCTTGTTTTGAGGGATTTATTACAATAATTCATCGATATACACTGAAGCGCCAAAGAAACTGATACAGGCATGAGTATTCAAATACAGGGATATGTAAACAGACAAAATACGACGCTGCTGTTGGCAACGCCTATATAAGACAAAAAGCGTGTGGCGCAGTTGTTCCATCTGTTACTGCTGCTACAATGGCAAGTTATCAAGATTTAAGTGAGTTTGAACGTGATGTTATAGTCGGCGCACGAGCGACGGGACATAGCATCTCCGAGGTAGCGATGTAGGGGGAATTTCCCGTACGACTCTTTAGCCAGTGTACCATGAATATCAGGAATCCGGTAAAACATCAGATCTCCCACATCGCTGGGGCCGAAAAAAGGTTCTGCGAGAACGGGACCAACGACGACCAGAGAGAATCATTCAACGTGATAGAAGTGAAACCTTTTTGCAAATTGCTGCAGATTTCAATACTGGGCCATCAACAAGTGTCAGCGTGCAAACCATTCAACTGAACATGTTCGATATGGGCTTTGGGAGCCGAAGACCCACTCGTGTACCCTTACTGACAGCACGACACAAAGCTTTACGCCTCGCCTAGGCCTGTTAACACCGACATTGGACTGTTGATGACTGGAAAGATGATAGTTTGGATACAACTCTGACAGGTGACACGTACGTAAGCATCCTGTCTGATCACCTGCATTTGTTCATGTCCATTGTGCATTCCGACAGACTTAGGCAATTCCAGCAGGACAATGCGACATCCCACATGTCCAGAATTGCTATAGAGTGGCTGTAGGAACACTCATCTGACTTTAAACACTTCCGCTGGCCACCAAACGTCCCAGAAATAAACATATTTGAGCATATCTGGGATGCTTTGCAACGTGCTGTTCAGAAGAGATCGTCACCCCCTTGTAAGCATACTGATTTATGGACAGCCCTGCAGGATTCATGGTGTCAGTTCCCTCCAGCACTACTTCAGATATTAGTCGAGTACATGCCACGTCGTGTTGCGGCACTTCTGCCTGCTTGCGGGGCCCTACACGATATTAGGCAGGTGTACCAGTTTCTTTGGCTCTTCGGTGTATATTCCTCTTTTTATATTTCCGAATTTAATGCATCAATTCTATCTCTTTGTGATATTTACATTCCGAGTTCAACTAAAGTTTGATTACTTATTGTTAAGCATTTGTCTTCCAAACAATTAAGTGCCTGATTAAATATCTCTTCATTGAATTCGGTAGTTACTGCCTGATGGACTTGCACCTGATGAAACACTTATCTTTCATACGTTCTTTGAATTTCTCCCGTAATCAATTTAGATTCGATGAACCACACGTTGTCACTGTAATGACAGACATATATATATCTCACTTCTTCTTCTGTTAGCGTCAACGCAGTTCCTCGAAGTACCAGCCCCCAATGGTTATCATCTTCCAATGCTTCTAAACACTTACGTGCTTCTCTGTACGTTTCACTTACATGTCTATCAATTTTTTTCTTAAATACGTGTAACATGTTCCTCCACGAATTTCACGTAGCAGCATTCGGAGATAAAGTACTCAGCATTTTTTGGATACACCGCATAGACTCTTCGCAGTGCTTCACTTTTGGTATTCCCTTCGCGACCTTCGACTGGGATTCCTTGATTTCTTCATTGAAAGATTCGTCTTGTTGAATTTCGTTTATAATGTGACGGTATATCGGCAGACAACAATGTCCTTACAAATGGATGTCTCTGACAAAGCTGGTAAATGCAGTTAATGTGGTAATCACAGGTAGTCGCTGTAGTCTGTCTTGCAAAATATACTCGTTGACCGTTTTCTAAATGCACTGCCATACGAACAATTGCTGGTTCTCGGTCATGTCTTGGGAAACTCAGTACTCACTATGCCGTTACATTATGATTTCTGTGACTGTCCATGTAACGGTGAAGTATTTCATCTTTCCGATGTTGTTCTCTGTTTTCTCAGGTATACAGGAATATCACTGCCTCTCTTAACGTATTTGCACACATATTTAACTTATTGAAATAAGTCGCAGTACTGCGTACTTAAGTGTGCTTGAAATATTTTTGGCAGAAGCGGACTGAATAGCACCACCCGTTAATTATCTACAACTGTCTCTTGCTTTCACCATTTTTTCCTCTGTAGCCAGGATATCCATCTTCTCATGTTTGTACCTCATTTGGACTGCTCTTTGTCTTTACTCATACGTGGTGAATTCAAGTTTAATCTTCCACACAGATGATTTGTCATGGTTTTCACTATTATGCTGTCCAATTCCGGATCCTCTTTGGATTCGAACAGTCATCTGTAATTACTTGATCAGTTTCATTTGGATGGATTTTTTCATGTGACCAAATTAAACTTTGTGAAATCGAAAGTGGACTGATCGCATAACTGCAATGTGCAAGAAGGCTTTACCATCTCTCCGTATCCTAGAGAAATATAAGAAGATGTTCCCTCTTGACATGCACAAGAAACAAACACTTATACTTCCATATATGTTACTGGTTATGCGATATTATTCTGAAAGGCCTTACGCAGGAGAGCTCAAGGCACCTGGTACTGGTTATGAACGCCTGACTTCGTTATATCTGTGATGTTGGACACCGATTATGTTTCACTATCGTACTCACAGCTATCCAGGCTGCGTGCAGACATGCGTAGAGATTTCTGTTTCCTGTCTTCTCTACTGTTTTATCAATGAACACTGACCCTCATATCTCTCCTCAGCCTTAACGCTCTTATCTGAACAACACAGCAGAAACATTCATTCCCATCAGACCACATCCTTTCTGTCCCACTTCTTCTTTAACTACCCTCTCGAAGTCCTTCTCAGGAACACGAAACAGAGATAACCTCCCGCATTATGTTAGAAAGCTTAGTAACATCTCCAGCTTCAGAAGACAATGACGTATCTACAGAGCAACAATAAGGATTACCATTGTCCTGTAGCACTCGTTACCCTTTTACATCCTTCGCTCTTTTGGCAATATTCTTAGTTGGTGCATACTCCTTAAATTTTCTTTCCCTAGATTTCGCTGTATTAGGAAACATTTGTCTGCACACCTATAAATTCTTATTATATTTGCCATTATTATTATTATTATTATTAGTGACAGCAGCTGCAGTAGTACAAGTATTGCCAGTATTATTTACTCACATTGCCACTTCAGACACGCAAATTATTTTAGTATTCTCATATTAAAATTGCTATTTCCTATGAAGCTTTGATGTAAAAAAGGTACTGCATGTGTGAAACGCTGGAACGATGTAAGGGCCTGATGTCCCTCATCAGAAAAGGTCAAATAAATAAACAGAATAATCCTCGTTACTCCCATTCTAATGTGAACATCAAGCATCAATCAGTTTCAAAAACATAACAAATTTTGATGAGATCCATGAATCTCCTTTTTCCTGTCGAAAAAGTGGAACTATTATGTCATGACAGTCCATGGGAGTTTGCCCGTAAGTCTACTGTTCTTTAATCTTCGGTGACTACGACGTGCAACGGAATGTTATGAAAAAAATTATTTCGGCCACGTCTACTCCTCCATCTGGGTCCAGCTGTTTCAAACTGTAACGGTATCCGTCTTCTCCTCTTGTAGAAATTAACGTATATTGAAGCTCAATGTAAGAAGGATGTATTTGTGTCATGCGTTGTCATCTTTCTCTTCTTCGTTGAATAATTATATCATGACTTGTGGACTCAGTCCACAATAATTACGATGGTAATTTCACTGATTCGAGGTGCACTGAACCTACGTCCATGTTCTTGTGCAAATCTTATGTCATATCTAATCACAACTTGTGGGGTCTGCGCTACACTCGAATCCTACCATCAGCTCTTACGAACTGAAATCGGGACTCATATGACCAGGCCACGGTTTTCCTGTCGTCTTGGGTCGGACCGATACTGTCACGAGCCCGGTAGAGGCGATACAGGCGATGTCGCGACGTTAGCAAAGGCTCTCGCGTCGGTCGTCTGCTGCCACAGCGCATCAACGCCGAATTTCGCCGCATGCTCCCAAGAGACGCTTTCGTCGTACGTCCCACATTGATTTCTGCGATTATTTCACGCAGTGTTGCTTGGCTGTTAGCACTGACAACTCTATGCTAACGCCGCTTTCCTCGTTTGTTAAGAGGAGGCCGTCAGTTACTGCCTTGTTCGTCGTGAGAGGTAATGCCTGAAATTTGGTATTCACGGCACTATCCTGACACTGTGAATCTCGGAATAGTGAATTCCGAAATGGAATGTCCCATGCGTCTAGATCAACTACAATTCCACGTACAGATTCTTCTAATTCCCGCCGTGCGACCGAAATCACGTCGGAAACCGTTTTCATATTGATCACCTGAGTGCAAACGACATGTCTGCGAATAAACTGCCCTTTTATAGCTAGAGCATGCGACACTACCGGTGTCTGTATATGTGCATAACTGTATCCCATGACTTTTGACACTTCAGTGTATATCATAATAGGTTTTTTTTCTGTGAGATACGGAGCTTCAGCGTCCGAGAGAAATAGTAGCAGTTTCGGTCAGATGTTGTGTTCCCCATCTGTTACGACCAAATATTTGCTAGGTATCATTCCAAATTTCTTGTCTGGTCCTACGCGTAAATATTCAGCAGTCAGTCCGTAGCCACTGAGGTAACTAAGGCATACTACCCTCCAAGAAGAATATCCGAGGCACGCGCAGCACTAGATCACGAAAATTTGATACAGTAGAGATCTGACGTAGGTTACTTTGAGGTTCTTGGCTAATCTGTATGCTTCTTTCCATTTAGTTGATTCGCTTATACTTTGCAGATCTTCCTTACACATTTTCTTGTATTATTTCTTAACGTATTTGAACTTTCTAATTTTTCTGTATCTATATAATTTAGTAAATTTTTTATGTGTTTGTCATGAATTTTCTTTTTCCATCTGAAATTATAAGGCTTGTCCGTTCCGATTTTTTAAGAGATTGAGTTGACGCATTTCGTACTTTAGAGTCTGAAAGATTCACAAAATCGTCTGCGGAAGTGATACAGTGTACTACAGCACAGTTTGATTTCTTCCTACTGCGATTGGTTTAGTTTTGTATTTCCTGAGTTTTGGTTCCATATTCTGTTGATTTTTCTTAGTACATAGTCAAATGTTGCGAGTGAATCCATCTTCATGGCTTATACCTGCTTTTGTGTCTAATGGATAAAATATTTCTTCCCCTAACTTTACTTTACAAAATGTATCTGTTAAGGTTTCAAGGTTAATTTAGCTTTACACCAAATCATCTAGTAGTTTTTATTAACATTTGTCTCTCTGAAAGGCAGTAGATCAAACAACAACTATTTTCCTTTTCAAAATTATGTATGTAATCAATCATTTTCAGCTGGAAACTTACATGTATTACTTTTATTTCTCTTTCTATGTTGTTTATTAAAAAGTGAGATTGATCAGGAAAACCACACAATACGGTCAGTAGCTATGATGAAACCTTTTTCATTCAACAGCCTTGCTCACCGCTGTGACAAAGGCATTGTAATGACATTAAGTGCTGTTGGAGACATGATATATTACTTTCGTTAAAACATACTGGATTTTTAGTTCTGATGATGACTCATTAGAGTCGGATCCGCTTAAATGTAATATATCTGATAACTGCAATCAAGACGTTTGTGAATAAAGAGCGCACAGCATTAACTGCCAAAAGAAAAGATTTTCTCATTAATTTTGCTTCGGTGCTAATGATTACCATCTTGACCCTCTTAGCTCAGACATTAACAGCAACAACAAAAACTTGTTATTGAAGTGAGGTATGATATGATGTGCACTTACTTCATTTAGCAAGTTCTCGCAGAAAACTACTTTCAGATCTGGTCATCCTTTAATGATTAGCCAATACTCTTTCGTACTGCTTCCTCCCTCTCTTGTAGTCTCCCTAGCTATCGTCTAACGAATGGTTACGGGAATTTGAAAGGTCATACATTGGCATTTCACAGCACGCCAGATAACTGGCTTCTCCCTTCACCTGTCTTCACTGTATTTGTATGTCCATTCAAACAAGCTGCCAGAGATCAGTGTGCCGACGTAAACTCCAAGACAGCGTGGCATCGTTAACGTAAACAACGGTATACATCTAGTAGTGGGACCCTTAGCAAACAAACGAAGATGGCTACCTGTTACTTAGTAAACAGTTGGGGGTTTGCCCGTGCGAAGAATTTGCGACAGTGACACGCTGACCACAAATTTTTTAAGAAAATCATTATTATTACTATTAATTCATTTCAAAGGAATGACCTGGAAGTACCACCCTCCAAAACTAATGACTCTTCAGATTCAAAATACACTGCTCAACAGAAGTTTAGAATACTATGGTAAATTGTAGTCCACCATAGTAGAGGTTTAATTAATCCAGGTACTTCATGCATTATCCAGTTAGAACCCATATACCGGACGGTGCTAACTACTGGCATGCTTTTTGACCGTTCTCCAGTCACGTAAACATACCGCTGCCGCAGCTGCACACCGCGTGCACTCCAATATTGCTTCATTCAGTTTGTGTTCAGCACTGCAGTAGAGGCTTACAATACTTTGATAAGAGTCAGGATAGTGGCTTTATATCAGGAGATCATATCCACCAATATGTTGCCGATCACTTACATGTCATTCAAAGTGGTGCGTCTACGGCTTGGAGACGGGAAATGTGGACCATAGACCTTGTAGTGGTCGTCCTCATATGACAACACCAATGCAGGATCGTTTCCTCCAACTGTCGGCTATCAGGCACCCAACGTTAGCTGCCATAAATATTCGAAATGACTTCCCCCGGCGACAGGGATTCTTATCTTAGATCGAACAGTGCGCACAAGATTTCATCAGGGTGTTCTTCATTCCGCAAGAGCAATGAGAAGTTTTGCACTGAACCAACGGAACCAACTCATTCGAATGACCTGGTCTCTTGCACATCAACATTGGACCATTGGAGAAAGGAGTAATGTCATGTTTGCTGACGACACCGGCATTGGTTTGCGACCTGACACTAGACGTGTTAGAGTCTTGAGAAGCGCTAGACGACACTAGGAATCCCTATACATTCAGGAAGTCCGTCCCTTTGCACGTGGAAGGGTAATGTACCGGGCGGCAATAATGATGGGACGGCGGACCCCTCTAATTTACATCTACGGGAATTTGACTGGTAACCCGACATCTCCAAGAGGTCCTACAAACAATTGTATCGCCATACAGATGTGAAGTCGTTGACAACTTCATCCTAGACGATGACAATGCAAGACCGCACCATACTCTAGCAGTGTCTCGAATCTTCAAAGATGGAACATCAACCCAATGCGTTGGCCAGCACAGTCCCCACACATGAACGCAATTGAACATGCATGGATCCTGTTAAGGGCGGCCATTTCACAGCGTCCGAATTCACCTGACAATCTTCAAGACCTCACTGAAGATGCCACTGAGGAGTGGGTCACATACCCTAAGATAAACTTGATAGTCTCATCCAGAGCATGCCTCACACAGTGGAAGAACTCATCTGTGTGCGGGGAGGACATACTCAGTACTAAAGATTGATAATCATTATTATGAGATAAAGATTTTCACTGTTTTTGTTTCCAAGGTGTACTGTTAGGAGAGAGCCTGCTTTGTTTTGTAATGATTTTTGTAACTAACCAAAATCATTCTTGTCAATAACGTGTTGTACAAACCTCAATGGGTGTACTATAAGAAGACATTGTAGTAAACTGTCATATTCCAAACTTTTGTTGATGTATGTAATATACGCACAGAACATAATTCTTGCAATAACATCTTGGTTCACAATTTACCGTGTTTTTAAAGGCTATTTGCATCTAATTGACGCTCCAAGATACACAAGAGGATTCAGCTGCACTGATACGCAACTTACGGTCTGTTTTTTTTGTGTTGTTTGCCAACCGTGCTTGATTTGAGACCCGTCGATGGCTGGCCGACTCTGAGGGTCCAGTATCGGGTGCGGGAGCATACCTGAGCGAGGCAACAAGAGCCAGTGGTCTGCTGAATTCATATACGTAATGAAATTCGTTATTTGAAGCGGACACAATATTGGTGAGAGTTTCGTTTAGTAGATTATCTAAAATAGTATTCCAGAGATTTTTCTGAATCTCCAGCCTCCGTCCTCTTCCGCAGGTCTACATCTACATCTACATCGATACTCTGCAAATCACATTTAAGTGCCTCGCAGAGGCTTCGTCGAATCGCCTTCACAATTCCCTATTATTCCATTCTCGTACTGCGCGCGGAAAGAACGAACACCTATATCTTTCCGTACGAGCTCTGATTTCCCTTATTTTTATCGTTTCTCCCAATGTAGGTCAGTGTCAACAAAATATTTTCGCATTCGGAGGAGAAAGTTGGTGACCGGAATTTCGTGATAAGATTCCCTCGCAACGAAAAACACCTTTCTCTTAATGATGTCCAGCCCAAATCCTGTATTATTTCAGTGACACTCTCTCCCATATTTCGCCATAATACGAAATGTGCTGCCCTTCTTTGAACTTTTCCGATGTACTCCGTCAGTCCTGTCTGGTAAGGATCCCACAACGCGCAGCAGTATTCGAAAATATGGCGGCAAGCAAATTTGTGGTACGGTCTTATAGGACCAAACTGCTGAGGTCATCGATCCCTAAGCTTACACCCAAGCCCGAGGAAGGACTCGATCCTCCAACAGGGGAAGCCCGGGGGGGGGGGGGGGGGGCAAACATAGTGTAGGCAGTCTCCTTAGTAGATCTGCTTTTTGTAGCTAACCAAAATCGTTCTTCTTTTCAGAAGGAATAGTCTTTATTTTGTTAATAAAGATGGTGGGTAATGAAGGCTGTAAAGTGGAATGCGCAAAACACTTGACAGAACACTGTATACAATGAGTTTCCGTGATGATAGTACAAACGTTCAAGGGTGACAGTGGACAGCAACTGTATAAAATTGAGATTAGGACTCCTGCTGTTGAAACATATCTAAAATTGTGAGAGACAAAACGAAAATTTCTAATTTACGTCTGGTTTACAGCCAATAATCAAAAAATCGAAATGGACACTTTTGGTAATCATTTTTTTTATCTGAATAACTTGTACAAGATAGAACATTCATTTATATTCTGAATAGTTTAACAGAACTAACAGATAATTATATCCGGCGTACATGAATAGAAGACAAGAGTGTGAGTAACATGGTACAGTCTCTGGCCTTTTTCATTGCCCAACAAAGATAAAATAAGGAAGGTTCGATATCATTATCTTTTGTTCTCTAGAAATAATTTCTTTTTTCTTCCAGGTGTTAATGTTCGTTCCACAAAACACTTCTAACGTCACATGACGGATTATTCATCAGAATTTTTTTAAAGAAATATATGGGGCGATCCGCCACAGCTACTTCGACTTGTGACCCGAGGATAATGAGATGAAGTGATGACGACGACACAAACACACAGTCCCCGAGCGAGGAAATCCCTGGCCCGGCCGGGAATGTAACCCATGACCTCAGCACCTAGAGGCAGCAACGCTGACCACATTTTTTTTTTTTTTTAATTTTCAACACTATACCATGAGCTGCGGACACATAATATCGACAGATTGCAGGGATAGTTAACCAAGGGCTGCAGAGGTAGTGACGAGATAGACTCTGGTCCTTCCAGAAGGCTTATATCATCAGACTATCGTACTGACTGCTCTGACGAACAGACGGACGACAACGGTTGAAATACCAGTAGAGTGTCACTAAGAACCACTGACAAGAGATTGGCGGCACCTGGTTTGAGATCTCGAGTTTCCAAGCGCCAACGGGGAAAATGGCATTACACTCCATTACACAAATAGAGAACATGATTTCCGTACAACCACAAATAAATGAAAAGCATAGCGAATATTAAAGGTTCGACAGGGACAAGTAATCGTGGTTGTGACATATGACGCACCCTTTTCGTCCAGGACTGTTCCACCAGGGCAGGTGGAACCACAAAAGAACGGTCCGTGGGGAATCCGTACAACATTATTGCCCAGATTGGAAGAAACAGTGCTTGCTCGCGTCGATGAGGATCAATAAAAAGGCGCTCGATTAGTTCCACGCGGAACTAGTGTCATGCAGAGCGCTATGTGGAAGATAATATAGGAGCTGCAGTTACACGCCTGTTACTGTTACCAAAACGTACACCCTTTAACTCGTGTTGCGTCTTGTTGAGCCAGTCTTCACTTTTCTGCTTAGTATGTACTTTTTCGGATGACGCCAATTGGCTAGGTAATGAATGCTTAGTACTCACGGTAGTCGTGTATGGGAAAGAGAATCCCCGAACTACAATCGAGTTCTGAACTGACAAAGTTGGTGACTAATTAACAGATCCATATCTACTTCTCCAGCTAAACTACGCCAGCGTGTATTTGTTACTAAGAGGCATACGCTCTACGGTTTGGAAGTCATCGTACTGATAATCGCAACATTCGTAGTTAGGACATAATGGGGCGTCAGTTCAGGTTGCTCGTTGTCCTCATCGACATCTGCTTCAGATGTTCTCTGGAAGGTTTGTGTGAAGAGAAGGATAACATTTAGTGGTCGTCTGATTTCTTGTTCTGGAACCGTGTTAAACGGCTTGCGTAAGATCGATCTATAGAAACGGAAGAGAATCTCTTGGCAAGAATTCTCCCTGCATATTCCTCCAGCAACAGTGGGTTCATTCGACAGAACTTTGTGTGACGTTATCATTTTCTTTAAAAAAATTTCTGATGAATAATTTGTCATGTGACGTTAGAAGTGTTCTGTGCAACGAACATTAACATCTGGAAGAAAAAAGAAATATTTCTAGAGAACTAAAGATAATGATATCGAACCTTCCATATTTTATCTGTGTTGGGCAATTAAAAAGGCCAGAGACTTTGTACCATCTTACTCACACTCTTGTCTTCTATTCATGTACCCCGGATATAATTATCTGTTAGTTCTGTAAAACTATTCAGAATATAAATAATGTTTCCATGTAATAACATTAACGTTCTGTACCGCTCGCACCTCTCATATTAGGTAATCAATATTTTGCGTAAATTTGTTGTTTTCAGCGTGTGCTCCGGACGGGACCAACATTTCTCTTGCAACATAGGTCGACCACTAAGACGGAAAAACCATTATTCTTAGTAAATCATTTATTAAATGTAAATGTAAATACAGGAGAGTTTTGTGTTTTTCTCATTCAGTACTCTGAAGTCAGTAAAATTAAATTAAAGCGTCAATCATTAATATTTTCTTTCCATTGAGTCCGGTAAATTTTCTATTGGACGCTTAACGGCAGATGACCAGAATCTCCTTAGCTTTGCCTTGCTAAGCAATTTATTACCTTTCATGAAAACAGAAACATCTCAGGTATTAATAGCCGTTTTTAAAATTGGTACGTAACTAAACTAGTTGCCATCAGACCTCCCTGAGTAATAATTTTTATTGCAACATTCCGCGTAATATGCGCTCATATTTATTAATAATAGCAGCCACTGACGCAAACTTAACCGTAGAAGGCGGTGAGTACGCGTTATGTATCAAAAATTGTTACGTACGCAACGCGGAAAATCCAAAGCTACGTAAATGCTTGTGATGGTATTAAATTTGCTTAACAGACTCATGCTAGCCAAAATCAGAACCCAACGCAAATGATGACCATTTCTCTTTAAATCGAGTACCACAACAGAAATAGGAAATTACAGTATTACGTAATATTATCAACCACTACCAAATAATGATAATATATTATTATATATATTTTATATATATACTACCACATGGCGTCAAATGGAAAGACTTGCTCTAGGGGCCGAACTGCACCATATGGGGTCTCCCGGGCAATAACGTCGTATCATAATTT
Source organism: Schistocerca serialis cubense (assembly GCF_023864345.2). Classification (NCBI taxonomy): domain Eukaryota; kingdom Metazoa; phylum Arthropoda; class Insecta; order Orthoptera; family Acrididae; genus Schistocerca; species Schistocerca serialis. The sequence goes on from NC_064641.1 coordinate 553,859,168, forward strand.
TATTTCATTTCCTGTGTCTCCCCAGGCGTCGCTGGAAGCGAGGATAGATAGTTGTAGTAGCGGGACAAAACACTGGACAGAAAATACAGGCTGGAGGGTTTGGACTAAAGTTGTTTGGTGAAGCAAAAGTATTTCATGCTGTGAGATGGCGACGTCATGGCTTGATGTGGAAACAGAGTAAAGATAATTTGGTCTTCTTACTATTTGGGCGGTAGGCAACTGAACAGTCGAGAAGTCACACATTTTGTGTGAGAAGAAGTGTGAGACTTAGATGTTTTTTGCGAAATGTTTTACATTCTGAACTTTGTTTTCATAGACGTGGTTACAAAAAGGAATAATACGAGAAGGAAATTAACTTATTTCTTAATTTAGTGAGATATTAGTGAAGCATTGTGTGCAATATGTGCCAGCTTGCGTTGATGTGATGTCAGCGGTAACCGAAGCATAGAAACTCGAGGCCTTAACCTGCCCGGATTTCAGTTTCCGCCATCCGTCGATTCGTCACAAACCATCAAAAAATCCTATAATCTTCTCGTGCTGTAGCCTTTCTGGAAAGACCCATGCCTGGTCTACTACACTGTTCTTCAGAGTCCATCTCGTGATCATTCGTCCTGCATTTATTGCACCACAGCTGGATGTCTCTGCAGTCTGCCAGTATTGATGCTCCCATGCTTTTCATGTCAATCATTCGCTCCTTCCGAACATTTAAAAAATGGCGATAAGCTGTACGTACTAGTCTGTGGGCGTCCTTTGCTGGGATTTTCACCTTATAAGCTCCAGCAACTTTACACATTATAGCTATCATGTACACACACTCTTCTTCATCTTTTTCTGTACTGCAAATTAGTTCGTGTAAGGATGCAATCTTAGTCAACATACTGTGAGGCGTCGGTTGTGGCATATCGCTAGGACCCGCCATATCGAACTCTGAAGACAACAGAGTAAGGATTATGCGAATTAATTTAAATAAGGATATTTCCACACAATGGAAAACGTCTTATTTAAATGAATATTAGTAGGGGTCGCCCAGATAAGCGAGAAACAAATGGGCTCCACACCACTCATATAGACATATTAATGGGAGTAGGGAGCTTTTAGCTGTGGATGTAAACAACTGGTCACTATAAAAATTAGATTTATTATCTTCAACTATGACATTTACTCACTGATGTTTATAAACATCTGCTGAGAAGCTAACAAGGGATTATACCGCCAAAGTATAATCATGACACAGGAGGATAAAACACAGTTACATTAATAATTCGCGGGAAGGGCCAATGACTGCGTAAGTTGTTAATTAGTTATAGAAAGCTATCGGAAACATAGGAGCGAACGCCATAAAATTTCAAAAAAGGTGCATTGAGAGCAACAACCTGAATACTTGACTTTAAGATCGCGCACTCGACTCCAGAAAGATGCAAATTAACTATTCGTCTGAACGACGTCCATGCGAGCGTCGATCAAAAACACACGGAGCGTGGAATAACTTATCCAGTGGCAGCAGAGGCTGATAGATGTGATTTCTGCCCTCTCTTTGTACTTAGTGCTTACGATCAGAGATCCATCCTGGAGAAGCAAGGCTCGTCTCGTCTCGTCAGTCATCTCTCCTGACCTAACCTGAAATCTTTGCTGTAAAAGAGGCTAAAGCGAAGCGTTTACTCCACAAAAGCCTGAAAAGAAGCGTGTTCTCGAAGAGCCATGTGAAACTCGGCTATCTTGTTGCCAGAACTGGAAATCGCCACCAATGAGCACGAGTGAAAAATATATACAGTTTTAAATAGTTTCATACTCTTTCTGTCTCATTATACTTCATCCAACAGCTCAGAGGCGGGCAGCCAGCCCCAGGAGACATCTTTACATCATTCTGAAACTCAAGAATGAAAAATTCTGCATCTAGACTCAGTGCGAAAGCGCAGGCTCTCTCGAAAATGACAGAATGATACAATCAGAAGGTTGTATTCTAAAAGTTTAAAACGAACGTTACGCTGAAGCATAGTAACAAATATTCACACGCCCTGAGGGAAGCCGTACCTGCCTCTTATCTGGCTAAAAGGTTTTTACAAATAGTTCAGTCCATCCTTCGATAGAGGAAAGCGTGTTCCATAACTCTCCTGGATAGCGAAATGGAGAAAAGAGAAGGCCAGTCCCTGCAACCGGGCGCCTGTCCAGAATGCAACAGTTTTATATAGAGGGAAACTGACCTTAAAAGGATCTTTATTTTGCGCTCCCAAGTTATAGGCTTCCAGATCTTCGAAATCTCCGCCAACCAGTTTAGTAGCGTTCGGTCGAGTGTTCAAGGTTTAACGCTTTCCACTCCCCTCAGTGTAGTATCGGAGGAGAACGAGGTGCACGAGAAAGACGGCGACAGGTCGCAAGTTGTCGCCGCAGAGTCAAAGCCTGTGGCTGAGCTGGGAGCGACGGTAATGAAGGCTGAGTGAAGTCCCTGGCGGGCCCGTGACACTGGGATCTGCCTGGGCACACACGGCGTTGCGCCGGGCCTGGATTATTCAGCGCTAACTGAGTTAAGTGCCGGCTGCAAGTTCCCTGCCCCGCGGGGCCCTCACTCACGCAGCCAAGACGGCGCCACGCTGCCGCCCGCCCCATCTATAATAGATCCCGCCCGCACAGTGGCAACTTGCGGCCGCCGGGAGCACGCCCCCAGACATCAAGGCGTAAGGCGTCTGCTCCCTATCTCTCTCTCTCTCTCTCTCTCTCTCTCTCTCTCTCTCTCTCTCTGACAGATGACTGCCGGCACTATCTGCTCCACTGATTATCGAATCCACGAGAAATATTCGCCAAATATCTAACAAAAGTTCTATTTCCCAAAATGCGGTTTTGGAGGAAGGAGGACTTACATTGTGGTCATAGGTGTAATTTGTTGCCTAACGTTTCGTCTTATGTGGCAACAGGCATCAGCAGGGACTATTCTGGTTTGTGTTGAAAATCTTCGTCGCTATTCGCTTCAAAATCTAAAACTTTATATATGAGGAATCAAGGAATAAACTACTCTTCCGTGCGTATTGCTCCCTTAGGGATCACGAACACGATATTAGACTAGCTGCACCGAGCACAGAGGCATCCAATCATCCGACGTTCAGTGCGTAAATGGAACGGGAAGAGCACTTAATAAAATGTTTACCCTCTGCCATGCACGTCACTGTGACTTGCAGGGCATACGAAATCCGGTCAAAACTATCCGGATACCAATTAGTGGACATTAATATAGGGTGCGTCTTTCCTTCCCGTTTATGAGGGCTTGAACTCTGCAGGGGAGACTTTGAATGAATTTTCTGAATGTCTGTTGAGGAACATGAGCCCATTCTTCCTACCAGAAGAGGTACTGATGTTGGACTCTGAGTTCTGGAGCGAAGTCGATGTTCTAACTCATCCTAAAAGCGTCAGTCGGTTCAAGTCGGGACTTAGGGTAGGCCAGTCCATTTCAGGAATTTTATCATCCTCAAACCACTGTCTCACAGATGTTGCTAGATGACATATTGTCATGCTGATACAGTCACCGACTCCGAATTGTTCCTGTGCTGTACGCAGTACACAATATTGTAAAATGTGTTCTTATCCATTAGTATTTATCGTTTTCTTCAGCACAGTAAGGAGACCACACCATAACATCGATAAACACCCCATCCCATAACAACACCCCATCCATATTTCACTATTTGCGCTGCACATAATGACAGGTGACGGTTTGCAGCTATTCGGCAAACCAAAACCCTTCCATCGTATTTCCACAGGGTACAGCACGACTGATCGCTAAAAATCACCTGTTTCCAGTCGTCCTCTGTCCTGTGATGTTGCCTTTACATTAACTCAAGCGGCGCTTAGAACTACACACACACACATACAAACACACACACACACACACACACATACAGACACACTCACTCACGTACAGACGTCGCAGGCAGAGTATAAAGTTACATATTGAGCAATACCGCACAATCGTAGTAAAGCGTTGGTCTTAAATGCGGATGCCTGCGCCAACAGCGAATATGTACATTCCGCTGAAAAGTCTGTCATCCTTTGGTTCTAACAGAACCCGTCACGAGGTTTGGCAATAGGTGACCGAGCTTCACAAGTTCTAAAAGTGCAATTCTGTCAAATAAAGATATGGCTGAAAACCGAGGCTGCTACATGAAACAAATTACTGACGGTGTACAGCCCCTGGGTACAAATTGGTTTTAGATTACTTTATTCAATGTGCACCAATTGTTTTGATTCACAACATACGAAAACAAATACATATCTGGTTTGCGTATGTTGTGAGGCAAAACATGTGGTGTACGTTGAATATTCGTTTTGTGAGAAAACGAAAGTGTTTTACTATGCAAACCAAAGGGCGTGATTGTCAAAATACGAACATCCTTTAGAACGTATTTCATTGGAATAAAACTGCAAAAACAAATGCACCGGATGGACACTTCTCGCAGGAAACCAATCTATCATTTGTTTTGACAAAAACTTGAAAAAACAGTCTGACGATGAATTGTGAAAATTTGAATCTGTATATTAGAGATGCGAGGTGCCTAGGCACTGAATTTGTACGAGAGTTCGTGTAATAGGGGAACGACGGGTGAATTGTTGCGTACTTCTTGTCTTTGTGTCTTGTTGTTTCCTTTCACTCCCATTACAAGTCCGCTGTCATACGTCTTTGTAGGACTATCAATAATCCGTAATTGGGACTACAGTCACGGTGATATGCCCTGTCACATCAGCTTCTTTGGCTAAGCGGTCGACAGCTTCTTTGCTAGTGATCTCACAGTGTGGTTCACCCAGGTGAAATTAATAGAATGACTTTCACGAATCGATTCCAATAATTCGAAAACCCTTTTCAGTCAAACAGGTGCTAAATTTAATTGCTGTGAGAGCAGAGAAGAGTCGCTGAGTAGGAAATATAGAGGCGCTGTTATCTGCGAGCAGAAACGAAGTGGTGCTAGTACCGCAACAAGTTCCATGGTTATATGGATAATTTGAATATCTCAGACTTGTGCAAACGTGGCATACAGGACGCGCTTCCGACGAAGTCAATAGTTTTGGAGCCGTCAGTATAGGTATACAGTATACTGACTCCAGATAATGGAAATCAAGACGGCTTGTTGGGAATTTGTATCGCTGACCTCTAGTGCCTTAATCACTGCATAGTCCCGTAGACGTCACATACTCATGTCAGTGTTATCGGCACCTCACAGAAATTGAAAGGGGCCTCTTTGTGGGTCTCCGTTTGGTCGGCTGGTAGAATGGTGCATTATTTAGGAGGGTGCACTAAACTGTAATGCCTCCGAATTTTCTATGTGAGAACTCCTAGAGCTTTTTAAATAAAGCAAACTTTACTAACATTCTAGATCTTCATTCTTCATTCTTCATGTTCACATATTTGCAGTCATCTGCGCTCGTGGGCATCGAATTGTAGCGTGTAAGAGGGCGGAGCGTAATGGAATTATTTCGGTGCGTGATAAACAGCATGCTGTAGTCGAATTTCGATTTCGAAGAGTTCATCCGCACACGGGACACCCCCTGCTTCTGTATGACAGTACCAGACCACACATGAAAGCTGAGACATCCACAACAATCCAACGATCATCTTCCATACAGTCCCAAATTGGCCCCTCCGATTTTCGTCTGTTCACGGACTTCACTGTCTAATGACCCTCTCTTGGCCACTAGAAAAATTATTAAGTATTCCTCATAAGATATAAAAAAAGAACAAACAGACAGACAGCCTCGAAACTTACCGCTGCAAAAATGTTTCAAATGGCTCTGAGCACTATGGGACTTAGCATCTGAGGTCATCAGTCCTCTAGAACTTAGAACTACTTAACCTAACTAACCTAAGGACATCACACACATCCATGCCCGAGGCAGGTTTCGAACCTGCGACCGTAGCGGACTCGCGGTTCCAGACTGTGTTCACTTCAGATATGAGAAAATTTTACCTTTTGAGACAACAATTATTATTTCTTAAAAACGTTCTTCTCAGTGTTCAACTATTACAGTGTGTATTCAGCTTCTTGCACGAGCGTATATTGATAAATATTTTCTGATATCTCGCAGCAATGGCGGCTGTCGGCCTTCTTCGAAAATACGTCCTTCCTTAGTCAAGTCTACTATCAGGAAAAAAATCATTAGTGAAGTCTAGGAATACACAACTGTGTTAAAAATCACGGAACGCTAATAAGCCAACGATGTTACAATGCTGCGCTCTCGCAGGCGAGCGATAATTCAGGTTATTTATAACTGAGAGTTTATACGTTGGCCTTGTTCATAGTAGCAGGTGGAGAAGAAATGTACGAAGGAAATTGTGCATGTTACTTTCCAAGTAGTACTAGGTTGAGATTGGTAAACTGAAACACGTAACTGTTTCGAAGCGAATGAACCAGAACAATGTAATGTTTCGATACGCTGTTTCGGAACAGTGAAGCAGTTTGTGTTTTGTAATCTAATAAACCTACACATTTTATCATCTTGAATGTCTACTGTATAAGTATGTCCACATAAACACAAATGAGTTGCGAAAGCGCTAATCATATCCCAGAAAGTATGAAATTATCACTTAGGCGTCTTGGCAGTTTCGTATTTCTGCAGAAAATGCGCTGCTTTCGTGTCGTGTGGCTTTCATACTTTTCAATTGGCTGAGGATAGCCATAGCTGAAGACAGAAAGGCCACCACGATCGGAACTGGAGGTGGGAGCAAACTGCAGAAACAACGGCTATGCTACTGGAATTCCCATATTCCGTTAGTATGGGTAATATACCCATCCTGCTAATTGTCATGCACACAAAGGGAATCATTGAGGATAATAGGCTCAGTGACTATAGACTCACAAATAACGCCAAATAATTCGAATAAATAACAAAATATAACAGAAAAAAATTTTGTCTTTCAAGGTGCTTCGAACCGTTACTATAAATTCACCGTGCTTCCTAGTCCTTCCCGTTCACCATTACACTATCAGTGATATGTCAAACAGATTGCTTGCAATTATACCTACATCAGATTTATGTATATGTCTAATAACTGTCACTCTACGCCTTTTTTTATTCAAAATGTTGTAGGCTTACCTACGTTTCTTAATATGATTACTGTACATGAACAGAGAAGCTTATGTTATCAAAAAGTGTAATTTAACTGAATGATTTTCTCATATTTATTATTTTGAATCTGAATAGTATGCGTTGTTTTATTGCTTGGTTAGTGTTTATAAAGCAGATATTACGCCATTTCGGAATATGACAGTCAGCTAAAAACGAAGCTTTATTTTCGGATATCTTAAGCTTCATGCTATTGTTTGTCACAAAGATTTTGACCCTCTTGAAAGTGTTTCATGAAGTGGTATGTTAAATGTGTTTCAGTACCTGTGCCGAGCCCGAATCTCGTCCGACACAGAGGGGAATGAAACATCACTGTTTCGATACAATTAGTCCGTTCCAAGCACTGGTGGACTGAAACAGCCTTATTCTGAAACAACGATACAGTTTCTGTGTCTGGCTCGAGACCGAATGTGGCCCAGTTATCCGAGCAAGGGTGGAATGAAACACCACTGTTTCGAAACAGTGAACCGTAGCCGTTCCGAAACACTGAAACAGTTCCACGTATCGATACACTGTATCGAAACATAGAAACAGTGGCCAAGTCTAGTGCTAGGCGAGTCTTCCGGACAGCCGGAATAGGGACTGATAGTTAGGGAAAATAGTAAGTCAGGGCCCCGTTCACGTCGGCCATCCCGCGCTTACTGAGGCAAAGGCATAGAATCAGGGCAAGAGATAGAACCCGCGAGTAGGATTATAAACACAAGACAGAAAGGCCACACAAAAACCCAACATGTAGAAACAAACTGAAAGGCCAAGACAGAAACGGAAGCAAAACAAACAAACGGACACGGAACCACCAAACCTCATGACTCAATAGCTGGAAAATCACACGAACGAAAACATCGAAGAACAACATCAACACCCGCACACAAATGATACCACAGGGGAACCATACCAGCACACAAACCAAATTGCGGAAGAGCCGCACCAGCCCCTTCTTACTGAGGAAACGCTGGACCCCAGTCAACCCCTCATCAGCGTAATTATAAAAGGCAATTAACACGACGGTTACTTCACAAAAGTAAAATCGAGAAGGAAAAGTCATACGAGCGACACCTCGTCCGACGAGAAATAACCGCCAATCACCCATGCCCAGAAATACGCAGTGAGACTGACAAACCTTGAGAAGGAGGAAACTACAAAGTCTCTGTACACAAAACTAAAGCAAGTCAATCTTGCCGCGGAAATCTTGGACATCAAACTTAACAGAAACGGGAGCGCTGTCCTAGTAAGCCGAAATCCAAATCTCGAAGAACTCACAATCAAAAAGCTCAAAACACACTGTAGGCCCGAAATGAAAATACAGTCAATCAAGCTCTCCGAAATAAACCAAGAATCAACAAGACCAAAGTCTTTCTCACAAAGCCTAAGTGTCGTAATCACTAAAGTTGACTTCGATGTGACAGAAGGCGACGTAGAAGAGGCGCTAAGAGAAATAAATCTAAAATTCGAAAGAGTGGTCAGAATTCGTTCCAGGGCGACAGGAAACCCAATCGCAAAAATGCGAGTGATCACCCGCGACCAGGCAACGGTGGATTCGCTTCTAGCAAACAACCTCAAAATGCACTGCAAGGTCCACGTGGTAGAGACATCAAATCTCCCCCCTCCCCAACCAGCGCAATGCGCCAAGTGCCACAGTTACGAACACCTAACCAGCAACTGCAAAAAACCACCTGTCTGCAGTAAATGCGCCGGTCAGCACTTTAGCAGCAGCTGCACCGCAAAAGACTCCACACCCAAATGTCAAGGCTGCGGAGGAGAACACCTTGCAAACGACGTTAGATGTCCGCTGAGACCAAAGGAACCTGCATCATTTGAAACCACCGCCCCAGTCCGCTGCATCAACACCCCAGCTGAGAACGAGGCAAATTCCGACGACGAGAAATACGTACAGATTAACGACCTCCTTAGAGCTGTCACCACTGCTCTCATCAACATACCACCTGAGCAAAAGGGCAAAGTTGAAACAGCCATAAAGGACATAGCCAAGAAATTCTTCAACAGAAAAATTGCAGTCACACAAAGCTGGAGCTCTTTGCACATACATATAAGTGACATGCCAACAGAACATCATTCCTCAATCGCGCCACCAAAGTTAACGCCCCAAAGACACGCCCAGTCGCAACCTCGTGAAACGACTCTGAAGATCAATCAGACGAAAGTTCAGCACCGGCAGTCGCCCAAACAGGCGGAAAACAGTAGAAAAGCAACACAGTTCCCCCCCCCCCCCCCAAAAAAAAAGACCCCACAGTTTCACCAGGGACAAAATGGCTACCAAGGATAGAGAAGACACTACCGAAGGTTCCGTCATTGCCTTCGTTAACTCAAATGGGATAAGAACGATAAAGAACCTCATCGAACACCTGATTGAAAGTGAAAACATCAGTCTGCTAGGAATAGCAGAAACGAAGGCAACTGACATCCCAATAGACATCAAAAACTTCACCTGCCACAGGTTTGACAACCCGCAAACTGAAAGACACAGGAATGGAGGAGTAGCTGTTCTACACAAGAAAGATTTCCCAGCCACTCGGATAGATATCCCAGAAACATTTGAAAACATACAGGCTGTTATACTCAGAACCCAAACAAAAACCAGAAAAACGGTCTATATAACAACAATGTATACCCCACCAAAAGCAAACGTCAGAGAAGATTTCATCAGATACCTCGCAAGCCTAGGCACAAACATTATCATGGGGAATTTTAACGCACGTTCAACCATGTTCGGGGATACAGATACTAACATAAATGGCAGAACATTGGAAAAACTCTTTGAAACAAGTAACATCAAAAGAGTGGACAATAGGCAACCAACCTTTATCAATCACAGAGGATCCTCCATCCCTGACCATATTCTTTTCACTACCTCAATTGAAAAACAAATAACCACCCATTGGGTTGGAAACAGTATAACAAGGGACCACCTTCCTATTCTAATAAGAACAACCTTATTCAATGCCACAAAGATTCACACAGACACAAAAATAATTTACGACATCAAAAACATGGATGTCAAAAAATACCAGCAAAGCCTAGAAACAAACTTACCAGGAACTGAACCCATTATCACAGCAGATGAACTAAACGAATATAACAAAATCGTAATAGCCGCAATAACACAAGCGGAAAGAGACACTGCACCTACAAAAAGGATTAAACCAGGCCTCAGCAGAGTCCCAGAACATATACTAGCCACCATCAAATTAAAGAGAAGAACATACAGACAAATGAAACGAACTCAAGGAGACGAACATAGAATAGAATGGAACAGGCTTAACAATCTAGTCAAGAGGCAGCTGGCGGAAATCAGAGCCCAAAAATGGGAAGGAACGTGCCAATTCTTCGACCATAAACAATCAACAAGATTCTGGAACACCTTCAAACGAATTACTGGCGCTAAAACAAGAAACGACCCACCACTTGAAAACGAAGGAAATATAATCACAGACAGTCAGGAAAAAGCGGAAATTTTCAGAAAAGTCCTTATGGACACACATCAAATACCAGAAGACCCACTCTTCAACTTCTCTCACAAATATGAAGTCGACAAACAAATAGAAAACATAATAGCGGCCCCAGAGGTACTCGATAAAGAACAGACCTCACGCCTTCAAGAAATAACAGACGAAGAAATAGAACTAGCGTTAAATAAAGGCAAAAACTCCGCCCCCGGCCTGGAGGGGATAACCAGACAACATTTAAGACTGGCACCAAAGAAAGCCCTAGCCACATCACTCCACTGTCTTTTCAATGCTGCACTAAATCTTAGACAAATTCCGACACAATGGAAAACAGCAAAAATAATTATGATCCCTAAACCGACATCCTACAGGCCAATCACCTTATTACCCGTAATAGGAAAATGCTTCGAAAGCATCCTACAAAACCGCCTACAACACCATACGGAGAAACAAAATATAATACCGAACATTCAAGCTGACTTTAGGAAACAACACTCTACGTTAGATCCAATCCTGAGGCTAGTCAACCATGTAACAAAAGCCATCAATAGCTTAGACTGTGCATCAGCTCTCATCGAAAGGGCATTCGATGGAGTGTGGCATAATGGCCTATTCCACAAGCTAATAGACTTTGGCGTACCCAGGCAACTAGTCCAGCTTATCAAGATCATCCTAAACAATAGACCATCAGCAGTTTCAGTAGAAGGCAAATTTTCAAATACTTTCCCACCAGAAGCCGGTGTACCACAGGGGGTCATACTATCACCGCTGCTATACAGCATATACACAGCAGACATACCTCGCCCTAACCATTGGAATGAACGCCTTGCACGATATGCTGATGACGCAGTATATTGGCGTCACGAGAGAACAACGGAAGAACTGCAACTCACAAACACCACATACCTAAAAAGGCTAGAAGAAAGGCTCAGCCAATGGCTAATTAAACCAAATGCCCTTAAAAGCCAGCTGGTGGTTTTCAGACACCAAAATTACACTCAAAACCGGCAACAAAAACCAGAAGATGTCAGACTACAGTTATGGGGACAAGAAATAAAAGCAACAAAAAACACAAACTATTTAGGTCTCATTATGGACTCCACCCTCTCATGGAAACCACACATTGATAAGATGATTACAAAAGCCAGGAGGAGAGAAGGACTGCTTAAGTTGATCAAAGGCAGATTCAACGGAGCCCCAAATGACACACTAGTATATACATATGTCACTCATCAGACCAGTACTAGAATACGCAGCACCAGTATGGATAGCAAACGCATATCAAACCGATAGGATACTAAGTACAGAGAGGCGCATCCTAAGACTAGCCACAAGATCTGGCACCCATACAAGAAACAATGAAGTCTATGACACAGCAAAAATCACAACGCTAAAAAGTAGACTTATCAAACTGGCAAGCAAGATTGGCCTGAACAGACTGCACTCCAGCACATTGACAACTGAGCTGCTACAAGAAAACATCATCACTTTCGACTTCCCCAAATATCAATATAAATATCCGACACACACCATAATACAATGCATTAGACACACACAAGAAGATTTTGACGAACTTAACTTACAGACAGGACCAGAAGATAATATTGGACACTTACTATATATATATATATATATATATATATATATATATATATATATATATATATATTACCTGTAAGGCAAATGCCGGGATTATAAAACCACCCCCTCAGAGAGACAGAAAGAAAGAGCTTATATAAAGCATATATAACATAAGGAAGTATGAATCAAATGAATCGATCATCATCTTCTCCCAAATTACAAATAAATGGAATCGATCCTTTTATAGAATTTTGCTGATAAACAGAATATTGGGAAGTATCTTTCGAGTCGTCGCAGTACTCATTTTTTGGTTAATGGCAAAGTTTGCATGCACGTTATGAAGTGATACTACAACTGCATGACGAAGTGGTGCCAGCTGAGGTCAGCTTGTGGCTCCATCAACAAAGGAAACATTCTACAATGACGTTATCAACAAACTGGTCTCTCGTTGGGCAAAATGTGTTCGACGCCAGGGTGAATATACTGTGAAGTAAAAGTAGACATGGAGAATGAAGATGTAAACTACTAATGAGCTTTCTTTTATTTAAAAAGCCTTGAGAGTTTTCACATAAAATATTCGGAGATATTACATTTCATGACGCCCTCGTAGATTTATAGGACATTCAGATGTGACAGTGACTCGATGTTGGATTGCATGGGAACGTAAGTGCAGGAATACTTTGTCTAGGTTGTGGACAGTCACATCTGACCATCATAATGGAGCATCGCCGTATATTGCACACCAAGCTTATCGTAAGCCATTCACATCTGTAACTGCTACCTGAGAACAAGTAATGGACTCTCTTCAACGTTGTGTGTCATCACATACCATTGGCAGGAGACAAGCAGCAACTGGACAACGGAATTATCGTCCCATGCGTAAACTGCTGATAACATCGCAACACAAACGGCTATATGTGGAGTGGGACGGTGTTACTGCAAGTGTCAGCGTGTGGTGAGCCAACGTTTACGACATCAGGACACGGCTAGTAGCGAACGAGGGAACTCTGACGGCACAACGGTACGCCACGGACATCCTGCGGCCTCATTTGAACTTTTACCGTTGCTTGTGGTTTTATTTATATGGGCGGATGAAAATATGTTTCTCCTTACTCCAAAGGATATTTTGGTGCCGTAACTACCAATCCCAATAAGGTGAAACATTCCTAAATTGCTAAGAAAAAATTCGACACAGCGTAACGCTGTATCAATCTGCTGTGATAAAAGATAGAGGGGTGACCACATCAATTAATTACTTTATTATTCTTATTCTTATTCTTTGACAGACATTCTTCACCACCTCTCGAGAGAACACTAGTTTCATCATGCACGTTCTGTATATATCTGGGGACGCTCCCTTTCCTGATCTTGTCAGCCCACGATGAGTGTGGAATTTTATTAACTACTGATCCACAACCAGAGGGAAAACCAACACAGTCTACCGGTTAGTGAAGCAGTGACTGCAAAACTATCAGTGACAAATTTATAATTTAGCGCAACGGATAGTGGGGAGAGACGATAGGGAGTCCCAGCAGGGAACAGAGCGTATATTTTCGAATTTAGTTCCTTTTTCAACGCATCTCTGATAAATGAAGGGCGAAGGGTAGCACACGCTGATGTGTGGACCCAATGAACTCTCTTTTAGCCACCTTTTTTACTTTGAATGCTTTATGCATTTATATTAGGCACTGATTATTAATAAATGACTTGGTTTCATAGCATGTTCCAGATTGGTTATCATTGATCTCTTATTTTATCATGCTCAGAAAACATACTCATTTATAAAATGTAACGATTGACTCGTATTTGTCGCAATAAATGTACATAGTGTGGAGGTGAGGCCTCTTATGGATTGCTAATTTTAAATACGCGCACGCTGCAGAAGGAAACAAGGAGGATTTTAGTGGACAGGACTGCATTTGGTCAAGCAGCGAGGAAAGATACCGATAAATTCAGTCAAATGCACTAGGTGTGGCAAGCAATCTAACATAAAATGTCTCTAATAAATAGGTTTAATACAACAGAGCACCGAGAAAGAAGCAGAGATTGGACATAGGAACGCGAAGTATTAAAATCATATCAAATTTCGCATTCGTAGCCCACCGAGCTTAGAGAAAATACGATAAATAACCCAGCAGGCAGTACTGGCGCTTCAAAGATCAATTTTATTCGTTCCGTAATTTTGGGGGTAAATTTAGCTAATGAATCAAGAGTTGAGCTACTTCTAATGATTCTGGGCTGTATCCGAGAAATATTCTGTCCATCATTATGTCTGCGACTACGTGGGGCTACCAAGGGACCTCATCTGATTTCTACCACAAAGAAAACGGAGTAAATAATTTATAAAATGAACCGTGAGGCGGCTAAAATTGATTTCGGAGTAAATAATTTATAAAATGTACCGTGAGACGGCTAAAATTGATTTGATTAAGTTCATGTGACAGCACAAATCGCCTACGATCATCTACAGTCGCTTTATTCGGAATACAGTACACACGTGAAACATGGGGAATAAGTTCAATGTACCACAAAGATATACCTATTAAAATTCGAATATTTGATCCGGAAATATTAACATTCGCTAATAATTAACATTTCACACCAGTTCATGTCTAAATATGATATACACACATCAGAAAAAGTTTTTCATCACCGTGGTTCCCAGAACTCCTGAAGATAGACGTTGACTGTGGATATTGTATCACGGACACAGTCCCATTGACTGTTCAGAGATGTCACTAAACCCGTCCAAAGATGTAAACAACCATGCATGAGCAGCGCCTATTAGATGGAGGGGGTCCGACAGCCGATCAGTTCCAGTCAGTCCACCAGCAAGGAGGTACACGGCTCGTGTTGTCTGTAGTTCAACCATGCCTAGACGGTCAATACTGCGGTTCGAACGCGTCCGCATTGTTACTTTGTGCCAGGAAGGGCTCTAACAACGGAAGTGCCCAGGCGTCTCGGAGTGAACCAAAGGAATGTTGTTCGGACATGGAGGAGATACAGAGAGAGAGACAGGAACTGTCGATGACATGCCTCGCTCAGGCCGCCGAAGGGCTACTTCTGCAGTGGATGACCACTACCTACGGATTATGGCTCGGAGGAACCCTGACAGCAACGCCACCATGTTGAATAATGCTTTTCGTGGAGCCACAAGATGTCGTGTAACGACTCAAACTGTCCACAATAGCCTGCATTATGCGTAACTTCATTCCCGATGACCATGGCGAGATCCATCTTTGCAACCACGTCACCATGCAGCGCGGTACTGACGGGCCCAACAGCAAGCCGAGTGGACCGCTCAGGATTGGCATCACGTTCTCTTCACCGATGAGTGTCGCATATGCCTTCAACCGGACAATCGTCGGAGACGTGTTTAGAGGCAACCCGGTCAGGCTGAACGCCTAAAACACACTGTCTAGCGAGTGCAGCAAGGTGGAGATACCCTGCTGTTTTGCGATGGCATTATGTGGAGCCGACGTACGCCACTGGTGCTCATGGATGGCTGTACGATACGTGAATGGCATCTTCCGACCGATAGTACAACCATATCGGCAGCATATTGGCGAGGCATTCGTCATCATGGACGACAATTTGCGCCCCCATCGTGCACGTCTTGTGAATGACTTCCTTCAGGATAACGACATCGCTCGACTAGAGTGTCCGGCATGTTCTCTAGACATGAACGCTATCGAACATGTCTGGAATAGATTGAGAAGGGCTGTTTATGGACAACGTGACCCGCCAACCACTCTGAGGGATCTAAGCCGAAGCGCCGTTGAAGAGTGGGACAATCTGGACCAACAGTGACTTGATGAACTTGTGAATAGTATGCTGCGACAAATATAGGCATGCACCAACGCAAGAGGGCGTGCTACTGGGTATTAGAGGTACCGGTGTTTACAGCAGTCTGGACCACCACTTCTGAAGGTCTCGCTGTATGGTAGTACAACATGCAATGTGTGGTTTTCATAAGCAATAAAAAAAGGCGGAAATGATGATTATGTTGATCTCTATTTCAATTTTCTGTCAGGTTCCGGAACTCTCGGAATCGAGTTGATGCAAAACTTTTTTTGATGTGTATAGAAATAAGCATAGACACTTTAAAACCTATGAACTCCCTACCGCATGGCACGAAACAAAGCACAAGCACTTTTACTGCATACTAAACGGATTTCAGGCTAATAAATTGAAAAATGAGCACGGTTCCTGCAGTAGATTTACTTACTCAGCCTAATGCTGCAAAGAAAAATGGATTAGATAACACATGATACATTCTGATACCTTTTTCCACCAAACTCGAGACAAACACACTGAAGGGACGTCCGCTAACTTATTCGTCTTCCTTTACTCTCTTTGAAAATGGCGGGCGTTCGGAGATCCTCTGGTGCCTAGAGGATGACCGAACCAATTGGCTATGACCAATCTCATCACGACAGTTCAGAAGTTTTCGGATTATCTTTGGTCACGACATACCCGTGTTCCATCTCTGCCACTACCCCAGAGAAATGAAGTTGGCACTACTACAGAAGATCCTCTAACAACATTCGTCTACTACATTTGAGCTACAGATGACCAAGCTGTAGGAACCGGTGGGAAGCGGGTGTGAGATACATCTTACGTGCACGCAAGCACACAGATATCACACAAAAAATACAAATGAAAAAAAAATACACTGATATTCTCTATAAAATGCATCTTGCCTTGGCCTGGGGGTTGCGCTGCGCCCTCGGCAGGGCCGCGTCGTAAGAGAAATCCCCGGAAGAGCCGCCTGATTAACTGTTTCCCGATGACGAAAGCTTGGAAATGAACGAGCAGAGAATTTTGCTGCTTATTACTATGGAACGGCTACAATATTGCCGTCCAGACGTGGCACTTATCGCTATGAATGAATGTCTGTTTGATATTTAGGTACTGCTACGGTCAACAAGATCCATAGTCCTGTCCCGACAGAACATGTGCGAGACGAGCTAGGGCGTCGAACTTATCCCAGGGCCTGTACCCAGGATATTACGGACCAGTTACAACAATTGTGGGCCAGCTTGCATCAGGTGAGGATACTACGGCTTTACGACACCCTTACCGACCGAATCATTGCATGCATCCAGGGCAGGTGACGTGCAGGTTCATAGTAATAAAACTGGGCCCATACTGCCAGTTACTTTGTACATCTGGCTACATTTTAATCAGTCAAGTAACATAATATCCTCTCAGCCTGAGAATTTTCGTTTCGTTTCCTCCTCTGCGTCTGTGTGCTCCACTTGTTTTTCAGCCAGTGTTATTCGCGTCAGTGCAATGGTAAAGTTTCCGCAAACTTTTGTCGCAACTTATAGGACAAAGCTGCCCATTCTGTCACCCAATAATTAAATTCGAAATAGCAGTGCTATTAAGAAATACGATGCAGTGTTCATTTGGACATGCATGTATGTCCGAAGGAACATTGCATCGTACTTCTTAATAACTCAGACACTGCTATTCCGTATTTATTCGCCAATACCATGCCCTCGACCCTCAATAAATATGCCTCCGTGCACGCGTATATACGTAACGTACGAGTTCAGGTTGTGATATACGGACGAAAACATAGGGAAGCTTGGGTCTGGCTGTGATTCGTGTACGGGTAGCCGAAATAGTTAAGATGACCACTCGCATAACGAAGGAAATCTGGGTTCGAATCCCGCTATGGCACGAATTTTCACTGTCGTCATTCTAATATACATCCGAAGGTGGTTCATATTCATAACTGCGAATACACTTCCTGTAATAATTAAATCGTTGGTGTGTGTGTGTGTGTGTGTGTGTGTGTGTGTGTGTGTGTGTGTGAGAGAGAGAGAGAGAGAGAGAGAGAGAGAGAGAGAGAGAGAGATGCGTAAGGGGGGGGGGGTAATAAATATGGTGCGAGATGAGTGTACGACTGAAGTAGATGACTACTGACCGAGTGGTTGCTAATCATCGAAAACTGGACCTGTTCGCAGCTTATAAGATTTTCTGTCTACATCCCCAAAGGAAGCCTATCCGCTGGGGTGCTGTCGATCCGAAAACCTGGGCCCTTTGTCGTCTTTATGTTTATGGCTAGTGCACTGGTAATCTGATCTGACATCGTGTACGATACTAAATAAATCTATTGTCATAAGCTTAGTTAATTTCCCGTGCAACTTTAAGACAAAAAATGGCTCTGAGCACTATGGGACTTAACAACGGTGGTCATCAGTCCCCTAGAACTTAGAACTACTTAAACCTAACTAACCTAAGGACATCACACACATCCATGCCCGAGGCAGGATTCGAACCTGCGACCGTAGCGGTCACGCGGTTCCAAACTGAAGCGCTTAGAACCGCACGGCCACACCGGCCGGCCAACTTTAAGACAATCCCACCGAAGCTGCCCCCAATGCCCCACTGTCACACGCGGTCGCAGCCACGGCCCATGATCCGCTGACGTGCGTATCCCACACAGCATACACGGTCTACCACCCTAACATGTCAATACCTATTCACAGCCTGTAATAGTCCTACGTCAGAAATAAAAAGTGACATGGCAAGTAGAACTACTCAATTCGTCATTATGACGGAACAGCTCTCTGTCTCACGCTTAGCAGTCAGTTCCAATTCTACAGCTCTTTCGTGTAGTTAATTATTACGCTCTAAGTGTATTATTTTCGTTACTACCTACAAGAAGTTCTTCCTTGCTCCGTACTAGGAAAGGAGAGTTGTTGGCCTGTACTGGAAGCATTTCAGAGCAGCGCTACCTGCTGAGCGCTGGGTCGGCAGAAGCGCCGCCCAATGCATCGGGCGCTGGGGCGCGCGCCAGACTGTACCCACAGTGTAACTAACTCTGTTCTGCCGGTGCGCAGATAAGGGGCGGCGCAGACGCGGCCGCTGTTTAAATCCATTCAAATTTGGAGCCGCGGAAGTCGGCGGGGAGGCGGGCGGCCGCTGCAGGCAGACAGACAGACGAGCTGGAGAGAGGAGCGGCGCGGCGCCTGTCAAAACTCGCGACGCCGCCTGACACTTGGCTAATTGTTCGTCTTGCGGCCAGATAAGACGCCGCCATTGTGGACGCCCGCTCCCGCGATACCGAATTTCCGCCGGCGCTTCGCGTCGCGCTGCCGCTGGCACCGCTACCCCACAATCGTCACTGACACCCCTCCCCCCCCACCCCCCCGCCGAACATAGGCTCCAACCCTTCAACGTTCGTTGCTGGTTCTACACCCACGCCACCAGCGCCAGCTGGTCCCTCGTGTCCGTAGCGAGATTATCTGACGACCGTTGTGTCGCACAAAACCGTAGGATAGGTACGCCGCTGTCGTGTCTCGCCACACGGTTCCCTGCCAAGCGATAAATACAGACTGCTGCACGGTTTTTATGCAACGCGTTGAACGTTTCGCTGGAAAAAGGAAAGCAATAACCCGCCCATGCTGTTCGCTTTGCGATATTCAAATATACATACTCTTACACTACCCAGTGACAAGGAAGTATAAGTGCAGTGGCAGGTCGGCGCGCGTCTAATCCGCAAGGCAACAATCGGAAAATGGCGGAGGGTACTCTGTACCACCGTTGGTCATTCCCATTCCTGTTCCATTCGCAAATGGAGCGAGGGAAAAAACTGTGTGAGACTTCCATACGAGACCAAGTTTCTCTTATTTTGTCTTCACGGTCCTTATACGACTTGCACCTTGGTTGTGGTAGAATCGTTCTGTAGCCTGTCGCAACGCCGGTTCTCTGAACTTCCTCAATACCGGAAATATTTTTTTTTAAATCTAAAAACTGTTAAAATCTTCCAAAAACTTTTAGTCGCTGCATTACCTGTTAACAGTTCCTTTATTATAGGTTTAAAAGCTCCCTTAAGTGTATACACATAATTAATTTCACATGAGTTCGTTAAAAACATATGGCCTCTCGACGTTCGGATGACTTCCGAATAGCCGAAACCACCCAGAGTGCATGGTTACAATATGATACCATCTAATTTATTCGATTCTGATAATTCTAACGTCATCCGAGCGTTGGAAGATCGTGTAGCTTAACGAACTCCCTGAGGATACAACTAAAACCGGTTGTGTAGGATCCTGTAATAAAGCAACTACTAACAGCTAATGCAGGTACCAAAGGTCTTTTAGAAGATTTTGATCGTCTTATTTTTTTTAATTATTATTTTTATCATGTATCTAAGCTGTTGGCGCCCAAACCGTAAAATCGTATCTTCCTCACTAGTGTTTCGCGAAAACAACGTCTTTTTCCCTACAGGGATTTTCATTTGAGTTCACGTAGCATTTCCGTTATACTCCCGCGTTGATCGAATCTACCGGTAACAACTCTAGCAGCACTCTCTGAACTGTTTCGATGGGTTCCTTTAGTCGGACATGGTGTGAATTCCAAACAAGGAACAGTATTCAAGAATGGGTCGCATAAGCGCTCTGCACTCATTCTCTTTTACAGCTGTGCTACACTTTCCTACAACCATCCCAATAAAAATAAGTCAACCATTCACCTTCCCTAAAACCGATCTTACGTACTCGTCCCACTTCATGTTGCTTTGCAACGTTACTTTTAGATATTTAATCAATGCACTGTGTCAAACAGCTCACCTGTCTTATTGTACTCGAACATCACAGGATTGTTTTTCTACTCATTTGTGTTATCTTACATTTTTCCACATTTAGAGCAAGCGGTGATTCATCATAAAAAATGCAAATTCCATCCAAATTTTCATGTATCCTCCAACAATTACTCAAAGACAATAATTTCCTGTACACTACAATGTAATCAGCAAATAATCGCCGACTGCTGCTCACTCTATCCATCACATCGTTTATGTACATGGGAACAAGAGCAGACCTACCACACTTCCCTGGAGCTTTGCTGATGGTAGTTTGTCTCTGATGAACACTCGCTCTCCAGGACAACGTACTGGGTTCTACTATTAAAAAAGCCTTAGAGCCACTCACATATCAGACAAGTCTGCCACCTTTTTCGATAGTCTGCACTGTGGCACTCAAATAGCCCTGATTTCTCATATCTCGATTTTGCAGTCATAACGCTGGATGTATGTTGGCGGCAGTATGGTTGTTCTGCAGTCCGCCGCAAATGCCGGGTCTCTAAACTTTCTTAGTAATAGAAGTAGCGCTTCCCCGCCTCTTCGTCTGGCATAGTGGTTAATTACATTTCATGTGTCACATTATTATAGACTCAAAACCATGACGAGCTACGATCGTTGCGTAAAGCATTTTCGTAACATGTTCTATCATCACGTCGATTTTTACAGGTCTCGGGGTTACCTATAATAAAGAAAGGCCCTTGGCCTCCAGAATCTTATAGAATTCTTCTTGTCCAATAGATCACAACTTTTTTTCCGCACATTTCCTCTCTTGGAAAGTAATTATTGGTATTTCGAATACTAGCAGCCGCAAACCACATCCATTAGCCCCACGAGTCCCATTAATTCTAAAGAACTTTTTTTCTTTTATTTGTAGCTTCGCATTTCCTTTCCTGTTATCGCTAGATAGATGTATGCGAATACCGGTACTTTTTATGGCATTGTTACTAGCAATACAACTGCAGTAGCACCGTTATATAGGTTACGTGCCCCAGTGTAATGATTCACTGATATTGCCTGTGATGTAATGATTTAAGCTCGAGCGTTTATCGAGGTGGTACAGTAGAAAAACATTCGAAAGAAGCTGAGTTCAAGTCCCTCATCTGGGCATTTTTTAGTATATTTATGTATACTGAACGGCTTTCTCGGGCACAAGAAATGTCGTTTCCATCTTGATCGCACCGATCTAGTGTTCCATCTCTAATAATCTCATCACCGACAGAACGTTATATTCTAGGATTCCTCTTTCTTCTTTTTTTCCAAACAGTCTACATAGCATACACACCACACGTTGGATCGAATAGGCTACCTTTTACAGTTAACAGCCATCTCTGTCCTATTGAACCACAGCACAAACCGAGGGGAAAACGCTAATCTGTAGATAATCTAGTATCTCTTATTTTACTCTCGTGATAGGTACACTAAATACACAGTTTAAACAAGAAATTGCTTGCCCACTTACGTATTGGTCGCTTTAATCTATTAGCAGATTATCAGCGCTCTTCTAAGTTATTCCGACATAGTCTCTCAAGCTTATTTGTAAAGCACAAGAAAAGCAGAACTCTACATGCAGGAGGTTGTGGGCTCGAATCTCCTCAGATGCAGTAAGCCTTTTTATTTTTAAATCTCTATTGAAATGACGTTGATCAGCATTTTTATACAATTAATTGATTTAAACGTAATTATTTAATTCCATTCCTTTGTCACAAAATGTCAACTTCTTCATTCTGTATCATGTTTCTTCCTATCATTCTTTTTCCAAACGAAATCTTTGTCCATGCGTTTTTAATTAATTTTATGTTTCAATTTCGATTTAATTTCTTTTGTTTTATCACTCCCTTTTTCGTCCACATTATTGCCTTCTTCTTCTTCTTACGAATAACCAATTTGGAGGGTATGATGAATCAACTTTTGTTACTCTTCATTGTATTAGATATTCTTAGTTTCCAAATTTCCGCCATCCTTTTAGATTGTTGTTTCCTTTCATCTTGAGTCCATTTTCGTCTAATTGTTTTCTTTCTCTGCTGAAATTCTGCCTTTTGAACTGCCTTTCTGAAATGTATTCTGTTTTCTATTGTGTCTATTGTAATTCTAGCGTTTTCCGTGTCCTTTTCAGTCTCTATGAACCACGCGGGCTTGGATTTGTAGCTATTGAGTAATGTGAATATCCCCTTAGTTAGTCTGTTGCTATCCGTTCTGAATATATGCCCAAATAACTGTAGTCTTCTCTTCCTCATTACATCACATAGTTTTTCATTTTTCAGGTATAACTCTCTGTTTGGTCTTAGCCTGCATTCAGCATTATCGTTTCTTTTAGCTCCCAGTATTTTCAATAAATTCTTTTTTCGACCTTCATGTTAGATTAAGTGTTTTTGCCGCATACTGAGATTCACCTCTGGCCACTGTTTGGTAGTGTCTTAATTTCGTGTTCCAGGACAAGAATTTTTTGTTATAAACGTTTTGGTCATATGGAGCACTCATTCCATTTTGTGCACTCTAGTTTCTACAGCTGTCTTTTCTTTTGCATTGTATGTAATCCAATCTCTTAGGTATTTAAAGAAATCTGTTTTGTGTATTGTATTCTGTCAACTGCAATATTTTGTGGAGCATCACAGATGTTTGTCATGAACTTTGTTTTTTCAAAGGATAGTTGTAGCCCTACTTATGCTGCTTGTTTTTGCAGTTCTCTTATTTGTTCTTGGGCATTATCTTGCGAATCTGTAGTCAATGCCATGTCATCTGCGACAGTGATGTTGTTTGGATTCCTTCCTAGTTGAATCCCTTTAGTACTGATGGCCTTCCTCCATTCTCGAACTGAAAAGCAGAGGTGACAAACCATTTTCCTGACGGACACCTGACTTTATTTCAAACGATTTTTAGAGCTCTAGCCTAAATTTTACTTTCGATTTTGTATTTGTCAAAGTTGCTTTAAGTATATCGGTTGTTTTAGTATAGAGTCCCAATTCTTTTAAGATATCAAGCATTGTATTTCTGTCAATTGAATCATAGGCTTTTTTGAAATACACAAAAGTAATTACATATTTTATGTTCCTGATTTTCCTCATTTCTGTAACGTTCTTTAAGTCTAATATTTGTTCTACACATGACCTTCCCTTCCTAAATCCAGCCTGATACTCTCCTAGTTGTTTGTCAAGTATTTCTCTTGCTCTTTTTAAAAGCGCCTTAGACAAGATTTTATAGGTCGCTGGTAAGAGGGAGATTCTCCTATAATTGCTAGCGTTGTTTTCTTCCCTTTTTTTATGTAGTAGATGTATTAGCGCAGATGTCCGTTCTGCTGGTAAGCTGTGTGTTGTCCAGATTTCTTTGAGTATTTCTGATAGACATTGTATCATGTTGTCACTAGAGTACTTCCATAGTTCAGCAAGTATGTTATCCTCTCCAGGTGCTTTATTATTTGTAAGGTCTTTTATGATTTCTTTTATTTCTACTGTGGTTGGCGGCTTTGAGTCTGGTGGTATTGGGTTTACAGTATCGAAATTAAATTTTTCTTTCGGTAGATCACAGTTATGTAGTTCTTCAAAGTATTCAGCAAGTATTCTAAAGTTCTGTGTACTATTATATGCAATTTTCCGCGTTTTTGGGTCCGTGAAAAATAGACTAGGTGGAGTGTATTTCTTTAAGCTACATTTGAAAGTTTTGTAAAAGTCCCTAGCACTGTTCTGTTTGAAGTTGGAGTCTACTTATGCTAGTCGGTCTTTCATACATTGTACTTTGATCCTTTCAAGGCCTTTTGATGCTTGCTTCCGGGCTTCTTTTAGGGAGTTCCTATTTTTATCATTTTTATTTGCATTCGATATGTTCCAAGCTCGTTGTCTTGTTAGGATTAGTTCGTCACATTCATCATTCCACCAGGCATGTTTCCATTTTTTCGTAAGGAGAATGGTTTCTTCTGCTGTCTGTACTATGCCTTTTTGAAGTTGTTCCTATGTTTTAGGTGTTATCTTTTCCAAAAGTGTCCTGAAATTATCTTCCTTAGTTAATTTATGAGTGTCAGACTTTTTAGGCTGATATTGGCTCTTTATTTTATATATTGGCCTAATTTTGAATTTAACGATAGATTGATAGTGATCTGAATCTAAACCTGCACTCTTAGCAACTTTTACATTGAGTATTTCTGATGTAGACTGTCTGCTTATAGCAACATCGTTATTTCTCCCCACAGATTGGATTTGGGGATATCTATGTAGTTTGTTTCCTAGACAGTTTTTTGAAAACTGTAGATTTCAGAACTATGTCCTGTTCTCTGTATAAACCAATAAGTCTTTCTCCATTTGCACTGGTTCTTTTATGTGCAGGGAATTTGCCTACAATGGATTAGTGATGACGTTCTTTGCCGATCTTAGAATTAAAGTCTCCGAGCAATACTATCGTGTTTTTGTATGAAATCTGGTCTAAGGTGTTTGACGGATCTTGCCAAAAAAAATTCCGTTTGTTCCTTTTGTGTTCTGTTTTTCTCATTTGTTGGTGCATGTGTATTTACAATGGTATACAGTTTGTTTACTCATTTGAAGGTTAATGTTGAAAGTCTTTCATTGGCAGATTTAAATTCTACTATTGAGTTTAATATGTTTTGGTTTACAATGAATCCTGTTCCAAATTGGGGTACATTCTTCATAACTCTTTTTCCTGGCTTCCCTTTGAAGATTCTGAATCCCTCTGAATCAAATGAATGTTCATCAGTATACCTTGTTTCTTGGTGTGATGTTATCATTATATTTTTCTGTTTTATAAAATTTATTAACGTTTTAAGATTTCCTGTTTTTAGAAGTGAGTTTACGTTGACTGTTGCCAAATAGTTTATATTCTTGTGTTTAATTTTATTTGTTGCTTGCTTAAGGCAGGTTTCAGGATGCTCCGACTCATCCTTCGTACATTGCTGTAGGCCCCCCAGAATCCGAATGCCTACTTTTAATTTCCTTAGAAATTGGAGAATGGTTACTCCCTGAGGCAAAATCTGTTACAAGGTGCGTATCCATTGTTGATTGTTTGTTGGGTTAGGGGAACAACACCCCTAAGGATTCTACTCGAGGTTGTTAGCTCCGAGGAACGGTTTTCAGCTGCACCATTGGTGGACAGACGCTGACCACTTAGCTGCTTGTTTCAAGACGGACGCTAAGTGGATATTTTTTTCTTTGGTTACCTCTTCCGCTAGTTCCGCCGTACCGAGAACTATTCCCTCCGCCTTCACTACCGTTGAGGTCTTCACTGCAGTCCTAGCAAGGAGCCCTTAGAAGGTACTGTCAGCCGGGCCAGGCGAACCTTGGTTAAAAAACGAGTTTCTTACTCCTCCCCCTCCTCCTTCCTCACCTCTTGTATGTTGAGGCCCCAAGCTTGGGACCGGCTTAGCGGAGTTCATTATACCGGTTTCTCGTTTTGCTTGAATTTCGTTTTACTTATGAACCTGTCATTGATTTGACTTTCATCTTCTTCTTTTTTGTTCATAGTGCAATAGGTATATCGATTATGTTTTAAATGTTTATATGACGATTGCCGTGCAAAAAAGTATTGCACATCTGTTAACAAAAATAATTTTTCACAGCATTGCACAGATATAAATAAAATATTTCGTGTTTTGCTTTTTAACTGATAGATCGGAATTTTCAGATAACTGAATACTGTAATAGATAAATGTACTTTCCTTATTCGGACGCACTAAATTTTGCAAACTTTTCATCTCCTACTAAACTGAAGTATATGGAAATATTTGAGAAAAACATCGAAAATGTTTCTGTTAATGTGTACAGTTTTCAGTATTATCAGAGCAGGAGGGAAAAAGAATACAAAGGATACAAAGGAAAAGGGTTTAAACTCGTTCCACTGCACCTGTCGGAAGATTCCCAAACAGTGAGAAACATATTAACCTGTTACTTTTGCTGGTTCAAAACATGGAAATTGCATTCCCGTAAAATTGCAGCTTATTACCGTCTCACAGAACAAATGCAATTTGCTGAGCGGGACATTGGCGGTGGTAGGCTACTGTTCACTGTTCACACAGACATGCTTGGTTAATCATAATGAAAATAATAATGTATCGTGTTAAATATCTCGACGGTAAAAGTCTCTATAGTTGCGGAGTGCTGCAATACATACCGCTGTCTGGTTTTGCTTGTCTACCTGTGGACAGTTTTGTTGTTAGAAGCATACCAGATGTCTCAGTCATAGGTTACATTTCGGAAGTAAACCTTGAGTATCCAGAAAATATCCATGAACACCATTCTGCCATTACGCCCAATACCACAAACAAGAACCAACAAGTCAGCAGTTCCAAAGAAGCAGATTTCCACAGTCAAAGAAGCTGATTCCACAAATTATGTGATTCACTACAGAAATTTAAAGCACTGTGTGAACAATACTCTTACTCTAAGCAAAATTCACCAGATACTGTCATACCGTCAAGCTTCATAGATAAAACCGTATGTCGATATTAATGCTGAGAAATTATTTCGATTTTTTTTTTTCAAATTAATGAACAGCAGTATGCAAAGGTATGCACAATGTGAGGAAAATAAGTGAGGTGATGTTAGTAATACGTTGGGAACGTAGATACACAACGGCTGCTTTAATTCAAAGACTGAATTTAAATTTCAGTGTCATATTTAAGGTAAATATTGTTGCTGTTGAATTAAGCAGAGTTAACATTGTTTTTGACAAACATATAGCTCGAATGCCCAATTCAGATATCCGTAAGACACTTCTTGTAGATTTCCAGTATGGGTATATGTTTAAGAAACTTGAGAAACGGACTTATCTAACTTAATGTAAGCACCTCAAATATCTGTGGTACTATTAAGAGTATTGTGCAGGTGTGGTAAAACACTTCAGTTTACTCTGACAATAGCATTTATTACATCCAATGTTGTAACCAAAAAAAGTGGATTTGGTGGGATGTGCATTGTCTAAAGACATTATTACAGAACTCATAAGACTGAGGGCAAAAACATACGATCCTGAAACATGACATGACATGTAATGCACATAGGAGGATGAGTGAAACACTAATCGACATAGAATGGAGCATTGATGATTACCGAGAAGGTGTGTTTGATGATGCTGATAAATTCGATCCAAGCTGCATACAGTCATGTAAATTGTCGTTGTCGGCGAATGACGATAAACACTTCATACACGGTGATCAAACGAGTACTGCAGCGTGGGGTCGTTTTAGGGACGACAGCTGTTTGCACAACAGGAAACGATTTAAAACTGATTTAGCAGCAAAATACAAGTTGTGAATATAATGTACATAAATTTTAACTTATATTATTGCTTGTTATAGATGTATTATGATAATTAAATGAATGATGATAATGAATACATATAGAAAAGATGTGACAGATGTAACGAATTGTAGTGGCCCATAGGAAAAAGTCGTATTCACGAATAGGACAGGAACGATCATTTGAAGAAAAACAAAAATCTGTTAAACGTGGGCTCTAATATGCGTACCTAAAGATCTATGAGCACTTCTTCATTTTCTATACTGTGGAAAATATTTCTTCTAGTGCAAGGTCTTTGCTTTTCATATTTTGGAAGGAAGTTGTATGGACCAAAACAAGAAAAAACTGTCTAATGAACATGAGCTCTAAAGCGCATAGCTAATGAGCTATGATCATCAGTCCATGAGAAGAGACGTGTTCAACAGCAGCGAAGCCGAGCAAGTGCTGATAGCTGTTAAGGTTTGCACTTTAAAGTCCATGTTTACTTGATATCTTTGCTTATTTTGGCTCATATTACCATTTCTCAAAATACGGAAGGCCAAGAGCTTGCAGAAAAAGTGATTTGCTTCACAGTACTGAAAAATTGCTCATAGCTGTTAAGGTAGGCAATTTAGAGCCCATGTGTACTAGAAGTTTTTTGCTCTGAATATGCGTTCCTGTCATATCCCTGAATACGACTGTGTCTTATGAAACAAGATTATTGAATCACCTATGCCGGCCGAAGTGGCCGTGCGGTTAAAGGCGCTGCAGTCTGGAACCGCAAGACCGCTACGGTCGCAGGTTCGAATCCTGCCTCGGGTATGGATGTTTGTGATGTCCTTAGGTTAGTTAGGTTTAACTAGTTCTAAGTTCTAGGGGACTAATGACCTCAGCAGTTGCGTCCCATAGTGCTCAGAGCCATTTGAACCATTTTTGAATCACCTATGCAGACTTTGTCCTGTGTGGCGTGACTTTTGAATCATCCTGTATAATGGGCTACATATCTCAGTTCTTTATTGTGATCAATATCTGTGATGGCTCTTTGAATCTACATGGCAGCTCGATAAACAAAGTATGTGCCTGATCCTACACGCAATTTCTGTCGCTACTGGATGAGAATAATATCATATTCTCCCGCCCATTCTTGTCGTAGGAAGCTGTCAGATTGATAGTTTCATTTTACATCAGTGAAATACTGAACTGTGATTGGGAGTTCTAAGTATGAATGAAGCTCTCTGATTGGCCTATTTCCAAGACAGAGCCTTGGCTTCGAAAAGGATAGGAGACGTGATTGGATGTACCTTAGGAAGATGGAGGTTGGGGGGGGGGGGGGGAGGTTAGAGGTTAGAGAGAGTGAGGGAGGAGAAACAAAGGAAGAAGGATAACAGGGAGGGAGTGGAAATAGGGACGAACGTGAGTCAAATTTGGTCCACAGTCCTGTTCCTATTTCTAGAAATTATCTTGAAACTCTGAAATATTGACTGTTGTTCTTCAACAAAACAACTGGAGAAGGCTTTTCCCAGCACTTTGGATAATGAGACGAGCAAGATTCTTTAGATCAACAGGTATCACGCTTGGAGGAAGTTTTTTCTGTGGACGTCAAAGACTAAGCTTTCCGAGCGCCTATGGAGGGCAACGATTAACTCAAATTATTAAAAGTTAAATTACTAATAATTTTGTGTTTAATTTTACATGTGTATGTCGTTGTATTCGTTTAAAACATCGACAGTGGTAGCGATGTATTGTCATGTTGTACATAAGGAAGTTGATAGTGTTGCAAGATAAAATGAAATTATTTTAACATCAGTGCCTCATATGCACGCAGATGACACTTCCAGGCACGAGTGAAAATAAGATAAATGTACTGCCACTGACGATATTTTCGACAAATGAAACGAAATTAATGTGGTATTAGAAAGGCATATGTAACATTATTTTGAACGACGGATTCAAAATACCTGTAACAACTGTAAGGCATGTGCGGACTCTGTGGACACAGAAATCAAGAATTTAATGAACTGAAGATCCAGACCATCGATGTGTTTTAAACAAACATGTGTCTCGAATTCAGATAGAACCGGAATAGGACAGAAAGCTATTTCTAAATTTGTGAAGTACGAGTTCAAAAACACTTTGTACTATAAGTTACACTGAAGTTGTAAATTATCTTTTCAGGCAGTCTGTGAACTGTACATTATTACTCAAGATGTTTACGGCGTTTCAATACAGTGGATTTGAGACAGCGATCTGGACATATACAGATGGTGGTAGTAAAGGCAGTGCATTGGTGAAGCTCTCATTTGTACTCATGTGATTCACGTGAAAAGATTTCTGGCGTGATTATCGACGCATGACGGAATTAACAGACTTTGAACGCGGAATGGTAGTTGCAGATAGCCGCCTTGGACACTCCATGTCGGAAGCCGTTACGAAGTTCAACATTCTGAGATCCACAGTGTCAAGAGTCTGTCGAGAACAGCAAATATCAGGCATTACCTCTCAACACGAACAACGCATTGGCCGACAAAATTCACGTAACGACCGACAGCAAAGGCGTTTGCTCAGAGATGTCAGTACTAACAGACAAGCAGCACTGGGTGACATAGCCGCAGAAATCAACGTGGGACGTACTACGAACGTATCCGTTAGGACAGGGGAGCGAAATTTTGCGTTGCTGGGTTATGACAACAGATGACAGGTGCGAGCACCTTTGTTAACAGCACTGCATCGTCTGCTGTGCCTCTTCTGGGCTCATGAATATATCGGTTGGACCCTAAACGGCTTCAAAATTGTGGCCTAGACAGACGAGTCCCGATTTCAGTTGTTAGGAGCTGATGGCAGAGTTCGAGTGTGGCACAGACATCACGAAGCCACGGACCCAAGTAGTGAACGAGGCACTGTGCAAGCTGGTGATGGCACCATAATGGTGTGGTGTGGTGTGAACCGATCATTGACTGGAAATTATTATGTTCGACTACCTGAAGACCGTTTGCAGTCATTCATGGACTTCATATGCCCAGAAAACGACGGATTTTCTTGTGGATGACAATGCATCATGTCACTGCACCATAATTTTTCGCTGATGGTTTGTAAAACATCCTGGAAAGTTCGAGCGAATGATTTGGCCATCCAGATCGCGCTACATGAATCCCTTCGAACATTTACGGGGCATAATAGAGAGGCCAATTCGTGCACCAATTCGTGCATCGGCAACACTTTCGCAGTTGTGGAAGGCTATAGAGGCAACATGCCTCAGTATTTCTGCAGGTGACTTTCAACGACTTAAATCCCTCTCCCCCTCCCCCCCCCCCCCCCCCAAAGAGGGCCCGACACGATATTACGAGGTATCCCATGACTTTTCGCACCTAAGTGTACATTTTTGCATACAGCAATATTAAAATCACAGATAGAAAACAAAATTAATAAGAAAGCTGAGAAAATCTAAGAACTCCTAACAAATTCTTTAAATTCTTTCGATGATGAAAAGACAATATTATCAAATTAGTAATGGAGCTCATCTCTTCAAACGTAGTGGAATCGCAAAGCGACTCCATCAACGGAGAATTCCATTAATACTAAAGTCCACATTGTCGTCTTTCATTCCCTCTTATGTAGGTGCTATGAGCTTTTCCATCAACCCAAACTACCAGCGAAACGTGTCGCTTACCAATAGCTGTTCACACACTACCAGCGCGAGGTGATCTCTGAGATAGCGAGAATATTGGCTGTTCGCAGAACTCGAAGTCACAAAAATTTCTTTGGACTGGCTTTTGGAGCCAGAGTCTCGGCAGAAGTGGGGACGGCACACACGAGCTGGGCTGGAAAACGCATTCGCGGCACGCGCGGGCAGGGGCAGCTGGCCGGCGCCGCGGGATAACAGCTGCGCGCCGCTAAGAATCAAATCTCACAGTTAAACACCCTAAATATTGATGGCTCGATTCTCTGACAGCGCGGCGCCAGACTCGCGTCAGCCCCCGCTGGAGCACCGCCCGTCCCTGCACCATCCCTCGCTCCACTCGTTTCACGTGAATCCAGTTGGTACACATGATGCGAATCGAATCTTAGACGTTCTGCGTGTACGTGCGGCTGTGTCTAAGAACCTTTTCTAAGAATCTTCCGGAGCACAAACCTAATACGATTTCTATGTTAGGTCTTATACACTGCTGTCCATTAAATCTGCAACATAAAGTAGTCAACATATAAGAATATTTCTACTGCAGTGTATAAACAGTGTAGTTGGAGGAATACGTGACTGAATTTGTACAGATAAAAGTTTATAAGGGGCGATCTAAAAATTTCCGTTCGAAGGTCATACAGTCCAGAATTGGTTGTGTAATTAGGCGAATCGCCTTGATCATTGAGGCAATAATCCCATTGATCCACTACGTTGAAGGTATCCGTTTGGTAAAACATAGTGTCCTGCTGTATGAAGAAGTCCGTAACTGCGTGATTCACATCCTTATCCGGAAGGAGTCGTCGACCTTTCGGCGGCGTTCTTTAAGGTACCAAAAGCGTGATAATCGCATCGGGAGACAAGAGGACTGTAGGACGGGTACTGAGTGTCCCCCATTTAGCTGGGGTAGCTTCTACTTCACGGCATCTGCCATATAGGGACGTGCCTTATCAGGAGCACACTTAGCCCATTATTCCACAACAGTGGTTTTCGACAGCCATGCTGCCCAAACACGAGGTGAGGTAAATGAAAGTGTTGATTGGACGTGAGTGTATTCATTAATGGGGGAGGAGAAGACCTACAGTTACTTCCAACAGGATAGAGCAACTGCCCACACAGCCGGCCGAACCTTGGAGAACATATACACAATCTTCATCCTGACAGCGTTGTTAGCAGAGGTCAGTCTTTCGCGGCCGAAGCTGGACACCCAAGTCACCTGATGTGTACCGTGCGACTATATAGTGTGAGGAGCCCTCAAGTCTAAGGTGCATCGCAACAGCAGAACATTTAGGATGAGGCTGCTGCAATTCCAGCTGTCCAGCTTCGTTCGATTCGCCTTAAGCAACTTGCTGACCAGGGCCCAAAAGTGCCTAGAGATGAATGGTGGTCACTTTCAATATCTGCTGCAGTCTGGTTAGTACTGTATTTCCTCTCCTCTGTTATGTTTCTGCGTACTCTGGAACTCTGTTCTCAGGGCCACTTTGTTTTAGCCCTACCCTGTACGTTCTTCGTTTACTGGTCCAATGACTCCAGCTCTTCGAAAGAGCATGTGGAACCACCTGTTTTTACCCGACCGCAACACTGGTTTCGACTGTGTGCGGCCAGGCAGAGGGGTTGAAATGTCGAATTTGAAGAACAAATCACGAATGAAATTTGGCCAAATAGCCCAGCACATTGTTCCTTCGCTTACAACGGTCTACTAAAATTATTGGAAATAATATTGCCAGCCAAATATACGTCAGACACCTGCTAAAATTCAAGAAACAAAGGACTGGAAATATCATCGACAATCACTTCACAGGGTTTTCTCACATACTGATTATATTGCGGTTTCTTATACGCAAACACTTCACAAGCCATTGTACAGATCGTTGAGAAGGACACTTCAAAGCTAAAGCAGATACAGTGAGGGAAAATAGACTATGTGTCTCTGTATACAACCTAAACTATCTTGTCTTATTCTCACAGCATCTACCAGCAGAAATCTCGGATGTCTGCCTCCGATACTGTTTCTCTACATTTACACTCTCCCAGCAGTGTTCAGCGAGACCTAAACCGCTTGTCTTTCTAAGATTTTAAACGTCATCATCATCGTTGTTACACTTTTGTATTGGTTACATCGACATCAAACGGTGCGATCATAGCAGCATTTCTCCGGATTCATTCGATATCTGCTGCCAAGTCTAGTTGATAAGGTTTCCCAACGCTGGGACAACAGAATTGGTCGCACTGGTGTCTTGCACGTAATTTGCTTTGCAGATGCAACGCACTTTCCCAGAATCCTTCGTAGAACTGTAACTCTTACATTTGCTTTCGCTAGGACTAATGACTATGTTCATCTCATTTCATATCGCTTCTTAGTATTACCACTAAATTTTTAAATAATTGAAGATGCTCCAGATGATAACCGTTAATCTTGAAATCGGAAACTGGTATTTTTATATTTGCTTTAGCTATTATCCTGCATTTATTCTCATTTAAAGGGAGTTTATAGTTATATTGCAGTTACTAAATGTGAACTTGGTACTGAAACCATTCGTAATAACATTGAAATAAAATTTTTGCTTCTATTACGACGCTGAAAGGCAGCATAAATTAACTGCATTAGTACCGAATATTTTGTGTATAGAATAAAACCGTGTTTTTGACTGTTTATAGCCGTGAAATTTGTTGCCATATGATTGTAAATATATGACGTCGTTTATAAGTTACAAATAATACTGAAGCGCTAAAGAAATTGGCATGGGCATACCTATTCAAATACAGCGAGATGTAAACCGGTAGAATACGGCACTGCGGTTGGCAAAACCTATATAAGACAACAAGTGTCTGGCACAGTTGTTAGCTCGATTACTGCTGCTACAATGGCAGATTATGAAGATTTAAGTGAGTTTGAAAGTGGCGTTATAGTCGGCGCACGAGCGACGGCACACAGCACGTCCGAAGTACCGATGAAGTGAGAATTTTCCCGTACGACCATTTCACGAGCGTATAGTGAATATCAGGAATGCGGTAAAACATAAAATCTCCTACATCGTTTCGGCCGGAAAAAGTCCTGCAAGAACTGGACCAATGACGACCAAAGAGAATCGTTCAACGTGACAGAAGTGCAACCCTTCCGCAGATTGCTGCAGATTTCAGTGCTGGTCCGTCAACAAGTGTCAGCGTGCAAACCATTCAACAAAACATCAGCTATATGGGCTTTCGGAGCCGAAGACCCGCAGGTGTACTCTTGATGATTGCATGATACAAAGCATTAAGCCTCGCCTGGGCCCGTCAACACCGACATTGAACTGTTAATTACTGGAAACATGTTGCCTGGTCGGACGAGTCTCGTTTCCAATTGTATCGAGCGGATTGACATGTACTGGTATGGAGACAACCTCATGAACCCATGGACCGTGCATATTAGCAGGGGACTGTTCAAGCTGGTGGGGGCTTTGTAATGGTGCGGGGCGTGAGCATTGGGAGTGACTTGGGATCCCTTCTAACATTCTGCGTGGTGTCTGTTCTACATCGTGTCTCCCTACCACTTTCGCGCAACGACGCCCTGAGCGTGTTTTTTTTGGGAATTGACTAGTTTAAACCAGGTAGGGAGACGTCAGACCACACACGACATGTAGAATTCAGAAGAGTTCAGTGAGACTAGCGATTATATAACCAAATACTTAATGATATCAGAGTCAGCTCCACTGCACTTCCTGTAAAAGAATCTTAATACTAACTAAATTTAGTGGAAGGGGATCAAGGCTTTCCTATTTTTAGTTAGCTGGTAAAATAACGTCGAAAAAGCAGTTAAGTTTACCATTGGAAATTTTATTCTACTCACAAAACATTGTTTATAAATTGCACTATTGATAAAAGGAAATGTTTTAATACAGGATGGTAAAAACCAACTGCGTTCAACAAAAATGCGAA
The DNA here is from genome assembly GCF_023864345.2 of Schistocerca serialis cubense. Taxonomy (NCBI): domain Eukaryota; kingdom Metazoa; phylum Arthropoda; class Insecta; order Orthoptera; family Acrididae; genus Schistocerca; species Schistocerca serialis. The sequence continues at coordinate 553,894,721 of NC_064641.1, forward strand.
CGAATATTACCTGAATGGGTTTCCAGGTTCTACAATGGATCGAAGGATGACCTATGCCATATCACATCTATAATCCAGGTTCAAAGTAAGTTTCACAAAAGCGAAAACTATCAAAATGGTCTACAGTGACCCTCAATTATCTTTAATTACTTATCTAACTAGTCGTAAATTACAGTGGCTGATGTGGCTTCTCAATAACTATATAACAGAAAAATCATCGCGTTTCAGATTTTTACTTCAAGTGGCAAATGTGAACACCATGAGCTTTAATTGACGATCGACACTAGTATTACACAAAAAGGGGGCGTAACAGATGAGACTTCTGCAGTTCTGAGTGAAGCCTTATGTGCTCAAAAATGCAGCATCACGTGCGTTCATTACCTTGTCGGTGTTCGTCAGGGGGCGGCGGGCAGCACAGCTCCGCTCACCTCGTCGTCTCGGAAGCAACTCTGTCCTAACTTCTCCTTACTACAATTTACCGAAGTAGGTTTAAAAAAAAACTACCTGGCTGTGTTTTCATCTGACCAATCAGGGTCTCAATGTTTACCTTAAGCTCTGCCTACAAAAATTCTGTCTATCCAATGAGAAACGTTATACTTTTCGTGGTGGGGCAATGTTTTTAAAGTTTGCAATTTTTAAAGTTTGCAACGTAACAGAGATGCGAAAAAGTCTCACGCTAAAACTTGCAGCTGGTGTCGTCCTTTTAGCGTTATCGTAAGATCTATACTGTTCTTCTGGAGGGCTCTATCTTTTAACATGGGCTGGGGGGTGGTCCTGACATAACAGAGACGTGTAAAAGTCTGACGCTAAAACATGCGGCTGGGGTGGCCCTTTTTGTGTTATCGTAAGATTTATACTGTTCTTCTGGAGGGCTCTAGCTTTTAACATGGGCTGCGGGGGTGGTCCTGACGTAACAGAAACGCGAAAAAGTCTCACGCTAAAACTTGCGGGTGGTGTGGTCCTAGCGGTTAGCTGGCGACGTGGGTGTCTGTCCGTCCCTTATCGCAGGGCCTTCCAGCTTAACACGGTTCTGCTCTCGGCTACTGTTCTCGTTTCTCCCCTCGGAACTGCGTCTGTCTCATGGTGGGAAGGTATGACATGCATTTAGGCATTCTTGTGTTAGTCTGTGGTATTCCATTTGCTCACTTGTTACTCGTATTACTTTGGTTAATTTAATGTCACGATTTATTCGGAGCTAAGTGACATACTACCAAATTTGCTTATCATGTCAGGGTTTTCATGGAAGGTGTTGGATTTGCCTGACACCTTACATATCACCACCCTTCGAACTTAATTTTTGTACTGAAGGTAGGCAATGATTGAATCGTTGTCTAAGTCAGTCAAAAATTATTCTGTTATCCAAATTTTGTTGCTTACTGTTCAGCCACGTTATTCTGGTTCTATGCTAGTTTGTATTACTAATTTATATTTTTATATTCTTCCACATTATTCTCAAAAATGACAAGAGAAGAATATATTTATGCTATTATTAATTTTTAATTATTTTTTTCTTTATTTAAGTGTGAAGTTTGTTTTTTAAGAAGTTTGTTATCGAAAGTGAGGAGTCTTTCACATCGATTTTCTTAAAAATATATTTTTTTTATAAATGTAGTAATTAAGTAAAATCTATTCCTAACACATTTTCTAAATATCATGTACAAGTAAAATGTTCTTGTTTCTAGACACTCATTTCAATATTGTTACACTAACAAATAAGAATTATTTCCAAGAATTGCTTTGACAAAGAAATATACATACACAAGTATTGAGATATTATCCTAACAAATGGTACAAATGTTACAAAAAGGGGAAAATCATCCAACAAAATTATTTTTTATTCTTTGTTTTTATAAGGAGAAAATAAGTAAAATATAATTATTCTTTTATTTTTATGAGGAGAAAATAGGTGGCATATAGTTTTAGTGTTTATTATGCCTTACTTTTGTTCTTTATATACTGTCCATTTCAGAACTAATGACTTATTTTTATAGATAGTCTATTTTTTACTTAAGTCCATAGTCAATGACTGTTATTTTGTAGTTTATTAGCTGTCTGGTGTGCTTAACTTATTTAGTTTTTCACATGTTTCTTTTGTACAATTCCTACATCACATAATTTGATTTCACACATTCACACAATCCTATGAATGTTTAAGCATGAGGTTGGCGAATGTTTTGCACGAAGGTGATGGACTTGAGCGAGATGGATGTGGGCAAGTATTTGATGTACAGCTTCGTTCGTCATTCCTTGTTGGCTTTGCAACTGTGTGTTGCTGTTGTGGAGGTCCCATAATGGAATGGAGCTGTGAGTGCAGAATCTCATGGTTTACTGGCTTTGTATGCGTGAAAGTCATCGTTATGTGTCGCTGAAAGCGGTCGTTTTTCGTTGTAATACTTCGCAGACGACTAGTTTACGATAGGAATTTGGTAAGGTATGTCGTCTATTCTTCACCCATCTTCTTTCTTGGTCTCAATCTTGCGAAACTTCAACTTCTGTTCTTCCTGCTTTTTCTCTGCTTCTTACTTGATTCTTGGTTCTTCTTTGGGCAGGATATGGAAATATTTATTGATAACTAGTCGCTTTGAAGTTCTCCTCTTAGTAACAGTTTGATAAATTGTTTGGGCATGTCATTTTTACTTTGTCAGAGTTTTCTTCAGTTTCGTGGATCAGTGTGCTGTTTAATAGCAGTAGTGTGACTATTACACTTTTTTTTCTTTTTTTGCCAGTGGTGGCTTGTCCAAGCCGTCTTCTCGTCGGGCCGTTTTTTGCTCGCTCCGCTGAGTCGGGGGTGGTTCCATGTTCTGCCCAGCTGGGTTTCGCCACCCTGTGGTTCACCACATTTACTGCCCACTTCAATTACAAGGGCCTTCTGTTGGTCTCACTGTACTTTCCCTTCTCTCAACGCTTCTGACTTGTAGGAATTGTGTCTTGCTAATTACGTCATTTTCTTTCTTGATACTTCTCTCATTGCAACTTGTGGGTTGTTGCATCTCGTCCTTGCTGGAGTTTTTACAATGGTTCTTACAAAAAGTTTTACTTATAATCATCTAACATATGTCTAGTACCTACATTGTTTTACGCCTTCTTAAAAGCTTTACAAATTTCGGCGCCCTTTCCATGTTACAATTCTAAGATATTTTGAGTCTTAACTTCTACAAGAAACCAAATTCGTTTTTTTATTTTTGTGTAGTGTCGTGGTGTATATCATTTTAGTATTTCATGCTGTTAGACTATCTATGCTTTATCCCTTCACCTTAATCTACGCTACTATTGGTGTTATTTTTGTTTTTCATTTTATTGAAACTACTTTCCTTTTCCCACCTTCCTCTTTCTTCATTCTTCTTTCTTCTGACGATCGTATCTGCAACATAATCTTGAAATATTGTGCTGATTATTTACCAGTAATAAAATTAATCTTCAAACTTGTACTGAAAGTGTTTAATACTATCAGACTTAGGTAAAAATACCTCTGCTTAATCTCGTAAAATACCCTCTAGTTCTCTTTTACTGTGTTCCGAAATACCTTGAACTTCTTGCAATTTTTCGTCGATTTCTTTATGGACTTTAAACATGAGTTGAGGCGATTCCCCCTTTCGTGCATACCATTCTAATTCTTCATCTTCTTTATCTCGCATCATTCTTAATTGTTTGTTTATAACTGGAATTTCTTCTAATTTTAATTTTTGCTCAAAGAGAAGTGTGACATTCCCGAATGTTACGCTACCTTTCCCCATATCTATTATCGCTCGTCTCTCATTTAAAAAATATGCACCTATAATCAAATATACAGTTAGTTTAGGTATAATCACGAAGTTGGCTTTTGACCTTGACACAAAAGAGTTAACCTTGTTTGTCTAGTAACTTCCGCAGCATTGTTTCTAATAGGACCTCTTACTTTAATCTTACGTGTTTTCAGAACTGGCAATTTCTAATTGGCATTACACTGCATGAATAAATTTTCTGAGATCACAGTCAGTTCACTTCCGCTATCACTTACAATATTGACTGGGGTATGCTTTACCATGGCCTTCACAATTGGTTGAATTTGAAAGGGTTGGTTCTGTTCTTCTTCTTCTTGCATCAACGAATCCTCCACTGCATCATACATGAGTCTTTTTAGGAATTTCCCTTGTGAATTCGAACTTTCTGTAGGATAAGCTTCGACTGCTACTTCTCTCTGTTTTATTTCCTCTTCTCTATTTCTCTTCACGCATTCTATTTCTCTTTACGCTTTCTTCAACATCCTCTACTTTTTCCTCATCCTCGTCTATCTTCTCCTTCATCGTCGCTACTTCCGCATAATTGCATCTAAATGGTCTAATTATCGCTTCATAACTTACTTCATTGTATACGTTGGGTTGTGTGCCCACTCGTAACTTATTTTCAACTTCTGTCGACTGCGCATTATCCTCATTGAATTCGCTTTCCCTGGTTTCCATCTCAAATAGCTCTGCAATACTCATTACTTGGTCCTTTCCTCCTACATTCATTGTGCATGCCTCTGGTAATTCATCTTCCTCGTCAGTATTCTCCCAATTAATTTCGCCCAACACGATACTGTTATTTTCTTGTCTTCGTTTTCATCTGGTCCCTGCGGATTTGTTTCTTCCTTCTTCTCTTCTCGTGATAAGATTTTTACTTCTCTGTTCAAGGTGCTGCAATTGTCCTGGGTCGGTGCGTCATTCTCTTTGGCATAGGCGCTTAGCTGTCAATTCGAACGTTTATCGGGGTTTGGTGGTCTTACCTCCACCTCTTCTATCTGTATTCTCTTTTCTTGTTCAGCTTGTTGATAATGGTTTCTTTGTTGATAATTTGTCGGTCTATTGGTTCTGCAGTACCCGTTCCGGTTGTCGTTATTCCCTCTGTAATAGTTGTTGCCGTTCCTGGGTGAATTATAGTTATTGCCATATTCTCTTCTAAATCCATAACCGGTTCTTTGTTGAAATCTATTGTAGTTTCTTGGTGCGAAGTTATCACATGGTTCGTAATTATTGTTTCTTCGTACTGTGTCTTGTGGATTCCACTGCTTTTTGCTTTAGTTTTCACGTGCGCTTCGTCTTTTTCTTGCGTCATCTTCCGAAAATATGAACTCTAGTTCCCTTAGAATACCTTTAAATGCTTCGACGTCATTGCCTCCGCGACCCACTAATGATTGCTGGTATTTCAATGGTAGCTTCATCGCACATAATTTAATCAACTCTCCGTCACTGTATGGTACATCTAAGCATTGATTTTTCTTTGCCATTAATTCGAAAAATTTCACGGGACTCTTCTCTCCTGAATTTTCAAAATATGGGTTCTGTAATAATTCGTACTTCACTCTGTTCTGTGCTTCGCTGGACCAATATCGTGAGAGAAACTTCTCTCTGAAATCTTCGTACGATCGGCATGTCGCTGCAACATTCTGCATGGTTTCTGCGACTGTTCCTGACATGTGTGCACATATAAAGTCTAATTTGTGTGCTAACGTCCAGTGTGCCGGTAATCCTACTCGGGATTGATCAATAAAAGTTCGTGGATGTAATGAGTTTCCTTCTCGAAAGTGTTGAAATTTTCTGACAGTGAGGAAATGATCGTTGTCGTACTTCGTCATAGTTCCATATGAAATTCGCGATTCTTCGCCACTTTTGTTTCTGATCATTTCTCCCGTCGTTCTTTCCGGTTCTGGTAGATCCATTGGATATTATCCACTGTAACTTTTGCCTACCCTTGCGAAGTATCGTTGGAGTGGTACGCAATAATTTTCTTCCGTCGGTTGTGAACGTGTAGCTGAATGCATTGCCCTGTACTCTTCGCGACCTGACTTTCCATTGTCACGTATTGGTTGGGTATCTTGTCTGGCTAACCTTGCCGCTTCCTTGCACGATCCAAACTGTCTTGAAACATACATTTGTGGTTCCACATGTGTTTGTGATGAAGTTTGTTCATCAAGAATTTCGAAACGTGTTTGTTGCTGTGCCGGCTGTCTGATTTCACGTATGTTACTTTCCGCCCGTGACTGGAATCGAAAGTGCATAATATCTTCGTTAATTGCTTGTTTTTCCGGTGCTGTTACAGATACGGATGTGGTTGCAGACTCTGTGCTTGTTCTATCCTGTTCACTACGCTCTTCAATGGTTTGCAACAACTCTGTTCGCAATTTCTGCAATTGTCGCTTCGTTTGCGCTTCTATTTTGACTATACGGTTATCATATCTTTTCAGCGCTGCTATTGTGATACGTTTGTGTAACACACTGTTTTCAACAACTTCACGCGCTGTACCTGCTGCTTGTCTAGTAATTACGTTTATCAGTTTCTCTAGTTTCTTGACTTCTCCGTGGGTGTTGTTACGTAATGTTTTGATCTCGTCCTGAGTGTCATTACGCAATGTTTGTACGTCCACTTGTACTTTGTCAATATCTGTTCTCAATTGATTGTAACCTGTTATTAAGTTTCCTATCACTTCTCGTGATTCTTTTGCCTCGTCTTCAATATGACTTAGGTGTAACTGAATTTTTTTGTTTTGTTCTTTAATCGCACGCGTTTGTCTCGTGGTTTCTGCATTTTGTTTCGTCATTTCTGCATTCTGAATTTTAATTTGGTTCGCAATTTCTTTATTTTGTCTTGTCATGGTTTCCGTCATTAATTGTAATAATTCTGCCAGATTGGTGGGTCCTATTGCGTTTTCTTCCGACGTCCTACGCTCTGTGTTTTCGCCCAATTGTTTGTTTGCAACCCATTGCATTGAACTGTGCGGTGACACGTTTCTGCTCGACTTCCTTGTACTCTGTGGTGAGGGAGCTCTGATTACTTGTACTATGGGTTCTACGTATTCAAGACGCAAGTTAGAATCCTCATCGACTGTCTCTCTACTTTCTTGCTCCTCTGTCGTATGCTGACTTACGTTTTCTATGCCGTGACGTACATTATCCACGTTATGGTGCGTTATATGTCCTATTTCTCGCGATACTGCAACGTCTGTTGTACTGTCCTCCATTCTCTATCCATTTTCATGTTGGGTCTCTACCTTAATTCGGTCAAGATCTCGATCTGCCATTGCTAATCTTTCCGAATCCCTTATTTTCTGTTTTAAAACCAATTCACGCGCCCTACTTCGAGTCAACATGCGCTCATACGATCTCACGCGTTTTATAAACTTTTTGTTCACACGACTTGACAAACCATTCACTTACTTGTTGGGTCAGAACCAACTTGTCAACGATGTATCCGCCACCTGTGCGCTTGCATTGGAGAGAAAACTTAATTCTAACAATATTAAAATTCATAACTTAATTATGCAATTGTCTCTGTCAGTCTCACTTTCTATTGAATACTTTTACTATCTATCGCTGCAGCTACTGTTTTCGACTATGTATAACTTTAAAAAACATTTTTTTTTAATTACGAAAATTTTTCAACAGGATATTTTTCTGACCTAGTTAGGCATGTGGTCGACCTTCTAATGGTTCAAATGGCTCTGAGCACTATGGGACTTAACTACAGTGGTCATCAGTCCCCTAGAACTTAGAACAACTTAAACCTAACTAACCTAAGGACATCACAGACATCCATGCCCGAGGCAGGATTCGAACCTGCGACCGTAGCAGTCGCGCGGTTCTGGAGTGCGTGCCTAGAACCGCTAGACCACCACGGCCGGCCGGTCGACCTTCAATCATGGTATTTTACCATCCTGGCAGGGTCGCCATTTTCTAACATTCTGCGTGGTGTCTGTTTGTTCTATATCGTGTCTCCCTACCACTTTTGCGCATCGATGCTCTGAGCATGTTTTTTAGGGAATTGACTACTTTGAACCTGGGTCCTGTTGCTGGTAGGGAGATGTCAGACCAAACATGACATGTAGAATTCAGAAGAGTTCAGTGAGACTAGCGATGATATAACCAAATACTTAATGATTTCAGCGTCAGTTCCACTGCACTCCCTGTAAAGGAATCTTAATACTAACTAAATTTAATGGAAGGGGTTCAAGGCTTTCCTATTTTTAGTTGTTGTTGTTGTTGTGGTCTTCAGTCCTGAGACTGGTTTGATGCAGCTCTCCATGCTACTCTATCCTGTGCAAGCTTTTTCATCTCCCAGTACCTACTGCAACCTACATCCTTCTGAATCTGCTTAGTGTATTCATCTCTTGGTCTCCCTCTACGATTTTTACCCTCCACGCTGCCCTCCAATACTAAATTGGTGATCCCTTGACGTCTCAGAACATGTCCTACCAACCGATCCCTTCTTCTGGTCAAGTTGTGCCACAAACTTCTCTTCTCCCCAATCCTATTCAATACTTCCTCATTAGTTATGTGATCTACCCATCTAATCTTCAGCATTCTTCTGTAGCACCACATTTCGAAAGCTTCTATTCTCTTCTTGTCCAAACTATTTATCGTCCATGTTTCACTTCCATACATGGCTACACTCCATACGAATACTTTCAGAAATGACTTCCTGACACTTAAATCAATGCTGGATGTTAACAAATTTGTCTTCTTCAGAAACGCTTTCCTTGCCATTGCCAGCCTACATTTTATATCCTCTCTACTTCGACCATCATCAGTTATTTTGCTCCCCAAATAGCAAAACTCCTTTACTACTTTAAGTGCCTCATTTCCTAATCTAATTCCCTCAGCATCACCCGACTTAATTAGACTACATTCCATTATCCTTGTTTTGCTTTTGTTGATGTTCATCTTATATCCTCCTTTCAAGACACTGTCCATTCCATTCAACTGCTCTTCCAAGTCCTTTGCTGTCTCTGACAGAATTACAATGTCATCGGCGAACCTCAAACTTTTTATTTCTTCTCCCTGGATTTTAATACCTACTCCGAATTTTTCTTTTGTTTCCTTTACTGCTTGCTCAATATACAGATTGAACAACATCGGGGAGAGGCTACAACCCTGTCTCACTCCCTTCCCAACCACTGCTTCCCTTTCATGTCCCTCGACTCTTATAATTGCCATCTGGTTTCTGTACAAATTGTAAATAGCCTTTCGCTCCCTGTATTTTACCCCTGCCACCTTTAGAATTTGAAAGAGAGTATTCCAGTCAACATTGTCATAAGCTTTCTCTAAGTCTACAAATGCTAGAAACGTAGGTTTGCCTTTCCTTAATCTTTCTTCTAAGATAAGTCGTAAGGTCAGTATTGCCTCACGTGTTCCAGTGTTTCTACGGAATCCAAACTGATCTTCCCCGAGGTTGGCTACTACTAGTTTTTCCATTCGTCTGTAAAGAATTCGTGTTAGTATTTTGCAGCTGTGACTTATTAAGCTGATAGTTCGGTAATTTTCACATCTGTCAACACCTGCTTTCTTTGGGATTGGAATTATTATATTCTTCTTGAAGTCTGAGGGTATTTCGCCTGTCTCATACATCATCCTCACCAGATGGTAGAGTTTTGTCAGGACTGGCTCTCCCACGGCCGTCAGTAGTTCCAATGGAATATTGTCTACTCCGGGGGCTTTGTTTCGACTCAGGTCTTTCAGTGCTCTGTCAAACTCTTCACGCAGTATCATATCTCCCATTTCATCTTCATCTACATCCTCTTCCATTTCCATAATATTGTCCTCAAGTACATCGCCCTTGTATAGACCCTCTATATACTCCTTCCACCTTTCTGCTTTCCCTTCTTTGCTTAGAACTGGGTTTCCATCTGAGCTCTTGATATTCATACAAGTCGTTCTCTTATCTCCAAAGGTCTCTTTAATTTTCCTGTAGGCGGTATCTATCTTACCCCTAGTGAGATAGGCCTCTACATCCTTACATTTGTCCTCTAGCCATCCCTGCTTAGCCATTTTGCACTTCCTGTCAATCTCATTTTTGAGACGTTTGTATTCCTTTTTGCCTGTTTCACTTACTGCATTTTTATATTTTCTCCTTTCATCAATTAAATTCAATATTTCTTCTGTTACCCAAGGATTTCTACTAGCCCTCGTCTTTTTACCTACTTGATCCTCTGCTGCCTTCACTACTTCATCCCTCAAAGCTACCCATTCTTCTTCTACTGTATTTATTTCCCCGATTCCTGTCAAATGCTCCCTTATGCTCTCCCTGAATCTCTGTACAACCTCTGGTTCTTTTAGTTTATCCAGGTCCCATCTCCTTAAATTCCCACCTTTTTGCAGTTTCTTCAGTTTTAATCTACAGGTCATAACCAATAGATTGTGGTCAGAGTCCACATCTGCCCCTGGAAATGTCTTACAATTTAAAACCTGGTTCCTAAATCTCTGTCTTACCATTATATAATCTATCTGATACCTTTTAGTATCTCCAGGGTTCTTCCATGTATACAACCTTCTTTCATGATTCTTAAACCAAGTGTTAGTTATGATTATGTTGTGCTCTGTTAGTTAGCTGGTAAAATAATGTCGAAAAAGCAGTTAAGTTTACCATTGGAAATTTTATTCTACTCACAAAACATTGTTTATAAATTGCACTATTGATAAAAGGAAATGTTTTAATACAGGATGGTAAAAACCAACTGCGTTCAACAGAAATGTGAACGAATATTCCCTGAATGGGTTTCCAAGTTCTACAGTGGATTGAAGGATGACCTATGTCATATCACATCTATAATCTTGGTTTAAATTAAGTTTCACAAAAGAGAAAACTATCAAAATGGTCTACAGTGACCCTCAATTATCTTTAATTACTTATCTAACTAGTCGTAAATTACAGTGGCTGATGTGGCTTCTCAATGATTATATAACAGAAAAATCATTGCGTTTCAGATTTTTACTTCAAGTGGCAAATGTGAACACCATGAGCTTTAATTGACGATCGACACTAGTATTACGCAAAAAGGGGGTGTAACAGATGAGACTTCTGCAGTTCTGAGTGAAGCCTTATGCGCTCAAAAATGCAGCATTGCGTGCGTTCATTACCTTGTCGGTGTTCGTCAGGGGGCGGCGTGCAGCCCAGCTCTGCTCACCTCGTCGTCTCAGAAGCAACTCTGTCCCAACTTCTCCTTACTACAATTTACCGGAGTTGGTTTAAAAAAAACTATCTGGCTGTATTTTCATCTGACCAATCAGGGTCTCAATGTTAACCTTAAGCTCCGCCTACAAAAATTCTGTCTATCCAATGAGAAACGTTATACTTTTCGTGGTGGGACAATGTTTTTGAAGTTTGCAACGTAACAGAGATGCGAAAAAGTCTCACGCAAAAACTTGCAGCTGGTGTGATCCTTTTAGCGTTATCGTAAGATCTATACTGTTCTTCTGGAGGACTCTATCTTTTAACATGGGCTGGGGGGTGGTCCTGACATAACAGAGACGCGAAAAAGTCTCACGCTAAAACATGCGGCTGGGGTGGCCCTTTTTGTGTTATCGTAAGATCTATACTGTTCTTCTGGAGGGCTCTAGCTTTTAACGTGGGCTGGGGGGTGGTCCTGACGTAACAGAAACGCGAAAAAGTCTCACGCTAAAACTTGCGGGTGGTGTGGTCCTAGCGGTTAGCTGGCGACGTGGGTGTCCGTCCGTCCCTTATCGTAGGGCCTTCCAGCTTAACACGGTTTTGCTCTCGGCTTCTGTTCTCGTTTCTCCCCTCGGAATTGCGTCTGTCTCACGGTGGGAAGGTATGACATGCATTTAGGCATTCTTGTGTTAGTCTACATCTACATCTATACTCCGCGAGCCACCTTACGGTGTGTGGCGGAGGGTACTTATTGTACCACTATCTGATCCCCCCTTCCCTGTTCCATTCACGAATTGTGCGTGGAAAGAACGACTGCTTGTAAGTCTCGGTATTTGCTCTAATTTCTCGGATCTTTTCGTTGTGATCATTACGCGAGATATATGTGGGCGGTAGTAATATGTTGCCCATCTCTTCCCGGAATGTGCTCTCTCGTAATTTCGATAATAAACCTCTCCGTATTGCGTAACGCCTTTCGTGAAGTGTCCGCCACTGGAGCTTGTTCAGCATCTCCGTAACGCTCTCGCGCTGACTAAATGTCCCCATGACGAATCGCGCTGCTTTTCGCTGGATCATGTCTATCTCTTCTATTAATCCAACCTGGTAAGGGTCCCATACTGATGAGCAATACTCAAGAATCGGACGAACAAGCGTTTTGTAAGCTACTTCTTTCGTCGATGAGTCACATTTTCTTAGAATTCTTCCTATGAATCTCAACCTGGCGCCTGCTTTTCCCACTATTTGTTTTATGTGATCATTCCACTTCAGATCGCTCCGGATAGTAACTCCTAAGTATTTTACGGTCGTTACCGCTTCCAATGATTTACCACCTATGGCATAATCGTACTGGAATGGATTTCTGCCCCTATGTATGCGCATTATATTACATTTATCTACGTTTAGGGAAAGCTGCCAGCTGTCGCACCATGCATTAATCCTCTGCAGGTCCTCCTGGAGTACGTACGAGTCTTCTGATGTTGCTACTTTCTTGTAGACAACCGTGTCATCTGCAAATAGCCTCACGGAGCTACCGATGTTGTCAACTAAGTCATTTATGTATATTGTAAACAATAAAGGTCCTATCACGCTTCCCTGCGGTACTCCCGAAATTACCTCTACATCTGCAGATTTTGAACCGTTAAGAATGACATGTTGTGTTCTTTCTTCTAGGAAATCCTGAATCCAGTCACAAACCTGGTCCGATATTCCGTAAGCTCGTATTTTTTTCACTAAACGTAAGTGCGGAACCGTATCAAATGCCTTCCTGAAGTCCAGGAATACGGCATCAATCTGCTCGCCAGTGTCTACGGCACTGTGAATTTCTTGGGCAAATAGGGCGAGCTGAGTTTCACATGATCTCTGTTTGCGGAATCCATGTTGGTTATGATGAAGGAGATTTGTATTATCTAAGAACGTCATAATACGAGAACACAAAACATGTTCCATTATTCTACAACAGATTGACGTAAGCGAAATAGGCCTATAATTATTCGCATCTGATTTATGACCCTTCTTGAAAATGGGAACGACCTGCGCTTTCTTCCAGTCGCTAGGTACTTTACGTTCTTCCAGCGATCTACGATAAATTGCTGATAGAAAGGGGGCAAGTTCTTTAGCATAATCACTGTAGAATCTTAAGGGTATCTCGTCTGGTCCGGATGCTTTTCCGCTACTAAGTGATAGCAGTTGTTTTTCAATTCCGATATCGTTTATTTCAATATTTTCCATTTTGGCGTCCGTGCGACGGCTGAAGTCAGGGACCGTGTTACGATTTTCCGCAGTGAAACAGTTTCGGAACACTGAATTCAGTATTTCTGCCTTTCTTCGGTCGTCCTCTGTTTCGGTGCCATCGTGGTCAACGAGTGACTGAATAGGGGATTTAGATCCGCTTACCGATTTTACATATGACCAAAACTTTTTAGGGTTCTTGTTTAGATTGTTTGCCAATGTTTTATGTTCGAATTCGTTGAATGCTTCTCTCATTGCTCTCTTTACGCTCTTTTTCGCTTCGTTCAGCTTTTCCTTATCAGCTATGATTCGACTACTCTTAAACCTATGATGAAGCTTTCTTTGTTTCCGTAGTACCTTTCGTACATGATTGTTATACCACGGTGGATCTTTCCCCTCGCTTTGGACCTTAGTCGGTACGAACTTATCTAAGGCGTACTGGACGATGTTTCTGAATTTTTTCCATTTATGTTCCACATCCTCTTCCTCAGAAATGAACGTTTGATGGTGGTCACTCAGATATTCTGCGATTTGTGCCCTATCACTCTTGTTAAGCAAATATATTTTCCTTCCTTTCTTGGCATTTCTTATTACACTTGTAGTCATTGATGCAACCACTGACTTATAATCACTGATACCCTCTTCTACATTCACGGAGTCGAAAAGTTCCGGTCTATTTGTTGCTATGAGGTCTAAAACGTTAGCTTCACGAGTTGGTTCTCTAACTATCTGCTCGAAGTAATTCTCGGACAAGGCAGTCAGGATAATGTCACAAGAGTCTCTGTCCCTGGCTCCAGTTCTGATTGTGTGACTATCCCATTCTATACCTGGTAGATTGAAGTCTCCCCCTATTACAATAGTATGATCACGAAACTTCTTCACGACGTTCTGCAGGTTCTCTCTGAGGCGCTCAACTACTACGGTTGTGATGCAGGTGGTCTATAGAAGCATCCGACTATCATATCTGACCCACCTTTGATACTTAACTTAACCCAGATTATTTCACATTCGCATTCGCTAATAACTTCACTGGATATTATTGAATTCTTTACTGCTATAAATACTCCTCCACCATTGGCGTTTATCCTATCCTTGCGGTATATATTCCATTCTGTGTCTAGGATTTCGTTACTGTTCACTTCCGGTTTTAACCAACTTTCCGTTCCTAATACTATATGCGCACTATTTCCTTCAATAAGAGATACTAATTCAGGAACCTTGCCCTGGATACTCCTGCAGTTTACCAATATTACGTTAACTTTTCCTGTTTTTGGTCTCCGAGGACGGACATTCTTTATAAACGATGATAATGTCCTCTCTGGTAAGCCGTCAGGTATTTTATCGTTTCGCCCAAGGGGGGGTCCCTCTAACCTAAAAAACCCCCGTGTGCACGCCACACGTACTCTGCTACCCTAGTAGCTGCTTCCGGTGTGTAGTGCACGCCTGACCTGTCTAGGGGGGTATTCCATTTGCTCACTCGTTACTCGTATTACTTTGGTTAATTTAATATCACGATTTATTCGGAGCTAAGTGACATACTACTGGATTTGCTTATCATGTCAGGGTTTTCATGGAAGGTGTTGGATTTGCCTGACGCCTTATACCCTTATACGTCTAGATACGACTCTGACAAGTGTCACGTACGTAAGCATCCTGTCTGATCACCTCTATCCATTCAAGTCCATTGTGCATTCCGAAGACTTGGGCAATTCGAGCAGGACAATGTGACATTCCACAGATGGATAATCGCTATAGAGTGGCTCCAGGAACACTCTTCTGAGTTTAAACACTTCCGCTGGCCACCAAATCCCAAGAAATAAACATTATTGAGCATATCTGTGATGCTTTGCAACGTGCTGTTCCGAAGAGAACGCCAGCCCCTCGCAAGCTTACGGATTTATGGACAGCCCTGCAGGATTCATGGTGCCAATTCCCTCCAGCACTACTTCAGACATTAGTCGAGTCCACGCCAAGTCGTGCTGCGGCACTTCTGCATGCTTGCGGGGGCTCTGCACGATATTACGCAGGTGTACCAGTTACTTTGTCTCTTCAATGTATTATCAATCACTTACATTTTCGCCGGCCGCGGTGGTCTAGCGGTTCTAGGCGCGCAGTCCGGAACCGCGCGACTGCTACGGTCGCAGGTTCGAATCCTGCCTCGGGCGTGGATGTGTGTGATGTCCTTAGGTTAGTTAGGTTTAAGTAGTTCTAAGTTCTAGGGGACTGATGACCACAGATGTTAAGTCCCATAGTGCTGAGAGCCATTTGAACCATTTGAACTTACATTTTCGACACAAACTGTTTACGATTGCTCCATCTTTGCCAATCACACTAGACATTTCAAATGATATTGAAATGAAAGTAGTGCTTTGCTTACTATTCACTCGTGATTCTCTCGCCTTTGTTGCATACACGAGATAATTTTTACAATCGTTATTTTTTGTAATTTCTGCGCACACACTGTAGAACTCGACCCCACGCCAGTAACCGTTACCTCTTTGACCTATCTTCTCCGTTTTCTCTGCGACCGTCGCCGCCTCCCGAATGCACCGTGGACATCCCTTTAGCACGGCGTCTCCACCTGTCTTTCACACGCTGATCAAGCGAATATAACGGAAGGGTTCACAGCAGCAAAACATGCGTTCCTCACGTGGTAGTCTGACGAGTACAATAATTTTCTTAGTAATATCTTTTTTCACAGTATTTTCGTAACCTAAGAATTAAATGAAAGCGGTGATTAGTCCTGGGATAAATTTAGATATTAGTAAACTAAACTAAACCAAACTAAACTGAACTACACTAAGCTCCGTCCGAACAGGTCTCGGAAGAGCCAACGGCAGTGACGACCGCCGTTTTATCCTCAGCCTATAGGCGTCAGTGGATACGGGTATGGAGGGGCGTGAGGTCAGCACACTGCTCTCCCGGCCGTTACTTTTCGTGGCCAGATCCGCTACTTCTCAGTCAAGCAACTCTTCAATTTGCCTCACAAGGTCTGAGTGCACCCCGCTTGCCAACAGCGCTCGGTATCCCGGACGGTGATCCATCCAAGTGCAAGCCATGACCGACAGCCTTTGGTGATCGGTCGGGAACCGGTGTTACCACTGTGGCAAAGCCTTTGGCTACATGTTAATAACTAATACTAATAATTAATTGTATTTGTGTTGGTAAAAATGTGTTCTGAGATTCTGAGGTGTCCGATGATATGGCCACCTTACAAGCTACCATACATTAGAAATAGTTTCATGCGTCAATATGTTTGTGTAAACTGCAATTAATGTTACTTTGATTTGTTGGACGCTCACATTTAACAGTTATTTCCGTTCTCTCTTCATTTCTGATATTATTCTTCATCACTGCAATTACTATTCTATTTACTGTCACATAAAGTCAGTCATTTGGCAGACAATAATTCGTAAGTAAGTGTATCAGAAAATTGAACAGGTAGCAACTAACATGGGGCGGGGTGTCCCTTCTATCAACCCCCGAAACCACTGAGTCTCGTTCAGAAAATAGAAATATGAGGGAAAAACAAAACGCTGCTGGGTAAGTTTTAGCAAGGTACCATTTTGCAATTTATAGTTGGACAAATGATTATTATACAACGGCTATTCGTTTGTTAAGGACTGAACAGTCACAAAATGGAAACCACAGTGAAAATCAAAACTGTTTTATTTGCAACAGTTAGCTACACCTTCCAACTATTTCTCTACATATTCGCCGTTCCGACTTAGACATGGAAATGGAAATGATCGTATGGCATTTTTGGCCAGGAAGCCCCCATTCAGGGGAGTTTGGCCGCCGTATTACAAGTCCTTTTAGTTGACGCCACTTCGGCGACTTGCTAGTCAAGGACACACAACACCCAGTCCCCTGCCGGGAATAGAACCGGCCTCCTGTGTGGGAGGCGGTAACGCTACCGCTACGCTACGGAGGCGGACGCCTTAGAGATGTGTCGTAGCGTTAAACCGACTTTGCAATATCCTTATCATCGAAGCTAGTCGCCTGTTCTTTACTTCAGTTCTCTACACTTCTCTGTAGCTGGTCGCTTTGAATCGATGTAGATGATGTAGAACTTGTAACAGGTGGTCTGACATACCTTGGCAGCGAGGTGATGTGCATGTGTCAGTCAGTTGTATGAAATCAGCGCTAAAAGGGAAGTCGACATGGAGACGTTGTAGATTTATAAGAAACAGCTTGGACTTACCCTGACCAGATTATAAATCAAGCTGGACGCTTTGTAATCGTAACATTGCAGACTGTTCAGTGTGTTGTACCTGGTGCAGCCATGTAACAATACATAAGAATAGTGGTCGTAAAAACAACCTAATCGATACAGACCACAGCTTAGTGTCACACACTGTTAATGAGAATCGGTTTCACACCCGACATAAATTGCTCCTGTAAGTGAATGCAATCAGTTTCCGGTCGAAAATTGCTGAAGGAACTGCATGTAATGGACATCTAGAATTGGTTACATCGCTATAAGCCGTTTCTCACAGCGGAACATAAAGCTAGTCGCCTTCAGTGGGCCAAATAGCGTAGTCACTGAGTCACTGGTCAGTAGGGCATGTATTGAGGTCCGACGAATCTATATTTTGCCTCTTACCCAAATGATGGAAGTCGTCGGGTGTATCGACGGAACAACTAAGTATTTAACCGAAGCTTGTAGAGGGTATAGTTCAGACTGGAGATGGTTCTATGTTATTTTGAGGTGTATGTCTTGGGCCTATTCATTCAGGTTACTGTGAACATGACCCATGATGTTTATTTAAGCATTATCAGTGGGAAAATGTTATCCTTCGTTCTATAGTTTCACGAATGGTAAGCTGTCGTCACTCCCGTGTTCCTAGATGACATCAGTCATGACTACATAGCTGCACGCATACGTTCCTGGTTTGGTGAGTAAAAGGCACCCTATCGCTCTGAGCTGGCCAGTTGAATCAAACTACCTTTCCCATTTAAAATTTGTGAGGCTATTTGGAACAGTAGGTGAAACGTAGCAATAAATATCCTAGTAATTTTTTAGCTTTACGGCATCGAAGTAGTGAGTGACTTTAGCCGGATATGGCATAGTTGAAATAACTTGTGGAATTTCGTCCTCATCGAACTGAGGCCATTATTAAGGCTAGAAGCCGTGTTAGACGCTTGATGTTTTCTGGGAATGAGTAATTTTTGGTCTACTATGCTTATTGCTTCACAATTTAATGATTTTGATTTATTATATCTTTATAATTTTGTTTCTGATTTTCCTTTCTCTTCTTCTTCTTCTTATTCTTCTTCTTCTTCGCGGATGGATTACTTAGGACCACGAGTAATCAGCGTTTGTTGGCCTTCATCTTCGCCCAGTATTCCTTCATACGCAACGAATGGGCTAGTTTTCGTTGCGCAGACCACGTATGTCGGTTAGTTTTTCTCTCTTCTTCCACAAAACCCCATGTGTTTGTGATTTTTCTGATTTCATTTCTGTCATGTAGATTTGGAGACCCTTATTCTCTCAGGTATTTTTTCGTCTGTTTCTAAGAGTTTTGTTCTTTAAAAATGTATGGATTTTGCGCGTAAACCTATTTGAGTCCATTCCTTCTAAATGCCCCATGATTTGGATTCTTCTCATGCGCATTGTGTTTGTTATTTTGGAAATATTTTTATATATTTCTGCATTCGGTTTTGGGTAATGCAGACCATCTTTAGTTCTTGGGCCTAGGATTTTCCTCATTATTTTATGTCCTTTCACTTCTAATTCCCGTTTTAGTATTCTGTGTTGAAGATTTTGTGTCTCAGATAGGAAGAAAACTCCGGGTTTAAATACTGTTGTGTAGTGTCGTATTTTGCAGTGCCACGAGAGACTCTTTTTGCTGTAACGTTTTTTGTTAAGTGTAATGCCTCTCCATTTTCTGGACTCTTGATCTGACAGATTTTTTTTCCATTACAAATTTCTGCAATCCAATTACGTAAATATTTAAATTATTTTACTCGAGACATGTAGTTATTACCAATTTTCAGATCAGAAGGTGCATCTTTGATGTCCGTCATAAATTTTGTTTTCCAAATGAAATTTCCTATTTTTGCTGCCTGCTCTTGTAATAATTCTAGCTGTTTCCGTGCATCGGTAATGTCTTGGGCGATCAGTACCATGTCGTCAGCAAATGCTAAACAGTCTATGCCCTTACGTTTGGTCCCAGTCTGTGTACTGGTGCCGCTCCTTTTCTCCATTTTCGAATTTTTTCAAGAGCACACCTGAAGAGCCATGGGGACAGTCCATCCCATCGTCGTACTCCTGTGTATATTTCAAAATCTGTGCCCAATTTTCCCATAAATTTTACTCTGGATCTGGTCTCCTTCAGTGTTTCTTTTATGATGTTTGTTGTCTTTTGATGTAGTCCAAATTCTGCTAACACTTCAAAAAGGGATTCTCGGTCTATACTGTCATATGCTTTATTATTATTATTATTATTATTATTATTATTGCTTGAGTTTTCATTCTCTATTGTTCTTGCTATCGTTGTTATTATTACTACACATACCAGATGATGAATCATAAATGTGACAGTGTACTGCAAGTATCATGCTAGATAAACCAACAGGTCTGTATTAATAAATGCATAATCCACAGCAGCATTGCAACTACAGGTTGCCTACCTAACCGCTTCCAGAAGCGAAAAAAATTGATTTTCAATAT
Organism: Schistocerca serialis cubense; assembly: GCF_023864345.2. NCBI lineage: Eukaryota > Metazoa > Arthropoda > Insecta > Orthoptera > Acrididae > Schistocerca > Schistocerca serialis. The sequence continues at coordinate 553,914,522 of NC_064641.1, forward strand.
TTCATACAATAATGACCGAACTTAAAATTTTAAAATTTTGTATAATCTATTCCTCAATAGATATAATATCATGTTAAAGTTTTGACACAGCGAGTCAGTTATTGCTGTTAAAAACTGTCTCTGTCTTAAGGCACCATAACTCACGATGCGCAAATTGCCCAGACCATATCCGTGCTGTATTTGAGAACGGGTCACTTAGTGACTTCCAAGAAGGTTTACAATAATTTCAAACCTGTACTAAACTTTTTCTCAATGACACTTCCCTCTCCCCTTCACAAAATAAAGAAAAGAAAAGTGTATCCTTTACTGAATTTCTGCTGTTCGAGCAGTGAAACTGGAGCATAAAGTTTTAATGTATTACTTCTTTACTACTAAATCTATTCGCAACACATTTTGCAGACAGTATCCACATTCATCACTGAATATACCAGGAAAATTATATCATTGTACGATACTTAGTTCGGGGGATATGCTGATTCATGCATAGTTGGAATTTTTAAAAAATCGCAGGTTGGAGTTAACTGATTCATTTGTGAGACCTATTGTAGAGACAAAGGAACAGGCCGTGTAATGCCTGAGCCTCAATAAATGGTAAGAAAACGTTAGTGTTGTTTCTTAACATAACATGTTTATCCTGAGTGCACTTCTATTGATGAAAAAGAAAAAAAACTGTTTCAGAGTAGCGTGTCCGTGGCTTGGTGGCGCTTTAGCCGGGTCTCTCCACTCATGTGCATACAATTTTCATTTGTTTTAAAATACATGTTCCAATTTAGATGCCGATCACTCCGGAGAACTTTTCATACGTACCTTGTGTCCCACGGCATGCAGGAAAGCCCATAGCAAGAATATGAAGGCTGCAGTGATGGAGAAGCATTTGAGGCAAATAGGGGAAATACGAGAAGGCGCGAGCGGACCTACAGGTAGGCGGCGCGGCGCATGCAGTATTAACAGAGTGCGGTGAGTAACGAGGTTTAATCTGGGCGCGCCGGCCGTCGGCAGGCGGGGCACGTAGCCAGCGGCGCTCATATGGCGGCCGCACCTGCCGCGCCGCCGCCACGATCACCACCACCACCACCATCACCAGCAGCAGCAGGTAGCAGCGAACAAAGAGCTCCACCTGCGGACGTGACTGCCGACCCGCAGCCTCAACTCGACTCGCTTCTTATTGCCAACTCCACACCTCATTCCCACCGAACGTCGGAAACACACTCTACCGTACGTGAACATTGTAGGGGAGGCGAATAAAGTTTAAATAATCCATAGGGGTATAAAGAAATGATTGAATGTTGTAAGAGTACGGTTAATCTTATTCTCTGCCGGGCCCAAGATGACGGGCAGCGCAGCGCGGAGATTCCACTGCTAGTTGGTGAGAGCTTTTGGCTCCTGCAGGGAGGCACATAGATAGTTTTCGAGATTAGCTCATGGAGAAGCATTGGTCGGAGTGTAGATCCATGTTCGGGCGCGTAGGGGTACGATGTACGAGTGTCGCCCCAAAAGACGTATAAAACCTGTTTTTCAACATCCAATTTATTTCCTATAGGCCTACATGTGACATTTCCGCAATATGTCGATACATTATTGAAAGAAAAATTTGATTTTTAGAGTTCCGTACCTCAACTGATATAAATGTAACCCTTATAAGATTAATTCGTTGTCGTTTGCCTGTCTGTTCGTCTATTAACACCCATTTCTCGCAAGAACGAGTAGACGTATCAAGTTGAAATTTATGTCAGATACTAAGATCTACGGTCCCTTGGCGGTGTGATAAAGTAAAGCTTCTAAGTCACTGTTATCAAAAGTTACTGCCTTTTATGTCACTTATTTCGGATACTCCCGTTGACCTAGGGCCGTGAAATTTGACAAGAAGTAAGATACTTCATGGTACAAGTGAAGGGAAAATTCGAAAATTTTTAATTTGCAGTTACATCAAACACACAAAAAAAAATCCATTTGCTGTCAGCCTGTGTGTCTGTCTGCCCATATGTTCAGATTCCTTTCTCTGAGAAACGGGTAGTGACATCAAGCTGAAATTTGTGTCGGGTACTAAGGTCTACGGCCCCATGGCGCTGTAAGTCATTACAATAAAAAGCTACGACCATATATTTTACATATTTTGATAATCGCAAACTCACGCATCAAAGCGTATACGTGACTGCCTATATGCATGTGTGACCCTGTAGTCCGGCAGTAAAGAGCGTGCCGGGAAAGCGTCCATCGCTCTGGAAGCAGTGTTGATCGCATAAATTTTTAATGTGGTGACCGGTTTCGATCTTATTACAAGGTCATCCTTCAAAGCATAGATGTCTGCAGTACAGCATCAGCCATAAGCAAGAGAGTTGCCATGCGCCACCGCCTCCGGCAGACATCTATGGTCTGAAGATGATCTTGTAATAAGATCGAAACCGGTCACCACATTAAAAATTTATGCGGTCAAGACTGCTTCCAGTTTATTTATGATGTTAAGGGTCGCTGCAAATAAGACGTAGTTCGGATTGTGCATTAAACTGTAGGTGCACTCTCCCCGGTTGGCTATCAAGGGTAGGTTAGAGAAACGGAACTAACTCAAATGGCTTTCTAAGGACAGCCTTGCACCAGGCCATTGAGTGACGTCAGATTGTTGTTATTATTTATACACATTATTAATTTTACCTGTAGCCCCCAGAGCGCGAGTGCTACTCTCACTTGACCGTTTTTTTCACACAATCTCCGTCCCTTTCAGCTACCTTACGTCACAGTGAAACTTGTACATCCACGGTAGAAATCATGCCCTGCACGTTTGCTCGACTTTCAACTTCAACTATCTCAGTAATATTAACGCGAACACCCACCTCTTCTATCTCCTATTCGGGTTAACAGCTCGTTCACTGTTAAGCGTTAGTCGGGCAATAACAGATTGTAAATACGCTGCACGTTGCGAGACGTCCGTGCAGTGCTCGGTCTGCCGCTGCGCTGGAGGCCTCGAGCCCTGGCATGTCCACTTTCACCAGATAATCTGCTTGCCCAACAACTAACTGTACTGCGCCAATAGTGCCATTCCCATACACGTTCTTCAGTTTCTCGTTCTCACAACACATGTACTTTGTAACGGCACGTTGCTTCAGATGAATATCAAGTACAGCAGCCATCCTGTCAGAGTGATACGATCGCATGACTTGCAGACACAGTCTGAATTTAATTTGAATACAAACGTGATGAATGTTTCTATGTCCTCTGTGAATAGTAGAGATGCGGAACAAAAGTTCAATTTTTGAAAAAATGCTATGCATTTCTTCTGGAGTATCTCTCGTCCTTATGTTAACACTAATACTGCGAAATATTAATCAGTACATTATCGTCAATTGCGACCGAACCGTATCTTAATGAACAATGAGTACCAACTCCAGAAAAAATGTGAATAGTGCGGGTGTTAATGTAGGAGAAATTGGCTTTAGATAGGCGTAGGATTCATTTACATGAACTCCAGCTGTAATAAATCCAATGTTAATAACACATAATTACAAAATTCCTTTTCATAATGGTAAATTTATTGAGTTACATATATTAAAGAGTAGTAGTAGCTGATTCAGAAGACACGTACTACATAGGCACATGGTTATGGAAGTTATCGCAGTGATAAATTATACTCTGAAGCAAGTTATCCCGAAATGCAATCCACGAGTAGCCTGATGCCGAACCAATAAGATAGCAAACAAATTTCAAACAAATTAACCTATATAAAAGGCCACGTTCCGACTGGCTGACTGACTCACTCACTGAGTCAGCGTCCCCCTGCCCAAACCGCTAAGGACAGAAACTTGAAATTTGGAGATAGTGTTGAGCTTATACTGTAGGCGTCGTTTAAGAACGGATTTTGAAGTTCACTCCTAAGGGAGTGAAGCAGGGGATGAAAGGCATCCCGAAAGGCAATTTTAAATCCAAACCTACGAAAATTGGTATTTGATTTCTCGATCAGAAAGAAATAAACATGTTCAGGTTTTTTGGAAATTTAACCCCTATGTGGGTGAAATAGTGGGTGAAAGTTCTTTTGAAAATAAATCATTGTTAAAGAACTACTAAAGTAGTTTGAAAGCTACATCTGTGAAAACCGATATTGTCTTCTCGGGTTACAAATAATAAAAATGTGTTTCCTTGTTTTTGGAAATTCAACCACAAAAAAGAGTTAAATAGAAGATGAAATATTTTAATTATGTGTTTCATTATGAACGCATTTTCCAAGTTAAATCTATGGAAAATTGCATTTGGATTCTCGGTTAGAAATAAAAAAAATGTGTGTCACTGTATTGAGGATTGAAATACGAGATGGAAGTGTTCGAGGAAATATTTCATTATGCAAGCACTTATGAAGCTAAATTTATGAAAATTTGTATTTGGCTTCTTTGTACGCATGTCACTGTTATTCGAGACTCAACCCCTAAGGGGGTGGAATAGGGCCGACTGATTCACGGCCAGATAAAAACGCTAAGGACAGAAACTTGAAATTTGGAGAGGGTGGGGATCTTATATTTTAGGTATCATTTAAGAAGAGCTTACCAAAAATTCCATTTCTAAGGCGGTGAAATAGGGGATGAAAGGCTTTTCGAAATTATGTCACTATTAAGGCTACTTTGAAGATAGAATAACGAAAGTTTGTGTTCGGTTCTCGTTCAGAAATTAAAAAAATACGTGTTTCAACATTTTTGGAAATTCAACCATTAAGGGGGTAAAATAGTGGGTGAAAGTTTTTTTGAAAATAAATCATTAGTAAAGAACTACTGAAAAATTTTTAAATTGCATCCACGACATTGGTATTTGATTTCTCGGTTAGAAATAAAAAATTCGTGTTTCATTATTTTTGTGAATTCAGACCCCTAAGGGAGTGAAATAGAGGATGAAAAGTTCTATGAGATTATTTCATTTTGAAAATATTTTCAAAACTAAATCTGAGGAAATTTTTATTTGACTTCTCTGTTAGAAATTGAAAAACTGCACGTTTCACTGTTTTTGGAAATTCCACCCTTTGTGGACGAAAATTTTTAAGATATTTCGTTTTATTAACAAATTTTAACGCTAGATCTATGAAAATTGGTATTTCACTTCTCGGTTAGATAGAAAGAAATGTCTTATGGGATGAAAGTTTCTATGGAACTATCACCACAAGAACGCAAAAGTCATGTTTGCCAAAAGCTTTGGACTCCAGCTACTATAATCTGTTTTTCGCCAGAAGTAAATTCGGTAAAGACCACGCTTTAATGTTCTTTATTAGCGTGAAATTTTAGAAGGTGTTGCAATATGTGAACAACATAAAAATTTGAGTCAAGAAACAGAAAAAAGTCTGTGCAGACCATGCAGACTACGCGAGCGAAGCAGCAGACGCTAGTAGTTAATAAAAATCGTCACAGCGACCTGCCAAGTTAAAATATGTACAGCAACAAAATAGTGTAAAATTCGGCTTCCAGCTTCGTCAGGTAGTTATGTATCCACGAGCTCTCGACTAAGTGCTCCTCTGCCATTGCTATGTGATAACTGATTGCCATGTGATTGTTTTTCACTTTTGATTCCCGAGGTAAAGGGGGCTATTCGAGTAATGACCCGTTTTAGGCTGAGGCACTTTTCAGCCAAACACCGTGAGATGGTAATGGTACGGAAGGAGTATAACTAGGAATATTTGGGAAGAAAATCTGGAATTTGCCTTACAGCCATGGGAAATCTCCCGAAATCCTTGATCTGAACCGGGGCATGGGAACTATTTTTCATTTTTATTTAATTCTGGTACTATAGGTCGCAGATCAAAAATATGGAAGCCTAGTGTATGTGCAAATTTGTATCTATTTGCTACATCGGAGATCGACGAAAAAGGGAGCACCTGGGGCATGTGTGCCGTCTACCTGGCCCCCGCACGCTTCAGTACCGCGAGCTCCCCATGTCGCAGACATGACCGGACACCACGCGTCGTTACCAGCGCTGGCAGAATCCGCCACTTCCGAAGAACCCATTCGCGTCCATGCAACAGGTGACAAGAAAATAGTATCGCGAGTATTCCGCTGTTGGCAGCTACAAACGTCGCTGCATGGACTACACGAGACAGTTATGCCTTGCCCTACGTTCACCGAGATATTCAGCTACATTCAACCTTAGTACAGTTATATGTTAAGCTCCTCTACATTTACGATTCCAGATGTGGAAACGACCCACTTGAATGCCCACCCGCTCTGAAAGTGTCAAATAAGGAGCACATTTTCTTCTACCACCTATCTTACAGACAGAGACCGCTGGCAGCGGTAAGAATTAAGTACTACCACACGCTCACGAAATAAAAAATAAAAAAGTCTCCGGATGGGTGCTGCTCAACTCATCGTCGCAGGACGCTCTCGGTGCCCATTGTAGGGAGAAACACCACTGCTCTCAGCTTTCATCGTTGTTTCCTACTCGGACTTAGAATGCATGAAGGATAGAATTTTCTGTCCCTTTGGTGGTCCTAATCAGGACAACATTCTGGGAACCTGGATTATTTCCATGCAAGTGTATTTTCCTACGAAGCTGCTACTGATGTTACTACGTACTAGGAACAGTCGACTTTTAGATAACAGCTCTTTGAGGCCTCTATATTAATACCAAGTGAGTGGCTTTTTGTTCTTACCATCGAAGCAGACGTATTTTATTGTCATTAAACTTGTTGAAACTTGATCACTGTGTTCCCTATGTTCCATTGAGGAACTCTTCACTATGTATGAGTGGGTAAAGCTGATACATGTCTACACGTCTATATTCTGGTCATTGCCTGGTTGCAGGTTCTGCGTGGGCGACCGCTTCTACCTGTGCGAGAACAAGATCCTGTGCGAGTACGACTACGAGGAGCGGCTCGTCTTCGCCAACATGGCGTACAACCCGTCCAGCCTGGCGCACATCAAGCGGCACCTGCCTCCACCGGTCAGTACCGCCGTCAACCTCAGAGGCCATATATTACTTGTCCTTATTACCGAACAACAAGTAGACCCTCTCTGTTTCTGTTCAGACACTGCAGTTCCTTTCATAGACTGCCATGAAGGCATTTCCCAACGTGTTTGCATATGTATGCTTGCGAATGCTACAGTCTTCTGAATGACCTTTTCACTTGTTCTTTTAACCGAGTAAGTCGGATCACTGATTCGGTGCTCGGAAGGAATGAAATTCAAATCTCCATCGGGCCATCCTGATTTGAGCATTCCTTAGTTTTCCTGAATTCAATACTGGGTAATGTGAGTGGCACGGCTTATGTGTGTCCACAGATCTTTACAGTCTGAGTCAATTTTCAGTTTGAATAAGGAGGAAAAACTAGACGAGTTTGCACGCGATACAAGCATTGTTGTGAGGCTCAGCGAAGTAGAACCAACCAAGAAAATTGTAATAATATTTTTGCGAGGGTACCAACTGGTTTCGCATAAATGGGCTAGCTCTCAACTTTGACAAAAAAAGGAAAAACAGAACTCATCCAATTTTGTGCTGTCACAGTTGCCCCACCTCCTGTTAACCTAGTATACCAACAAGAAATAATAAACAGGACAAAAATTTCTAAGATTTTATGCTTCAGTATTGATGAATAGAATGGAAAAGCCACATAGTAGACCTGCTAACACGTTTAGGTTTGGTTAATTTTATGATGAAAGAAACTGCAAACTTTGGGGAAACAGAAGTAAGTAAGTTAACATATTTTGCGTATTTTCTCTAGCTGATATCGTATATGATAATATTCTGGGTTAATTCCTCACTTGAGCGAAAAGCATACGTTGCACAAAAGTAAATCAGTAGACTTATGCATAGGATTCAAGGAGATGCATCATGAAGTCACCTTTTTAAGAAGCTGAGATGTTAATCACAGCCTCACAGTAGATTTATTCACTTATGAAATTTGTAAATAATCCATCTGAATTTGAGAGTGACAGAGATATTCACAAGTACAACACTAGAATGAAAAATGATATGTGTTATGACTAACTTTGGCACAGAAAAGATAAATATGCAGCTGTAAAATTCTTTGACAACCTACTCATGGAAACAAAATGTCTGACACATAGCATAAGTATTTTCAAATGCAGATTAAAGGCGTTTCTTCTTAAGAACTCTTCTGTACCATAACAAAGTCCTGAATAGAAATAATTTGACATCTACAGAGAAAAAACTGTAAATGGTCAGCATTTAGCCATATCAATATTTTTTCATCTTGTGTGTGTGTGTGTGTGTGTGTGTGTGTGTGTGTGTGTGTGAGTGTGCCCCTATATTTGTTCTGTGACACTTTCCACGCCATAATGTTTAACTTGGATATTATATATCGAACATGTAATTAACTTGGTTAGCGTCACGACGTAAAGTGGTAAATATTCCACATAGCATTCAAAGCGTCCTTTAACAGGATATCTAAGATCCAGAGTTTTGTAGAAACCACAGCTGGCTTTTCCCCACGTCTCCTTTCACTGAGCTTGTATTCTGCCGTTAATGACCAGGATGCTGAAGAAGCTTTGTACTCTAAAATTCCCTAATTTTGAGTTGTTTTCTATGATGATACGATTGTGTAGGCTCTTTAGGTGTTTTATAATGTCGGAATCCAGCATAGAGTCATTCCCAAAATTTGACCCTTTTTCGGAATCCAGCATAGTGTCATTCCTTAAATTTGACCCTTTTTCACCTTTTACTTGCTCACGTGTAAAAGTTATCCCTTGGCTTAAATATCTCTTTCATATAAAAGTTTTTAAGTGTCTTTCGTTGATACCATGGATGAAATTTACGACGTCTCTACTTGCACGAGATACCCAAATACGAAGTTGACAGCTTTATGTTTGAGGATCGTTGTTCTGTAAGACCACCGGCTAACAAAGAGTCGATGACAATTGTCTGTAAATAATTGCACATATCTCAGAGTTCTTTCATTCTCATGTTACCTATAGGGTAACAGTCATCAATATTGAAAATTTCTATACTGTCTAGAACCATACCGTACGTGGCATTTATATAGTCTTTAAGAAGTCACAGTTTTTTCACTCTACGTGTGAAGTCTATAAATTTTTCATGATCATTTTCTTCTCTCGCCTCGCGTAAAGATTAACAACTGCTACCACTCCTTGTGTCCCTCCCATTTAACTATCTACAATTGACTGCTACACTAACCATTGTGTCGTTCTGACGATCGTATTGCCACTATTATTACTGGTCCTGTTTTGCAGTCTATATTTGATATTTAAGTTCATGTCTTTAATGCTTTCATGCTTCAATGCTTTCATTTCCTTAAATGGTACAATGCTCTCACAGGTCATCAACGACCAAATGTGTCTGTTTCACATAATGACTTAGTGATAGAAGCTCAGACATGCTCAAATATCCGTCTGGCAATCCTGCTTTAGTTCTTCTGTGTTTTCCCTAATTCCCTATTATTAATACCTCATGTACCTCTTTCCTACAATCCTGGCAAAAAGATTACTGCCCCATTCTCAAGGACCTCGATGTAGAAGGGAAGTTCAGTCTTAACGGCAACAACTAGCATTTAAAGGTATTGTATTAGGGTATAGAATTGGTAATGCAATATTTAAAAAGAGCTTATAATCTAATAACCATGTGGGATTGGAACGCGTGGTAAGGAAAGGAATAGAAGAAAGAGTTACGGAAAAATATGGGCTTGGTAGCAGAAATGAGAAAGCAGATAGGCACTGAGATCACAATTTAGTAAAGATAAATACTAGACTGAATTTTAAAAGAAACTTTGGGAAGAATCAGTGTGGAAAGAAGTGGAATACTGAAGTACTGAGAAATGAGTAGATGGGTTTTAAGTTCTCTGAGGTTAGACTAACTGGAATAATGAATAACACAGTAGGAAGTTTATTTGAACGGAAATCGGGTTCTCTAAATAGGACAATCATAAAAGTTGAACAGATAAACACAGATACAATGAAGGTAGCTGCGAAGCAGTTTTGATCAACAGAAGAAAAACTACAACTGGCCAAATAAAGAAGGAAATATAGAAATGTTCAGAAAAAGACGAAAATACAACACTATAAGTCACCGAAGAAATAAATAAATATGAATGCAGTGAAGCCAAGGCGAAAAGGCAGCCGAAAAACTTGAACAAATCGAAATAGAAGTTGTCGATGGAAGGAATGATTCAGCATATTGGAAAGTTACAACAACCTTCAGTGAAATGAAAAATAAAGGCGACGACATTAAGAGTGCAATGAGAATACCAGTGTTCTACCCAGAGGAGGGAGCAAATAGGCGGGAAGAGTAGATTTAATTGCGAGCGGGAACACTTACCTGATCATAGAAAAAGAAACCGAAGTCGATATGTAGGACATAAGAAATCCAGGATTGTAGTTAAACCGAGTTTGAGAGACTTGGGCTCAGATAAGGCAGAAAGGGCCGATAAAATTCCTTCGGAATTTCTGAAATCGTTGGCGAAATCATATTGGATGCACACCGTCGGACATTTGGAAAAACGTATTTCGTAAAAATGCGATGACAGCAAGGGTAGATAAGTGTGAGAACTATGGTACAATCCACTTAACAGCAAGAATAATACACAGAAGAATGGGAAAGAAAACTGAGGATCTGTTAGATAAATATCAGTTTGGCTTTAGGAAATGTAAAAGTACCAGAGAATCTGTACTGACGTTGCGGTTGGTAATGGAAGGAAGATTTAAGAAAAATTGAGACATATTCCTAAGTGCTGTCGACCTGGAAGATTTAGGGATAAGCTATATGGAAGTCCGGGTAATATACAATATGTAGAAGAACTAAGAAGGCGTAATAAGAATGAAAGACCAAGAAAGAAGTGCTCTGATTAAAAAGAACGTAAGGCAAAGATGCAGTTTTTTGCCTCTGATGCTGAATCCATACATCGAAGAACCAATGACATAAAACAGAAAGGTTCAAGAGCGGGATTAAAGTTCATAGTGAAAGGATATCGATGATAAGATTCGCTGATAACACTGCTATCCTCATTTAAAGTGAAGCAGATTTACAGGACGTGTTGAATGGAATGAACACTCTAGTGAGTACAGCATATGGACTGAGAGTAAATTTAAAAAATTCTGCTACCTTGTAATTAAAACTGCACAAGACGAACAAAGAAAGAAGATATAAAAAGCATATTACTACAAACATTGGGGCATCCCTGACCAAGAGAAGTCTGCTAGTGTAAAACGATAGGCCTTAATTTGGTGAAGAAATGTCTGAGAATGTAGTTCATCACAGCACTGTACGGCAGTAAAACATTGGACTGTAGGGCAGCCGAAGGAGAACAGCACTGAAGCGTTTAAGATGTACTGTAGAAAAAATTGAAAATTAGGTGGACTGATAAGAAATGAGGAGGCTCCTCGGAGAATCGGCGAAAAAAGGAAAATATGGAGAACAGTGACAAGAAGAAAGGATAGGCTATATGACGTGTTAAAATATCAGAGGATAACGTCATTGATATTAGAGAGAGATGTAGAGGGTAAAAACTGTAGGGGAAGACATAGATAGCATACATCAAAAAACAGTTGATATGTAGTGCACAAATTCTGCTTTGAATGAGATAAAGAGAGGAATTCGTGACGAGTCGGACCAGTTCACTTAGAGCGAGCGAAGTGGATCTGTGGTTAGAGCACTGGAGTCGCATTCGAGAGGACGACGATTGAAATCCCCGACCGACCATGCACGTTTATGTTTTCTGTGATTTCCCAAAATTGAAAGCCGTGATAATTCATTGAAAGAGCACGACCGATTTCCATCCACCTCGTTCCCCAAGCTACGCTTGTGTTGCGTCTTAAGTATCCTATCGTCGACGTGACGTTAAACCCTAATCTTCCCTTGTTCTTTTAGAAGGGTTACTGTTGCATTGGTATAACGTTTTGGATAGGTGCTGGCATACTAGTATGCTCAGCGCTAATTTCATGCTGCAAAGGGAGCTGCTAGCACGGTCAAACGGGAAGAAAAAAACAAGCTTTTCCCAGTAAACAAAAAAAAAAGAGTCGACATTGTAATATTTCTGTTCGTGTGAGCGTCTAGCGGCCAGCAGTATCTCGATGGTTGAGGTTCACCTGTTGTTTTTCCTGCAGCTGGGGACCTTGCGTGTCGGAAGGCTTTACGGAGACCGACGTACCGAGTGGAAAGATCGTCAGCTGCGACACTTCAAGGTCTCCAGTGCGACAAACACAGTTGCAAGTCGCAATTCGGGAAAACATAGCCAACGTTTCACATGGCACGATTTTCTCTCAACTGGAGGGAAATAATCAAGGTGTAACTCTGACAGGTGAATAAACGACTTATTATAAAAAAGGGCTTGAAGGGATCAAATGCTGCGTTGACCATTTGTGAAATGTACAACTGTGTACCCGAGCGGGACTGGTACTAAGATATTTGCCATACCTGGGAAATGCTATTCGAATGGACCTAAACACCTCATAGGCTGGCTGAAGATTTTCAACATGCCACTGGCTCCTCTTCATTTGTTCTAAATGTTAACGAGGCTTCTGAATCTTCAGTACTTCATTGTCTGTGGGCTAATGCCAGACCGGTACTAAAACGCAATAGCTGAAAAACCATCCAATCAATATGTGCATCTTTAGAAATTTCTTCCACAATTGATTATACTACTGACCCCAAACCTAAACCTATTCCGAACTATTTTATATTCTCGCAATCGCAGCTGTTGAAAGGCTTGATGTTAGGAATAACTCTGGTAAAATTGTTGTTTATTAAAACACAACCGATCAGGAGAAACGACGATGTTCAGTGAACAGTAAATTTTGACTAGGAGCTGTGGGTATGGCTATGATCTTTTAACGTTTTTGCAACTGCTGATGCGGCTTTATGCCCCGAAACCGGTTTTGTTTCAATAAACAACAATTTTACCAGCTATTACCTGAGTTCTTCCTAACATCATGACTAAATCTTTTGTCATAGCCGGCCGATGTGGCCGAGCGGTTCTAGGCGCTTCAGTCTGGAACTGCGCGACCGCTGCGGTCGCAGGTTCGAATCCTGCCTCGGGCATGGATGTGTGTGATGTCCTTAGGTTAGTTAGGTTTAACTAGTTCTAAGTCTAGGGGACTGATGACCTTAGATGTTAGGTCCCATAGTGCTCAGAGCCAATTGAACCATTTTTTTTTGTTGTCATAAGTACGAAAGAGTGATAGCCTTCAGAAATGAGCGTTGCTGATAGAACGCAAGATAACTGAAGCGAGCCTCATACTCTGTCGTGGAGTTGTGGCTGTAAGACTTAGGAAAAAGATGTTGTTCTTGTTTTGTTCCAATCTGCTTTCTATACTCATCTCTTGGTCTCTCTACGATTTTGACCCTCCACGCTGCCCTCCAATACTAAATTAGTGATCCCTTGATGGCTCAGAACGTGTCCTACCAACCGATCCTTTCTTCTAGTCAAGTAGTGCCACAAATTCCTCTTCTCCCCAATTCTATTCAGTACCTCCACATTAGTTACATGATCTACCCATCTAATCTTCAGCATTCTTCTGTAGCATCACATTTGAAAAGCTTCTATTCTGTTCTTGTCTAAACTACGTATTTATCGTCCATGTTTCACTTCCATACATGGCCACACTCCATACAAGGCTACACTCCATACAAATACTTTCAGAAAAGACTTCCTATCACTTAAATCTATATTTGATGTTAACGAACGTCTCTTCTTCAGAAATGGTTATCTTGCCATTTCCAGTCTACTTTTTACATCCTCTTTACTTCGGCCGTCATCAGTTATTTTGCTGCCCAAATAACAAAACCCATCTAATACTTTAAGTGTCTCGCTCCTACTCCAATTCCCTTAGCATCACCTCGTTTAATAAGACTACATTCCATTATCTTTGTTTTGTTTTTGTTGATAGACTAATTTTACTCAGTGAGAACACGAGAGAAGCTTTGTTACTTCGGATAAACAATCAATCAAACGAACTTGGAGTTCGACACAGCAGAAGATCCCATTAACATATGAGCCAGATATGAGTTCTGAAGCTGGCAGATAACACAGACGATTTACAGTTTATCCTTAAATTCAGTCTAATTAGGGCAGTCATTTCACTAGATAATTCTGAAGCCAAAGAAATATGGAATGCAACTTCCTTAGCATAGAATGGTGGTAAGATATAACCAATTTAAATACGAAAACGGTTAAGAGTAATCGAAAGAAACGAACGAACTTGTTAAACACATTTGGGGGAAAAGGGAAAGAATACTGGTACCTGTGAAATTAAATAGCACAGTAGGACCCAAACAACCGATACATCAGAACATTCTGACGCAGTTGCAGAAAATTTTCATCAGAATACTGACATCAAGTATTTACGTGTGTATAAGGTGCTACTATCGACAGTAGTACAGAAAATTGTGCCGCCCGCGTGTACTCTGAAAGTTTAGAAGCGACACGGTTTTTGTCGAGCAGGGTCATTGCCTTGCTGTTTTACGTTCAACAATGCCCAAGCACTACCAGTCACGCGCCAGCACGCGAGGAGAGTCGTTGTTCGTGTTTCGTGCGGAATGGCCGCGAGTAGTTGCGTCGCTTCTAAATTATTTGAACAGTTTGCTAAAGGAATGAATTACGGGTTTAGAAGTATCACGTCAATTGATAGGATAATATTTGGGTGAAACGTATTATTATTTTAATGGTGAAAAAATGCTACCGTGAAAGGTTAATTCGGAAAAGCAACACTAGAAATTTCAGCATGAAAGTGTAATAAATTTGACTGTTAATATGAGCATGGTTGGGTCTTAACATTGTTGCAAAGAGTGTTACGTGAGAAAAGTCAAAAAAAGAAATTAAAATTATCCATACTGTTATCCGTTCAAAGCAGTATATTTATCGCTTAAGATTTGGGAACTTTAGTGTTCGTAATAAGACAAGTTTTCATATAAGTTAGCACAGTCAGATTCATTCAGTAACGGAGCACGTTCTCTCTGTTGACCATCCCTTACACACGTCCGATCACCGCAAATTAATACAAAACGAGGCGAATGGAGTAAAGAAGTTTCTACATTTATTCGTTCTGTAGTATACGGCGGATCTGAATCTGACGTTACAAGACGATATTTAAAATTAAAAGGTCAGGTAAACCAAGAAATACAGAAATACACTATGGCATCAAAAGTATTCGGACACCTGGCTGAAAATGACTTACAAGTTCGTGACGCCCTCCATCGGTAATGCTGGAATTCAGTATGGTGTTGACCCACCCTTAGCCTTGATGACAGCTTCCACTCTCGCAGGCATACGCTCAATCAGGTGCTGGAAGGTTTTTTGGGGAACGGCAGCCCATTCTTCACGGAGTGCTGCTCTGAGGAGAGGTATCGATATCGGTCGCTGAGGCCTGGCACGAAGTCGGCGTTCCGAAACATCCCAAAGGTGTTCTGTAGCATTCAGGTCAGGACTCTATGATGGTCAGTCCATTACAGGGATGTTATTGTCTTGTAACCACTCCGCCACAAGCCGTGCATTATGAACAGGTGCTCGATCGTACTGAAAGATGCAATCGCCATCCCCGAATTGCTCTTCAACAGTGGGAAGCAAGAAGGTGCTTAAAACATCAGTGTAGGCCTGTGCTGTAGTAGTGCCCGTAAAACAACAAGGTGTGCAAGGCCCCTCCATGAAAAACACGACCACACCGTAACACCACCGCCTCCGAATTTTACTGTTGGCACTACACACGCTGGCAGATGACGTTCGCCGGGCTTTCACCATACCCACACATTGTGTACCGTGATTCCTCACGCCACAAAACGTATTTCCACTGTTCAATCGTACAATGTTTACACTTCTTACACCAAGCGAGGCGTCACTTGGCATTTACCGGCATGATGAGTGGCTTATGACCAGCCGCTCGTCCATTAAATACAAGTTTTCTCACCTCCCGTCCAACTGTCATAGTACTTGCAGCGGATCCTGACGCAGTTTGGAATTCCTGTGTGATGGTCTGGATAGATGTATGCCTATTACGCATTACGGCTCTCTTCAACTGTCGGCGATCTTGTCAGTCAACAGACGAGGTCGGCCTGTACGCTTTTGTGCTTTACGTGTCCATTCACGTTTCCACTACACTACCACATAGGAAACAGTGGACCTATGGATGTTTCGGATTGTGTAAATCTCGCGTACACACGTATGACACAATCGACACCAAATCATCTGACCACGTTCGAAGTCCGTGAGTTCCACGGAGCGCGCCATTCTGCTCTCTCACGATGTCTAATGACGACTGAGGTCGCCGATATAGAGTGCCTGGCAGTAGGTGGCAGCACAAAGCACCTAATATGAAAAACGTATGTTGTTGGTGGTGGCGCATACTTTTGATCACATAGTGTCCCAAAACTAATAAGAGAACAACGAAATCATTCTTGATCTCGCAAGATATGTACGAAAATTTAACGTGGTAATCGAAAAATCAGAGGAGAAAAAAGTATTTTAGTGCATGTGAAAGAATTGTACATGTGGGAAAAAATTTGTCGCCGCGCGGGATTAGCCGAGCGGTCTGTGGCGCTGCAGTCACGGACTGTGCAGCTGGTCCTGGTGGAGGTTCGAGTCATCCCTCGGGCATGGGTGTATGTGTTTGGCCTTAGGATAATTTAAGTTAAGTAGTGTGTAAGCTTAGGGACTGATGACCTTAGCAGTTAAGTCCCATAAGATTCACACACAATTGAACATTTGAAAAAATTTGTCGAGGATGTGCTGTGAAGAGTTGGCTGACAATTTCGACGCAACTGGAAGATGTACCACGAAAATTAATAATAAGTCATCATTTTGCAAGGTGTCGATATGGATAGCAAAGCTAGGAATCATGGTTCGATTCAGTTCTCAAAGGTCAACTATATTCATGTTGATTTGAATCTTTTCATCGGTCTGGATTTAAACATACGCTTCTTGCTACGGAATTGCCTTTTGCACGTCGCTGATTCCGTGGTAAGTTGGGTCCCGTTTTCCAGTTGCCTTCAACAGTCACGGCAGTGTAGCTTAGACTGTTCAGTCCACCAGAATATATTCTCGCTGTGGGACTTGGGATCCCGGGCCAGTCCTGCGCCCTTGAAAGGAAAGGATCAGGATCAGGATTTGGGCGGTCGCGGCTGGCGTGACGCGGCTTTCCGTCCGAGCGCCTCGGTCCGCGCTATCGGCGCCCTTAGTCGCAGCGGACCACGAAAATAATTCTTGCTGCGAGCAGAGGTCGGACGGCGACAAGCATCGCTCACGCCACGCTCCGCCACTGGGACAGCATGCTAGAGGGCTGGCCGGCGCTCGATACCACCTTCGCCGCGCTCATTAAGTCGAGGACACAATACACGCCACTGTTCATTAGAACTGCAACCCCATTAAGACAGCATGAAAAAAAACGTCAAAATGGCATGAAATGCACTACATATTGTTTGACATTCTATAGATTAGCACTTCAGAGCAGCCATACAAAATACACTGAACCTCCAAAGAAACTGGTATAGGCATGCATATTCAAATACAGAGATATGTTAACAGGCAGAGTACGACGCTGCGGTCGACCACGCCTATATAAGACAACAAGTGTCTGGTGCAGTTATTAGATCGGTTACTGTTGCTACAGCAGCAAGTTATCAGGATTTAACCTTGTTTGAACGTGATGTTATAGCGCACGAGTGATGGCACACAACATCTCGGAGGTAGCGATGAAGTGGGGATTTTCCCGTGCGACCATTTCACGAGCGTACCGTGAATATCAGAATTCGGTAAAACATAAAATCTCTGACATCGCTGGGGCGGAGAAAATATTCTGCAAGAACGGGACCAACGACGACCAAAGAGAATTGTTCAACGTGACAGAAGTGCGACCCTTCCGCAAAATGCTGCAGATTTCAATGTTGGACCATCAGCAAGTGTCAGAGTGCGAACCATTCAACGAAACATCATCAATATGAGCCTTGGGAGCCTAAGGCACTCTCCTGTACCCTTGCTGACTGCACGACACAAAGCTTTACGCCTCGCCTGTGTCCTTCAACATCGACATTGGACTGTTGATGACTGGAAACATATTGCCTGATGTAACGAGTCTCGTCTCAAATTGTATAGAGCGGATACACATGGAGACAACCTCATGAATACATGGACCCTGCGTGTTATCAGGGGATTGTTCAAGCTGATGGAGGCTCTGTAATGGCGTGGGGCGTGCGCAGTTGAAGTGATATGTAACCCCTGATACGTCTGTATACTACTCTGGCAGGTGACACGTACGTATTTCAGACATCCTGTCTGATCACTTGCATTCATTCATGCCCATTGTGCATGCCGACGGACTTAGGTAATTCCAGCAGGACAATGCGACACCCCATATGTCCAGAAGCTCTGCAGAGTGGCTCCAGGAACACTCTTCTGAGTTTAAACGCTTCCGCTGCCCGCCAAACTCCCAGACATGAACAGTATTGACCGTATTTGGGATGCCTTGCAACGTGCTGTTCAGAAGAGACCTCCACACCGTCGTTCTCTTACGATTTTATGCATATCGCTGCAAACATTCAGTGCCGGTTCCCTCCAGAACTACTTCAGACATTAGTCGAGTGCATGCCACCTCGTGTTGCGGCGCTTCTGCTTGCTCGCGGGGGCCCTACACGATATTAGGTAGGTGTATAAGTTTCTTTGGCTCTTCAGTGTAGGAAGGAGCGACACCCCATACATTTTTACACAAGAGAAGCGCGTTTCTTATTCACAGATCGCGTTTTAATGTTGTTGCATTTTTTTGAGAAGATCGAGTTATGTTCCGATAATATGGGGAAACCTCTACCAGCACATGTCAAATTTCAGCAGCGACAGAATAATGGCCTGCATCTTATCGGTCGGCGTTACTGATGCTCGCAATGGTCGACATCCCACGACGGCTGTGTGATATAAGGAATCTGTGGATTCAGAATGGCAGTACTTAATGCCACGCAGGGTATCAGCGACACACACACCTAATGCCCGAGAGAACTGACACATCGGTCGTTCGACCTCGGACATTGCGACAACATCAGAAGTACCACGAACTGTTAGCAAGGCGACCATTGTCCCGTTCACTTCGCACAATAGCAGAGGAGAAAAGTACACCAACAACGATGCGGTAATGATAAAAATGTGCGCTGAAGTGGCATAGTGTCGTGTTGCAGATCTGAACAGTTTGTTCAGTATGAGCACCGGAGATGTTGACGACAGAGATGCACATTCTAAAACTGACAAACATCAATCAGTTTCAAGGCTGAAAATACTCTTCAAAGGCACGAGGCTGGAACACACAGCCATATTGCTCCCACAACCTTGTCTTTTATCCAACAACTATAGTTAACGTAGTCCTTTAGTGCACGGTGAAAGTTACGGCACAGTTACATTTACTAATGGCCGGCGCTTTGCCTTTGTCTTGAATGAGAACTTTAATTATAAGAGTACAACTATTGAAATGTTGAACAGTTAATTTTGCTATCGGCGACCTCTTGCCTTTAGAAAACATGAGTACTGAATACCCCAAAGGACACAATCATTCACGGCACAAAATGTATAACGTAATTAAACTGATAACCGGCAGGTAACTTGCTATACAACTACCATTAACCTTCTTTGAATAAATCAACACAGAATTCAGTCATCCGGTGAGAAGCGCTGCATCTTTAAAGACTTAAGGAACAAAGGCAGTGAATGGTCGTCGTGAAAGAACCGCCTGTAGAAATCTTAACCATTAATAAGCCTAACTCGTTCGTACCCTCAGTTTAGCACCGGCAAGGGCGGAATGATGGCAACATCATTTAGCATAATGACTCACCACCACACATCATTGATAACCAGATACAACAAAGTCGGAGACAGTTTAACAAGGATGCTCACTGTTTCTGAAACTAAAGTCCACATTTGCTGGTGCGCCCAAGGGTGAGCAACATGAAATAGATAGGTACACATAGACTTCCTCGATCGCTCTCAGACACACCATAGTCGGCGACAATCGTCTTGTGTTCCTCTGGCGTGCCTTCCCCACACACCTAACAGCAAGCCGCTCTTCACGTGTTGTCCTGTCCTACCTGCTAACTTCACTTGGCGTTCCCTCCACTGGCATCCTGGTCTGTATCGGCACTCGCCTCATCCAGCATGTGCGCTGCCTCCTCTCCAGCGAACAGGCCGCCCTCCCGTCAC
This sequence comes from Schistocerca serialis cubense, assembly GCF_023864345.2. Taxonomy (NCBI): domain Eukaryota; kingdom Metazoa; phylum Arthropoda; class Insecta; order Orthoptera; family Acrididae; genus Schistocerca; species Schistocerca serialis. Next base: position 553,934,617 of record NC_064641.1, read on the forward strand.
GAAACCTAGGACTCAGCGCTGCCTAAAGAGACACGCTAAGCGCGACTATCAAAAAAATGGTCCAAATGGCTCTGAGAACTATGGGACTTATCATCTGACACACATCCATGCCAGAGGCAGGATTCGAACCTGCGACCGTAGCGGTCACGCGCGCTACTATCAATGCAGCGAGAATGTAATGAAACCGGTTTACTCACGAATAAAAAATCCTAGGAAACACGTGATACACCGTCCACATGAAACGCAAGTCGTTCTCCAAAAGGAGCTGGTTAATCGTAGTCATCGTTGAAGAGTTGTGAAAAACTGATCTGGTACACTTCACGTGTGTGACCATCCTTTAATCACGATAAAGGATGACAGCCAAAACAGTTGCAGGATAAAGATTTATTAAAATTTTTGACCAAAGGTATCGGTATTTATAAATATACCTTCATCAGAAATAAAAAATCCTGAACAGGAAGACACTTTCATTAGCAAAACCTTAGCATCGGAAATGAGAAACACTAAAGTTTAAGTAACAGTGAAATTACCAGAGTAATACAGGCACAAAATCTTTTAGTTACTTACTAGAATTACATCATGTAATGGAGATTAATAAAACAATTATGCCAAAGGCGTCGTCAATAATTAAGAGATCTTCTCCATTTGCACAACATGATTATGGGCTCAGGGTTTTATTAATCTCCATTACATGATGTAATTTTAGTAAGTAACTAAAAGATTTTGTGCCTGTATTACTCAGGTAATTTCACTGTTACTTATGCTTTAGTGTTTCTCATTTCCGATGTTAAGGATTTGCTAATGAAAGTGTCTTCCTGTTCAGGATTTTTTACTTCTGATGAAGGTATATTTATATATACCGAAACCTGTGGTCAAAAATTTTAATAAATCTTTATCCTGCAACTGTTTTGGCTGTCATCCTTTATCGTGAAGAATTTCAACAGTTGTTGGTTCAGCCATGTTTAAAATCTTGACCATCCTTTAACTTGATTACGAGGTATACGTGCGATTGACAATATTTCTCGAATGTCGTTAGGCAGATACCCCAAAATGCAGAATGGTATGTTGGCTAATAGCCAGCATCTTACTTTATCCGTCAGCACCCTTCCCGCTGTTCGACGTAATTTCATAAACCTTTCACGGGGAACGTGTCGTAGACGATTAAGACACTATAACGTAGTTTCTAAAATACAGTGAAGCGCATGACGCGATGTTGTCTTTCAATAACCTTACGCATAAACGAATTATCACTGGTACCCGACAAAAGCAACGGAGATCCAGTCAATGTTTCTGATGGCTACACGAGAACCAATGAGAGATACGTAGGGATAAATGTGCGCTGTACTTTTTATTCCCTCAGCCCATGCGTCAGTTCGCAAAATTTCTCTGTTAATACCTCTCCATTATCGCTGGACAAATTAATTGAGCTGTCACTCACTTATTGGTGGTATGACATCCGCTCGCTGCCAGGTTTCCGCCGTACCTTTTAATGTTGTTTCCGGAGATTAGTTACCTTTAAACATGTGTCCTATCCAGCTGTATTATGGGCTGTACTTCCTGGGTTTATCTATGCCGGTACCTCGAACAGAAGCGAAATAAATTTTAAAGCTTTAGTAAAAAACTTCACAATTCATTGAGCAATTATAAGTTGCTACGATAGGTGGCTCTCTTTGTTATCTGAGACCATTCAATACATTTTGTTTTTAATCGGACGTATGACATCAGTCGAAACGATGTGCAGTGGATCCATCTAGCAGGAAATCCCTTCCTTACCTCTTCTGTATCAACGGGACAGGAATTCTAGTTAGGTTTGAGTCCCCCGACCGTATGTGACAATATCGAACATTACAAGTCCTTGATTACCTCCAAACTGAAAACCGTGTTACTGACGCAGTTATCGTCAAAACATATCTCAAAATATAGTCACAGGTGTGATGAGTATCGTTTACCTACAACGTTACAGATCTTAAGATAGTAATACACGTTATTCGCCACAAGCATAAGTAATACTACCAGTAGACCGAAACGTGAAGCTATAGGCTATGAACAGAACACTGAACAAAATTCATGCACCCAGAACTGCAACACAACGTAAACGGTAGAGATGAACGCTTTTGGAACTTCCTCCCTCCCTTCCCTTTTTTTCTTACCTGTTTCACTAAGTTATGTCGCTGTCTCTTTCTCCCTCGTAAACTCTCTCTCTCTTCTCTCTCTCTCTCCTCTCTCTCTCTCTCTCTCTCTCTCTCTCTCTCTCTCTCTCTCTCTCTCTCTCTCTCACACACACACACACACACACACACACACACACACACACACACACATATGCTCCAGAACACACTCAACGGCCCAACAGTTTTCAAAAATAATGGTGCTAACATCCATACGACACCGAGGTGACAAGTTGTGTTACTAAAACTCACAGTACAGTGAAAGGACGAAATTATGCTTTTTATTATTCTATGATAGGAAATAAAACAGAATTGCGTATCTAGTCAACCTCACAAAATTCTTTCGTCAGTCAATTATAACCTGAGAAATGAGAAGTTTCAGAAAGAGCACTTCCTAAAAATTCTCATTAAACTATCTCAAAACCGAAGGGTGACGGAGCACGAGGCTATTACAAAATGTTATAATGATCTCTGAGAACATAATTTGTCGTTGTTTAGGATTTTAAGTTATAAATCATAGAAGCTCGATTTTCTTAAAAGGATAGCCCATGAAAGGCTTAGTCATCTTACAAGACGCCGAGCAAAGTATCACCCTTGTTAATACATTGCACTGAAACCGAAGAAATCAGGGGTTTAAATTCATATTTGGGCGTCTCGATTCGCATTTTTCGCTGTTTCCCTAAATTACTTCAGACGAGAGATTGTACAATTATAATAAAAAAAGGCCACTTATCTCCATCATTAATCCCAGATCTCAGCCTTTTCCACATCGACTTTCTGCTCCTCGACAGTGACTTACACGTTGATGAGAAGTTGAAGCTTCATTTTCGGAAAGCTACCATTTTACATAAAATTTTATTCAGAAGCACATATTTATAATAGATTTTATACATCCTTTTGTATTTCTGGGAGCCACTCAGGAGAAGATTCCCTTTGATATTCATGATACTGCCTGTAAAATGCCTTTTCTTTTGTACTGAAACCAACAAACCGTCAGGAATGCATAATAACCAATTTTTGCCGTCAGGATGAGAACGGCGAAACAGAATGTCATTGCGTACAGTGTAATGGTTTCTAATCGTAACATTATTCTTATCTTGCCAAAGGTGTTTAATTTCTTTCCACACGTTGTCTTTATTTTGTTCCTTTGCTATGTCCTGTAATGACGATGAAATAAAGTTTTCAAATGCAACTTGCTGAATGTACATGACACTGAAATTTGCTTTGCAGAAGTTGGTTGCTACGTCTTGCTGATTGTTGCTCAGAGAACGCGATAGTGCGTCTGCTATAACATTTTGTGTGCCGGGAATGTGAACTATTGTAAAATTAAATTCTTGTAAATAAAGTTTCCATCTGCTTAATCTGTCGTGAGTGAATTTAGCCGAAAGTAAAAATTGTATCGCTCTGTGGTCTGTGTAAACGGTGGTATGTCTGCCATAAAGAAAGTGCCGAAATCTCGTAAAAGCCCATACAACACATAGTGTTTCCAATTCTGTAACGGAATAATTTCGTTCAGCAGGTGACAGAATGCGACTTGCAAATGCGATGTTTTTAATTACTGTTGAGCCATCTTCTTGAATTTCCTGAAAAATTCAAAAATGACAGAGTAATTAAAGTTTCTGTGTGCCGCCATTTACTATCTCCTAATTCTGATTGCTTAAATGCTATCCGGTATGACCTTTACATAGTGACTGTCTATTGGTTTGCACATACTTGACTTCAAAACTATTAGACGAATTTGCCTGAGGGTTTCACAGGTACCTTGGGGCAACATATAGGTTTTATTTCATCAAAATAGGATCAAGTAAAAAAAGATAATATCGTAATTTAAAGTTTTATAAATGGGGAGGTGTGTTTGTTACCTTTCCATGATGTAACCATGAACCGATTTTGATGAAGTCTGGTACAGTGATTGCTAGAATGCTGAGGAGGATATATAGTACAAAATATTTATTGATTTAAAGAATATTACGCGAATTAGGAAAAATATTTACTCTTTTAAAAGCTGTATCATATTTTTGAAAATGCTTTTATTGATTGATATGATCATAATACGATTCAGTATAATGAAAACAATCCTCAACGTGTTTAATCCATACTTCCATATTATAATACTTGCGAAAAGTATATCTGTCACCTATTTCACGACTAAGTCTCTGAACCAGTTTCGATGAAACTAGGTATAGAGATATCGTCAACCCTCAAGAAGAACTTAGGCTGCTTTAAAAAGTAAAAAAAGAGGAGAGTTGACACCTAGACGTGTCAAGTACAGGATGGAACATCTTTTCTTGTGCTAGTGAACATAAACAATAATAAAAATTATTAAACTTGTTTGACCATAAACAATAATAAAAATTTATTACATAATGTACATCTTGCATAATGTATAGCTACTGCAGTAGCGCGATACGTACATGGAAACTCCTGCTCAGCAACTTTGTGTGTGTGCGCCACTTCGTCTTGTGATGTGGTAGTTGGAGGGGTGGGTAGGGGGGAGGAGGGTTAGGGGGGCCTGCACACTTCACGGGATAAGATTACCTGAACAGGCAGACACATGAGGGCAGCTGATATTACATGTAAAGTCATCAAAACAAAACTACCAATATGCAAGTCCATATACTTTCTAATATGGTGTCGAATCTCCTTTTGTCCAGTGTGGTGAAGCAATTCAACTTGGCATGGACTCAACAGGTCGCTGGACGTCCCTTGCAGAAATACTGAGTCATGCCTCTATAGTTGTGCATAATTGCAAAAGTGTTTCCTGGGGCAGGATTTTGTACCACACCCACGTCTCCAATCACCAGCAACATTTCTCTCTCTCATCTTGTGGGCTGGGAGTTTCCTGAATGAAGTAACAGGACGCTATTTGCTGCCATCCGACTAGAATAGTGCAGGTTATCTCGTGTTCAATCGTGAAACGCTGGCACAGTAGACAGATGCTTCGATATTTATGCTACTGAACCCCACCTGAACAACGAATACCCCAATCTTTAGACAGGAAGGGGATGTTCTATCCCACTGCTTACGTAGTCGCAGGATATCACTACTATGGATTTTTCCTTTGGCTTTACATGAAGTCGTTGGAGTGATGACTGCAGTAGAAAGTCAAGTGGAACTAACTGATATCAAACACTCCATTTGCCGTATATACTGTACAGTAGTTTCATACATGCTACCGGTTTAGACTCAACTACGAATTATCCTAAAGTGTGTAAGACTGTTATGCCTAGGACAGACGCACAGTGAAGTGTTTTAAAATTAAACGAGATACCTTGTCAGCTGAGGTAAAGTTTTTTCTTCACATGATAATGATGCACTTTGCCTGAAGCAGTACATTTTATTATGTGACTGTACTGTTTTCAGTATGAATACAGGAACATTCAGCTGGGACACATTTGCAAGGGAACTGACACATGGGAGGCAGGCTTCAATTGCTGCATGCGTGTAGCCTGTCCCTCAGACTCTGCCAGGTGGCGTATCAGTTTTATACGTGTAGAAGTTCTTTGAATGTTAAGTCCAAATGTCATCGCGCTATGTCTTTTGGCAGTGACACATCACTCGAAAGTTAATTTCGTCATATACACTACTGGCCATTAAAATTGCTACACCACGAAGATGACGAGCTACAGTCGAGAAATTTAATCGACAGGAAGAAGATGCTGTGATATGCAAATGATTAGCTTTTAAAAGCATTCACACAAGGTTGGTGCCAGTGGCGACACCTACAACGTGCTGACATGAGGAAACTTTCCAACTGATTTCTCATACACAAACAGCAGTTGACCGGCGTTGCCTGGTGAAACATTGTTGTGATGCCTCGTGTAAGGAGAAGAATTGCGTACCATCACGTTTCCGACTTTGATAAAGGTCGGATTGTAGTGTATCGCGATTGCGGTTTATCGTATCGCGACATTGCTTTTCGCGTTGGTCGATACCCAATGACTGTTAGCAAAATATGTAATCGGTAGGTTCAGGAGGGTAATACGGAACACCGTGCTGGATCCCAACGGTCTCGTATCACTAACAGTCGAGATGACAGGCATTTTATCCGCATCGCTGAAACGGATCGTGCAGCCACGTCTCGATCCCTGAGTCAACAGATGGGGACGTTTGCAAGACAACAACCATCTACACGAACAGTTCGACGACGTTTGCAGCAGCATGGCCTATCAGCTCGGAGACCATGGCTGCAGTTACCCTTGACGCTGCATCACAGACAGGAGCGTCTGCGATGGTGTACTCAACGACTAACCTGGATGCACGAATGGCAAAACGTCAGTTTTTCGGATGAATCCAGGTTCTGTTTACAGCATCATGATGGTCGCATCCGTGTTTGGCGACATCGCGGAGAACGCACATTGGAAGTGTGTATTCGTCATCGCCATACTGACGTATCACCCGGCGTGATGGTACGGGGTGCAATTGGTTACACGTCTCGGTCACCTATTGTTCCCATTGACAGCACTTTGAACAGTGAACGTTACGTTTCAGATGTGTTCCGCCCGTGCCTCTACCCTTCATTCGATCCCTGCGAAACCCTACATTTCAGCAGGATAATGCACAACCGCGTGTTGCAGTTCCTGTACGGACCTTTCTGGATACAGAAACTGTTCGACTGCTGCTCTGGCCAGCACATTCTCCAGATCTCTCACCAATTGAAAACGTTTGGTCAATGGTGGCCGTGCAGCTGGCTCCTCACAGTACGCCAGTCACTACTCTTGATTAAGTGTGGTATCGTGTTGAAGCTGCGTGGGCAGCTATACCTGTACATGCCATTCAAGCTCTGTTTGAATCAATGCCCAGGCGTATCAAGGCCGTTATTACGGCCAGAGGTGGTTGTTCTGGGTACTGATTTCTCAGGATCTATGCACCCAAATTGGGTGAAAATGTAATCACATGTCAGTTCTAGTATAATATATTTGTCCAATGAATACCCGTTTATCGTCAGCATTTCTTCTTGGTGTAGCAATTTTAATGGCCAGTAGTGTATATATGACATGATATGTCACTGCCAAAAGACATAGCTCAATAAAACTACATACAAAGAACTGCTACACTATAGCACACGAGGTAGATAAAAGAAATAAGCAATGAGAGGAACAGAAATGACCTCTGTAAAGACAGCAATTACACTGAAGTCTGTGCGTTTGACGATGGTTTCTGGGTAGGGGATTACAAAAGACAGGACATGGCTCTTAACTGGGTGTGTGATCACCATGTACAGCAATGCGTGCTCTGCAGCGTGCTCCCGTGGGCCGGCTGGAGTGGCCGAGCGGTTCTAGGCGCTACGGTCTGGAACCACACGACCGCTACGGTCGCAGGTTCGAATCCTGCCTCGGGCATGGATGTGTTAGGTTTAAGTAGTTCTAAGTTCTAGGGGACTGATGACCTCAGAAGTTAAGTCCCGTAGTGTTCAGAGCCATTTGAACCATTATTTGCTCCCGTGGTAGCCTCAAGGTTAAGGAATTCTTGTGGTCGGATTCCTCCACCAGCGCGGTTGGCGACCGTTGTATGGTCATTGGTGCGTATGAGCATGCTGCAGTACATCTCTCCAGTCTCAACGCGTTCCACGCTCCATTCGCCGAATATCCTCTGGTTCCAAGAGCTCCTCCACCCGCACTGTTCGACGCGGTTGCGCGTTGTCATCTATAAACATGAAGTCAAGGTCGAATGCACTCCTGAAAGTACTCGCACGTGGGCAAGGGATACAGTGTTAAAAAAATGGTGACCGCACGTTTGACCACACTGCTGTCGTACACTTGTACCAACTTAGCACGGAGTTTTGTAGAGTTGCTCCCCTTCACATGGAAAAAAAATGAATTTTGTTTTGGCTCCTCTACTAGGTTTTTACAGTATTGTGGAGGAGGGATATAAATGTGCACTGGGACACGTACCTACAGAGAAACAAAAAAATTAATTAGGTAACCTTCTTTTTTCGAGGTGATGACTAAAACGAATGAATGTCAAAAACCACCTCAGATGTATTTTAGATACGATCATTATTCCACAACTACCTTCATTTCAAAAGAAGATCTTCAGTTGGGGAAAAATTCTTCAGTAGTATTCGTCATTAATTCTCCCAAAGCAGCAGTGTTGAGCAGGGTATAGCGCAGCATGTCGTTATCTTCCGTGTATGTACTACTAGCAGTGCTTGTGCCAGGCAGTAGGCGAAGTGTTGGTCGTCTCGTCGTGTAGCAGAATGTGCCATTTAGCGTTATGCAAGGCGCTTAGAGATTTTTGAGTCGTGATACCGGGACATTTGCACCATTTTCTGAGAATAAGTTAGGAAAGCTGTTCAGCTATGGAGACACAGAATGGCCAAGATAATTAAACATTATATGTCTATCCATCGTATAGAAAGTGATTCCGTGATGATGTTACAAACTTTCAAGGTTGGTAGAGACGGGTAAATATTAAAACTTGAGCCGGCCGGTGTGGCCAAGCGGTTAAAGGCGCTACAGTCTGGAACCGCGTGACCGCTACGGTCGCAGGTTCGAATCCTGCCTCGGGCATGGATGTGTGTGATGTCTTTAGGTTAGTTAGGTTTAAGTAATTCTAAGTTCTAGGGGACTGATGACCTTAGAAGTTAAGTCCCATAGTGCTCAGAGCCATTTGAACCATTAAAACTTGAGGTAAGGAATCCTGGTCCGGAAACAAGCGAGTCAAAATTTATAACCAAGAATCTTTCTGATACCTCCGACAGTAGAATACATATACCGATGCCGTGTTTCCTAATACTGTGTGGTTGGTAACATTCAGAGGTTGTACTGTGGACCAAAACAGAAAAAAGTCTAGTAAATGTGGGCTCTAAAATGCATACGTTGAGAGCTATGGACACTTGTTCAGTAGAAGAGACTTGTTTTACATTAGCAAAGGTGGTCGAGTGCTCATAGCTATAGAATCCACGTTCACTAGACTTATTTTTCTTGCTTTGGTCCATACTTTTCTTTTTGAAGTCATCGGTCGTTTGCTGCAGCCCGCCACGAACTCGTCTCCCGTACTAGCCTTTTCACTTCAGAATAGTACTTGCCACCTACGTCCTCAATTATTTATTGGATGCATTCCAGTCCCTGTCTTCCTCCATTGTTTTTACCCTCTACAGCTCCCTCCAATATTATGGAAGTTATGTCATTACACATGCCTTGTCATCGTGTCCCTTCGTCTCATCAGCGATTTCCACACTTTCCTTTACTAGCTGATTTTGCGGCAAGCCTTCTCATTCCTCACCTCACCAATCCACCTACTTTTAAACATTCTTCTGTAACACCACATCTTAGATGCCTCGATTGTCTTCCGAAACGGTACTCCCACAATCCGTGTTTCACTACCATTCAATGAGGTGCTCCAAAAGTACATTCTCAGAAATTTCTTCCTCAAATTATCGCCTATGTTTGATGTTAGTAGACATCTCTTGGCCAGGAATGCCCTTTTTGCCACAACTAGTCTGCTTTTTATGTCCTCCTTGCTCTGTCCATCATGAATTATTGTGCTGCCTGGTTAGCAGAATTCGTTAACTTGGTCTGCTTTTGAACTTATCACTAGTTCTGATGTTAAGTTTGTCGCTGTTCTCACTTCTGCTACTTCTCATTACTTTCGTTTTTCTTCGATTTACACTCAATCCATATTCTGAATTCATTCTGTTCATTTCATTCAACGGATACTGTAATTCTTCTTTACTTTCACTCAGAACTGCAATGTCATCAGTGAATCTTCCCATTGATATACTTTCACCACGAATTTTAATGCCACTCTTCAATATTTCTTTCATTTCCATCATTGTTTCTTCGATGTATAGACTGAACAGTAGGGGCTATGCTACTAGGGGCTATGCTACCCGTCTTTCCCTACAGCTTGCCTCAATTTTTCTAAGAATTTGCACCAGTTTACATTTTGAGCGCTTTTTCCAGGTCGAAAAATCATATGAACGTGTCTTGATTTTCCTTCAGTCTTGCTTCTATTACGAACTGCAACGTCAGAACTGCCTCTCTGTTGCGTTTACCCTTTCCAAAACCAAACTAATTGTCATCTAACGAATCCACAAATTTCTTTCACATTCTTCTGTATATACCACCACGTATGGAAGTTGTCTCCCCTTTGATCTTAACAACAATAACGGCACATGTATTCCACTGTGAGAGATACCAGGACGATTTTTGCCTATAGCTTTCGATTGGATCGTTACCGGATTGGGGTTCGTTGTCTCAAACTGAAACATTTATCTGTCTCCATCATACCTGAAAGTCTGTAGCGTCATTATGTAATCGCCCTCTATATGTTATGTTTTATTTTGGCCCAGGTATTTATTCGTTTTCTTTTGAAATGCACTCTGTGTCCATAACGAAAACGAGTTGACTCGTACTGCAGGGAGCACCTTAATAGTTGAGCGCAGAGCGGACTGTACATAATGAAGTCTGCGCAGGACAGGGCGGCTGGGGCCGTGCGCCCGCAACCCCGCCTGCGGCAGCGCCCCCCGCGTGGGCAGTCCGCCTTGCCTCCCTCCGTTCCCCTGCGGAGGCTTCGCTTCCTCGCATGCCCAAGATAACGACCTTCCCCCACCCCCGCCGCCCCCAGCAGCCGTCCGCGGCGGCAGCGGGCGGCTATCGCGCCTCCTTATCTGCTGGACCGCCACACATAAACAAAGTTTCGACAACGGCGCCGTAACTTGGACGCCCCGGCCGGCGCCGCCGTCGGGCCGGTTGCCTGCCTTTACGGCGCCGTGGGGCTTGCTACGCCTTGCGCCGGCCTCCTGGGCCGCTGGGCTGGCTCTTAATTTGTTATGGTCCGGCCCGCCTTATCTGCCGGCCGCGCTGACTGGCCGGGCCGTCGTCGCGTAAACACGGCCGCAGTATCTGCCGCACTCAGCATAAACGCCGCCCATTATCTGCCGCCTGGACGCGCAATTATTTTCCGTGCTGGAGCTGGCGCCGCATGCACGTGCAAACAGCCGGCCGTTTCGCTGCCGCAGGTGTCCCCTGCTACTCTAGCTAGCGCCTTAGAGGGGAGCCAGGGAGCTGATCAGGTACCTCCTTCTCCTCCTTATCCTTAACCCCTTCTTCTCCTTTACTATCCCAACCCCTTTCATTTTCTCAACTGATCCTTCGATGGATTCACTGTGTACCTACTACTTATCGTCCACAGTCAGACCGCACATCAGTATCAAACTAATGAACCGTAAAACATAGGGGGATGAATCATCTTATACATGGTGAAGCAAATAATAGTGGTCCAGACGAGTGAGTACTGGACGTAAATGTATGCATGTAACCACACCCAGAGATCCACGCTACGTGATCCACACCAGTTCAGAGCGTAGTGCGGGCTGCGTCAGTGTAAGTGGAGCAGTGCGAAGAGGACGATGTTACTCACAGTCCAACAACGGATATTCTTTGTGGGACGCTACGTAACAACAAAGTCGTGGAAACCGTGTAGTCACTTGTTTGTTGAGAAGTTTAATAGTGTCAAAGTGTCAGCAAAGAGTGCTATAAAACGCTTAGTCCAAAAATTACATCAGACAGGCTCTATTTTGAGCAAGTCTAAAAACGCCCGAAACATGCACGCGTACCTGAAAATGTGCCTGCAGTTCACCTGAAAAAGCTTCAGAGTCCTACCAAATCAACCCGACGCCTGAGCGGCATATCACGTCGATTACGCGGACGAATACTCCAACTGAACCGCACATGCTTCCCTGCTGAGTGTCTGTTGTTCATGCATTAAAACCAACAGATGCTTCTCAGCGCCTCCAGTTTTGTCACTGGCTGTTTACTGAGATAACAATGAATGGTGTGTACATTGACCTGTTCTTTATGTCTGATGGAGCCTGAGTGGTTATGTCTACTCACAGTTTCCGGGCAGTGGAGAATCCGCGAAACACCATTGCTTGATCAGAAGGTTGGGGTATGGTGTGCATTGCTGGTCCCATCTTCTTTCATCAGCCGCTGAATTTGGCGCGTTTTTAAACCATTTGTGATAGCATTAACAGAGTATGAGAAATTCTATAGTTATTTCCCACGCGATAGAGCAACTGCTCGTACAGTCGGCCGAGCATTGGAGCACATTTACACACTCTTCAGGCCTGACAGAGTTGTTAACAGAAGTAACTCTGGTCACGGCTCTACCTTTCCATCCAGGTCACTTGATCTGTAAGTGTGCGATTACTTTGTGTGGGGAGTCAAGTCTAAGGTAGTAGTCATCAAGAGCTGCAGCTGCCACCGAGGGGGGGGGGGGTGGAGGGCGGGGGGGGGGCGAGTGGTGGGGGCTGGTGTCCTAGGTTCGATTCCTGCAGGGTTGGAGATTTTATCCGCTCTCCGCTCAGGGACTGGATGTTACCGTTCCCCCACCATCATTTCATCATCATCGACACGCAATCGCTGAAGTGGCGTCAAATAAAAGGACGCACCAGATGGCCAAACAGAACCCGATGGGATCTCCTGGCCAAAAATGCCAAACAATCGTTTCATTTTATTTGCACTTAACTCTTGTGTTCTTCTACTTCTCTCACTTTAGTGTATCTGACTTAACAAAGACCGTGTCCAGTTCTGAGCATCTTTCTTCATCTGATCTGTTTGTATGTGCAACTATTTCCAATGTAGTCCATCATTCCAGTTCTCTTATCTCATTCCTTCCACTTTTTCCTCTATAATTCCTTGTTGCAGATAATTCCTAGACAGTATATACCCCATCCAAAATATTTTTCTGTTTCTGATCACATCCAACAACCTTCTTTTCTCCTCACCGAAGCCGTGGCGGGATTGCTGTGGTCGCCTTTTCAACTCCTGGTGCTACTAGGTCGACCTGTCACGTGATGTCCTCTGGTTTGAGCCCACTAAGATCTTTGCTCGAGGTTGTTCATGGGGAGGGGGCATGTTGTGGCGTGGTGATTTGGGGAGTGGTAACGGAGCGAGGAAGACGGTGTGAGAGGTCCGCCCTGCGAGTAAGGCTAGCGCTTGTGCAAGCGTCTTGGGCACAGAGTCTTGAGAATGATTTCTGGGCATATTTGTGGACTGATTTGAATCCGTGGCTGACTTGGAGTGCCGTCTTCGTGCGTAACCTGGCCAGCCATCTCTGGGACGTGGCACACGGACGACACAGCTGAAGGCAGTTTCGCTGTACTGAATTATGGGCCCCTTTGGAACCAGCAAGCTTCAGCTTTGATTCGTGAACTTCAGTTAAGTTTTGGAGTTTGAGGTCTTAACTGTTATTTTCTTATTGATACCTACAGATCTGCTGCGATCATAGCGATTTCTTAGCTGATCTATTTCGCTACCTGTTGGTTCTACGAATTGTGGGTATTGGTTACTTTTCCTTAGTCGATACTGCCATTGGTTGTTTGTTAACAGGATATATTAAACTATGTGAGCCGATGGTGTTTTCTGAGCAAAAGTGATAACGTGTTTCTTCCTTCTACGCTGTAGTCGCTCCACCCCCTCCCCCGCCCCACCCACCCCTCCCACCCTTCGTCGTCACGCATTACCTAGATGTGTGGGTTTTAGTCGACCTCCCTGTCAGATGTCTTCGATACCAGATAAGTACCTTTCTCTTGTAGTACGGCTGGGTACCGGTTTCGATATACCTTCGGTCATTGCAGACGTCATCGCTCTGTTAATTATATTGACTCAGGAGATGCCTGGGTCTCGAAATTTGCAGTTGCTGAGGCTTTGTAATTGGGTTTGGCAGCCTAGTTTTCCTTCGGGCGTTTCGCCATCGTTGTAGAGGCGGTATCTTGCAGCGACGCAGGTATACAATTTCACGGAATCAACCCTGGTTTGTTAATATTTCTTTTGCCAGTCTGTACCCAACAAAGAGGGCCTTGGAACGCCGGTCCTCTCGTTGTAACATTTCTTGGCCTTCCTTTCTTGTATAGTCTCGTGCTCCTTGCGTACGCCTTCTGGTGAATCCCTTGTGAGGAGGCAATTCAAACTTTTGGTTACTGAACTAAAGCAGTTATTCATGAAGGCGTATCTGTTTTCTGTTTGGTAGTCTTACCTAACTGAAGCTGTTAATAAAGAACGGTTGCTTGTTTTCTATTTTGTAATTTCACTTAACTGAAGCTGTTATCACTGGAGGCCTGCCTGCTTTCTATTTGGTAATCTTACTTAACTGAAGCTGTTATTATTGAAGGCCTGCGTGTTCCCTTTTAGTTAAATTAAGAGCTATTTCATAATTTGTGTTAGCTGAAACTCTTATTAATCAAGGCCTACCAGTTTTATTGCCCTATTATTGAGATCTGATATCTTACTCAGTCTGTGTTGTATTTAACTGAAATTGTAATTGCCAAAGGACTACCTGTTTCAGAGGTATTTATATCAATAAGGTAGTAACAGGAAATGACACATGATGGTACATGGGCTCTAACCTTTCGCCTTGCATCCCTTTATCCATAGTTGCAGGTTTCACCACCCTTCTAAGTTCGTTGTTCAGATCTCTGAATTGTCTTATGCCTTCTTCCAAATTGTCGTTTTTCCACATACTGCGCTCATCTAATCTATTTAACATACTTCTTTTTATCCATTCCTCCTCATTTCTTGCTCTTTTCGCTTCTCTTTTCTATCTGTAATCCTTCCAACACCGCATTTCTGAGATAATCCTACTCTTCATGCTTCATTCTTAAGTCCGTCAGTCCATCTCACTTTAAACAGTTTTCTCTATAGGCACTATTCGAAAGTTTTCAGACATCTTTCTCCTTTCTTTTTAACAATCCTAATTCACTGCAGCACAACAATACGCTACAGACATAAAATCTTTTCCTCAGTTCCATGGGACTTCTTTTAGGGGTTAGCAACTATTTTGGCTTTCCAGGTGCTCTCTTTCCCATAGATATCCTCCTCATTCATCCTGTAAACTTTCTGTTTCATGTCACTGAACTCTCAAGATACTCATTTCTTCTGTACAGCTTCCGTTCCAGGTCACTGACCTCCCAGATACTCATTTCCTTTTACAACTTCCACGTCATTGAACGTCTCAGGTGCAAATGGATCTTACGCCTATTTTCCATCTAAGAATATGTTAACTGTCGCTTGTTTCTTGCTTATTCTCAACAATTTTGTCTTTCCTATATTTATCTTCACTCTGTACTGGTCATCCCTTCTTGCAGTACTCTTCATCTGCAATATCTCCTCTTCTCATTCCATAAACACCGCTTAATCATCAGGTTATTTTATAGCCCTTATGCTTTCTCCTCCAATTTATCGTTTCAGTTGTGCTTTTTAGCATACCCCTAGGATTCCATAGTCCAATCTCTGGTGACCTAAAGAGAAGGGAAGCACCCCATCAAGTTCATGCAAAATAATTTTAAGGAAATCTTAGTACCATGCAAATAGAAACACCTTACTGAAATAATAATTAACTGGAGTGCACCTATAAAGCATGAAATTGTGGGTAACAAACCATACACATAGATATATTAATGAAGTGAGGGATCATCTATCTACAACAGAAACAAGTCGCCTTTATTATAATCAGACTTATCATCGTAAGGCATCAGTATTCGAATTAACCACTGAATGAACATTTAATAATCAGAGAAGTGATTATAATTGTAAACTCTAACCTTGGCACAGGTGAGTGAACATGATAAAGCATGATTATGAAAATAAATCGCGGTTACGACCAATGACTGCAAGAGTGGTTAATGGTTGAAGAAAGAACGTGGAAAAAATAAGCACCAACACCACTAAGTTCAACAAAGTGCTTGATGAAAGTAACTACTGGCTGTAAGGCGCTAAAACTGTGCAACTGGCTCCTGGAGGGAGTTAAATAACGGCACATTCCTACCGAATGCCGGTCCTGTCTTACCACACTCGTGTGCAGCGCGAATGCCGAAGGTCGCGGTGTTAGCGGCTGGAGATTCTGACTTCAGCTCACAATAGGTGAACAGGTGAAATACCCTTCTCTACGACCGCGAAGTTCGTCTCGCAACATGTCTTTACCCTTCTATCATTGGTCCGCAAGGCTTCTCTTGGTGTGTCCATCAGAAAGCCACAGGTGTTCTCTAACTGAACGCTCTAAAACGTGCCACTTTTGGCCATTAATAGCAGATATTGCAAGTTCCATCCTGTCATAATTTTGTGATAAGGTTGAACAACCTCCTACTCCTACGGATTTCCTGATAATCAACCAAAAGAGCTGAGAATGGGGAGGATGCCAGACAACGTCTCCCACTCCATCTTAAAATTCTGAAGCCGACAAATAGGAGAATTTGTATGTAGAAAACACACATAAAAGCACACGTTCTACAGAAAATAACATTGGGAACAGACCGTCCTCGTCCGCCAGTTTTTCTTTTTTCTCCAGTACTTTTTTGTTTCCTCATATAGTCCTCTTTAGCCTGGTCGGTTAATTTTCTTAATTAATTGTTCAGATTTTTGTACAGTCCTCTGCCTTCATCCGAATTTTCATTTTCCCATTTCCTGCGGTAACACATTTTATCCAACATATTTGCTGTTATCCCCTCTGTCTTACTCCATGTTCTTTATAGCTCTCAAGTTTCTGTCTCTAAGCCTTCCAACATCGTATCTCTAATGCTATTCCACTTTTCGTGACTTCTGTGGTTCAGCTTACATGTTTCAAATTATTTTAGTCATAGCGACTGTACTTTTCTATATTATTCTATCTTTAATTTCCAGACATCTCATTTACTTACCTGTTGTCTTTTCTTTATATGATTTACGTTCTTCTTAATATCCGCTACTAGTAAATTATGGTCTGCATTTGCATTAATTTCTGTATCAACTGAGAAATCGAAGCAGTTAACAATTGTTTGCAAATGATACATCATACTTTAACGACATTCGAAAGCTCTTCAAAAGACGAGTGCAGTGCTATAAGGTTAGATACTGGCATTGAATTTCTTCGTAAACATATCTGAGAGATGAGCTAACATTGAAAGTCCAAGCGCCAGGAATCGCCTATTGCACTGCAACTAGTACTAGGTGGGGCGTTCATGCCATCTATAAGATAGGCCTACACTACTAATATTAAACGTAATTCCCTAATATATATATTGGAACTGCACTGAAGAAAAAACGTCGCGCTGGCCGTTGTAACCGAGCGGTTCTAGGCGCTTCAGTCTGGAACCGCGCTGCTGCTACGGTCGCAGGTTCGAATCCTGCATCGGACATGGATGTGTGTGATGTCCTTATGTTAGTTAGGTTTAGGTAGTTCTATGTTCTAGGGGACTGATGACCTCATATGTTAAGTCCCATAGTGCTCAGGGCCATTTGTACCAATTTTTGAAAAAGGTCGCAACATTAAAAAATAATTAATGTAGAGTAATGAAATTTCTGAAATACATCTGTCTGGGTAACATATTTAAGTGCTTAATATTTTAAGGTCACAGGTTAATGTAAGCGCGAGATAAGCCATAGCAAATGCGAAATGCTGGTACATTAATATTAGGTGTAACCGCCAGGACGGTCAAAACAAACATACAAACATGCGTGCATTGTGCTGAACAGATGCCGGATGTCAGTTTGTGGGACGGAGTTCCAATGCTGTTGCACTTGGTCGGTCGGTAAAGGGACGGTTAATGCTGTTTGTGGTTGATGGTAGAGTCGTCATCCGATGATGTCTCTTACGTGCCCGATAGGAGACAGATCTGTTTATCGAGCAAGCGAAGGCAATATGTCGACACTCTGTAGAAGATGATTGGGTTACAAGAGCGGTATGTGGGCGAGTGTTAGTCCTGTTAGGAAACGCCCCCGGAAATGCTGTTAATTAATGGCAGCACGACAGTTCGAATCACCACATTAACGCACAAATTTGAGTCATGGTGCGTGGGATAATGATGAGAGTGCTCCTGCTGTCATATGAAATCGCACCACAGACCATAATCCAGGTTTAGGTCCAGTGTGTCTAACGCGCAGACAGGTTGGTTGCAGGCCCTCGACTGGCCCACTCTTAAGCAATACACTGCCATTACTGGCACGTAGTCGTGCACCTGACAGGCGCGTGTAGAACAACACCGACAGATGCGCTGCTGAAGATACTAGGCTCTGGACCTACCCGTGAGAAAGAGAGGTCCACAATATTGAATCAAAAACGGCGAATACGGTACGGTAAAGGAGACAGATCGAATAAGGAAATAAGCTCATGCATTGATAGAGAATGGAAAGAATGATGGGAGAGAGCAGAAGCACGGAGGGGAACATATCAGTTCCTTTCTAACATAAAAGGGAGATCCTGCATGACACAATTTCTTCTGACCAAGAGAGGTATTCACTACCTGTCAGGACATGGTACATATCCCATCTACTTATAGAAAATATATGGAGCAGTCAAATGAAAACCGAACACTCGCCACCATGGAATGGTTCAATTCAAAAGGAATCACCGCACGTCTAAAGACATTTATCCCACTGGGAGACGAGACGATCAGTTCCTGTTTCGTAGACCGGTGTCGGCCGCTGGAGGATCCACAACCGCACCCACACTTGCACTTCCTCGTTCGACTGAGAAAGACGTGGTGCCATCATGTCGAGCCCGAGGGCGAACAGAAAAGCCAATAGTAGAAACATCTCACAACCCCACGCTCAATACATTCAAAGCCGTTCATACAAGTTCTGGAAAGGTCATGATGACTTTGTTCGGCTGCAGCTGTCCCGCCGTCGAATTCCTCGAGAGTGGAACCACAGTCAATGGGTAGCACTATAAACGCACTTTGTAGGAAACCGCGACGGGTCACAAAGTCGAAACACCCAGGAATGCTGTCGGACGGCATCATCCAGATGCACGATAACGCCCGCCCTCGCACTGACATACGATCGGAGCTGTGCTTCAGAGATTTGAATGGGAGACGCTGCAACAACCTCCTGGCAGCCCGGATCGGTCACCGTTTACTTTTCACAGCTTTGGCGGCCTTAAGAACGACAAGCGTGAACGTCTGTTTCAGTCAGACGAGGAAGTTCAAAATGGTTCAAATGGCTCTAAGCACAATGGGATTTAACATCTGAGGTCATAAATCCCCTAGACGTAGAACTACTTAAACTTAACTAACCCAAGAACAGCACACACATATCCATGCCCGAGGCAGGATTCGAACCTGCGACCGTAGCAGCAGCGCGGTTTCGGACTGAAGCGCCTAGAACAACTCGGTCACAACGGCCGGCAGAGGAGGAAATGCTATAGTGGGTGCGGCCGACCGTACCCTAAGACTTCATGACAACGAGAGTACCACCCTTCCGCAATCAGTGGGGAGATGAGCCTCAGGGAGGTCCAGGAGGGATTTCCTGAGAATCTGACAGCCATCTCTCAAGTTTACGCCTTGGCTCGCATAGCAGCATAGCTCCTATGAATCCTTTGTTATGCCTCAGCGTTCCCGGGGTTAACTATGGAAACAAATGAAAATGTCTAGCTTAGTTCTAATGCAAAGTACAGTAGCATAGTGTAGTGTGGTGCTGTGTAGTGTGTTGGTGTATAGGAGCGTAGGCCAGAACTATAAATCACAAAAGTTGTGATAGGGCGATGCAGCATAGTACAACAGACGAGCAGCATCCACGTCTACATCAACATCTACGTGATTACTCTGCAATTCACAATTAAGCGCCTGGGAGAGGGTTCATCGAACCACCTTTAAACTACTTCTCTACCGTTCCACTTTCTAACAGCGCGTGGGGAAACGAACACTTAAATCTTTCCGTGCGAGCTCTGATTTCTCTTCTTTTATTATTATAATTTCTCCCTACGTAGGTGGGCACTAACAAAATATTTTCATACTCTGAGTAAAAATCTGCTGATTGAAATTTCATGACAAGTTCCTGTCGCAACGAAAAACTCGTTTGTTTTAATGCCTGACACCCTCAATTCGTGTGTCATGTCCGTGGCAGTCTCTCGCCCCTATTTCGTCTTAATACAAAACGAGCTGCCCTTCTTTGAACTTTTTCGATGTCCTCCGTGAATCCTCTCTGATGCATATCCCACACCGTACAGTAATACTCAAGAAGAGGGCTGACAAGCGTATTGTAAGCAGTCTCTTTAATAGACCTGTTACATTTTCTAAGTGTTCTGTCAATATGTCGCAGTCTTTGGTTTGCTTTCCCCATAACACTGTCCATGTGATCGTTTCAATTGCGATCCCGAAGTATTTAGTTGACTTTAGATTTGTGTGACTTATCGTGTAACTGAAAATTAGCGGATTCTTCTTAGTGCTCATGTGGATGACTTCACATTTTTCGTGATGTAGAGTCAATTGCCACTTTTTGCGCCATAGCAGATATTTTGTCTAAATCATTTTGCAGTTCGTTTTGATCATCTAATGACTTCACATGACGGCAAATGACAGCTTCATCTGCAAACAGTCTAAGAGGACTACTCCGATAGTCCCTTAAATCGTGATGTAGATCAGGAAGAACAGAGGGCCTGTAACACTTCCTTGGAAACGTCAGATTGTACTTGTGATTTACCCGATGATTTCCCATCAGTTATTAAGAGCTGTGGCCATTCTGACAAGAAATCTTGAATCTTTCCAGAATGAGATTTTCACTCTGCAGCGGAGTGTGCGCTGATATGAAACTTCCTGGCAGATTGTAACTGTGTGCTCGACCGAGACTCGAACTCGGGACCTTTGCCTTTCGCGGGCAAGTGCTCTACCATCTGAGCTACCGAAGCACAACTCACGCCCGGTAGTCACAGCTTTACTTCTGCCAGTATCTCGTCTCCTACCTTCCAAACTTTACAGAAGCTCTCCTGCGAACCTTGCAGAACTAGCACTCCTGAAAGAAAGGATATAGCGGAAACATGGCTTAGCCACAGCCTGGGGGATGTTTCCAGAATGAGATTTTCACTCTGCAGTTTCATATCAGCGCACACTCCGCTGCAGTTTCATATCAGCGCACACTCCGCTGCAGAGTGAAAATCTCATTCTGGAAACATCCCCCAGGCTGTGGCTAAGCCATGTCTCCGCTATATCCTTTCTTTCAGGAGTGCTAGTTCTGCAAGGTTCGCAGGAGAGCTTCTGTGAAGTTTGGAAGGTAGGAGACGAGATACTGGCAGAAGTAAAGCTGTGAGTACCGGGCGTGAGTCGTGCTTCGGTAGCTCAGATGGTAGAGCACTTGCCCGCGAAAGGCAAAGGTCCCGAGTTCGAGTCTGGGTCGGGCACACAGTTTTAATCTGCCAGGAAGTTTCAATCTTGAATCTAGTCACAAAACTGAGATGATACTCCATAAGCACACAGTTTAATTAGGAGTCGCTTGTGAAGAACGGTATCAAAAGCATTCTGGAAATTTTAAAATATTGAATGAATTTGACGTCCCCTCTCGATAACATTACTTCGTGAAAATAAAGAGCAAGTTGTGTTTCACAAGAACGATGCTTTCTGAATCTGTGGTGGCTATTTGTCAGTAAATCATTTCTTTCGAGGGGATTCATAATGTCGAGCACAGTATGTGTTCCAAAATCTTACTGCAAATCGACGTTAGTGATATGGATCTGTAATTCAGTTTATTACTACTATTTCCTTTCTTGGATATTGATGTGTGTGTGTCTTTGGGTACGGATCCTTTTACGCGCGAGACATTGCATAAGATTGCTAAGTATGGAGCTACTGTATCAGGATACGCTGAAAGGATCTGACTAGTATACAACCTGAACCGGAAGCCTTGCCTTTCTTAAACTGCCTCGCCTTTTCGTGGATATCTAGTAAGTTACTCATGTTGTCAGTCGCTCTTGATTCGAATTCTGGAGTCTTCTTTTGTAAAGGAATTCCGGAAAACAGTATTTAGCAACTTGGGTTTTTGCCGCTGGCTTGAATAACATCACCATCGTTACCGCATAGGGAAGGTATCGGTTGCGTCATGATACTGGTATACTTGACATACGATCAGAATCTCTTTGGGTTTTTTTGCCAGATATGGAGACAGAGTTTCGTTGCAGGAACTATTAAGATCATCTCGAAATGAAATTCGTGCTAAATTTCGAGCTTCTGTGAAACTTTTTCAGTCTTGGGGATTTTGCGTTCTTTTAAATTTGGCATACGTTTTCGTTGCAGCTACAAAAATGTTCTGACCTGTTTTGTGTACCGTGGGGTATGAGTACCATCTCTTATTAATTTATTAGTTATATATCTCTCAATTGCCGTCGATATTATTTCTTTGAATTTAAACCACATCTCGTTTGCGCTTACATAGTCAGACTGGAAGGAATGTGCCTTCACGATTCCAGATGAACACGTATCTGTGTGCCAGATTGCCAAAAGTTCATATGTAGACTTTTCTAAAATTGTTATCCTTATCTACATGTTTTACGTAGGTTTTGCCCCTTAACACCGTAAAGCTTAGTTATACTAACACATTTGAAATTATGTTAAAATATTAAGTGCTACATTCGTGCCAGTTCACATACAGCATTTGGTATAGTATTGTACGTAGACAAACGACTAAAAGAAAATAGCGAAATAATAAATAAAATTCCTGGAAAAAATCTTTTCAATCTGGCCCTAAAGCGATATAATAACTGTAAAACCTGGACATTGAGGTTTGACTTCTTTCTTTTGTTTGTTTAACTGGTCATTTATAATTCTTTCTTTGTAACTGATAACGTACATGTGATTTTGCGTAAGCAACTAACGCTACATGTAAATGCAAAGTATGATGACATGTCCAACATAATGAGTTGTTTCTGGGGCACAGCAGGATGCAGCTGGCTTTCAACCTCGATAGTTGTATGAGTCCCTTACCACGGATCTGCAAAGAGACGATACTCGATACTCGGAACGTTTGTGATCAAAACGACTGTTGTGATACATAAAGCCTACGAAAAGAAAAGTTTTCGTAAGGCAAGGTGATTAGGTAGCAAAAGAGTTCAAATAAGGGAGAAAATACATCCATGCTGAACACACAGTCTATTTATTAGCTGTTAATGTTGCGGGAGAAACCACCAATATGCTCTCCAACTGTCTCAGTGATCGACCAGTAACAGACGAATTGGAATTTCCGTGCTTCATATAGCGTGAAAAAAAGCATCACGACGTAACTGCAGGTGTGTAAACTTTATGACTAATTTATTTCAACGATTTAAAATTAGTAATACCGATAATCCAGATATTCTCTCATCTGTCTGGGTTAACGTTGTATAAGTAAGAATTTCAGTTTACACGGGTGCAGCGACAAGCATGACTACTGGCAGTGCAGAAGGAAGTAAGGTGGAATGGTCAATTTCTTCGAAACACTCCCATATAAATGAAGCAAGCTCAGTTGGTAGAGCGCTCGCCCGTGAAAGGCAATGGTCCCGAACTCGAGTCTCGGTCCGACACACAGTTTTAGTCTGCCGGGAAGTATCAAATCAGCGCACATTCCGGTGCAGAGTGAAAAATTCATTCTGGAAATATCCTAGCTCTTTACGAATTCTAGTAGTTCAAAAGTCTCGTTTCTTTTGTTTTCTTGCGTTTTAACACTTCAGTCACTTCGCAGTACTGTGACCGTTTCGTGTTAAGGTAAGTACACACCAGGATCTGGGTATGTTAGCAAGATATCTTGGTAGTAATCAAGTCTCTTTAGAAGAGTTATCGGTAGGTTCTCCTAGGATTCCATTTACTGTAGGGTCTCCTTCACTAAGGAGGAAACGGTTGCTTAAGCGTTTACGGAGGTTCTCCCGTAGGTCGGGACAACGTCAAATAGAAAACCAGGCCAGGACTACAAAGTTATTGCCTTCTTCTAAACGTTCATTCTGCATCCTTCTAACGCAGTGAGTGGTGGCATAAACCGATCCACGCGCGTCCTTGGTGTTGGAACAGAAAATCCAAACGAGAAAGAGTAACAAGCGACCCGTATACATTCTGCTTAAAATATTCGTGCAGTTGCGATCCCAGATAACACCAAGAAAACGTCTTTCTGTGAAATACACTGTCGCTGCTACTCTTTGTTTGTCCCATAACTGCAGCACTGGGGAAGCTTCTATCGAAGGTACCCAAGGAACAGAAGTCTTCTTCGGTAGTTCCTAATAACCAAAGACCATTTCTCAGTGAGTTATCACTAATTCGTTATTGCTCCTGAGATCAATGCGTGGGTAAATGAACACAGTGGTTCTCCGATCATACCGCTGTCGTAAATGCTCTGAGCACTATAAGACTTAACTTCTGACGTCATCAGTCCCCTAGAACTTAGAACTACTTAAACCTAACAAACCTCACATCAAACACATCCATGCCCGAGGCAGGATTCGAACCTGCGACTGTAGCGGTCGCGCGGTTCCTGACTCTAGCGCCTAGAACCGCTCGGCCACCTCGGCCGGCCAAAGACGACATTTCGAATAAATCAAGTTATATACGTGCCAGGGAAGAAGCAAGCTATACGGATGTGCAAACACTTAACTCTTGTTCGTAGCTAATTTAAGCAGTTTTCAAAGAGTTTTATTCTGACGTATATAAGTAAATAATCGATTTTTCAGTAAAATCAATGTTGCGATTAGCTTACTTATTTTATTGAAATGCAGGTAGGATACTTCTGCACCAGTAGGACAGGTCATAGACTACGTATGTAGAATTTATTAAAAGAAAAAAGCATTTAAAACATGGAACTAGAAAACCTATCGAATCAGGATAAATATCAACAATAATCGTAATGGTAATAAAAAGCTGGCGTGGGACTTTATTTTACAAGTCTTAGTAACGAAAGGAAAGAATGCACTATGCTCCATTAATAAGAATGATCTCAGCAATCTGAATTACTCATTCAGGTAACAGTATTGTCTGCTGCTCTACCCATTGCAGGAAATTTTATTTTCATAGTTAATTATGCCTAATGCATTCTCACAGAGAATGGAAAGGGGTTTTCGTAGGAAACGTTTTCAACATGGGACCTTTGAAACATACTAAGAACACTGACTCTATGTACAGTGTTGTTTGAAAAGTTCGGATGAAAAACTTATTGTAGCTGCTACTTTGCCGTAAGTTACAACGATTAAAAATTCTCGGTAGGTATCGTACAAGAAGTCGTTTCTTTCTGCAGTAAGGAAAAGAGATCATTCCATGATTCTTTTATCGAAATAACTTGAAATGAGTCAATTTACAGGATATGTATACATGTTTCGATTCAAACTCCAAAGACGATAAGTCGAATACATCAAACACATATGGATCAAGTTATATATGTGCCAGGGAAGAAGCAAGCTGTACGAATGTGCAAACACTTAGCTCTTGTTCGTAGACAGAAGATCCGTAATAGAGCAAATAGACTGGTTGTTTATAGTTACACAAAGCCGAAGACAGCTGGTCTATAAATATGCAGTCGTGGCAAGTGAGAAATGTCCGAAAAGTAGGCACATTTTCGAAAATCATCCCAAGTGAATAAACAAGTCACAGTCTTGATTTTCAACGACTGCTCTTCTGAGAATACGCTTACGGAGTGACGTGGCTTTAAATATTTTACATCGCTATGTCGTTTCTAACAACTTCTACACAAACTTAAGTTAGATAAATTCCCCAAAATAACTCATTAAGGCTCGCTGGTTACCTTATACAAAAACAGCCGCTCATTTATTTCTCGCGTTCCTGGCAACATGGAAAGCTCCACTCAACAAAACCCACAGCATGCTTTCATAACGCCTCCCTTGCCAGCGATCTTAAATCGCTGCCACCGTCAGAGATAACAGGTCACAGCTAGAGATAAATACCCAACAGCCGCAGTGCGATGCTTATCCGTTGTTGGGCGGAAGTACACAGACGCCGCTGTGGATGAATCGCCGGGCGCCGAAGTGTGTGTTTAAGCAACCCAAATTACCAGGCGTCCGACGTGACGCGCTTGTGAACGGCTGCATCGCGCACAGGGCCCTTCCGACAGCAAAGTTCCCTCCCTCCAGCAGCCCCTGATAACGGGCCCCGCTGTTGCGACCACCTTATCCGCTAATGTTTGCACTTCACAACACTCCGCGGTAATGGATGTTATTCGACGGTCGTGCTGAAAGGAACGCCTCCACAGCGAGGGGAAAAAAATAGCAGTCCGCCTCGCTGTTGAATCAGCGGCCGTTTACACAGACGACAACGCGGCTTACTGTTACAAATTCTTGTGTTTAACCCCACCACCACCGCCACCGCCGCCGTCTCTTCTCTGTCTACCTGTTTATCTCCCTCCTAATCCGCTCTTGTGCTTCCTTCCCTCGTTACACCATTAATCAGCGTTAATTCGGTCGTTCCTTTTCTCCCAGGAGGCCGTCGAGCACTGCTCTTCCTTTCCTGCTGCTCCCCTTTTCCTTTTTTTTTTTTTTTTTTCGTCTCCTCTTCCTCGCGGGCTCTCTGTCCGACCCCCTCCCATTCCTTTTTCTCTCCCGCTCCAGCAGAGCAACTGCCGCGTGCAACAATCGAGTTCGCTGAGCTCTCAATCCGAGAGCGGGATCGCGTGTCATTTGTCTCTGGTTGCCTGGCGCGCCGCGCGTCTGGGAGCGGCGCCACCTGCGAGGCGGCGCGCGGCACGGCGGGTAATTTGCAGCTAAGCGTAGATAGGGCGGCGGTGAGCGCGAATCGCCCCATCATTTAGCCGCAACGGCCTCTTCGGACCCCGCCTCTTCCGCCCCCGCCAGTACACCCTGTTGTACGGACCACCCGCGTGGCGCAGCACGCACCCAACAACGAAAACTCAATCGCCCATGTTACGTTCTTTTTCTCCTAGCAGCGACGACGTACAGCGATCGTGATCGAAGAATAATTAACCTGTGAAACCATTTCGGCGATTCATTACTCTGTCACGTTTTAACTTACGTGATTCCTTTCCAAATGACTTTATGAACGAGTGGTGCTCGATCCTTATTTATGGAAAATGTATTTTTTTGTCAGCTTGTAAATCACTGTTTGTGTCAAGATCACCGATTTCAGTCAACGTCGCCCACCTTCCGATCATATTTGCAGTAACACTAACCGTTTATGGCAGTGTAACTTAACAATGTTTCTGGACTTCTTCAAGGGGACTTCCTGTAATTCAACCAGTCAGTACTGTGGACAACTCTTGTTATAAAACTGTCCTACCAATTAAAAATATTCTCATACAGCTACTAACACAGTCAGCTAGTCACGTTTCGATTCGCGGAGAGTGCCTCACACGCACTTAATTAGTTAGTTAGTAGCACATTCCATAGATCATTCAAATGAATCTTTTATCGAAATGATGTGAAACGAGTCAGTTTACAGGATATGTATACATGTTTAGTGTTAACGTTAATGAACACATTATTTTTCAATCTTTTTCTTGGAACTACACTTTATTTCTTTTTTGCAATCTACTAGTTCCTAAACATAAATCTGAGCATGATGTAATCTAACTGAAACTTTCCCATACCTCCCAACCATTTCCAAGTGATTCTTGAACAAAGTACTCTCTGTTACTAGCTGATATTTATTGCGGAACTAGATTAGTGCTTCTCCTCACTCGTTGCTTCTCCCAAGCCCATATTCTCTCGTAACCTTTTCTTCTACTTCGTCCACTATAACTGCTTTCCAGTCCCCCATGACTATTAGATTTTCACTTCCTGTAACATACTATAGTATCCTTTCAGTATCTTCATATGCTTCTCTACCTCTTCACCTTCAGCTTGCGACGTCGGCATGTATACCTGTTGGCGTTGGTTTGCTGTCGATACTGATGAGAACAACCCTGTCACTGAACTGTTCACAGTAACACACTCTCTGCGCTACCTTCCTGTTCATAACGAATCCTACTCCTGTTATACCATTTTCTGCTGCTATTGATATTACTCTATACTCATCTGACCAGAAATCCTTGTCTTCTTTCCATTTCACTTCACTGACCCCTATTATATCTAGATTATGAATTTGCATTTCCCTTTTCAGATTTTCTAGCTATCACGCTCAAGCTTCTGACTTTCCACCCCCGACTCGTAGAACGTTATCCCCTCTTGGCAGTCCACGGGGTCCTATTCCGGAATCTTTTGCCAATGGCGTGATTATCATGACACTTTTTCAGTTACAGGCCACATGTCCTGTGGATACACGTTATGTGTCTTTAATGTAGTGGTTTAAATATTGCATTCTGCGTGCTCATTCCGTTGATCCTTTGGCTGATTCTTCCGCCTTTAGGGGGAGTTTCCTACCCCAGGTTCAAGTGAGTGCCCTGAAGCACTGTGTACGCGGAGGTGCGTGAACCAAGCGCACTGCTTCGACATAAAACATATTAACGATGGACATCTGTTTGGTAGTAGTTATTTCTTTATTATGCTACTTAGACGAAATACTACTGTAGGAATGGTGCTGAGTCAACAGCGTGCGTTTACAGTCGCAAGCCGAGGAAAAGACTTCTTATCATAGGCAGAAGATAAGAATTCGAGACGTAGCATTACTTTCATACTTATCCCGGTTAATTCTAAAAGCGTATCTTCCCTTTTTTTCGATCGATTTTTCCGCTCACAGTGCTGCTTACTTGGCTCGGGCCTATCGCGCCACCCCTCGGTTCGGCCCTGATGGAATCGTTGGGTTTACGAGGGCCATGCTCAACGCCATGCAGAATCATAGCGGCCCCGTGCAAGTAGCGCCAGAGATAGTATACATATCGCCCACGTCGGAAGTGTCGGATGCAAAAGACACAGCAAGTATATTGAGTCAGAACGTGGGCTTGTTTTCAGCTAGACTCGCATCCACACGAATATCACAGATCATGGATTCTTATCACGGTGACAACTGTTGAGGCTTTCCTTGACATAGCATTAAAGAGAAGCTCGCAAATAGTGGTCCAATACTGAAAAAAGGAGTGACCCGACGCCGTTTTTCCAGGCGAGTCTCTGCTCCAGTTACAGCACCACGACGGACATACCCATGTGTGGAGGCTCCAGGAAGAATGGACATTGCCATACTGCATTCGTCATCTGGGCCCAGCACCTGGTAGGCTGCTGCAGGGTGTGCTTGGCTACTCAGCAAATAGTCTGCAGTTTGAACAACACCAGTTAAACTTATGACTGTGTCCTCCCACGATATGGAGTGTGTTCGACTGTTATAGTAGATGGCACGTTCTACAGATCTGGCCTACTCATGGATTGGCGAGAGCCGGCCGCTGTGCTCGAGCGATTCTAGGCGCTTCAGTCCGGAACCGTGAGACTGCTGTGGTCGCAGGTTGTAATCCTGCCTCGGGCATGGATGTGTGTGATGTCCTTAGGTTAGTAAGGTTTAAGTAGTTCTCAGTTCTAGGGGACTGATGACCTCAGATGTTAAGCCCCATAGTGCTCAGAGCCGTTTTTGATTGACGAGAGACTATCAAGTCGCGGCTTGCCAGACTCGACAATTGATGAAATCTGAAATACAGTTGAAGCAGCATGGAATGTTGTGTCCGTATCTGTCATTCAAAATCAGTTCGACTCGATGCTCAGCTGTAGCCGCCAGAGGTGGGAGCTCGGTGTACCTAATTTCGCCCTCCTTACATCCCAACAATATTTACAAATTTAATCATGCATTCTTCCTAGCCTAGTGCATTATTTTTCCTTATTGTTTATCCCATACAGTACAGTATCCTCTTCTTCTTTTATTACTTAACTTAGTGACCCCATGCTCCTTCTGATGCAACGGTATTCGATGTAACCTAAGGGACAGGTATCGTGCTCGTCATCTGTATGCAAATCGTATAAACTTTATCGTCTGTGTTAATGTGTTATAAATGTGTGCACATCATATTCTCTGACGCGAAATTTGGTGACCAGTCCATCATTTTTCTGAATAAGCGTGCAAATTCGCCTAAGAACACACTCTCCAGTCACGTGTACCACCCCACGGTCGTCGATCTGCCGTGTGGATTCGATCCAGATCTGGCTCACCTTTCTGCCTCGCAAGCTCGCACGCTTTTAGTTACGCTATACGAGCAAGTCGACTTTTCCCGCTGTTAATTTCGCATTAAGTACGACTTTGTTATTTGCTGTCCTCCTGCTGCTGCAATTTTAAAACCCACCAGTGCACTTTCCTTAAGCTGTTTAGGAAAAATTACGGAATACTTACAGGGTGACAGTTATTGAAATATATGAAATAAAATCGTCATAACTTTCTGAACGGTTTGCGTCAGGACGCTCAAACTGTAAAGTTCAAAAATGGCTCTGAGCACTATGGAACTCAACTTCTGAGGTCATCAGTCCCCTAGAACTTAGAAGTACTTAAACCTAACTAACCTAAGGACATCACACATATCCATGCCCGAGGCAGGATTCGAACCTGCGACCGTAGCGGTCGCGCAGTTCCAGACTGTAGCGCTTAGAACCGCTCGGCCACCCAGGAAACTGTAAAGTTGGCTTCAAGGCATGATGATTATGCGGTGTATGGTTTGGTTTAGCGTCGAAGCCAACTTTCATTTGGAAGAGTTCGTCAATAAGCAAAATTGGTGTATTTGGGGGACTGAGAATCCGAATTTCGCGATCGAGAAGTCTCTTCACCCTCAACGGGTGACGTGTGTGGTGTGCAATGTCCAGTCACAGAATAATTGGTACGATATCCCTTGATGGCATGGTGGCTACCGAACGGCACGTGAAGGTTTTGGAAGATGGTTTCATCAGTATTATCCAAAGTGACTCTGATTTCGACAAGATGTCATTCATGCACGATGGAGCTCTACCCTATCGAAGCAGAAGAATGACGTCGAAGAGAATCATTTCGGGGATCGCATTCTGGCCCTGGTGTACCCAGAGGCTACTGGCATGGGCCTCGACTGGCCGCCATGTTTTCCGTATCCGAACACATGCGACTCCTTTTTGTACGCCTATGTTAAGGACAAGGTGTAGAGCAATAACCCACAAACCATTGCTGAGCTGAAAACAGCCATTCAGGTGGTCATCGACAGCATCGGTGTTCCGACACTTGAGCGGGTCATGCAGAATTTCGCTATTCCTCTGCGCCACATCCTCTCTAATGATGGCGGGCATATCGAACATGTCATAACCTAAACCCGAATATCTGTAGTGACGTTTTGTGCGTTGGATAGAGTGTGTGCGCTCCGTAGTCTGTTACTAATTTACGTATTTTTTCGTATGGTTCAATAATTGTCACCCTGTAATTCCGAAAGGCCGTGCGATTGCGGGTGGAGAATTTGAAACGCATTTTCATTCCCACTGAATGCGAGTCCAGTTCCTTGCCACTGCGCCACTTCGCTAGGTCGCTTGTCGCAGGCATTTGTCTCCCGTTATTGAACACTTTGTGTCGACCTGATTCCCGGGTGGACGCCTTTCCTGCGCCGAGAACTCCGTCAACCAATAGCCTCGATCGCTAGCTGAGCAGTTTTAAGACATGTGTCATCTCCGCAGAAGCTCCCCCGACGCCCGACGCCCGGCGTCCACTCTGCTGATGGCGGTGGCCGGACGCCGCCGCCCCACTCCACCCTACCCTACCCTGCCCTGCCGTGGCCCCAGCCCTCTCGCCCGCTCCTCGTCCAGGGCAGACCGGAAGGAAGGACTGCCGACCCTGGCGCTGCCGGACATTCCTATTGCCCGGGGCGGCTCCGGCGCTCTCCAGCAAATCACAGCCCGGATTGATAGCCCGTTTTGACGTATTATCGGACGGCGGGATATTGGCCAATAAAAATGCCCGGCCCTCGCAATCGTGATCGCATTTCGCCGTATATTGAATGTACGTCTGAATGTTTTACGCTTCCTCCGCGGGGCGCCGTATTTTCCCCCTGACTCCGCTCTGGACGCTCTCTCCTCCTTCCAGCCGGAAACGGTGCCCCGGCTCCCCTGGAGTCCAGGCAACAAACGCTCAGTCCTTCCCGGCAAATATTGAACATTCGCAGCGGTACAAAAGGGCGCCGCCTCCTCAGCTTTTTATGCGTGTCATGCCTCCGACGTGAGTGGTTTGATGCGAACAATAAACAGTAATCAGTCAAATTCGATCACTTCATCCTGCATACTAAAATGATGAAAGAAAGATCCTTTATTGTATGATTATATGATAGCGGAACAAACACTCGTAGCAGTTACTTCTGTAAAATATCTGGGAGTATGCGTACGGAATGATATGAAGTAGAATGATCATATAAAATTAGTTGTTGGTAAGGCGGATGCCAGGTTGAGATTCATTGGGAGAGTCCTTAGAAAATGTAGTCCATCAACAAAGGAGGTGGCTTACAAAACACTCGTTCGACCTATACTTGTGTATTGCTCATCAGTGTGGGATCCGTACCAGGTCGGGTTGACAGAGAAGATCCAAAGAAGAGCGGCGCGTTTCGTCACAGGGTTATTTGGTAAGCATGATAGCGTTACGGAGATATATAGCAAACTCAAGTGGCAGACTCTGCAAGAGAGGCGCTCTGCATCGCGGTGTAGCTTGCTGTCCAGGTTTCGAGAGGGTGCATTTCTAGATGAGGTATCGATTATATTGCTTGTCCCTACTTATACCTCCCGAGGAGATCATGAATGTAAAATTAGAGAGATGGAGGCTTTCCGGCAGTCGTTCTTCCCGAGAACCATACGCGACTGGAACAGGAAAGGGAAGTAATGACGGTGGCACGTAAAGTGCCCTCCGCCACACACCGTTGGATGGCTTGCGGAGTATAAATGTAGATGTAGATGTAGATTAACATGTCTTTGCCGCGAGTAAAGCATCCAAACCAGTCAATCACCAGAGTGAACCAAGGTATTTGTAGAGGCCAGGCTTGATTCCAAATCTCACTCTCTCAGCTTAAGGGGATTTTAGGTTTTGATAGATTAAGGTTTTATTTAAGTACTCTGAAAAGGATTTTGCTGAAAAATTTTTTTCGAGCATTTACAGAACATTTTCCTGCCACGTGTGTTAATGTACCACCCCCACTTTTCTGTCACCCACTGTCAGCCCACCCACTGCCAGCTTTAACCCATGTGGAGGTGCTGTTATCAGCAAAATAGAATGTGTAGGCCATGTTCAAAAACATTTGGGAACAAGGCTGAGAACACTAACTGTTGATATGAGAGGGAAAAAAATTAGAAGCTGGAAAATTGTTGATAGGACAGGGTCGGTTAACTAAAACTGAAACAGAAAACTTGCAGGTATACTATGGGCAGGCAGTTAGCAGAAATAAAGAAAATCTGGAGGCAATGAAGAGAGATGATGATAAGCCATGTCAT
Source organism: Schistocerca serialis cubense (assembly GCF_023864345.2). Classification (NCBI taxonomy): domain Eukaryota; kingdom Metazoa; phylum Arthropoda; class Insecta; order Orthoptera; family Acrididae; genus Schistocerca; species Schistocerca serialis. Next base: position 553,967,781 of record NC_064641.1, read on the forward strand.
GGATTGTGTCCATTAGGAGAAAAATTGTGGTGCAAATACAATAGGGCTCAGGCTACTGGAGAATCTTATTCTCACCAGCATTCTCTTCCTGCCGCTGTCATTACACCAACTAAACCTATTTTCACAGACTTGGCTCATTCTGGCCTTCTAAGGAAATGTCAGCATGGGCAGACACAGAACCCAAATGAATGTTTCAACAGCATAATTTGGAACCGCCTTCCTAAACCTGTATTTGTAGGCATGCATACAATGAAACTAGGAGTTCACGATGCTGTTATTACATTCAACTGCGGTAGTAGTGGAAAGTGTTGGGTACTGAAAATTCTGGGAATTAATCCTGGTGAAAATCTGATCACTGGGATGCAACATTGCGATAAAATAAGGATACCCGATGCAGACAGGTCTGAATCTAATATAGCCAAGAAAGCACGACAAACATTCAGGAAGGTGAAAAAGAAGCTGGAAGACCTGCTAGAGGCCAAAAAAGGGCCATCATATGAAGCGGGGCAGTTTTAATTAACTGTAAGTAACAAATTTTAAAAGTTTTTTTTAAATTTCTCGCAAACTAAAATTTTCAGTACATATGCCTCATTATATCAGAAACTATCATAGATAAAAGAATGAAATTTTCAGACACTCTGCATAATATAAAAAGCCACCTCTGGTACAACAGTCATTAATATTCCCCCATTAGGAAGTTCACAAAAAATATTTTCTGCAGAAAAAACTTAATATTTTTTGTTAATAAATTAAAAAAAAGTATTTCTTAAAAAACTATAAATTGGATGAAGTAGATTTTAGTACAGTTGACTCTATTCGCATCATGTAACATACGGTAAAAATATTAAGGTCCTGAATCAAACAGTTTTTCAGAAATGGGTCAAATACTTGACTAAATTAACGTGGGTCAGATAGGCAGGGTGTGGTCCCCTTAATATAGAATAAATCGTTTCCAGATTTTTGAGAGAATGGAATCACTACCGGCTTCGTTCGTTTAAGTGTTGTATTATGTTGTATTATGTCCCAGAAATATTTAATGCTGACGTCGTTCAGGCAGATTTTAACACGAGACTGCTAGAAGCGTTATCAACCTGCTTCTTTCCTCTTAAGTCTTACAGAATTCCTTCTTCACCCTTCCTTCTGCAATTATTGGACGTAGTAAGAAGCTACTGAACAACTGTACATAAGAGTATGAAGCTACTTTTCAGTATCTCAACTTTTGTTAACAGTAAATTTAGTTTCGAAGATCAGCTTTGTTCTATTTATGAACATCAGTATCGTAACACAGATCGGTAAGCTGCACCATTTAGGAGGTTTCACAAAGTTCAAAACTGGCAATGTCTGGCATGGTATTACGCTTACAGAATCATCACCAAACATAGAACATAGAAGTTTGCGTGTTTACAGCTGGGCACCTACTGACATAAATGTTCGTATTTTAACTACCTGTCAGTGGGCTGCCTGCTGCTTTGTGCACGACTCCAGTCTATAGAAGCACGTATTACAGAAATTACAAAATGCTAAAATATAGCAGTATTATATTTTAGATATTGACGTAAAAAAATGTTAACGAAAAAGACAGAAAATATGAAAGATACAAGGATTCGATAGACACTGAAGTCCACTAATTTCACTAAAAGCTGTACAATTAGAAAATGACCAAATAATAGAGGTAAGTTTCAACGTGCATGAGTTTTGCAAAACTTTTAGAAATCGTGAGATTTTCTAACTCGAAAAATTAACACACTAACATATTATTTTTGTGAAAGTAGATATTTCTGGTAACAGGAAAACTGGGCTGTAAAATTTGGAAAATTACCTTTTAAGATTCGAACGTTCTAGAACACGTAATTTCTGAATACGAATGATTTTCGAAATACAAATTTTTTGAAAAACTAAAACGTTTCTAGAAAATTGGAGAATGTGGGCTTTTAAATAAGCTAGTCAATATTAACACTAACTATTTTAAGCGGTGTTGAATTTTGACGTACACGTGGTCAGCAGGTCTCGTAAAATTATGAAGTTTTCTTTAAAGAAAATATTCCCATATGAATTACTTTGGTCCTTTTGTATACGCTTTGTATACGTATGTATTGGAAAATGGGGAAAAAATTTAAGCAGTAGAATTGCAGTAAATAGAACTATCTCACTTTGCTACATCTGACGCTCTTATAACTGCAGACATCACTTATAAATTAAATGCGAATCATTACATATACCTTAGCCACGACAAAAATCAGATGTCTTAAATATCCTTAATGTACAGGTTGTAACAAAACAGCCATATAATATGCTACGAGCAGGGTATTGGTTGTGGAATCAAGCAAAATTTCGCACATACCCACAGGTCGTAAATGCAACGTCTTGACAGATAGAAAATCACCGAATAGAGCTCGGAAGTGTGTGCACTGAAATTAATTTGCCCTAGCTAAGAGCTATTGTACTAAATAGCATAGTTACATATTAAATTAGTTGAAGATAATACTATCATCTTAAGAGTCAAAACCAGAAAGCTTTAAATTCCTATCCATGGTTGCTTAGGTTAGGAGCGCATTTCATGTTTATTGAGTAAAGCTTAACTATTAAATCGACGGTCATTAAGTCTGCCTCCGTAGCTGGACGGCCAGCGCTGTGGCTCGCTTACCGAAGTAACCTGGTTTCTATTCCCGGCCGCATCGAAAATTTTTCTCCGCTTGGAGACTTAGTATTGTGTTGCCCTCACCTACATATCGTCATAACTGGCATAGCTGTATGGGCACGTCCCGAAAGCAGTTGAAAAAACTAATAAGGGTCGTAATTCCATCAGTTTAAGACAATGAGCTGTACTGCAGATGTGTTTATCTTATTATTTTTAAGCACAATATTAAATAAAATATTAACAGCAGCGCATGTATTTACAGACAGATTTAAATTTTTAATATAAACAATTGCGTCGTTTATTGGCGACAGTAAATCTTTAAAAGTTCCACGATATATCCTGCTCGGACATTCTGTAACAACGTGGCGAAGGTTTGCCTGGCTGTCCGAAAATTGCATTTTGGCGATTGAGCCTTACCCCATCTATAAAGAGAACTTCTGCGGAATCGGTGCGTATCCTGCTAATCACACTCTACATTCTGCGCGTTTGGTCGAAAGCAGGGGATTTCTTTCTTATACGGGGGAAGTTCAGGCAATGTGGAGGGCAAGCATCTGTCCAGTCTCGTTCCCATGTACTGCAAGGTAATCGACTTTTGGTACTATAAAGCGCGATGTTACTAATAATGAAATCTAACAGCTACGTATTTTAATACACAGACAGCACGAATGAACTTTTATTCCAACAAATACAGCAAAGCAGTGATTGTAATTATGACAATGGTGAAAAAGAAAATTGAAATTTAATTTTAAATGCTATATATTGCTGCTTCCAACATCAGTACGTCGAAGAAACGATTGGCGGACTTTCTCGAAAACAACATAGTAGCAGCTCATTTCACAAAATCGCACTGCTGGACCCATGCAGACACATCCACCGGACCAAGTTCCGCCCGCTCAACGCTGATTGGCTATCGTTGTCTGTCCATAGCTCCACAGCGGTGCATATCCGACCTAAGGTTATCCTGCACAATTCGAAAGCGTCGTCTCGCAGGACTGAAAACGTTCGTGGACTTGAAACTAGTGATGTCCACGTTCCACTGCATTACGAAGCGTGAAACGAAGAATCTGTCATGTCAGATATGTTTCCTTTGAGGAGGGCAACGTCGCAAATGAGACGCAGCATCGGTTTTATGTCACGAGCACAACTTAGGAAGCACCATATTATATTAAGACATACGGAGTTGACTCCGTGTTTGGTGGTCTTTATGCTATAGTATAGGTTTTATGAATATAAGCTATTTCAAAGCACCAGCACTTTGAGGGTCTCTAGAAATCTTGTCGTGTTAGTCACGAATTGTTATAATAAAATGACAGGCACCTACAAACCGGTAATTGGAGGCTTCCTGTATTTGATGCTTTTTGTGTTGTAACTTGCGAGCCGTAGAAGTATACCGCCTCAGATTACGTCACAATGTTGATTTATCAAAAGCGCGTCGTATTTGGTACAATTTATCATAGTTAAATATCAAATACTGGCATTGTTATTTACATCCTTTAGACACTGCATACCGTGTAACTTATTCAATGCTGTCGTGTTCAAGTTGTAGCGTAGTTGCTAGAGTTGTAAACCATGGCCGTGCGGGGTGGTCGAGCGGTTCGAGGCGCCATGTCACGGAATACGTGGCCCCTCTCGCCGGAGGTTCGAGTCCTCCCTCGGGCATGGGTGTGTGTGTTGTTCTTAGCATAAGTTAGTTTAAGTAGTGAGTAAGACTAGCGGCCGATGACCTCAGCAGTTTGGTCCCTTAGGAATTAACACACACACACACACATGCGTAAACCATATAGAGAAAGCTAGTAGATTCGTGTCAAACCGCCTCCAACTTTTTTTTTAACTTTGGTTTCCTAAATGATTCTGCGACTTCTTTGTTAATTTAACAGAAGTGTTATTTGCAATAGCCGATGTTATTTATTGTAAATAAAGTATTTGCTGAAGTTCTTATTGCATAAGCCAAGTATTGGAATGTTATCACAGTGGCCACATCGACGAGTCCAGGATCTTCTTCGTGATTTCTTCCGCTCTTCTTCGATGATTACTGACAGAGTTAAAGCAGCTGTTTGACGTGTACCCATTTTTGTAAACAAACTGTATGACTAGCGCCAGATGCGGCCGACAGCTGCCACTAGAGAGCGCTGTTGTCGCAAATCACGATGAGGATAACGTTCCGTTTCAGAGCGTGTAGGGGCCACAGCGGATGCCACGTCTGGCACGCTTCCCATGTTAGGACAGCTTACCTGGCTTTGACGTTATTATCGCATTGTTTCTCTCCACCCAGCGTTCCGGAGCAGAAGAAGGTCTGCGAAGAGTGTCTGAGAACAATCCTGATACCCATATAGAAGAAGGGCCACAATAAGAAATGTGACAGTTATAAGGGCAAGCTTCTAATAACGGCACCATACAAAAACTCCTAAACACAATTAGCGAAACCCTTTACTGAAAAGCAGCACCGTTTCAAGAACGCTCTTGTAGCGATTGTTTGCTCTCAGTGAAACGTTTCACCCAGGAGAAGCGAGAGCTCAACTTAGAACTCTATACTTTAATTATTGACAACTCAAAAGCATCTGGAAAAGTCCGAAGACACAAACTTTGGAAACTTATGACAGAGACAGGCTACCGACATTGTCCAACAGCAATCATAACGAACGTGTACAAAAGTACTGCCATTTGTGTGAACAACTGGGAGTTTTTCAACAACAGTTTCATCACGATTTTCGTGATAATGGAACTGCACGGTGCTCCAAAGGTTACTTAGTACATTGAGAATGTGCCAGTGTATAATATTACGATCTTCAGCGATCGTCGTTTATTTTTCCACCCAGAACATCGCCAATATGCAGAAGGCAGTCTTTTTCACGGCTTGCAACGTTTGTTGTGAGAGGTGTTTTTAATCCCTCCTTGAGTTTCACAAAGGAGTTTATTCGCCAAGCATAATTAGTAACGTCATGTTACCATGTTACTATAACGGATACACACCATATAGTGCTTTGGTTGGAGACTCGTTAATCCTTACTCTGGTTATCTTCAGGGCAATTACCAAGTCATCTGTCTCCATCTAGTAAGGCTGTACATTAGGGTGTCTCTTACATGGCTCTTTTAAAAGGTCTAATAATTTTTCTTGTGCTACCTCTCCGCCCCCACGTTAGTTCCATTCCACGTAAGAATGAGCTGCTTGAAAATCAGTGGGATAAGGGGAACGGTACCCCTTGAAAATAAAGATAAAAAGAAAAATCGTTGACTTTTCATAATTCATTTTGATTCATTCATTCACTAGGTAAAACAGGTAAGTTGGTAGCTCAGTTTCCTTAATTGAAAGTGATGTTACTTTCAGGTCACCTTGGTCAGATGACGTAACGCATCCAACATCCCAATTCAGGTAGAGAGAGGACGAAACGAACTGTCGTTCCTTTTTACGACGTAACGTGGTCCAACCCAGTCATCTTTCACGTTCGACATAAGACAGGAGTCGCAACAAGTATAACTTCGTCAGTTGTTTTGTAGGAGATAACGTATTTGCTCGCATATTACTGGCATGAAATTACTGGGAGTTAACTGCCGTTTGACTGTGTGTAAACTTTTCTTTTCAAAAATATAAGGACAATCCTTTAAATACCACTGTACTGAAGTATATAAAAAGTTTTTGATGAATCAAACGGTTGAAAGGATAGCCGAGGTTCATGTAAGGAACGGGCCACCAGTTATCAGAGCAAATTAGCTTCTGAGTGAGCAGAGGCATCCTTGAGAAGGTGAGAGAGTTAATCGAAACTAAATTCATTCAATGCTGGTAATTTTACGCATATTTAGGTCGTTAAAAAAAACTATGGAAAAGAGAAATCGAAAGTTAATGAAACATGCGCTGACAGGCTATGTTTTAGAATTAACTTTGATCTTTCTTTCAAAGTACTATCTCGTGTAGTACATTCTCCATCTCCGAGACCTATTCAAGGTAATAGGGAAACGCTATTTATGGTTTAAAATGTTTATGTTCGTGATGAATTTGAATTACGACCAAAAATGATGACGCTGTTTGCTATATTTGTAGTTGTCTGCTATGTTGCCGAAGCCTTTTCTGAAAAACGTGTGCTTCTTCTGAAGCCAATGTGCATTCTTTCAAAACTTTTAAAAATATCAGGTTGTGGATCGTGATATCTGATGTTTTTCTGCAAGAACTGAAATATTCATTTACGAATTCTGTCTCCTTTCAACTTAGTTATCCTTCATCATAATCAGGCGCCAGAGTTTAAAGTGAAAATATTCAATACATTCAATAATGCGAAAGGATCATCAGATGGAAATAATGAAAGGGTTCAAACAGGAATCAATAAAATAACATAGTTTCAATAATAGATTTGAACTGGTCCTTATAATAAAATAAACTTATTTTTACCAGATTTAACTTGAGTTTCTTAAGATAGATTGCAGTGGTGGAACCTAACTGCATCAGAAGATGGGGCCACAGGGCCTAAACTGCAGAGTGTAATGTGTAAAACACAAGTATTAGTGACTGAAGGCGTTATTCAATATATTCAGTACAGTCACATCCACTCTGAGCTGAAAGTTGAAATGATCTCACTGAGAGATTGTATTCTTGAAGTTAATACATAAATGTTAATAAGTAACTTAACTGTGGGTGCACTCATGTATCACTAGTTTTGTTATGATGAGTGATGATGACGTTACTGTACGTGCAGTAGCTTCAGCTGCCCTCACATGTCTGCCTGTCCGGATAAGTGTAGCGTGTGATGTGCGCTGGCCCACTCTCCCCCTCCCCTCCGTATCCTCCTTATCCCAGTGCACTATGCAGCAGCACAGACACACAGCAGTAATGAAGTGCTTTTTTCAGATAACAAACAAACACACTTTTGAGTTTATAATACGAGGGGCGTTCAATAAGTAAAGCAACACATTTTTCCTCTCCGCCAGTTTGGGATGAAAAAACTGGGGAATTTGTTGTGGACTATTCCTAGTTCAGCCCGTATAATTTCGTGAAATTCGCATAGATGACTGCACTATACATAGTCTTCAAACTGGCGTCTGTAACGAAGGTGCATTCCAAGCAGAGAGCGGTCATTACCTTTCTTTTGGCGCAAACCAGAGCATCGAGGGTATTCATATGTGCTTGCAGAGTGTCTAAGGAGACCTGACAGTAAAAAAAAACCGCCGTGAGTCGTTGGGCGAGGCGTCTGATATCGCAACCAGGTCGCGCAAGTCTGTCCGATCTCCCAAGCGGCGGCAGGCCGCAACACAGCTGTGACTCCTGCAATATTGGAACGTTCGGACGATCGACGGATCACAAACACCTCGTTGGACTGGACGTCTCTGTTGGTAGTGCTGACACTCTCGTAAACCAAATGAGGTTCTCAAAGATGTGCCGACTGGGTGCCTCGCCGCCTAACAGAAAAGCATGACGAGCAATGAAGGACCTTGTGTGAGGAATTGCTTGCACGTTACAAGGCTCATCGTGGCAATTTCTTGCCAACATCCTCACAGGCGTTCAAACATGGATTTATCACATCGATCCAGAAACAAAATGGCAATGTACGGAGTGGCGCAACACCACTTCTCCTACAGCCGGGATCTCACACCTTCCGACTTCCATCTATTTGGCCCAACAAAGGATACGCTCCGTGGGAAGCAGAACGTGGATGACGGTGAATAATACAGTGTAATGGAGTCCTGAATAAAACCAACCTGTTTTCAGCAAAATATTTGTTGCATTACTTCCTGAACATCTCTCGTACAAGCAAAGATTAGACACAAGACCCTCTCCAGCAGAAAATTTCCTTTGCAGAACTCCACAGCCAAAGTAGAGCCCCACATAAGCGATCACTGGTCATCAATGTGTTAATGCGTCGACACGCTCACGGCTTGACTCAAAGCACAGTGCTGGAGAGCCACATACTCTCTCTCGCACAGTTGCGGCAGGCGCTTTAATTTCTCTTGAACACCTTACTGTCTTCACTTGGTGAGTGACGAACAGCACATTAAGTTCCAAGCAAAGAGCTTCGTTGTTAAAACATTCAAATGGTTCAAATGGCTCTGAGAACTATGGGACTTAACATATCAGGTCATCAGTCCCCTAGAACTTAGAACTACTTAAACCTAACTAACCTAAGGACATCACACACATCCATGCCCGAGGCAGGATTCGAACCTGCGACCGTAGCGGTCACGCGGTTCCAGACTGAAGCGCCTAGAACCGCTTGGCCACACCGGCTGGCGTTAAAACATTGATTTGGGCAAACCACAGCTCAGAATTAATAAAATAACATTTTATCAATAATGCGATTCAACACGTTTGCTGTAAAATAAACACATTTATGTCTGTTTTTATTTGAGTCCCTTAAGAAAGCTTTCGGTAGTGAAACCTAGATTCACCGGAAGACGGTGACTGTGGTTTCTGGAGTTAATACATAAATATTAATAACTTACTGTTAGCTGTGGATGAGCCTGCATATCAGTAGTTTTCTTATGATAAGTAATGGTGAGTAAGCAAGCTACTGTACGTGGCTATTCATGTAAGAATGTCTCGTTATGTGTGCTCAATCCACTCACCCCCCTGCCTCAATTCACAAGGTAGCGGTACGCACAGTGTTGGTGCTGAGTGGTGGGATGCAGAGGGGCAGGAGAACACAGCCGTGCATCAGCTATCGAAGTAGCTAACAATGAAAAATTGTGCACATTATCCACCTAATTTAATGATTTTTTAACGTTTATCATGTTCAATAACCTAAAAAATGTTCCATTTCCTATTTCACCCCCTTGAGTCCCCCACCCTAATGTGGCCCACGTTCTTCCTCAGGGTTCATCAAAATCGAATGAGCTATTCGGTAGCAAAAAAGTAACAGACGAACATGCTGTCGCTGTAATACTAATATTGATTATATTAAAAGTTATTGGTTACTCAGTTATATCTGAAGAAGATATTATTGTCCAATGCATCCAACCTACGAAGTAGCATAACAAAATAGTGGTACTTGAAACATAAGAATCACCCCACTGTACATTCTATGACTACCTACTCTGATATTCAGTAGTAGTTTAGTTAATAAGGGCACCGAAGTAACGGCTGTGTGTTTGTGGCAGCCGCCTACGACGGGCGCCGGGGGCGGCCACCTGGGGCGGTCGGGGGTGCTGCCCGTGGTGGGCGGCGCGCTGCCGCCCCTCTGCGGCCTGCCGGGCGCCAACGGAGACCTGGACCGGCGCGCAGCCGCCGCCGCCGCAGCAGCCGCAGCCGCCGCGGGCGCCGGCGACGCCGGCAGTGGGGGTGGCGGGGGTGGGGGCGGCGCCGCCCACGCCACTTCCAACGGCTTCCTGCCGCCCGCCGGCGACCCGCTCGCCTTCGACTCCAAGTGAGGGGGCCACTGAACGAGGACGCGGACCCGCTCGCCTCCGAAACGTCCACTCCGTCACCCGTCTTCTCGCGCGCTCTCCGCGTTGCGTTCCACGTAAGACTGCAGACGCCTAGTGTCGCCCAGGCACTTCGATCTTTCATCGAACGCTTCGATCAGAGTTGCCATAGCGAACTACTACGACGCCGTCACTTGTATTCTCAGCGATAATCGTTCTCGAGACTTCCTCCACATCGTTGCACACGAGTAAATCATAAATCGGAAGCTTTACAACCACTTTCTGCATGCCTCTTCAGTTTAGATGGTGCGACAAGTAAACCACTTTGCTACAAGTCCTTTTCTCGGTTTTACTGTAATATCTCTTTATGTAGAAGAAATCCTTGGCTTTGTTACGTTGATAATTTTCGAGTTACGTCCATCTATGTACAACTGAATAGAAACGATTTTATATTAGCACATTTATTCCGCCTTTATTCTTTGAAAAGGCACCATCAGCTGCCTTAAATGCCTGAAATGTTTAAGTACTTATGCCAATACCATTTTGCTACACATACTAAATACGGTACATTCACATTAGAAACAGTTCAGGCAGTTTTTCGCGTTCTATAACATAGTAATGGCCAAAATTTTTGCATACAAAATTTGTAGTCGCTGCTCTACATGTGTGCTTGGCTTTGCTCGTTTTAAGATTTTAAAGCTTTTTTTATTTTATTTCATTTTTGCTATCTACCGAATGTCATTTGCACAGCACTTAGTACATGAACATATGTTTTCAATGTTGTTGCCAACATTCGAATGTGTTTTTGTGATATATGTGGTGTGTGTATGTGTGTGTGTGTGTGTGTGTGTGTGTGTGTGTGTGTTGGTATATATTTATGTACAGTTCGGTCCTCATATGTACACCTGCACGTTTTTTTCTAAATTATTATTTCATTTCTTTTAAAGGTTTTAGCAGAGATACGATGTTGATATGCGTCTGGTCGTTTATTTCATGTTCGACAACCAACCAGGCACCCATAAACACCAACTCCCTGCTAAATCTGTTAAATGAAATGATGTAACAAAAATAAAAACTACAGGGATACAGACCGAACTATACTGAATTATGTAACAACTCGAGCACATACTGTCTCTCTCTTTCTCTCAAGCAAACACACAAACACACACACACACACACACACACACACACACACACACACACACACACACACACACACACACATACATACACACACATACACACGCACTCTCTCACACACGCCACATATATCAGGAAGACACATTCGATAACTGACAACAACATTCAAACCAGATTATGACGAAAACACGTCTTCATATACCGAGCACTGTGCTAGTGATATTCGATGGACAGATAGCAAAAATTGGCTTTGAAACTAGCAAAACCAGTACACGAGGAGACTAGAGTAAACAAATTTGACTTTTATTAAGCTTTAGAACCTCAGAAAGTGCCAGAACTGTTCCCACGTGAATGTGATGTACAGCGTAGAGATAAGTGTGTGTATATTCCAGGCCACCGATGCCACCTTTCAAAATGTAAAGGCGAAACGAGCGTGGAAATGTTCAGTTAATTTTATTCAGTTGCACATAAACGGATCTAACCATTAAATTATCAACTTAATATTACACCCAACTGATGACGATAGACAAACGTAAAAATATGTTGGACGGTCAATGGACAAAGAAATGTACAGTCTTTAGGTCAGTAAAGATACTGTGGCAATATTTAAGCCTTCCATCGTCACTGGGAACGCAGTAGAATGTTTAGTTAGGAATAACAGTAATCTGCCTCAAACAGTAATTAACAAGGTCATTTCTTGTACTATGAATGATTTCGTTGATTTTAGCACCATCATCATGAGATGCATCTGATACGTACACACTGAATCTATGTGCTATATATTCACGTCAGGATCACTTGTTCCTCACATGAATTGTGTCCTTCAGTAACGTTAGATTGTGAAACGAAGGACCCACAGCACCATTCACCACTCACTCCAAGAGGATGTTAGCAAGACAAGCTGCAGGAAAACGGACATGTACCCACATGCTTTACCAGTGACCCTGAATGGGTGGTGCCTTGGGTCTCCGGTATGACAGCCCACGCTACTGAAGGACAACTGATATCATTGTGACAGCGTCCTAGGAAGAACATATCGCACATTGATCCGATGTATATTTTTCACGCACATCTGATAATAGAGGCTTGATGCCTAAATATCTGTCATGGTATAATAATATGGAGACCATTTCACTGCAGTCTGAGGCAATTTCTTTTTTCCAAGTTACTAGTGTAATATATCCTTATATCACTACACACTGCAACCCCAGCTCTCAACTGCAGCTGTCACGTACACAGTAAACTCAACAAAAATCATCCGAATGCCACATGATTGACCAAGAGACACTGCACGTGTTCTGACCTTGAATGGATTTCCGGTTTCCTTTAGTGCTTGATGCAAGCCATAATCTGCACGCACTGCCGTGATTAAGTGAAAATGTGAAGTAATAAGTCATATCCTTCATCCTTTCTGTCGAAGTATCTAATATTTCGTGTGATTTATATTATACGCCTATCAACTGCCACATTATGTTACCTACCTTTTCTACTGTCGTCTTATGTTAAAATACACCGAAGAGCCAAAATGTAAACCAGACACTTTTTTCTCCACTTCTCATCAGTTCATTCAGACATTGTTAAATCCCATAGTTTTACTTAACATTAATGGTGTCTGATTTTAGGACTGACTACTAGCCTATTATAAATAGTCCATGTCCACTGAAACTATCCACTGGAGCGGTTTTACAACAGCATGTTCTTCGTAATACCTTTGTACATTGTTACCATAGTATATACCATTACAGATGTAATGATTACCTCAATAAAAATTATAAAATACTCAGTAGTGTTACCGAAGGAGGTTATGTAAGTAGGTGCTGTTGTTACTTGCTCGAACTGGCTGCTAGACGAAGCTCAGCATTCATCGCGAACTGTATTTTTACTGATGAGGTGACCTCAGTTTTCCTAGACACGACGATAGAACAAATATGTATACGAAAATGTAATATTTAACGCAGCGAGAGTTCCGTACTGCAATTCAGTCTTACCTATCGATGTATACAGAATTACGAATTGCAACATTATCTATGTCATAGAAGATAGATTTTATTTATTTATAGCCTACGATAAGCGATTTTCTGGTGATTTGTCTGCTTGGGTGACAGTTACGATTTGACAATGACACAGACTGACGTGCTAGCTGCACAGTCCTTATTCCCGAGCAGATGATCCAAGCTGTTCCTCGCCGGTGTGAAATACGTTAGCGGAGCGATGTAAACCGTAGCACATTGGAACATGGAAAAGATGCAATAACTGTAGTTTGGTGTCGCATTATGTATTAGATTAAGCACTGCGCGAAACGGGCGCCTTATGCTTGCAGTGTTTGCAATGGACTGTCTTTACAAAATATAATTGTATCCTATTCCAAGTAGTGAAGATGTAAATAATGTTGAGGATGTTTTAGTTTATCTTTAGTTAGTGACTGAGAAAATGTAATGACTGTTAAATTTTTTGAGTTTATATTTTGTTGCTAAATAACGAGCTTTCTTTTTCTTTCTTGTTCGAAGTATAGTGAAAGTGTGGCAGAAGGATTGCTGTTTGGATTTTTTCCGTACCAACTAGTGCTAGTTCTTGTGACTGACGTACATAATTTCTACAGTTACTAGAGAGTTTTCATATAATAATTTATTGTGTCACGCAAGTGGAAGAGTTCTCTTAGTGTCTCATGTGTAAATATTGTTACCAAAGACTTTAGCAAGAGTTCATTCGATGTAACTATATAAACTGAAAGTCATCAATAAAGACAGAAAATATATGGTTATTAACTGATGTTTTATTTCTGAAATCCTTTCTTTCCATGACTTGATTCTTCTTCCCAGGAACTGAACAATGTTACGCAAACTGTTGGCAGTTAGATTTGGTAGTGGTATGGTGCTAGATCAAATAAATTGATACAGTTTCAAATATTTCGTTTAACAATAATATCAAACACTGAAAACAACAAAAAGTTCTAGCTCATTATCCTTCCAGGCAGACAGTAAAAAAACGCTCAGAATAATGAGGGCAAAGGCAATAAAATATGAAGAACAACTTCAACCGTTAGCCGTTTAAACTGCAACAGAATAAAGTAACAGTGATTAACTAAGCACCTTCATGACGACCAGTGTGTTTGAATACAATTTGAAAACAGTTACATTTAGTAGCTCACCATAGTCGACGATCGATATAAGCAAAATTTTAAAAAGTAGCCTTCGGCAACTAGCCTTGACAACATTAAATTACTAAAAAAAAAGGAAAATCAGAATTTAACTATCCCGTTCAGGTGCCCGATACGGTTCAAAAAAGTTACCAAAACTCAGAAAGCAGCTCTCGAAAAGAAGCCTTTACGAAGCAAGGCCCTCTGCAGGGCAACGTTCCCAGATTTAAAATTCCTAACGATTTGAAGGCCCATAAACAATAAGAGGCTCTCTGAAATACACCAACAGTATTTAAGATTTTAAAAATTACTTCGACAAGCACACAGAATTAGACCTGAGTTTAAAAATACACAAAGAAGATCAAATATGTAGTCTTCAGACAGTAAAGTAGGAAAGAATACGCCTTAGAGCAATCGCCACACGGCCACAAGCGTGGGAGGCCACAGGAATAAAGATATAAATACCAGCTAACGCCGAAGTGATACAGAACAGGTCGGCAGCCAAGTAATAATAAACGTGAGAAATAGTTCTGTCGGTGCCATAGGCCACACGCAATACAATATAAATACAAATAAAACAGATTACACACGGACTGCGTCCGCTTACCAGCACACTGCATGTATACTGACAAGGCAACCGTCCACCAAATGTGAGGCAGAAGTTTATAAAAATTTAACATGAAGTAAGACACTTGCTTATTAAAGGAACAGTGGATAATCAATGCGCCCACACAGTTCGGGGCCGAACAATATAACAGCGCAATGTGTCATGATAACCAAGACGGCGAAACATTAGGGCAAAACACGAAATTCCAGAATCCCACTTCCGTCACCCGATAGCTGTAAAGCAGAAGAGCATCGCAGATTCAAGCTTGTTCCTGGATGAAATTAAAACTGCCATAAACTCCCTGTCCACCAGGCAAGGCAGCGGATTCAAGGACTCGGACTCCAACCAGCGACACGCAGCTCCCCAAGCAGGAATGAAACAGCCACTTCCAACAGCTTTGGCCACCTCATTAACACTCAACGCATCAACCTCGATACTGAAAATGGACAACTCCCGAAGCCAGTCCCACCGCCTTTACACGGAGCCTTCAGCAAAATTACGCCCACTGGTCGCAGTACTATACTGGCTGCTGAACCATCTGCCTTTCGTAGCTCATGCCATGTGGCATGTAGGGGTCAAAGTTCAAATAGGAATGTTCAGTGGGAAGACACGCCCCCATTCCCCACCCACTCCCCTGCCCTGTTCTATCTATAGCCAATCATAGCGCGGTATTACAACAACACAACAAATGAAAAATTCCAAGATGGTGGAAATTACCTAATGTGTTAGTGGTACATTTAATACCCCTCCTCTTTCCAACCAATAAATAAAAGATAGTCATTATTCCCGTAATAATCACGTATCTCTGATAAAATATTAAAACAGTGCCTAAAATTGGTGCAAATTACGTAACCTGTGAAAGACAAAAAAATGGCTCTGAGCACTATGGGACTCAACTGCTGAGGTCATTAGTCCCCTAGAACTTAGAACTAGTTAAACCTAACTAACCTAAGGACATCACAAACATCCATGCCCGAGGCAGGATTCGAACCTGCGACCGTAGCGGTCTTGCGGTTCCAGACTGCAGCGCCTTTAACCGCACGGCCACTTCGGCCGGCTTGTGAAAGACATTTTATGTACATGCAGCGCTATGCCACTTCCTCTCTCCCCTCTCAAAAAATCCAAGATTATTGAAATGGACCAACTGTATTTTATAGCCCCTCCCTTTCCTCTTTCCGCCCAATCAGAGCGTAGTGTTAAAATAATATGTAAAAGTTATGCCAGATATGCAGCAAAATTATGTAACTCAGCTTGAAAGTCAAAGATGTGCTTTACTTCCCTGAAAGTCAAAGATGTTTATTATTTCTGGGTTGTATTTAATCAGCACAAAAATCTTGTTATTATTATCTGTATCAGTGGTATCAAGTTACATTATTTCCGTGAAAGTCAAAGATGACTGTGTACATTAACATACCACTAGCGTAATATTAAAGCGATTCCAATGTCAAAGACATGTGTTTTACGTACATGTAAAATGGCACACAGATACACACACACACACACACACACACACACACACACACACACACACACACACACACACACAACACACATATGTCAAAAAGTGTGCACTCCTTAGACATATGTGATCCCTTTCATGCAAACTGATCAATTCTCTCTATGTTTTATATGTCAAATATTGCACTCCTTTGACAAGCATATGCAATCTCTCTTGCAAAAAAATCATTTCTTTCCTCGCACACACACACTCTCAACTTGTGTCAAATTACCCAAAAAAATTGTATAAACTTGCCTAAAAAGAGCGTCAAATCCCACCAAACGGTATCAAATTCCCCTCCCCCGTCCGCCACCAGAATCGTACCAAATTGTCCTCTGTACTGTCCTGGCATTTAAATGAAAATATCTTTTCGTTACATCTCATCTCCCATGTACACATCTTTTCACCTCTGACTCGTCATAAAATGTGATCTCTCTACGATTTTTGCAAGTTCAAGTACTGAAGCTGTAGAACTTTTTTCGTCAGTAACTCACAGACTTGCGTATTGTACACATGTCGTGGAGTGACAGTGCACGTCTACAACTGCGCTGGGAGGAAGAGAAATGGACAGAGAGAGGGAGACAGAGAGAGAGAGGGGGGGGAGAGAGGGGGAGAGAGAGAGAAAGAGAGAGAGACAGGGGGAGAAAGAAAAGAGAGATGGGGCCCCTCCACGCCCGCACCAACGTGGTGACCAAAGTTCTACTGTCACCTCCGTAAACATGTTAGGTATCTAGTAAGTGGATCACAGGATGCTGGGCTGTGATGTTATCCGTGCGTCTGGGTAAGACTACGCATTAACACGGTCCATCAGGTGATAGATAGTGGACGAAACGCGAGTGAGGGTAGCGATTTGAAGAGCAGAGGGAAAAAAGTGCCATGGCTCGTGCCGTGGGAAAAAAACCTCTGCGACAGTGGGATGGGTAGTAAGAGCAGTAGTGGCTTACTAGCTGCGATAGTTCATGCAAGGTTGGATTTGTTAGTATGGGTATCATGCATCATTACCGTGGCAAGCGATGGCGATGTATCGCATTTGCTGCAGCCGCTACATTCCTGGAACAATCAAGATCGTTATACAGTAGAGGGAGATCGGCCATAGATCATCTCACTGTGTGGGGGAGACAGGGGGGGAGGGAGAGAGAGAGAGAGAGGGAGGGGGTAGGATTAATGTCCGATGCAGAGAGAGAGAGGTCTCTGCACATTTCAACTATGCTGATAAGAAGATGAGAGAAAGAGACACTCACTAATATAGTGTGATGCATGTAGGAAACCGCAGGGGAAGCAGGAAGAAAAAACGCCTAGAACCGATCGGCCACAGCGCCCGGCAGGGTGTACCGGCCCCAGACCGAATCTGCTTGATGGGTTAACGTGAGGGTCGGCGTACCGGCCAGCCTGCATGTGTTTTTAGGTCGTTTCCCATATCCCACTATGTGGGGTCCGCCTCAGGTCCGCCTGGCTTTATGTGGCCAGGTCAGCCTGTTTACACGATCTGTAAACTTGGAAAAGTTCTGTTAAGCTCCTCAAGAACAACACTAATGCAGATACTTGAGGTAAACACATTCTGCCCCATGGGGTAACGGAGTGACTAGAGGAAAGAAATTCCGCCACTCCTTAAATTAACCATACTAAATCCATTCATGAGCATGTCGACGTCTACAACAACGCGAGACAAAGAAAATACGTTTATCTGCTACTACCTTAGCGAGTTACATGTGTACACCTGCGAAAAGGCTCTTATTTTCATTAACATTTACTCGCAATGGAATTATTTTCTTCAATCCCCGAACAGAATTGCAGATTTTGAAAGTATACAGTTGTTTTAAACGGCGCTCTGTACCGCTGGCTCAATACCATTCGGTGATGACAGCAGATAGAGGCAGGATCTTTGTATTGAGGTACACCTATTTTTCCTGACCTGAGTTTGCCAGGAGAAAGTAAGGGGCTAAGTGAATAATTTATCTAAACAGATTGGTTAATTTTACTAACTTCGTTCTCAAAAGTGAGAAAACAGGCACACTTGCCTATTATCTATAGTACCAGTACACATTCGTCTTCTAAATGCAGACTCGACAACACATTCGAAGTCATCTGATATTAATGTGTCGCGCTGCTGGTTCCCACATATTACACACATCAAAAACGTTTTGCGTCACTTCCGTTCCGAAAGTTCCGGAAATTGTACAGAAAATTGGAATAGAGATCAACAGAAACATCATTTCTGCCCTTTCTATTGCTCATGGAAACCACACAATGCATGTCTACCACCATACAGAGAGATCTTAAGAGGTGGTGGTCCACACACCGGTATCTCTAATACCCAGTAGCACGTACTCTTGCATTGATGCATGCCTATATTCGTCGCGGAATACTATCCACAAGTTCATCAACGCACTGTTGGTCCAGATAGTCTAACTTCTCACCTGCGATTTGCCGTAGATCCCTCCGAGTGGTTGGTGGGTCACGTCGTCCATAAACATTCCTTTTCAGTTTGTCCCAGACACGTTCGATAGGGCTCATGTCCCGAGAACATGCAGGCTACTCTATTAGAGCAATGTCGTTATCCTGAAGGAAGTCATTCACAAGATGTGCACGATGGGAGCGCGAATTGTCGTCCATGAAGAAGAATGCCTCGCCAATATGCTGCCGATATGTTCGCACTATCGGTCGGAGGATAGCATTCACGAATCGTACAGCCGTTACGACGACTTTATGACCACCAGTGGCGTACGTCGGCCCCACATAATGCCACCACAAAACAGCAGGGAACCTCCACCTTGCTGCACTCGCTGGACAGTGTGTCTAAGGCGTTCAGCCTGACCGGGTTGCCTTTAAACACGTCTCCGACGGTTGTCTGGTTGAAGACATATGCGACACTCATCGGTGAAGAGAAAATGATGCCAATTCTGATCGGTCCATTCGGCGTGTTGTTGGAACCATCTGTACCTCGCTGCATGGTGTCGTGCTTGCAAAGACGGACCTCGCCATGGACGTCGGGAGTCAAGTTGCGCACCATTCAGCCTACTGCGCACAGTTTTAGTCGTAACACAACATCCTGCGCCTGCACGAAAAGCATTATTCAACATGGTGGCTTTGCTGTTAGGGTTCCTCCGAGCCATAACTCATATGTAGCGCTCATCCACTGCAGTAGTAGCCCTTGTTCGATCTGAACGAGGCATGTCATCGACAGTTCCTGTCTCTCTGTATCCCACCATGTCCGAATCACTCCAAGACGCCTGGACACATCTTTTGTTGAGAGCCCTTGCTGGCATAAAGTAACAATGCAGACGCGATCGAACCGCGGTACTGACCGTCTTGGCATGGTTGAACTACAGACAACATTAGCCGTGTACCTCCTTCCTGGGGGAATGAGTGGAACTGCTCGGCTGTCGGACCCCCTCCGTCTAATAGGCGCTGTTCATACATGGCTGTTTACATCTTTGGGCGGGTTCAGTGACATCTCTGAACAGTCAAAGGGACTGTGTCTGTGGTACAATATCCACAGACAACGTCTATCCTCGTGAGTTTTGGGAACCAGGGTGATGCAATACTTTTTTTGATCTGTGTAGTATTATTATTAGGTTAGTCGAGGAAAGCACAGCCTATCAAGGTGGTCATCAGCAGATTCTCCGCTGCTACTGCTGCTTCTTGTTCTTGCAGGTTTTTCCCTCAACTGGTTGTTCAGACTGCGGATTCTTCACTGCTCCGTCAGAAAGGCCACAGATTCTGTAATTGAATGTACGTCTGAATGTTTTACGCTTCCTCCGCGGGGCGCCGTATTTTCCCCCTGACTCCGCTCTGGACGCTCTCTCCTCCTTCCAGCCGGAAACGGTGCCCCGCAGCTTTGGGCAGCTTTGGCCACCTCATTAACACTCAACGCATCAACCTCGATACTGAAAATGGACAACTCCCGAAGCCAGTCCCACCGCCTTTACACGGAGCCTTCAGCAAAATTACGCCCACTGGTCGCAGTACTATACTGGCTGCTGAAC
Organism: Schistocerca serialis cubense; assembly: GCF_023864345.2. Lineage (NCBI taxonomy): Eukaryota > Metazoa > Arthropoda > Insecta > Orthoptera > Acrididae > Schistocerca > Schistocerca serialis. The sequence goes on from NC_064641.1 coordinate 553,988,130, forward strand.
CATCTGCCTTTCGTAGCTCATGCCATGTGGCATGTAGGGGTCAAAGTTCAAATAGGAATGTTCAGTGGGAAGACACGCCCCCATTCCCCACCCACTCCCCTGCCCTGTTCTATCTATAGCCAATCATAGCGCGGTATTACAACAACACAACAAATGAAAAATTCCAAGATGGTGGAAATTACCTAATGTGTTAGTGGTACATTTAATACCCCTCCTCTTTCCAACCAATAAATAAAAGATAGTCATTATTCCCGTAATAATCACGTATCTCTGATAAAATATTAAAACAGTGCCTAAAATTGGTGCAAATTACGTAACCTGTGAAAGACAAAAAAATGGCTCTGAGCACTATGGGACTCAACTGCTGAGGTCATTAGTCCCCTAGAACTTAGAACTAGTTAAACCTAACTAACCTAAGGACATCACAAACATCCATGCCCGAGGCAGGATTCGAACCTGCGACCGTAGCGGTCTTGCGGTTCCAGACTGCAGCGCCTTTAACCGCACGGCCACTTCGGCCGGCTTGTGAAAGACATTTTATGTACATGCAGCGCTATGCCACTTCCTCTCTCCCCTCTCAAAAAATCCAAGATTATTGAAATGGACCAACTGTATTTTATAGCCCCTCCCTTTCCTCTTTCCGCCCAATCAGAGCGTAGTGTTAAAATAATATGTAAAAGTTATGCCAGATATGCAGCAAAATTATGTAACTCAGCTTGAAAGTCAAAGATGTGCTTTACTTCCCTGAAAGTCAAAGATGTTTATTATTTCTGGGTTGTATTTAATCAGCACAAAAATCTTGTTATTATTATCTGTATCAGTGGTATCAAGTTACATTATTTCCGTGAAAGTCAAAGATGACTGTGTACATTAACATACCACTAGCGTAATATTAAAGCGATTCCAATGTCAAAGACATGTGTTTTACGTACATGTAAAATGGCACACAGATACACACACACACACACACACACACACACACACACACACACACACACACACACACACAACACACATATGTCAAAAAGTGTGCACTCCTTAGACATATGTGATCCCTTTCATGCAAACTGATCAATTCTCTCTATGTTTTATATGTCAAATATTGCACTCCTTTGACAAGCATATGCAATCTCTCTTGCAAAAAAATCATTTCTTTCCTCGCACACACACACTCTCAACTTGTGTCAAATTACCCAAAAAAATTGTATAAACTTGCCTAAAAAGAGCGTCAAATCCCACCAAACGGTATCAAATTCCCCTCCCCCGTCCGCCACCAGAATCGTACCAAATTGTCCTCTGTACTGTCCTGGCATTTAAATGAAAATATCTTTTCGTTACATCTCATCTCCCATGTACACATCTTTTCACCTCTGACTCGTCATAAAATGTGATCTCTCTACGATTTTTGCAAGTTCAAGTACTGAAGCTGTAGAACTTTTTTCGTCAGTAACTCACAGACTTGCGTATTGTACACATGTCGTGGAGTGACAGTGCACGTCTACAACTGCGCTGGGAGGAAGAGAAATGGACAGAGAGAGGGAGACAGAGAGAGAGAGGGGGGGGAGAGAGGGGGAGAGAGAGAGAAAGAGAGAGAGACAGGGGGAGAAAGAAAAGAGAGATGGGGCCCCTCCACGCCCGCACCAACGTGGTGACCAAAGTTCTACTGTCACCTCCGTAAACATGTTAGGTATCTAGTAAGTGGATCACAGGATGCTGGGCTGTGATGTTATCCGTGCGTCTGGGTAAGACTACGCATTAACACGGTCCATCAGGTGATAGATAGTGGACGAAACGCGAGTGAGGGTAGCGATTTGAAGAGCAGAGGGAAAAAAGTGCCATGGCTCGTGCCGTGGGAAAAAAACCTCTGCGACAGTGGGATGGGTAGTAAGAGCAGTAGTGGCTTACTAGCTGCGATAGTTCATGCAAGGTTGGATTTGTTAGTATGGGTATCATGCATCATTACCGTGGCAAGCGATGGCGATGTATCGCATTTGCTGCAGCCGCTACATTCCTGGAACAATCAAGATCGTTATACAGTAGAGGGAGATCGGCCATAGATCATCTCACTGTGTGGGGGAGACAGGGGGGGAGGGAGAGAGAGAGAGAGAGGGAGGGGGTAGGATTAATGTCCGATGCAGAGAGAGAGAGGTCTCTGCACATTTCAACTATGCTGATAAGAAGATGAGAGAAAGAGACACTCACTAATATAGTGTGATGCATGTAGGAAACCGCAGGGGAAGCAGGAAGAAAAAACGCCTAGAACCGATCGGCCACAGCGCCCGGCAGGGTGTACCGGCCCCAGACCGAATCTGCTTGATGGGTTAACGTGAGGGTCGGCGTACCGGCCAGCCTGCATGTGTTTTTAGGTCGTTTCCCATATCCCACTATGTGGGGTCCGCCTCAGGTCCGCCTGGCTTTATGTGGCCAGGTCAGCCTGTTTACACGATCTGTAAACTTGGAAAAGTTCTGTTAAGCTCCTCAAGAACAACACTAATGCAGATACTTGAGGTAAACACATTCTGCCCCATGGGGTAACGGAGTGACTAGAGGAAAGAAATTCCGCCACTCCTTAAATTAACCATACTAAATCCATTCATGAGCATGTCGACGTCTACAACAACGCGAGACAAAGAAAATACGTTTATCTGCTACTACCTTAGCGAGTTACATGTGTACACCTGCGAAAAGGCTCTTATTTTCATTAACATTTACTCGCAATGGAATTATTTTCTTCAATCCCCGAACAGAATTGCAGATTTTGAAAGTATACAGTTGTTTTAAACGGCGCTCTGTACCGCTGGCTCAATACCATTCGGTGATGACAGCAGATAGAGGCAGGATCTTTGTATTGAGGTACACCTATTTTTCCTGACCTGAGTTTGCCAGGAGAAAGTAAGGGGCTAAGTGAATAATTTATCTAAACAGATTGGTTAATTTTACTAACTTCGTTCTCAAAAGTGAGAAAACAGGCACACTTGCCTATTATCTATAGTACCAGTACACATTCGTCTTCTAAATGCAGACTCGACAACACATTCGAAGTCATCTGATATTAATGTGTCGCGCTGCTGGTTCCCACATATTACACACATCAAAAACGTTTTGCGTCACTTCCGTTCCGAAAGTTCCGGAAATTGTACAGAAAATTGGAATAGAGATCAACAGAAACATCATTTCTGCCCTTTCTATTGCTCATGGAAACCACACAATGCATGTCTACCACCATACAGAGAGATCTTAAGAGGTGGTGGTCCACACACCGGTATCTCTAATACCCAGTAGCACGTACTCTTGCATTGATGCATGCCTATATTCGTCGCGGAATACTATCCACAAGTTCATCAACGCACTGTTGGTCCAGATAGTCTAACTTCTCACCTGCGATTTGCCGTAGATCCCTCCGAGTGGTTGGTGGGTCACGTCGTCCATAAACATTCCTTTTCAGTTTGTCCCAGACACGTTCGATAGGGCTCATGTCCCGAGAACATGCAGGCTACTCTATTAGAGCAATGTCGTTATCCTGAAGGAAGTCATTCACAAGATGTGCACGATGGGAGCGCGAATTGTCGTCCATGAAGAAGAATGCCTCGCCAATATGCTGCCGATATGTTCGCACTATCGGTCGGAGGATAGCATTCACGAATCGTACAGCCGTTACGACGACTTTATGACCACCAGTGGCGTACGTCGGCCCCACATAATGCCACCACAAAACAGCAGGGAACCTCCACCTTGCTGCACTCGCTGGACAGTGTGTCTAAGGCGTTCAGCCTGACCGGGTTGCCTTTAAACACGTCTCCGACGGTTGTCTGGTTGAAGACATATGCGACACTCATCGGTGAAGAGAAAATGATGCCAATTCTGATCGGTCCATTCGGCGTGTTGTTGGAACCATCTGTACCTCGCTGCATGGTGTCGTGCTTGCAAAGACGGACCTCGCCATGGACGTCGGGAGTCAAGTTGCGCACCATTCAGCCTACTGCGCACAGTTTTAGTCGTAACACAACATCCTGCGCCTGCACGAAAAGCATTATTCAACATGGTGGCTTTGCTGTTAGGGTTCCTCCGAGCCATAACTCATATGTAGCGCTCATCCACTGCAGTAGTAGCCCTTGTTCGATCTGAACGAGGCATGTCATCGACAGTTCCTGTCTCTCTGTATCCCACCATGTCCGAATCACTCCAAGACGCCTGGACACATCTTTTGTTGAGAGCCCTTGCTGGCATAAAGTAACAATGCAGACGCGATCGAACCGCGGTACTGACCGTCTTGGCATGGTTGAACTACAGACAACATTAGCCGTGTACCTCCTTCCTGGGGGAATGAGTGGAACTGCTCGGCTGTCGGACCCCCTCCGTCTAATAGGCGCTGTTCATACATGGCTGTTTACATCTTTGGGCGGGTTCAGTGACATCTCTGAACAGTCAAAGGGACTGTGTCTGTGGTACAATATCCACAGACAACGTCTATCCTCGTGAGTTTTGGGAACCAGGGTGATGCAATACTTTTTTTGATCTGTGTAGTATTATTATTAGGTTAGTCGAGGAAAGCACAGCCTATCAAGGTGGTCATCAGCAGATTCTCCGCTGCTACTGCTGCTTCTTGTTCTTGCAGGTTTTTCCCTCAACTGGTTGTTCAGACTGCGGATTCTTCACTGCTCCGTCAGAAAGGCCACAGATTCTGTAAAAGTAAATGAGAAGAAATATGTATGCTAACTGATCGCGTACTTTAGAAAATATTATAATTGAAATTATTTCTCACTACTTTAATCCAGCAAATACTAATTAATTTTTGACTAAACAGGTAGATCGAGGCATGTGGAACAGGAGAGTTGGGACAAGCAATGTTAAACATTACTTAACAAAGAGTTTATTTATTTTACTAAATATGCAGTGTCTGGTAATTTCAAATCACAATTACTGATATCTGTTGGTATCTAGGCAAAGCTTTCTTTTACTTGCAAAACGATGACAGTCTATATTTACACAACTCCTTGCAACAGAAACACATCTCAAAAAAATTGTATATATTTATTTAAACTTTCAAAGCTTAGTGAAATTTTACTACAGATTTTAACAAACTAAATTTTCACATTTATCAACAAGTTCAATCTCTTGAAAGTTTGAAGCACAGTATTGTAAGGCAGTGAGAAATGGACTCTGGGAAATTGGAACATAAGAGAATAGAAACATTTGAGTTGTGGTACTACAGAAGAATGTTGGAAAATATGTGGACTGACAAGGTAAGGAATGAGGAGGTTTCCCTCACAATCGACAAAAAAAGGAACGTATATAAAACACTGACAAGAAGAAGGAGCAGGATGATAGGACGTGTGTTAAGACATCAGGGATAGGTTCCATGGTACTAGAGGGAGCTTTAGAGCTTAAAAACTGTAGGGTATGACAAGGACTCGAATACATCCAACAAAGGTCGTAAAGGACAAGCGATATCCTACGATGAAGAGGTTGGCACAGGAGGTGAATTCGTGGCGGACCGCATCACACCAGTCAGTCGAATGATGGCTAAAAAAAATTAGGTAACAGAGAATCCAATGAGAACCTTTACGAGAACGTCAACCTGATGCATAATGTTCTTCTTGTTGATCAAAGTGGTCTACACTGACTAATGTTTTATTGTGCTGTATGTTGCTACAGCTGTTGCACGGCTGATGCCGCTGGTGATACCATCCTTATCTTTCCTTGAAACGGGTGTGGTGCCTGTAGGGTTGTCGCCGGCCGAAGTGGCCGTGCGGTTAAAGGCGCTGCAGTCTGGAACCGCGAGACCGCTACGGTCGCAGGTTCGAATCCTGCCTCGGGCATGGATGTTTGTGATGTCCTTAGGTTAGTTAGGTTTAACTAGTTCTAAGTTCTAGGGGACTAATGACCTCGGCAGTTGAGTCCCATAGTGCTCAGAGCCATTTTGTAGGGTTGTCTGAAATTTCCTAAATAGTGAGAGTTACGGTGTCTATCCATTATACGGCTACAACACCGCTCTTGCATTCGAACTGAAATTTTCCTCTTTTCAAGGTACATTTCTCTTATATCACGGAAGTCAGTCCTTTCGGTTCGCTCTAATTGTACCTATAGAAAAGATACCATAGTTCGACCAGCAATAGTATTAGGTCCACAGTGGTGAAGAAATTGTGAAATGCTACCACGATGAGTAAAACACTTATATGGATTTGGTGTCTGTTCTCTTGGTCATGTCCGAAAAATCAGACTCCATTGATGACCTGCAGCCGTCTAGAATGAAATTAGAATTAATTTAATACATTCAGCTGCTGATGGGCGTTGATGTATATCAACGAGGACAGGTGAAAATGTGTTCCCCGACCGGGACTCGAACTGGAGATCTCCTGCTTACATGTCAGACGCTCTATCCATCTGAGCCACCGAGGGTACAGAGGCTAGTGTGACTGCAGGGACTATCTTGCGCCCTGTATGCAGGAGATCTCGGGTTCGAGTCCCGATCGGGGCACACCTGTCCCCGTTGATATATATCAACGCCCGACAGCAGCTGAGGGTATTAAATTAATTCTAATGGCCGGCCGCGGTGACCGAGCGGTTCTAAGCGCTTCAATCCGGAACCGCACGACTGCTACGGTCACAGGTTCGATTCCTGCCTAGGGCACGGATGTGTGTGATGTCCTTAGGCTAGTTAGTTTTAAGTAGTTTTAAGTTCTAGGGGACTGATGACCTATGATGTTAAGTCCCATAGTACTCAGAGCCATTTTTTTTAAATTCTAATGAGTAAAACACGCCTAGAGGCTTCTGCCCCATATGGGCAGGGGAGGGCTGTCAGGGACACAATCCGCCGCTCTTCAGCCGAGTGACATGACAACTAATACAAGAATAAAATGTTACATATAAGGTGATAAAAAACGGGGGCATAAAACTGAGTAAGGGGATATAAAGAAGGTAATATTACGCTGACACGGAGACGTTCATGGGGGGACAGTTAAAAAAGGCAACAGAAAGTTAAAAAACACAGTTGGCGATTCGTAGCACACAAAAAAGACACTGAAGTCACACACACAGGTTAAAAGTTTAAAAGTATTAAAAACACTCCAGAACAACACACTTTAAACCCACTTGGAGCACACACGATGAAGAATAAGACTGCCAAGTGGGACCTGCCAACGGAGAGGCCTGAGAGGATGGAAAAGGAGGGGAGAGCAAAGTGCAGCAGGGGAGGGGGCGGGATGAAAAGAGTATGGGCGTCAGCGGGTGCACCAAGAGGCAGGAACAGGTGGGGCAGGAGATGAAGAGGAAAGACAAGGCAAGAGGGAGTGCAGAGACATTTAAAGGGAGCACAAGAGAGGGAGGGCGAGTAGGAGGGGAAAACCGCTCAGGAGAAAGGAGGGGGAGGAGAGAGAGCCCTGAGGAGGAGGCAGAAAGAAGATGGAGTTAGAGCTGGAAGGAAGGGTACATGTCAGGGTGAGGCTCATCATCCAAGAGAGGTAGTGAAAGTTGCGTTGGGAAAGGAGGTGGAGGGTGTGGAGATGGAGAGAGGGTGGGACGCAATGGTAAAGGCGCGACAATGGGCTGGGGTTGGAGAGGAAGGGAGACACCAGGGGGTGAGGGGGTTGAAGGTGGCGAACAATATATAGGGTATGGATGTGTTCAAGGAAAAGGAGAAGGTGGAGGAAGGGGATGAGGTCATAGAGGATGCGCATGGAGGACGGAAGGCGGATGCGGAAGGTGAGGTGGAGTGAATAGCGTTCAAGGATTTGGAGGGTTTTATAGAACGTGGGAGGGGCGGAAATCCAAGCAACGCTAGCATAACAGAGGATGGGGCAGATCAAGGATTTGTAGGTGTGAAGGATGGTGGAAGGATGCAGACCCCATGTCCGGCTGGACAGTAGTTTCAGGAGGCACAGTCTGTTGTGAGCTTTGTGTTGGATGGGGAGTCCAGGTGAGGTGGCGGTCGAGGGTGAGGCCAAGGTATTTGAGGGTGTATAAGACAGCCATAAATGGTGATGTAGAAATCATGGAGATGGAAAGAGTGGGTGGTGCGGCCTATGATGATCGCCTGGATCTTGGAAGGGTTGATACAGAGGAACCACTGGTTGCACCAAGTGGTGAATTGGTCAAGGTGGGTTTGGGACCGTTGAAGGGTAGGATAAAGGGCCAGGAAGGCGGTGTCATCAGCGAATTGGAGGAGATGAACAGGCCAGGGAGGTTTGGGCATATCAGCAGTGTACAGGAGATAGAGGAGAGGGGAAAGGACGGATAGTCACATAGGAGGGACGACGGGAGTAGAAGGAAGCAACGAGACGGACGAAGTTGATGGGGAGAGCGTAGGTCTGGAGTTTGAAGAGGAGCCCGGGATGCCAGACACGGTCGTAGGCGTTCTGGAGGTCAAGGGAAACAAAGGTAGCGGAGCGTCGGGAGTTGGAGGAAAAGAAGATTGGTAAGGTTAAGGAGCTGGTCGTCGGCTGAAAAGGAAGGCCGGAAGCCAGACTGGGGAAGGAGGCTAAGGTGTCGGTGAATACGGTAAGAGAGGATGGTCTCGAAGACCTTACTGAACACAGAGGTGAGGCGTATGGGACGACAGGAAGAGGTATCAGAGGGGGGTTTGTTGGGTTTAACAACTGCGCCAGACACTTGTTGTCTTATATAGGCACTGCCGACTACAGCGCCATATTGTGCCTGCTTACGTATCTCTATATTTGAATACGCATGCCTATACCAGTTTCTTTGGCACTTCCGTGTATATCTGTTGGAGAAATCTACCAATAGATGCCAGCGACGTGCCACAGGTAATAGGGCGCTGTAAAGAAATACTGCTAGTAGAAATTACCCTTCACTACCCGCGAAAGGATAACCTGCTGGTACATGGCGTTGCCGTCAGGAACGGCTCACTCCAAGCAGGCGTAACGCCGCAACACACCGGCCACACTCGGTAATTACACGGCGCCTGTCTGTCAGCGGGGCGCCCACCATACGGCCGAACGAGCAGTAAAGTATGTGCCGCGTCCCGCTACCGTTTTATGCCCAGCCGGCGCTATACTAAACGGTAATTAAAATTAATATTCGCGCCGCTCCGCTCCGCTCCACGGGGGATCAAATCCGCGACCCGGCGGCCGCTAGCCGTTACGGCTTTACTGCCCCTCCGGCGAGCCGCCATTAAACTCGACAATTTTACGCCGCCTCGCCTGCAACACTGACCGCACGGGAGATGGCGCCCACCCACCGCAGGATGGCCCCGGGTCATCGCAACGCGCAGGTGTTCGTGCCGCGTGGCGACCAGCCCGGGTTCTACACACCTGTGACAGTAGGGTTTCTTTTTTAGCACGAAAGCCCTAACCTCACACTGAAAAACTAATTGCACTGGCGGCCTCCTGGCAAAGCAGAGCTCCGTTCTCAAGGGGGAAATACCACCAACAACATTAGGTTCATCATTATTACTTACGCTATGCCAAGAGCAGCACGAGGTTGTTTCACTTGAAATATCATTCATTACTTGATGGAGAAATTCATCCATGGTAGAGGCAGGCGACGATTAAGATTTCGCACAACTTCGAAGTATAGAAAGGTCTTCATCGCACAATTCTTTATTAAGCGTTACGCGTTTCCATACTTCATCATCAGACTGAAGCTGTAGAATGAAGTGTATACAAAAGTACGCATCTAAGAATTCCAATATACAGATATTTCAATTAGTATCGTATTTACATTAAAATCAAGCTTAAGTACAAAGCTCACGAATGTGAGCACAGACTGAATCCAATACAAATTGCATCTCATGTAGGCATATTTGACATTGCCGGTGTCTATTCGAATAAAACCATTGCCAAACTGTGTGTGGCAATTAAACAATCAGAGGTGAACGAAGACCAGTAGGCGTCGCTAGCATTGACCATAGAAAGCGAGTCAAAGAGTAATACGAGTATTACGAACTTCTATGCGCTTCGATTGAGCACATGTCAGCATCTCGTGAACAGCTTGACAAAACGTATTTATGCTTTTTTATCGAACAGATACTCATATACTAACGGCATGAAAACTGCATTGTTAGGCAAGCAACGTTACACACTTAGTCTTCAGTCAATAATGAAAACTGAAGACAGCTGCAATCAATAACTGGTGTGATACAATAGAAACAATTATTATAATAAACTTTAAATTGAAAGTCAATGGATTGACTAAAAGCTTTAACACAGCTGATAATTGCAGCAAAAGATTTTAAAATTCAAAAGGTAAGTAAATTGTCTGAAGTCAGTAAAGCACAACTGACGATTTCACGAATGCAGTGCCCAAAATGTAACCTGTACCTTTCATTAATCACTTACCTCACAAAAATCTTCGTTACTCGAAGCAATACAGCGACCGCCAATACTGCCAGCTAAGTAAAAGACTGTAACTACTGAAGGCACTAACTGCTGATTAGCAAATGAAAGATTTTGACAGATAACAAACAATGTATTTACCTATAGCGTTCGATATATATAATTTTGTGACATCCAATTAAACAAATTTCCTTTTTCTCACGGACACACGTCCAGATCGTCCGCTCAAAACTCTGGCATCTCTCTGCCCACATCCACTACTGCTGGCGGCTCACCTCCAACTGCACAACGCTACGCGCTGTTCACATCCAACTGCCCAACACTACACAAGCGAATTTTCCAACAATGAGTCCAACCAGCCACAGAATGCACACAACGGAGTCAGCGATTTTCATACAGACCACTACGTGGCGTTACCAACATAAAAGCTTGAACAATCTACTTACATAGCCCCCGTGCTGCCCACAAAAAATTTAACAAATTGTTGTTTTACGGAAAATACCTATCTCATTGTAGCTATATCACAAAAATTGCTACTAAAACATGTTTTACTTTCCAGAAGAATGTAGAAAAACCGTGCAATATAAAACAGATACAGCGCAAAAGCAATAATGTAATTTGTGTCACTCATTAGTAGCGTCGTGATATAATCGTGTAGCTGTCAAAGAAACCAAATACTAAGTCATCTGTAATCTCACAGAAGGTACTTTAAATCCTGAATGTATTTTCAAATACACCAAAATGTTGCAGTAATGTCTCATTAGCAGTAAATATTCTAAGTATGTAAGCCTTATAGCCGTTACGTAATCGTGCAACTAACAAGCAAGAATGTACACACAATAACACTGTGTCGTCTGTTCACTATAACAATGCATTCGTAATTACTTTCTAAATAAGTTCCCTAGGTTCTTGACTGGATAGTTACCTACAAAACATTGTTGCATGTTAACAGTTTCTTAGTGTGACAAAGCGTACCAGTAACATGAAGTAGATGTCTTATAGCAACGACTAATTCAGAAAGCAAATTATCCCTCAATAAATGGTTTTACATATGAAATGTGATGTAAACCTTTACTCTTCCTAGTACGTAGAGTATCAACTTCAACGCATTTATCATGTGGTATACGTCGGATTCTGTAAGGTCCATTGTAAATCAGAAAGAATTTGTTACTCAAGTGTTTCTTCCTATGTGACAAATAATGAGCTTTAACGAGAACTTTCTGACCAATATATAGTTTCTTTGCATTTGCTTTACCGTGTAGTCTTCTCCTTTTGTCTGCAGCAGGCCGGCCGGGGTGACCGAGCGGTTCAGGGCGCTTCAGTCTGGAACCACGCGACCGCTATGGTCGCAGGTCCGAATCCTGCCTCGGCCATGGATGTCTGTGATGTCCTTAGGTTAGTTAGGTTTAAGTAGTTCCAAGTTCTAGGGGACTGATGACCTCAGATGTTAAATCCCATAATGCTCAGAGCCATTTGAACCATTTGTCTGCAGCAGAATTTATGTTTTTAATAGCCAAATCAATTATGTACTTGTGTCAAAGTTTACGTGTATTCGGAAAAGGTACAAGCTTTCTGATTCTGTTTAGTGGTTCTTCATTCTTCAGTACAAGAATAGGTGGTAAAGCAGTGGAGTCATGAGGCATTTCGTTGAGCACATTTTGAAATAGGTGTAAATATCTGTCCCAATACTGATGCTTTCTGTGACAATAAAGTCTGCAAAGCTTATTCATTTCTTTCATAATTCGTTCAGACGGGTTACAATGTGGCGAGTACAATGAAATAAAAATAGGTTTGGTTTTAGGATTCCGAAGCATGCGTGACCAAACAGCAGATCTGAATTGTGGTCCATTATCTAAAATGACTTCAGCAACGTGTCCAGCTTCACGTAAGAAATTTTTAACAAAGGCGTTGGATACAGACCGTCGAGTAGCTCTACGTAACGGCGTGAAAGAAACAAATTTCGAAGTAAGCTGAACAGCGACTAAAAAGTACGAAAATCCATTCGATGTTCTGAAAAGGGGTCCCAAGAGATCAACAGCAGCAAATTCTTTTAAATTAGAAGGAATGATAGGAAATAACAGAGAACGATATGAGATGGTAGATGGTTTAGCTTTTTGACAAAGTTTACAAATAGACAAAGCCGGCCGGTGTGGCCGAGCGGTTCTAGGCGTTTCAGTCTGGAACCGCGCGACCGCTACGGTCATAGGTTCTAATGCTGCCTGGGGCATGGATGTGTGTCATGTCCTTAGGTTAGTTAGGTTTAAGTAGTTCTAAGTTCTAGGGGACTGATGACCTCAGATATTAAGTCCCACAGTTCTCAGAGCCATTTAACATTTAACAAATAGACAAGACTCTTCGAATTCTCTTTTCCATATTGTTAAAATAACAAGTCGTCCGAAGAATATGATAACATTTTCGTGGACTAAAATGTGCGTAGCTGCAATGAATGTACCAGATGAGCTTAGCACAACTGACAATTTAACGAATGCAGTGCCCAAAATGTTAAGACAGAGCTTTAGTGATATGGCCAGATCAAGATACAAAACTTATTGACACTCCGTTACGGTAATTAACTTTAAGGGAAACACAGCGGCGGCAGTTGCTCGTGAAGGTTGCGTTCCAGGCCGAAATCAATCTTCGTAACCAGCATGCAACAAAAACACGTCCTGTGCTGGGACGCCTTGCTATGCATAACATACAATTGAACTTCTATAACAGAGGAAGAAACACAGTAAGCTTACGAGTCATGAAAGAGCAATCGAAATCCTCCTCTACCGTGTCTCGCAAGAAATGGCGCATAAATAACAAAAATGATTTAGTTTTAGCAGATGCAAAAAAGGTAACAGTGCACAGGTTAATTCTGTAGCAAGGTTAATTCTGTAGCCTCACAAGAAATAGGAAATAAATAGCAAAATTATTTAGCTTTAGCAGATACAGCAAGGTAAGAGTGCGCAGTTCAATACTGAAGCAAATTGTGTAACCTAAAACTTTCTCTAACGTGACTCACTTTAACACATATCAAAACTGATTTACTTTTAGCCAATATAGAAAAATTAATAGTCCAAAGTTTAATACTGAATCATGTGTGCAATAATAGGCCTAACGATCATGAGCCAGGCAATCAGTGAATAGAGCAGTGACACCACGTCCTGCCGCGCATCCGACAAAAATGTTCTAGACACAGTTCACAGCGCGGTGCTTGAACTTATCTATGTTAACAGTCAAAGTCACAGCAAGAGACAACCTTGCCTTTACAGGACAGTGAAAAATCTAGCAGATGCTCACCAGTTACAGTTCAGCAACACGACCGTTAGGCTTGACGCGGTGACCGTGTCCTACACCACGCCATTCTTCTTCCAGACGCGGGTCTCTGTGTTCTGCGGTGTACGTCCTCGCTCACGGCTACCACATCACTGCCACTCCTCCGCTGGCGCCTCTGGCTGGCGCCGCGCTGGCCCAGGGAAGATCACGTCGGGCTTCCAAGGCGGCCCGCACACACCAGACTACCGCGTGCTTTGTCCAGTCTGCAGCTATCACAATCCCAACACTTCCGGCTTGTACGCGGCTCAAGAAGAGCCTTCATATTGCCGTGCACACCGTCTCGCGACGACAGACTTTCCAGTCTCAGAGAAGCTTACGATGCGTAATTCGGAAACGAACGTAACAGGAATGTCGTAAGTGAATCTTATCATTGATTTATTTTCACCCTGAATTTTATTCGCACTCTTGAACCTTTCTTTTATTTCGTCATTGTCTCATCGATGAATAGATTGAACAGTAGGGGCGAAAGACTGCATCTCTTTTTAACCCATGCATTTCGTTCACGGTCTTCCAGTCTTATTCTTCCTTTTTGGCTCTTGCACATGTTACTTGTTGCCCGACATTGATTATTGTTCACTTAAGATGACTGTGCGATAGTTCTCGCTTTTATCAGCTCTTCCTACCTTCTTAAATGTGTGGATGGTGTTCCTACGAAATCTGGTGGTATGTCACCAGTCGTATAGATTCTGCACACTAACTTGAATAGTGGTTTTGTTGCCACTATCCCCCAACGATTTTAGAGATTCCCCTGGAATGTTATGTATCGCTTCAGCTTTATTTAATCTTAAGTCTTCGGAAGCTCTTTTAAATTCTGACTCTAATAATGGATTTCCTATCTCTTCCGTCGTGTTCGCCGTCACACCACCACTGTTCACCTGTGCCGTCGCAGTCGTCCGTGTTTTGTGCACCGTGTCCACAGGTTTTAGTGTTTTTTCTTGTCCAGCGTGAACGGCTTCATGTATCTTGTTTTTCGTGTCTACAGTTTTTACCCGCCATTTTTATTGTATTCTCTATACCTACTTTATGTCATTTATTGTACCACTCGCGGCTGAAGAGCAGCGTACTATGCTGCTGACAGCCCACCTTTGTACAAGGTGTTTAAAATAAGAATAAAGAAAAAAAAATCTTCTGTCATGTCATCAGTCAACATGTCACGGATTGTGTCAACTCTCCCGACCGCCGAAGGCCGGAGCATGGGTGTATGTGTTGTTCTTAGCATATGTTAGCTTAAGTTGTGTGTAAGTCTAGGGAACAATGACCTCTCCAGTTTGCTGCCTTAGGAATTAACACGCATTTGAACATTCAGACAATTGCTCTCCCCTCATCTAGGCCTTCAGTGTACTCTTTCCACCTATCCGCTCTCTTCTTTGTCTTCAACTGTGGAATTCCTGTTGCAATCTTAATGTTGCCGCCCTTGCTTTTAATTTCACCGAAGGTTTTTTGACTATTCTACACGTTCAGCCAGTCCTTCCGACAATAATTTATTTTTAGATTTTTCCTTGAGATATTTCACTTCTGTTCCCATGCACTTATTATTTATTTCATTCCTAATGATTTACATAGCTTTATTCCCGCCTTTTCCTGATATTTTTGTAATTTCTTCTTATGTCCATCTATTCAAATACACACATCAAAAAAGGTTTTCAATCGCCCCGGTTCCCATAACTAAACATGATCGTTGGCTGTGGATATTGTATCACAGACACAGTCTCCTTGACTGTTCAGACTAAACCCGCCCAAAGATGTAATCATCCATGCATGAGCAGCATCTATAAGTGGAAGTGGTCCGACAGGCGAGCAGTTCCAGTCATTCCACCAGCAAGGAGATACACGGCTCAAGTTGTCCTTACTTCAAGCATGCCTAGACGGTCAATACCGTGATTCGATAGCGTCCGCATTGTTACTTTGTGCCAGGAAGGGCTCTCAACGAGGGAAGTGTCCAGGCGTCTTAACTGAACCAAAGTGATGTTGTTCGGTCATGGAGGGGATACAGAGAGACAGGACCTTTCGATGACATGCCTCTCTCAGGTCGCCCAAGGGCTACTACTGCAGTGGATGAGCGCTATCTACAGATCATGGCTCGGAGGAATCCTCACAGCAAAGCCACCATGTTGAATAATGCTTTTCGTGCAGGCGCAGGACGTCGTGTTACGACGAAAACTGTGCCTAGTAGGCTAAATGATGCTCAACTTCATACCCGACGTCCATGGCGAGGTTCATCTTCGCAACCACGACACCATGCACCGCGAACCGCGATGCAGATGGGCCCAACAACATGCCGAATGGACCGCTCAGGATTGGCATCATTTTCTCTTCACCGATGAGTGTCGGATATTCCTTCAACCAGATAATCGTCGGAGACGTGTTTAGAGGCAACCTCGTCAGGCTGAACGCCTTAGACACACTGTCCAGAGAGTGCAGCAAGGTGAAGGTTCCCTACTGTTTTGTGGTGGCGTTGTGTGGGACGACGTACGCCGCTGGTGGTCATGGAAGGCGCCGTAACGGCTGTACGATACGTGAATGCCGTCCTCTGACCGAGAGTGCAACCATATCGGCAGCATATTGGCGAGGCATTCGTCTTCATGGACGGCAATTCGCGCCCCCATCGTGCACATCTTGTGAATGTCTACCTTCAGGATAAAGACATCGCTCGACTAGAGTGGCCAGCATGTTCTCGAGACATCAGCCCTGTCGAACACACCTGGGACAGATTGAAAAGGGACGACGTGACCCACCAATCACCTTGAGGGATCTAAGCCAAATCGCCGTTGAGGAGTGAGATAATCTCGAGCAACAGTATTTTGATGAACTTTTGGATAGTACTCCACGACGAATACAGGCAGGCATCAAAGCAAGAGAACCTGCTACCTGATATTATAGGTACCGGTGTGCACCACCTCTGAAGGTCTCGCTGTATTGTAGTACAGCATGCAGTATGTGGTTTTCTTGAGCAATAAAAAGTGCGGAAATTATGTTTATGCTGCTCTCTATTCCAATTTTCTGTACAGGTTCCGGAACTCTCGGAACCGTGGTGATGCAAAACTTATTTTGATGTGTGTATTTCTCATGTTGCCCAAGGTTTCTTCGTAGTTATCTTACCAACCCTATGTGTTTCTTACATCTATAGTTGCTCTTTTTGGAAATGTCCACTTCCTTGCAACAGAACTATCAACTGTGTTATTCTTTATCGCAGTACCAACTTCCTTAACAAATTTTTAACACGTTTCATCCTACCTCAGTAACTAAGTATCTCACTTCCTGCCACACTGATTCTTCCCGACGATACTCTTCAATTTCAATCTTGTCTTCTTCATTACTAAATTGTAATCTAGGTCTATATATGCTCCTGAGTACGCCTTACAATCCAATATCTATTTTCGTAAACTCTACCTGACCATGGTGTAATCTAACTGGAATTTTCCCGTATTTTCTGGCATTTTCCATGAATATATCCTCCTCTTGTGATTCTTGAATGCAATATTCTCTATTACTAGACATAAGGAATGAGAGAGGAGAAAGACTAATCGAATTCTGTAATAAATTTCAGCTATTAATAGCGAATACTCTGCTCAAAAGTCGCAAGAGGAGGAGGTATAATTACAAAAGTCCGGGTGATACGGGAAGGTTTCAGTTATATTGCATCATGTTCAGAGAGAGATTCCGATATCAGGTATTGCGTTGTAAGACGTACGCAAGAGCAGATATGGACCCAGATCTCAATGTAGTAGTGATGAAGAGTAGGTTGAAGTATAAGACAATAGTCAGCAAGAATCAATACGAAAAGAAGTGGGATACGGAAGTACGAGGGCTATCCACAAAGTACATTACGTTTTCGTTTGTGTCCGTTAGGGGCGGGGCTAGCGCGGCCATCTTGGTGTCATGGCATTCCGCCGCTCAGTCAGCATCCTGCCGTGCTAGTGAGAGGTTCGTGCTGTACTCCGCTGAGTTACTGTGACAGTTTGAAATGTCAGCGTTAATTGAAAATGCCGCGAAGTGTGAAATGCGTGCTGTAATAAGGTTTCTGACGGCAAAAAACTGCACACCGATAGAAATCCATCGGCAGCTTTGTGAAGTGTATGGGGACAACATAATCACTGAGGGTGGAGTGCGTCAATAGGTCATAAAATTTAAAAATGGCCGAACTAACGTTCACGACGAAGAGCGAAGTGGAAGACCCAGCATAGTGACTGCCGAACTTGTCGAAAAAGTCGATGCTGGGGTCCGTGAAAACCGTAATTTCACAATAACGGAACTCTCTATGAGTTTTCCACAAATTTCACGAAGTTTGTTGCACGAAATCATTACCGAAAAGCCTGGTTACCACAAGTTTTGTGCAAGATGGATACCAAAAATCTTGACAGAGATTCACAAAAATCAGCGAATGGCTGCAGCGTTAACGTTTTTGGACGCTTACGAGAAAGATGGCGACTCACTACTCGACCGCATCGTTACTGGTGACGAAACATGGGTTAAGCATGTGAACTGCAAGACAAAATTGCAGTCAGTGCAGTGGGGGTACACAAATTCCCCCCAAAAACCTAAGAAATGCATGCAGACAATGTCGGCAAGGAAGGTGATGGCGACTGTCTTTTGGGACAGAAAAGGTGTGATTTTTGTGGATTTCCTGGAAAGAGGCACTACAATAAACTCTCAAAGGTATTGCCAAACTCTGCACAACCTCAGACGAGCAATACAAAATAAGCGCAGGGGAAAGTTGGGCTCAAAGATCTTGCTGATTCACGACAACGCCCGGGCCCACACGGCAAATGCCACTCGTGAAGTTCTCGAATCTTTTAAGTGGGAGTTGTTTCCTCATCCGCCGCACAGTCCCGACCTGGCACCGAGCGACTTCCACTTATTCCCAGCAATGAAGAAGTGGTTGGCTATGCAGCGTTTTGATGACGACGCACGGCTTCAAGAAGAGGTAACCACGTGGTTGAAGGCACAGGCGGCCGAATTTTACGACGAAGGAATTTCCAAGCTCGTCCATCGCTACGATAAGTGCCTCAATTTAAATGGCAACTATGTAGAAAAGTAGTATTTAAGTGTGGCTTTCATCTGTATATAATAAAAAAAATTTCCAATACTTTATTTATTTTTAATTCCAAAACGTAATGTACTTTGTGGATAGCCCTCGTACTAAGGAATAACGAGATACGCTTGATGTTCTCTAAGACTACAGCTACAGCAGTAAGGAATGGCTCAGTAGGCAGTACAGTTGAAGAGGAATGGACAGCTCTAAAAAAGGCAATCACAGAAATTGGAAAGAAAAACACAGGTGCAAAGAAGGTAACTACGAAGAAACCATGGGTAGCAGAAGAAATAGTTCAGTTGGTCGATGAAAGAAAAAAGTACAAAAATGTTCAGGGAAGCCGGCCGGTCTGGCCGAGCGGTTCTAGGCGCTTCGGTCTGGAACCTCGCGACCGCTACGGTCGCAGGTTTGAATCCTGCCTCGGGCATGGATGTGTGTGATGTCCTTAGGTTAGTTAGGTTTAAGTAGTTCTGAGTTCTAGGGGACTGATGACCTCTGATGTTAAGTCCCACAGTGCTCGGAGCCATTTGAATTTTGTTCAGGGAAATTCAGGAGGGACACAAATCGGTGAGGATTGAAATAAATAGGAAGTGCAGGGAAGCGAAAACGAAATGGCTACCGGAAAAATGTGAAGAAATTGAAAAATAAATTGTCAGAAGGACTGAATCAGCATACAGGAAAGTCAAAATAACCTCCGCCGAAAGTAAAGCAATGGTGAAAACACTAAGAGTGCAACGGAAACTCCACTGTTAAATGTAGAGGGGAGAGCGGATATGTGGAAAGAGTACTTTGAAGACCTCCATGACGGGGGGAGAATGTGATAGAAGGAGACACAGGAGTCGATTTAGAAGAGATAGGGGATCCAGTATTAGAATCAGAATTTAAGAGCGCTGTGGAGGACTTAAGATCAAATAAGACAGAAGGGACAGATAAAATTCAATCAGAATTTCTAAAATCATTGGGTCAAATGGCAACAAAACGACTAATCACTTTAGTGTGTAGAACGTATAGGTCTGGCGACATATCATCTGACTTTCGGAAAAATATCAACCATACAATTCCGAGGACTGCAAGAGCCGACAAGTGCGAGAATTATCGCAGAATCAGCTAAACAGTTCATGCACACAAAGTTGCGGACAAGAATAATATACAGAGAATGGAAAAGAAAACTGAGGATGTGTTAGATGACGATCATTTTGGCTTTAGAATAGGTAAAGGGACCAGGAAGGCACTTCTGACTTTGCCGTTGATAATGGA
Source organism: Schistocerca serialis cubense (assembly GCF_023864345.2). Classification (NCBI taxonomy): domain Eukaryota; kingdom Metazoa; phylum Arthropoda; class Insecta; order Orthoptera; family Acrididae; genus Schistocerca; species Schistocerca serialis. The sequence continues at coordinate 554,008,032 of NC_064641.1, forward strand.
ACCAAGAATAAAGAAAAATCAAGACACTTTCATAGGATTTGTGGACCTGGAAAAAGCAGTCGACAATGTAAAATGGTGCAAGAGGTTCAAATTCTGAGAAAAATAGGGTAAGCTATAGGGAGAAACGGATAACGTACCGTATGTACAAGAGCCAAGAGTGGACGGCCAAGAACTACGTGCTCGAATTACAAAGAGTGTAAAGCAGGGCTGTAGTTTTTCGCCCTTACTGTTCAATCTGTTCATAGCAGAAGCAATGATGGAAATAAAAGAAAGGTTCAGGATTGGAATTAAATTTAATGTGAAAGGATATCAATGACCCGTTTCGGTGATTACACTGCTGTTTTGAGTGAAAATGAAGAAGAATTACATGATCTGCTTAATGAAATGAGTACAGAATATGGTTTAAGTGTACGTCGAAGACAGGCGAAAGTATTGAGTAGTAGAATAAATGATAACAGCGCGAAACTTTACATCAAGATTGATGAAGACGAAGTAGATGAAGTTCAGGAATTCTACTACTTAGGCAGCAAAGCAACCAGTAACGGGCGGAGCTAGGATACTAAAAACAGACTACCACTAGCAAAAAGGGCATTATTGGGCAAGACAAAACTAATAGTATCAAACATATGTCTTAACTTGAGGATGAAATTTCTGAGAATGTACGTTTGGAACACAGAAATGTATGAGAGTGAGACATGGACTGTGAGAAAACAGGAACAGAAGAGAATCGAAGCATTTGAGATGTGGTGCTACAGTCGAATGTTGAAAATTAGGTGGGCTGATAAGGTACTGAATGAGTAAATTCTGCGCAGAATCGGGGAGGAAAGCAATATGTGGAAAACACTGACAAGGAGAAGGGACTGGATGATAGGAGATCTGTAAGCTATCAGGGAATGATTTTCATGGTACTAGAGGGAGCTGTAGAGGGTAAAAACTGTGAAGGAAGACAAAGGTTGGAATAGGAAACATCCAGCAAATAACTGAGGACGTGTGTTGCAAGTGCTACTCTGAGATGGAGGGGTTGGGACAGGAGAGGAATTCATGGTGGGCCGCATCAAACCAGTCAGAAGACTGACTGACGACGCAAAAAAAAAGGGGGGGGGGGGGGAAGGAGCTGCTCAACCATTGCACCCCATTCTTTTCAACCGAATGGCTCTGAGCACTATGGCTCTTAAATTCTGAGGTCATCAGTCCCCTAGAACTTAGAACTACTTAAACCTAACTAAACTAAGGACATCACACACATCCATGCCCGAGGCAGGATTCGAACCTGCGACCGTAGCGGTGGCGCTGTTCCAGACTGAAGCGCCTAGAACCGCTCGGCCATATCGGCCGGCTGCAGACAGTGATTGCGTCTCGATAACTGTAAGGCCTCTACAGAATCTAAAATGGACCGCTTCTGGTGGACCCTTTACTCTTACTAATGAATATAGTTTTTTGCTACATTATATGGATGGATCACCGTGTTCGGAGAGAATCTTAATATTGACGTGCTGATACAAAGTGGTTGGCCAACTTAATAGCCCTGCACCACCTTCGTGGCATACTCCAGAACGAGTCCGCAGCTCTTGGTCGTGCGGCAGCGTTCTCGCTACCCGCGCCCAGGTTCTCGGGTTCGATTCCCGGCGGGGTCAGGGATTTTCTCTGCCTCGTGATGGCTGGGTGTTGTGTGATGTCCTTAGGTTAGTTAGGTTTAAGTAGTTCTAAGTTCTAGGGGACTGATGACCATAGATGTTAAGTCCCATAGTGCTCAGAGCCATTTGAACTTCAGAACGAGGAATACAGGTCTCTGCGTTCGTTTGAAAGGACGGGCCAGACACATGGGTGTCAGTAGTATCAGAGTGTCCAGCAGGTCACGACACTGTCGCCTGACAAAACACGTGCAATTCACTCCTAATGCTATATTTGGACTGCCCAATGTGGATATCAGGGGTACACTGACAACAATTGAGGAAAATGTAATGCAACTTGTCAACAGCGGTGAGAGAGAACTCACTAACACGATGACAAAGGAGTTAGTCTTTTGCTGGTGGTATACTAGGTCCCTTCAGTGCCATACGAATCCCCCGCTAAGACCGTCCGACGTATACCTCTGACTTGTCCCTGGTATAAAATCCTTGAAAGTCGAAAGCCGATTCACAATAAAATATACGCAGTGGTCAAAGTAAATGTCGTATCTTGCTTTACTGCCAGTACTGAACGTAATAGGAAACGTAACTGATTTTGTTCTCTCCCGTATAGTCATAAGAAAACATAAATAAAGAAAACAACTTCATAAACACGAAAAAAAGTAAAACCTTGCAAAAGATTCCACTGCAAATACCACAAACTGTCATCTCGTATAACACGTTGTTTATGAACCAATTCCCCCTTCTAGTAAATGGAGACACTTCTGAATGCGATTAGGCGTACTTCTTACCACATTGTCTAGATAAGCCTGTGGGATAACGCTCCATTCCTCTACAGCGGCGTCTTTGACGCCCTGTAAGATTTCTGGTGGGACAGGACGATTGCAAACTGCTCGTTTTAGCGTTGCTTATGCAGTCTCAATGCATCTGAGATCTGGAGAATATGGAGGCTATTCCATCCGACTGAATCTGCGCTGCGCTAGGAAGGTGTTCACGAGATTGTGACAATTTGGATGCGTGTTGTCGCCCATCGGCGTCAGTCTCGCTCCAATACGTTCACCAAATGGAGCCATAATGCGTGCAAGGATGTCGTCCCGATACTTCACTGCAGTCGTCCTCCCATGTACTGGCAGAAGAGGCGTTCTGCGGCCATACATTAAGCCATCCTAAAATAACTGAATTGCTTTGATAATGCCGGTGGCCTACGATACATTAGGGTGTAAACGTTGTTCCCGTTGCCCCTACACCAGATTATCGGTATTGTCCGGACCTCATCAGAAAAAAGGGAAGTGTCTGACTGCTACTTAGTCTTCATAGAGTGGTTTCGTGCCTTTGCTACGCGGGCCCCACTCCGACCTCGATTTAGAGGAGGCGCATTGAGAAGCGCTGTGGCATGTGAACCCTGCTCATAGAGCCTATTTCAAATCGTTTGTGTTGACGTCTGCACTCCTGCAGCTGTCTGCAACTGCCGCAGTAGACGCAGAACATTCCGATGGAGTTTCTGCTTGCTGTGGCAACACGGAGATTCCGTATTTCTAGATTTCCGGAAAGCGTTAGGCACGGTGCCCAATTGCAGGCTGCTAACGAAGGTACGAGCTTATGGAATAGCTTCACAAATATGTAAGTGGCTCGAAGACTTCTTTAGTAATAGAACTCAGTATGTTGTCCCCGACGGCAAGTGTTCATCGGAGAACAAGGGTATCGTCAGAATTGCCCCAGGCAAGTGTGGTAGGACCACTGTTGTTCTCTATATACATAAATGATTTGGTGCACGGGGTGGGCAGCAATCTGCGGTTTTTTGCTGATGATGCCGTGGTGTACGGTAGGGTGTCGAAGATGAGTGACTGTAGGAAGATGCAAGTCAACTTAGACAAAACTTCCAGTTGGTGTGATGAATGGCAGCTAGCCCTAAATGTGGAAAAATGAAAGTTAATGTTGATTAGTAAGAAGAACAAACCTGTAATGTTAGGATACAGTATTACTAGTGTCCTACTTGAGACAGTCAAGTCGTTTAAATATCTGGGAGTAACGTTTCAAGGCGATATGAGGTGGAACGAGCATGTGAGAACTGTTGTAGGGAAGGCAAATGGCCGACTTCGGTTTATTGGGAGAATTTTAGGAAACAGTGGTACTTGAGTACTGCTCGAGTGTTTGGCTTCCGTACCAGGTCAAACTGAAGGAACACACAGAAGCAATTCAGAGGCGGACTGATAGATTTGTTACCGGTAGGTTTGAACAACACGTAAGTGTTACGGAGATACATCGGGAACTGCAATGGTATCCCTGGAGGAAAGGTAACGTTCTTTTCGTGAGAAAATTTAGAGAACCGGCATTTGAAACTGACTGTCGAACGAGTCTACTGCCGCCAACATACATTGCGCGTAAGGACCATGAAGATAATATACGAGAATTAGAGCTCATATGGAGGCATAAAGATAGTCGTTTCTCCCCCCCTCTATTTGCGAGTGGAACAGGAAAGGGAATGACTTAGTAATACAGGGTACCCTCTCCCAAACACCGTACGGTGGCTTGCAGAGTATCGATGTAGATGTTAATTCTTTTATACACAAATATCAGTGCTTCACACCTGTTGTTTTTTCCCGTAGTCAGTTATGTGACGATATTCAACTAAATCTGTCGCTATAAACTTGTTTCAGATTCTAGATACATCACCTTCACTCACAGCGACATCCGCTGCGATATCCGCCTGTCACACAATCAGTCCCTATTCCATTAGGCTGTCTATACGGAGTCCCTGATCGTGCGTTATTGTTGTCCGAACCATCCTGAAGCAAAACAAGTAAAAAAAAATGGTTCAAATGGCTCTGAGCACAATGGGACTTAACAGCTGAGGTCATCAGTCCCCTAGAACTTAGAACTACTGAAACCTAACTAACCTAAGGACATCACTCACATCCATGCCCGAGGCAGGATCCGAACCTGCGACCGTAGCGGTCGCGCGGTTCCGGACTGAAGCGCCTAGAGCCGCTCGGCCACACCGGCCGGCAAAACAACTCTCTTAATGACACACGGCTCTAGAAGTGCAATGTTTACAGATGATATGATTGCAGTAGACTGCACATACTGTCGCCTCACGGTAGAAACATGATCTGTTTCAGCTAGAACTGCATTACAAACAAACCAACGTACTGATGTCATAACCTATTTCTGGATAACAGCGTTCAGTATTAAAGTTTCAGCGATATGCAACATTTCTTTTGATCACTGTATTTTTGTCGAACATCAATACTATGTATTTCAGTTTTTAATTACATACACAAACCGATTAAGATTAAATTCTGTTTATGCAACACATTCAGGTCTTGATAGGTAGATCACAAGAGTTACCGGCATGTGTGAATTTCTTCGTATGGGTACTAAACAGTACCAGCCCTAATGCTAAGGTTTGTTCTTCCTACTCATCCGCATTGACTCACATTTAGCCACATTAGAGCTATATGCCATTCATCACAATTCCTGTCAAATGTTATCGCTAACATAAACAAGCCCGGATGTGGAGGAAGCCCAACTGGGGCAGCGGTAGATACACTGTTTACGTTGTTGATTACCTCACGGGTGACTTTGCTTGACTTTTATTCGAATTTCTGCTCTTAACGCAATTTAATTTTTCTTGATATGCGAAGATGCGGGGTTCCGTTTGTACGCGTCTCGCAATCTTTTCTCATGGTTTACAGTGTTCAAAAAAAATGGTTCAAATGGCTCTGAGCACTATGGGACTCAACTGCTGAGGTCATTAGTCCCCTAGAACTTAGAACTAGTTAAACCTAACTAACCTAAGGACATCACAAACATCCATGCCCGAGGCAGGATTCGAACCTGCGACCGTAGCGGTCTTGCGGTTTCAGACTGCAGCGCCTTTAACCGCACGGCCACTTCGGCCGGCAGATTTACAGTGTTCCAAAAAGATTCTTTCGATTTCTTAAGATTATTCTTCTATATGAATGAAGATATAAACTTGGGGGAGATTTTAAATTACGCATCAAAACTAAAAGTTTGCCTTGGAGGCCGTTGTAAGTTGGTGCTTCCGATGAGAGTCTCCTGGGTGCAGCTAACTCGCTCATTCGTTACTCAACGTAAGTCGAGTCGCGGTAGCGACAACAGGTATAACACTAGATCTATAAACGAAAGCCTTTGATGATTGTTCCAGCCGTTTCAGGACCCTGGTTGTTTATGTAAGGGGAAACAAACGGTCACCCGCGTGAGTTCGTTCAAGATATAGAGCGCATTAACCAAAGTTTTGCACGTAGTTCACAGGAGCCTACTCGTCCACATGGATCTGTATGAATCTAGGGATCAGTCTGCCTCCCCTCTCCCCCCTTTTTTTGTTTTTGCGCTGACGTTTCTGTTTCAAACCAGACACGATTCAGCTGCTACAAGCCCTTCAGAATGGTTACCCTTCACGATGGTTATTAACACTAACGTCAGGGTAAATTGTAGGAGTATACAAGATGGCGAAAAGCACGGATACAGAAAGCACGGATATGCCAACTACTATGCCAAACATGTGATAGAAGGTTTGTGGGACAAACCAACTGCCGGCCGCGGTGGTCTAGCGGTTCTAGGCGCTCAATCCCAAACCGTGCGACTGCTACGGTCGCAGGTTCGAATCCTGCTTCGGGCATGGATGTCTGTGATGTCCTTAGGTTAGTTAGGTTTAAGTAGTTCTAAGTTCTAGGGGACTGATGACCACAGATGTTAAGTCCCATAGTGCTCAGAGCCATTTGAACCATTTTGAACAAACCAACTGAACAGTCAACACCTGATACAAGGAGCGTATCCCAAATATGGAACAAGCCACTCAACTTCTGCAGAACATTGAATAGAAATGAAACACAAACGTTTTACAAGAGCGCAAGACATGAAAATAGAATAAATAATTAAAGGCACCTGTCAACTCAACGAGATAATTATTACACATACAAAAGAAAAGCAGAATACAAACTAGTACTAAACGACCAGGTGAATATGGCTAACCACTCTCTGTTTATGCTATCTGATTCTTCCTCTTCTTCGTTTCTTTCATGTGCCTTTGTCCCACATCAACTCAGGGTCGGCATGATTATGAAAGGATTTGTCATGGTTAGTTTAAGACGTGGCCGGGAGCCCTTCCTGTCACCACCCCGTAACTCCGCGGGACGGGAGGTGCGTAGCCCAAGGGTCTGCCCGTAGTGTTATTCAGGGGAAAGTGATCAAATGGTTCTAAATGTTCGCAAATCTTGCAGATCAGGCGGGACTTGAGTACCAGACCGATTATCACCTAGTGGGATGTGGGAAACAGCAATAAAACCACATCCAGGCTGGCCAGCACACCAACCCTCGTCGTTAATGCGTCGGGCGGGTTTGATCCCAGGCCAGCATACTCTCTGGACCGGAAGTGGCGCTGTAACACGGACAGCTATCGGGGCAGGTGTTTACAGCGATAATAGATTATAGACTTGATGATCAGAAGCCCGTTTCCTCTCCTATATATAAACATACACTCACTCTCACTCGCCCATACATACAAACACACACACACACACACACACACACACAAACACAAACACACACACAACCTTACATCAGCACACATACAGTCAGGCAAAAACAAGTGAAAGCAAAAGCCTAGGAAGTTGGTAACACATAGAAACAGATGACGCATAGAAACAAAACGAAAAATGACAGTTAGTGTTGTGTTTCGAAAACACAGTGATTAAATGAAAAATTGGGGAGATTGAACATGAGAAGAAACCTGCACGGTTTTAAAATAATGAACTAGGTGCACATCTCTGTACCTTTCCATTCTATTATGAAAAATTTCCACGAAATATTTTAAACCCATAACTAATGTGTGATATCCACTGAAGATACCTTGTTAAAACGGTGAAACGCATGTGGGTGTATAAAGAAAATAAAGAATTCATGTGCAACATACAAACGACATTTCTCCTGTAAACCACTGTATTTTGTATACAGCAGCTACGAAAAATGTCCACAACAAGAAATTTGTTTACGCGTGGGGCTTTATGCATTTATTTGTGTAATAGTTCTTTTCATTTGTAGCGTTCACTGAGGAGAGTACGTGTATTCAAGTAAAAGTAAAAGTAAACCCCATCACGTAAGAATATCGGAAGCCCAGCAGCAACATATGATAGTCGAACATGTGATAGAGTCTCGAATGCTCCATGTGCTTTGCCCCATTTCCCGAACAAAGATTATGGCCGTCCCTGTTTGTGGAAACGGTGTTACAGGAATTATATACCGATGTTCGAGATCTGATTGCGAGAGCATACCCAAAACTTCATTTTTCAACAGGCACCACCACTGTGGCACCTGCATCTTAGGGTATTTCTTATCAACGAGCAACCTCAATAGATCGGCCGTGAAGGGTGTGTGAGTTAGCACAGCACCTTTAGTCTTCAAAGTGACCTGCATTCATGATATGTGATTTTTTTGTGTGGATTTGTGAGAAACTGGATACAAGTACCAGCCCTTGTGACAAACGTCGCCGGCCGGAGTGGCCGAGCGGTTCTAGGCGCTTCAGTCTGTAACCGCGCGACCGCTACGGTCGCAGGTTCGAATCCTGCCTCGGGCTTGAATGTGTGTGATGTCCTTAGGTTAGTTAGGTTTAAGTAGTTCTAAGTTCTAGGGGACTCATGACAGATGGTAAGTCCCATAGTACTCAGAGCAGCAAACGTCGCTTGGCAACAGCGTTCAATGCAGTAACTCGAAACGGGTTCGCAATAGTATATGAGAGTCGTCTGGAAGTCTGTCGGTGCGTCAAGCGATGATACACTGAACATCTGACAAGTAAATGAAAATTTTAATCCTAAACGTATGTGTAGAAAGCATCGCAAGATTGTACATGTATATATGTGAAACACATACGCTTGTAAAATCGGATGATTCTTTTGAAAATGAAAACTTTGTAGCTCTAAGCGCAGGTTAAAATTTACGTCAGAATGGTTCAAATGGCTTTAAGCACTATGTGATTTAACATCTGAGGTCATCAGTCCCCAGGATTCAGAAGTACTTAATCCTAACTAACTTTAGGACAGCACACACATCCATGCCCAAGGCAGATACAGCCTCAAGAAATCGGGTGAATTATGTTGAAACACTCTTAATACTTTTATCGCAGAATTAATTTAACGCCAGACCCAAACCGCTCCATAGGTCTGTAGCAGGATATGGCGTGATACATGGCTTTAAATGACTCGTCGCCGATCAGTCACTGTCCAATGGCAAGGCTCTTCACACAATCTTAAGCGTCGCTTAGCAATGACTACAGAAACATATGGGCGAACTTGCAGGATGCTGCAGTGGAAAGTAGGTCCGCAACTTGTTTTGTAATTGAACTAAACGATTGTAGCTCTGTCATAAGCTGCATCGAGAAGCATCTTTTTTTATTCTTGATGGTGACTAGTTGCGACCACTTGTGCCCATTTTCAACCCACCCTTATCGTGTAGTCTGTGTACAAAAACTGTCCCTGCAATAATGATCAAAGTAGCACTATGATTGACTCAATAACAGTAAACAGACCACATAGAACTGACATTAGAGAAATTCTCAATGCAAGTTATGACGGAGTTACCACAATTTATTTCAGAAATATAATTATGGTCTATGAGCTACTCGACCGTTGCACCCTTTTTTTTTTAACTCCTTACGCCGAAGCATTGTGCTAGCTCGGCTCCTGGTGGGACTTCGGAACTAACCTGAGATTCCTACTGTTGATTTAAAACGGTTCTTACGACCATCCTCCGCAATGCTCGATGGTGCCTGTCCGTCAGCACGTGAGGTTTGCCTGGTCTTGGTTTAGCTGTGATTGTTCCTTCTAGTTTCCACTCCACAGTCACATCACCAACACTCGTTTATGGCAGCTTTTCAGTGGGTGATATGCCCCTGATGGATTTGTTATTTAGGTGACATAATGAGTAGTCCATGTTCGAAATTACCTAACCGAACCATGCTTCTGTTGTGTTTCTCTACTGATAACAGTATAATTGCATAACCCCACTGGCTGGCTGGTCCGTCTCTCGTAACACATAATGGTCAGTTCCGCATAGTCAAGGGATGTCCGAATACTTTTGAACATATACTGTATAAAAATGCTGAGTCGTTTAGGACGAAACACCTCTTTGATTTCCAATATGGTAAAAGATTTCGAAACAAGGTTCTCGAAAAATGATGGTAGGCAGAGAGATACTAAGTTTGTTTCCTCTTTAATCCTCATAAAAGCCGCCGATATTCAACGCAAGACTGCAGAAAGTAAGCGCTATGCAAGGAAATTTAAAACCTCAGTTTGCAAACACACAGATGGAGCTTTTTGTTTAAGGTCTGCGTGGGATCCTGGTCTCTCGCTTGTCAAAATCAGAGGGACAGAGCTAACACTAGCTCGTCCGTTAGTTACTAGTTTTCACTATCGATAACTTCTGGCATCGATCAGCTTCGGTTGTATGGTAACGCTAGTGTTTACAGTGAGAGAGAGAGAGAGAGAGAGAGAGAGAGAGAGAGAGAGAGAGAGATAGAGAGAGAGAGAGTGTGTGTGTGTGTGTGTGTGTGTTATCTTTTCGGGATTGCTCTGCAAACGAACGTCTTGAATTCCCTAGCACAGCGCTTACTTTATGCTGTTTTGCCTTGAAATGACCGGGTGTGCACCTGTCGAAATATCGACGGTTGTCGACGACGTCACCCGGCTACATTCCCGAAAAATATTTGAACACTCAAGTCTCATAACTCCTGTCTAAAACGAGCTACCAAAACACGTAGTTTTTATAGTGCGATACACTTTTGTACGCCATTGGAAATTATTAATAATAAAAAGAGTTCAGATCTCAATAAATTATTTATTTTTAATTTCGGCAACGTTTTCGGCCCATACTAACATCATCAGACCAGAAGATAGAGAGAGTGCCGATGGACGGAGACAAGGGGTACGAGCGCTTGTTGTGGAAAGGGGCCGGCACGCTTCGGCTTTGCTGTTTACACGGTCGACGATACGCTGGGAAGAGTGGTTAGTTCCTCGCACGAGTATGTAACAAGCACGCTGCCTCGAAGCAGACGGCGATGCACATAACGCGACTGCGGAGGCCAGATACATGAAGTGTAAATGCAGTCGTTGTGTTGGCAGAAGGGTTTGCAAGAGGCACTTTCACTCGACAATATTATACCGTCATCATTTTGGGGGAATAACACTCTATGGCGTGTTGATATCATACAGATGAACCTTGTCGTCAAGGCTTGTCTTCTGTTCATTGGGCAGAGTTTTTCTTAGACTCGATGGCTGCTTAAGTACCTGTTTTGCAAAAGCAAATTATGAAGTGTGGGTAGGTACTATTTACGGAACTAGTTGATGCTCACTGGTGTCAGGTTGTTTATTAATAACGCTGGTACAAGGCCGCTTACCGCGCCTACAGTATTAAACGATTGGCGTTGAAATATATCCGGCCGCGGTGCCCGAGCGGTTCTGCGCGCTTCAGTCCGAAACCGCGCGACTGCTACGGTCGCAGGTTAGAATCCTGCCTCGGGCATGGATGTGTGTGATATCCTCAGGTTAGTTAGGTTTAAGTAGTTCTAAGTTCTAGGGAACTGATGACCTCCTATGTTAAGTCCCATAGTGCTCAGAGCCATCTGAACCATTTTTGTCGAAATATCCTTACTCGTATTTGGCCTCCACAAGTATTGTTACTCTTGGCCTCTAATATTGAGCTGTTTCAGCTGTAAGAGCTGTTACTGTCTTGCGTTTCTGAGGACTGAGGTAGACGGACACAGGTTACCGACGGACACCGTATGTGAAGTAGCAGCAGCTGGGACATGAACAGACGTTAATAAAATAGGAGCTATATTACACTCCTGGAAATTGAAATAAGAACACCGTGAATTCATTGTCCCAGGAAGGGGAAACTTTATTGACACATTCCTGGGGTCAGATACATCACATGATCACACTGACAGAACCACAGGCACATAGACACAGGCAACAGAGCATGCACAATGTCGGCACTAGTACAGTGTATATCCACCTTTCGCAGCAATGCAGGCTGCTATTCTCCCATGGAGACGATCGTAGAGATGCTGGATGTAGTCCTGTGGAACGGCTTGCCATGCCATTTCCACCTGGCGCCTCAGTTGGACCAGCGTTCGTGCTGGACGTGCAGACCGCGTGAGACGACGCTTCATCCAGTCCCAAACATGCTCAATGGGGGACAGATCCGGAGATCTTGCTGGCTAGGGTAGTTGACTTACACCTTCTAGAGCACGTTGGGTGACACGGGATACATGCGGACGTGCGTTGTCCTGTTGGAACAGCAAGTTCCCTTGCCGGTCTAGGAATGGTAGAACGATGGGTTCGATGACAGTTTGGATGTACCGTGCACTATTCAGTGTCCCCTCGACGATCACCAGTGGTGTACGGCCAGTGTAGGAGATCGCTCACCACACCATGATGCCGGGTGTTAGCCCTGTGTGCCTCGGTCGTATGCAGCCCTGATTGTGGCGCTCATCTGCACGGCGCCAAACACGCATACGACACCAAGGCAGAAGCGACTCTCATCGCTGAAGACGACACGTCTCCATTCGTCCCTCCATTCACGCCTGTCGCGACACCACTGGAGGCGGGCTGCACGATGTTGGGGCGTGAGCGGAAGACGGCCTAACGGTGTGCGGGACCGTAGCCCAGCTTCATGGAGACGATTGCGAATGGTCCTCGCCGATACCCCAGGAGCAACAGTGTCCCTAATTTGCTGGGAAGTGGCGGTGCGGTCCCCTACGGCACTGCGTAGGATCCTACGGTCTTGGCGTGCATCCGTGCGTCGCTGCGGTCCGGTCCCAGGTCGACGGGCACGTGCACCTTCCGCCGACCACTGGCGACAACATCGATGTACTGTGGAGACCACACGCCCCACGTGTTGAGCAATTCGGCGGTACGTCCACCCGGCCTCCCGCATGCCCACTATACGCCCTCGCTCAAAGTCCGTCAGCTGCACATACGGTTCACGTCCACGCTGTCGCGGCATGCTACCAGTGTTAAAGACTGCGATGGAGCTCCGTATACCACGGCAAACTGGCTGACACTGACGGCGGCGGTGCACAAATGCTGCGCAGCTAGCGCCATTCGACGGCCAACACCGCGGTTCCTGGTGTGTCCGCTGTGCCGTGCGTGTGATCATTGCTTGTACAGCCCTCTCGCAGTGTCCGGAGCAAGTATGGTGGGTCTGACACACCGGTGTCAATGTGTTCTTTTTTCCATTTCCAGGAGTATATATTTCTAATTATGTATAAATGTGAAGTCTGTGAGAGTTAAAATCAGCTAGTTGCCTTTGATTCCTCTACAAATTGCTACAGATTTTCTGTCTATTCAGTAGAAGTAGTTAATTTCGGAATTCTACGTAACCTTAAGGTTTTCACATTTAGTTTTGTTATGCATATTTGTGTTTAGTGAGTCAGTGTGGAAAGGAGCAGTTTACTAGTTTACATAGTGTGAACGCAACAAAAATTTCGAAAGGGCGAGTAGCATTTAAAAAGTGGCATACTGGGTTGAATTTTATACGTTAAACTGTGAAGTGTTTATAGTTATTGGAACGGCTGGAATATTGTCTGAAATATTTTTCTTAAGAAAGGAATTTCATTTTGATGTGTTAAGTGATTGCTCTTTTCAAGTAAGGTGGGTTAAGGAAAAATACGAGACTGCTCCCTGCGGTATAATAGTAATGAGATTTGTTTCGTATATTCATCGGTGACCAAAGTACTGTGCTTCTCACCTTAATAAATGTTAAAAACAGTAATGTTTTCCCTACCCTGTCAACCACTCAATCCTTTTCCCGTTGTGGTCCAGGATCTGATTCACACAGTTGCTGAGTAGCTCCTACTGGTGCCTGTCACACATTGCTGCTGCTGTGGTCCGCGTGCCCCATTGCCTGGAGCGAAGGGCGCGAGGCGATGTGGCGCAGCTGTCGGCGTGGCGATCAATGGGCCGTCCGTAATCGCGGCCACTTACCCGTGAATACTGCTGACTGCCGCACTGCCACCGCCTAACGAAGGGCCCAGTCGTGCGAGGGCAGCCGGCAAGCGGCCGATGCAGCTAAACGGCAACGCCGCCGCAGCGCCTTCCCAGAAGACGGCCGTGTCGGTGAAAGCTGAGAAACGTGCTCTTCCTTACAGATAGCACTACACAATGTTCAATATTTGTGTGCAGCACCTGTCCATTTGAGTTACTGCGTAGTGGCTTGGCTGCAAACTGGCCGAAATGTTAAAATTCACTGTCAGCCAACGCAGTTTGGGATCTGAGACGTTGTTTTTAAAAAGGAATGTACTAAAATCTTCTCGTCTTGAGGTTTGAAACCATACATTGCTCTGCAAAACTTAGGGACAATATATATAAAGTAACATAAGATATTAACAATCCGCTAGAAATAAATTCAGGTGCAGAGAACTGTAAGGGCCTAAAGCACACCGTCGTCTATTTCGAGTTGTATGTATGCATGCTCCTGACCTCTGTTGATCTTATGGTGAACCAGCTTTAAGGGTGCTATACCCCTACACTCTATATACAGGGTGTTACAAAATGGTACGGCCAAACTTTCAGGAAACATTCCTCACACACAAATAAAGAAAAGATGTTATGTGGACATGTGCCCGGAAACGCTTAATTTCCATGTTAGAACTCATTGTAGTTTCGTCAGTATATACTGTACTTCCTCGATTCACCGCCATGATTTCATACGGGATACTCTACCTGTGCTGCTAGAACATGTGCCTTTACAAGTACGACGCAACATGTGGTTCATGCACGATGGAGATCCTGCACATTTCAGTCGAAGTGTTCGTATGCTTCTCAACAACAGACTCGGTGACTGATGGATTGGTAGAGGCGGACCAATTCCATGGCCTCCACGCTCTCCTGACCTCAACCCTCTTGACTTTCATTTATGGGGGCATTTGAAAGCTCTTGTCTACGCAACCCCGGTACCAAATGTAGAGACTCTTCGTGCTCGTATTGTGGACGGCTGTGATACAATACGCCATCCTCCAGGGCTGCATCAGCGCATCAGGGATTCCATGCGACGGAGGGTGGATGCATGTATCCTCGCCAACGGAGGACATTTTGAACATTTCCTGTAACAAAGTGTTTGAAGTCACGCTGGTACGTTCTGTTGCTGTGTGTTTCCATTCCATGAGTAATTTGATTTGAAGAGAAGTAATAAAATGAGCTCTAACATGGAAAGTAAGAGTTTCCGGACACATGTCCACATAACATATTTTCTTTCTTTGTGCGTGAGGAATGCTTCCTGAAAGTTTGGCCGTACCTTTTTGTAACACCCTGTATAAACATCTGCGGAAAGTTTTCTCACCGATTTCTCTGATATATACGTCCACAAGAGCCCAAAGCAGTAATTTTCAGTGCAGTAGAAAGGTTCACTTTTCTTCATAAAAGGTGAAAGCTCTTGAAGGAATGTCCCATCATAACGTCATGTTCCATGGTTTCAGCATTCCACTCTGCAAAACGGACGCTGAGGATTTCAGAACCTTTAATAGTGTGATAGACGCCACTAATAGACGAAAAGTTTATCTTCGTGATGAAAATGTATGTTTCAGAAATTACGCAAAGATGAAGTTTTCAACAGGACTCTGTTAACTGTTGTTTAAAGTAATATATTCTTCACTGGAGTCGTGGGAGGCAACCATTTTCTTGAAGTCACATCGAGGAAGTCCACAATTTATCATTTCCCCTCAGTTCGTAAATGCCTTGCAGAATGTAGTGCCTAAATACTTAGATGGAAGGCAAACATCAACCTTTAAACACAAAGCCTTAACAAAACGACTAGATCACACTTGAAACAGACAGACTTAACAAAACTACTAGATTTCATGGGTAAAGGGAACAGACATTGTTACCTGAATCTCAAGCCAGAAAATGTGCTTCACGAAAATGATGATAACGAGGACCTTGAAGTGTTGGTGCTGATGATAACTGTGTGAGAGGAGCATTTAGTATGTGTCCTTTACGTTCTGATTCTAATTTCACATTAATTAGAAACAATACAACAGTCAAAAAGGTACTACTGTCAATAACTTCTGTATGAAAATGTTGTGGATAATAATAATTCTAAGTATTAACGAAAAAAAATGAAATGAACGTATTGCATCGTTGGCCCGGAGGGCCCATCCGGGGAAGTTCGGCCTCCAAGTGCAAGTCTTATTTCAGTCGACGCCACATTGAGCGACTTGCGCGCCGGGGATGAGGACGAGATGATGATCAGGACAACACAACACCCAGTCCCCGAGTGAAGAAAATCTCCAATCCGGTGGGGAATCGAACACGGGGCCGCTTGCACGGGAGGCAAGCGCGTTATCACCCAGCTAACCAGGCGGACATTAACGAAAATTTAACAGTATGAAATGGATATATGATTTTTTATAGAAAAATAGGATGTTGAGACTTCGTTCGAAAGCAAGTCAGACGTATGAGACTGGTAGTATGCCTACAAATCTGATTTTCAGAAACATCTATTTTTCTCAATACTTTGTTGCTGTACTTTAGGCCTGTATGATTCTTAGTGCCTCAAAGTGCTGGAGCACGTTGCCGGACGACTCCCAGTCCTGCACAGAAAGCTGCACGTCATATGACGTGGTGTCAGCGTGACAACACGAGGCAGTTGAAGGAACGGGAAAAGACACTGTGTGTCCGTCAATAAGTAGTTACGGATGAGCGCGATGGTCGTGTTCTGCATTACACCATAGACCGAAGACAACATCTGATGACTTCACGAAGGGAAGAATCATCGGCATACGGGAAGAATCATTGGGTAACTGGAAGAATGACGAAGTGAGCCGAGTCTACCCCAAGAGTTTCGTATGGCTCACAGCATTGCTTCAAGTGCATGGGGAGCATCATTCTGAACCATAGGAACTGCTGCCGAACGAGAGGAGGTGATCGACCACGGTCAACTACAGTAGCAGATGACCGCTACATTGTGCATAACATAAGAGGGGACCCAAATCAAACAGTGGGAACATTTGCAACTACTGTTAACAGGACTGTAGGGCACGCTGTCTCATGTTCCACAGTGGCACGACGACTGTGTGAAACTGGTCTCTTTGGCCGAAGACTAGTACATTGTGTTCCGTTGACACCTGCGCATCCCAGGGACTGTTACCAATGATGCCAGGAGAATAGCAACTGGACCACTGAGGAGCGGGTTCGCATTCTCTTCTCGGATGAGAGTATATGTAGTCTGAGTAGTTACTCTGGACATACCCTCATATGGCGAATGATGGGAATACACAATCGACCCGATAACATTGCCGAACATGATTGTTTGCTCGTCCAAGAGTTATGCTGTGGGGAGGCATAATGCTACTTGGGCGTACAGACCTCCAGATCTTTGAACACGTACACTCGCCGGTCAACGTTATTGCGACCCCTTACTATGCCTCTTTTCAGTGTTCACTCGGCCCTGACTTCATTTTTATGGATGATAATGCTGGACTTCATCAAACTTCTCACATCGAGGAGCTCTTGAAACGAGAAAAAATTCGGCGTGGCATTCCCCCGACTTAAGTCTCATCCAGCAAATGTGGGATGCGTTGAGGAGAGTATTACAGCACGTACACACACACCAATGACCATCCAGCGGTTGTCAACGCGCTGCTGGAGGAATGGAACGCCCTTTTCTTTGAGTCATCAGTCTTCTGATCGATCTTATGCGACCTGCCACGGATTCCGCTTCTGTGACAACTTCTTCATCTCAGATTAGCACTTGCAACCTAAGTCCTCAGTTATTCTCTGGATTTATTCCAATGTCTTTCTTCTACAGTTTTTACCCTCTATTGGTCCCTTTAGTAACATGGAATTTATTTCCTGTTGTCTTAGCAGATGTTCTACCATCCTGTCCCTTGTTCTTGTCAGTATTTTCCGTATATTCCTTTCCTCGCCGAGTTTCCAGACAACCCTTCATTCCTTACCTTATCAATCCACCTAACTTTTAACATTCTTCTGCCACTCCACATCTCAAATGCTTCGATTCTCTTCTGTTCCAGTTTTCCCTCAGTACATGTTTCGCAACCGTACAAAACTTCATCCATAAACTAAGGCCTATTTTTGATACCAGCAGACTCTCTGCCAGTGCTAGTCTGCTCTTTACGTCCTCCCTGCTGCGTCTGTCACGGATTATTTTGCTACCTAGGTAGGAAAATCCCTTAACTTCATCTACTTCGTGATTTTCGATTTACTCTCAACCCATTCCATTCAGCATATCCCGTAATTCTTCTTCATTTATACTCAGGATAGCAACGTCATCAGCGAATCTTATCATTAATATATTTTCCCCTTCAATTTTAATTTCATTCTTGAATCTTTTTTATTTCCAACATTACTTCTTCGAAGTAAAGGTTGAACAGTATTGGGAAAGACTACACCGTCGTCTAACACCTTTTTTAAGTCGAGCACTTCGTTCTTGGTCTTCCGCCCTTGTTGTTCACTCTTGGTTCTTGTACACTTCACCTATTACCCATCTTTCGCTACAGCTTACCCTTATTTTCTCATAATCGACAAATCCTGTGAAATTATCTTGATGGTTTCTGTTTATTCTTACTTCCATTATCAACTGCAACGTCACAATTGCCTCTCTGGTGTCTTTCCCTTTCCTGAAGCCAACTGATCGTCATCTAACACATCCTCAATATTCTTTTCCATTCTTATGTACATTATTCTTGTAAGTAACTTTCAAAAATGGTTCAAATGGCTCTGAGCACTATGCGACTTAACTTCTGAGGTCATCAGTTGCCTAGAACTTAGAACTAATTAAACGCAACTAACCTAAGGACAGCACACACATCCATGCCCGAGGCAGGATTCGAACCTGCGACCGCAGCAGTCACTCGGTTCCAGATTGTAGCGCCTAGAGCCGCACGGCCACTCCGGCCGGGCGTAAGTAACTTTGGCGCATGAGCTGTTAAGCTGGTTGTGCGATAATTATAGCTCTATCACCCCCAGATCTCCTTACCAATTTTGAGGCTATCATGGGAACACGTTACAGAGCATGCATTTCGGTGATCACACACACTATTAAGAACCATTTCCCGCGTTTTGTAATTATAAAATAAATAAAATAAAATAAAATAAAATAAAATATTAATTATGTATTATTATATGATAGTGATTGGTTGTAATTAATATTTGCGTATCTGGAACTTGGACGTTTAATTATTCGGTATCAGACGCTTGACAATGGCTTTTTCGTAAATGTAATGTTATTCGTAGTTGACCGTGAAATAAGACTCAAATAATCGGACTTCGTATTTAAATCGTTTCCAAAGACTGCTGCGGTAGGTGCGGACTCAAATCTAAATCTCAATATTAGAATAATTTGCCAGCCATGTCAATACGTCGTACAGAGGTGACTGTCTACTAAACATAAAAAGTTTACACAGTTAGTTAAATCAGATATATTCAACGAATAAGCCTACAGTTAAATAATTCTACTTACTTTCATAAATATAAATTCTTTACAGATTCGAGTGCCTAGTAAGATTGCAACTCGCAGTGATCTTATATAACATTAAATATGGCGGTGTGCCAGTCAATAAAATATCCGTGCTTCCAGCACCACTTGTGCAAGACCTCTCTCTCCTTAATCAAACATAAGAGTATCGTAATTGTGTTTTTGTTTTATCAGCGACACAGCGCTGCAGTTCTGTGCCATAGGCTTTATTTATTTCTCACAGATTAATTATTTAATTAAGATTTCGCGTTTCCGAGGAAACTCACGCACGGCATGCAAATGTGCCTTTATATTGCCCCCTGAATTGCGAGGCGAAAGGACACACCTGCAGGCGAGCAATTCACCTAAAGGCACAAGAAAATCTAAGTTATCTACAACTATTTACATGACTTACATTATACTGTATATTATATACAAAATTTGAATGACGCGCGTGCGCCGAAAAAGTTCTTATGTTGGCAAAACAGAGTGCGCGCATGCGCAGAAGCGTCTGTGTAACTCCGGCACTGCCGTTATATCGTAAATTTAGATCACGCGGTACAGTATTGCAGTTCATATTGTTCGTGTGCGCGCGCATTTCTTAGTCGTTGCACAAAGAAAATATTCCACCAAGATTACATATGAAGACTACATTCTATGACAGGTAACTTAGTTTTAAAATTACAATATTTGTTATAATACAATACAACTTTAGATTGTTGAATGTTCTTAGTTACATAGCATTGCAATGAAATGCTTCAATGAAAAATGTCCTGTTGTTTCAGGTGCGTTGACCTATACACATCGTGTCGTTATTACAGTTTATATTCATCTACTGCACAGTACTGTTTCACAGGTTAGTGTCGTCGTGGTAAAGTTTTTTGATCACAGTAACATCGCTGTATAACAACGTGATTGATACATAAGCATGTCCATTTCCTATTTCCATTATAGTCGTTGTGATGCAGTTCGTTGTGACAAAAAGCATTGTTTATTACAGATCAGACGTGACCCGTCGAGTAATTAGTCCATATGCAGTTCGTTTTCGATATTCCGTGGAAGCTTGGTTGCAGAACCTCGGACGGCACATAGCTGGCGTCGATCCTTGGACAGTCCAGGTAAGTGTGTCCGTCACATTTCGAGAACATACCATTCCCTGAAGTTCCAACCAAAATTCTTCCACTCGTCGTGTTGTTTTCTGGACAGGCACGTTGTGACCATTTAGTCCAGTTAACATCTTGAAGTTAGATACTGTAGTAATGTCACTAGACGATGCACCAATTACGCACTTCACATTTTCAGTTTTTTTTTTTTTTTAAATATAGCTCACCTAAATGTTCGTAGTTACTCATCAAAGAAATCGTTCATCGCGTTTCCAAAGGTACGATGCATGATGAATGTCATTAACAGTTTCTTTCACATAGGTTTCTGCATAGTTGCAGACTTAGTAATGTACGTTAATGTCCGTGATCAGTGGTTCACTACGCATTTTTTTTAAAAAAGTTTTTCACATTTTGGCACTCGTTATCGTTCAAATTTTCACATAGTAACAGTTACATTATACATCAGTTAAAAAAAAACATAAGTAATCATACATATACATGTCACATATTTTCTTAGCATAAACATAATACAGTTACACATAAACATGTTTACATCATTATTACATAGCTATAAATTATTACATTGTGTCACATTTGATTACATGGATTGCAGATATTTACGTCCTCTTTAACGGTTTTGCTGGGATTTTATCGATGTTTTTTTTTTTGTGATGTCATCTGAAATTAAGATAGGTTAGACACAACATTCATTACATCAGTAGGCAAGACCAGGCGTTTTCACTACTCAATAAATATTCAAAATAATAAGAGACGGAAAACTGTTCGATTCCTCGCGTTTTGTGCGTGTGTGTATAGTGTCTGTGTGGCCTTGGCTACTGGTAGATGCTTTTCTTGCTGAGAGATGTGCGTCTAATCTATTTCTCGAAGTAAAAGATCGCTTCACAGATGACGTCTGTCGGTTCGTCAGGTGTCATACCAAGTCAGTGGTACCTACAGTCACAAATGTTCCGTGAAAAATTTATATATCATTCACTGCTACGTAATCATAAATTTTGCTTTAATATTCAGTCTTCTCGGTGGTGCCGCGGCGTTGAAAGAAAAGTTCTTCTGTCTTCAACTGCGTCACTGGAACCGCTGAAATGAAAATTTCTATACTGCTTATTATCTATGTTGTAATTTGTTCTAGTTCTTGCCACACAGCAGGTCGATGAGATAACGGTACGTTATATGTCAGTGGTAGAAGATCTTGTGAGGCTTAACTTCAATCTTGTAGACATACGTGTTGATAACACCTAATCGTTTGGTAAAAACTTGTAAATATTTGGATAACACTTCCTGTAGTTTTATACGTTCATGTACACTGAGAGCTGTAGCTTCATTTATCTTATGATCAAGCAATGTTTTCAAGTCCATTAGCTCTGTGTCAGATGAGTGTGTGTGCGTGTCTTGAATGTCATTGTCAAGTACTAACTGAACCTTGTACCCTGTACAGTGTTTGTCATGCTTTAGAGTTCTCCTGTCCAAATCAATAATAAATACACTGCCTTTATCATTTAAAATACATTTACCTTTGGAGAAGTCTATAATGCAGTCCTTCTCGCTCATAATATCTATTCCTAATATGCAATTTGTCACAAGGTTTTGTACAACCAGGAATGGCCATTGTACGGTTCCATTCCCTATTTTAATGTTTACAAAAACTTGCTTCGTAACCCTACATGACTTATTACCTAGAGCGGTAGTTATTTTACAGTTTTGGGCAGGAAACTCAGGCACAGGCTCCAATTCACACATCTTTTTATAGAAATTAAAAGACAAAACGCTCACAGCTGCACCTGTATCTAAGATAATAGTAGTTGGAATCCCACCTACTACACCAGTAGTAGATGCTAAAACAATTTCATTTGTGTTTGAACGACATTGTGTACTGTCTTGCAAAAGTTCATCTGATATATTGTCATTGTGGTTGTATCTTATAAATAAAACAGGTAGCTTTTGTTTAGAATTATTAGGCATATCAATATTTTGTTGTTCAATTGTGGTGTCAAATAACTGGTTAACATCGAAGTCGCCCCCCAAGAATTCTTCAGCCACGACCCGGGGCATAGAAGTGACTGTTTCTAGTTTGTTGGATTAGCATTTGTACTAGGTACTGACACAGACTGAGGTTGTGTATCAGGTGTCATTTCTATTATATTCACATTCGGATATTGCCTATTGTGATCTCCAAACTTTTGCGGTTGTTGTTGCTGTTGCGCATTATAACTTACCTGTCGGTCGTAAGGTATGCTCCAATTTTGTCCTGGTGGCTGCTGTGGTAAAGCAGTGTTTGAATGAAAGTATTGATCGCTACGAGTCCAGCCTTGATGCTGTCTTGGCTCGTAGTTATTATTATTTCTATTTCTGTTTGTGTTTTTGTTGTTACATTTGTATCCGTTGTTACCGTTGTTGTTATTACCGCGGTGCCTTTTGTATGGATTGCCGCATGAAGTGTTATTACTGTTGTAATTGTTGTTTGTATTGGAATACGCGTGTTGATTTTGATTTCCGTATTGAGACGGCATGTGAGTTTGCTGTTTTTGCTGTACCGCGTATCCAACTGTGGGCGCGCCAGAATTGAGTTGGCAAGCCTGCATGTTTTGCATACCACTAGTATAAACATTGTGGCTGCTGTTTTGCCGCGCGAAGCGCTGATCTTCTAGTAACATGTCAACCGAATCTAAAGCTGTTAAAAAATAATCTGGATCGTCATCCGGAATATGTAAGAGTTTTTCTTTAATGTTGAAAGGCAATTTGGCCTTCAACGCACGGAGTATATCACGTGTTGCGACTGGTTCGTCTAAAAAATGTCCCATGTTCAAGTATTTTTCAAAATATCTGCGTAAGTTACCATTTTTACTGTTAAAAGTTTCAGGTTCTAAAATTTGTCTCCTGAGTCGCTCCTGGACGGATTGCGACCAGAATTTGTTCAGAAAGGCACGCTCAAACTCACTGTACGTGGTACATACGTCAGCTTGACTGTATGCCCAGACAGCTGCATCGCCTTGGATGTAACCGACAATATATGAAATCTTTTTCCGGTCACTCCAAGTGCGTGGAAATGCGTTACTAAAAGATTTAAGAAAAATCACCGGATGAATGGTTCGTTT
Organism: Schistocerca serialis cubense; assembly: GCF_023864345.2. Taxonomy (NCBI): domain Eukaryota; kingdom Metazoa; phylum Arthropoda; class Insecta; order Orthoptera; family Acrididae; genus Schistocerca; species Schistocerca serialis. The sequence goes on from NC_064641.1 coordinate 554,031,357, forward strand.
CTCTGGGATAAAAGCCTGAAATTGCCTGTGTTTTATTAAGCTTTCTTCTTCCTTTGCATTATGATATGGATTTGTTCCACTGTAATTACTGCAATGTTCAGCTGGCGAGTAATTACGATAATGTTGTTGTGGTTTACCATGATAATAGCTTGTGTTTGTGTTTGCACGTTGTGGTATGTGTTGTTGTCGTGGTGTGTTTTGTTCTTGTGTGTATGTTGTGTGCGGTATGTGTGCGTCACACTCGTATGTATATTGGTTTCTGAACTGTACATTTTGACTGATATTTTCGTTACATTCAGACTGTGGTTGATCGGTGAATTGTCTCATGGGTGCAGTGACGGATTGTACTGCGTCACTAATCAGCTGTTTGTTATTAGTGATGTATTCCGCTACGGAGTCGTGCACAATTGTTGGTAAATTTTCACGTATGCATCTATCAAAATGTTTGTCTTTGTTCTCTACCCAATCATGAAATTCTTTATTAATATTTTGAAAATGAGCTGTGGCATCAGATTGTAAGATGTCAGTCAGGTGTTGTTCAACATCGTCAAATTTATTCTGCACGTCAGTAATTCGTTTTTCAAGGTTGTCGTGTACTGAAGGATATGTTTGAATTTGTTCAGTAAGAGCTTCACACGTGACATTAAGGTTTTTTAATTGTGTCTGTAAAAGTGCTACGTCATTTGTAGTCTTTTCTTGTCTCGTATTAAGCTTGGAAAATTTCGTACTGAGTTCAGTCATCTGTTTGGTCAGTGTGGCGTCTATAAGTTCCACACGTTTACACAAAGTGTCATTACATGCCTTGATTGCTATGAGGTCAGATTTAATTTCGTCATTTTGTGTCTTTAAGGTTGCCATGTTTTCCGCGTTCTGTTTCATTAGCATTTGTAACATGTTGGCAATGTTTACTGTTTGCAAGGTCTCTGCCCCCGCTGCGTCATTAGACGTGACTTCATGTATTAACATGGGCTCTGACTGAGACTTTGAAATTTTTGTGGTGGACGGCCTATTGTCAAAATTTCCGTTAACACTTGCGTCAATATTTGATGAATCGTCACTACCGGTTGCTGTCGTAAAGTCATTTTCTAACATTTGTCTCTCGTCCGAGTCGGATTGCGTCTGAATAGTATGTCTTTGCTGTTCCATCTTTGCGTATTGTTTTCTAGTTATGACCATGCCACACGTGATATATATTTCAAGAAATTAATGTTTGACACTGGTTTTAAAATAAAATGCAGTTGAGCATGAATCGCTCGTAGCAACAATGGCTGTTTGTTAATTTAAAAATGTAAACTGAATATGGGATTATTGTTAATGGCTGCTGTCCATGTTACAACGTATCGTACAGAAGTCGGCCATATTGTACACTCGTGTATTGGTATTGTTGCAGAAGTTATTGTTTAAGGAAAAGTACTGAGAATGAAATTTATCACTGAAAACTGCTACGCGCGAAAGAAATACTACAGAATCTACTGAAGAGCTAATACACTGAATTATGCGTCTGGTCAAGCCTGCCAATGCAAAGATGCTGCGTCTTACCTTATTTTGCTGGAAGCTTCATTGCGTCTTCCCGCAAAATTTTAGAATTGGAAAATATCTTCAGATTTTTGTTATTTCTCATATAGTCAAGTCCAGGTCCAGAAAGTTGATTTTTCACATGAAACAAAGAGAACAATGTAACAAATGACAAAATAACAAGTCCGACACGCAGTCGCCAATATAAAATAAATAAAATAAAATAAAATAAAATATTAATTATGTATTATTGTATGATAGTGATTGGTTGTAATTAATATTTGCGTATCTGGAACTTGGACGTTTAATTATTCGGTATCAGACGCTTGACAATGGCTTTTTCGTAAATGTAATGTTTTTCGTAGTTGACCGTGAAATAAGACTCAAATAATCGGACTTCGTATTTAAATCGTTTCCAAAGACTGCTGCGGTAGGTGCGAACTCAAATCTAAATCTCAATATTAGAATAATTTGCCAGCCATGTCAATACGTCGTACAGAGGTGACTGTCTACTAAACATAAAAAGTTTACACAGTTAGTTAAATCAGATATATTCAACGAATAAGCCTACAGTTAAATAATTCTACTTACTTTCATAAATATAAATTCTTTACAGATTCGAGTGCCTAGTAAGATTGCAACTCGCAGTGATCTTATATAACATTAAATATGGCGGTGTGCCAGTCAATAAAATATCCGTGCTTCCAGCACCACTTGTGCAAGACCTCTCTCTCCTTAATCAAACATAAGAGTATCGTAATTGTGTTTTTGTTTTATCAGCGACACAGCGCTGCAGTTCTGTGCCATAGGCTTTATTTATTTCTCACAGATTAATTATTTAATTAAGATTTCGCGTTTCCGAGGAAACTCACGCACGGCATGCAAATGTGCCTTTATATAATGTCCAGAGGACCATCACGAATCGCAGTGGCTTCAGTGTAATTGTCGTCTTTGAATAAAAATCTGTTCTACGAAAACCAACATGGATTCCGTAGTCAGAGATCTTTTGAAACATAGCTTATTCTCCTTGTCAATGATCCAAGACGGCATAAATAGAGGTATCCAGACCGATGCCGTGTTGCGTGACTTCCGGAAGGAATTCTACACACTTCTGGACTGTTGTTTAGTAAACAAAAAAATGGCTCTGAGCACTATGGGACTTAACTACTGTGGTCATCAGTCCCCTAGAACTTAGAACTACTTAAACCTAACTAACCTAAGGACAGCACATACATCCATGCCGAGGCAGGATTCGAACCTGCGACCGTAGCAGTCGCGCGGTTCCGGACTGCGCGCCTAGAACCGCTAGACCACCGCGGCCGGCTTTTGTGAACAAACTACTAGCTTATCGAGAAGCAGACTAGATTTGTGACTGGATTCAGGACTTTTTTAGAGGTAGATCTCAATATTCTTAAGCGCTAAGAAAACGTCAGATGTAAAGGTAATTTCTGGAGTACCATAAGGGAGTCTTATAGAGCTCCATAAGAATTTTTGCACACTATGCTGTTCTCAGCAGGAAGGTGGTAACGCGAAAACAATGTCTCGAGATGCATAAAGACCTGTGGTGGATCCAACATTTGTGCAGGGACTGCGGCAAACTCAGAACGAAAATAACTGTAACGTATTTTGAGCAACAGGCGCATAGATCCGTTATTATTAGAGTATGTAAAGTATCCCGTTGTAAGTGACGCATATAGAAGGAGGCAAAAGTGTCCAGACAGTCACGAAACGGAGAAAGCACAGAATAAAGTGAACAGTAGAAACACCTTCCTCGTATAGACAACGTAATCATCGCCCTAATACAAAACGGTTTGGAGAGTTGCAAGTAAGCAGTCTGTCACAGTAGAGAAGCACTGCCGCAGGCAAGGTCGGTGTAGGCCGCAATTGTGATGTCCTAGATCCTGTGTAATGCACTGCACTCAGAGGAAGACACTCGCGGCATATGTCGATGTCGAGGCCGGATTCGCATTGGCTGGAGAGTTGGGAGATGTCCTATGAAGGGCTGGCGGGCTGAGAAATACCAGGAAGACGTCTGGTGTCACGAGTCACGTGGAAGTGATCTAGTGACGGCTGTACCTGGTGGATGTTGCGCCCTCAGTCCTGCAGCGATTGACTCAGACAAGCTGAGCTGCGTCGCTTGAAGGTGTCTTGACATGGCAGCAACCCGCAATACTCTGCTGTGTGGCGTGTGGCCGGATTGAAAGGCGCCAGCGGTACGCTACAATACGCAGTAACAATCTTAAAGTGCCTAGAAGTGAACTAAAGTAAAATGGCGACGTAAAACAAATACCAAGAAAAATATATTCCAAGCTACGATTCACTGGAAGAATCCTAAGTAAATGTTATTCATCCACGAAAGCAGAGGCTTACAAAACGATGGACCGATTCTTGGGTGTTGTTGATCAATCTGTCGCCCTTACCATGTAGAATTAGCAGAAGAAGTAGACGATATCATACGAAGAGAGCCACCTTTCGTCACAGAATCGATTAATCAGAGTCAGAAGGTTACAGAAATGCTCACCAAACTCCAGTGGCAGTACTACAAAAGACAGTACAGGTTTACTGTTAAAATTCTGATAGCGTAAGTTCGAAGGAGAGTCTGGAAACATACTACTTTCTCACACATACGAATCGTGGAACGACCATTACCAAAAAATGAGATAAATTAGAATTCATATGGAAGTTCACGAACTGCGATTCTTCCTTCGCGTCATTCGCGACTGAAATAGAGAAGGTGGAAATACGAGGGCTGTCCAGAAAGTAAGTTACGATCGGTCGCGAAACGGAAACCACAGTGAAAACCAGAAACATTTTATTTGCAACAGTTAGGTACACCTTCCATCTACTTCTCTACATAGTCGCCGCTCCAACTTCGAGTTTTGTCGTAGTGTTGTATCAACTTTCCAATATCCTGGTCATAGAAAGCAGCCGCCTGTGCTTTCAGCCAGGTCTGCAGCTCGTTGTCTGTCGAAAAATTTTGTCTTCATGGCCAGCGGTTTTTGTGAGCAGAAATGAGACTCAGGGGGAGCCAATTACGGAATGTATTGTGGGTGATCAAACACTTCTCATCGGAAACGCTGCAGGAGCGTCTTCATTGCCCCTGCAGTGTGCGGCCGAGAATTGGCTTGAAGAAGGAACTGCTCGACAGTTGTGTTATGTGGGCTGCATGACGCAGGCGAAATCTCTAACCGGGCCGTCATGCTTGGCGGGAGACGCTATTCCCTACGCATCTTTACGTGCTCACTGTTCACTCGAAACTGAAAAGAGCGTCGTGACACGATTGACGGTCATACTAGAGACACTGACCAATACATCTGTGCGAAGCTTTACCGGATTTTCCCAGTGGTTTCCATTTCGCGGCCGATCGTAACTTACTTTCTGGACAGCCCTCGTATTAGTGATACCAGAGATATCTTCCCCTGCACACCATAATATTGCTTGCTGGACTTAGATCCAAATATGATATTCGTTATGCGATACGGTCATGCCTTTATTAGTTCGCTTCAAATCAGTCCTCTGTAGTGAATGTCGTAATGAATATTTCACCAGTATAATAGTGATCCCTTCATCTAGAACACTACACCGTCCAAGTTTCACATATAGAGCAATAGCCTAAGCCCCACGAGGTACTACTTGAAGCTCCTCACAATGGCATTGTAGATCGCAGACGCGAGACATTTCTTAAGCTGGTTTTCTCAAGCGTCGCCGAACCATTAACCGAATGGCCAGAATAACATCCTTCACTACTACACCGCAATACTGCAAATAGGGATGTGAAATTCATATAGGGACTTCCCATAACACCACCATCGGTCGCTCCCACGTCACTCGGAGCGCTGCACCTTTATCAATCCCTCATCATTTCGGTTTATTATTGGATGATTTAAAGTCTTCCATATTAGTTTTCGTTTCGTAGTAGATAGAAGCTGGTTTCATTGGATTGTGTTACGTGCAGTGCACATGAAAATATCGAATAAAATAATACACATTCTCATGCTTTCGTCGTCGTACGTACTAGTGAGCTCTGTATAACTAAGAGTTTACGAAATACAAAAGTATTCAGTACGACAGAAGTACGTTCACACTAAACCACACCATCCCGGACTTCGATGTAGACAACTTGGCACAATAAGTGTGTACTCTGTCAGTAAGCCTACAAGGCGTAATCAGTGGCAGCATTCAAAGCATAATTACAAGAAATAATACGAAGGACTTATTTCAATAGTGGTACAAGTCCATTACCTCCGCTTTTCTGTCCATAATGCTTCTGAAATTAATGGTCGAAACAAACAGAAAGAAAGATTCATCTCTAGCAAGAAGCCATATAATAGAATACTTCTGGTATCTCAACTTCAGATTTTTCGGCACTCATTTAACTTTAGGACTCTGTATCTCAGAATGAACAAAAATGGACTTGTACCACTATTGAAATAAGCCCTTCATATAACTGAATACCAGTTCTGTTAAAAGCTGCTAATATGGTGTTCACCATTACATGTGAGAAAGTACGAAAAATGGAGCCAAAAAAATAAAGTAAAATACGACCAACGTACTTACAATCTAGTTAAATCGAGCTGTTCACACATGAATTCGTAAGTAGGTACGAATATACATGAACCTACACAACACCGTGTGACGAAACCAACTTTTGTTTTATATGAAACAGTAACCAATGTGGAATGGTTTACTCCATTCAGTGTTACAGATGAAAGCAAAAAGTGAAACACAATACGTGAAACTTCCAACGCAATTCAAAGAGTGCAATAAACACAGAAATACGTAATCAGGAACACCATGTGATGGAATGAGCTTCCGTGTCATGTCATGTCAGATGAGTTTTAGGTTTTGACATGTGATACAGTGCAATTATTTCCACTCGGTAATGGCCACGCGGTCTAAATTCCAATAATTGGTATTACAAATAATTAATTTTACAGTCCAATGGTGACCACTAGACCATTTACGAAATGTTACATGACTGGACGCAAGCTATTAGAAGTTAATCTAAGTTTTTGATTGACATCTGTCTAATACATTACTTTGCGAGGGCACGAAAACGTTTCGAATCACGCACTATACCACTAGACAATGACGTCCATTCATAAATTATAAATGAATAATATTGTCATCTAACACTCTTATTTCGTAAAGCAAGAATACGAATTTCCGTGCCAGATTTCTTCGTGCCCGAAGTTCACAGCCAGGCCACTAGAGGCATGTTGTCGTTCTGTGCTTCTGTATCGTAACATGAGTAGTGTACTGCTAATATTCTGGTGTTCTGTGCAAATTCAGGTACCTCTAACACTGCTTCCCTACACACGTTTGCTGTCGGTCACCTAAATACTTTCCTTATTCTTCGAACAGCTGGATATTAGTTGGTCTGCTTTCGTGCACTTACCATCGATAGCCAGCCTGACTCCATATGAAAGAATAATAAATACAAAAGTAAATAATATTAAGTAAAAATATTACGTTTAGGGTAAAGGCCCTAGTGCCGAATCCTCAATCTATTTGCCTTTTTCAGTGGAAGTCTAAACTAATGGCAACTGAAATTAAAGGGCATAGGGATCGAAATTCTTAGCTACTGGAAAAAATTACATCATGAATTGAATTTATCCGACGATATTTACAGAATTTGAAACATAGATGAAAGAAACTTCCTGATTGCACGGCCAGAGCAAGGAGCCAAATCTTTTCTTTAAGCGGGAAATGCTCTCGCCAAGCTATACGGACGAGATTTATGGCACGCCCTCATAACTTCAGTTCTGCCAGTATCATGCTGCCACAGTTGCATTACAGTATGCAGGATCGCAATGTTCGCGAAAGGCAGGATTCTGGGGTCGGATCCAGGTCCGGCACAATATTTTAATCTTCTAGTAACTTTCAAAACACCGCACACTCCACTGCACAGTGAAAGATGCATTCGGGATAATGCTACGATGAGGTAGTAAACTACTGGCTTAGTGTAATACAGTATCTTTAGTACATTAAACTTCAAATAGTCGAATGTATCAGTTTACACACATTAGCTCTCCCAAATAAAGTGAAGGGCTAACCGCTGGTGAGCACTTCGCGAGTTGCCATGGGACTAGGCAGCTGGATGACGTCTCTGTCACGTATTTTGTTGACAGACAAATATTAAATTTTGCTGACGTACGTTATACCCGTTTATTAACATTTCAGTAGAAGATGTCACCCATCATCATCATCATCATCATCTTGGACAGTTTCCAGCCACTGGCTGGGTCTGTCGGGAACACAAGCCTCTCCATCGTGTTCTGTCTTTCCACCATTCCCCCTCTTCCACCTTCGTCCAGTTCTCTCCTCTTCTCGCTACACATTCCTTCACTCACTTCACCCATCTATCTCTTGGTCTTCCCCTGGGCCTCTTCCCCTCCAGTTGCAGATCAAACATCCTCTTTGGAATTCATCCCTCATCCATTCTCTTCATGTGTCCATACCACTGCAGTCTTGATTTTTCTATCCTGTCCTGTACTGGTTCCTCCTTTAGTCTTTCCCTCACATACACATTTCGCAATCTGTCTCGTCTTGTTACACTCAACCTGCTCCTCTGGAACTTCATTTCACTAGCTTGTATTCTACTTTTGTCGCTTTTATGCATTACCCATGTCTCACTTCCGTATGCCAATATGGGGACAAAGTAGGTTCGGTATATAATTCCCTTGGATTTCTGTGGCACCTCCTTGCTCCAAATAAGCCCCCTAATGCATTTGAAGAACTGCCCTGCTTTTCTGCACCTTTCATTTATTTCCATTGCGTTTCCCCCCTTACTTTCAATCATGCTTCCCAGGTACTTGAAGTTCTCTACCACTTGTAGTTTTACCCCTCCACAAGTTATATCCACATTTGGCCTATTCTTCTTCCTTGTTGTGACAATTATTTCACTTTTCTTTGCAGAGAAATGCATTCCATATTGTGCTGCCGTTGCCTCCCATACATCTAACTGCTCTTGCACCTCCTTCTCGCAATTTCCCCATAACATCAGGTCATCGGCAAAAAGCACTGCTTTCATTTTATGATCTCCAATCGCATCTGATACTTGCTGTAGGATTTCATCCATAACAATAATAAACAATAAAGGTGAAAGTGCACTTCCCTGTCGCAGCCCATTTTCCAGCTTGAACCATGCAGTACGTTCCCTCCCCACTTTCACACAACTCTCACTTCCCTCATACATTTTTCTGACTTTTTGTGTTATCTCTTCATCTATCCCTTTTGCTTTCAGCACATCCCAGAGCTTGTCCCTATAGATACTGTCATACGCCTTCTCAATATCTAAAAAGGCCATGATTAAGTCCTTCCCGTACTCATAGTGCCTTTCCTGCAGTTGCCTTACCGCAAATATGAGGTCCGTTGTTGATCTTCCCGGTCTGAAACCATACTGCTCCTCTTGCAGTCTACTTTCAATACTGCTTCTTATTCTCTTCTCCAGGATCTTTTCATAGATTTTTCCACAGTGGCATAGCAGGGTAATTTCTCTGTAGTTCTCACATCTCCTTTTATCCCCTTTCTTGAAGATCGGGACTATAATTCCTTTCTTCCAATCCTCAGGAATTCTGTTCTCCTTCCACACCACCCTCAGCACTCTGTATAGCCACTGGGTTCCTACTTCTCCTGCTGCTCGTATCATATCCACTGTTACTTCGTCCCAACCTGGTGCCTTGCCCCCTTTCATCCTTTTTATGGCTTCTTCCACTTCATTCCAAGTTAGATCATCAATTTTCCCACTATTATAATCGTCTGCTGCCTTAGGCTCTCCATCGCTGTTAGTTACCCGCTTGGCGGCATTCAACAGATCTTCAAAGTACTCCTTCCAAATCTTTTTGAGCTCATGCATTTCCTCCACAACTCTTCCATTATTATCTATGATCCTCAGGCACTCGCTTCTGTCGTTCCTCTTATTTCTTACCATGGTGTAAAGTACTTTTTTGTTCCCTTCACTGTCCTCTTCTAACATTCTTGTCCATTTTTCCATCCACTTCTTCTTCTCCGCCCTTACTATGGTCTGTGCCGCTTTCTTGCTTTCCTTATATTTTACCCTAGCTTCCTCTGTTCGGGTCTGGAACCATTCTCTGAAGGCTTTGTTCTTTCGAAGTACTGCCTCTTTACATATGTGGTTCCACCATGGGGTTTCCTTAATTCTCCTCTTTGTGCTAGTTCTTCCGCACACAGTCTCAGCTGCCTCAACTAGAGCCCTCTTAAAATCTCCCCATTCTTCTTCCACTGTTCTCTGATCTTCCTTTGGCAGCTTCTTCCTGATCAGTGTCTGGTACTGGGTCCTCCGTTCATCCTCTTTCAGCATCCATGTCTTCAACCTTTTCTCATGTATGTCTGTTGCCCTCCTATCTTTTTTCTCTCTCAGGGTGGCTACCAACAGCCGATGGTCACTGTCTAAGGCCTCAGACGGAATGACCTTAACATCTGTGATGCTGCTCATCATCTGCCTATCCACTAGTACATAGTCTACTACTGAAGTTTGAGACCAGTCTCCACTGTACCAAGTTATTTTGTGGCTACTTCTCTTCTTGTACCAGGAATTTGCGATTGCCAGCCCATTCCTCTTGCAGAATTCCAGCAACAATTTTCCTTCTCTATTTCGGTTCCCCCAGCCCTCTGGTCCCATTATCTCCTCGAATCCTTTCCTGTCTGTGCCAACATGTGCATTGAGGTCCCCTATTATAATCTGATTACCTCCATTTAGCTGCTTTTGCATGTCATCTTCAAATTCCTCCTTCTCCTTTTTTGTACACCCCACCTGTGGGGCATATGCTTGGATGATTTCAATGCTTTCTCCTTTCACTCGTACTCTGGCTTTTATCATTCGATCATTGATACCTTCCACCTCCTCCTGCAGATCCTCTCTGACCACTATTGCCACTCCATTTCTTCCCCTCTCATTCCCTATCCAGTACAGTTTACATCCTTTACTTAGTGGTTTTTCACCAACTCCTCTCCACCTAGTCTCAGCAAGTCCCAAGATGTCCAATTTCCTCCTTTCCATCATTTCTACAATTTCTTCTAACTTCCCAGTTAGAGTCCTTACGTTTAAGGTGCCCAGTCGTAAACCATCTCGTAATCCTTTTCCATTGCTTGGTCGGTTTCCTTTAAATCCGTTCCGTGATCCCAGGCATGTTCCCTTTTTGAAAGCAGTTGATTTATCCACTACTGGCTTGCTAGGCCTATCGCAGCTTCACCAGAGCCCCGTTAGCCGTCACGTTTCAGGGTTCCCATAGGGCCTTCCCAGCTACCGTAGCGGTCCTGGGGCACACGAAGTCCCCGCTGTACATCGCCCCTATAGGCAGTCCCCTATTTTGTGCCGTTGCCCATCTCCCACGACTTGGACGAGGGGTTGGACTTATGGGAGATATGTCATCCATAATTAGAGTAATGTTAGTATTAATTCCAAAAATGTGAACAATAAATGTGAAGTAAAAACCGCGACCATGGATTTGTTGACAGAAGTTGCATTGGAGTTTCACATGTATGTCATTTCAGATTGTTCTGCTTATAAAACTGGAACAGTTTGATGGCCACAACTTCATGGAAGAGCTCGTATGGTGAGTGATATTACGGCCACTGATGCCAAATACGAGGACCTGTAAATCCGTACTGACTTCTTCTCCAAACAATGGGCTTTAATGGGCTCAAGCCTGTCTCAAACACCGAGTGAGGTGATGCGGTGGTAACATACTACTCACATTCCAGTGTGCCAAACAGGATATAGTCTTCCGTGGTTACCCCAAACCGCTTAAGGAAACAGAAGAGGGGGTTTCTGGTATACCTACCAACAACAGCGACAGCGAAAAATGGTTCAAATGGCTCTGAGCACTATGGGACTTAACTACTGTGGTCATCAGTCCCCTAGAACTTAGAACTACTTAAACCTAACTAACCTAAGGACATCACACACATCCATGCCCGAGGCAGGATTCGAACCTGTGACCGTAGCAGTCCCGCGGTTCCGGACTGCAGCGCCAGAACCGCACGGCCACCGCGGCCGGCAGCGACAGCGAAGAAAACGAGAATATTTATCTAGGGATGTGAAAGTATCGTGTCAAACGGCTTCGTGGCTACATATATGGTTTTATTTGGCTTTAGAAAAGGTGTATTTGCCTGCTTAAATCGCAGCAAACCACAAGACAGATATTCCCTTGGGGTAGCGAAACACCCTTAGAAAGGGGAAAGAACATTAGAGGAAGTGCAAGGGCTATCAGGCGCTCGAGAGACAACATTCGGTCAAATGAGGCGTTTGTTTACTCGTTGTGGAATCATATAATTTATTTATTCACAATTTAGTTATTTTTTTATAAATAGACGTGTCTGCAGCCATTGTCATTGTCAGGCACTCTGCGGTGACGTGGCCTCGAGACAATGTCTGGAGTCAGTATGCATGGTAAAACAAGAGTTATATGCAAATATAAATGTTCAAATGTGTGTGAATTCCAAAGGGACCAAACTGCTGAGATCATCGGTCCCTCGACTTAAACACTACTTAAACTAACTTACGCTAAGAACACACACCCATGCCCGAGGGAGGACTCGACCCTCTGGCGGGAGAGACCACGCAATCCGCGACATGGTGCCTCAAAGCCCGCGGCCAATACGCGTGCCACATGCAAATATAGCGGCAAGCTCTATCATTGAGCAGTAGCATCGTGACTGTGCCACTATCTCAATGAATCAGCGCACATTTTGCCGCAAGGTGAAACTTCAGTCTGCAAACAGTCCCTTACGCTGTGGGTAAGCCATGTCACAGGAGTGCAAGTTATGGAGGAGAATCTGTGTGAAGCTTGGAAGGTAGGAGGTGACGTTCTTGCGGAAGTAAAGCTGCGAGGAAGAGTCGTGAGTCTTACATGGATAGGTCGGCCGGTAGAGCACTTGCCTGGGAAAGGCAAAGGTCCTAGTTTCGAGTCCCAGTTTGGCACACAGTTTTAATCTAGCAGGAAACTTCATGAAAGCCTGCAGGCCCTCTGCTGGGATCTTCTTCAGGATCTTCCGGTGTCCACCATTGCTAGAACACTGTCAGAGGCCAGTGTCGCGTCTCTTATAAAGGAAAGTTTTCCCACGTTTGTGCTTGGAGAAGTGGATAGAAAGGCACTATCCTACACTTACGCTGGAGAACGGTTATTGGTTGAAATTCCTCCTACTGCTACTGGTTGGCTGTCATCATTGGCTAAATACGAAACGGACAGAGCAAGAGAGAGGGAATGATTACCCAAAATACAAACATCAAAAAAAGCTTTGCATAACCTCGGTTCCAAGAGTTTCGGAACTTGTACACAAAATTGGAATAGAGGTCAACATAAAAATCATTTCCGCTCTTTTTATTGCTCATGAAATCATTTCCGCTCTTTTTATTGCTCATGAAATCGACACATTGCATGTTGTACCATCATACAGCGAGACCTTCAGAGGTGGTGGTCCACATTGCTGTGCACACTAGTACCTCTAATACATAGTAGACGTCCTGTTGCATTGATGCATGCCTGAATTCATGTCTGGAGAACATGCTGGCCACTCTAGTCGAGCAATATCGTTATCCTGAAGGAAGTCATTCGCAAGATGTGCACGATAGGGGCGCGAGTTGTCGTCCATGAAGATGAATGCCTCGCCAATATGCTACCGATAGAGTTGCACTATCGGTCGTAAAAGGGCATTCACTTATCGTACAGCCGTTACAGAGCCTTTCATGACCACCAGTGGCGTACGTCGGCCCCGCATAATACCACCGCAAAACAGCAGAAAACTCCACCATGCTGCACTCGCTGGACAGTGTGTGTAAGGCATTCAACCTTACCAGGTTGCCTCTAAACACGCCTCCAATGATTGTCTTGTTCAAGGCATACAACACTCATCGGTGAAGATAACGTGATGCCAATCCTGAGCGGTCAATTCGGCATATTGCTGGGCTCATCTGTACCGCGGTTCATGGTGTTGTGGTTGCAAAGATGGACCTCGCCATGGACGTCGGGAGTGAAGTAGCACATCATGCAGCCAATTGCGCACAGTTTAAGTCGTAAACGACGTCGTGGGGTTGCACGAAAAGCATTATTCAACATGGTGGCGTTGCTGTCAGGGTTCCTCCGAGCCAGAATCCGTAGGAGTGGCCATCCACTGCAGTAGTAGCCCTTGGGCGACCTGAGTCATCGAAAGTTACTGGCTCTCTGTATCTTTTCCACGTCCGAACAATATCACTTTGGTCCACTCCGAGACGTCTGGACTATTACCTTGTTGAGAGCCTTTCCTGGCACAAAGTAACAATGGGGACGCGATCGAACCGCAGTATTGACCGTCTACGCATGGTTGAACTACAGACAACACAAGCCATGTATCACTTTCCTGGTGGAATGACTGGAACTGATTGGTTGCCTCCGTCTAATACGCTCTGCTCATGCATTGTTGTTTACATCTTTGGGTGAGGTTAGTGACATCTCTGAACTGTCAAGGGTACTGTGTCTGTGATGCAATATCCACAGTCAACGTCTATTTCCAGGAGTTCTGGGAACCGGGGTGATGCAAAACTTTTTTTGATGTTTGTATTATTGTCCGCCGAGGTGACTTGCAGAACGTTGTTTATATTGCTCGCACACCGCGGCCCCATATTCACCTCCTTTGCCTTTCGTGTTTCTTAATGTGTTCTTTAACAGTTCTTCCCTTTTTGCCTATATACACTTTGCGGCAGCCACATGTCACTTGATAGACGCCTACATTGTGAAGGCAATCAGGTGTATCCGTTTTTCATCGGAAAATATCTTTTATTTTGTTTTGACTAAAGGAAGAAGCCTGGATACCATTTTTCTTTAGAATTCTGCCAAAGCCGTCAGTGATCCGAGAAACGAAAGGTAACGTAACAGAGTTAGAAGGCGGTTCCTTGTCATTCTTATTAGGGTGATGAAAATTCCGCCTAAAAGGCCGACTATTGAACAACCGTAATAGCCATTTGCCTTCAATGTCCTCTCTAAAAAATTCAACTCCGATTGCAAGTTGTTGTCATTGCTGATAAGGAAGGCACGTGAAGACAGAGTGTTGAGCACTGTTTGCTTCTGGGCTGTGTGGTGGTGCGAAGTGCCATACAAATACCTGTTTGTGTTATTCCAAAATTTGCCAGGAATAGCCAACATGTGTAGACAGTGAAAGCCAGGAGGATCTACCAAAGGGCGAGTCAAGCACTTCTTCGTTAAGACCTTGCACTTCGTCTAATGTACGTTCCACCATCTAGCGGCGTTTCTCTACCCGAAGGTCATATCTGTCTTGAGGGTTTCAGCAATTTAAGCAACCAAATAAACCTGTTCTAAAGTCAATTAAAACCATTTCATCTCTTTAACTAATTCATGCGAATTATAGACAAATGTTTAATACTGAAGCATTACACTTCACTGCTACGTCACTTCTTAAAAAAAATTCCATACTAGGATTGGTGCCATTCTGCAATACATCGCGTGTCCGGCGACGACAATGAGAATCTACCATATAGATTTACGGGCGACAAACGAAAAATTTTAGCACTTCCGGTCTCTTTTCGGTTATTAGTACAAAATTTAAAAAACACGCGTTATAACAGAGACCAAACAAACACCGAAAAATACCGGTATCGATTTTAACCGGTTGGTTTTTCCCATCCCTAGGCTCTGATAGCACATGTTCCCCTGACAGTGCGGCTGTCCGCACAGCTCTTCGTAACAAGCCATTCCGTTACTCAGCTGGCAGCACGCGGCTCACGATAGCAGCTGTGCTGTTTCCCACCGGCGAGCGCACTGACAGGGCATTTGCCTGACCTGTGTCACGACAGGTGACTGCCTACCAGCGGCGCGCTCGCGAAAATTGTCACACCTGCTGCCAAAGTAACAGCAGCGCCTGGTCCTGACGGCCTCTCCCTGCTAAATTACTTACCCGAGTCCGGAGCCGGTAGTATCCCCTACGGGTGTACACATTTCCAGTTTACAAATTTTTAACTGCTCTGAATTGTGACAAGCTTGAATTTCGAAACAGTTTTTAGTGAGCTCACTGAATTCGGTTATACTGTGATGGTTATTTACTTATTCGTGTCATGGTCGATAATTAAGTTACACACCTCCCCGTTCGGCACATAACTGCACATGGTCGATTTTAACTTCACCGGCTCAATGATTCTCATTTCATGAAAATCGCTATTTTTTTAATCTACCACAAACTATCTTACATAACCTTCAGCAAACTAGTTTGGCCACAGGGATTGTATTGCTGTCACCTGTTTAGAATTTTACAGTGCCTTACACGCTTTCTCAGACCAGCCCCTTTCAATAGCTATAAAACATACACAGAGGTGATAAATAACTTCCGGCCGTTGTATAGCTAGTGCGTTTACATCGAATACCTAAGTACAGGTATCAAAAGGATGTAAAATTCCATCATTCTGTGTCTTTGGAGTTTTTCACAGTGAGATGCCTTCATTTCACAAAATAATTTTATTCATGTTCCATACTATCTGGCCACAGCTGTACACTTTAAGCTATATGTAAGACACCAGTTTGGCTGCTTTCAAGAAATTTTTTAACTTCCACTCAGTGTTGGCTTCACTGAACATACTCATCAAATTTTTTTCATGAGTCCCAAAGCATTCCATGAGGTTCCAGACATCAGTCACCCGACTATGCTGAAGGAACGTAGCCGGTAGTGGAAATTAAATTAATGGTTTTTGTTTCATTGTTTTTTCAAATTGTCAGATGGGTTGCGAAATGGAAACCACAGTGACTTACACATCTGTCGTAGCGTTCTACAAACTTTCCAATATCCTCATCATAGAAGAAAGCCAGTTGTGCTTTCCGTCAGTTGTCTACGCTGGTCTGCAGTTCTTTGTCTGTGCAAAAACGCTGTCCTCACGGCCAGCGGATCATGTGAGCAAAGAAATGTAAATCAGAGGAAGCTAAGTCCGGCCTGTACGCTGGGTGATCAAACACTTCCCGTCTAAAATGCTGCAGGAGCGTCTTTGTTGCAAGTGCCATGCGCGGCAAAAATTGTCTTAAAGAAGGACGATGCCTGATGACAACATTCCTGTTCGCTTTTTCTGAATTGCCCGTCGTAGACGAGTTTCTGGAATTGCCTGATTCACTCGCTTCCTTCTCTGACCATCTGCACCACGAACGTCTGTATCTACTTCTTCGAAGTTCCTGCAGCATTGCTGCATTTTGCTGACAAGCACGACAGTTATATTACGTGTGCTGCATGAAATCAGGCGGAATCCCTCAGCGTCAAGAAACGAATAACATTACTCACGTCACACTTGGCGGGATACTCTGTTATTCTAGGTATCATCTCCCCCCCCCCCCCCCCCGCCCTCTCCCTTTCCCACGGGTAGCCGCGCGTGTTAGTGCAGCCGAATCCGCCAGGAAGATTAACAACAAGGGGTCAGTGTGCCTACCAGCCTTGAGGTAGTTATTAGGCTGTGACCACATCCCACCAGTTGAATACCAGGGTGGTTCCCGTCCAGAAACATTTAGAACACTTTCTCACACACTCACACAGAATTAGCTATGTACCAGACAGATTGGGTACACTGCTTCTGCCTTGGGGGAGGGGTTAATGGGGCAGGGGGGGGGGTTAATGGGAAACTGATGACCCTATCTGTTTGGTCTACTTAAAAACATGCTCAACATCAGAAAGTAGGCATATTTACGTGCTCACTGTGCGCTCGGAACTGAAAAGTGCGATGTGCCGTCGGCGATCGTACTGGTCATATTACATCTGCACAAAGCGTCATAGAATTTTCTCATTTCAAACTGCTCCGCTGGCTAACATTGCCCAATATAACGACCTCCACTTCAACATTACCGAATCACGAACAAAGTTATAAACCCTTGCTGTCACTTACCCAACTCTCGCACTACTGTCATCTTCTCCGAACACTAGACTCCAATAGTCTGAAGCCTGACTGAAATACCGTGCAAGGTGGTGCAGTGGTAACACACTGTTCGGAAGGACAATAGTTCAAATCCCGACCCAGCCACTCTGATTTAGTAAACGTAACTCCATCTTGCAATTGTGGAATGATGGACTGCGGCTGATCGATGAATTATAAAAATAGATCCCAACAGCCGTTATTTTCATAGCTTTTTTTTAGGCTAACAGTTTCGACTCCTCAATAGAGTCATCTTCAGGCCGTGTTGCATGAACGACAAAAAGCATCCAGCCGTACAGGTATATAACAGGGAACAAATATTTGCACCTGTTTTCCGTGGAAGACTTCAGACATGTAACAACATGTAACGGAACATTGGGTTTGCCTAGCTTTCGCTAAATCGCTTAATGCAAGTTCGGAGGATGTTAATTTTTAAAAGCACGGACGATTTCCTCTCTCATCCTACACCAAACCAAGATTGTACTCTGCCTCTAATGGCCTCGTCGTGGATGGAACGTTAAGCCCTAATGTTTCTTACTCCCTTCTGACTCAAATCATTTCTGTAACACACAGTTGCGTCGACGACTAGCTAATGGTTCTTAGAGGTTGTAGTAAAAATTGTGCTTATATCTCGTTATCAGAACTTATGTTGTTTTGAATGCACTACTTACAGTTGATGTGCCATCGTGTGCTCCCTACCGTCGTCAATTGAAAGCTCCTGTGCGCTACTGCTAGTTTAACAAAGTCTGCCGACCAATAGACGACGAAGGAAAGGATGAACGCATATTTCGTGAGAACTCAGAACAACTCTAATGACACTGCAGTTTATTCTGTCGTGATTTTACTCAGTGCAGTTGGTATATTTCTCAGTTTTTGCATAACCACGAGTCACACTCCTTTACACTCAGCTCCCGCAGCGCCGATTCTCGTACATCAGTAACTCACCTTTTGTAAACATTTTGCATTTTGCATTTAACTTCCTATACCAACTCACATAACTAGTGGAAATGATCAGAACGTCTTGGCTGGGTCATATAATACGAAGAAACTGCGTGCAAAGAAAACACACAGAAGGAAATATTGCAGAGAAGAGAGAAAGAGGAAGAAGGAGACTTGGAAAGCTGGATGGTACTAACCGTTTGACCACCAACAGGACATACGTGTATGAACTCCTAAGGGACCAAACTGCTGAGGTCATCGGTCCCTAGACTTACACACTACTTAAACTACCTTAAACTAACTTATGCTAAGAAAAAAACACACACCCATACCCGAGGGAGGGCGGGGGGGGGGGGCGCAATCAGTGACATGGCGCCTCTAACCGCGCGGCCATATGTGTCCCATGACAGATTATCAGAGTACCAATCAGAATTTGGTGCTTGCATCAGTGTCCCACTGGAAAAGAGAAGGCTACTAATGATCAGTAGAATTCTTATAATTACAAATGACACCTGCATGGTGGCTGTCCTCAAGTTTCATTGTTAACCCTCGTCGCCGTATTATCACATGGAATTATTTAGCACCTACAGTTAGGCAACACAATTACCAGATTCTCAAAGCGTTCTGCTTTGTGTCTTTCCGGGCACACTGTTTCAACGACTTGCTCCCACGAACTGGCACTTGCCGCATCACAAACAGAGTCCATACAGGGCATTTGTAGTGTGAGTTACACACTTGGAGAGATGATCTATCCATCGATGTGTGCCTTCATCTTCAGTATGGTGTTGCAGTTTTTACCCAGTTTTCTTCTAAAACCATGAGATACTTATTAATAATCCTGTTAAGTCCCCCCCCCCTTCCCAGCTCCATCCAACCCCCTTTTGAATAACGGCGGGAAATATTCTTTTCCTGTTGTTACTTATGACTAAGACATTAGTTAAAATAACATTAATGTTAAAATACAATTAATGTTTTTGAAATAAAATTGGAAGTCTAAGGGTT
Source organism: Schistocerca serialis cubense (assembly GCF_023864345.2). Classification (NCBI taxonomy): domain Eukaryota; kingdom Metazoa; phylum Arthropoda; class Insecta; order Orthoptera; family Acrididae; genus Schistocerca; species Schistocerca serialis. The sequence continues at coordinate 554,050,708 of NC_064641.1, forward strand.
AGTTACCAGCAGGTTAGAAAAGCACCATAGTACAGGGGAACTTGGAGAGCGTCTAGTCGAGACCTCTTGTGAGACAGATACATCAAAGAATGCGAACAGTACATACTACTGAGAACACACAGTGTTAAACTACATATAGCTTTCAACCAACATCACAGTTGCTGTTGTTCCATTAGGTGGAAGATTGTACTAGGATCTAGTTAGATGTGGTCATGTCGTTAACAAATTCTTTCAAGAGAGCGGTAATGCAGTTTGTATTGAACATGTCCCATTAAAACACAAAATTACCAATATTTTGTCTGGTTTACAGCGTACTGGCAGTTGTGGCATTGTCGAAGCACACGATCAAACCGGAAGTATTTAGGAGAGATTCCTAGAAAAACAGATTTTCGTTTCTGAAGTTCAGTATGTTCATAGATTTGTGCGAGGACTTTACAATAAACAGCACTAGACGGTACCATACTCCCATCAAACAAGAAAAGGAAACAGGCAATGGCAGTTTCGTTGTGTGGCAATCAACGAGAAAAAATAAAATAGACCGCGTGACAGGCGATAGTACTAAGAAAAGATTAAGATTTCGTGCAACTGGTGAGAAAATCAGAGATAACGTGAGAAGTTCATTTCCAAGATCACTTTCAGGTGATGATATACATCGAGCGCGCGACAGTCATGGCGGCACATATCGATTAGTTAATGCTTTTGCTTACATCGTTGATGACAGAACATCTTGTAAGAGTGAAAGTTGTCAGCAGTGCTCTACCGATAAGTGAACCGAATTCCGTGAAGTGTCGAATCGCAATATTATTACCTGGCGGTAGTTAATTCCGAGCTGTGCTGTGGAAAGTGGTTTAGTATGTTGCTGGAAATTTCATTTATTGTCGAATGACGATTTTACGAATTACGCGGATTGTCATGGGGAGGCGCATGTGAAACTCGATAAAAACACGACTGATATTGATTTCACGTTTCAGTTATATAGTACGAAACGTCACAAAAGAACTACGACAAGTAAAAATACGTGGTTCGATAGATGTAAATTGATGATATAGCAGAGTATTCTCTTAGTCTCTTGGTGGATTACAGAATGTAAGTTAGAAGTCACTGCTTCAGAACCTAGATTATCTACAAATACTGCTTGTGGTTACTGTGACTTTTCTTGTGTAATGCGTTACATGATTGTCACGAACTGCACATATTTCCGTACCTGTATTTTCACTATTTGCAGCCGGGTTGCAAACGCCTACCTTGCCAGACTCTCGTGCTTTTCCTGAGAGATACGTCTACAGAGCACCCTTCGTATGGAAAAAAAGGATTCCCCCAGCTGAAGATCTGAATGACGAGTAAGTTAAATTAGTAACACTTTTTGTTTTGGTTAACGTAGTGAACAAAATCGATATCTGAGGCCAAGATAGTCACACGCTCGATAGGGTATATCGCTTGCAAGTGATTTAGCAAATTATCCTTGCACAAAATCGCAAAGGCCGAAACGCCTTGGACGTACCTGAAGAATTTCAGAGTTATCGACTTCTTTACTTTAAATCCAATAGCCTCTACGAAAGTGTTACAGGGTAAAACAATGGTTCTGGTGGGGCTGTAAGCTTTCGTTGAAAATTGAAATTTATTTGCATGATCGTCCAATTTCGGCCTCAAATTCTGTTTTAACAGACACCAAAAAACTAATTTATTTGGCTAATTCTTGATATCAATTTATAACACTACCGTCCATGTGCTACTGCTATACCATAACCTTAGCTGAATGCAGATCGTAAAATGGAAGTATCTTGTTAAAGCAATTATGGTATAAAGCAACAGAGCAGTGTTACCCTCCGAAAGGAATTTAGTTGTGTTGACCGTGATATACCTTACGGAGGTGGCTTATCGGAAGTGAAAGTCGGAATTACGTAAATATTTAAACAGTAACAAACAATAATTTACCTATCAACAGTGTCCAAATGATGATAAAAACGGTCGCCAGCCTAATTAGGCATAAGAATGATAACATTCTTGTTCAAGAAACTGAAAATATGTAACTTCAGTGGGCAAACACAGCCTATACTTTGTCACACGAGAGTGCATTGAACTCTGTCACTAGCAGATGTTACCATTAAAGAGAGTGGAAGTGTCAATAGTTATAGAAGAACAAGGTTATTAACATAAGTACAACAGATAATGACATCCACTTTTTGCTTTCAAGGCTTGGTCAAACTGAGTGGTTTCAATAATATTACTATTACAGCGCACTTTAGAATCATAAATTGGACATAGGTTCAATATTACTTCTCAAGCATATTCCTGTCTGACATGAAATATGGGTACGGTTCTAGCTATTGTACATAAGTTAAGTTTCTCACTACTAAACACCTTTCAGCTTACAATGAAAATTAAATGGAGTTCACTAACAAATTACTTCTCACTAGCTTTTGAATAAAGAAATTACTCTTTTCATAGATAGTCGTCTTTCTATTAATCGTTATCTAGCGTGAGCACAATAGACAAACTGTGGGTCCTGTTACACCATTAATATGCACTTTTAATACACGAGAGGAACCCAATATTGTACAGGATTTCATTTGAATAGCAAGAATAATTGAAACTTTCTATAATTAAGTCACTTAGTGCATTTTAACTACTTTCTATGGAGGGGGGCCCTTAATCTTGACCATTGTAGCAGAGCAAACTAAACACACTTTCAATTCACTAAAGAAACAAGCCCTTAACAAACATGAACATGTAACTTTCAACAGTAATAGTTCTCAACTTTTACTGCAGTAGAACACAAGTTGATGTGGTTATAAGACAATAGCTCACCTTTGGGTGATTTTCAACTGACTGCACTGTGATTATTTAATTTGAAAAACTCTATAAGCCACAGTTTTGAGAACATTCACTTTAGAAGTTGGTAACAAAATATTAATAAGCAGTTTTAATAGAAAAAATATTTTCAGTAAGCATCAATTACTATATTACTCAGTTCTGCTACATTAACTTTAACTTAGTTTCCTATTACTATCTTCAAGTGGCATTAATTAGTAAAACACTGAACTTTAATGTTCTTTCAATAAGGACACTCGGTAATAACCTTAGCATGGGAAGGATCCTAAGTGGAAATGTGACAGGATAAATCAAGGTAAGTTTTCATAAATAGTCTTTTGGTTACCTTTTTATTGAAAACAAATAAATCATCCACATGAGCTGATCCTTCACTGTCCATTTCTACTATTCCTTGGTTCCTTTTCAGTGATTGCGCAATGTGGTGGCGATTGCATGTTGGTAGGTGGATTTGCGGGTATAATTGCTGGACTCTGTCATTTCTTGGTGGCGATGATAGATACCAATTCCAGAATAGTTCCAGCTCTTTATCCATCCATCCGAGGCATAGGAATGCGCCATGAAAAGCCTCTCTCGGAACCAGCACAATACACAAATTTTACGTGAGCAGTTGATAGGTAGCTCGTTCCTGACTGACTCTTGGTGCCACCTTTTTATCCATGCCAACCACATTTTGCGCGCGCTACCAGGTTCTGTTCCATAGCGGAATCACAACGCCTTTTACATACAAAATAACTAAGAACCCTAAGTGAAAGTCAGCAGTTTACATAATAGCAACCATACATATTACATAAAACAGAACATTTGCATATATTGACATTTCTACAAAAAATTATTCACCCAAATTCCAAATATATACAGTAAGTTTTTTTCCCCCAAATGAGACAAAGAATTCAAATAATAGATACACTACATTGCATAGAATCAAACCATGCCATCAAAGTATTTACAAAGAAAGGAGTATATAATTTTGTGTTGTCGATTCAATCGCCGGCCGGTGTGGCCGAGCGCTTCTAGGCGCTACAGTATGGAACCGCTACGGTCGCAGGTTAGTTAGGTTTAAGTAGTTCTAAGTTCTAGGGGACTGATGACCTCAGATGTTAAGTCCTATAGTGCACAGAGCCATTTGCATCATTTGATTCAATCAAACAACATTTACAGAAGCTCAACGATGGAATGTTGAACAAAACAGAAAGCAAAATAAATCAACAAAAGGTATATAGTGTCTAAACTATGGTGTTACAAGTTGAAAATTGCCTTTTAACACCGAAATTGGCTATCGCGGAAATAATATTCAATTTTTAACAAAAACTTACAGCCCAGCTACAGCCGTGGTTTTCATCTTTAACACCAATCCTCGGTACAATAGTCTCTGTGTACGATATATCGTTGCCGCCGGTGTTTTACTAAGAGCGCGCCACCTGCCCTGTCTTGGAGGGCAGCAACGGTAGTTGGGGACGTATGCGCCGTGTGCGGTACGGAGACCTATTAGGACGTCGATTTGCGGGCTCAGGAGCAGAAGCAGCGTTCTCCTGAAGATGACGAATAGTTGAATAGTCGAAATATTGAATCGAGTTGATTTTAGGAACCGGCAGCAAACCTGAAGGGATTTTTAAGGTTGAAGGCTGATGTTAGTTCCGCCACAGTCCGACGCCCGTCCAGTTTTACCGGCCTGCGACGTCCGACATCTGTAATGAGGCCCACGGTGTGGTTTCACCTTGGTTTTGCCACGTGTTGAAGACACTTACCACAGCGTCTTCGAACACCCGACAAATCGCGCATTGCCGAAATGCTCGTGCCGAGCCTCCAAGCCATCACAATATACCCTCAGTCAAACTCAGACGACAGCACGCCTTCCCCTTTCCACATACGGACAGTTCGCTCACTGATACTACAAACACCGTGAATGTGTCTGTCTAACAGTCATTTCTCGCCAGGTGACGCTTCTATCTCCTGGACGGGTTTATATCGATCGTAGATCGGTGGGTACAATGTTGTGGCTGATCAGTGTACACTGCAAAACAGAATTAAAAGATCACTCTTTCGAAACTTCGTAATTGTCTCCCACTATGACGCTTAAGTCTTGCCATTTGGCTCAAAACTGCCTACAACCTTCCTTCGTATTGGCCTAAAACCATGGCGCCGACGACTCTTGAAACAGCAGGATGTTGGCACTTGTGAAAAAATGCCAGAACTCAGTTCATGTGATGTATTAAGTGGGTTAATGATGTCACTTGGCCACCAAATTTCACCACAATTCTGCCCAGCGCCACGATGGAGGTGTCAATCGATGGAAAGATCGCCGCACCCCCTCTTACCCACATTTCACCCATTCTTTTGACGCCTCTTTGATGGAGGTGAAAACGGCGACGATCTTCGTTGAAATCATGTGGTTTTCTTATGGGTGACCGAGCAAAATATTTCAGACACACCGTCGTTCAGAATCGACAGAAAAGACGTCGGAGGGTGCCTGGGACGTTGTTTTCCACACATTTCGCCGTCAGAAACATCAATTCACAGTGCGCTGAGCAACCGGAAGATGTTCTTGATAACCTTTGGTACCTCCTGGGTGATTCAACCCTTCTCGACAGACATCACGGGACTGCAACGCTAGTGAAGGTGATCTCACGCCTCTGGAGTGCAGTACGACCGCAGTTTTCTCTGTTACGGAGTGGAACCAATAGGGATCGTTCAAAACCAATCGGCGAGACCCGAACTTGACCCAAAGTAGCTTATGCTTTTTCAGTGAGCATTTCTGTTTCGCACCCTCCTGTTCATGATCATGGAGGTGTGCGATATTGATGCATCCGTGGCTAAACTGCAAGACTTCCCCTCTCCCCTTGGTGGCACCTGCCGACATTTCTTGAGAATTTTAAAAATGTGTCTTTACAGATAAAACATCAAAGTAGCCCTAGGCGCCTGCAGGTAGGCAACCACTTGACACAATTCCGATGCCATTTGCCTTCCTGCAGGTGCCTAGGACAACTTCACCGGTTTTCTCTGTAAAGTCACATTTCTCAGCAAATAAGGGCAGATGCCACAAGGGTTATGTCGAACTGGGAATCTTAGAGAGACCCTTTGCCACTATGTTCAGGTTTGTGTCAATGTTGAACCCCTCTGTGGTCACGCAGGACATGGAACAGGAGCACTGAAAAAGCATAAGCATCCTTTGCTGCTTCGGATCACGTTCAAATTTCGCCGAATGGTTCTGAACGGTTCCTAGTGCTTCCACACTGTATAACAGAGCACAAATTGCCATCTCAGTGTTCTCCAAACGGGCGAGATCAAGTTCAGTGGTGTCGATGGTCCACGATGTTCGTAGAGAGTTGAAGCGTCAGGAAGATGACAGCTGTGTCAAGTATTGTCAAGAACGTCTTTCTCTCGCTCATCGCACTGCGAACTATCATTTTCGACAGCGGAAATCAAACTCTCGAGGAAAGGCGTGGTTTCATTCATGCCATTTGTGCTACCCACTGAAGTCTTTTCGTATCGATTCTGAGCGGTGGTGTGTATGAAATGTTTTCTTCGGCCACTCATAAGAAAACCGCATTGTTTCAACTCTGAAGGGGTAGAGTGTGGGTAAGGGGGGCTGTCACGCTCTTCTCATTGTGTGACACGTCCACAGTGGCGCTGGGCAGAAGTTTGGCGAAATTTACTGGAAATGTGACATATTAATCCACTTTTCACGCCACCTGTACACTTATGTTCGAAAAAGAAAAGAAAAAACAGAACACCTTGACCGACTGGAAATATGACTTTAACATTCACAGGACATGTACATTAGTATGTTCTGCAGAAATAATTATCATTCCAGTCACCTCGGTTCAGCATGTGTTCTGTTGCCTAGTAGGCACAGGGTCCGCCATGGGCTCTGATAACTCGTTCGTGCATTATCACATGGTGGTGTACTGTCTTACAGAAAAATGGAGTCTGGGGTGTTGTGCAGAAAGGGTATGGCTACGCAGGATGTCACTCATGTAGGTCACACTGATCACAGTGAACTGGACTGTGATTTGTGGTTGCACTCAATAGCACCCCGCACCCTAAGGCCTTGAGTTGGCACAATAAGTCTTGTGTAAATGCTGTCACTGTGATGCCGCTGCTCCTGTCTGCGGCGAATCAAAATGCGGTCATCATTTTAAACAAACAGAACCTGGATTCGTCCCAAAACACAATCTGAGGTCATTTCTGTCCTCACTGACATCGATCCATACACCATTGGCGTCTAACATTTTTCTGCAGATTCGTTAGGTAGGGAGAGAAGCGGACGACCCGCACGTAACACATGCCGTGACAAACGGCGAAGGACTGTCACCCCTTATAGTGTATGATGTGTTACATAGTTTCACTGTTGTGCCAGAGCCAAGAAGGACGCACATCTGAGATATGAGCTGCAATGCCATTCAGATAAGGCGTCGTTCTTCTCGTGAAGGGGGGCGGTCTGGATGGTGCAACCTGGCCCATCTCATTGTGTTCTACGTCCTTCCGTGAACCATTCTGCACACACCCGTTGCACCGGAAGCACTTCGTCCCACAGGAGCAGAAATTTCCCGGAAGATCAATCACGTTCTCTCATGCCAATAATGCATCCTTTTCCAAATTCACTGATTTGACAGTGCGGCCCGCACATACGTCTACGAGGCATTCTGCACCACAGCAAGTCACTCTGATCCATTGCCTTCGGTTTCTAGCGACACCGAGAGCCTGACCTCTAGGCTTTTTTTCAAGAACGTCGACACCTTGTTGGTTGAAGCGTCCCCGAGACCGAGGGTGATGTCGCATGGCGCCAAACTTTTGCACCATTGCATAAGATGGTTGTAGCCAACTTTGAACCAAATTTCAAACTTCTGCGTCACAGTGGGAGACAATTACGGGGTTTCGAAAAAATGATCCTTTAATTATGTTGCGCATTGTACTTGTTAACCGTAACAATTTGACTCACTTTAAAGCCTAACACTACTTTCTTCGTAGCTCCTTATTATCATTTATTCCTCTGTACTATTCGTTAATATTCTTCCTCATGTCACATTTTGACTGCTTACTTGAAGTCTACATAACACTTTATATTCACTAATATTTCATGTAACACCGATCCTCAACATTTTGACTGTCACTACTAGCTTCAGTGACTACATGAAAATGCAGGTGTGCTCCAGTTAAAAATTCGCACTGTCAACACTAAAAGGCCCGACGCATATCCGTCTGCCAAGAATTTCACTTTAGTAAATATTGTACACTTATACTTCAAAGTTGTTTGTTATATCTGCCACTTTCACTATTTAATCTGCATCATTCGTTATTCAAACATTTTACGTGTTAGTTACACATGTCTTCTGCAAATACACAATTTTGTAAGTAGTTTTCGGTTTGTCCTTCAGGTATTCAGCAGTCTTTCAGTTCCGGCTGAGCTGACCAACCAGTCCGCCTGGCGGCATTTTGAGGTGCGAGTTTGAAGAAGTTACTGCTCTGACTTGCTTGGGATAAGTCTTGTTTGCAGTCTGACGGAGCGGTTGTCTGCCTACAGGTTCGCAGTGTGGTAAGGTGATAAGTTCCTATGGGACCAAATAGCTGAGGTCATCGGTCCCTAGAGTTACACACTACCTAATCTAACTTAAATTTACGCTAAGAACAACACACACGCTCATTCGGGAGCTGCTCGAACCGGGGTAAGGAGCCTTAGACCGAGCGGCTAACCCGCGCGGAGCAATGTGGTAAGATGTACTTCGAGTGTGTAGCGTGAGCACATTTGTAGTATGAGTTTGCTGTTCGTTCACAGAAATCCTAGGATTCGTGCGTAAATACTTTCTTTGTTCGCATCGCGAAATTGAAAGTGGAGAATTTAACTGAAACTTTCATGGCTTAAGTGTCGCATCTTGTTTGTGAGAATCTGTCCTTTTGTGAGTCGACTTGTTACAGAATTTGTTTCTCATTCATATGAATGGTAGTAAATTTAATGTCATTTCATTCCCTGTCAGTGCTCCTTTATCAATGTTTGCGACATATGTAGATTTTGCTTTGTTTGATTTTCTTTAGCATTAGAACTCTGGATTTCTTGTGTTTTACAAACATTACTGTGTGGGATCCTTACCAGGTGGGATTGACGGAGGACATTGAAAGGGTGCAAAAAAGGGCAGCTCGTTTTGTATTATCACGTAATAGGGGAGAGAGTGTGGCAGATATGATACGCGAGTTGAGATGGAAGTCATTAAAGCAAAGACGTTTTTCGTCGCGGCGAGATCTATTTACGAAATTTCAGTCACCAGCTTTCTCTTCCCAATGAGAAAATATTTTGTTGAGCTCAACCTACATAGGTAGGAATGATCATCAAAATAAAATAAGGGAAATCAGAGCTCCAACAGAGAGGTTTACGTGTTCGTTTTTCCCGCGCGCTATTCGGGAGTGGAATGGTAGAGAGATAGTATGATTGTGGTACGATGAACCCTCTGCCAAGCACTTAAATGTGAATTGCAGAGTAATCATGTAGATGTAGATGTAGACGTGCAATGTGATTTAACTACCTTTGAAGAGAAATGTATGGATTTAAATCCAAATCAATTTTTCCTTGTCACTCACTTTCCTTTTTGACCTAGTTTATGGCCACTCGCGTTAAGCAGTCATCTTACAGTGTGTCGGCATACGACCAATCGTGAAACGTACTACTTGCCTTCGGCAATTGGTAGATTTCAATGGCTTTGTCACTGCAGTTATTCACCTTCCGCAGAAAACCGAAGATAACGGAGATAACGGAGTTGGAAGAATGGCAGTCCTCCATTCTACATAAAGGCAGATTATTTGATGTCTTTTAATTGTGAATTATTGTAATAGACTGGATCCATATGCACGTTGTAAGTTGTTTCGCAAAGAAGCAAGCGTTCATTGCCCAGTCAATTACCAACAAACTCTTTGTGGTCAGATCGCTTTGCTAGTTTGGTTCATGGTTCTCAACATTCTACATAACATGACGTATCTTTTAATTAGGGCATGTTCGGACTTACTTTCACATGTCATCCATTTTCAAACCCTCTCAGTGATCCTACATACCCTTCGTCCGTAAACAATGGGCCGCCGTTAAGAAATAATGTACTGAACAATATTTTGAAAAGTTTGTACGTTTAGATGAGCTGTTTTACAAGTTTATCTTTTTAAAATATGTATACCGATGACAAAACAAGTGATTCTTTGCTTATATGCGTCTGATAAACTGTTTACAGTATGCTTGCATAGGCGTGTTGAAAGTACAATGAACGCCAGAAAAATGCAAACATATATAAAACCACCTACAATCATTGATTCTAAAACGCCAACAATTATTGTTGTGGTTTTAACATGTTAAGACAGGTTTCAGTCTTATTCCCCATTTGTACCTCAGGTACCGAGTTACAGGCAACAGGGATACGAAGGCACACAAAACTAAGATGACACATTTCTCAGTTTATTGACGTAACTGAATTCGAACTTCCCTCCAGTTCCTTCACCATACCCTTTTCTATCCATCCACAACTTGAATTAAGTTAATGTTGTGACAACAATTGAGAACAGTTTCGTAATTATTAAATGATTATCCGAAGCGAATACTTCGTAAGACAAAACAATGATAGAGGAAGAACAGTTCTTAATTTGTATGGAACGGTTGTATTGTTGACGAAGAAGTATTATAGTTTATTTGAATTTAGTGTACTACATATGACACTTCCAAAGTTATATCAACAGTGTATATTGATATCTCGCTCTAAATTCTCTTTCAGAAATTTTACCTGAACTCTTATCTATAAATTCAAAACTTTTCGAGAGTTCCTGTTAATTTGCACAAATCTGCCTTTCAAATTTCCCACGTATTCTAGGAGGTCTCCTTTTGATGCCGAACGTTATTGACATCCCAACAGAAAGACACGATCCAAAGTAAGGTGGTGCGCTGACCAGAACACTGGATTTGATTTCGGAAGGAGCGGAGATCCAATAGCCGTCTAGTCACAAGAATTTAAGATTTCCTTTTTTCCAGATTGATTAAGATGAAACTCGAGATTCTTCCTAGAAAAACCTAGAGGTCCTGTCTGAAGCTATGCACCGTGTCATCTTGCCCTCGATAGGACTTTAAACCCATAATCTTCCTTTATGCCTATTGAAGAAATGGCAAGTAAAACGTCGTTGATATAGTGTTTCCTGAACAGATGTACATTTTCACCCTTGAATTGCTGACCCTATTATGCTGTCAACAGTACACTAATTAAATGTAAATAATGGCTCAATATTACCGTAACGTCAGACTTCTGGCAGGTCTGTCTGAAAAATCTGTTCAAATATCCAGTTAGACTTTGACAAGTTTTCGATGTTGTGAAACAACTGATAATTTGCTTTAAATGTACAGAAATGTGAATTTGTGCACTTCACAAAATGTAGGAAAATCGTATCCTATGACTACAATATATATGAGCCAAGTCATGTAAATATAGAGTGTGTTAGGGGTGTAAGTGCAGATATTATGATCATTGCTTCCTTAAAATGACCCGTAGTTGGGTTTTCTCTGCGTCTAAGTCTTCCTTCAAACACGTCACATAATTTACTAGCTGATCTTTTCTGCACCATCATAGATGCAAGACTAAGTGGATTACGCTTGTCAGAGACTAAACTTTTCGCGTCCACGCGTCTACTCTTTAACACCTGACCTGCTGCCCAGAAGATTATAAACATTAACGGCCTGTTCTCGCCACATTATTTGGAGGTACTAACCAATCTAAAAACATACTACCCCTAATAACTATAATTATTAGTCTACAAATGAAATAGATACCGACGTAATCTTGTTCAGTACACTGTCCTCAGTCACTAGCAAAAATATCTGCACTTATATCCCGAACGCCCTATGTAGGTGCGACAATTTATATGAATGCGAAATGTAATAACCACACAGACTCAATCACAGGCAAAGCAGGCGGCACACTTCATTTCATTGACAGAAAACTGGTAAAATGCAGTCAGTCCACAAAGTAGAGTGCTTACTAAACATAATTGCACCTCAGCACAGAATGCTGTTCAAGTTCGTCGGTCCTGTACCAAATAGGACTAACAGGGAACATTGACGGGGAAGCATAACGGAAATTTAAAAAAAAATGAACTGACAAGCTCTTGAAGATATACGCCAATTATCTCTTCAAGAGTCTAGTTACAAAGTTTCAAGAATGAGTATTAAGTGAACTATCTACCAATTTTCTCCAGCCATAACGAATCGCTCCCATAGAGATCATGAAGAAAAGATTAGGCTAATAACAATGTGTGCAGCGTCATTTTAGCGAGCCAGCCGCTGTGACCGAGCGGTTGTAGGCGCTTCAGTCCGGAACCGCGCGCCTCCTACGGTCGCAGGTTCGAATCCTGCCCCGGGCATGGATGTGTGTGATGTCCTTAGGTTAGTTAGGTTCAATTAGTTTCTAAGTCTAGGGGTCTGATTACCTTAGATGTTAAGTCCCATAGTGCTTAGAGCCATTTGAACCATTTTCATTTTATTGATTGGAATCGGAAGAAATTTAATGTGGTGTAGCCTTGACATGTACTATGCAGAATATCTAAGAAGTTACAGATATAATCAGAATATTAATTGCAAGCCTGGTATTTAATCCAGTGGAGGTTCAATATATTTTTCACTTTGAATAGCAGAGAGTACTTACCACTTGTCTGCATTCAAGACTGATTCAAACCCGTGGTCCGGCCATCCTGATTTAGGTTTCCTATGTTTTCCCTAACTCACTTCAGGCAAATGCCAGAATGGTTCCTTTGAAAGGGCACCGCCGACTTCCTTCCCCATCCTTCCTTAATCCGATGGGACCAATGACCTCGCTGTTTGATCTCCTTCCCCCAATTTGACCAACCAACCAGCCATTGAAGACTGGACGTTATATCGAGCTAAATATCTCTTTGTATTTGAGTCATTTGAGTTTCTACAATTTTAGTTTGTAAACAACTGCTTAATGTACAAGATGTACTTGTTTAAAGCGTCATTATAACACACGTTGAACAGTGGAGCCTACAACGCAATAGTCTGAGGTAGACCGCTTCCTGCAGACAAGCAGTTTGACAGAAAACATGTTCTTCCGTCGATCCAGCCGAGTACACGTACAGCGAGGAGGTGCCGTTAACTTCTTTACCGCGGCATCCAATCATATGCGAAGGATACTGAAAGGTCCCGAAGCCGTAGCGCTCTCTCATTACCATCCTCCTCGCCAACAATGCTCGCGAACAATGGCCGTTTCCTTCAATGCGCGCTCCTTTCTCGTACCCCCCTTCTTTCGCAACATTTTGCGGCGAAGAAAAAACAAAACCATTAAACTTGTCCGGATTCGGCATTCAGAAGTGTAATTTTCGCATCGGCTTCCCCACTGTTGACGCTGGAAGTTTCGCTCGCTTGCCCGCTCTCCGGCGGTCAAACAGAGCGCAGCGGCAGCGCCGCCCGCTCCCCTGCCGGAGGCAGCCGCAGTTAACGCCTGGCGCCGACCCGCCTCCCGTTGTTTGCGTTCCGAGCCGCGGCCTCTCGAGGGCCCCGCGGATTCCCTCGCCGAGAGTACTGGCAAAATAATGCCCGTTTACTCTTCAGTGGCTCGTAGAAAACTGAAACTTACACGGCTCGAAAAAGCCGGCAGAGAAGAAGCACTATTCGGTTTCATTTTGCTCAGCCTTATAACCAGCCCACCAGTCCTGGACTTCATCGAGCGCTTACCCTAGCGGAGCAAAACGTGAACATTCTTATCAGGATATTTCATTGATACAATCACTATCAACTTTCACAACTTTAACGGTTTCAACCTATCATCGCTCATGTCCTGATCTGTTGAAAGTACCACAAAAATAGGTGACACAGTACAAACTAGTGCACCTTGTGAAACAACTCAGACTGAGTTTACAGTGATTCATTTTCAAATATATTAGGAATTTCAATACGCTTTGTCATCTAATTTAATATCTTGATTAATAATAATGTATTGTGACATACGAATTGTGACATACGTCAGCCTGCAGAGTAAAATTTGTTTTCCTTTTATACGGATACTTAACTATTGGTCAGAACAGGTAATATTGTAAAACTGTAGAGCGTATTTATCAATGAAATACTTTACATAAAATTTTAGCAGTAAGATGTTCTTTCTGGTATCAAAATTCGTTTGCTCAGGTGACTGTTTCTATCAGCACCCTGCTCTGGAATCTCACTCGGACTAAACTGGCCTCTCAGGGCCCATGTACCAGTACAAGTACAGCCGTCGATGCCAGGATACCGAGCTTCCTGTAACATGACTGGCGTGAGAAAGATGTCCGTGACGCCAGCGACATCTGCTGGCGTTTAGGTTGCCTTCCGGTGGCTGTGTGTAGCGTGGCAGTTCTCGAGTGCTAGGCTGGTATTATACTGTCATATTTCTTCGTCAAAGTTGATATGTCAAATATTTATGTCAAAGAAATTTGATGGTCTAAGAGGGAAGTTTGTCAAATTTCGCCTGTCGTCAAATAAATAAGATCATAAAAGTCGCTCGTCTTCTGTTCACTGCTATGTAAAATGTAACCGCTCTGAGCGCTGGCGTCGCTACAGCTATTTGACGTCTCTGTAGTGTGTTTGTGAACATGGCTTCAACGTTGGTTTGTTCTTTTACTCAAACTTGCTTCGGTTAGGGTGGAGGGGTGACCAAGGACCACAGCTCATGCTGTTAATTGTGTGTTGATGGACAGGTGGAATATGCTGCAGGCGACATAAGTCCACAATCACAGTTACAGCCATCCACCTCTAAATCTAAACATTCAGTCAGGCCGGCCAGTGTGGCCGTGCGGTTATAGGCGCTTCAGTCTGTAACCGCGTGACCGCTACGGTCGCAGGTTCGAATCCTGCCTCGGGCATGGATGTGTGTGATGTCTTTGGGTTAGTTAGGTTTAAGTAGTTCTAAGTTCTAGGGGACTCATGACCACAGATGTTAAGTCCCATAGTGCTCAGAGCCATTTGAACCATCCAGTCAGCTTTACAGCAAGCCGGAATAGAGTATGTGGTCACACTCTAAGATAAAAAATTCTTTCTTAGCTTTCCATTCTACTTTGTCTGGTTTTGAACTCTGGAAGCTAAAAGTTAAAAAGCGCTTCATCTGTTTCGTACTATTTATTAATTTTGTAGTTGTTGGAACACTAAACCCGTTAACTAAATTATTCAAAAATAGAAATAGTTCTTATTGCCGACATAGCGTACTAAATATTTATTTACTTTAACATATCCCGCCTTCAGTGCTTTATAAATCGATTCACACTTTTCTGGAATTATTTTGGTTAATGTTCAATGTGATAGTCCAGTGTTACTAGAGTAGCTCTCTCCTGTATCAAGAAATCCCAGTTCCACAGTTAGCCTGTCTTCTGCAGGTATAACATTTCTCAAAAGAGTGGAGCTATGTCACTAGGTAAAGTCAGTTTTTCTCGTAATTCAGATCTCAGCAAATATTATCCAGTATTAGTAGATAGGCCAGCATTGCACTAAGCTGTGGCATTTATGAGCAGATATATAGACGGTGTTATCCGGTGACACCACCAGGAAGTAAGAATTTTTCAGTTTGTTTCTCACGGACAGATTGATTTCACAGCGCCATGGCGTAGCGCTGCTTCCGTCAAAATTTATCAGTTTTTCATGAGTTATGATTTGTCAGTTTTCATTTGACAGAAGTTAATTAACCAAATTTAATTATATTTCTTTTTTATTTATTTATACGGGAAGGTGACACTTAAATCTGTCTATATATCTGCTAGCAAATGGCACAGCTTAGTGCAATTCTGGTCTATCTACTAATACTGGATAATATTTGCTGAGATCTGAATTACGATAAAAACTGACTTTACTTAGTAACACAGCTGCACAGATGGTCGTCTGATTACTAAAGAACACATGACTATGATCTGACAAAAAAAATTGGTTCAAATGGCTCTGAGCACTACGGGACTCAACTGCTGAGGTCAGTGAGAGAGCACTTCGATTTCCTGCTGCTAATAAGGCGAGTACACCGTTCGCTTGTTACACATTTTTGCGAGCTTCAAACAGGTACAACTTATTTTCAGTTATCTGGGTAGTTACTATTTTATTTTTGTAATTTCTTGCGTGTTTGAGTGCCTACTAGACACAACCGTTTATTTTAATAACAGTGTAGTGTACAGTATCGCCGTTGCTATCGACCCTCGTATCGTACAGGCTTTTGTTTGTTTGGTTAGAACAGCTCAGTGTCGGTTAGACCGTCAGTGAGAGAGCACTTCGATTTCCTGCTGCTAATAAGGCGAGTACACCGTTCGCTTGTTACACATTTTTGCGAGCTTCAAACAGGTACAACTTATTTTCAGTTATCTGGGTAGTTACTATTTTATTTTTGTAATTTCTTGCGTGTTTGAGTGCCTACTAGACACAACCGTTTATTTTAATAACAGTGTAGTGTACAGTATCGCCGTTGCTATCGACCCTCGTATCGTACAGGCTTTTGTTTGTTTGGTTAGAACAGCTCAGTGTCGGTTAGACCGTCAGTGAGAGAGCACTTCGATTTCCTGCTGCTAATAAGGCGAGTACACCGTTCGCTTGTTACACATTTTTGCGAGCTTCAAACAGGTACAACTTATTTTCAGTTATCTGGGTAGTTACTATTTTATTTTTGTAATTTCTTGCGTGTTTGAGTGCCTACTAGACACAACCGTTTATTTTAATAACAGTGTAGTGTACAGTATCGCCGTTGCTATCGACCCTCGTATCGTACAGGCTTTTGTTTGTTTGGTTAGAACAGCTCAGTGTCGGTTAGACCGTCAGTGAGAGAGCACTTCGATTTCCTGCTGCTAATAAGGCGAGTACACCGTTCGCTTGTAGGGTAAACATAGCCATGTGTAGGGACTGTGGTTGTTGTGAGCGGACGCAAGGAGAATTGGCCACTCTTCGGGGGCAGGTGGAGGCTTTGTCTGTTAGGCTCATCGAGCTCGAGGCGCAGGCGTCGGCTCGTAGTGGCGTTGGGGCAACTGTGGTGAGACCTATGCCTACTTCGGTGGCCTTGGAATCGCATGGAACCCCTGATGTCGCTGCGTCTTCCGGCAGTGAGCATCTTACCGGTCAGCCATCACTCCAGGGTGAATGGCGGACAGTGGTGGGCTCGCGCGTGCCTGGCCGAAAGGCGAAGGTGGGATCTGGCCGCGTGGTAGCTGCCTTACCCCTTTCCAACAGGTACGGGGTGCTTCCTAGTGGT
Organism: Schistocerca serialis cubense; assembly: GCF_023864345.2. Classification (NCBI taxonomy): domain Eukaryota; kingdom Metazoa; phylum Arthropoda; class Insecta; order Orthoptera; family Acrididae; genus Schistocerca; species Schistocerca serialis. Next base: position 554,067,756 of record NC_064641.1, read on the forward strand.
GATGACATCGTTTCCGAGCCACCACAGGATGCCTCGCCTGTTGGGCCAGTGGCCGATTCTCCGGCAAGGTCCCGACAGTCACAGAGGGCGGGCCTATTAGTTATAGGGAGCTCCAACGTTAGGCGGGTTATGGAGCCCCTTAGGAAAATAGCGGGTAGGTCGGGGAAGAATGCCAGTGTGCACTCGGTGTGCTTGCCGGGGGGTCTCGTCCGTAATGTGGAGGAGGCCCTTCCGGCAGCTATTGAACGCACTGGGTATGACCGGCTGCAGATAGTAGCACATGTCGGAACGAATGACGCCTGCCGCTTGGGTTCTGAGGCCATCCTTGGTTCCTTCCGGCGGCTGGCTGATTTGGTGAAGACAACCAGCATCGCACGCGGAGTGCAAGCTGAGCTTAATATCTGCAGCATAGTGCCCAGAGTCGATCGCGGTCCTCTGGTTTGGAGCCGTGTGGAGGGTCTAAACCAGAGGCTCAGACGACTCTGCGACTATAATGGTTGCAAATTCATCGACCTCCGTTATTGGGTGGAGAACTGTAGGGCCCCCCTAGACAGGTCAGGCGTGCACTACACGCCGGAAGCAGCTACTAGGGTAGCAGAGCACGTGTGGCGTGCACACGGGGGTTTTTTAGGTTAGAGGGACCCCCCCTTGGGCGAAACGATAAAATACCTGACGGCTTACCAGAGAGGACATTATCATCGTTGATAAAGAACGTCCGTCCTCAGAGACCAAAAACAGGAAAAGTTAACGTAATATTGGTAAACTGCAGGAGTATCCAGGGCAAGGTTCCTGAATTAGTATCTCTTATTGAAGGAAATAGTGCGCATATAGTATTAGGAACGGAAAGTTGGTTAAAACCGGAAGTGAACAGTAACGAAATCCTAGACACAGAATGGAATATATACCGCAAGGATAGGATAAACGCCAATGGTGGAGGAGTATTTATAGCAGTAAAGAATTCAATAATATCCAGTGAAGTTATTAGCGAATGCGAATGTGAAATAATCTGGGTTAAGTTAAGTATCAAAGGTGGGTCAGATATGATAGTCGGATGCTTCTATAGACCACCTGCATCAGCAACCGTAGTAGTTGAGCGCCTCAGAGAGAACCTGCAGAACGTCGTGAAGAAGTTTCGTGATCATACTATTGTAATAGGGGGAGACTTCAATCTACCAGGTATAGAATGGGATAGTCACACAATCAGAACTGGAGCCAGGGACAGAGACTCTTGTGACATTATCCTGACTGCCTTGTCCGAGAATTACTTCGAGCAGATAGTTAGAGAACCAACTCGTGAAGCTAACGTTTTAGACCTCATAGCAACAAATAGACCGGAACTTTTCGACTCCGTGAATGTAGAAGAGGGTATCAGTGATCATAAGTCAGTGGTTGCATCAATGACTACAAGTGTAATAAGAAATGCCAAGAAACGAAGGAAAATATATTTGCTTAACAAGAGTGATAGGGCACAAATCGCAGAATATCTGAGTGACCACCATCAAACGTTCATTTCTGAGGAAGAGGATGTGGAACAAAAATGGAAAAAATTCAGAAACATCGTCCAGTACGCCTTAGATAAGTTCGTACCGACTAAGGTCCAAAGCGAGGGGAAAGATCCACCGTGGTATAACAATCATGTACGAAAGGTACTACGGAAACAAAGAAAGCTTCATCATAGGTTTAAGAGTAGTCGAATCATAGCTGATAAGGAAAAGCTGAACGAAGCGAAAAAGAGCGTAAAGAGAGCAATGAGAGAAGCATTCAACGAATTCGAACATAAAACATTGGCAAACAATCTAAACAAGAACCCTAAAAAGTTTTGGTCATATGTAAAATCGGTAAGCGGATCTAAATCCCCTATTCAGTCACTCGTTGACCACGATGGCACCGAAACAGAGGACGACCGAAGAAAGGCAGAAATACTGAATTCAGTGTTCCGAAACTGTTTCACTGCGGAAAATCGTAACACGGTCCCTGACTTCAGCCGTCGCACGGACGCCAAAATGGAAAATATTGAAATAAACGATATCGGAATTGAAAAACAACTGCTATCACTTAGTAGCGGAAAAGCATCCGGACCAGACGAGATACCCTTAAGATTCTACAGTGATTATGCTAAAGAACTTGCCCCCTTTCTATCAGCAATTTATCGTAGATCGCTGGAAGAACGTAAAGTACCTAGCGACTGGAAGAAAGCGCAGGTCGTTCCCATTTTCAAGAAGGGTCATAAATCAGATGCGAATAATTATAGGCCTATTTCGCTTACGTCAATCTGTTGTAGAATAATGGAACATGTTTTGTGTTCTCGTATTATGACGTTCTTAGATAATACAAATCTCCTTCATCATAACCAACATGGATTCCGCAAACAGAGATCATGTGAAACTCAGCTCGCCCTATTTGCCCAAGAAATTCACAGTGCCGTAGACACTGGCGAGCAGATTGATGCCGTATTCCTGGACTTCAGGAAGGCATTTGATACGGTTCCGCACTTACGTTTAGTGAAAAAAATACGAGCTTACGGAATATCGGACCAGGTTTGTGATTGGATTCAGGATTTCCTAGAAGAAAGAACACAACATGTCATTCTTAACGGTTCAAAATCTGCAGATGTAGAGGTAATTTCGGGAGTACCGCAGGGAAGCGTGATAGGACCTTTATTGTTTACAATATACATAAATGACTTAGTTGACAACATCGGTAGCTCCGTGAGGCTATTTGCAGATGACACGGTTGTCTACAAGAAAGTAGCAACATCAGAAGACTCGTACGTACTCCAGGAGGACCTGCAGAGGATTAATGCATGGTGCGACAGCTGGCAGCTTTCCCTAAACGTAGATAAATGTAATATAATGCGCATACATAGGGGCAGAAATCCATTCCAGTACGATTATGCCATAGGTGGTAAATCATTGGAAGCGGTAACGACCGTAAAATACTTAGGAGTTACTATCCGGAGCGATCTGAAGTGGAATGATCACATAAAACAAATAGTGGGAAAAGCAGGCGCCAGGTTGAGATTCATAGGAAGAATTCTAAGAAAATGTGACTCATCGACGAAAGAAGTAGCTTACAAAACGCTTGTTCGTCCGATTCTTGAGTATTGCTCATCAGTATGGGACCCTTACCAGGTTGGATTAATAGAAGAGATAGACATGATCCAGCGAAAAGCAGCGCGATTCGTCATGGGGACATTTAGTCAGCGCGAGAGCGTTACGGAGATGCTGAACAAGCTCCAGTGGCGGACACTTCAAGAAAGGCGTTACGCAATACGGAGAGGTTTATTATCGAAATTACGAGAGAGCACATTCCGGGAAGAGATGGGCAACATATTACTACCGCCCACATATATCTCGCGTAATGATCACAACGAAAAGATCCGAGAAATTAGAGCAAATACGGAGACTTACAAGCAGTCGTTCTTCCCACGCACAATTCGTGAATGGAACAGGGAAGGGGGGATCAGATAGTGGTACAATAAGTACCCTCCGCCACACACCGTAAGGTGGCTCGCGGAGTATAGATGTAGATGTAGATTAGTCCCCTAGAACTTAGAACTAGTTAAACCCAACTAACCTAAGGACATCACAAACATCCATGCCCGAGGCAGGATTCGAACCTGCGACCGTAGCGGTCTTGCGGTTCCAGACTGCAGCGCCTTTAACCGCAAGGCCACTTCGGCCGGCGATCTGAGAAAAATTTTGGAATACTTTAATTTAGATAAATGACTGGGTTGGGACTGGCAATGACTTAAGAGGAAATTATACTTTTATAGTTGACTGGTAAAAACAATTATATCCTGAAATTTTTTTACGTTATTGACAAAGATCTATAATTCATTACACGGAAAAATTGAATATATTACAAATGTGGGTCGACTGGTGCTGACGAATCACAAAAGGAAAGATGGAAACAAATTCATATTAACACTCAGACGACTTAACTACGCCCATGCCAATAAAAATAATAAAATTTACCTTACAATAGATGGTTGACTTAATTACACTGCTGGTTTTTCATTATATTAACAATTATTCATATGTTCATCATCATCTCATTCCATGGTATCGTTTAGCTCTGCGGCTGATCACAATTATTATTCAGTTCCACATAATAAAATTTTACAATTTATTCTGCATTGTGACTTTAACAACTACTAACTGTAAACTGGACTGTACCAGCGACAGACTACAACTACTTTGTAGCAGTGAGCGACTGCAACTGCGGCAGAGACTGCTCTGACCTGCGACTCTATTGCAGCTCTCTTTTGACGGGGGCAAAGATATTGTATGTCTCAGGCAGCGCCTGTGAATTATCGTTCTAGCAAGTGAGCAGTACATCGAGATTACATTTGCTCCAGCACGATAGTGAACCCCTTACAACTGCATAGCTAAAGCTTCAAGATTTTGTATTTTGCAATTCATCTCATGTTTGTGGTATGTTTTTTTCAATAAATATGGAGTTCTGAATACACGACTTCTTTTTGAAACACTCTGTACTACAAAAGAATTATATCAAAACAGGGGAACCAAGTAGGGTCCACACCACGTGTGCTCGTCTTCCAAATGAAGTCACGTTCTCGTACTGGAGGCACGTTTATTTCAAAAATACTGCCGTAGTGATTATATATCCGTTCTACATAAAGAAGGATACTTAGAGCGCTGAGATACAGGTATTTGAAAATTATTTGCGAAAAATAGTTGCTACTGACATTAACAAAGCTCTCCTTGGGTTTTTATTTATAGGTCCACTTGCTTCCACTGTTTTAGAGTTGTAGTTCCTCCACACTGCAACTGTGGACGTGTGGTTAACATGACTTTAAGCTTTTCAACTTAGTACCATAGTGTCCAAAATTGAAGGACGAAAGTAACTTTCACCTGACGTGTCACTGCCAACTAACATAGCTCTCTGAAACTTGGACAATACATAGAGAAACTGCTACAGTATGCTACAAATGGTAACTAAAAGAAAAAACCAATGAGACAAACAGAAATGAAACTTCTATTAAAATATAATGACTACACAGAGGACACCGTATTTATGATGTTCTCCTGGACAATACAAATTGCGGGATATTGTTCTTAACAGGGAATGTGATCAGTGCATACCCTGCAAATTGCTCCTATGAAGGACACAAGGTTCGTAAGAAGGTCTTGTGACAGGGCTTTCAATTCCACCCCCAGCGTGGTTAATAACTACTGTATGGTCGTTGGTGGATCTGGACGTGTTGCATTGCATTTCCCAAACTCATCTCACATGTGCTCGATGGCTTTTAAATTGGGGGAAACGACAGGCCAGTACATTCGCCGAGTATCCTCTCGTTCCAGAAGCTTACACTTTTCGATGTGGTCGCGCATTGTCATCCGTATAAAGGAAGACAGGGCCGAACGCATCCCTGAAGCGACGCACTTAAGGAAGGAATATAGCGTCACAATAACGCCGACCGGTAAATTTACCGAGTTCAAAGATCTGTGGGTCACTTCACCTATCTAACATTATGTCTCTTCATAACATTACACCTGGACTACCAAAATGATCATACTCGACAGTGTTACTGAGTGTGTGAAGTACTCTCATTTGACGAAAGGTACATGATCGTTTTGGTGATCCAGGTGGTGAAGGGAGACATACAATTGCATGGATGTACTGACCTCCATATCTTTGAACACGTCCGACTCACCGGCCGGCGTTATTGTGACACGATACTCCTTACCCATGTGCGTCTTGTCAGGGGTCCATTCGACCCTGACTTCGTTTTCATGGATTACAAAAACCGAACAGCGTAGACGGAGGAGCTCTTGGAAGGGAGGATATTCGGTGAATGGACTGGTCTGTCCGTTCTATCGACCTAAATCCCAAAGACAATATGTGAGATGCATTGGGGAGTGGTTCATGGTGTGGGTTCCTGTAGTCATGTCCTAGTTCATGAACCACGGGCAACGTATGAGTGGCCAAGTAAGTGGTCCCGACAGTCGGGATACCAGTTACTTTGGAATAAGGCTGGGCATCTCGGACATATTCTGAGTCGTGGTCACCTTTGTGCTCATACGGCAAAGACTACCAAATCCACCGGTTAGTCCCTCAGCCGTTAGGGGTAAAACCCAATGGGACTCGGGGCAAGTAAGGCTAGCAACCTGCTTCCCTGATACTTTAAATATGATGCTGGCAACAATCAGAGCAAAATGCCTCGGACCTTTGGAGGTGACGGAGTCCCACCTCTAACTGACCAACCAGGGACTCCAAAGATACGACTTGGCAAACAAATGGTAATGAGATGGGGCGCTATTAATATCAATGGGGGCTACTCTGGAAAGAAGGTAGAGCTGGCAGAGGCTGCAAGTAAGATGGGGCTGGACGTTTTAGCTGTTAGTGACATTCGGGTAAGGGGTGAGAAAGAAGAGGAAGTGGGAGAATACAAGGTCTACATGTCAGGAGTCAAAGCTGGAATAGCACAATGGGATGTAGGGCTTTACATCAGGAAAGAAATGGAACCCAGCGTAGATGCAATAAGGTATGTAAACGAACGACTGATGTGGATAGATTTGACAGTGTCTAGCAAGAAAATTAGGATTGTGTCAGTATATTCGCATTGTGAAGGGACAGATCAAGATAATATGGATAGTTTTTATGAGGCACTCAGTGATGTAGTTGTTAGAGTAAAGGACAAGGACAGTGTTCTGCTCATGGGTGATTTTAACGCCAGGATTGGAAATCGAACAGAAGGATATGAAAAGGTTATGGGTAAATTTGGAGAGGATATGGTGGCCAACAGGAACGGGAAACAACTCTTGGATTTCTGTGCCAGTATGGGCTTAGTAATCACAAACTCCTTTTTTAAACATAAGAACATTCACCGGTATACTTGGCAGGCAGGGGAAGGCAGGGGAACCAGATCTGTCATTGACTATATAATAACAGATCAGGAATTCAGGAAGGCTGTGAGGGACACACGTGTATTCAGGGGATTCTTTGATGACACTGATCATTATTTAATCTGCAGTGAAATTGGGATTGTGAGGCCAAAAGTGCAGGAGGTCAGGTCCATTTGTAGGAGGATATGAGTGGAGAAACTTCAGGATAAGGAAATCAGGCACAAGTACATAACAGCGATCTCAGAAAGGTACCAGTTAGTTGAATGTAGTCAATTACAGTCATTGGAAAAGGAATGGACAAGGTACAGGGACACAGTACTAGAAGTGGCTAAAGAATGTCTTCGAACAGTAGTGTGTAAAAGTAGGATGAAGCAAACAGCTTGGTGGAATGATACAGTCAAGGCAACCTGTAAAAGGAAAAAGAAGGCGTATCAAAAATGGCTACAAACCAGGACCCAGGTAGACAGAGAAAGTTATGTTGAAGAAAGAAACAAAGCCAAACAGATAATTGCAGCATCCAAGAAGAAATCGTGGGAAGACTTTGGAAACAGGTTGGAGACTATGGGTCAAGCTGCTGGAAAACCATTCTGGAGTGTAATTAGCAGTCTTCGAAAGGGAGGTAAGAAGGAAATGACAAGTATTTTGGACAGGTCAGGAAAACTGCTGGTGAATCCTGTGGATGCCTTGGGCAGATGGAGGGAATATTTTGAAGAGTTGCTCAATGTAGGTGAAAATGCGATCAGTAATGTTTCAGATTTCGAGGTAGAATGGGATAGGAATGATGATGGAAATAGGATCACATTTGAGGAAGTGGAAAAATGGTCAATAGATTGCAGTGCAATAAAGTGGCTGGGCTGGATGAAATTAAGTCGGAACTCATCAAATACAGTGGAATGTCAGGTCTTAAATGGCTACACAGGATAATTGAAATGGCCTGAGAGTCGGGACAGGTTCCATCAGACTGGACAAAAGCAGTAATCACACCAATCTTTAAACATGGAAACAGAAAAGATTGTAACAACTATAGAGGTATCTCTTTAATCAGCGTTGTGGGTAAAATCTTCTCAGGTATTGTTGAAAGGAAAGTGAGAGTATTAGTTGAGGACCAATTGGATGAAAATCAGTGTGGGTTTAGGCCTCTTAGAGGTTGTCAGGACCAGATCTTTAGCTTACGGCAAATAATGGAGAAGTGTTATGAGTGGAACAGGGAATTGTATCTATGCTTTATAGATCTAGAAAAGGCATATGACCGGGTTCCTAGGAGGAAGTTATTGTCTGTTCTACAAGATTATGGAATAGGAGGCAAACTTTTGCAAGCAATTAAAGGTCTTTACATGGATAGTCAGGCAGCAGTTAGAGTTGACGGTAAATTGAGTTTATGGTTCAGAGTAGTTTCAGGGGTAAGACAAGGCTGCAACCTGTCTCCACTGTTGTTCATATTATTTATGGATCATATGTTGAAAACAATAGACTGGCTGGGTGAGATTAAGATATGTGAACACAAAATAAGCAGTCTTGCATATGCAGATGACTTAGTTGTGATGGCAGATTCGATTGAAAGTTTGCAAAGTAATATTTCAGAGCTAGATCAGAAATGTAAGGACTATGGTATGAAGATTAGCATCTCCGAAACGAAAGCAATGTCAGTGGGAAAGAAATATAAACGGATTGAGTGCCAAATAGGAGGAACAACGTTAGAACAGGTGGACAGTTTCAAGTACTTAGGATGCATATTCTCACAGGATGGCAACATAGTGAAAGAACTGGAAGCGAGGTGTAGCAAAGCTAATGCAGTGAGTGCTCAGCTACAATCTACTCTCTTCTGCAAGAAGGAAGTCAGTACCAAGTCTAAGTTATCTGTGCACCGTTCAATCTTTCGACCAACTTTGTTGTATGGGAGCAAAAGCTGGGTGGATTCAGGTTACCTTATCAATAAGGTTGAGGTTACGGATATGAAAGTAGCTAGGATGATTGCAGGTACTAGTAGATGGGAACAATGGCAGGAGGGTGTCCACAATGAAGGTATCAATGAAAAACTGGGAATGAACTGTATAGATGTAGCAGTCAGGGCGAACAGGCTTAGATGGTGGGGTCATGTTACACGCATGGGAGAAGCAAGGTTACCCAAGAGACTCATGGATTCAGCAGTAGAGGGTAGGAGGAGTCGGGGCAGACCGAGGAGAAGGTACCTGGATTCGGTTAAGAATGATTTTGAAGTAATAGGTTTAACATCAGAAGAGGCACCAATGTTAGCACTGAATAGGGGATCATGGAGGAACTGTATAAGGGGGGGGGGGGGGGGGCTATGCTCCAGACTGAACGCTGAAAGGCATAATCAGTCTTAAATGAGATGATGATGATGATGATGATGATTGGGGAGACTATTGCATCACGACCACATGCATCAGCGACTATTCAGCATTTGTCAAGCGCGCTTGTGGACGAATGGTATAGATACAAAACCTCCTTACAACTTTGTGGCCAGCGTGGGAACACTTCGCAGAGAATCCATTGGCTTTCTTGGTAATCACATAGTATATTAAGAACCCTGTCTCGGAGTTTGTTATGTCCAGGGGACCATCATGAATCGAGGTGACTTCAGTGTAATTATTGTGTTTGAGTAAAAGAGTCATTTCTATTCGTCTGAGTGAGTATTTCAGTTACCTTCTCTACTATGGGCAACGGCCTTGCCGCAGTGGATACACCGGTTCCCGTGACATCACCGAAGTTAAGCGCTGTCGGGCGTGGTCGGCACTTGGATGGGTGACCATCCAGGCCGCCATGTCTTGTTCCCATTTTTCGGGGTGCACTCAGCCTCGTGATGCCAATTGAGGAGCTACTCGACCGACTAGTAGCGGCTTCGGTCAAGAATACCATCATAACGGCCGGGAGAGCGGTGTGCTGACCCCACGCCCCTCCTATCCGCATCCTCCACTGAGGATGACACGGCGGTCGGATGGTCCCGGTAGGCCACTCTCTACTATACAGTAGCAGTCTTTTTTCTGTATAGTCCAAGTTCCACCCAGCTGTGTTCCTTGACAGTGGCACGTCATGCAAAAGATACTTTCGTCCCTATGTGTTGCACACTAGTGAATCTGTAGATGGCGTATTGACAGGTGCTGCCAGAAACTGATGACTTCTGCACTAGTTCTGAGTTGCTCTGTGGTGCCCCGTATGGTACAGATACCAAAGACAAAGCAGTGAATGTAACTGTCGAAGAGATGCATTGCACAATAAACTGTCTTTGATCACTCCTCTGTAGAAGCTGTATTGCATCGCTGGAATTGCTCCTCATAACGACTGTCGAGAATCATTCCTTGTACCACCGCCGGTTTTTGCTGCCCAGCTAGCAACACTCGTCTGTGGTGTGTCTTTTCCTAATCTAATTGCAGGGGTTGCAGCTCTGTGTACTAAAATCTCACCCTGTATGCCTCTATGCGCCTACTCCACTGCATCCGCTCAATAAGTAAACTTTTGTTCGTTGCTATTTTTCCTGCTGTTAGAATTTTTATAGCCAGCAGTGTAGATCAGGAAAGATGAAAAATGGATAGATGATAATAGAAAACAGCATGAGGAGCATGGATGCGTACTGGTGGAAATGACCCTATTTGAAAAATTATCGAAGAGGTCTTTGTACAGTAGATGTAAAGTGATTGATGATGATGATAATGATTCCTTTAGTTGTGAAGTGTCATTGCATTACGATACTAACGACATAGCCGCAACAGTGAACCCTAACGCCACCGATGGATGCGGCAGATCTCCTCCGCGCCCCCCACTGCGCGCTTTGGAGCCGTCTGCTGATTGATTGCCTCGCTGGCCGGTCGGCGGCCGGCGCCTTTTAATGCTCGCCGGGTTGCCGCCCTCGCCTGGCACCTGCGGCGCCGCTCCCGGAGCATCCAATTGCCAGCGGCGAGAAGAGGCATTCAGAGGAGGGAGAAAGCGATACGCCTTTCTGGTAATTACCGCTCTTCGCTGACACAATAAAGAAGGGTGTCGCCCGCCGGCGGGGGAAGCCAAATCCCCGAGTATTCTTCAAATGGAACAGGCAGCGCGACCCTATTGTTGCGCTCTGTGGCCTGCACAAACACTCTGTAACCCCCACCACTCATCCCCCGCCCTGTCTACCTACCCTTCGTGAGCGATTCTCTCGCCCTCCCAGACTCTGCAGACGTAATTTTCATTTCATCGCTTTCATTCGGGAGTTCTCTCTAGAGAAGGGGACGAGGAAAAAAGAAGGAAAAGGAGACTCGTCGGATACCTCTCAGACTGCTTCTCAGACAGCGGGGCGTAAAATGTTTCCACTCAGTAGCGATTTCAGTCGAGAACACAAGAGTGAGCCAAGAAAAGTTATCGCCGCCTACCAGCAATCATGGTCTGGAGACATATTCACAAACGGCTTGACGGAAATAAATCGAAAATACCTCCCAGGAGGATTTGCAAAAGGAACCCCGGGAAAGACAGTAGAACATTTACGTGAGGTGTAGCTAAATTTGAACAGATGGCTCATTTGAACGCCTGCGACTAGGTCGGATTAGTACTTCTAGTACTCAACCTCAACTCTCGCTGTCTTTCGTAGTCCCTGGGTAGCGAAACTCCATTATAAAGTGGACATTGTGGCTGCAAATACTGCCTTGGACATATTTGTTGCTTTTTCATTTCCACTTATTGAGTTTCTCCTCTGGACACGTAATTTAATTCGTAGAATGTGTCAGACGCTAATTTAAGCGCGAATTCCCCTAGGCAGGACCATAAAATAAGCGATTTTTACGATTCTTTTGAAAAACTAATGAAGCAACCAACGTAAACCTTTTTGGATACCATTTATGTACTCTTGGAAAGCATTTTCAGATTTTTTTCAAGAAAATCAGTCACCATTAAACCCTCCATCTGAGGGATTAAATTTGCTCTGTCCAAAGTGAGGTATGTCCATGACGGAAGTCCAACAGTTTGTAAGTCTTGTCTGATATGAAATAATAATTTTCTTAATCAATTGGATATTGCGCCCTGAATGATAGCACAGTCTCTTGAAATTTGAAAATTAATGAATTGACGGACGTTTCAAACAAAGATGTAGTTTTGGCATGGGTTTTGGTCATATTTTTTACAGTAACTAATGAATAAATTAAAATAAAATTTTTAACCCGTTAGTCCGAGCGGATATGACGTATACCCTGTATTTGAAGCTGACATAGTGGACTGCGGGCACACTTATACAGATATCTTTCTGAAATTCGGCCGAATTACTTCTCGGGCATGTTTGCAAGGTATAATAGGCTAATGTTTTATTTTAATTTATTCTTAGTTAGTGCAAAAACGGGATCAACAACATTCTACAAAACTACATCCTTCAAACGTTCTTCATTTTATTATTTTTTCCAGTTTCAAAAAACTGAGCTATTTCCCCGTCCTACAGTTTAAGAAAATTGTTTTTTGATTTAACATTTGTAGACTGCTTGACATCCGTCATGGACATACCTCATTTTGACCAGAATATCTTTAGCTCCCCGAATGGGGGCTTAATAATGACTGAGTTTGTTTTGAAAAAATTAGAGAATGTTGCCCAAGAATAAAGAAATAATGTGCAAAAAAGACTTAAGTTGATTACTTCATTAGTTTTTTCCAAAACAAAATTGTAAAGATCACTTATTTTACAGGGTGACTGAGGAGAATGGTTCTTTAATCTGCTTTTGCAGTCCTCCTACTTCGATTAATTTGTATTAGTGTGTGCTTAATAGATCTAAAATGAGATGATCCTTTCCAAACATGAAACTCAGTTATATTAAAAGTTGTACAACTGTAACACAAGAATGAATATTAAATCTGCTGTAAATGAAAGCATACACTAAACGGAAGGTCATATAAAATAACAAAAAAAATTTCAATAAGAACTACATACTGTAGTGGTTCAGGGTTTAGTGAGAATAGATACTGAGCGCTAGTGACAGAGAGAGCAAAGGTCTTTATTTTGTCAGGGATGGCGGAGGGAAAGCGATCTCGTGGGCGGTGGAGTGGGTTCTTTACTTGGGTCAGTGGGTGAGGTGCGAGAGATTTGTGGTTCAACTAACAGTCATTTATTGAGACATAAAACCCGCCGGCCGGGGTGGCCGAGCGGTTCTAGGCGCTACAGTCTGGAACCGCGCGACCGCTACGGTCGCAGGTTCGAATCCTGCCTCGGGCATGGACGTGTGTGATGTCCTTAGGTTAGTTAGGTTTAAGTAGTTCTAAGTTCTAGGGGACTGATGACCTTAGAAGTTAAGTCCTATAGTGCTCAGAGCCATTTGAACCATTTTTGAACATAAAACCCTTTAAACTAACAGAGTAATACAAAGTGGCTTAACTCGCAAAATCTTGTACATGGCTGCACGTTCAGAGACCGTGATTGGTTACAATTGAAAGAAAATCAGCCCTCGGTCACTATTTTTAACAAATTAACCTGGTTTCGACACTGCTAGGAGTGTCTTCCTCAGAATTTAAATCAAAGAATGGTCTATATTCTATAACATGGTCACATGCTACAGAATATAGACCAATCTTTGATTTAAATTCTGAGGAAGACACTCCTAGCAGTGTCGAAACCAGGTTAATTTGTTAAAAATAGTGACCGAGCGTTGATTTTCTTTCAATTGTGGTTTAACTCGCATAATTCTTCGCGGTAGCGGAGCGGAGGAGCCGTAGCGTGCAGATTCCAGTGACCACTGATAAGGCGACGGTTCGTGTTGCAGCGGAGCGCTAGGCGGCGTATTCTTCCATCCAGTACCGTACCCATGAACCAGCGCGGTCTTCTCTTCGTGAATTCGCTCATTGCGTTATTGACAAGCGGCTACAGCGTGGCGCTGAGTGCTTCTTCCCGGAATCGAACCAGCGAACCTCAGGTTTGGCCTCTTCTGGCGGAGTTCAGCAAACTCTGGGTACACAGGTGAGCCATTTGATGAAGCCGCAGTTCCTTCGTCCTCACCAACCACCTATGTAAGTACGACGAAAACTTCTTTCTGATAACATCTGGGATAGCATTTTCTGTGTTGACCTTTCGGCGCGGTACCGACATCGTTGTAGCGAAGTATGACATCTGCTGACTATCAGTTCGTCCGGCCACGCGACGTTTCTTGTGTCTTCTTGCTCTCCTGGAAGGACCCTCTCCTGCCCATTTGTCGAATGTATTTATTCAGTGTTTCCGCCAAATTAGCAAACTTTCTAGGGCAGCGACTGACTCTTCGATCGTTTATCTATGCTTCTCATGTTTGGCATAAACGTGCCCGATGCTGACACACGTGCCGACCTTCCATTCTTTCACCTCTATGCTGGTGTGGACGGGTACTGCACTCTCTCCCTCCCCCTCGTTGCCAGATACGTCGCGCACTTGAGTTCAGTATGCTGACAGCTCCTGGAGCATTTACCGCTGATGTGCGAACTGCGCTGGTCGTTGTTCTCCTTGGTCGTTGATCTGTCGAAGTACTGACTGCCGCTGCGCAAACACCGCTGTTCGTCGGCCTTCTCTCGTTGGGCAGAAACGTGACCAATGTCGACACACGTGCCGGATATCTTGTTCGACTTATAATAAGTCTTTATGTACTTTTCTGTCGGATCTCTTCTTAGAAGGACCATAAATAAAACATAATTATTATGCACAACCATATTTAGCACACAATTATTATACATATTTACTATCGATCTGTAATATCAAGAAATGATAAAATGATACATTTCAGCACAGCGTTGAAACCAGAATGCCACTGTGGAAGACAATGCCTAGCACTGCATTATAAATTCGGCAAACCAGAAATATTAGAGGCAAGAATAATGACGTAAATTTAAACTGGAATAAGATACAGTGAAGACTGGAAGTTAAGAAGCAGTGACTACATCTCTCAATATACAGAAAAAATAACAGAAACAGTGAGGAAAGAAGACTGTGTTTAGAACATTTAGACAGAAGGAATGGCAATAGGTTGAGAAAACAGATCATCGATTATCACTGTAAGAAGAATTTAAAAACTGGGACCAAGAAATTAAAAACGATTTAGAACTACACAAAATATAAACGGCAGAAGCAGCAGAAAGTGATATTACAAACGGGAAGGGATAAATTTAGAACTATTCCAAGCAAAAACAGTAAGGGAATACGCGCAAAGTGGTCTAAAGAAAGGAAAAAGAGACATGGTGGAAAGACGAAAGAATAGAGAAAATGAGAAGGAAATGAAATTTTCACATGGTTCCTAGTTGTCCGAAACAGAAGAAACAAATCATGCAGTCAGGCAAAGCTAAGACAGATGAAAAGTATGTGAGAAATTTAAACAAAGCAACTGAAATCCATCTAAACTGCAAATTATGTAATCGATTTGGTGATGTGATGGAAAACGCTGTGTTATTGGCCGAAGCTCTGGTGACGTCATAGATTAGAAGTCAGACGAAGCTATATGTGTGTTACAGGAGTATTAGCCAAAGTTACTAGGTTTTTACGCACTATTTCTGTAAATAGTTAAGCTGTATAGTGATGGGAAACACATTTACAACTTTTAAGTAACAATAGAAAGAAATTTCGTGAACACTGATAGTGGAAACCGTACGAAATTTGATATGTTTATGTTCCAATCATTTAGAGCAGCGATGTGTGCAAGGACAGACATTCTTTCCCTGCTCCATGCAACATCATTAAACCCACTCAAAACTAAGAAACTGAGGAACTTTTCCAAATGAATCCCTATCTTATATCTAGATTGTCGACTATCAGTTGTGAAATACGACCCAAAACACAATAAAATTATTCTTGTGGAAAATCTTACTGCTGATTTCCAGTATACAAGATACGCAATAGAGGCATCACACGCAGCATGCGCTCTGTGGCGCAATGGATAGCGTATATGACTACGGATAAGAAGAATACAGAATCCTACAAGGGTCATACATTTTCTACAAGAAATATGGAAATCGCGTTATCAAAAACTAATTGTATCAGTTATCTGGGTGGTGGGATGTATTATATATAGCTTCACCTTAATCCTAGTCTGAGAAATGGACAACTGGGGATAAATGCATCTACTTTTCTTACAAACAATTACCTTTTTCAGAAAGTATTGCTAGTGGTAAAGGTATCACCATACTCCCAGAGTACAACGAGGTGTAGGACGCTGGCTTTTGTATGCGGAGAGATGTAAAACACGTACAACATGCAGGTATCACAGACGTAAGGGCCGTGCTGTTTGTGAGTGTAAACTGACATCATGTCAGAAGCAGACTTAACTTCATTTTATGCAAGGCGATGAAACTTCAAACGCTTCAACAGTAAGGATCCTAGCTCGATGGTACGAAAATAATTTTTTTTCTAATAAAGGAAAAACTGTGTGGTCACATTAACTAGAAGATATCATTTTGAACGCGACGTGTGCGAACAGCTAATGCGATTGTAAACGCATGTAAGGGCCAAGGAAAACACAATAGTTTGTAATCGTTATGGTAAAGTTTTGTAGTTGTGATTTGGTTTTCATATGAAAGGACTGTCTATTTATTTTATACATAAGTTAAAGTATTGTTGCAGGATAGATTCGAACCAGCAACCCATGTATATCATCCAGTCCACCGCTCTACAAACTGATCTATCAATGATGTGCAACGAAGCGACTACAATGATAATTTTTACTAAGAGTTTGATTTCACCGGCTGACGCTATCCTGTGTAACAGTGACAAAAGATATTGTTGCAGGATAGATTCGAACCAGCAACCCATGGTTGTCATCCAGTGCACCGCTCTACAAACTGATCTATCAATGATGTGCAACGAAGCGGCTACAACGATAATTTTTACTACGAGTTTAATTTCGCTGACTGACACTATCCTGTGTAACAGTGACAAAGCATATCTCAAAAAATGTTTAATTAAGTGAGGTAACTTGGGCATCGACGTGGTGGCATTTTGTCGGTACAGTGCAATCAATTTTTACACACCTTCTCATTCTCTGAAACACTCAAAACCAGTTTTTCAGTAGTGTTTATGGATGTATTTGTACAGAGTGGTACTACACGCCATCTGGAATCCATTTTCCGAAACGTAAACTCCAAAACAAGACATCACCGTGAATTAGCGTTATGACAGTGGGAGCAACGAGCTAGCCAGTGACGTCACAGGCATCACATGACTCGAATGGAGCATTTTAGCGGTATTGGAAACTGTTTGAACTTCATGTCGGTTTATAAAAGAATACTGAAACTCAAGAAGGAAAATTGCGTGTTATGAGCATAATATGGCGTAATTCACCACTTAAGACGATTTCCAGGAAACATTCAAATACCCTATTGCAAGTCCAATATGAAAACTTTATTAACAAACTACCTGGTTATTCCATCGGTAATTTACCTATGAACTAAACACGTGTAGTGCAAACGTAGTTTTTGACATGTACACAGCCGACAAAATATAGCTAGTGATCTAAAGCTATTCCCTGCCCTTCTCCAATGCTAAGCGAATTTTTTTTACACGAAAGGAAATATTTATCATTGAATGTACTGAAATCAACCCGCTTGGATAGCCGTGCGCATTAGCACACTGTTTCCGTTACTCGGGGAGGTGCCGGAACGAGACCGAGTCCGCCCGGCGGATTACCAACGAGGATCTGTATGACGGATCTGGGTTTTAGGCGGTTTCCCGCATCCTACTAGGTGAATGATGAGCTAGTACCCACGCTCCGCTTCAGTTACACTATTCGAAAACTCTTCTAAAACGTTCTCACACTTTCATATGTCATAACGCCAGACGCAGACAGGTGTGGTACACAGTTTGCGCCCCAGAGCGAACAGCTAGCGATAGGAAGGAGATCCGGTCACTATCTATCACTAATATTGCCAAATCCAGATGAACGTGCCGACCCCGTGCAGGTACGAGTAAGGGCAGAAAAAAAGAAGATGGATGTATTGAAATCTGTTGCCTTTGACTTAACAGTGGAAGATCGCTACTTAATTCACATAATGCTTCCGTATATCTCACAGAACAGTGCTTCATTTTTCTCATTGTGTTCAAATTCACACTGATAATAATTTATATTGATAATTATAGGCAAGCAACGATTTTTCAAGAATCGAGTTAGTGGTAAGTGGTAAGATATAGGACTCGCATTCGGGGAGACTGTGGTCCACTTCCTCACGTGGCCAGTAAGACGTAACTCCAACCGGTACGGTGTTGCGTATTTTATTATGTACAAATGGGTAGCACGCAGGTATGTGTGCAAACAAATCAAGTACAAGGAGCCTTTAAACTGCCTCGTTCCACTTAATTTCCTTTCAAATCGTTTCTAAAACACCGCATATCCACATAGGTTGTTTTAGAGGAAACCGCAAAAAACGTGTTTTAAATTCAAAGTGTTAGTCACATACAATATTCTGCAACTAAATTAGTTCTTTAAATTCATTATGGAGATTGCTATACTCTACTGATTTTTTAAATAATGTCCTTTTAGCAGACTTCTTTTTTTTTTTTTTTTTTTGCACCATGTACCTTAGGGGCTTATCTTTCAAAAATATAGACTTTAGTTTTAGAATATCTATTATATTTTCGTATGTAGTAGATATACAACCAGCAGACATTGTTGCAGATCGGATGTACAAACCTTTTAGTAATTTTTTAGTCTACGACATTAGTCCTCTTTCATAGGAAACACATATATTCCAAACACTGTACGTACTACACGGAATGTATTTCAAGTACTTGTTAGTGTCTTTATTATCTTGTTGACTCGCACACTTCTGTTGCACACTGGACACATTTTTTGTTATTAGCGTACTTAAATCTATGTCGTGCTTTATAAGTCCACTGATTACATCGAAAGTGTTCACCACATATGAATTGTTTGACCTGTATCTGAATTCCAAACAACTAGCTGGAGTGAATGCTACTAATGATTGGTGCTTGACTTTCCTTATTAGAGATTTGACTGTGATTCTACCATTCTTGTAAGAACTGGACTACCACCAGTTAAAATCTAAAATTTCCGACATTTTCATCACGTGGCTGTTAACTCGCACTTTAGCGCAGTTTACAACGACGGTTCTCTGCCGAAATGCGCATTTTCCACGATGACACTCCTTTGAGGAACGAGTTAAAATATTGTTTGTTTCTTTGATAAGTACTTACCCCTACGGAGAGGCCGCTTTCGCATCGAAACATGCATCTGACCATGAAGCCTTTTGGAAACTACTGATACAACTGTTTTTATTATTATATTAATATAATAATCACACACAAATACGATAGAAATGTGCGCCATAAATTAAACATGTTAACGGCGTGAATCAGGAACATGTACGAGTTTTAACGATCTGGATGATTTGACTAATGAAGTTTCGTTATTAAATGAACCCTGGACTTAAACGTAATTTATCTGGACGATTTCGAAAAAGGTTAATAGCCTTAGATTTATAAGATAACTCCCCATGGTTTTCAGTTTATGTGTGAGTTTCGTCTAAATGTTAATGTTTTATGTTACTTTATTCATTTTGCTAAATGCTTTGTTACACTAAAGAAGAAAACTATATCTCTCTATTAATTCCGGCTATTATAGACAATCGCCAACATTGTTACAAAGACATCGAGTTGCAGTTCGCGAGGGACCTGTTAGTCAAGCACACAGTTCATGCTTTTCGGGCAGAGGGGGCTCTGCCATTTGAGGGCCTGTTAGGATAGACAGAATGTGATAAAAATTTATGGCACAAAAAAGAATATTGATTCATGGGAAGTGAATCGAGTTGCAAACGGCCCAGGACCAATAGCTCCCAGAGAGAGGAATGTATCAAAAATACGTTAGTAATAATGTTGTAGGAGCTGTGAAAAAACTACGAGGGCTGTCCAGAAAGTAAGTTACAGTCGGTCGCGAAATGGAAACGACTATGAAAATCCGATAAAGCTTTGTAAAGATGTGTTGGGCAGTGTCTCTAGTATGACTCTAGGTAGAATTATGTCGCTCTTTCAATTCCTGAGCTCTTAGTGATCGCTTAAAGATGTTATAGAAAATAGTGTCTCCCGCCAAGTACGAGGGTCTGGTGAGAACTTTCCCTTGAAGCTATGCAACCAACATTACTTAACTGTCGTGCGGTTTCTTCTTCAAGACAATTCTCAGCCTCATTCTGCAGGGGCAATGAAGATGTTCCTGCATCGTTTCAATTGGAAATGTTTGGTTACCCACAATACAGCCCGTAATTGTCTCCCACTGAGTTTCATCTCTGCTCAAACGAACCGCTGGCTATGAAGACAACATTTTGGCACAGACAACGAGCTTTAGGCCAGCGTAGAGAATTGGCGGAAAGCACTGGCGGCTGCCTTCTATGATGAGGGTATTGGAAAGTTGGTACGACGCTACGACGAATGTCTGAGTCAGAACGGCGGCTACGTAGAGAAGTAGCTGAAAAGTGTAGCTAACTGTTACAAATGAAACATTTCTGATTTTCACTGTGATTTTCATTTCGCGATCAATCGTAACTTACTTTCTGGACAGCCCTCGTAAATGTTAGTGCCGATGGGGTAGAGGATGTAAAACAGTGAAGCCTTTGTTCGGTCGAGGTTCTGAGCCGATAAAAGAAGAGTTATATCTAACGTGGCAAGTATCAGTTCAATAGTGGTCCCTGTGAAAGTGGTAGGAGCCACGAAACCGTGATGTGTTGGTCTGAAAGCGATAGAAGCCACCGAAGAAACGAGATATTTTAGTGCAAATGCAGTAGGAGCTTCAACATAGCGCTGTTTAGGTCCGGTAGCGGTAGTCGCCGCGAAACAGTGAGGTATTGGTTCGATAACAGTAGGAGCTGACGACGAAAAGACCACCGATTATACTGAGGTAGGAAACCAATGGTCGGAAACGCAGCTTCATTGTGTTATGGACATACACAGCGTACACGTTATAGTAACAATGGAGCTCATAGTAACTGTTCAAAGTTATAGAAAAGAAATAGCAGAACTCATCTACTACTTTAAGTGTCTCTTTTCCTATTCTAAGTCCCTTAGCATTACCTGACTTAATTCTATTACATTTCATTATCCTTGTTTCGATTTGTCGATGTTCATCTTATATCCTCCTTTCGAGACACTGTCCATTCCATTCAGCTGCTCTTCCAAGTTCTTTGCTGTCTCTGACAGAATTACAGTGCCATTGGCAAGACTCAAAGATCTTGTTCCTTTTTCCTGAACTATAACTTCTACTCCAAATTTTTCTTTGGTTTTCTTTACTGCTTTTTCAGTGTACAGACTGAGTAACATCGGGGACAGGTTACAACCCTGTTCCACTCCCTCCTCAACCACTGCTTCCCTTTCATGCCTTTCGACTCTTATAACTGCCGTCTGGTTTCTGTACAGGTTATAAATAGCCTTTCGTTCCGTGTATTTTACCCCTGCTACCTTCAGAATTTCAAAGAGAGTATTCCAGCAAACATTGTCAATAGCTTTCTCTGAATCTACAAATGTCATAAACGTAGGTTTGCCTTTTCTTAACCTAGCTTCTAACATAAATCGTAGGGTCGGTGTTGCATCGTATGTTCCTAAATTTCTTCGGAATCCAAACTGATCTTCCCCCAGGTCGGCTTCTACCACATTTTCCATTATTACATTATTCTTGCGGTCTGAGGGTATTTCGCCTATCTCATACATCTTGCACACTGGACTGAAGAGTTTTGTCGTGGCTGGCTCTCCCAACGCTATCAGTAGTTCTTACGGTAAGTCGTCTGCTCCTGGAGCCTTGTTTCGAATTAGTGCCCCGTCAAATTCTTCTCACAGTATCATACCTTCCATCTCATCTTCATCTAAGTCCCCTCCCATTTCTGTTCATCTCCTTCGTATAAACCGTTCGACCTACGAGCATTCCCTTCTTTGCTTAGGACTGTTTTCCATCTGACATCTTGATATTCATACAGCTGCTTCTCTTTTCTCCAAAGGACTCTTTAATTTTACTGTCGGCGGTGTCCATTTTTCCCCCATGTGAAATAAGCTTCGAAATCATTATATTCTTCCTCCAGCTATTCCTGCTTAGTCATTTTGCACTTCCTGTCAACCTCAACTTTTATACGTTTGTTTTCTCTTTCGGTTGCTTCATTTGCTGCATTTTCATGTTTTCTCTTTCCATCAGTTAAATTCAATAGCTTCTGTGTTATCCATGGATTTCTACTTGGCCTTGATTTTCTATCTATTTAATCTTCTGCTGCCTTCACTATTAAAGCTACCCATTCGTCTTCTATTGTATCGCTTTCCCTGTTCTTGTCAGTCGTTGCCTAATACTGCCTCTGAAACTCTCAATAGCCTCTGGATCTTTCAGTTTATCCAGATCCAATCTCCTTAGTTTCCTACCTTTTTTTTCCAAATTGTTCAGTTTTAATCTACAGTTCGTAACCATAAATTGCGGCCAGAGTCCACATTCGGAAAATGTCTTACAATTTAAAATTTGATTCTCACATCTTCGTCTTAGCATTACATAATAATTCTGAATCCTCCCGGTGTCTCCAGCTCTCTTCCACGTATAGGAACTACTTTCATGATTCTTAAACCAAGTGTTAGCGATGATCAGATTGTGTTCTGAGTAAAATTCTACTAGGCGGCTTCCTCTTTCTTTCCTTTCCCCCAGTCTATATTCACCTACCATTTTTCCTTCTTTTCTTTTTCCTACTATCGAATTCGAATTCCCCATCATAATTAAATTGTCGTCGCTCTTAACTACTAGAATAATTTCTTTTCTCTTGTCATACATATCTTCAATCTCTTCATCATCTGCGGAGCTAATTGGCATATAAACTTGTACTACTGAGGGAGGGGAATGGGGTAAGAGCTGTGAAACAGGGATGTGTCGTTTCGGTTGTGCTCGAAGCCGTGAGACCGGCAAATGTTACATCGAACATGGTCATAGGCGTTTCGATGGCAGTAGGAAACCCTGCTTCACGCAAATGTCAGTGGGGAAGAAATACCACGGGAGAGGGGAAAGAAAAGAGCAAAGACTGATAATGGGTTCCAGAGAGAAAGGAATTCTTAGAGTACATGCAGATGTAAAAAATGTGTTACAGTGATCGTTCGTAAGCAAAAAATAAGTCCAGAGGACCGTAGGTACCAGAAGCATTGATAATCGTAAAGGCGGTGCATATATAATAAGTGCGCTAAATGCGACAGTAGGAAACCATATCGATGAAATGTCCAGTACTGGTGGCAGACAAAATGCCAACCGCCGGTGAGCTTAAAGCAAGATAAGTGAGGAGGGTAAAGTAAGAGATAAAATCATGGGCCAGTAAGTTAAAAGAAAATCTCGGAGTTGAACACCTGAATAGTGAAGAAAGAAACGCAATATGGCACACAATGACAGCTTTCTCTTGACGGGAGAACATTTGACTCACGCACATGAGATTAAGGTAACACATGAAGCATAAGGTCATGTGACATGTTCAAGACTATATAGGATACAACAGGCGCAAAAAGAGGTCTTGCAGGGGTACATTGATAAGACGTTATGGGTAATATCATTGTTCCAAGTAATTGTGCATGGAAATTTCCCTTAATTATGATTCGGAAGAAACTGAACGTGAATGGGAAACAAAAATGGTGGATTGTAACAGATTGCAGGCGCCTGGATGAGATATCTGTTAACAATGTGTATCCCCTCCATAGAGTAGATAAAATTTTGGTTCAGCTACGTAAAGTTAAGTGTTTTTTAACACTGTATATAGCAAGAGATTATTCTGAAGTGTTATTGGATGAGAAAGAAAAAGAGTAAACCGTGTTTAGTACACCGTAAGGCACTATGAGTATAAGTAAATACCAATGGTTTTGAAAACAGCCCCAAATATATTTCAAAAATTAATTAATTCTATTTTAATGGGGTTGCAGGGAGAGAAGGCATTAATTTAGACAATGTGATAATATTTGGATCTTCACTAGAAAGAACTTAATAGCCGATGGGAAGAAGTTTTTGTGAGACTTGGCTGTTACAACTTCAAACTGCAAATAGATAAATGTGAATTTTTACGTAAGGGTGTTACATTTTTGGTCATGTGCTTATATCAGAGGGGTTAAAGCCTGATCCAAAAAAGTCCAACGCGTTGGTATCCCCAGCCTAAGCCCACTACAGCTAAAAGTGTTTTTGGGCCTAACCAGATGCCATAATTTTTTTATAAGTAATTAAAGTAAAATTTCTAAACTCCTGTAGGAAATTCTGAAGAAAGGAGTCGAAAGGAGTGGCATACAACTAGGAAAGAGAATAGGAAGATGCATTGCAGCAACTAAGGGAAAAACTCTTAAGCTCTGCAATATAACAATACCCAGATTTTAGCCAAGTGTTTATTGAAATCATAGATGCGAGCCATACCCTGATTCTAGCAATGCTAAGTGAAGTGAAAATTGGCAACAACTTACCTGTCATGTGGGCATCTAGGCAGAGAAATTATACTGTACAATATGCTGGGCTGTCTGACATTTCCAGTCATATCTGTTCAGTCAAAAATTCACGGTGTGCAAGGATCACAAATATCTGATGTTGGTAAGTAGTATTTCAGATCCACCATAAAGATTACTAAATTAAGATTAAAGATGGAGTAATATGATTACCATAAATTATCCTATACTAAAGCGATAGCAGAAATCAGGTCACTTACTCCTCTCTAGAATACATAGCCCTAGGACAGCTAAGAATGAATCAGAAAAAGGTAGAATTGACACAAAGGAGAGAGCTGAGAGAGATTTCCGATCAGCTGAGACGGCTGAGCACAGGGGAAATCTGGAGGAGACTTCCGAGGTCAGGATTGGCCGCGACAGTGAGCCATCTGGAATAAACGAAATGAGTCCCCCATGCAATGTGGACTGTGTGTGTGTGTGTGTGTGTGTGTGTGTGTGTGTGTGTGTGTGTGTGTGTGCGTGCGTACGTTCCACCTCTTCTCCTAAGCCACAGGGCCAGTTTCATCTAAACATTGTACACATATCACTCACTGTGTGGAAAGAGTCGCTGTGAGGTAAGAACAATCTACCTATCAAAGGTATAGAGGTGGATGTGAAAATGTGGTATAGCCAACGACACATGGATACTCAGAATTAAATGATGCACTATTTGAGAATGATAATCCTTGCAACATACATTAAACATAATTTCAAACATTTACGAAACCTTATCTCGCTGACAGCCCCCACAAAATGATGAAAGGAAAAAAGTTTCTCGCTTAATACACTTCCGCTGTTTATGCAATGAAATTGCCGCATCAGGTATGACGTTTCAGTTTATTACTTCTTTAATAACCAACTGTTTACGCAACACACTTTGCAGACATTATTAACGTATACGACAATTCGTACCTGCAAAATTATATGATTGTGTGACACAGTTTAGGAGATACGACGTCATAAATACTGAGATACATGAAAACTGTCGCATCATACAGGACGTTTAAATTTATTACTTCTTTGCGTCTAACTTTATTCGAAACACATTTTGCAGACAGTATTCACACACGCCACTGAATGTACCTACAAAATTGTATCATAGTACGACGCATAATTCAGGAGATGTGATGTCATAAACATTGAGCTGCATGAAATCGAAACTAATTCACTCGAATGACACGTGAATTAAGTGTGCAAATATGGGTGGGATATGTTAAATACATGTGAAATATATGCGACATGTGCGTATGTGGGCAAAGTCGCAGATAAAATGTTCCTTCCAAACCACTGGAGCGATTTCAGCTAAACTCTTGGAGGAGGAGATGGACAGAGACAGGGAGTGAAGAGAGGATAAAGGGGCAGGGGAGAAGAAAGGGACAGTAGGGGATAAAGAGGCAGGGACAGGAGGGGAGAAAGGGGCAATAGGTGTGAAAGTGGCGTAAAGGGCGAAAGAGGTACAAAGGAAAAAAGAGGCATGTGGGTAGAAAAAGGAATGAGGGACAAAAGGGACCGAGGAGAGAAAGGGGCATGACGGGAGAAAGGGGAATGAGGAGATGGACAGAAGGGGAAGGAGCAGAGGACAGAGGGAGGAGCAGGAGAACATGGACAGGGGAGGGGAAAGATGAAATGGACAGAGAAGGGAGAAGATGACACGGACAGAGAGAGGAGGAAGGAGTTATAGATTAACAGAATTGGAATAAGTACAAACCTGTGCAAAGCTAGTTAAAGGATTTCTTAGAAACCACCATAGTACTAGCTACCAGAGGTTTAGAATTTTAGCAAAGAACACTCGTTCTGCCGCGCGGGGTAGCCGTGTGGTGTAGGGCGTCTTGTCACGGTTCGTGCGGCTCCACCCGTCTGAGGTTCGAGTACTCCCTCGGACATGGGTGTGTGTGTTGTCCTTAGCATTAGTTACTTTAAGTTAGATTAAGTAGTGCGTAAGCCTAGGGACCGATGACCTCAGCAGTTTGGTCCCATAGTCCTTACTACCAATTTCCATTTTTACACTCGCTCTATAGTGTCAAATCCGTAAAATACAAATTATAATTGGACATTTAGACGGTTATGTGAATTATCCTATTACTGAGGAGTGAGACTTGGACACGCATTTTGCATTCACAAGTGCTTATTATAAGAATTATGTCTATGTGACTTTAGAACAGCAATGTCTTGAGGAGCAGGGAAGATTAATAACGATTTAGTCATATAATTCTAGGCAACGGCCTTACCGCAGTGGATACACCGATTCCCTTGAGATCACCGAAGTTAAGCGCTGTCGGGCGTGGCCAGCACTTGGATGGGTGACCATACAGGCCGCCATGAGCTTTTGCCATTTTTCGGGGTGCACTCAGCCTCTTGATGCTAATTGAGGAGTTACTCGACCGAATAGTAGCGGCTCCGGTCACAGAAAACCATCATAACGTCCGGGGAGCGATGTGCTGACCACATGCCCCTCCTATCTGCATCCTCAACCGAGGATGACACGGCGGTCGGATGGTCCCGATGGGCCACTTGCGGCCTGAAGACGGAGTGCATGTAAGTCTGGGATCATACGAGTAGACGGTCCACAGGTGGGTAACAAGGCGCCATAAAGACTGGGTCCATGAGGCGATGAACTCTACGCAGTCAAATCCGAATACTGAGAAGTGGTGTCCGTGGGAGCAGCTGACAGAAGTGCAGCGATTTCGTGGCTCAAATAGAGGTATGTAGAATACTGTTTGGTATTCATTTTATTTAGAGCAAAGCTTGATTTATTAGATAGAGAGCAAAAACAGCTGTTGATGTTAACTGGGGAACAGATCATAGTAGTAAAAGCAACACTAACAAGTTTCAATCAGTCAGTAAACTCTATAGCAGGAAACATACTGTTAATAACGCAAGGAATGAAAAGGCTCAGTGAAGACATAATTCAATTCGTAAAGAGCACTAACGGAAGACTACAAAGAGCTGTTACATTAATAATCATTAATGGACTACTAACACAGCTGACATTTATCTTGAATGAGCTAGAAAGGGCATATGATTTGCTGTTCATAATAATTGTAAATGCACAAAAGAGCGTTTTGGAAGCGCATTTAAATAATCCTCTGCAAGTTGTCAAATACCTGGAACTGATAACAGATGACATTAAACGTAAGATATTCCCAATAGCACCTGCAGGGGACATGCTTAAAGTAATCGACTTTGGCTTATTCACTGTTGTCTACATTTTAAGTTATGTATTAAATATTCCCTTGGCAGACAACAGTGTAGGATTCGAATTTGTCCGCTGAACATGTGGTAAGACAGTTCGATGATTTAAAGGCAGCAGGACATCACCTGGACGACTTGGAGAATGCAATCTTGTGCCAGCAAAGGACTGTTTTTAGTGGTTTTCCACTAAGCATTATACCCATTTGGAGTTACATAGGGTCAATTGCAGTAATTTTGGTTTTGTGTATTTATCGATATTGTATATTGTAGAGATTTTTTTCATTTATTGTGTAGAACTATGAGTAATGATTGCTGCAGACACTGAAAATATTGACCATATACCAACCTGTCTTCAAATGGTTCAAATGGCACTGAGCACTATGGGACTTAACATCTGAGGTCATCAGTCCCATAGAACTTAGAACTACTTAAACCTAACTAACCTAAGGACATCACACACATCCATGCCCGAGGCAGGATTCGAACCAGCGTCCGTACAACCTGCTATAAGGTATTTAGGAGATAATGAGTAAACTGTATTTGAAAGGTGTCCACTAGATATGATGCAATTGAGAGGCCGAGAGTGCATAAGGTACAAGTGATATTTCACAGGAAAATGATCTAAATGTATATTTGGGAAGTTAAAGCATGGACCTCTTTTGAGTAAAAGAACTACA
This sequence comes from Schistocerca serialis cubense, assembly GCF_023864345.2. NCBI lineage: Eukaryota > Metazoa > Arthropoda > Insecta > Orthoptera > Acrididae > Schistocerca > Schistocerca serialis. Next base: position 554,095,874 of record NC_064641.1, read on the forward strand.
AGTGATCTCCTACACAGTGCTGCATTCTGTGATGATAAAGTTTGAGATCTAAATCAATGTCTGGACTGCATTTAGGATACAACTAGTGCAAGTGGAATGGCGGACAGAAGGAGAATTGTTGCTCTCTTCAGGTATGTTTTTTTTGTGTTGGTTTTTTTTAATATAGCAGTAGCCTAATGTGTATGTTTTTATGAGGACTTACAATAATAGTTAACTCATGTTTAAATAGGTCATAGTGTAAAATACCATTGAAAATCTTGAGACAAAATCAGCATATTGAAAACAATGGATCACAAGATCCTTGAACAAGGCCATATATACATGGAATGTGATAAAGATTTTGGTTTCTCGGAAAAGGCGTAGAAGCACTTCAAATATGTTTTTCCGCCAAGACAATGTGGAAACAGTGAAGCAGGTCGGCAGAAAGTTTTCCGTAGTGTAAATGTCATGGATGTCACAACAAAGAAAAATGTCGCTAAAGACGCAAGAGGAAGCAAAATACAATGGAGGAATACCAGGTGTATCTGAATCAGCAAAGAAAATCTTCTATCAACACAGGTCAAGTATTTACTAAATTGTGATCTTGAGTTTATAGCAGCGGATTTTAGGAGGCTCAAAACTGGTCCCTCGTCAATACCGCTTTTCTAGCCTCTGCGTCAAGATGAGTTTGAAATAAAGTTTGAGAAGTGGGAAAATCTTCAGGAGATGGAAAACTACATCCCTCAACTTCATCATGAGTTCTATAACTATGTGTCCCATTTCCAGATAGCAGGTGTCAAGGGTGTAAAAAGAGGGAGCGAAGGAAGAAGAGGACGTGGTAAAATAAGGGAACAAGGGAGACTGAAAAATGGTCATTACAGTTGTACAGCATCACGATTGTTGCCCAGGAAGAACATTTTTATGAAATACCACAAAAGGAAATGATTTAAGTTCTATAGACACCGACTGTGAGGGGATTTTAAAAATTACTATGAATAATATAACCACAGCAATATATTTTCATTTTAGTATTTTAATTTTATTCACTATTTACCTACCCTTTCTCAGTTTCTTACATTAATTTCACTTCACTTACTCACGTAGCCTTGTTTTGTAGCCGGCCGGTGTGGCCGTGCGGTTCTAGGTGCTTCAGTTTGGAACCGCGTGACCGCTACGGTCGCAGGTTCGAATCCTGCCTCGGGTATGGATGTGTGTGATGTCCTTAGGTTAGTTAGGTTTAAGTAGTTCTAAGTTCTAGGGGACTGATGACCACAGATGTTAAGTCCCATAGTGCTCAGAGCCATTTGAACCATTTGAACCTTGTTTTGTAATGAATATATATTGTACTACTCATATAAGGTGTGCTGAACCAAAAAATCTTCAAAATAAAGCACAGCATATAAAATGGTTTTGCACTTGTACATCGGTTACTCTAAAAAGCTTTAATACGCAAGGAGTGCAAGTATTTTTTAATATGTTATTTAAAAAAATGATGCAGAGGAACTACAATCTCTAACCATACCTACCACTACATAGACACTAACTGACCATAAAATATCTGATGATACGATAGTGCCTCACATAATTTATAAATAGCCATTTAACTTCGGCTGTCAGTTACTCAGTTTGCTTCAGCAAGCACTTGTACCATTTGCACTCTCAGCCCCTCAATAAACAGTGGTGACGTAACACGTGAAAGGAGCTGTGTGCAAATGTAATACACGGAAGGTATAGAGAGAAGGCAGCCATTGACGTTAGCGTCAAGAAGAGATAATAGAAAAAAAGGTGAAAAGGAAAAAAAGGTATATTTGTATTGAAACCATCATAAGAGGGAAGCCAGAAGGTATCGTTTGTTGAACTCGGCAAAAGAATACATTAGGTGTGGTCATGATAAATGACGATTTGTGCAAATATATGTATTGTAAAAGAAACTGTGCAATTCAGTATGAAGAGTTATTTTTGTATTTGTTCACCATAAAAGAGTTGCTTTGCTCAAATACATGTATTGTAAAATAAATTGAGTGTCTGAAGAGCTATTTTTGTGTGATTATTCGTGCCGATTCTGAGCGGCGATATGTCTGGAATGTTTTTCTCGGCCACTCGTGAGAAAACCGTGAAATTTCAATTCTGTGCGTCGTGGTTCTAACCTCCACCAAAGAGGTGTAAAAGTAGGAGAGATATATGGATAACAGGGACTGTAAAGGCCTTCTTCCCATCCTGTGACATGTCCAAGCGTGGTGAAGTTTTCTGGCAATGCGACATCATTAACCCACCTTTATGTCACACGAAGTAATGTCGACACTTTGCTGTTTGAACCGTCGTCGAGCCCGAGGTGACGTCCCAGGGCGGCATGCTTTTTCATCATTGCAGAGGAATGTTTTACGCACCTTTGTGCCAAATTTCAAACTTAAGTACCGTAAAGGATGGGAGTTACAGGGTTTCGAAAAATTCTTTAATTCTGTTGGGCAGTGAAGTTTCTCTTTGATGTGTCACTTCCTTGGACAATTTATATTATGGACTTGTACACTTCACTAGAAACATATTAGTGCTTAGGACAGTTTTTTGTTTTTTATATTTTTCCATCTTATATAAAATACTTTATTTAAATAATATTTTCGTTGTATATTTCAGCTTCAGGTTATACAAATCTTTATTGGTTTTGACTTCTTAGCAGGTAGCCATCACGTTTCACTCCTGGCCTGTCCCGTTGTGTTTTGACGAGTTACTATATAATCATCTGATGATGATATACTACGAAGTCGAAAGCGAAAATGATACAGTTTGTCTGATCAGAGAGGTCACTGTGTTCCCCTAAGGCAGTGTGGCTAGTCTGTGTGAGTTTCTTTAAATACTATTATTTTATGAAAGAGTTTCCTAACCAGTGATACACAATATACGAATTATAACATAAAGGAGAAACCAGCTGCAACCAGCAAGCAAATGTGCATTTTAACGAAGTCGTAGGTTGCGCGCCTTGGAGCAAGCATTTCTAGGTGAAGTCACTTGGTCGCGTTGCATGTCGAATCACTTGTGTGTTACTGGCTCATGTAGATGGTTGCAACGAGGGTGTGCACTCTTTAGTGTCGTGATTATATTGGTGATGTTTTTAATAATGATAAGAGAAGAAAAAGGATGAAACGCAGTGCCAGCTTGTAATCTGCTCCTCTCACATAACAGCAGGCTGTCATGAACTGTACACTTTTTCACCACTAGATTTCAAACCAGGTCCTCCAAGTCGAACACCACATGCACAAGTGTTCGTGAATGACCTCAACTATGGATGCATGTCAAATGTTCGTCGACAGCGACCTCACACATTTAGGACCGAAACACTTATTGTTCAGTGCAGTACGACTCATTTTAACAATTTTCTTAGGTGCATGAGCCTTTTTTTGAGTTCATCTCACTCTGACTTGAGAGTTTCTCAATAATTTAGGACACTGACTTACCGAATGTTCCTATTACCGATACGGATCTTTAATACCCATTCAGAATTTCAGGAACAGTCTTGTTTTGTGCCAACGATGCCACTATTTTTTAATTTTTTTTTTTTAGGTAACAAGGTTCGAACCACGAAATAGCAATGGATCGCGGCTCGGGAACGTGTCTGTGAGCCAAGTTCAGGGAGCAGAGGCAGACGCGTGTCCTGCCGGGCAGAGCACACACAGGGAGGGTATTTTGGAAAGTGTGGCTTGCCAGTGTTAAGTGAACAAATGTCGCTGAGAATTCTGACATTTTCGACATGGTACGTTGATGCGTGACCTGCAAATAAACGTGATTAGCAAGTGCCTAGAAAGATAGATTTTCGATCACGCACTGTATGCTGGTCTTTTTGCTAATTCCGCCCTCGATTAGCCGGAGCGATTGAACTGTTTTAGTTCGCTGGAAATTGTAGTAACTTCTGTGTTAGATGATCTGGCCGTTAGTAATCAGATTATATGCTGCAGTGAGTGAAGTTTTCGTTGCATGTTATGGGTGTAACTATTCAGAATCAATTATTGTTTTAACTTGGTTTAACTTCATTTATGAATGTGTTTCCACTTATCAGTGGGTATCGCTTTAGCTTATGACGTGCTGTTATAAACCTTACGGTTTTGAAAGAGATTTTTTAATTATTTAAACTGTTGGTGACACGTGAGATGCATCCATTAATTTGATGTTGTTAACGTGATGTTATGTCTTGTGCCTAATACAGAACTGTTTCAGGTAAACCTTTGTGTAAACCCAGTTTCGATGTAAACTATACGGACAGATGATGACTGATCGATCAGCCAAAATTATGATGTAGCCAATCCGTATGTTTAATGGAACCAGGTAAATGTTTAATAGCAGCTAAGTCTTAGCAAGAATTGTCTGTGATCGAAGCCCGAAACCATCGCAGTCCATTACTGAAAGGAAGCTACCTTTCTTAAACCTTTGATCTGAAAGATTGCTTTATATAATTGTCAGCTCCTACAATCATTCTGAAGTTCTGTTTCAAATATTGAGTATACTAAATTGCTTTTGAGCCTTTTCATACCGTTGTCGATGTGTTTGATATTGTTTATGTTTACGAGACGTTTTGTGGCATTACTATAAGTGCGTAAGCTGTTATTTACTTGAGCTCAAGATAAATTAAGACACCGAATGTTTTGTTAGGCTGCCCTAAGTGGCGCTAAGTGGCGCTCTGTTCAAGTTAATCTGATTTGCTACGTATTTGTTGTTTGAATAATTGTACAAATTTTTGTTATTTGTCACAAAACTCAATCAATCAGCCCACGCTTTCCATCATATTGCTCAGTACCACCATCTTTTATTACCAACAGGAAACATGCTGAATTAAGTGGACAGACAGCACAGCTTTTACAGGAATCGAAAACTGGTTTTAAGACTTAATTTTCCGTTCCTAGTCTCGAAGATATACTATCTTCAAACAAAGGTAAATATTTCTTTCGAATTCAAATAAAATTTCTTCTTTGCCACAAAAATAAAAGTGTACTTAATGGTACACAAAATTAAATTAAATTTGTCGAATGGTAACACTTTTTTATATTTTACTATATTAAAAATGTTTCTAAATTAAACCAACTGACGCAAGTTTGATGACGAAACCGAGCTTGTTTATATATCTTACATAAATCTTTAATGGAAGGAAACTAAATCACAATAAAGACCGTCTGCAATTCTCCTGTTACAAAACCACTTTTAAGTGTAGACGACATGAAAAATTCCGCCACGTGCAAAATAATTCATTTCTCTTTCTTCCATTAAGACCTTCAGTGGGGTGTTAATATGCGTCGCTTGGTGTTAATTTTCTTTTTGATTTCCTTGCTTACAAAGAAAAATGGAAAACGTGCGTAAACCGAAATAACAAGTCTCGAAAGGTGCAGTCCAATTTACTGTGTTATTGCTATGGGAGTTTCTACATCTACATCTACATGGATACTTTGCAAACCACATTTAAGTGCGTGGCAGAGGATTCATCGAACTACCTTCACAATTCTCGGTTGTTCCAATTTCGTATAGCTCGCGAAAAGAACGAACACCTATATATTTGCGTACGGGTTCTGATTTCACTTATTTTATTATGGTGATCGTTTCTCCCTAGGTAAGTCGGCGTCAACAAAATATTTCGCATTCCGAGGAGACGGTTGGTGATCGGAATTTCGTGAAAAGATTCCGCCGCAACGAAGAACACCTTTGTTTTAGTGATTTCCACCCCAAATCCTGTTCATTTCAGTGACTGTCTCCCCTATTTCGCGATAATACAAAACGTGCTGCCCTTCTTTTAACTTTTTCGATGTACTCCGTCAGTCCTACCTTGTAAAGATCCCACACCGCGCAGCAGTATTCTAAAAGAGGACGGACAAGCGTAGTGTAGGCAGTCTGTTTAGTAGATCTGTTACCTTTTCTAAGTGTCCTGCAAATAAACCACAGTCTTTGTTTAGCCTTCCCCACAACATTTTCAATGTGTTGCTTCCAATTTAAGTTGCTCGTAATTGTATTTCCTAGGTATTTAGTCGATTTTACGGCCTTTAGATTTGAATGATTTACTTTGTAACCGAAGTTTAATGGATTTCTATTTGCACTCATGTGGATGACTTCACACTTTTCGTTATTTAGGGTTAACTGCCAACTTTCGCACTATACAGATATCTTTTCTAAATCGTTTTGCAATTTGTTTCGGCCTTCTGATGGCTTTATTAGTCGATAAACGGCAGTGTGATCTGCAAGCAACCTAAGAGGGCTGCTCAGATAGTCTGCCAAATCATTTATATAGATAAGGAACAGCAAAGGGCCTGTAACACTACCTTTGGGAACTTCAGAAATCACTTCCGTTTAACTCGATAACTTTCCGTCAATTACTACGAAGTATGACCTCTCTGACAGGAAATCACGAATCGAGTCACATAACTGAGACGATATTCCATAATTACGCAATTTCACTAAAAGCCGCTTGCGTGATACAGTGTCAAAAGCCTTCCGGAAGTCCAGAAATAGTGAGTCAATCTGAAATCCCTTGTCAATAGCACTCAACACTTCATGTGATTAAAGAGTTTCACGAGTTAAAATAGTTGACAGGGTACATTTTACAATTGGAATCACTCCTTTTACTTAAGCTTGAAGCTCCTCTTTTCGTTCTTCCTTGTTTGCGATTTAAAAACTGGGATGTTTGCATAAGGCTGATTTCCAAAACAACCCAATTGCAATCATTTTGAAGGCAGTATGCTATCTCTGTACGTGAGTGGCAACAACATTCAGTAACTTCAGTGTTATTCACTTCCCTTTTTGTTGAAGAAAATTTTTACACACAAATAAACGCCTTGTCTGATGTGGATATCACACGGAAGCAAAAGATTGTAAAACAGATCGCTATTTTGGGTGGTAGAAGTTTCGTTTTTGAAAATTGCAGTTCTAAACAATGGCATATTCTTTACGCCCTCAAGCAAAAAGAATTCATCTATATTACTGATGTGGTACAACGTCGCATACGAGATTGGATTTCCTTATCCTTATCGAAATGTCAAGATATCATCGCCAGAGTTTTTTAAACTACTCTGAAAACCATGCAGGTAGGTGCTCCGTATTAATTAATTTAATCGTGTGTTTATTTTAGGGCTCTCTGAACGAGATCAAATTTTAGTGATTTAAAAAATTGGTCTCAAGTAACACGTGTTAGCGCCAACCAAGCACCCGAACGAGATGGCACAGTATGGCCGGTGTGATTCATGTTTGTTTCTGTAATCATTTGGACACGAATTCAGTGACAGCTTCTCTTAAAAGGACGTGGCTGATTTCTTTTCCTTTTCTCTTTTTTTTTCTTTTTTTCTTTTCCTACGTCTCTATGACCTCACAGTCGGGCGTGTCGGGGAATGCAGAGAAACAGTGCAGTCGTTGTTGTAACGGGAAACGGATAGATTTATCTGACGACCAAAAGGGCATCATCATTGGCTTTCAGGCCTAGTGTGGAAGCATTTCCTTCACGCGTAAGTCTCTAAACTGTTTGCGGGCCGCCGTGGTTGAAGTATACCGAGCAAGGCAAAATGGCGCTATACGAAACCGGCGCAACATTGGCCGTAGACGACTGGGGTGAACGACGGCTACTGAGATGCGTACGGGAGAACAGACGTGTAACTGCAGAGCAACTGACTGTCCAGGTGAACCGAGAGGTTACCAACATACTCTGCTAACAACAATCCAGCGAACGTTGCTGAATATGGGACTCCGCCACAGGCGACTGTTTCATGCAGCAATGCTGACTGCTGTTCATTGGAAACGAGGACTGGAATTTTCACGCCAGTACCGCAACTGGGCGTTCGCTGAGTGGCAATAGGTGATATTTTCAGATGAATCGCATTTTATGCTCCATCGGACAGATGGCCGTTGACGTGTACGGCGTGAAACGTCTGAAAGCAAACAAATGGTTCAAATGGCTCTGAGCACTATGCGACTTAACTTCTGAGGTCATCAGTCGCCTAGAACTTAGAACTACTTAAACCTAACTAACATAAGGACATCACACACATCCATGCCCGCGGCAGGATTCGAACCTGCGACCGTAGCGGTCGCTCGGTTCCAGACTGAAGCGCCTAGAAACGCACGGCCACTTCGGCCGGCGAAAGCAAACACCCTGCCACCAGGATGGTGTAGGGAACGTTTTCATGGCTTTCCCTGGGTGATCTCGTCATTGTGGAAGCCACATTGTACGTGCATGGTTCGAAGAACAGCAGGGTGAGTTTACGTACTCCCCTGGGCACCACATTCCCCGGATTTAAGCTCAACCCAGAACCTATGGAACCACCTCAGTCAGATTGTTCGCTCCGTGGATCCTCAACAGAGAAAGCTAGGGCAGCTGGCCACGGCTCTAGAGTCAACATGGCTCCCCACCCCTGTCGGTACATTTCAGGTCCTCAATGACTCTCTTACTGCACGTCTCCCAGCGCCCACTTTGCAAAAGATGGTTATTCAAGCTTTTGACAAGTGATCACATTAATGTGATTGTACAGTAATGTCGGATATGTATATTTATTTATTGTTAGTTACTGTGTTTATAACTCGACCCCAAGAAGCAGAGGGGCAAGCCGTGTTTCACAGTATTATTCTTTTTTTTTCTTCTTCTTCTTCTTCTTCTTCTTCACTTCATTTACTAGGCAAACTGCCTGTTACGGTACCGATCTCCTGCATGGTCTTCCTACATTTCTTCTACCAGTGCATTTATACGAGGGTTGGAACTTTAATAATGGCAACTATTTATTTACAGCTCGTAAAAATAGATACGTGTTTCAAAGTTTTACTGACCTTCAAAGTAGTCACAAGCATTGTGTATAACCCGTTGCCAGCGATGTGGAAGTCGTAGGATACTTTTAGCAGTGCCTTTTGTGTTGACAGTTCGAGCGTCGCGGTCTATTGGCCGACTAATTTGTAGCAGTTCTGATGTGAATGCCGTGAAGTGTTTCCTTCAGTTTAGAAATCGAATTGAACTCACGAGGGCGTAAGTCAGGGGAGTGCAGTAGGTGGTATAGCACCTAGGAGCACCATCAGTCAAACAAATCAGTAACAGCTTGCACTGTACGTGCTTGAACATTGTCCTGCAAAATGATGGTCATTTCCTGCAGAAAGTGTCATCAGTTCTGTCTCTAACCTGGTCGTAGGTTGTGTTCGAAAAATACTAAATTACATTTAGTATAGTTTCACGATCTAATAGAACTCCATTTATGTTCAACATTTTCCATTTGCTGATTATTTCATCTATATACACTGATCAGCCAGAACATTATGATCATCGATCTATTATCGATATAAACACGTTCCAGGCGACAGCAGCCTCCCCTTGCGAGGAATGACTGCCAGTCAGATGCACTCACGATACACGTAAAATCACAGAGCGTGCTGTCCATGTATAGAATGGGGAAAGCGCGCAATCTTTCTGAGTTTGACCGAGGACGGTTTGTGACGGCACGGAAGCTCGGCACAAGCTTCAGTTCTCGTATGTTCGAGGAGTGCTGTGGCGTCTTCAAGACGTGGCAAAACCAAGGTGAAACCACGTCCAAACATCGTGGGGCTGGGAGCCCACCCCTCATTACTGATGTCGGACGTCGTAGGCCGGGCAGACTGGTAAAACAGGACAGGCGGCGAGCTTTGGCGGAACTAACATTAGACATTAATGCTGAAATGAGTGTGAACACACAGTGCACCGAACACCTCCTAACTCCGGGCCTCCACAGCCGACGATCCATGCACGTGCCAATGTTAACACCACAACGTCAGTAACTACGACTGAAACGGACACGTGACTGTCGGGACTAGACGTTGGCGCTGTGGCAGAGCTCGTTGCACAGTCTGATGAATCCCGATATCTCATTCACAACCTCAATAGGAGAGGAGGGCGCGAATCCGTCGTCTTCCGAGGGAACAGCTGCTTGACACCTGTACTGCGGGACGGAGACAAGCTAGCAGCGGCTCCCTTATGCTCTGGGAAACATTCTCATGGGCATACATGTGTCTAGTGGAGCTCGTGCAAGGCACCGTGATGGCCAAGGAGTATCGAACACTGGTTGCAGATCACATACAGAACTTCATGTTTCCAGACGGCAGTGGCATTTTTCAACAAGGTAACACGCCGTGTCACAAGGCCTGGAGTGTGATGGAGTGCTTCGAGAAAAACAGTGGCAAATTCCAGTTGATGTGCTGGCCCCCCATCTTTCCGGATCCAAACCCAATCGAACACATCTGTGATGTGACTGAACGGTGGCGTCTGAGCTCATCGACCCCTCCCGGAATGTCAGGAAATTAGGTGACTTGTGTGTGCAGATGTGGTGCCAGATCCCACCAGCGACCCACCAAGGCCACATTGCTTCCATGCCCGTGTCGCTACTATTATCCGTGCCAAATGTGGACATCTCGGCTATTAGGTAGGTGGACATAATGTTCTGGCTGATCAGTGTATATATTGAAGAGTGTTGGAAAAATACAGCATCCTGTCGTATTCCTTTGTTTGTGTTCATTGGCTTTGTTGTTATATTTCCCATATCTATAACAATTTCGGTGTTTGTATATAGACTGTTAACAGCACTTTTGAGTGACATCGATAACCTAGTTCAGCCATGATATTCGATAGCATTTCTCTATTCACATTATCGAGAGCTTCCTCAAAATCTTGTCTAAAACCTGATTGTTCTTCAGATATTAATTTTTCCATATTATTTTTTAGTCTTGCATTCACGATTTTGCATGTAATTTCTAGGATGAATCTAGGAGGCTTACGCATCGATAGTGACTGCACTTATTTTTATCGCCCTTTTTAAAGACAGATGTCTTACTTTGGCTCTCAGTCAGTCTTTCATTACCTTATTATTTCCCTATCATTAATTAAATATAGGAGAAGTATTAGACGCTGGAATAACACTCCGTATTTCCACAGTTTCATATTAATATCATCTAAATAAGTGGCTTTCCAATTTTTGTATAGTTTTTAGAGCTTCCGTCAGTTCTCTCATATCAGTACTCCCCAGGCCTTTTGTGTAATTTACTACTGGTAATGTCTGAATCAAAGTTCATCAGCCATACTTTCTTATAAAAAGTTCTCTGGTATATTATAAGCTTGTCTACGATCATTTTCTTGCCTGTTAAGTGATTTCATCAGTTTATAAGCGATGGCTTGTCTTCCATATAAATCATGATCTGTATTGCTAACAAAGCGTTCCCATGTCACTGCGTGCGCTTTTTGAGTTATGTTTCCCACATTATTTATCTTCTCTGTGTATTCATTACACATTTCGTTAGCAGTATTATTTGCATAGGTCTCGAAAGCTTCTTATTTTTCTTTAATTGTTTTTTCTATCTCTGATGCCTAAATCCATATCCCTCTACGTTTCCTGTATTTCCTTTTCTTACCCTGAACCTCATTAGCTATGTTCGATATGACTGTTTTTAATTTTTTCTATTTTCTTTCCAAGTTTTCTACCGTTTCTAAAATAGTTAATGTTTTTGTCATCCGTTTTTGATAGAGATTTATTACGCTGCTGTATTCTACAAAGTAAACTTTAAGAACTTGTTCTTCCCTTTCATCTTTAATTGTTTTCTTCGGTTTTCTCCATTTTGCATAGATGTTAGTTATTGCCACCAATAATAAGTGGTATGATACAATATCCAGTCCTCGATAAACTTTTCCATCTCTAACCTGTCCATTAAATCCCTCATTAATCATTATATAATCTATAATAGATCTAAATCTTCTCATTGACTGGGTAAATTTGTGTAAGTATGTCTTTTTTCTTAAAGAAACTATTTGTAATATTTAGATGATTTCAGGTAGCAAAATCTCTGAGAATTTTTCCGGTTTCATTACATACGTTTTCTCCAAATGTACCCACTACTTTTGGAACTGGTATATATCCAATTCTAATATTGACATCTACCACAAGTGAAATCTGATTTTTTGTATCTGTTTAAGATGACTTGTAACTGTTCGTAAAAAGCCTTTAACGCATCAGTTTTTCCTTCTTCTGGGGCGTAAGTTGCTATTGTTCTTAGCATTCCTCTTGGACCTTTAACTTCTTCTAGTACTGTGAGTTGATTTACATATTCATTGTCCAGTATTTTATCTTCTCATTTTCTATCAATGTAGATGCCAACACCTTTACTTATCTAGTTCCAGACTGCAAAATCTATTTCCTTTTCATTCGAATGTTTAACTGATTCGACTTCCTTAAGAGCAATTCCGCTAACATTCCGGGTGGTTACTTTCCCAGTTCTATAACCTATTTCTTTCTCATGTCGTATCCAGGTAAACGGTCCTGTTTCCGAGGCTAGGATGAGAACTGCAAGTACGTTTATTGAGACCCTGAATGGGATGCTACCATCTCTGAGCTTTACCAGCCACAGCTAGTAACACACGTAAGTGAGTACTGTATAGCATTTCCTCTGTACTCGATGTTATCGTTGTACTTCCAACGCTTGGTCTTCAGGGCTTCGTCTGCTTGGCAGGGCATACCACTGGCAGGTGAGGTTGACAGTTGGATGAGAAAGGCTGTGTATTCAAGTCATCGCCCTATTAGCATCCCATGATTATTTCTCTTACAATTAATAGTACATTAATACAGATCATACAACGCGGGGTTTCACGTCCCGTGTTTACGTAGTTGGGTGAAATTTGTTTAATGACGGTGATGTCTCCAGCATCAGGAGACGTAACGATTAGGAATAAGCCTCGAAACATAGCGTAAGGGCCATAAAACAAAACTCACCTAGGACGTTAATGAAATTGTTTCCTTCTTTCGTAAGTAGATATCTGTACCCAGCACCCTATTACACAGCATGACCATCCAACAACAAGGAAAAAAGGTGATAATAAGGAAGTGATCTAGAGGAAGAAAGATAAAGGGGAAGGAGAGATTTGGAAATGCACGTAATTACAAGCAAAGGCTTAAGAAAACATGGGTAGAGGTTATCAGAAAAGGTAAAAAAGGTAAAGATGTTGGCGAGATAATAGTAAGTGTGGGTACTAATCGTTCATGATTTTCTCGTTTCATCCATCAATCGTAGTCCGTGACTCTGTATCCAGTCTGTGAGTATGCAATAGTTCCCTCTCTTTTTTCAGATGGAACTACGACACGCCACGGTGTCCCCCTTAACACAATGTTCACATTTCGCTTAATCGCTCTGTTTATGCTGCCCCTTTCCATCCATCACTTGCGCCACACGCTTAGGCAATTCCAAAATTTCAAATTGCAGACAGCGAAAATTTTAATGAAACTGCGACACTGCACAAGGCTCTTTAGGAGGCCATTCAAGTGTGGGCGTTTTCCACCTTCCGGCGTAACAAAGAAGAGGAGCAGCCGGTTGCGGCTGGGTGGTTGTAAACAGTGGGAACTTTCTGAGGCGGCAGGCCGGCCGCCCGCTACCTGCATTGTTAGGCGTCGCATGACGAATGCTCGCGCCGCCACAAAAGGGTGAAAACCTGCGGGCGCGGTTATTGCCCGGATTCGTTTTAAAGGAGCGCGCTTTGTCCCCGGCACGTGATGAATGCTGCGGTCGCGGCGACCAGAGGCCGGGTCTCCCTTTCACACCAGTAACCTCCCTCCCACAGCACGGTCAGTAAAGCCGTGTCATAGTAGCTCCAGCGTACTCTCTCTCTCTCTCTCTCTCTCTCTCTCTCTCTCTCTCCCCCCCCCCCCCCCCCGCCCTCTCGCCACACAATTCTACTGTCGGTACGTCCCCTGCTTAGTGATACCCCCAGCACAACACTAAGCCACCCTCCAAACAATCTACCAAGAGTTCTAGGAGGAATTGCGAGATGAGCTGGGTCAATTCACACACAGGTTGCACTCAAATTATACCTTTATTTTCCAAGAACATCACAATACCTCAATCTGTACTTTTCACTCTCACACTGCATTACGGCTTCGCTAAAACCGAAATTTATTTTGGGCAAATGACAACAAAATTAATGTTATAGAAAGCATTCTTTTTGTTTCTTTTTAAGAAAAATCTAAATTTGTAATTGAAGATAGATTCACTAAATCTTCAACTTCCAAAATCTCGATATGACTCTGCTTCTCACACGTGGGCCCGACATTAACTAATTGCATTGCCCAGGTTGTAGCTCAGCTTAGGCCATCTCTTAGTAAGACAAGGCTGATTAACATCAGACGGAACATGCAAAAGTAGTCATGTTAGTATCACGCAATCATATTAACCCTCACTCGCTGCAACACGGAAAGTACGCAACTGTTACGAGTTACACATTAATGATTTGTCAAGTAAACTCACTTAAGTTCATTATCTACAAAATCAAACATACAGTAGCTCTGCTAAAAGTATCCTGGGGACATTCGTTTTGAAGGGTGCAGTGGGCCGTGACTGATGTGGTCGAAGTCCCTGTCCAAACTGCTGACAGCACACTACGTCTTGAATAGCTTTGGTATATATTCTTTTGTGGATCAGTGAAGCAAACACGCATCTCCTCGTTGACCCTTTCTCGCCCGGAATACTATGTCAGCGCCTGGCAATGCTGAGGGAAAGTCCGCGATCAGCTGCAACCTACTGGATCAAGGCCGTGACAGCAACTGTGTACTACTTCTCTCGGCGAAGGCGGCAGACACTCTGGACAGCCCCTCTAGCCAACATGCATTGAGCGCCGAATGAGGAGACTGCTCTGCTCGAGATTCGACCCAATGTCCCTGGGTAAGAATCGGATTGCGACTAGCGCTAAGGCACCGAGTCCCCACTGGGCCTCATTGAGAGTGCTGGGGGCAGCAGACCACGGCAGCAGGCTGGCAGCGCTGCAGCGCTGAGACTCGGCTGGAACCTAGTGCTGTAGGTAGCAGGCACTGCCCGGACGCAACCAATGGCTGCTGCTCGAAATGCTCCAGAATGTCGCAGCGTTCTGGTGGTGCTGCAAAACTCGGTGGCGATTCTGAGAAGACAACTAGATGACGAGTCAATGACAGTTCTGTCCTGCCTCAAAAAACAGCTCCATTTATACCTCTCTCCAGCACATTTCTTTCCCTAAAAGTCGGGGAAAGTCAAATCGTTCATAACATCCCCTCGCCCACTGCAGCTGCTATTACTGTTTTCTACTCCAGTCGGCTGCCTTTGCTATGCAACTGGCTTAAGCGTCTGTCTATACATTTCCTACATGTCGCCAAACGTGCAGCTTCCAGTCCATGATGAGTAATGCGCTTTTTTCTTGTGCCTAACTTGCCACATCTTACTACTTTTTCGCTAAATCGTAGGCTGTGGCGTTACACTTGGTTTGCCAGAGAACCCATTCAGTCACAGCTTATCAATGCCACCCAATAAGTATTCATGTTACGATTCGTTCAAGGGAGGTATACATCAGCTAAACTCAAATGACGTACTAGCAGTTCACCTTGATGATACATGGTACAGAAATGATGCCTAGGGTTCACTGTTTATTACAGAGGAGATGACGAGGTAAACTCCAATTTACAAGTCGCCAGGCACACTGCCACGATAAGACACATCACTACCTAGAGTATGAATATACACTGAAGAGCCAAAGACACCCGCCTAATATCATGTAGGGCCCCCACGAGCACGCAGGAGTGCCGCAAGACGACGCGGCATGAACTCAACTAATGTCTGAAGTAGTGCTGCAGGGAATTAACACCATGAATCCTGCAGGGCAGTCCATAAATCCGTAAGAGTACGAGGGGCTGGAGATCTCGTCTGAACAGCGCGTTGCAAGGCATCCCAGATATGCTCAGTAATGTTCATGTCTGGGGAGTTTGGTGGCCAGCGGAACTCTTTAAACTCAGAAGAGTGTTCCTGGAGCCCCTCTGTAGCAATTGTGAGGGAATGCACAATGGACATGAATGGAGGATGCAGGTGACCAGTCAGGATGCTTACGTACGTGTCACCTGTCGGTCATATCTAGACGTAGCAGTGGTCCCATATCACTCCAATTGCACACGCCCCACACCATTACAGAGCCTCCACCAGCTTGAACATTCCCCTGCTGACATGCAGGGTCCATGGATTCATGAGGCCCATATCGATGATGTTTCGTTGAATGGTTCGCATGCTGACTCTTGTTGATTGCCCAGAATTGAAATCTGCAGCAATTTGCATCGCTTTGAACGATTCTTTTCAGTCGTCATTGGTCTCATTCTTGCAGGACCTTTTACCGGTCGCAGTGCGGTCGTAGATTTGATGTTTTGCCGGATTGCTGATATTCACGGTACGCTCTTGAAATGGTCGTACGGGAAACTCCCCACTCCATAGCGACCTCGGAGATGCTGTGTACCATCGCTCGTGCACCAGGTTCAAACTCACTATCCTAATAACCTGACATTGTAGCAGCAGTAACTGATCTAACAACTGCGCCAGACACTTATTGTCTAATGTAGGCGTTGCCGACCGCAGCGCCGTATTCTGTCTGTTTACATATCTCCATATTTGAATACGCATGCCCGTACCTCTTTCTTTTGTGCTTCAGTGTAGCTTCGTTCAACATCTGTTACTCGAAGAACAATTCCATCACAACTGACACAACGATGAAGCAGAGTGGCGACATACAGTAGTAGAGTACCTTCACTACTGTTTAACACACAATGTATCCCACATTTCTCAAATAACCGACACAATCCTTACTCTCCGTTCTTGAGCTCTCATCACAGCGACAGACAGCTTGAAGCTTCATCGTCTAATGGAATCAGCTAGCGGCTTTTAAAACAGTTCTCTCTTCACAAGCTACGGCTCCTCCGTCCGTGCATGTTACTGCCGAGACCAACTCGACTCAGTTGCTCTTCCCTACACGCTACACATCACATCCAGTGACCCTTGTCCGCAGCAAGTCGTCTAGTGGCTAGCGTTGCTGCCTCTGGATCACGGGGTACCGGGTTCGATTCCCAGCCAGGTTGGGGTTTTTCTCTATCTGGGCTGGGGACATAGTGTTATGTTGTCCACATCATTTCGTCATCATCATTAGTGACAGTGGCTAGATTTGATTGTGTACAGACTGTAGTGTGTAAAAATTGGGACTTTGTATGGGCGCTGAAGACCGCGCAGTTGAGCGCCCCACAACCCAAACATCATCATCATCCAGTAAAGCCTTCGGGCTGAGGATGACACTGCGTCCGGTCTCTATAGTTGGACCTTCGTCACCTGTTCGAGAGGAGTTTCACTTTTATATATATATATATATATATATATATATATATATATATATATATATATATATATATGTATTAGCATGGTACGAACTTTAAGGAACGATGACCTCAGTAGTTTGGTCCCATAGGAACTTACCACCAACCACCACGAGCGTCTTCAGACGACCGGACGAGCGGTAGATTCAAAAGGTGTGGGTAATCAGCATACTAGAGACAAAGGAAAAGTATCAATACTACTTCTAAACATTCTGCGTGGTGTCTGTTTGTTCTATATCGTGTCTCCCTACCACTTTCGCGCAACGACGCTCTGAGCGTGTTTTTAGGGAATTGACTAGTTTGAACCTGGGACCTGTTGCTGGTAAGGAGACGTCAGACCACACATGACATGTAGAATTCGGAAGAGTTCAGTGAGACTAGCGATGATATAACCAAATACTTAATGATTTCAGCGTCAGATCCACTGCACTCCCTGTAAAGGAATCTTAATACTAACTAAATTTAATGGAAGGGGTTCAAGGCTTTCCTATTTTTGGTTAGCTGGTAAAATAACGTCGAAAAGCAGTTAAGTTTACCATTGGAAATTTTATTCTACTCTCAAAACATCGTTTATAAATTGCACTATTGGTAAAAGGAAATGTTTTAATACAGGATGGTAAAAACCAACTGCCTTCAACAAAAATGTGAACGAATATTCCCTGAATGGGTTTCCAAGTTCTACAATGGATCGAAGGATGACCTATGCCATATCATATCTATAATCTAGGTTTAAATTAAGTTTCACAAGAGAGAAAACTATCAAAATGGTCTACAGTGACCCTCAATTATCTTTAATTACTTATCTAACTTGTCGTAAATTACAGTAGCTCATGTGGCTTCTCAATAACTATATAACAGAAAAATCATCGAGTTTCAGATTTTTACTTCACGTGGCAAATGTGAACACCATGAGCTTTAATTGACGATCGACACTAGTATTACGTAAAGGGGATGTAACAGATGAGACTTCTGCAGTTCTGAGTGAAGCCTTATGCGCTCAAAAATGCGGCATCGCGTGCGTTCATTACCTTGTCGGTGCTCGTCAGGGGGCGGCGGCCGGCGCAGCTCCGTCCAGCTCGCCCTCTCGGAAGCAACTCTCTTCTAACTTCTCCTTACTACAATTTACCGAAGATGGTTTAAAAAAACCTATCTGGCTGTCTTTTCATCTGACCAATCAGGGTCTCAATGTTAACCTTAAGCTCCGCCTACAAAAATTCTGTCTATCCAATGAGAAACGTTATACTTTTCGTGGTGGGGCAATGTTTTTAAAGTTTGCAACGTAACAGAGAAGCGAAAAAGTCCCACGCTAAGACTTGCAGCTGGTGTGGTCCTTTTAGTGTTATCGTAAGATCTATACTGTTCTTCTGGCGTAACAGAGACGCGAAAAAGTCTCACGCTAAAACTTGCGGGTGGTGTAGCCCTTTTTGTGTTATCGTAAGATCTATACTGTTCTTCTGGAGGGCTCTAGCTTTTAACATGGGCTGGGGGGTGGTCCTAACGTAACAGAGACGCGAAAAAGTCTCACGCTAAAAACTTGCGGGTAGTGTGGTCGTAGCGGTTAGCTGGCGACGTGGGTTTCCGTCCCTTATCGTAGGGCCTTCTCGCTTAACACGGTTCTACTCTCGGCTTCTGTTCTCGTTTCTCCCCTCGGAACTGCGTCTGTCTCACGGTGGGAAGGTATGACACACATTTAGGCATTCTTGTGTTAGTCTGTGGTATTCCATTTGCTCACTCGTTACTCGTATTACTTTGGTTAATTTAATGTCACGATTTATTCGGAGCTATGTGACATACTACTGGATTTGCTTATCATGTCAAGGTTTTCATGGAAGGTGTTGGGTTTGCCTGACACCTTACATACTTGGTGTCAAGTACTTTCATCTCAATAGTTTTCAACTGACACTTTTGCTCATATCAGCATTTTTGGGAGGTAAAGTATCGAATTACCGTAGTAATGATCTATTACATTTCTATGATTTACCCAAAAGTTTCTCCACATAACTCAATTCCAGCAGTTTCAATAACTGGACGCGCAACCTCCAACAGGTCAACTATTGAATGAGAAGTGTTGGTGCGAGCAATAGAATGAGTGTACGACAGAAATCATTTCATGAACGTAACATTCGGTGAGAAAACAGTAAGTAAATAGACGCTAAAAAAATACATGTGTCCATATTGGTGAGAATTTATATTGCACAGAATACATTTTTGATCTCCTAAAGCAACTCATTTCAGCAATATGTGCGCCTTGAAACATTGAAAATATTCGGAAGAGATAAATCAGCAAATCAACGTATTTTGCACATTTTCATTCAACAATGTCATATGAAATAATATTTCGAAGTGAGTCATCTTTACGAAAGGAATTTTCATTGTTTAAAAACATATTGCACGAGTAATATGTTATGCTCAACCACTATCGTCCTGTTGTTGGCGTCTGTTTCTTGAGTTTGCTGTAAATGAATTCAAGAGCAACAATGATATTTATAATTGCAATTGTGGAAGAACAACTGACGTTCATTATTCCGCAATGAGGTTTCCTTTAGCACAAAAAGCAATACTCGTCGCAGCCACCAATTTTTTACCACTTACCCAGTGGTAAAAAATGTCTGACAGATAGCAAAGTTAAATCTGAAAACAAAGTGTGATAGTTTCTACTAGACAACTATCCATATTCCATAGAAAAATTTCTGGCAATATATAACAGTATTGTTGTTGTTATTGTGGGCTTCAGTCCTGAGACTGGTTTGATGCAGCTCTCCATGCTACCCTATCCTGTGCAAGCTTCTTCATCTCTCAGTACCTACTACAACCCACATCCTTCTGCATCTGCTTAGTGTATACATCTCTTGGTCTCCCTCTACGATTTTTACCCTCCACGCTGCCCTCCAATACTAAATTTGTGATACCTTGATGCCTCAGAACATGTCCTACTAACCGGTCCCTTCATTTTGTCAAGTTGTGCCAAATACTCCTCTTCTCCCCAATTCTATTCAATACTTCATCATTAGTTATGTGATCTACCCATCTAATCTTCAGCATTCTTCTGTAGCACCACATTTCGAAAGCTTCTATTCTCTTCTTGTCCAAACTATTTATCGTCCATGTTTCGCTTCCATACATGGCTACACTCCATACAAATACTTTCAGAAACGACTTCCTGACACTTAAATCTATACTCGATGTTAACAAATTTCTCTCCTTCAGAAACGCTTTCCTTGCCATTGCCAGTCTACATTTTATATCTTCTCTACTTCGACCATCATCAGTTATTTTGCTCCCCAAATAGCAAAACTCCTTTACTACTTTAAGTGTCTCATTTCCTAATCTAATTCCCTCAGCATCAGCCGACTTAATTCGACTACATTCCATTATCCTCGTTTTGCTTTTGTTGATGTTCATCTTATATCCTCCTTTCAAGACACTGTCCATTCCGTTCAACTGCTCTTCCAAGTCCTTTGCTGTCTCTGATAGAATTACAATGTCATCGGCGAACCTCAAAGCTTTTATTTCTTCTCCATGGATTTTAATACCTACTTCGAATTTTTCTTTTGTTTCCTTTACTGCTTGCTCAGTATACAGATTGAATAACATCAGGGAGAGGCTACAACCCTGTCTCACTTCCTTCCCAACCACTGCTTCCCTTTCGTACCCCTCGACTCTTATAACTGCCATCTGGTTTCTGTACAAATTGTAAATAGCCTTTTGCTCCCTGTATTTTACCCCTGCCACCTTTAGAATTTGAAAGAGAGTATTCCAGTCAACACTGTCAAAAGCTATCTCTAAGTCTACAAATTCTAGAAACGTAGGTTTGCCTTTCCTTAATCTTTCTTCTAAGGTAAGTCGTAAGGTTAGTATTGCCTCACGTGTTCCAATATTTCTACGGAATCCAAACTGATCTTCCCCAAGATCGGCTTCTACTAGTTCTTCCATTCGTCTGTAAAGAATACGCGTTAGTATTTTGCAGCTGTGACTTATTAAACTGATAGATCGGTAATTCTCACAGCTGTCAACACCTGCTTTCTTTGGGATTAGAATTATTATATTCTTCTTGAAGTCTGAGGGTATTTCGCCTGTCTCATACATTGCAAAAACAGACATAATGTCTTATGGGATAACAGCAATCAGTGATTTTATGTTATTTTAAATCCGTCTTGATTGCAATTTTTTTTATTTTTTATTATTCATATGACCGGTTTCGGTTCATTCAGAACCATCTTCAGATCTGATATTTAAGTTACAGGAGTAACCCGTCCAATTCAGCAACTTTCACATGCTACGTCACATGCAGATCTGAAGATGGTTCTGAATGAACCGAAACCGGTCATATGAATAATAAAAAATAAAAAAATTTGCAATCAAGACGGATTTAAAATAACATGTCTCATACATCTTGCTCACCAGATGGTAGAGTTTTGCCAGGACTGGCTCTCCCAAGGCCATCAGTAGCTCTAATGGAATGTTGTCTACTCCCAGGGCCTTGTTTCGACTCAGGTCTTTCAGTGCTCTGTCAAACTTTTCACTCAGTATTGTATCTCCCATTTCATCTACATTCTCTTCCATTTTCATAATATTGTCCTCTAGTACATCGCCCTTGTATAGACCCTCTACATACTCCTTCCACTTTTCTGCTTTCTCTTCATTGCTTAGAACTGGGTCTCCATCTGAGCTCTTGATATTCATACAAGTGGTTCTCTTTTCTCCAAAGGTCTGTCTAATTTTCCTGTAGGCAGTATCTATCTTACCCCTAGTGAGATTAGCCTCTACATCCTTACATTTGTCCTCTAGCCATCCCTGCTTAGCAGTTTTGCACTTCCTGTCGACCTCATTTTTGAGACGTTTGTATTCCTTTTTGCCTGCTTCATTTACTGCATTTTTATATTTTCATCAATTAAATTCAATATTTCTTCTGTTAACCAAGGAGTTCTACTAGCACACGTCTTTTTGCCTACTTGATCCTCTGCTGTCTTCACTACTTCATCCCTCAGAGCTAACCATTCTTCTTCTACTGTACTTCTTTCCCTCATTCCTGTCAATTGTTCCCTTATGCTCTCCCTGAAACTCTGTACAACCTCTGGTTCTTTCAGTTTATCCAGGTCCCATCTCTTTAAATTCCCACCTTTTTGCAGTTTCTCCAGTTTTAATCTACAGTTCATAACCAATAGATTGTGGTCAGAGTCCACATCTGCCCCTGGAAATGTCTTACAATTTAAAACCTGGTTCCTAAATCTCTGTCTTACCATTATATAATCTATCTGATAACAGTATTAGGTATTACTAATTCTCATCTGTGTTAATAAAATTGTAATGGTCAGATTGTAGGCAAAATTGAACATTTAGTACGAGTATGAATGTAAAACGATTCGTTCCACATAATTACGATTCATTGATCAAATGATCCATGGAACATTAAAACTCCTGCTAAATGTATTACATCACTCCTCACATTCATCCACTTACTTAAAACTACCAGCATCAGCTACACATTAACCTGAAATGCAATGGTAGTCAGATCGCGAATACTATCGTATTCATCAATAGGTGTAGTTTATTCTAATACTCCGGGGACTAATCTAAATCTTACACACTTGCAGTCGATTAAACCTGCCATATATGTTACTTTCTGAAACATTGTCCCTTTTTTATCGTTATCAACCAGACCCAACATCAGACCTTCCATCCATCCGAATGTATTCCCCAAGAACCGGTCTTCTGTCCAATCTTCTACCTCCTCAATCCCCAATGCAGCTGGCATGTCTGAACCATCTGATCCTATCCATACACTCCAGTGCACGTGATTTGCAGTTCCAGGAAGGTTGCATGTCATTTCAGAAGAACTGTACTACCAACATGTAAAGGCTAAAGTATGTTGCCAAAGCAGTCGTTGTCACAGAGGATAACTGCACGATGTTCTGTTGTCAGCTTCATGGAGAAAAATTTCTACGAAGCGACACTGTTCGTATTAGGTTAAGAACTCAGTTTTACTCCTACACCTGGAGCATCACCTTTAATAAGTTTCGTGGGTGCTGTTGTAAGCGTACGATGCCTTTGTTTGGATGTCGCAGAAGAAATAAGAAGGGAAACTTGTTATACTCTTTTGAAAGTTCCTCCTCAAATGCAGCAATCTAACCTCTATAAAAAGGGTTGCAGTACGAAATCTTAAAGTAATTTTTAAGCTATTTCGGAAAACACTATTTGGTCTGTCTCTTACGTATATCCCGGTACAATAGATTTTGTATCTTATTATAAGTACTCAATAATTTTTGTAACAGTTATATTGGATGAATTGTAATTTTGACTTTCTGCCTTACAAGCTGATTTGAAAACGGCTTCCGGTAACCTGAAATTAGTAATCAGTTAAAGAAAAAGTGAATCTTGAAACTCAGACTGATTCTGCATCGGACTACATAAATGTGAGGCTACGAGTTGCTACTCGACCATTGTACCTCATTCTTTGTAACTCTCTTCGCAAAGTCTTAGTGTTAGCTGGACTGCTGGCACCACTTCGAAACTCACGAGTGGTTCCTTCAGCTTATTTCACGTAATTTTTTACAGCCACCTTCCGCTATGTTCGACAGTCCCTGGGCATCAATACGTGAAGTCTGCCTGGTCTTGATAGACCTGGTTGATTCTTCGAGTATTCAGTTGACAACTGCATCGCCAACAATCCACTTGGGCAACTTTAGAATTGTTGAAACGTCACAAAGGTTGACTAGTACATGTTCAGCTGTTACTTCTTCTTTACTGACAACACTACACTCCCCGCCTCCTTTTATACTGGCAGGACCGCCTCTCGTCACATCTACTAGACAGTTCCTCGTTACAGTAGTGTATCTGGACACTTCTGTTCAGCTGCTGTAGCTTCGACACTCGTAATTGGACTGGACGGTGGAACAGTTGAATAGTTTTCTAGCAGAAAATTCTTCTCCGTAACAGGGCGGCACCTTCGACCATAGATACTAGTAGACTGGCCTTGATGTGCAGAAGCTATAGGGCTGGTGTGGCTCCAATATAAACCACGTGACTGTTGGCAAAACGTGGCGGGATTTCAAATCAGCGGTGTGCCATCCTATGTTTGTATCGTAACTTCCCCACATTTCTCGATTGACTGCCAAACGCTTCCAACTAAAATTACTGTTTTATTTGCGAAAAATTATGCCAGAACTACATTTGACCTGGATTTGTTCACAGTACCATTTATAAAATCTGTAAGTAGACTGTTTTGTGCTGTGTGCAGTCTGTGGCTGCTTTGCATTGTTGTAATACTCGCCATTGTAGTGTTAGGCAGCTGCCTGTGAACAGCGCGTAGCGTTGCGCAGTTGGAGGTGAGCCGCCAGCAGTGGTGGATGTGGGGAGAGAGATGGCGGAGTTTTGTAATTTGTCATGAACTGCTAGATATATTATGACTATTAAGGTAAATACATTGTTTGTTCTCTATTAATATCTTTCATTTGCTAACTATCCCTATCAGTAGTTAGTGCCTTCCGTAGTTTGAATCTTTTATTTAGCTGGCAGTAGTGGCGCTCGCTGTATTGCAGTAGTTCGAGTAATGAAGATTTTTGTGAGGTAAGTGATTTCTGGAAGGTATAGTTTAATGTTAGTCAGGGCCATTCTTTTGTAGGGATTTTTGAAAGTCAGATTGCGTTGCGCTAAAAATATTGTATGTCAGTTTAAGCACAGTCCTGTATAATTGTTCAAAGGGGACGTTTCAAATCTAACAAATACATCGAACGCCACTCTGTTGGGCAGCGGGACGAAATTACTATAAACTATCAATTAAAGTAAAATGTCGTTAAAATTCTTTTAAACAGTATTCGCCGCGTTTTGAGCTCTAGTCACTTATAAAAGAAAATGGGATATGGGAATTATGTCAACTATAGGTGCCAAAATTGTCGACTTTAGGAGTAGGTCCATTTTAATCAATTTTAGGTGCACTTCAAAGGTTCAGTTCCCACTATTTTTACAAAAGTTTAAACTATCACTTTAAAAAAAAACTGATATTTTAGATGGAAGGTGAGACTTTGAAGTTTCAGAAAATAATTTTGGAGCCTAGATTTAAAAATGACAGACACTGTAAATAAAAATTATAAATATACATTGTAAATAATAACTAACCTATCAAAACACTTCTTCGCGAAGTGCTTCGAGCAAAGGAGCGTGTGTGCAGATGGCTTAAAGTTTTTCCGTTTCGGGGCCTGTATCCAAAGCTGCCTTCGGTTTTCATCCTTAGGCAACCTATGAATAGGAACGAGAAAGAATTATAATTACTTCTGTAACCGAATTATCACAGATACTTTCAAAAATGTAATATGAGTATGACTTTACAGGCATCACTTTCAACACTTCAATTTACGTGATACTCTATTTCAAGTGTAAAAAACCTTTAAAAGTCACTTCAGCAGATTTCAATAAACACATCTGCACTTTCATAGAAACACTTACATGTGAAATGTATTGTCATTTCCCCCGACAAAACGCTGAGTACAGCCATAAGCGCAACACGAAACAACCATGTTTTGCCAACATTCACGTGACTTCAGCCCAGAGTTGTTGGAGCCACGAAAATGACGTCAGGGCCAGTCTACTATATTTATGGTCGAAGGGCGGCACATAGTACGGACAAAGCGGGTGGCGTCCCGTAGGCGTGTCGGTACATTCCACGCCAATAACAACCGCATTACTCGGCAGACGAGTGCCCGGAATGCGTGGCCCCGGTGATCGCCAACCGGTACCCGCGGAGGCTCTGGGGACGCACGAGGACGAGGGGCCAGCGTCCGGGCGCCGGCCGCCTCCGCGTCTGCCGCTTCGCCTTTCTAAACACTCCCCTCGATATTACATGCAGCCGGCAATATTGAAAATCAAATTTCATATCGCGCCGCGCCGCCTCCTCTCGCTACTATTGTTGCATGTCCGCGCGCGGGCGCCGGGAGCCGTCTGTATTATGACCGCTGGACAAATGAAAAATACTACAAATAGCGCGGCGATCTGCAGGCGGAGCGAAGGGGCAGGCGGCGGTAGAGCGGTAGGGTGGTGGGGGAAAGAGGCGACTGCAGGGAGTGGAGGGGGGATTGCCGCCACCTGCCACGCAGACGGTCCTCTGCAGCAGTCGTTGCGTCTCCTTTGTCGCCTTCTCCACCACGGGGATGCCGTCTGCTGTCGAAGCGCTGCACGTAAGACGTAGCGCTCAGGTAAATACGAGTCGCGGAATTTAACAGCACAGAAAGCGTTTGATACAGACACAGGACTGACCCATAAATGTCGAAATTAGTCCGAAATAAATCTCTTAAGACTTCGATGTGTATGGGACATTAAACTCTAATCTTCAATAGTTTTTGTTTTTTTTTCCTAGATCACTGAAACTTGGTTTGTGTGCGGAGAACTCATTATCAATGTAGAAATACACCGACGGAAACAAGTGTGTTGTGCATGATACACGAAAGTCAATGTCCATTCAATTTTCGAGTCAGTCACGTAAGATTGGCGCTAATAGCACCACTGTGAAGCTGCACGACTTGGCAGGAATGTAGCCACTGTACATGATTGCTATGGCAGTGATGGTCACGAGAATGTAGGGTCGCAAGAAAACCGAGCTCCGGACTGTCACTTGGCATTACCGACAGGGAAGGACGTCGTGTTCGGCGTATGATCTGGCACAGCGTACTGCATCTGCAGCAGCAATTGGAGCAGCAGTTGACATCGCAGTGACATAACGAACTATTACAAATCGGTTACTTCAAGGACAGCTCGGAGCCACATGCGCTGTAGCGTGCATTCCACTGACCTCTTTTTTTTTTTTGGTCATCAGTCTACTGACTGGTTTGATGCGGCCCGCCACGAATTCCTTTCCTGTGCTAACGTCTTCATCTCAGAGTAGCACTTGCAACCTACGTCCTCAATCATTTGCTTGACGTATTCCAATCTCTGTCTTCCTCTACAGTTTTTGCCCTCTACAGCTCCCTCTAGTACCATGGAAGTCATTCCCTCATGTCTTAGCAGATGTCCTATCATCCTGTCCCTTCTCCTCATCAGTGTTTTCCACATATTTCTTTCCTCTACGATTCTGCGTAGAACCTCCTCATTCCTTACCTTATCAGTCCACCTAATTTTCAACATTCGTCTATAGCACCACATCTCAAATGCTTCGATTCTCTTCTGTTCCCGTTTTCCCACAGTCCATGTTTCACTACCATACAATGCTGTACTCCAGACGTACATCCTCAGAAATTTCTTCCTCAAATTAAGGCCGGTATTTGATATTAGTAGACTCCTCTTGGCCAGAAATGCCTTTTTTGCCATAGCGAGTCTGCTTTTGATGTCCTCCTTGCTCCGTCCGTCATTCGTTATTTTACTGCCTAGGTAGCAGAATTCCTTAACTTCATTGACCTCGTGACCATCAATCCTGATGTTAAGTTTCTCGCTGTTCTCATTTCTACTACTTCTCATTACCTTCGTCTTTCTCCGATTTACTCTCAAACCATACTGTGTACTCATTAGACTGTTCATTCCGTCCAGCAGATCATTTAATTCTTCTTCACTTTCACTCAGGATAGCAATGTCATCAGCGAATCGTATCATTGATATCCTTTCACCTTGTATTTTAATTCCACTCCTAAACCTTTCTTTTATTTCCATCACTGCTTCCTCGATGTACAGATTGAAGAGTAGGGGCGAAAGGCTACAGCCTTGTCTTACACCCTTCTTAATACGAGCACTTCGTTCTTGATCGTCCACTCTTATTATTCCCTCTTGGTTGTTGTACATATTGTATATGACCCGTCTCTCCCTACAGCTTACCCCTACTTTTTTCAGAATCGCGAACAGCTTGCCCCATTTTATATTGTCGAACGCTTTATCCAGGTCGACAAATCCTATGAAAGTGTCTTGATTTTTCTTTAGCCTTGCTTCCATTATTAGCCGTAACGTCAGAATTGCCTCTCTCATCCCTTTACTTTTCCTAAAGCCAAACTGATCGTCACCTAGCGCATTCTCAATTTTCTTTTCCATTATTCTGTATATTATTCTTGTAAGCAGCTTCGATGCATGAGCTGTTAAGCTGATTGTGCGATAATTCTCGCACTTGTCAGCTCTTGCCGTCTTCGGAATTGTGTGGATGATGCTTTTCCGAAAGTCAGGTGGTATGTCGCCAGACTCATATATTCTACACACCAACGTGAATAGTCGTTTTGTTGCCACTTCCCCCAATGATTTTAGAAATTCTGATGGAATGTTATCTATACCTTCTACCTTATTTGACTGTA
Organism: Schistocerca serialis cubense; assembly: GCF_023864345.2. Lineage (NCBI taxonomy): Eukaryota > Metazoa > Arthropoda > Insecta > Orthoptera > Acrididae > Schistocerca > Schistocerca serialis. The sequence goes on from NC_064641.1 coordinate 554,124,264, forward strand.
AGTCCTCCAAAGCTCTTTTATATTCCGATTCAAATACTGGATCCCCTATCTCTTCTAAATCGACTCCTGTTTCTTCTTCTATCACACCAGACAAATCTTCACCTTCATAGAGGCTTTCAATGTATTCTTTCCACCTATCTGCTCTCTCCTCTGCATTTAACAGTGGAATTCCCGTTGCACTCTTAATGTTACCACCGTTGCTTTTAATGTCACCATGGGTTGTTTTGAATTTCCTGTATGCTGAGTCTGTCCTTCCGACAATCATATCTTTTTCGATGTCTTCACATTATTCCTGCAGACATTTCGTCTTAGCTTCCCTGCACTTCCTATTTATTTCATTCCTCAGCGACTTGTATTTCTGTATTCCTGATTTTCCCGGAACATGTTTGTACTTCCTCCTTTCATCAATCAGCTGAAGTATTTCTTCTGTTACCCATGGTTTCTTCGCAGCTACCTTCTTTGTACCTATGTTTTCCTTCTCAACTTCTGTGATGGCCCTTTTTAGAGATGTCCATTCCTCTTCAATTGTACTGCCTACTGCGCTATTCCTTATTGCTGTATCTATAGCGTTAGAGAACTTCAAACGTATCTCGTCATTCCTTAGTACTTCCGTATCCCACTTCCTTGCGTATTGATTGTTCCTGACTAATGTCTTGAACTTCAGCCTACTCTTCATCTCTACTATATTGTGATCTGAGTCTATATCTGCTCCTGGGTACGCCTTACAATCCAGTATCTGATTTCTGAATCTCTGTCTGACCATGATGTAATCTAATTGAAATCTTCCCGTATCTCCCGGCCTTTTCCAAGTATACCTCCTCCTCTTGTGATTCTTGAAGAGGGTATTCGTTATTACTAGCTGAAACTTGTTACAGAACTCAATTAGTCTTTCTCCTCTTTCATTCCTCGTCCCAAGCCCATATTCTCCTGTAACCTTTTCTTCTACTCCTTCCCCTACAACTGCATTCCAATCACCCATGACTATTAGATTTTCGTCCCCCTTTACATACTGCATTACCCTTTCAATATCCTCATACACTTTCTCTATCTGTTCATCTTCAGCTTGCGACGTCGGCATGCATACCTGAACTATCGTTGTCGGTGTTGGTCTGCTGTCGATTCTGATTAGAACAACCCGGTCACTGAACTGTTCACAGTAACACACCCTCCGCCCTACCTTCCTATTCATAACGAATCCTACACCTGTTATACCATTTTCTGCTGCTGTTGATATTACCCGATACTCATCTGACCAGAAATCCTTGTCTTCTTTCCACTTCACTTCACTGACCCCTACTATATCTAGATTGAGCCTTTGCATTTCCCTGTTCAGATTTTCTAGTTTCCCTACCACGTTCAAGCTTCTGACATTCCACGCCCCGACTCGTAGAACGTTATCCTTTCGTTGATTATTCAATCTTTTTCTCATGGTAACCTCCCCCTTGGCAGTCCCCTCCCGGAGATCCGAATGGGGGACTATTCTGGAATCTTTTGCCAATGGAGAGATCATCATGACACTTCTTCAATTACAGGCCACATGCCCTGTGGATACACGTTACGTGTCTTTAATGCAGTGGTTTCCATTGCCTTCTGCATCCTCATGTCGTCGAACATTGCTGATTCTTCCGCCTTTAGGGGCAATTTCCCACCCCTAGGACAATAGAGTGCCCTGAACCTCTATCCGCTCCTCCGCCCTCCTTGATAAGGCCATTGGCAGAATGAGGCTGACTTCTTTTGCCGGAAGTCTTCGGCCGCCGGTGCTGATTATTTATCAAAATTTAGGCAGTGGCGGTGATCGAACCCGGGACCGAAGACGTTTTGATTATGAGTCAAAGACGCTACCCCTAGACCAAAATACCTTATTTGCGACGTCACTGGTGCCACGCGAGAACATATATCTGCATCTACATCTACCTTTATACTCCGCAAGCCACCCAACGGTGTGTGGCGGATGGCACTTTACGTGCCACTGTCATTACCTCACTTTCCTGTTCCAGTCGCGTATGGTTCGCGGGAAGAACGACTGCCGGGAAGCTTCCGTGCGCACTCGAATCTCTCTAATTTTACATTCGTGATCTCCTCGGGAGGTATAAGTAGGGGGAAGCAATATATTCGATACCTCATCCAGAAACGTACCCTCTCGAAACCTGGACAGCAAGCTACATCGCGATGCAGAGCGCCTCTCTTGCAGAGTCTGCCACTTGAGTTTGCTAAACATCTCCGTAAAGCTATCACGCTTACCAGATAACCCTTTGACGAAACGCGCCGCTCTTCTTTGGATCTTCTTTATCTCCTCCGTCAGCCCGACCTGGTACGGATCCCACACTGATGAGCAATTCTCAAGTATAGGTCGAACGAGTGTTTTGTAAAGCACCTCCTTTGTTATGGACTACATTTTCTAAGGACTCTCCGAATGAATCTCGACCTGGCACCCGCCTTACCAACAATTAATTTTATATGATCATTCCACTTCAAATCGTTCCGTACGCATACTCCCAGATATTTTACAGAAGTAACTGCTACCAGTGTTTGTTCCGCTATCATGTAATCATACAATAAAGGATCCTTCTTTCTATCTATTCGAAATACATTACATTTGTCTATGTTAAGGGTCAGTTGCCACTCCCTGCTCCAAGTGCCTATCCGCTGCAGATCTTTCTGCATTTCACTGCAATTTTCTAATGCTGCAACTTCTCTGTATACTACAGCATCATCCGCGAAAAGCCGCATGGAACTTCCCACACTATCTACTAGGTCATTTATATATTTGTGAAAAGCAATGGTCCCATAACACTCCCCTGTGGCACGCCAGAGGTTAATTTAACGACGGTAGGGTGGAAGTATGGCGTGTTTTCTGATGAAGCCTGGTTCTGCTACCTGCCAGTGAGGGCCTGCAACCAACCTGTCTGTGTGCTACACGCACTGGACTACACCAGGAGTGTGTGTGCGGTTTCGTATGATAGCAGGAGCACTCTCCTGGTTATCCCACGACCCTGACTGCAAATTTGTACGCAAGCTGGTCATTCGACCTGTTGCGCTGCCATTAATGAACAGCATTCCAGTGGTTGTTTTCCAACAGGATAACTCGCGCGTACATACCGCTGTTGTAATCCAACATGCTCTACAAAAATCTCTGTTGATCCATCATGGACAGGGGGCATTGGATGGTGAAGTACTTATCAATATCAATGAAATTCGCCAACAACCGTGTAACTGAGATGTTATTTTATTTTGACTACCAGTTTCAGCATTCCACTACGCCATCTTCAAGCCCCTGCATAACAGAAGAGCATACATGTAGTGAATATCGAGGCGTACAAATCAAGCTTGCTGAAAGTGACGGGTAATCATAAAACACTTAAAACTACAAAATGAAAGTTGTGGCGTTAAAACTGATATCTGTGTACATCCAGCACAATAGAATAAAACATATGTACATTTTTGCTAGCCAGAAAACTATTTAACACCAAGAATTTACAAAAGAACATGGAAAAACATTAGAAAGATCGGATCTAGCCGGCATACAATCAGGAGCTCCACTGAACACGTCTTTTTTGTTAATATTTATTTTTTAAAATATAAAATCCTATATAAGTCATAAAGCTGAGGAAACTCCTAGTATATATGACGACCTATCCTTGTTTAAAGTAAAATGTCACAGTGTAACCCATGAAGTACAGTAATACGCATATTTACAGACTAGGTAGTATCACAACTGGTGATATAATTAGTTGTCACGGTACTAAAAATGTAACTTGATGCAAAACCTAACGGCAGACGACATATTAAGAGTAAAAACCATGCAAAGAGCACAAATACCTTGTGAGCTAAGTTCCATAGCAAACCGAATGATTTGGTATCCTTTATATCACTTAACAGGTCGTTACTACCACAGTGAAACAAACCAACAACGATCTCAAATCTTACTTAACCAAGGGGAGTCCTCCAGCTTCTCAGCCGACAATGTCATACTATTCCCCTAGGAGTGTAAGGCAACTTCCTAAAGACCTATCTATAAATGACGAACCCATCTAAATAATACGACACATAGGGAGTTGTGTCGCGATTGGTAATGTGGGTATGGAAAAAGATAAAAAGCAAATGAGTGTGCGAAGACTACCATATTATTAAAGCTGAAGCCAACTAAATGAGTAACAATTTGTGCGCCAAAGAGGCACCGACTGTGCACGAAAAAGAGTTTATTAACTGCAACCATATTATAAAGTACTGTTAGAGTGAACAGTGCTGCATGAAGGGTGACCAGTAACGGAGTAGCCCAAGGCACTGAAATAAAGTGTTAATGCAAGTCCAAATATGTATAGAGTCTCAAACCGATTATGTCCGACAATGGTAGCCCATAAACTTAACGATTTTTAATCACCCTCAGGTCGACATCAAACTCCATGAACACCAAAACGCATAACATAGTATTCCACTTAAGCTGTATGGACAAGCAAGGAAAACGCTGAAAAGCTGATAAACTATCCGAATCCTGATGGTACTTATAACATGCAGTCAAGAAGTACCGAATTTCCCACTAGTGAACTGAGCAATGGGTCACTTTGTGTCTAAAAAGGCAACTGGCTAAGGTGTTAGCTGACAATAGATAACACCAAATCACACATAAGGAAGCAGTAAAAAACTTAATTCTCCCAAATAAAAAAGTAGCGTACAAGATAACAAAACACCGAAAACATGGTCAATCTACATCTACATCCCTACTACGCAATCCACCCGACGGTGTGTGGCGGAGGGTACTTTGAGTACCTCTATCATTTCTCCCATCTATTCCAGTCTTGTATTGTTCGTGGAAAGAAAGATTGTCGGTGTGCCTCTGTGTAGGCTCTGATCTCTCTGATTTTATCCTCATGGTCTCTTCGCGAGATATAGGCAGGAGGAAGCGATACACTGCTTGACTCCTCGGTGAAGGTATGTTCTTGAAACTTCAAAAAAAAGCCCGTACCGAGCTACTGAGCATCTCTCCTGCAGAGTCTTCCACTGTAGTTCATCTATCATCTCCGTAACGCTTCCGCGACTACTAAATGATCCTGTAACGAATCGCACTCTCTCCGTTAGATCTTCTCTATCTCTTCTATCAGCCCTATCTGGTACGGATCCCACACCGTTGAGCAGTATTCAAGTGTACTGTAAACTACTTCCTTTGTTTTCGGATTGCATTTCCTTAGGATTCTTCCAGTGAATCTCAGTCTGGCATCTGCTTTACCGACGATCAACTTTATATGATCATTCCATTTTAAATTACTCCTAATGCCTACTCCCAGATAATTTATGAAATTAACTGCATCCAGTTGTTGACCTGATATATTGTAGCTAAATGATAAAGGATCTTTCTTTCTATGTATTCGCAGCACATTGCACTTGTCTACATTGAGATTCAATTGCCATTCCCTGCACCATGCGTCAATTCGTTGCAGATCCTCCTGCATTTCAGTACAATTTTCCATTGTTACAATCTCTCGATATACTACAGAATCATCCGCAAAAAGCCTCAGTGAACTTCCGATGTTATCCACAAGGTCATTTATGTATATTGTGAATAGCAACGGTCCTACGACACTCCCCTGCGGCACACCTGAAATCAGTCTTACTTCGGAAGACTTCTCTCCATTGAGAATGACATGCTGCGTCTTCAATCCAATCACACAATTGGTCTGATACTCCACATGCTCTTACTTTGTTCATTAAACGACTGTGGGAGACTGTACTGAACGCCTTGCGGAAGTCAAGAAACGCGGCATCTATCTGGTTGGTTGGTTGTTTTTGGGGAAGGAGACCAGACAGCGTGTTCATCGGTCTCATCGGATTAGGGAAGGATGGGGAAGGAAGTCGGCCGTGCCCTTGCAGAGGAACCATCCCAGCATTTGCCTGGAGTGATTTAGGGAAATCACGGAAAACCTAAATCAGGATTGCCGGACGCGGGATTGAACCGTCATCCTCCCGAATGCGAGTCCAGTGTCTAACCACTGCGCCACCTCGCTCGGTGCATCTACCTGGGAACCCGTGTCTATGGCCCTCTGAATCTCGTGGACGAATAGCGAGAGCTGGGTTTCACACGATCGTCTTTTTCGAAACCCATGCTGATTTCTAGAGAGTAGATTTCTGCTCTCCAGAAAAGTCATTATACTCGAACATAATACGTGTTCCAAAATTCTACAACTGATCGACGTTAGAGATATATGTCTATAGTTCTGCACATCTGTTCGACGTCCCTTCTTGAAAACGGGGATGAGAGAAAGGTGGACACGCTCCAAATTAAAGGTCACTGATCGGTATCTGGGTACGTTTCATCAGGTAATATACGCCTACATCCATACTCCATACTCCACTTTGCATTCTTCCAGCACTGTTCGGGGCCTTCCAATGTACACTGCATGACCAGCTAAGAAACTTTGTTTTTGGCATCAGTCTTCTGACTGGTTAGATGCGGCCCGCCACGAATTCCTCTCCTCTGCTAACCTCTTCATCTAAGAGTAGCACTTGCAACCTCCGTCCTCAATTATTTGCTGGACGTATTCCAATCTCTGTCTTCCTCTACAGTTTTTACCCTCTACAGCGCCTTTTAGTAACATGGAACTCATTCCCTCATGTCTTAACAGATTTCCTATCATCCTGTCCCTTCTCCTTATCAGTGTTTTCCACATATTCCAAAAAATGTTCAAATGTGTGTGAAATCTTATGGGACTTAAATGCTAAGGTCATCAGTCCCTAAGATTACACACTACTTAACCTAAATTATCCTAAGGACGAACACACACACCCATGCCCGAGGGAGGACTCGAACCTACGCCAGTACCAGCCGCACAGTCCATGACTGTAGCGCCTGAGACCGCTCGGCTACCACATATTCCTTTCCGCTCCGATTCTGCACAGAACTTCCTCATTCCTTACCTTATCAGTCCACATAATTTTCAGCATTCGCCTGTGGCACCACATCTCAAATGCTTCGATTCTCTTCTGATCCGGTTTTCCCACAGTCCGTGTTTAACTACCATAAAATGCTGTACTCGCGACGTACATTCTCAGAAATAAAGGCTGATGTTTGATATTAGTAGACTTCTCTTGGCCAGGAATGCTCTTTTTGTCATTGCTTTTGATGTCCTTCTTGCTCCGTCCGTCACTGGTTATTTTACTGCCTAGGTAGAAGAATTCCTTAACTTCATCTACTTCCTGACCATCAATCCTGATGTTAAGTTTTTCGCTGCTCTCATTTCTACTGCTTCTCATTTCCTTCGTCTTTCTTCGATTTACTCTCAATCCATACTCTGTACTCATTAGACTGTTTATTCTGTTCAACAAAAAAATGGTTCAAATGGCTCTAAGCACTATGGGACTTAACATCTGAGGTCATCAGTCCCCTAGACTTAAAACTACTTAAACCTACCGAACCTAAGGACATCACACATATCCACGCCCGAGGCAGGATTCGAACCAGCGACCGTAGCAGCAGCGCGGTTCCGGACTGAAGCGCCTAGAACCTCTCGGCCACAGTGGCCCGCAAATTTTATTTCTTCGGTATTACTAAAATCATTGGGAGAAATGGTGGGGGGGGGGGGGGGGAGTGGCACCCAGGCTACTATTTAAGTTGGTTTTTAGAATCGAAGAATCCCGAGAAATATCTTCAGACTTTTAGAAAAATATCATCCACATAATCCTGAAGATAGTAAGAGCGGATAAATGAGAAAAATATCGCACAATCATCTTACTAACTGATGCATCAAAGTTTCTGAAAGAATAGTAGACAGAAGAATGGGAAGTAAAATTAAGGCTCAGTTAGATGACGATATCTTGGCTTCAGGAAGGGAAAAGGCACCAGAAAAGTAGTTTTGATGTACTTCGAAATGGACGCAAGAGCTGAGAAAAATTAAGTCACTTTTCAAGGTTTGACAACACAGAAAAACGTTCGTCAACGTAAAAAATTGGTACAAAGTGTAGGGAAAGACAATATATAATATGTACAAAGAGCAAGAGAGAAGTATAAGAATGGAACACCAAGAAAGAAGCGTTTAGATTAAAAATGGGGTAAGACAGTGACGCAGTCTTTCTCCCCTACTGTATAACCTATACACTGAAGGAACAAAGGTGTAAATAAAAGCTTAGAAATGGGATTTAACTTCAGGGTGAAAATATGTCAACGATAATATTTGGTGACGACATTGCTGCCTTCAGTGAAAGTGATAATGAAATACCTAAAGAACTGAATGAAATGAATTATTTAATGGCACCGAATATTGTGTGAGGGTAAGGAGAAGAAATGAAGGAGTAGGACAAATGACACTGATGATAAACTTAACGTAAAAAACTGGAACCACAAAGTAGACGAAGTGATGAATTCTGCCACCATACAAGACTGACGAAGGACGGAGGACATCAAAAGCATACTAACACTGGCAAGATAGAACTTTCACGGCCAAAAAACAGTTTACTAGCATCAAACGCATAGAAGTCCGCAAGGAAGGTGAGGGAGGGGGGCAAGAGGGCCTCCCCTAGAACATAGGTACAACCAGCTTTTTCATTATGTTTTTTTTTCTTTTTTTTGTTGTCACTCTTTTCACGGGATATTAGGGATATTATGCTGATTCTTTGATGAGCCTGCGATTTCTGGCTGAAGCCTTTACAGAACCATGTCGGAATAATGTGCTCAGTCATTGTCTGCAGCTTCACTAAACTACAGGTTAACATTACCGTTCGCGATGAGAAATACTGCAACGTTAGCAATCACTATGTTTCTTGGTTTTTTTGTTGTCACACTTTTCACGGGATACTATGCTGATTCTTTGATGAGCCTGCGATTTCCGGCTGAAACCTTTACAGAACCGTGTCGGAATAATGTGCTCAGTCATTATCTGGCACTTCCTCATTCACCTCTTCCCGCTCTGGCATATACACACATCAAAAAAAGTTTTGCATCATCCCGGTTCCCAGAACTCCTGAAGGTAGATGTAGACTATGGATACTATACCACAAAAGCAGACCCTCTGACTTTTCAGAGATGCCACTAAACCCGCCCAAAGATGTAAACAGCCATGCATGAACAGCGCCTATTAGACGGAAGGGGTCCGACAGCAGATCAGTTCTAGCTATACCACAAGGAAGTAGGTACACGGCTCGTGTTGACTGTAGTCCAACCGTGCCTAGACGGCGAATCCATCGCATCCGCATTGTTACTTTGTGGCAGAAGGGTTCTCAACAAGGGAAGTGTCCAGGCATCTCGGAGTGAACCAAAGCGATGTTGTTCGGAGAGACAGGAACTTCGCTGACATACCTCGCTCAGGCCACCCAAGGGCTATTACTGCAGTGGATGACCACTGCCTACAGATTATGGCTCGGAGTAACCCTGATAGCAAAGCCATCACATTAAGTAATACATTCCGTGCAGCCACAGGACGTCGTGTTACGACTCAAACTGTACGGAATTGGCTGCATGATGCGCAACTTCTCTCCCAACGTCCGTGGCGAGGTCCATCTTTGCAACCACGACACCATGCAGTGCAGTACGGATGAGCCCAGCAACATGCCGAATGGACCGCTCAAGATTGGCATCACGTTCTCTTCACCGATGAGTATTGCATATGCCTTCAACGAGACATTCGTCGGAGACGTGTGTGTGGGAAAACCGGTCAGGCTGAACCCCTTAGACACACTGTCCAGCGAGTGCAGCAAGGTGGAGGTTCCCTTCTGTTTTGGTGTGGCATTATGTGGGGCCTACGTACGCCGCTGGTAGTCATGGAAGGCGCCGTAACGTCTGTGTGACACATGAATGCAATTCTCGGACCGATAGTGCAACCATATCGGCAGCATATTGGCGAGGCATCCGTCTTCATGGGCGACAATACGCGCTTCCATCATGCACATCTTGTGAATGACTTCCTTCATGATAACGACATCGCTCGACTAGAGTGGCCAGCATGTTCTCCAGACATGAACCCTATCGGACATTCCTGGGATAGATTGAAAATGGCTGTTTATGGACGACGTAACCTACCAACCACTCTGAGGGATCTACTCCGAATCGGCGTTAAGGAGTGGGACAATCTGGACCAACAGTGTCTTGATGAACTTGTGGTTAGGATGCCACGACGAATACAAGCATGCATCAATACAAGAGGATGTGCTACTGGGTATTAGAGGTACCGGTTGCACAGCAATCTGGACCACCAGCTCTGAAGTTCTCGCTGTATAGCGGTACAACATGCAATGTGTGGTTTTCATGAGCAATAAAAAGGGCGGGAATGATGTTTATGTTGAACTCTATTCCAATTTTCTGTGCAGGTTCCGGAACTCTCGGATCCGAGGTGATGCAATTTCTTTTTATGTGCGTAGACTCCGTCAGCCCTTACCAAGGCATAAACATAGCAGCAGTAAGCGTGTCAGTCATCCGGCCCAGATCCCATAAGGACGCCCTCTTCTCTCTGACGCACAACGGAAACACAATGGTAATTTACCATTTTCCTATGGCAAAAGAAATCCCATGTTGGCTTGCTGATTCTGCATTCAGTTTTAAACGATAGAGCTAGTGCAGTACATTTTGAAGAACAAGGCGACGCTATAGTGTCGGTGTGTAAATCTGTACTTAATACCAAACACGTCAGTCGAAAAAATACCATTTTCTGCGCTAGAAGGCAGGAAAAAAGTGTGAAATTAGGTCGAAAAAAGTGCTCTCCAGGACTGAGGCCTTCTCAAAGTCGTTTGGTGCAAAACTGTGCCACATGCACTCGAGCCACAGATTCTGCATTCAGATCTGCATGCTACACAATAATCTGAAAAACTGGAGAGATGAGGATTACTTCGGTGCAGTCCTAGGCTGCTAAATGTAGATTCTACCGGCCAATTCGAGAATGGTTTTGGGAAATTGCTCACATTCATATAATAGTCTATTGAAAAAATGTTCAAATGTGTGTGAAATTTTATGGGACTAAACTTGCGAGGTGCCGGGGCAAGCAGTGTATTTAACACTAAATTCTTCTAGAATCTGCGTATGTAAATGATGCTCTAAGCCCCCCTATTCTAACTCCGACTTGCTTTTGCACATGGATTAAAAAATATACGCGAACTGACTGTAATCAACCCTGCAAGTGGAGTAGAAAAGAGTTTGGCACCTGCAATAATTTAATTTGATAAATAAGTCAAATAAAGGAAGGTTTCATTAACGTAGTGAGAAATGATGGGTTGCTCTACCGATTAACAGAATGAAAGTTCTGTCCAAAATAACAATATGATTTATTAAGACTAAACACAAAATAATAAACAAAAACACATGAAACATTTATAATACATCAAATTGGCTCAAACTGGATACTCCAACAAACGCTGTGAAGGTGAAGTTGTCCCTAAACTAGATTGTGAGGTTTAAGACGAAGTGGTATGTGGAGCCAATTCCTTGCCACTCAAATCTTAAGAGAGACACACAGCTAACCCAACATTAATTGCTGCTACTCAAGACAGAACAAAGTTAGAAAAAGACGAACAGGCGCGCTCTGCTGAGCTCTGATTATCACCTAGGAAAATCCTTATCTGCCGGTGCTGCGGACATACATTACCAAACTGTCTTCTTAACTGCCAGAACAGGAACTGGCATACCGGAGGCGATGGCTGGTTGCTTCGACGTCCTCGACCGAAAGGCGAGAGCCAACTACCCCTGAGCACCCGTACAGGCCGAACACAGAACATTCCCGCCCCCACGATAGTGGCCGTGGTTAAACGTTCCAATCAGCAACTCGAAAACCGGCGGAAAATTCCACTCCATTGCCAGAGCACTACCATTACACCAATGGAGATTCTTGGCGCCAATTTCTGCGCTGATTTTGCTACGTCATGGAGCTATGCCCTGAGCAAGCCAATCACAGTTACTATTTTGCAGAAAGCGCGGGAATTTTCCCGCCACAACTGCCTGGGTACACAAGTCACTCCCACGCCTCGCTGGTAGCCCACCAGAAAGTGTTTTCGCTAAGTTTCTGTGAAGTAATGGAACCTCTAGCCCAGCCGCTACTTCAGGCCCCTCCGGGCGTGTCTTTTGACAATGTCGGCGTCTGGAAAGCATTCACTCGACTCCCTCACACCCATTCAAAATCAGCGTGGCCGCCTGTCACCGGACCACCCGGGTGACGTGAGACGCTGCGTGGGAAGTCCGCGTGTGAAGGAATAGCAACTTTCCACCGCATGCAGTTAGAAAGGAGAATCGTAAGATAGAAATATGAGAGGGGGCTCATGCCACCTCTCAAACTTCTATGGTTATCAGTCCCTAAACTTACACACTACTTAACCTAAATTATCCTAATGACTAACACACACACCCATGCCCGAGGGAGGACTCGAACCTCCGCTGGGACCAGACACACAGTCCATGACTGCAGCGCCTTAGACCGCTCGGCTAATCCCGAGCCGCAATAGCATATTGACCTTAGGCTAAATTTCACCTGATAAACTCAAAAAAATGTAGCTTTCAAAACTCTTTTTGGCGAACTTCAATTGTACCAGTCAACACAGAAAACTACAATTCATGAAAGTAATGCAACAAATTCATTAACGTGAACAGGTGTGCAATTTATAAGCAAAAGATATATTACAGAGAGCATCACAGTTGAATAAGCTTTTTTTAAAGATTGTTACCAATTTTTCGTCTTTGAGGGGTATTAATGTGCATTTTTGTTGATATTCAGCAGGATTTCCAAAATAATTATTTTTGCCATTTCAGATTTTTAGGTTTCAGTTTCAACCTAACAATTTAGGCCACCTATCAATTAGCAGGTTGATTTAGCAGGCCGATTCTGTTCCCACAAAAAGTACCTCTCACACAGGGAAGCCTATATGCCAAGGGTTGGAAAACTACGCATTTTTCCATATCTCCGCTACTATTGGAGCTAGGAGGTTATAAACTCCAAAGTGCAGATAGCTGGGAGGCCTGCTGTTTCCGTTCCGGATTTTTCTGAAATCGACATAGGGATTTGGCAGGAGATCCCAGACATAGACACACACACACACACACACACACACACACACATATGCACTCAGCTTTATATATGTGTATAACACATGAATAAATTATGTTTGCCAATATTTTCTAGCTTTATTTCAAAATTCGTTGGATAAGCTGTACCTAATCATGTGAGGATATCATTCCAGACCGTTGAATCAGAAACGTGGCATCCATATTCGTATAACATAAAAGGTGTATTCTGCATATACTACAAAAAGGTACTTAATATTTTGTAACAAATTAATCTAAGTAAGTAAATCAGTATTTTCAGAAGTTGACGATAATTTCTGTGTACGTAGTGTCAACTTTAGTTCTTGGTATACAACACATTTTCAAACCTGTCGAATTAGTTATAAGAAAAAATGGAAAATTTGACTTTTGCCCCCTCCTGGAAATATTTCTGCTGACGCCTCACTGTGACGAATGTACGTTTGGAGCACAGTATTGTATGTAAGTCAGTCATGGACTGTGGTAAAAGCAGAAGTGAATCAAAGCATCAGAGGTGTGCTGCTACAGAAAAATTATGAAAATTATGTGGACTGATAAGGTAAGGATTGTAGAGGTTCTCTGCATAATCGGTGCGGAAACGAACATAGTATGGATAACACTGACAAGAAGACGGTACAGGATAACAGATATGGGTTAAGACATCAAAGACCAACTTCCGTGGTGCTAAAGCAATGGTTATCAGCCTTTCTGAGTCTATTACCCCTGAGTGTAATCAGATATTAGCTGGTATCCGTACCACCTACGCTTCCCATCAACATTAGTGCATCATAGTTTAGAATGAAAAAGAACTTTCCTTGAAGACTTTTATTTTTAGAATTAAGAAAGATAAATGATATTTAGATTTTGTAGATGTTTTGTTAAATCAATAACTAATGAGTCATTCAGGCAGTTGGTAGTGCATATTCCTAATAATTTTCTTTTACAGAATGATGGAGAAAGTGTCAGTGCATCGTGAGTACTGCCTAAAACCACTTCTTAAAAATAGCTTACTATCCACAAATGAGGTAGACATTTGTTAAAAGTCATGTTTCCTCTACACTATTACTCTTCCTAGCGACATTTGCTACGTCCAAAACCTGCAACTCCGTCGAAAATCAACCAAACAAAATGTGTGCAGTTTAAGTAAATGTTTGTATATCACATGACTCCTTACTTTTGAACTGGCAGAAATTGGAAGACCTCAGGCTACCAATGCTTATTGTCTAATACAGTGCAAGCCCTACAGCAGTGTGGTAACCATTACATAGTTACTGTTGTACTGAAACTTAGTTCGTTTACTGTTGCAAAGCGAATAATGAAACAATTTCTGGTACACTGCGAAAGCAGCTGCAACACGAAGAAGGCATTTTCATGAGATGTTTAAGCATATGCCACGTACACGTTTCAGTTTTACTGCCGAAGACTTATTTTACATAGTATGAAGGAAGTGTGCAGTGGCTGGACTTTGTGAAAAATATTTTCAACTATTTTTTCACAAACTGTAAGACCCAAAACATATTATCATGCATTAACGCTAATATTTGAAAAAAATGTGAATTATTGGTAACTTACATAGTCAGTATCCCTGTCTCACGAAATAGTGATAACAGTAATGATATTTCAAAAATAGTTCCGTGGCCGGAACACAATCGAACCCTTTTGCTTTTATCCTCAGAAAATAACATTTTACGCTTCAGGAGGTAATTACCTCCAGTTTGGAAACCACTGTACTAGAGGGAACTGTAGGTTGACAGCGGTGAAAGACAAGGGGTTGTAATACATCTAACAAATAATTGAAGACGTAGGGCACAACTGCTACTCTGTGATGAAGGAGGAAGAAGGAATTCGTCACAGGCCGCATCACACTAGTCAGAAGACTGATGACTCAAAAATATAAAAATGGGCATCAGGCCTTACATGTCTGATGTTTTAAAGCCGGCGGTTGTGCCCTATCTTTGGTGTCTCCATAAATGTTATCACTCAATGAGATAATGTAATGCAGTATGTTGCCCCAGCTGCCCTGATCTGTCTCAGCACAGTCGAACGACTGTTGCCCTGGCCAGCGCAACACCCAGATCGCAAACCCAGTAGAAACATCTGGTCATAGTTTTCCAAGAGAAGCACAGGCTACCACTTGCTGGTCACTGCGCTTGTCATACTGAAGCAGCTGAAACAGCGTGGAATAATGTACTCTTATCTGTCATCCAATAATGGCATCTCGATGGCCAGCCTGTTTAGAACCATTGTCGTTGCCAGAGATTAGAGTGCAGTGTACTGAATTTCGCATCTCCTACACTATAAGTAGCCTACACATTTATGTATGTGCTCTTCCTACTATATTGTATACGCATAATAAATAAATAAAATTATTTGTTATCCTTTCTGGTTTTTCATGGCCTGCAGTGACCCACCAGTTGTGATTCTTTCAAACTGTCATTCTGAAAAACTTCCTGGAGCGTCTGCACTGCTGTCTGGGACTGGATATCGGCAAGTAATAGCAATCTATGAAACTCTCGCTGAATGGTGTCTTCAGTCGCCTATTAAAGCATAACTTTTTAGCACGACATTGTAAGGCATCTGGATTTTACGGACCTTGCATAAGCTTGATCCATAACGACAGGATGATACAGTATGAGATCCTCTGAAAATAAAAAGTATATGATTTCAACAAAAGGCAATTGCAGTTAATCTCATACACCGAAAACTAAAAAAAAAAAACAATCTCTACCAATATGGACAATAACATGAACAAACAAGTTAAAGTGAAACGTATTTTGGAGACAAACTGAGCAGGTGGTTCACGAAATTGTAAAAATCCCATTTAGCAAGAGAACGGTGAGCTTCAGCGCGGAAAGAGATAAGGCCAGAACAATACATTACTCCTTTTAACGTAAATAATGCCGGCACCGAGGGTAAGTGGCTGCACGTCAATAACAGGGCTAGGTTGCGACCCAGCAAGAAAAATAAAAATGTATTCACCTCTAGCGAGACGGTGATTGGCTGAAGCCGTACTTGGCGACGCAGACGCGACACGTTGGGAAGATCCCCATTATATACAAGCATTTTGAGACCTAAAATTAAGGCTCTATCTCTCTCTCTCGTCTCAAGTGGACCACACAAGTGTGTGGAAATGAGAAAAGGCATTGAGAGCTTTGCTTTCTGCGAAGGGAGGACGATACGCTTCACGTATTGTGGCGACAGACAGTAAAGCGGTAGTTAATTATTCCTGCGGGAATTTTGTGGGAATAGAAATTGTGCACGTCGCTCCTACCAATGGCAAGTGTGTAATAGCCATCACTTTGACAAGGGGAAGATTAACATTCTATGGCACGCAGGAAAGTTGCGACTGAGTGAATTCAGTCAAGGCCCGAGTAGGGATTAGCGTTTCAGATCCAGTATGGAGACAACGCCGTTGCAGATGCTTCTTGGTAAAGTGCCATCACACATTGGGCCACAGTAAATGTTGAGTCTAGATTTTGCTCACTCCAACTTGCATACGCTTTGACCATTGAATATCAAAAATTAGGATACTAACCTACCCTCACATTGAGTCCATGAAAGTCTTTCATTGGTTCAAAAAGTAAATTTATTCTCCACCAACTCAGTGCATTGACCGGCTTCGGCAATGTAGATTTAAATGAGCTGATGAGGATTTTTAATAATCATTCTTTCCTGTGATAAAAATTCTTCATGTGTAGAGATAACTATTTTAATAATCGTCATTTCAGTATGTCCAAAAATTAAATATTTTGTTATTGAGTGTCAAAAGTAATTGAACAGAATTATTGTTTATCACTTGACACCTGAAAGCAACAGTTGATAAATTATATGTAGAATAAAAAAGGGAATATATGTTTTGTCTTTCTAGAATAGACCCCAAACTTTCACTTTTATTGATTCATGCATTCTAGGTACGTGTCAGCATCATTTCTAATGATTACTGTTACTATCTGCACCCCATATTAGCTGCCTTACAGGGACAGGGTCATATGTATTTAGAATGCCTTTTGGCAGCCTGGGCTTGAGAAGACAGTTCAGATGTTTTGTCCATTTGAGCGCTAAGTGGTATGCTAAGTTTTCACACATTAGTACACTCACTGTGCAGATACAAAGGTCGGAGGTACGACAGCATCATTAAGTACCGGCATTTTAATAGGGGGAGGTAGTGTTTCGCCTGAAAACCTGTTTGAAAAAGGCATCTTTTCCCAAGAGTGGAGAAAACGAAGAATACAGTTTCGTAGTGATTGCACAGTCAGTGTCATTTTGAATAAAATAATTTCGGGAAAGAGGCAGCAACATTAAAAACCATTAAAGCAACAAAATTACTGACGTATCGACCGACTTTGTAGCGGTCCACTTCAGGGCGGTTAACCTTCGCAGTCTAGTTCCTTTAGTGTTTTGTAATGATGTGTCCTAATAACCAGAATCATTTTATTCAAAACACCATTACAGGTGTCACACTACGGTGGCTGTTACACGGCCCTTGTTACTACTTTTTATCGTGCCTCTTGAGCTACCTTCACGTTTGCTTTCATTTCATCTAAAAAAAGTATGTAGACTTCTCCTCTGTACCTTCTTGTTGTTGGTGTGGTCTTCAGTCCAAAGACTTTTTTTATGCAGATCTGCACAGTATTTGTCGGCCGGTGTGGCCGAGCGGTTCTAGGCGCTTCAGTCTGGAACCGAGCGACTGCTACGGTCGCAGGTTCGAATCCTGTCTCGGGCCTGGATGTGTGTGATGTCCTTAGGTTAGTTAGGTTTAAGAAGTTCTAAGTTCTAGGGGACTGATGACCTCAGATGTTAAGTCCCATAGTGCTCAGAGCCAATTGAACCATTTTTTGCACAGTATTTTATCCTGTGCAAGTGTCTTCATTTATACATAACTACTAAAACCTACATTCATTTGAATCTTCTCAGTGTATTCGAGCCTTGGTTGCTGTCTGTCATTTTTACACCCAACCCATGTCTCCATTACCAAATTGACGATTCCGTGATGCCTCAGAAGGTGTTCGATCAAAAGTTCCTGTCTTTTATCTTATTGTGCCTTAAATATCTTTTTTTCTCATTTCGATTCAGTACCTCCTCATTAGTTGCTTGATCTATCCATGTAATCTTCAATATTATTTTTCAGCATGTTTCAAAATCTTTTATTTTCTTCTAGTCTGAACAGTTTATCGCCCACGTTTAATTTTGGTACAAGGCTGCACTCCCGACAAAGACCATAAGAAAAGGGTGCCTAACATTTGAATTTTATGTACGGTCCAGAATGAGATTTTCACTCTGCAGCGGAGTGTGCGCTGATAGGAAACTTCCTGGCAGATTAAAACTGTGTGCCCGACCGAGACTCGAAATCGGGACCTTTGCTTTTCGCGGGCAAGTGCTTTACCATCTGAGCTACCGAAGCACGAATCACGCCCGGTACTCACAGCTTTACTTCTGCCAGTATCTCGTCTTCTACCTTCCAAACTTTACAGAAGCTCTCCTGCGAACCTAGCAGAACTAGCACTCCTGAAAGAAAGGATACTGCGGAGACATGGCTTAGCCACAGCCTGGGGGATGTTTCCAGAATGAGATTTTCACTCTGCAGCGGAGTATGCGCTGATATGAAACATCCTGGCAGATTAAAACTGTGTGCCCGACCGAGACTCGAACTCGGGACCTTCGCCTTTCGCGGGCAAGTGCTCTACCATCTGAGCGACCGAAGCACGGCTCACGCCCGGTACTCACAGCTTTACTTCTGCCAGTATCTCGTCTCCTACCTTCCAAACTTTACAGAAGCTCTCCTGCGAACCTAACAGAACTGGCACTCCTGAAAGAAAGGATACTGCGGAGACATGGCTTAGCCACAGTCTGGGGGATGTTTCCGCCAAGGGGAAAAAGAACGAAGTAATGGGAGTAGGTAAAACTGCTCAATTTGTTCTTATTAATGGACCTACTTTGTTTTGTGGCGCGAGGTTTAATTTCTCTTTAATGAAGAGTTCTACTTCCTCGGGTTTAGGTAATGGGTGGATTACTGTTGCTTTCGTTGCATGTAATAGTGCAGGGAGAGCTGGTTTGGAATCCTTTTTTGAGGACTGCTTTCAATGGTTGTACAGAGTACAGTCACCCACAATGCGACAATCTTCCAAAGAGGATGAACCACTTGCCTTCACCCATAAGTGAATATTACAATCAGAATTTATCTTTACACGTCTACGACAGGTCAAAGACAAACTCCCATGTGGCATAAGATAGGAACCCTCACCAGAGATAATAACCTCAGAAACAGGTATAGTACGATAAGCTAAGATCTCCCTAGTTTCAAAGGATTCCAAACCAGCTCTCCCTGCACTATTACATGCAACGAAAGCAACAGTAATCCACCCATTACCTAAACCTGAAGAAGTAGAACTCTTCATTAAAGAAAAATTAAACCTCGCACCACAAAACAAAGTAGGTCCATTAATAAGAACAAACTGAGCAGTTTTACCTACTCCCCTAACTACATTCTTCCCCTTACCTGTAGATGCAGCAGCACCAAGTGTGCCGTCCACATTTACAAGTGATTTGTATACGAGCAATCGTCGGCGACGACGATAACAACGTCTACGAACCATTGTAAGAAGCAGTGCCTCAGTGGCTATTCACTCACACAAGAGTGAATGCGCTAGACAGGACAGTGTGCTCCAGAGTTCGAGTCTCGGTCGGGCACACAGTTTTAATCTGCCAGGATGTTTCATATCAGCGCACACTCCGCTGCAGAGTGAAAATCTCATTCTGGAAACATCCCCCAGGCTGTGGCTAAGCCATGTGTCTGCAGTATCCTTTCTTTCAGGAGTGTCAGTTCCGCTAGGTTCGCAGGAGAGCTTCTGTAAAGTTTGGAAGGTAGGAGACGAGATACTGGCAGAAGTAAAGCTGTGAGTACCGGGCGTGAGCCGTGCTTCGGTGGCTCAGATGGTAGAGCACTTGCCCGCGAAAGGCAAAGGTCCCGAGTTCGAGTCTCGGTCGGGCACACAGTTTTAATCTGCCAGGATGTTTCATATCAGCGCACACTCCGCTGCAGAGTGAAAATCTCATTCTGGAAACATCCCCCAGGCTGTGGCTAAGCCATGTGTCTGCAGTATCTTTTCTTTCAGGAGTGCTAGTTCCGCTAGGTTCGCAGGAGAGCTTCTGTAAAGTTTGGAAGGTAGGAGACGAGATACTGGCAGAAGTAAAGCTGTGAGTACCGGGCGTGAGTCGTGCTTCGGTAGCTCAGATGGTAGAGCACTTGCCCGCGAAAGGCAAAGGTCCCGAGTTCGAGTCTCGGTCGGGCACACAGTTTTAATCTGCCAGGGAGTTTTATATACGGTGTTTAACAAACTTCAGTTTTCCAAAAACACGTGTTTTGCTATTCCAGGTCCGAATTTTATTTCGACTTCGGCCAACATCAATTGTTTAGCTGCCGAAACAGCAAAACTCAATTGCTACATTTAGTGTGTCATTTTATAATCTAATTCCTTCAGGATCACATGATTTAATTCGACTACACTCCAGTATCCTTTTTTTTAATTTTGTTCATGTTCGTACAATAACTTCTTTCCAAACCGTTATCCATTCCCTTCAACTGCTCTTCCAAGATATCTGTTGTCTCTGAAATTTCCCAGAGTTCTCCTTTGTTTTCTTTATAGTTTGCTCTAGGTTCACACCGAATAATATCGAGGATAGGCTGCAACCTTGTCTCACTCTATTCTCAACCATTGCTTCCGTTTCATGTTCTTCGACACTTAAATTTTAGTCTGGTTTTTGTAGAAATTCCGAATAACCTTCCGCTCATAAAAAGTGAAACACTGTTGTATCTGTCTCCTGAATCATTCGTCTTGGGATTCTTTAATCTTAATTTGTCTTCTCAATCAAAAATTAAACCGGCCAATCCATTGAATCGTGATGGAGCACTATCGGAGTGAAATATTAATAGAGTTGAAGTAGGACTAGATCAAATCCCAGAAATTATCAGTAATAGGATTGAAGTGTTTATTTCTGATAAACCAAGTCTATTTATTACCATATTTGACTTTAGTTCAAATGGTTCAAATGGCTCTGAGCACTTAACTACTGTGGTCATTAGTCCCCTAGAACTTACAACTACTTAAACTTAACTAACCTAAGGACATCACACACATCCATGCCCGAGGCAGGATTCGAACCTGCGACCGTAGCGGTCACGCGGTTCCAGACTGTAGCGCCTATAACCGCACGGCCACTCCGGCCGGCATTTGACTTTAGTAACGAAGTCCTTAAGAGAGATCCTTCTCAGTAGTTTGGAAATGAAGAGTTCTTGAACACTGTACACCTGCAACTGAAAGTTGTAAGTAATCCAGCTGAGATATGTATTAAGGTCATAGAGAACTACAATAGATTATTGTGAAAAAAACTTGAAACGGAAGCTGTATGTGCTCTTATATGTTATTATCACCATCAGTGTCCAGAACATAAAAAGCGACTTTATAGAAGAAAGGGTTTTTTGTAAGTAAATAGCATTTTCTTGTGATACTTACCCCACAAACGTTGTATATAGGGTGATCAGAAACAGTCTAAAAAGCTTGTATTGCAGGTAAGGTGTGACGGTACTTCACATAAATGGACATCTGGAGAACGGAAAAGGAAGTTTTTGTTATGAGACGTGTGAATTATAAATTATTTCAAGACTGTGTACGAGTGGGCGATGTATAACAAATAGTAAAGAACGTGAGTTATTATTATCAAAACACAAATATCGATGTAATTAACAAAACACAGTTTTTTGGTATAATCTCTGTGTAACATAGGCCATGAAGATCAGAGACAATGCTTTGATTGAACTAGCTCTCCTGTTTTTGTTTCGTCTAGCGGTAGCCCGCCATTGTAGTGCTGTCTGACAATTAACGTAAGTTTTATCTGTATTTTTGAAAAACACGATAAAAATTGTTATTAGAAAGTGTGTATTATTGACTTAGTTGTCACCTCTCATGACCACAACCATTAATTATAATTAACAAATTTTTTATAGAATTTCGTAGCGCTGGGAGTTCATCTCCCCTAGCAGGATTTAGTCGGCCATTACGCTGATTGTATTATTTAATTAAAATTTCAACTCATAATATTAAATGTAAATGCGAGAGACTTCTCAATTTTGAGCTTTCATTAATTTCGAAATTAAAATTAATTTCAGTTACCAAAATTCATAGCACTAAATGAGTTCAGTATGTTTCGTTTTGGCCGCCTAACGGCAGACGAGATTCTCTCCAGTTTTGCCTTGCAAATAATGAATAAGAAATATTGGATATAATTACATTCCGCAATATCTCAGTTAATCTTTATGTAATTTACTACATAAATAACCAGTAGCCCCTGAGACCCATATTAATAATTACAGTTTGCGTAAGAATACGCATATTTTCTTTTCTAAATAGCAGCGCTAACGCAAACTATTTGTTAGAAGGCGGTGAGTCACGCTCTGTGTTTAAAAAATATATCGTAAGTACTTCGGGGCAGCCGATGTCCGTACGAGTGTTATCGCGGTATATGTTAATTAAAAGTCTCATGCTACCCCACAATATTTAAAGCCATCCCAAATAATATCATAAAATATATAACTATAAAAATAAAAATATACACTTATACCGTGATAAAGGTTGTGCTGATAATTCTTAAGGTAAAAATTCGATACGGTGCGCAGTTTCCGATTTAATTAACACTGAAGTTAGGCAACAGGCCATTGCATGCGAAAATTCAAGCGGCCCGCAGGATGTTCTCATGGCGTAGATGATAGCGCATGAAACTGCTCAACCTTTGCTCGGGTTCGATCCTTACTACTGTCCCATGTCCAGTTTTTGTTAGTCTCTTATACGGTTTTAGGGAACCAAACGAGAAACACGTTTGGCGACACAGTCTCTGGAGGACTGCTTGAATTTGCTGCCACAACGGCCTGACCGGTTGGCTTCAGTGCTAACTAAGCCGGAAACTGAGCAACGCATGTAATTTTTTTCTTAACAGCTATGTCTCAGCAAAACCTGCGCTGGAACACCCTTACAAATTTTTCAGACTGTTTCTGACAACCTCGTGTGGTATTGTTACAAAATGGCTCAAATGGCTCTGAGCACTATGGGACTTAACATCTAAGGTCATCAGTCCCCTAGAATTTAGAACTACTTAAACCTAACTAACCTAAGGACATCACACACATTCGAACCTGCGACCGTAGCGGTCGCGTGGTTCCAGACTGAAGCGCCTAGAACCGCTCGGCCAGTGCGGCCGGCAGTACTGTTACATATTGTTTTATTAAATTTAATAGTGAATTGTAGATAACTAAGTCGAAAGTTTCTTTTAATTAGGTACTTCGGTACAATGCTTTTTGAAGAGAAGAATAGATGAACTTTCTATGAGAACTTTTCTTTATTCTAAATTTGAGGGCAAAGAGGTATCGCTTCCCAATTTCCTACTGAAGTCATAATACAAACAATTCGAATTTTTTGTGCAATAGAAACAAACTAGGGATAGCAAAAATTGAAAAAAAATGAAAGCCACCATATTGCACATTGCAGTTTTCTGGCTGATTTTCTTTCCTATTTACCATTTGTAGCTCTACACTGTTTCGAATATGTCTGTTTACCAATTTGATTAATTTGTTATCCTCACGCATCACTATGCATTGTGCTGTCATTCATCTCAATAAGGCTGTTGCAGAAACTACAGAATGGTTAGTAAAAATTTGATAATAAATTCTTTATGCGGCGACTATGGGTATAATGCTTACACAATTAAAGAATTTAATGCACCACGGAAGTTTGGAAAGAAATCGCTGAAGACCTACAACGAGACCTTCTGCCTGAATTCGTATAATTTAGACATGAAAAAGGAAAGGCGTTTGCGGCAAATTCAAAGCGCTGCGATGGGGAAAGTCCGGCGCAACTTGCCTGGCGGCGTTAATAAACATCAGTGGGGACGGCCGAGAGGCAGCCGACATCGACCGCCCTTTCTACCGCCGGTGGAAACAAATAAACATTCCACCGCAAATACTCCCCTCCTCGTCTTGACACATTAAAATTCTTCTTCATAAATAATTTAAATAACCGTGGCCGCCGATCGATATTCATTAAAACACATCAAAAGAATGAAAAGTAAATTAAATTAAAAAGTGCGGCCCGAAGTCTGGCGGGCATTACCTGTCCGCTATCGGAATTCCAGGACTCCTTTGTCCCGCGGCGCTGTGGGCGCCTTGCGCGCTATCGGCTTCGCGCACTACCTAGCTTTTGTTTTTTAACATCTGCGAATCGGAGGCCGGCCGCGGGCGCTGTTTTAATTACGCGCCGAGGTGAGTAACAGCGCTGTCTGCCGGCGCCGTCGGAAACTGCCCTCCTAAGGCGGCTGCCCGCCGCACGAAGTTTAAGGAAATTCGTTGAGGAGGAAATAAGAATGTAGTACTTTGGAGCCTATTACCTTCTGCCCTACCCCTGGTTCGACCACCAATGGGAGTGAGACGTTTCTCAGTTGCAGAAAAATGGGTGCTTCTTCCTCTTGTCGCGTCCCGGCACAGCCTCACTATACCAGAATGAAGTACAGCGCGAACAGCGTAGCGCAATCGGGACGTTAACGACAATGGGTTAGTTATAAATTGCTGTCAACCTTTGTATCGGAGATGAGAGGGAGAGAATTTCCTTGGTTTAAAGCAAATAAGTTTCCTGAAAATAGGCTCCAGACTTTCAATAGGCAGAAAAGATTGGTTAGTTTCTATTAAGTTTATTCTCACATATACTCTAGTGTGGTGTTGGACCATAAACCACTTAGGAAGATTCAGTCTATTTATTCGGACTTGCTACTTCAAAGCTAATTGCCAATACATATAAGAAGAAGTACAAAGCAATCACTTGTTCTTGGTTAGCACTGAAATCTCTCTAAGTAATTGAGACAAAGACTGACAGCCTCTTTTCAACACTATTCCAATGAAACTCTAAAAATCCTACTTGACCTGCAGTTCCTGAGTGTCCACCAGAGTCTATCACCGTCTTCTCGTAGTTGAAGTCTTTATCAGCTGTATCGGCTGCTATGGGCCTACTCGGCCCCACTGGTGTCTCGCTGCGGAATCTCCAAACTACGGCACTGGCTCCGAATCTGCATCTGAATCTCTGCTTCTAGCTATTCCTCTGCCTGGCCTTTTATTTCGTTTCTCATGTACTTCGGTGCATACGAGTTAATTTGTTTCACACGACCCTTTCATTTCTAAGTGATCAGATTGCACAAGAATGCCTATGGTTCCACACAACACTCTCGTTTCTAATTGGTCGGCTTGCGCAAGAATGCCTTCGGTTCCACACGACACTTTCGTTTCTAGCTGCGCAGAACTTAATTTGGTTGCACACGAGTCTTTTCTGCACTTGACTGACACTCTCTCTTGCTGTATTATCGCCCTGCTGTTTGCACCTTCCATTGCACAACTTTGATTCATGCTGCTTCCTCTGGCAGGAAGTCAAACACTAAGTTATTTGATCAACAAGCCATACTTTTTGGCAGCCTCCGCCGCTTACGTTGTCCCTACGTCCTGGTGGACTATTTCTTAATGTCGGCTGGCTGTTTGCCTATGGAGCCTGGACTCTTATTATGGTCACAAAAGCAAGAATAAAAATTATAATTTTCTACAGTCACAATACTCTTCTTTGTCTTTTTCTTGTTCTTTCACTTCGGCTCAATGGCTCACTTTTTCTTGAAGGCTCTTGCTTAGTCCTACTTATTTTATTACTTATTGGACAGTTAAGACCATGAATTGCCCTATTTCTGAGGGATTTTTCTATTCCCTTTGCCTAAAATGTTCCCATGTAGTTGTATCCTTCTTCCGCCTTCTATGCCATGAAATAGAAAAAAGTCTGCTACCAACGATCACATAGTTCATATGATGTGTGGCGCTGCATAACTGTGACACAATAAGTAAAGGAAACGTTTCACTGGAGATCGAAGTCAACATCCTACGCCCCTGCATTTGTGAAACTGTCACCGGTTATGAGCCTGATTTTGACTAGAGAGGCACACTTCCTTCATCACAACTTTTGCACTACTAAATTGAGGTCTGTTACTAACTGCTTACCCTCAAAACTCCAGCTAGTTCTGTGCAAGTTCCAATTCAATGGTTACTGAATCGGCAACTGGACAGAGCTACCCTTTATTTAATCTCCCAGGGAGTTTCTACTAATGTCCTTCGATCTTGGGATTGAGACGTCAGAGGATAAAGATTGTCCTTGGATTTCAGGAATGAAACGTCAGAGGATAAATATTGGGAAGTACGGGAGTTAAAACACTCATACGAAACCATTGCAGTTTTTACATGGACAGGATAGCACTCCTGCGAAAAAACCTTACGTCAGGTGCTGCTCCAAGTAGAAGATCAACATTTCAAACACCTGGTCATTACCGATACACGTCGAAATCATGTACTTGTACCTAAAATGTACTTCATTGATATGGATGCTAGGATATGAATGATTTACGGCAATAATTTAAATTTCCTCTTCTTTTATTGGACATGTTTCACTGTTACAAAGTTACTTTCTCGTTACAAGCTACACCATTTGTGTGCCGCAAAAAGTGACAATAGTAAATTATTTTTCTCACTCCTCTCTTTGTTTTTGCTTCTTCTTGGCACTTAATAGGTTTTTTCTTTCACACAATCATCTTCTTTAACTGTTTCTTTCCAGTAAGTTCTCCAGTGGGTCTTTCAAGTTCCACCGTGTCGTTCTTTCGTTTCAGTCACTTGTTATTCGCCTCTCCGGACTTTTTACTTTGTTACAATTTACATTTTAGGATTTTCATGTCTCCCAACAAGAGAGCAGTGGAATGTTTGATTGTGTTGACGGAGCCACAACTTCACCTCTGCTTGCACCGCTTCATCACTATCAAAAGTAAAGTCCTCGAAAGTGTTCTTTAAGTTCTGAAAACAGATGAAAATCGGATGCGGCCAAGTTAGGAATGTGTGGTGAATGATCGATGACAGTGAAGCCAAAGCGTCAGTTTGTTGTACATATCGCAGCGCTTATGTGTGGTCTGGCTTTGTCATGTTGCTGGAGAGAGTGCTTTTTGTGTGGACGAACTCTTCAAATTCATGCTTTCTTTTCCTCACTTTCGTCCTAGCGAAGACCTCTATCACATCCTGGAAGTCAAGATGTCACCTCATGTTCAGTGGATAATAAGGTGAGAGCGGAAATGCATTCTTCTAGCATTGTTGTGCGTAATTTGTTCTTGCTTAGGCCTAGTTTGGCGAATTCTCTCGCAGCTTCACATTTCGTGACTGGTATTACGAGGAAAATCCGGAAAGCAATCATCTCATTTGAGAAAACACCATCAATATCATTTACAAACATTAATTCGTATAACTGGGCTGGTGAAATGTTTAGCAGCTTTTCTTAAACACGTCAAATATTCACTAAAACGAAGAATTTCACAACGAAATCTATCTTCATCGAGATCACCTCGGCATTTTTCACAAAGTTTTGAAGTTTCTTTTAAGAGTTCTTTAGGTTCATGGTTTACTTTACTGTCTGTCAACGGTAGGAAAAGATCGACTACTTCGCAGTGCTTTTCTTTTTGCTTTTTTTACCTCTGCTTGTAGTTTATCAACAGCTGTAATAAGTGTCAAACGAAATTTATCACGTTCAATGAGTTCTCATGATTTTTCTCCAACAGAGAACAGGTTTCAAATGGAGGGATGTTACTACCACAGGATATCAGTGCGGTTTGGCTTTCCTGTTACTCGAGTACCCAAGCTCAAATTTGTCCCCTGAATGTGACTTGATCGTGAAGATTAAGTGATCCAAATTATCTTGTCAGACCAACTGATTCGTAAGATCGTAGATGAGTCATTATGTTTTGATCTATTCCTTCTGAGTTTCCCAATTGCAGAACTCTTCACAATCTTATCGCCTCACCGAACCGCGCATTCGCCTACAAGATGTTGATGCTTTGTCTTAGCCTCTCCAGAGACTAAAAGCCTTGACTTTGACCGCAACTACCTACTACCAACATTTCTCGCTGTTTCGGATGGTCGAGTCTACTATATGTGCTTAACACCATGTACTCGTTTCTAGAGTTTAAAATCCTCAACCAGTGAGATATAGGCTTCCACATGTTCTCTGAATCAATTCAGCTGTTTGTTTCAATAAGGCTATATTTTCTTACCCTTTCTTCTAAATGGCAACATAGAGATTCGTGTCTGATGAGCTACTTATCGACAGTGCTTTAAAATTTAATTGCGCTTCTTTATACCACTGTCATTTTTTCCCTGTATCATTGAAGTGCTCGTGTGCTACACAAACCTTCCTTTCTTGTTCCTCTGTATATACAGTACACCGTACCAATACATACATACGCAATGAAGTAAACAAACACCGCAACACGGAAGAGTAGGCAATATCCATTCGACAAATGCTGCGCCATAAGTGCAGGGCAATAACTGCTAGAGAAGATGCTACAGTGTGTTCTTTGACAGAGTTCAGGTAATGGGGTACATTAGAAGCTGCTAAAGACGTTCCTGGCAGAGCGATCGAAACTTCGATCGTATAAGAAGAAACTGTAGAGGGACATTACACTGTCTAACAACCTAGAAGGTTTTACCACTAAAGCCTGCAGACTTTCTTGCGTAACATGTTGTCAGCGACTGAACGAGGGGACACGTGCTTGCTCTGTCTTCGCTGGCTTTGCCGCAGCGACACACTGGTGTCAGCCGCTGCTTTGTAGTATCTGACAACTGCGAAGGTGAAGGCAAAGCCGTTTCCCATTATGCCCCTCTTTTGTAGTTTCGTCGCGTATATCTGGACGGTTTCTTTCATCTCGTTCTTCTGCGTCAGCTGCGGCTTAGCATTTCAGAGTGGTCTCCCCTTAGTTGGATTCTTATCTGGCACTTGTGTGTGGCACCGTCGCAGCCTGCAAGGCAGAAGCCATCTGCGTGTGGGCGTTCCACCACCCTGGTTCGTCCCTCGCTCGTAGAAGCGTCCCCTTCATACGTCCTCGTGGCACGCTTGTTATAAGAGAACGTAAGTGAATTAGAAGTAAACAATGTAAGAATTGCATTTATTTCTAAATCTCCTACTAGATGCACGTATTTAAATGAAAGCATATCTGAATTTCAGTTTAAGTTGCTATTGTGTCAAATACACCGAAGTTTCTGCTTTGTTGTTCACTAACTGAGTGCCCGACATCCCGCAGTTAATCAGATGTCGTTCCGTTTTCCTGCCCTCTCACTGCATTTGGTTAATCGTCTTACTTTCCGCTGAATATAATGTTACACTAACCACAATGAAGAAGCACGTTTATAATTTAAAACTATAAACGAACTTTCATGCAAAATGCACCTTATAACAGTCAAATGAAAAAGGAAACATTAACAAAGAAGTAGTTTTTCAGATAGTAAGTAATACGTGCACTTAGTGTGGAAGATCTTCTTCGAAGCGTTCAAGAGTATTTTTTCGTGTCACTTGATTTCTCTCCTCATTCTCTCAGCTTAGTGAAAGGTTGCTGCACGTCATCCCCACAATATTCTTGGTTAGCCAGTATAAGTCATATGTGCACCATGCTTGGTTGAAATTGCTGGAGGCGTCCCATAATTATGCTGAGACACACACTCTCTCGTATTTTCACACCACACACACACACACACACACACACACACACACACAGAGAGAGAGAGAGAGAGAGAGAGTGAGAGAGAGAGAGAGAGAGAGACGAGAGACGAGAGACGAGGGAAGGGGGGCATATACACAGAA
The DNA here is from genome assembly GCF_023864345.2 of Schistocerca serialis cubense. Lineage (NCBI taxonomy): Eukaryota > Metazoa > Arthropoda > Insecta > Orthoptera > Acrididae > Schistocerca > Schistocerca serialis. The sequence continues at coordinate 554,153,982 of NC_064641.1, forward strand.
AAATGGCGGGAAACAGCAGGATTTCTGACATTCAGCCATATAAAAACAATTTACATAAAATTAATTATTTTAATTAGTACAAAACTAGAGAAACGAAGATCAGCCAGCTTATGGGATTTATTTGTGGTAATTCATTTCGACTTGGGATTGTGTTGACAAGGGGAAGTTCGAGATGCTGTTACTGTCCTTATTGATGATGTTGATGGTGCTGCTTGCAGGTGCTTTGAGTCCTGCACAACAGGCGTTACTGAAAGCAGTACAGCAGACCGTCCACCAATGCCGGTGGATGGTGGAAGCAGGGACAGGAGGCGTCGAAGACTTAAAGGTGTAGGAGAAGAATTTGTGTATTGTAGGGTGAGTGGCCTAAAGGCGGCTGTCTGAGGACTGGAGAGTTGGAGCAGGACTCGGACATGTTCCGCATCGACAGTAGTATCTTACGTATCAGCCTTGGAAAGGAGCACGTTTTCCAGTAATATGTTTTCGTTGACAGTAGAGTGTTCCGTAAACTGTGTATCATCATTAATGGTTTCCTGCAATATTAGAAGGCTCTTGGAGTCTCCGTTTCTGGCGATCGGTAGTTTCCTTCCTAATGCTGCTGCATGTGATACGCTCGGGCATATCGTCTAGGATCTGATATCTCCACCTCAATGGTCTCCTATTCTGTTCCAGTATCCTTCTAAGACAGTTTTTATATTTTCCTCCTCTTCGTTAATATATATGCTACTCTGTTTCTTTTCTTTCATTTTATTACTCTCACTAGCTGTCTCTGATGTCCCACTCTACCAGTTCCTCCTCATTTTTTATCTTTCCACTTAATTTATTTGTTTCCATCCTTTGCCTCATAGCAAAAGCCTCCAGTCTATCTCTTTCTTCCTCTCTGTTCACACTTCAGCATCTGGCACCAGGTCACTACACAAAAAACTCACCATCCTTTCTCTCGAATCTTTATCCAGTTTACTGCAGAAATCTCCCCTTTTCTGACAAAACGCCTCTTTCACGATTGTTATTCCTGTTTTACTTCCTCTGCTGAACTTTCAGCCGCTACTTAGATATTTAAAGCTCTATATACGTTCCATACGTTCTAATATTTCTCTATTCAGGATTATCTTTATCTTTTTATTTCCTCCTACTGTCATTCTCTCTCCTCCCGAACAGTCCATGAAGGCCCAACGGCACCGACCGGTCGCCGTGTCATCCTCAGCCCATAGGTGTCACTGGATGCGGATATGGAGGCGCATGTGGTCAGCACACCGCTCTCCCGGCCGCATGTCAGTTTCCGAGACCGGAGCCACTAATTTCTTACTGTCATTACTTTTGTTTTATTTATATTGATTTTCGTTCCATAGCCTTTCCCTTTAGCTGCAATGACTTACGCCAATTCCTGCAACTATTTTCCATCCGTTGCTGGGAGGACCATGTCGTATTCAAAACTCAAATACCATTTTCATCTTCCTCGTGTCTTCTTCTTCCACTTAAATTTAGTGAACTGTTATCAGTCATATTCTCTGAGCACAGATTCAAAAGAGTAGGAGACGAGCAACAGCCTTATCTTACTCCTCTTTCTTATTCAGCTTGTACTTTCTCCTTTATTTCTCACTGTCTCTTTTTGATTTAAATTTGTTTATAACTCGCTTACTTTTCCAGTCCACTGTCTTATCCCAACCAATACCGTGAAATCTCTACTCCTGCTTTATAAGATGCACGTATGTCTTTACCCATCTTAGTACGCCTCTCTCCCAAAATTTGTAAGAGTCCTACTGCATCGCTTGGTCTTATATTTCTTCTAAAACAAAACTATTCCTCAGCCATATTTACCACCGTCACCTTCTCCATTCATCTAGTCATTATCCTTAACGCATATTTAGTGAATAGTTATGGGAGGATATGGGCTTTGCTAGTAAGAATGAGAGAGGAGAAAGACTGAGTTCTACAATAAATTTTAGCTAGTAATAGCCAATACTTTCCTCAAGAATCACAATGGGAGGTGGTATACTAGGAAAAGGCCGGGAGATACGGAGATAAGCCAGTTAGATTACAACATGATAAGGCATAGATTCCGAAATCAGATGTTGGATTTTAAGAGGCGGATAAGACAAGTTAGTAATGATGAAAAGCAGGCTGGAGCTTAAGAATATAGTCAGGAAGAAACAGTGCGTAAAGAAGTGGGATAGGAGTGGGGACACTAGCGAAATCCGCTGAGGTTATAGGTAACGCGATAATAAATAGGTCAGTAGCTTGTTCAGCTAAAGAGGAATGGACATCTCTAAAAAGAACAGTCACAGAAGCTACAAAAACAGCGTAGGTACAAGGAAGGTAACTAAGAAGGAACTATAGGTTAGGCCGGCCGCGGTGGCCGAGCGGTTCTAGGCATTTCGGTCCGGAACCACGGCACTGCTACAGTTGCAGGTTCGAATCCTGCCTCGGGCATGGATGTGTGTGAAGGTCAGTTAGGTTTAAGTAGTTCTACGTCTAGGGGACTGATGACCTCAGCTGTTAAGTCCCATAGAGCTTAGAGCCATTTGAACCATTTTTTAACTATAGGTAACAGAAGAAATACTTAAATTGATCAACGAAAGAGGGAAGTACAAAAATGTTCAGCGATATTCAAAAATACAGAAATATAAGTCACTTAGGAATTAAATAAATTGAAAGCGCAGGGAACCTAAGGCGAAATGGTTGCATGAAAAATGCGAGGAAATCGAAAAAGAAATGATTGTCGGTAGGACTGACTCGGCACGTAGAAAAGTCAAAACAACCTTCGGTGAAATTAAACGCAATGGCAGTAACATTAAAATAGTAACTGAAATTCCACTGTTACATCCAGAGGGAAGAGTAAATAGGTGGAAAGAGTACGTTGAAGGCCTCTTTGACAGGGATGACTTGTCTGACGATGTGATAGAAGAAGCAACAGGAGTCGACAGGTAAGAGAGAGGGGATCCAGTATTAGAATCAGAATTTAAAAGACCTTTGGACGACCTAAGGTAAATAAGGCAGAAGGGATGGATAACATCCAAGGGAATTTCTAAATTCAGTGGCGAAAGTGGCAACAAAACGAACGACTATTCACGTTGGTGTGTGTGTGATATATGAGACTGGCGACATACTATGAGACTTTCGGAGAGACAACATCCACACAGTTTGCAAGACAGCAAAAGCCGACAACTGCGAGAATTATGACACATTCAGCTTAACAGCTCATGCATCCAATTTCCTGACAAGAATAAATAACATGAGAATGGAAAAGACAACTGAGGATCTGTCAGATGACGAACGGTTTGGCTTTAGGAAAAGATAACGGCCCAGAGTGGCAGTTCTGACTTCGCGGTTAAGGTTGGAAGCAAGCTTGAAGAAAAATAGAGACTAGATCATAGGATTTGTTGACAATGTAAAATGGCGCAAGATGTTCGAAATTTTGAGAAAAGTTGGAGAAAGCTATAGTGAGAAACTGGTATCATCGAATATATTCAGTAACCAATAAGACTCGAAGACCAAGAACGAAGTGCTCGGATTAAAAAGGGTTTAAGACAGGGATGTAGTCTTTCGCCCCTATTGTTCAGTCAGTACATCGACAAGATTCGCTGATGACATTGCGATCCTCAGTGAAAGTGAAGAAGAATTACAGGATCTATTGAAAGGAATGAAGAGTGTAATGAACACAGAGTGGTTCGAGATTAAACCGGAAGAAGACAAAAATAATTAGAAGTGACAGAAATAAGATTAATGAGAAAAGACTCATGAGAAACATGAGATTAATGAGAAGAGATTGATGAGAAATTTAACGACAAAATGTGTGGTGATGATGTACACGAAGTGAAGAAATTCTGCTACCTTGGAAGAAAATTACTGACCAACAAGCCAAGGAGGACATAAAAAGTGGACTAGCTCCGGCAAAAAGGGCACTCCTGGGCTATTTGTTCCAAACAAAGCCCTTAATTTGAGGAAGAAATTTCCGGAAAAGTACATTTGGAGCACAGCGTTGTATGTTAGAGCAACATAAACAGAAGAGAATGAAAGCATTTGAGATGTAGTGTCACACAAGAATATTAAAAATTAGGTGGACTCATAAGGTAAGTAATGATGGGGTTCTCCGCATAATCAGCGAGGAAAGGACTGTGACACTGAAAAGAAGAAAGGACAGGAAAGTAGGACATCTGTTGAGATATCATGGAATAACTTCCACGTTACTAGAGGGAGCTGTAGAGGGTAAAATCGTAGAGGGAGATTGGAATTGGACTCCATCCAACAAATAATTGGGGACGAAGATTGTCACTGCTTCTCCCAGAGATGAAAGGGTTGGCACAGCACAGGAATTCGTGGTGATTTCTATCAAACCAGAAGGCTGATGAGTAGGCTGATGACTAAAAAAAAAGTATGGACCGAAACAAGAAAAATATACCCAGTAAACATATACTGCAAAATGCAGTCCGTAAGAGCTATGAGCACTTGTTCAGTAGAACAATATGTTTCACAGTAGAAAAAATGAACAAGTGCGGACTGGACGGCTGTTTCTCCAAACGCCTTCATGAAGATGTCTGCTGCAATAGGCGAGAGTGGGGAACCCATAACCACACCATCCGTCTGTTCATAAAATTAGCATTTCATGCGAAATAGGTGATCGTTAAACAGTGACGCACTAGTTCGCAAATATCAGGTGCCACGTGCCTGATTGCTGTCTCCGATATGTTGGTGATACCTTCGTCATCTGGCCACATAGAAAGAAGAACTACAGAAGCTCTACCAACACCTCAATTAAGAGCATAGTAAAATATAATTCATTATACAGATTGAAAAGAATGGGGTGCTGCCTTTCCTCAACGTGGAAGTTCACAAAGCCTGATGGTAAACTAGACCACATAGTATAAAGAAATGCCATCAGTTAACTCCACGCCTACTCCCACCATCATCCTACGCAGAAGAAGTCCGTCCTTCACGGTTTAACAAGGAGGGCCCATAGGATCAGCGATGACGAACACCTGAAGGCGGAGTTATGAAACATCAGATACATTTTTGGAGCCAGTGGATATGGCAAGAAGATAATAGATAAAACTATGATGACAAAGGATGAAGGCAAGAGGGAAGAGCAGAAGGTAGCATAGAACGTAGCCCTATTATCATATCCACAAGCGGTCACTGAATGTTTCAAAAAATGGCTCTGAGCACTATGGGACTTAACTTCTGAGGTCATCAGTCCCCTAGAACTTAGTACTACTTAAACCTAACTAACCTAAAGACATCACACACATCCATGCCCGAGGCAGGATTCGAACCTGCGACCGTAGCGGTAGCGCGGTTCCAGACTGTAGCGCCTAGAACCGCTCGGCCACCAAGGCCGGCGGTCACTGAATGTGTGGGCAAAATTATCCGCCAAGCCGGCATCAAGCCAGTCTCTCGGTGCAATTTGAAAATAAAAGATGTTCTAAGCTGAATGAAAGATGCGATCGACAAACTAAACATCGCAGGAGTCTACAAAATCAGTTGCGAATGTGGACGGGTGTATGTAGGCGAGACGGGGCGGCCGATCAACACGCGAATTGTAGAGCATGAAAGATATATCCATCTGGGACAACACACCAGGTCAGCGATGGCAGAACACCAGGATGAGTGCGATAAATAGATAATATCCCGTGAAGCCCGCGTACAAGCGAAACATCCTATACATTGAGGAGGAAGATTAGAGAGGCATAGAAATAGCCAAGTGACTCCCCACCACGAGTAGAGAGGACAGTATGGGCTTCCGACATATTGGTTGCCGGCAGTGACAGCACTATGGGAGGACAGCGCGGGCAAAGCAACTCACACCCGCGCGGGAGGCCGCGGTGGTCGTACGTACACAGAGCGCAGGCATGCAGCAGCCCGCACCTGGCAACAAGTAAACAGCGCTACGCTACAGCTACCGCCCGTTTCTTGGCAAGAAATAGTGTAAACACCAATCAGGCACGTCTTTATCGACCAATGACAAGGAATAATATAAGGACCAATAAAGAATGCCTAATACCCTTCTTCTCCAGTACCGTATCAAATTTTTAAACAGCTTCCTTCGCTGCTATATAAGACCTGAGGAAGGCCACTTGCAATAGTGTCTGAAACATCGGGTCATTTTATATATTGAGATTGCGGTCAACAGCTCAGAAGAATTTTATTGACAGTGACAACGGCCGCTGTAGCCCACGCTTACAGGTACTAATGAGTTACAGCGCAAGTGAAATTTTGAAAAAACTGCAGTGTCTACAAATGCGAAATATTCAGAATGGCTAAGAAAGAAGGCAGTATATACTCTACAGCTACAGTTCTATACTGTGAGGCGACAAAAGTCATGGGATGCATCCTAATATCGTGTCGGACTTCCTTTTACCCGGCGTAGAGCAGGAACTCTACGTTTCCTGGACTCAACAAGCCGTTGGAACTCTTCTGCAGAAATACTGACCTTTACTGCCGCAATAGCTGTCCATCATCGCCAAAGTGTTGCCTCTGCAGGATTTTGTGCACGAACTGACCTCTCGATTATGTTCCATAAATGTTCGATGGGATTCATGCCCTTCGATCTGGGTAGCCAGATCATTCGCTCGAATTATCCAGAATGTTCTTCATACCAACCGCGAACATCTGTGGCCCGGTGACATGATGCATTGTCATAAACAATAATTCCATTGTTGAGTGGCTCCAAATGGTCTCTAAGTAGTCGAACGCAAGCATTTCCAGTCAATGATATTTTTATTTCACCAGAAAACACAGTCCATTCCATATAAAAACAGATCACGCCAATATGGAGCCACCGCCAGCTTGCACAGTGCCTTGTTGACAACCTGGATCTATGGCTTCGTGGAGCCTGCGCTAAACTCAAAAACTACCGTCAGTTCTTACCAGCTGAAATCGGGGCCATCCGACCAGGTTACGGCTTTACAGTCTAGGTTCAAATGGCTCTGAGCACTATGGGACTTAACATCTGAGGTCATCAGTCCCCTAGAACTTAGAACTACTTAAACCAAACTAACCTAAGGACATCACACACATCCATGCCCGAGGCAGGATTCGAACCTGCGACCGTAGCAGTCCCGCGGTTCCGAACTGCAGCGCCTAGAACCGCACGGCCACCAGGGCCGGCACAGTCGTCTAGGGTCCAACTGACATCGAGCCCCCTGAGTCATGCATTAACAGCCGGCCGGAGTGGCCGTGCGGTTCTAGGCGCTACAGTCTGGAACCGCGCGAACGCTACGGTCGCAGGTTCGAATCCTGCCTCGGGCATGGATGTGTGTGATGTCCTTAGGTTAGTTAGGTTTAAGTAGTTCTAAGTTCTAGGGGACTGATGACCTCAGAAATTAAGTCCCATAGTGCTCAGAGCCATTTGAGCCATGCATTAACATATTAACTGATTAAGCTGTTTGGCTTTTATAGAAATTCTCTGTTAACATTCTACTCTTTTTAAGCCACTGTTCACATTGTTAAGAATAGTGTTGTTCAGGCCAATGTTATGTGTGAAGTAAATGCGAAGTTTACGCTGTCTTTTTCAATACATACTTCATTCTAAAACCGTTGCCTTGGAATATCATTTCATAGCATAGTTGCTCTTTCCATCCCACGGTTTAAAGAAGGTTTATCATTCCGCATTACCACCTTACACCAAGTGGTATGCAACAGTTTGAATATTGTTTAGAAATTTTGTTAAAATGATAGAAATCTAGTTCAACCGCTGCCTGCTTGCTGTTTGCTGTTGTGCTTTCAAGAAATATGCAACAATGTTGTCAAGAAGCGAGGTAAGTGGAAATTTTCCTTAGGGCCAGATAGCTATTTTACGTCAGTTGCTCATTTAATATAAAGACAAGTAGTATTCAGACCAGTTACAGATCAACTCAAATTCGGTTCTGCTTCGTCAAAGGTTATTATACGAGTTCAAGTCGAATGACGATTTGTGAGTAGATAGCTCTGGTAATACGTAGACTTTTTATAGAGTGAGAGGTAAATTTGGGCTAAATTTTATACAGATACACCTAGTGGGGAGCTTATAGCTTTTATTAATTTATGCATTAAAATTACTCATAAAAAATCGGTCAGGTGCGAGTAGGCCTCGCGCACTAATAGTTACGTCTATAGACAGTTCATCCATTCCGGAAATCGAGAATCTCGACCATTTTTGCCTGTTACCGACATTGATACTGGCAAGATATGGGTTCATTCGATTCCGAGATTTTCGAGAATGTTTTAATTTCAGTAATATAGACGTGCCAGAGAGTCATGCAGGAGGCAGGCGACCGTTATTGTAATAACCAGTAGTTCTGCATTCAGGCTGACTTCTTCACGATGATAAAAATCAAACATTAGGCAAGGAATGACGTTATTGATCATATGAAGCGTTTCTGAATTTATCAATCCGGGAGCGATTGATGCACATAGATACGGCTTTTCAAGTTGTATGTGAAACATACGCAGACTAGTTGCCATAACCATGCTGTTGTGGTCGGCATTTAAGAGAGTGATGGGCCCGATTTTATTACTAATTTTGCTGTTGCCCTTCTTAGGTAGTGGTCCGATGATGCCGTATCTCGAGTGCAAAAGGTGTATTTTCGATGTCTCGTAACTAGCTTGCCACATCCAGCAGCGTGTGTCCCAAAAGGTCCCAGTAACGCTCGTGCAATTCGACAAAAAAAGAAAAAAGTGCCGACACGGTACGCCCAGTGAAAACACAGGAATAGTACAACGACGTCTTTGCAGATGAGTCCAGTTTCTGGTTACAGCGTCACGAAGGATGTATCCGTGTGTGGAAGCTTCGAGGAGAATATGTGAAACGCCGTATCTACGCGCACCAATCACTCCTGGATGTCTGATGATGGATAAATTCCGAAATGCGTCACATGAGCATTAAAGTCATTCCTTGCCTGATGTCTGACTTTAACCACTGCGACTCAGACAGCCTGAATGCATAACTACTGATTGTTTTAATTTCCAGTTTGACGTCGGATAACGAACTACAAAAGAAATATTTTTTCGTGTTGTATAATTACTAATTAACAGTTTTCGGATTTTTTTTTCGCCTCTCCTTGTACTGCGAAACATTGCTTCTAGCCAAATTTCATGATTCTAGCTCTTCGAGAAGTGCCCTACAGGTTTTGATGATTGTGTATGTGAGTAACGAAACATGTGATATAAATAGCGGTATCTTATGGTTACATTGACACAGAAGCTTGCATTTGTTGTACAGCCAAGGGTCTATGGACATCAGTATGTGACATAAATTTCAACTTGATACTTGTACCCGTTATTTATAGAAAGAGGCTTAACAGACGGACGCATAGAGAGAGACTCAGGTAAGCAATGACAAAAAAAGGACATTTTCGTGTGATATACTTACAGATTCACATGTTCGGATTTTTCCCCATGACTGTACTTATAAAATTTCCATTTTGTCAAATTTCACAATTCTAGGTCAAAGGGACCTACTCTACTGGTTCTGATGAGTGAATTCGCGTGTATCAAAATATATGAAACAAATGGCTGTATCTTTTGACTGCATTGACTTCGACCCTTTCCTGAGACAGACAGACAGACAAAAGGAGAACGAAGTGATCCTATAATTCCGTTTTTACCGACTGAGGTACGGAACCCTAAGATTACAACAAAATATTCTAATAATAAAAGAGGACTAATAATAACAATATTAGAAAAGGAGATGGAAAGAAGAAACAGAAAAGAAAAATTAAGAAAGAATTTGTTGATATCACAAAAATATGTAGAGAAGGTGACAAGTTTTGTGGCAGTTTTTGAATAACTGTAAATAGTCTAAGAGGCTAGGATACTCTGAAGTCTAGGTTTCTTTTTACACTAGGTTTAGGAGCCTCGTGGGTCCTAAAGCAAGTCGACAGTACACTGGAGATCCAGTAAAAAACTGTGATTCCCACCAGAACGGAAACCTGGAACCACACCCGACATCTTGACACAGAGGCGCCACTAAAGCGTGCACCATCTTGTTGACGTCATCATGAGGCAATCTAACAGTTAGATTTCGCCCATTTCTCACAAAAGCAAGACTTCGTCAGTTTCACGACTACCAGACCCAGCGACTGATGATGATTGTGGGGGTAGTCATCGAAGGCTTGAGATTACATAGAGGGCATTTCACAATGCACGTTACACAATTCTATAGGTTGTAGAGGAGCTTAGTAGATCATGTTTTATATGGGGACCTAGGTCCGGAAACGTCATCCAAATTATAGGCTCCGGCGTGTGGAAATGTATGTTTATACAGGGTGATTCCACGATGATGTTACAAACTTCCTAGGATGGTGGAAAAGAATAAATGTATCAGTTTGAGACAAGGGTCGCTGCACTGGAAACGAAAGAGTCGGAAGCTATAAGCGAAACCGTTCTGATACCTTTCACAGTGGAAAAGTGTACCAGTACTGTTGCTGCTAAGATTGTGTGGCAGGTAACTTTAAAAGGTGTTACTATGGACAAAAACCAGAAAAAAGTCTAATAAACATGGGCTCTAAAATGCATACCTTAAGAATTGTGAGCACTTGTTCAATAGAGGACATGTGTTTCATAGTGTAGAATCTAACAAGTGCTCATAGCTCCTGAGGTATGCCACTTAGAGCCCATGTTTACTGGATTTTTCTTCCTTGGTTTGGCCCATACTACCACTTCTAAAAGTTACCTACCCTAAAATCTTAGAAAGGAAACTCCCCATCGCACTCTCCATCGCACTCTCCTAAGATTTTGTGGTAAGATGACCCAGTGGATAGCCCGTCGAAAACTGAACACAGATCACGCATGAAAAGAGGAAGAAGGTGTACTGAACTGTGAATGGTGCAAGCTTAACAACTGTATGATGGAACGCAGCTGAACAGCCGTGGCGCAGTGGTGCTGTGCTCACGGTGTTGGATTATAAAACGAGCGAACCGGGTTTGAAACTCTCTCGTGCCATTTATTTTTATTTTTTCACAACATTACAACCTGTCCGTTGGGTCATTGAAATGTTTGTTCTCATACTGCAGTGTTGGCAGTTGTCATACTGTACATTAGTTGTAGAATATGAGTCATGTGAGCCGGCCGTTGTGGCCGAGCGGTTCTAGGCGCTTCAGTCCGGAACCGCGCTGCTGCTACGGTCGCAGATTCGAATCCTGCCTCGGGCACGGATGTGTGTGATGTCCTTAGATTAGTTAGGTTTCAGTAGTTCTAAGTTCTAGGGGACTGATGACCTCAGCTGTTAAGTCCCATAGTCCTTTGAGCCATTTGAATTTGAGTCACGTGGTAAGATTATGTCACCACCGCAAGTAAACGTGATGAATAGTGAGAGCAGAGGAGATACCATATAGACGTCTCACAGAAATGAAAAGAAGAAATAAACGGGTGTGAACTATGTTACAACAAAAGAATTCAAGAATAAAAACTTCCAAAACGGAACGCAATTTCAAAAACGTTAAAAACATATATTTTGACAGAGCACAGAGAAACTGTATGACTGTGAAACTGTTGTGTTCATTTGTTGCACCTTTTGTGACAAACTATTACGTTTTCGTCAATTCCTTGGGAGTGATCACATTCACATTCACATGAACATCTAATTCGGGCAGGGAGACATTTTGACTCGCTCACCAGGCGTACAAATTAGATGCATCCGGTAAGAGATTCCTATCATACGACACACGTACTGTGAGTAATGCCATGTATGTCACACCAGACGCATTTTCCGGTGGAAGATTAGGTTGACTTATTTCCTTCTCTTCAAACGTTTGCGGTTCCCATTCGAAAGGCACTTTAGTTCAGCTGCTAATAGAGAAGTTGTGCAGAACCAGCTGTCATTACAGGTCCCGTCCTTATATCTCGCTGTTGCAAACGGACGTTACACGACGGCGACACAGACACAATTTTTTTTTTTGTTGGTCCGATTTTGTTCGTTATTGTTTGTTGCTTTTCTACGGGGCGGAGGCCCGAAGACACCTGCTCAAGTTCATCGTTGACCAGTTCACTCAGTTTTTTATTACAAAGGGCAGTTAAGCCTCTGACCGAACACGCTGAGCTACCGTGCCGGCCGCTTAACCACGATGCCATAGCTCTACGAGGCCCCTCTATATTGCTCTTTCTATCCTTGGATGGTTCACTGTTCCTATTTCCCCCTTTTTTTTTTTTTACATGTCAGTAGAGAATTTTTCTGTTTTCAGTCTTTGACAGGCTGTCCAGTGGGACTTTTACCACTAAATCTGAGACAGGTGCGATGGCCAGTTACACTTGTTAGCAACAATAGTTCCGGTACATGTATTCCACTGTCAGAGGTATAATAGCGGTTTTCGCTTATAACTTCCAACTAGTTTGTTTACGATACAGGGACCCTTACCTCAAATTGATACATTTATCCTTCGCCGTCGTCTTAGAAAGTTTGTAACATCATCATAGAACCGCCCTATGTATACATACATTTACAGTCTCCGGCGCCTATAACTTTGGGGCTCTGTAGCGTCGTTGGATGGCGTCTCCGGGCATGGGTTCCTATGTGAAAGTTGATGTACCAAGTCCCCTCTACAAGTGAGTAACATTGAAAGATTACCGTTTAACCTCCTTGCCTAGGGACGCCAGATGAAAATTGATGTCGTCAAGCCCTAAATGAAAATTGCGCAACGGATAACTGGGGAGGGGAGCTTGAGAGCGCTACCTAGAGAGCGTGCCCTTTCTGTACGATACTAGGCAAGGGGTTGGAGGGCTCACACGCTGATGTGTGGGTCCCTGCATTCTATATCTTTTATTTTAAATGAATTCCTTTAACTTGACTTCTTTGTGATTTTTAAGGTATATTAAAGATTGATGACCATTGATTACCTATTTATTTTAAACATTATCACTCGACTTTACAGCGATTGCAGCAGTTGTTCCAGTTTACAGATATTACAATTTTGCAACTTATAGCTCGGGTATATTATATAGTAATCTGCACGCACATTTCTACGGGCAAGACGGAATTGCCTTGGCCAAATGTATACCACCAAAGTCTCCCAATATTTTACATAGGACATCCACTACGTGAGGAGGATAACGGGCAAACTGGGGACCATATACATTAACACAGGGGGTCAAATTTCCGAAATTAAACGAGAACATTCATTTCCTTCCACAATCCGAAGCTGGAAATAAAAGAATTAGTACAAATATTCAAATACCTCTCTTCCATGCTTGAACATTGAGACAGATGCACTGAGGGCACGTCTGCTCACTTACCCGTCTTCTGTAACACTCCGAGAATATGGCGGGCACCCAGAGGTCTTCCTGGGCCCCAGTGGAAGGGATGGTCGAACCACTTTGCCGTGACCAACGTCTCCACCCCAAATCTTGTGACACTGGAACGTCTTTAACTTTTACCTGCCTGTACTGTCTCTCTGATCCCCTACCCAGGAGTGAGGTTGGCACTACTATACTACAGAACTACTTCCCAACTAAGATTTGGCCACGCTTTACGGAAAGGTATGAGGAGGATTAGGAAAGTTCATGTGCAGATTGACATTCACGTACAAGAAATGCATAATACACGACACGTATAAATACATATTATGAAGCCTGACACATTTCTTTCCCTCAGTCCACATGGGTTCTGTCGCACCCGCGGCCGGCCGCATCGTGCAATAAAATTGGCGGTGGAGCCGCCTCTGTTTGTATTTCCCCGTGCGAGTGAGCAGCGAAACCTGCTGCTTATAGAGCAGAAACTACTGTACCGTTTCAACATGAATTGTGAAACACACTCTAATATTTGACGTGGCAAGTTAACCGACACCTTTTATCCGTGCCCTTGAGCATGTTAGGTGTTTCAGCGAAGAATGACAGACGAAATCCCCGCAGCCAGCGCTGCAGTCGCACGTCACGGCGGTGACCCTCGGCAGTCACACTACCTGCGCCGCGGCCGCCGCCTGCCGCCCGCTCACCCTGCCGGCAGAGGAGCTCCGCGGTGTGCTCGCGCCCGCCATATATTAATTGAGACATCGAACCTGCGCCAAGTTGGGCTCCGGCTGCTTTGATATCATCTGTGTAATCCTCTTAGGCTGGGATGGCGCACGGTGTTTGTTCAAGCTTCCTCGCGACGGGAAGTGTCTGGGGCCCGCGGCGGCGGCAGCCGCACGACGTGCACGCTCCGACGCCCCCGCAGCGCGGCTTCCGCCGGGGGCGCTGCCGCTGCCGCCGCCGTCGCCTCCCGTCTGCGTTCCGCCGCCCGCTGCACAGTCTCTGCCGTGCGCCGAGCACCATTTACCGGCAGCACAGCGCCCCCTCCCCATATATCGAATTGGGATCACCCACGAGGGCTAATCATAAAGCTTTAATTACACCTCTTCTTCTTGTGCCTTTGTCCCACAGTGGCGCAGGTGGGCATGGTTAGTAAGAGATTGGTCATGGTTAATTTAAGGGATGACGAGTGCCCTTCCTATCGCCTCGGTATGAAATATGCGTACCCTCAACTGTCGGCGAGTAGTGGTAATCACAATAAAGTGAGCGGAAGTTTTCTAAATGTTTGCGAATCGTGTAACTGATTCGGGACTTGAGTACCAGCTCGTTCTCCAAGTGGAACGTGGGAAACCGCCTAAAAAGTACAGCCAAGCTGGCCGCCATACCATCCCTCGTCGTGAACCCGCCAGGCGGATTCGATCCGGTCATGGCGGCGCCTCCCTGCCCCAGGAACGGTGCTTTTAACTCGCTAGGCTACCTGGGTAAATTTTTACGTACCACCTCGAAAAAGACAGAGTTACACAATTAATTTTTTGTATGTTTTAAGATCAACTAGAAGTGGACTCTTTTACTTGCTTGCTAGGTCTAACTTAATCGAGAGTTTGTTTTCAGGGTTTTCTCCTTTAGCCTGTAGCAGTACCGCGCCACACAGCTGAGACATTAAATTTCCTACGAAGCAGGCGACCACTTTCATAATTTAGTACTGTATTCGATCTGAATCAATCGCTTCAGAAAAGTCGGTGAAAAATGAACTTCTTACTCAAATTGCTCACTTGAGGCGTTTCGAATTTATTTCCATCGTTAGACATCCCAGTTCACAAGGATCACGGGATGTGAGCGTTGCTAGATGCCTGTGTAACATAAGCTGACAGACTACTCAAGTAGTCTATCAGCTTATCTTATACTTACAACTACTAACACTAGTGATCCACGCTGCACTTCAATATCTGATGATGGAAATAAAGATTTTTAATGTGAAATAGTTGACTTCATAGGCTGTTTCGGCAGTAACTAGCTGACATCTTCAGAACGTCATAGTCTGAAGATGACAGATAGCTATTGTCGAAACTGGTCATGAAATAAATTGTTTCACACAAGCGATTTGGCTAGTAATATTAGAAATTACAACATTAACTCGTCTCAACAACATGTGTAAATTATGAGCAGTTTAAGTAATAAAGTAACTTTTTACCGGCTGTGTGACTTTTTTCAAGTGACCTATTCAGCTCCAATACAATACTACATTATGATAGTATCGTGCCGTATCTGCAAGGCAGCAAGTTTTTAATAAACTTAAGTGGCATTTCCTCGACTCAGGCCTTATCAGTCCGCTAAGGAAGAACTCTTGCGCCCACAGACTTTGGTTTTTGCTTAGTTAGTCAGGGCCAGACAGTCGGAGGTAGTTCCATCTACTGTCAGTGGCAGAAATCCTCCTCTCCTGACCACATTCATGGGACGACAAGGCTCTACAAAAAGCAAAACCAGCGATTTTCAACACAACTTCATACCATTATTGAACAGCAGTAACGAAATCAGCACATCCACACTCTGATGGTAGGGGCGTGTAATGATGAAGTAGCCTAAAAGAGGATCCCGAATAAATCTGGAAAGAGAAATGAGAGGAAAACGTCCTAAGGAAGGACCGTAACCCGTCCGATGGATATGCTCAAGGATGACCTCACTGCCAGAGGAAGGACAATGGATGTAGTTCTCTGTGAGAAATTCCACATAAACAGATAGTAGATGGAAGAGGCTCATCAACAGCGCCTAAGAAACTGCAACTGTACAGAAATGGTGGCGGTGGTGTGTTGGTGGCGGTCGTGGAGGTGGTGATGGTGGTGCGGTGTTGATGGTGATGGTGTTGATGGTGGCAGTGATGATGACGATGATAATGATGGTGAATTGATTTTATGTTTGTTTGCACGTGTACGTCTGCAGTCCAAGTAGCCTTGAATTCCACGCACCACAGTACCGCAGCATGGCACTGACGAACCAAAACAAGATCGTGATAAAGTGGAATTCCGTGAGGTCATTCACTATCTGTACTTGAAGGATACTACGTTTTAACAATCAGTGCTGTGTTTGTAGAAGTAAACGTCAACAATATGCCATCATGCGACACACTACTTAGGTGGCGCAGACGCTTCCAGTGTGACCGCGCTAGTCTTAATGACGAAGAACGATTATGACGAATCGGGACCCGCAAGACAATTGAAAGCCCTGTTTTTGTTGGACCACAATAGAGCCGATTGTGGGAAAAGCGAAAATTGTTGTTTAACATCTTGCAAGACATTTTGAACATGTGATCGTTGCGTCCCGCTAGATTCCGCACCTGCTCACACACGTTAAAAAAGCCCGCCAACGCCCGCAAGTAGTAGATGACAACGTCATCCTTCCAGAATAGTTTGATGTCCAGGAAAAACTATCAGCAGAGGTACAATTTCTAAGGATTACCGAATACATCACCTAATAGCCACCTTCCTGGACGTCGTAAAGCGGTGGACAAAGCGTGGAGGGACAAACTGACTGCAGTGACCAACATATCAAAGTGTTATATCAATCTGATTGATAGTTACATTACGGAAAGAAAGTTCCTTGTAAATATTGATGGAAAATTATCTGAAACAAATCAGTTTCAAAAAGGAATACGGCAAGGCTCCGTTCTATCATGCAACTCTGTTTTCAGCTTACGTGAGGGACCTTCACGCTTTACAACATATACGTCTTGCACAATGTACCGACGATACAGCCTTCCTCTCATCCAGAAGATTGATACAGCCATAAGAAGTCTGCAAGAAAACTGGATGTCGCCAAAAACGGCCCTCAAAAAGATGAAAATAAACGCAGACAAAATAAAAGCTATTCTATTCGCAAGAAGAAAACCTACACTGAAGACAAAACTGACCATCCGAAACATAGAAATTGACTAGATCTTTTAAATAAAATACCTTTGTGTGATCTTAGATAGAAAACTCATGCACAAAAGCCGCATCACAGGGAAATGACACAACATCGCTAGAACAATACATATGCTCTACCCGTTATTGAAAAGTAGAGACTTGTATTCAAGAAGAAAACTTCGTCTGTTCCAAGCAATCATCCAACCAGTCTCTTGTATAGGTGTTGTATATGGGGAACGGCCATCAAAACAAGCATAATGACGTTACAGACTACAAAACAGATGCATCAGGCTGATCTTAAATGCATCACCGTGTAAAAGAATAATTGAAATTAAGTAGGAATTCAACATTCCAATGTTAGAAAAACAAGTGAAGGAACATACAACATAACTCTTAGATAAAGTAACCTAGAAAACGTAGGAGTGGTTCATCCAGCAGAATAGCACAAAAACAGCGTCCCACTATCAATCATCGAAAATTAAGCAGAGATACTGGAGGTCTGATGGACCAAAATAACAGCCCCAAAAGAAACATCAAATCCGTCAAAGTCCTTCCCCAAAAGGGGGGAGCACTTTGCCTACGGAAAAAATAAAAAGTAAAAAAGTCCTAACCAAGGCAGTAGTAGGGGCACACACCTTGCAGGATTAACACTACTGGAAGACAGCAATACTAATGAAGCAAAGAATGTAAGAGTTCTTCTGTGAAGTTTGGAGGGTAAGAGAAGAGGTGCTGGCGGAAGTCAAATTGTGAGGTAGATTGAGAGGCTTGCTTGGTTAGTTCAGCTGGAAAGTCGGCACAATAGCTCAGCATTTTCGGCCAGTGAACTGGTCACCATCTGTATGAAGTGAATTTCTCGTTGATTGACTCTGAAATATGTCGTGTGACACCCACTCAGACCCACTGAAGAAAAAAAAAGACGAAAACCCAGATTGAAAGAAAGACGACAGAAAAAGACTGGTAGAGCAGTTGCCCACGGATTGAGTCAAGTTACGGCACATAGATTATGTGCATTATGTGGCATTTCCCTCCACTTTTATATAAAGCAGTGGTTAACAGCTTGCACATAATGGCCCCCTGTAACAAAGACGAGGAAGGAGAGAGGGCTAGGGAAGGGGGGAGGGGGGTTATTTCTCGAAGGGACAGTGGAACGAAAAGGGGTGACAAGTGAGAGGGGACGGAGGACGGAAGGAAAGGAAAGGGAAGAGACAACGGTTGTTTGATTTCATGACTGGTGTCGTGATGATGTTTTATTACAAGATGAACAAAGTGAAATTTAACTGGCAAATGTGGAGTGACTGGCGTCAAAAGATCCGTGTCGTAAGATTGTGAGTCACTGGTATACGTGTTTCCTCTGCCTCTTCTAGGAGCACTATTTCCTGACAGATCATGGGACGGTACAAAAACTCACAATGAAAATAACCTCATGTGCAGGTTACAATCTCTCGAAAGTCCAAGTCAGTGTGAGGCTGAGACAGAGCACATATTATCTGATAGCATGTAATATCAACACATCATAGTAACAGATTATACATACGATTTTGTGGATTACTGCAGTACAAAGACACTAACTTGTTCTGAAGTGTCATTGACATTATCGTCTCATTATAGAAATGATTCCGTCAGGCACAGATAAGTAATACGTAGATATAGCGCTGTTGCCTGACAGTCCATGGGATTATACGAAAGCTAACTTAATTATATGTGGATGTTACAATTTCTTAAAAACTCTATGTCGATTCTACATGTTGTATTTTCAGATGTGTGGATAGTGGCGAGACTAAGGGAAATTAACGTTTTAGTTTGCTTGGTCTCTTAAATAAAGGACTGTCTACGGTGATGCCTTTCTTCAACTACAATCTGTTGCACAGTACATTAAACGCACGTCTGCAAATACCTACAGAGAGCACTCCACCTTCGACAGAAACTCATGAAAAATCAACAGCGGTAGAGACCACCGTAGGCACATCACAGGCGATTGTATACTGACTGCTTTTCAAGGTAGCGCCACCAAAGTCGATGCGGCAGGCCACTGCTTGCCATGTAAAATAAACATTTTACAGACTTATGCGACATTCTTATGTTCATTTACAATCACGAGTACCTTCTCTCAAAACTGCGTAGGATCATCTAGAACCTATTTTATCTTGATCCTGTAGGCTTGGGACGCCATATATGCTGTCGACGATCATCTACAGTGGCTCTCGCCTATCACATCGGCTGCACTGGTATACAGCTCACTCTGATGGGTTGCCGCACCGACAGGCGTCAAACACTGCTTTGCCGACTTGCTGGCGGAAGGCTCCGCCTGAACTCGCTATGCCAACATCGCCACCGGCAGCGCTACATTCACCAGGTTATTTCTGTGCGCTTTCCACGTGCCCGCCTTAGAATAGAATGAATTAAACTTCCACATAGCAATTATCTAAGAGGCCACCCGGCACCTAGCCAACCAGTTCCAGTTGCGGAGTCAGTCTGGATACATTCTACTCCAGCAACTCAGCGAGCAGCCAATCCATGGCAAGAGCGGAGCTGTCGGTCTCACCATCGACCACTGCCTCGATGCACTAAGTGAACAGTTAATTTTCAGCTTGTACCTAGCCTCTAAGTGATAAGCAACTTACATTATTCGGACTTAGCTTCCAAGTGAGCACTTAACCTTCCGTTAGACTTAGCCCTAAGTGACTATTTACTTACGTTAACTGGACTTGGTAGATACGCGAACTTTGCTTCCACGTATGGACTTAGCGTCAGAACGATCATAGGTTCTCATTTAAAATGGTCTTTAGGTTCCGTTATTTGGGCTTTGCGTCCCACCCTGTTTGTTGAACACGTTTATGACTGTATACACTGAGAACTAAACAAATTCTTTGTCCATAGTCGCCTGGGAGTAACTGTCAGTTGCGCATGCTATGAGGTATGTGAGAAAAGTAATGAAACTGACAAAACTGCGAGCGATCCGGCATTACTGTGTAGACCGGAGTGTTCGTATCTTCCAGATGCCCTGTTCCGTGCAGCCATCACGTGATTTTTGAGAGACTATCAGTGAAGTTATGTTTTTGTTATGTGTTACGAAAATGGAACAGCGCAATTTAGAGCAAAGTTATTCAATCAAGTTTTGTATTAAACTTTACCAATCCGCGAGTGTGACCTTTGAAAAGTTGAAACAAGTCGTGGGGACTTCCCTTATCAATAGAACAAGTTTTTCGCTGACACAAATCATTTTTGGAAAGCCGAGAACGCGCAGGAAATTAACTTCGCTCAGGGAGACCATCAACTTCAATAATCGACGAGAACCTCGAACTCGTGCGTGCTCTTGTGAGATCAGACCAACGTTTAACAATAAGGATGATTGGTGACCTGATAACATTTTCACCATACATCAAATTTTGACCGAACTTTTGCACATGCAAAAGATTTATGCCCAGAAACCTCACAACTGACCAAAGGACAATCGAAGAAACGTGGCTAGTGATCTTGCCAATGATCACGAATGGTTCAGTCATGTGATCAGAGCTGAAGAATCCTGGATTTTTGAGTGCGATCCTGAGACAAAGTGGCTCACTAAGACATCACCTCGACCGAAAAAAGCTCGAATGAGCAAATCGAAGATCAAAAAAATGTTGATATGCGTTTTTGACGTAGGGGTATCGTGCATAAAGAATTCGCTCCTCCAGTAGAGCTGCCAGCCAAGTTTTTCACAAAAATGAGCTTTAAAGACTGGTGAATCGAAAGAGACTTGACTTTCAGCCAAGCGGGTGTCACACGACCACTTCTATCACGGAATTTTTGACCTGAAAAGGCATTCCTGTTGTTCTACAGCTGCTGCTATTGCCCTGATCTGAATCCTTGTGACTTTTTTCTTTTCCCGGAATTGAAAAATGTCTTAGAAGGGCGTCATTTTCAGACTCTAGAGAATATTCAGAAGAATGTAACCGGCATGTTAAAGGCCCTGCCAGTTGAAACCTCTCAGCACTGCTATCAAGACAGAACAACGAATCCACCAGTGTATAGCTGCCGAAGGGAGCTACACTGAAGGAGATAATGTTGTTGTTTCAAAGAAATAAAAACTCTGATAGATAAAAAATCAGTATCATTACTTTTCTCACACACCTTGTATATCACATTCGATGACTGCCGTGACGAAGATATAAACATTCCACAAGCCAGTGTACAAAGTTTGACACATGGTAATTCATACTAATATTAGCGTTTCCAGTCCTGTTCGATTCGCATATTGAGAAAAGGTAAAATAACTGTCAGGATTCCTCCGGACGTATCCTAATCTTCTCATAAATCTTACGTGAGATTTGTGTTAGTGACAGTAGACTGGTCTACACTGGTAATACAGTCTTCCTTCGCAACAGGTTCTCGAAAATTTATGCAACAGGGTTCTTCGGAACTACGCCCTTTCTTCCCACAGGTATCATTTATGTTCCGCGAGAATTTCTGTTACACTTTCGTACCTGTTCCGACTCACTTGTCTGTCCCTTGATTCACTGCATGTGTATTGCTATGTTCACCTGGTAAGGACGGCAAACGATGGAACAATACAGTAGAAGCGGTCGCACTAGCGTCTTATGCGAAATTTCCTTAACAGATGCACCAAATTTTCTCAGAACACTTCCAACTAATTTAACCCTTTCCTCATCATAATGTTTTCGTGAAAACTTTGCCCAAATACCTCCCCACTTCCTTACAATCGTCCGACGACTGCCGATCCTGTGGACAACAGCGTCGTGAGCGAAAAATATTATGGTGCTGCCGATCCTATCTGCATATTGATAATTTATTTTTCATTTTTGATTAAAACAACTATTTCTGCATAACATAAAAACCAATACTTCCTGAAATGGTAGGGAGCCAGGATCTTCAAGTAGTGAGGTGCTTTACATTTATCTATGAGAGGCTAGATTTAAAATTACAATTTTTGTAATAATAAAGAGAATTTTCAAAATCAAACTGAGCTCATTGAATCAGAATGTCATCTCAAAGCACTCACTGGGACTAAACAGTTTTTTTCTTTTCTTTCTTCTTAGTCAATGTTACAAAAACCACAATACGCATAGACTTTAATCATGAGACAAACTTTCAAGATAACAGAATATACAATAATACAGATACTCTTACATTGGTTTTAAGGTAAGAAAGTGAGCATTATTAAATCAACAAGTTTTCGCAAGAGTAAACAAGGACAAATACAAAATAATTGGGCTGAAATGTATATACATTGACGGAAAAAAATGGTAACACCAAATAATAATTAATGGAGAGCAAAGACATTTCGGGAATACATTTGTCTGGGCAACAAATTTAAGTGAGAAGCATTGCAATATCAAGGTTAATGTAGGCGCCAATTAAGCCATTGCAAATGTGAAATGCTGGTACATTATCAACCGGTGCAACCTCAACCTACAAGCGCGCCTACATTGTGTTGAACAGGTGCCATATGTCAGTTTGCGGGATGAAGTTTCATGCCTGTTGCACTTGGTCGATCAATATAGGGACTGTTAGTGATGATTTTGGGTGACTCTGGATTTTTCGTCCGATGATGTCCCATATGTGCTCGATTGGAGACAGATCTGGTGATGGAGCAATTCGAGGCAACATGTCAACACTCTGTAGACCATGTTGAGTTGCAACGGCGGTGTGTGGGCGAGAGTTATCCTGTTGGAATACAGTTCATGAACGGCGCCACGACAGGCCGAATCACCATACTGAAGAACAGCTTTGCGGTCAGGGTGCGTGGAATATCCACGAGAGTGCTGCTACTGGCCGGCCGGGGTGACCGAGCGGTTCTAGGCGCTACAGTCTGGAACCGCGCAACCGCTACTGTCGTAGGTTCGAATCCTGCCTTCGGCATGGATGTGTGTGATGTCCTTCGGTTAGTTAGGTTTAAGTAGTTCTAAGTTCCAGGGGACAGATGACCTCAGAAGTTAAGTCCCATAGTGCTCAGAGCCATTTGAAGTGCTCCTACTGTCATTCGAAATCCTACCCCAAACCATAACTGCAAATGTAGGTCCAGTGTGTCTAGAACTCAATTTGGTTGCAGACCTTCGACTGGCTTCCTTCTAACCAATACGCGTTCATCACTGGCACCGAGGCAGAAAACACAACAGACCTCTATCCCCGCACCCCCCCTCCTCCTTTTTCAATGAGCTCTCGCTCGACACCACTGAAGTCGCAAATGGCGTTGGTTTGGGGTCAGAGTAATTCACGTTACATAGCGTCAAGCTCGTAGCTATCATTGAAGTATCCGATTTGTAACAGTTCTTTGTGACTCTGTGATGCCAACTGCTGGTTCCAAACTTCATCTGTGATGGTTGGCATCGGGTCACAGCGCTGTACCCGTACTTTCACCATATCCCACACATTTTCGATTGGCGACAAATCCGGTGATTTGGCTGACATTCTGTGACATCAAAAAGTCACGTGTTTGCACAGGAACATGTGATCGTGCTTTGTCTTGCTGAAAAATGGCTTCATGTGTGTTGTACAGAAAGGATGTGGCCACGGGTCGCAGTATGTCATTAACGTAGGTCACACGCACCAACTGTGATTTGTAGTTGTACTCAATAGCACCTCACACCATAAGACTTGAGCTGGAGCTATATGACTTGTGCAAATGCAGTCACTGTGACCCTGCTGCCCTGTCTGCAGCGAACCAGAATGCAGCCATCATTTTCGAACAAACAGAACCTGGATTCGTCCAAAAACGCTATCTGATACCTTTCCTGTCACCAGTGCTGTCGTTCCATACATCACTGCCGTCCAGCCTGTTTCTGCGCATTCGTCAAAGGTAGGCGGAGGAATGGAAGACGTGTGTGTAACCCATGCTATAACAAACGGCCTGTCACCACTGATAGTTTACGATGTGTTACACTGTTCCTCTGTTGCGCCAGAGCCGAGGAGGATGCAGATCTGTCCTGCAGTGCCGTTGAGATGAGGTGTCGATCTTCTCTGTGGCTGGACTGCGTGGTGCGTCCGGACCCGTCTCGTCGTATTCGACGGCCTTCCGTGAACCATTCTACACACACCCGTTGCATTGCCGAAATACTTCGTCCACACGAGCAGCAATTTCCCGCACCGATGCATCACATTCTCTCATGCCAATAATGCGTCCCCTTTCAAACTCACTGATTCGACGGTACGGTTAGTGCGTCTGCGAGGCATCCTCCACGTCTCCACAAATCACCTCTGATTCAGTACCTTCGGTTTATAGCGGCAACGAGAGCCGCAAGCACATTTTACCGGAAGGTGCTGTTGCGCCGCAATATGGATGCTGACCTTGAACCCGACTGCCGACATGATTCAAATGCTAATCATTTCTGTAGAATATAGTAATGCACATGTCCTGTGAATATGAACGTTCTATCTCTAGTTGTTCAAGGTGTTCTGCTTTTCTAAACACGAGTCTATTGAAGGATACTAAATTTGTCGCCTGTGGAAATACTGAACATATATAATTATCAACAATAATCAAGGTACGTTTAGTGAATTCCTCGATACTTATTGAGTCATAATTCACGTTCCAGGAACTTTATCAACATGAGATACAGGGAAGCGTGAAAACTGACAGGATGGTTGCATCCTGCAACGCGGTCCTTGTGATTCACGAGGACTTTTATAAAACGGAATTTAATGTACAACGCAGCCAGAATACCCAACCATCCCTCACGCTGAGCTTCATCATAGCACGTTAGACTAACTCCCTGATTTTTCAATCAGACGCAGCATTTCACTGCAGAGACAGTCATTCGCCGATAAATGGTTTCAGCAAAGTTTTTCGGGTTTCTTTGGCAGATACCCTATGCAGTGTTGATATCTGTTGGATTACAAAACAGGAAATTTGTGATAAGGTCTTATGGGACCAAACTGCAGAGGTCATCGGTCGCTAAGCCTACACACTACTTAATCTAACTTAAACTAACTTACGCTACGGACAACACCCCGCGCGGCTGTTGGATTACAGGCGCTAACGACGTTCACATTGACAGAGATTCAGTGACAGGTGGACGACGAAGGCATTGAATTCCTTTCTACAAAAAGAGAACTTTAGTCAGAGTTAACAAACATGATTAATTCAATTTAATTTGCTTCGCGTCTGACAGACTATAAGCATAAATGCCACCTAGACCAGTAACTTTTATAGGCATTCAATTAATTTTTTAATTTATCAGCCGGAATTCAGTTACACAGATATTGCTTAAATATTCTGGTTAGATACAGTCTAATATTCAGAGCTCACTCGTAATGAGGTATTTCGAACAGAGTGACCTCCATGTCAACCAGCACGGATTCCGAAAACATCGCTTACCTAAAACCGTACTCGGGCTTTCACACATGACATCCTGAAAACCATTGATCAAAGCAAACAAGCAAATATAGTATTTCTTTTCGTCCGTAAAGCATTTGACCCAGAAATACACCATCGCTTGTAAACGAAGGTACAAACGCATTGGGTATCCAAGCAAATATGTGACTGAACTGAAGATTTCTTGGTGATCAAAGTAGAACTCAGCTGACAGTAGTAGAATTATAGTGCGTCAATGGTACGCCTCTTGTAGAACAAAGCATCATGAACGTTTATTTAACTTGTCTTTGCTGTAAAAGGAGCGAGCACTATATTACTGGTGATATAACAACATACTTTCGGAGAAATATCATACACACACTTCCGACGATAGCATAGGACGATAAGTGAAAGAACTATCGCACAATCAGCTTAACAGCGCATGTCGCAAAGCTGATAACGAGAATAATATACAGAAGGCTGAAAAATAAAACTGAGAATACGTTAGATGGCAATTAGTTTAGCTTCAGAAAAGCGAACAATTAGTTTCACACCCGAGAGGTGGTTCTAAAGTTGCATTTGATAATAGAAGCAAGATCGAAGAAGAACCGGGACACGCTCATAGAATTTTTCGACCTAGAGAAAGCGCTGGACAATGCAAATTGCGGCAAGATGTTCGAAATTCTGATAAAAACAGCAGTAAGCTGCAGGGCAAGATGGGTAATATACAGTGCGCACAGGAACCAAGAAGGAGCAACATACTGGATAACCAAGAACGAAATGCTCGGATTACAAATACGTAAGAAAGGGATGCAGCCTTTCGCCTTTTCAATCTAAACATCAAAGAGGCAATGACGGAAATAAAAGAAAGGTTCAAGGGTGGGATAAAATCCAGGGTGAAAGGATATCAGTTATGAGATCCACTGATGACATGCTGTCCTCAGTAGAAGTGAAGAAGAATTACAGGAGCTGTTGAATGGAATGAACGGTCTAATCGCTACAGAAAATGGATTGAGAGTAAAATGTTCAAATGTGTGTGAAATCTTATGGGACTTAACTGCTAAGGTAATCAGTCCCTAAGCTTACACACTACTTAACCTAAATTATCCTAAGGACAAACACACACACCCGTGCCCAAGGGAGGACTCGAACCTCCGCCGGGACCAGCCGCAAGGTCCATGACTGCAGCGCCTAAACCGTTCGGCTAATCCCGATTGAGAGTAAACCAGAAGAAGATGAAAGTAATGAGAAGCAGCAGAAATGAGAATAGAGTGAAATATAACATCAAAATAGGTGCTCACGACGTAGAAGCAGCTTAGGAATTCTGCTACCTTGGAAGCAAAACAACCCACGATGGACGAAACAAGGAGAGCATAAAAAGCAGACTAGAACAGGCAAAGAGGGCATTCCTGGCCAGAGAATTCTACTGGTATCAAACATAGGCCTTAATTTTGGGAAGAAATTTCTGATAATGTACGTTTGGACTACAGCATTGTATGGCAGTGGAACATGGATAGTAGGAAGACCGGAACAGAAGAGAATGGAAGCGTTTGAGGAGTGCTGCTACAGAACAATACTGAAAATTAGATGGACTGATACGATAAAGAATAAAGAGGTTCTCCGCAGAATCGACGAAGGAAGGAACATATGGGAAACAATGACAAGAAAAATGGACAGAATGGTAGTACACGCTTTAAGATATCAGAGAACAGCTTTCGTGGTACTATAGAGAGGGGTAAATGGGGAAAACGGTAGTGGAAGACAGAGATTGGAATACATCCAGCAAATAATTGAGGAAGTCGTGTGCAAGTGCTACTCTGATATGAAGAGGTCGGCGCAGTAGGAGAATACGTGGAGGGACGCATCAAACCAGTCGGACGACTGATGACCAAAAGAAGAAAAAAACTATAAAATTTCTAAATAATGCAAAGACCGGTAAAGTGTTTTAAATGTACAGAAATGTAAAAACACGCACTTCACGAAACCAAAAAAATATGGCTACATAACCATGAGTGATAGTTGGTATCAGTCAACTGATATCCGTACCTGTATTAACAGTTTGTTGTGATATGAAATGGAATAATTACGTGGCATCCGTCGCACATAAAGCTGATGGTCTACAGAGGAGAATGGTTACAAAATACTCACGCTAGCCATCCCAGAATATTTCTGACGTGCGTAAGGACCACGCCAAATAGCACTGGCGGTGGATACTGATCATATACAAGGAATGGCAGCACAGAAGGTTAGAAATTTGAAACATGGGAGAGAGAGCCACGGAGAACATGATGTGGCAGACGCTTGCAGATTGACGCCAACTATCCCTGCTTAAAATGTTTTAAGAAGTAGCTGACCCGTGCGAATGCGAGGGATCTATTGTACATATTGGTGTATCTTTTCGTAACTGGCGAGAACGTGTTTCCACGTCCACAGGGGGCAGCCGGCATAACGCGGGCTTAGCAGATCAGCCGCGCTCGCCGGTTCAGTCACATGCTGCAGTCAGTTATGCCGTTATAACCGGTGATGGGCTAGGCGTGGTACACTGCCGTATTACTCTTCTTCGTGACCGAGTGGGAAAGTTCTTATTGCGCCTTTCTACTTCCGGTGCGTTTCCTGCTGTCCAGGCCTGACTGTTAACTTGGTAAAGCGTCATAGGACGGAAGTTTGCCTGAGTAGATAAAGTCTTTCACAGGACATCGAAGACTATGGATCAGTTGCTCTTGGACATTCGAAGAGGAAAATTGTTATCTGAGAATTTCATATTAAACTTGTTTCTTTAATCGCCTCGGATCCCATCCGAAATTTGCTCTAAAATTTATCTTTCCTGCTTGTCGTGGTTAATATCTTACCTTTGTGTTCATGAATATCATTTGAATGTTATTGTGAAGGATGACGTTTTATCTAAATTTGCTCTGTACGGCTTAAATTCGTCTGGTTAGATTGCTGACGACTGAGTTCCATGTTTAACGTTTTTAACTTGTTAGCTCAGCTGGTGACCCTTAGCAGCCATTTTTTCTTGAGTTATTCTGACATTTCAGAGACCGTCAAAACAAAATACATTGCTTAACAGCACTTATTTACAGTTACCTTTTATTCATAATTTTCTTCAACTTTTTAAGAGTTTTCAGAGTATATCTGGAATATTAAACTATATGTTGTTTAACCAATTGTCTGGCATTTCCTGTGTTTTTTTAAGCCATATGTTACTAATTGCCTAAATTGGTTTTAATGATTTAAGTGCTCTTTTTAATTGCGTTTCTCTCTCTGTTATAGTTCTGCATCATTTGTTATCCTGCCTAACGTAAAGATTGTTGTTACTATTTCCAGGCTCCAGCTGGCTTGAAAGATGCAATGAATTTTCATGTTGCCTGTTGTAATGCTTATGTCAACGCTAGTGAGCCTGATTTTTACAAATATCCATCTATTTTACTCGAGTATTAACATAATAATATTTCTTTCATTATACTTAAGTAAGAGTTCTTCAAAGTCCTTCATTGCTTATTAATTTCACAAATATTGTTTAGCAAATGAAGTGAACAAATATTATTCTGTTCATTTGGTAAATGTTGATATCTGTGTTCAAGAAGAAAATTGTTTTAGCAAATTCTGTGTTGAGAAACTTTGTTATTTTGCAGAATGACAAGTTAATTTCACTTAATAAAATTGTTTATCCGGCCGCGGTGACCGAGCAGTTCTAGGCGCTTCAGTCCGGAACCGCGCAACTGCTACGGGCATGGATGTATGTGATGTCCTTAGGTTAGTTAGGTTTAAGTAGTTCTAAGTTCTAGGGAACAGATGACCTCAGCTGTTAAGTCCCATAGTGCTCAGAGCCATTTGAACCATTTGAATAAAATTGTTTGCGCAAATATCGTGATTAAGAATTGTGCTTATTCATGGTCTAGCACCTTACCACTCTGCTTGTCTGCTCCCTATCACTAGGATTAAGTGGAAAATCTAGGAATTTACTTCAACACCGTATGCAACATCCATTAATTACGTGAACTCAAAGTGTGAGGGGAGGGTCCTGGCAAAATGTCACCAAATCTCAATTAAAAAGGGAGGAGCAATGAAAATCTCACATCAACATTTTAATTCAGAGAATCTGCACTAACATAATAGACGGTTTTAAAATGCCTTTCTGAATTGAAATGAATGCTTTACAAGTGGGCAGGCCAGACATTAACTGACTTGCAACAAAGGCCGTACAAGTGTCAGATTTCATTCGGGGGTTCCCTGCGATGCCGGTCAATATCACTGCGTGTCAGTCAATGAGTCAGACACGATATTCTGCAAGCATAGAATACTGTTGTTACTGTGCTCAACATTTTTACAATGTGTATGTCAAGTGGCATGCCAATAGGCCGAAACACACATGAGAGCAAGAAGTTAGCCGTTTGTGGAAGTACGCTAAGCTGAAATTCACCGAGAACAGTTCTGTGAGTGGTCACATAAATCAAGAGATTGAAAAAGTGCGAACTCATAAGATTCAAAGGAAGGTACAAGGAATGTTGTTATTTTAATAAATACAATAACCAGCCACTTTATTACGCATTTTTATTTAAGCTAATATGCATTTCGGGCTCTCACCTATCTTCAGTACCATAATACGTATTTGAGTCTTTAGTCAATACATAGTTACAACGTCGACAACAAACTGGATGTTGCAGATTCCCTGAGCAAAATAACCATTTTTCTTAGCTACTATGCTTGTATAATAACGATGAATTGCTATTTAGGTGTACTTCCTTTCTACTCTGCTTGTTGTTGTTCTGATTGCCGTCCTTATGGGTATGGAATAAACACTTCTTTACTGCATTTTGTACAAAAACAGCCCAGTACTCGCTATGTTGGCGACTGACACCGTTGTTTACATCCGAAAGCACATCTCTGATGAAAGATTACATTTTTCCTACAGGTTCTGCCATAGTGAAAGTTAGTTATACTTTGCTTACATTTCCGATATGACTAAAAAAGAACTGAAATTGTACATGTTACCTCGAACTGCGGGCAAGCGCATCCAAACATCGTCATTTATATATGAAGGCAAAAGACAACGCTCTGGCTGTAGAAAACTTATTAAACCACGACCAGTTCGACGCCAGTTTTGGCTCATCCTCAGGTGATATAAATTGCGTGTACAACATTATTTTCGCTTTTCCGTAGCCTATTCCCGTCCTTCAAGTCACTGACAAATTAAAACCGGCTAGAAGTCTTAACTAGTACCCGTGGTCTAAGGGCAAGTCCGGCTTTCGCCGCCGTGCAGTGCGGACGTGTTGTTGTTTCCGCCTGCGGAGCGCGCGCGCTCGCTGTTGTTTACATTTCCGCGGCCGTCAATTACGTGTCGCTTACGTGCATTAGAACCATGACCAACCGTTTTAGAAAATCGACATTACGATTCACCTCTGCAACGACTACGCATGACCAAAGGCCTTGAAAGTGGAACGCTTCCTACGCGACGTTGCTAAGATCCCAGCTTCCGACATCTTGGGCATGCATTTGTCCATATTAAGCAGTACGGTGTACGTCAAAGTCGTCAGTGACGCGGTATGCGAAAGAATACTTCGTGACACTAACCATGGATTACGCTTTTGCCACGCCGACGGCAATGTCGGAGCGGTCACTGTCGACCACGCCGGCTTAGGAATGCGCACCATACGAGTTTTCGAACTCCCGTTCGAGCTCCCGGCGGAAGACGTTATCGCGGCTTTCCGCCCATATGGCACTGTACATGGCCACACTGCCGAACGCTGGGCGCAATTCCAAACGTACCCCGTTCTTAACGGTGTACGGCAGATCACCATCGATCTCCATCGCCACGTGCCATCTTACCTGCAAATTAGCGGGTGCCGCGCGGTTGTCATATACGACGGCCAACCCAAGACCTGTTTCGGGTGCGGCAAAGAAGGCCACCTCAGATCTGAGTGTCTTCCACGACGAATCACCCAATTGCCAGCCGCCACTGGCACCTCCGGCTCCGACGACGGTTTTACCGATCACCTACGCATCGGCGCTCTCTTCTCCTCCCACCGGCTGCCGCCTGTCGGACCATGTACCGGTGACTCTTCCAGCTGCTACGGATACCGCCGGGGCCGGCACGTCGCGCTCAAAGCCTGGTGCTACTCCGGCGCCACTACCAGCAGCGACGACTTCCGACCCCAACCCGCCCGACCATATGGACGCCCCTTCACTTGACGTTCCCGCGACGACCTTCTTCTCAGAGCGACGCGACTCCCTTCCGTCTTCCGACACGGAGGGACGAACCCGCAAACAACGTTCACCTAAGAGGCGCAAGAGGAGGCGCCGTACGGTCTCGGAACGAGACGGATCACCTCCCCCTGCTGCTCCAGAGGCCGTCCGACCCGACGAGGCCTCGGAGAACCTGCACGACGATACGAATGACGACAACATGACGCCGACTGGGGCTGTGTCGATGCCTACTCTACTGGCTCGCCCAGGTGCTCCTGAACCAATGGACTCCACCGCTGCGTCTGCCGCCGAGACGCCCCTACGACCGACGTGGAACGTACGACCATCACAACGACAGCGCCTTCAATGGTGTGGAGTGAGGACGTCGATGAGGACCCGGACTACACGCTGGGGACAGATTTACCCCAAACGGAAGCACCTTTACGCCGCTGATAACGCCGTCAGGTGGCGCACGGCACGACTTGCCGTTGCCTCGCCCCTCTTCATCCTCCGCCGGTGGAGTTCCCCTCCACGGCGGGGTACGGCTCCAAACCTACCGAATAGCGACGATCAATACTAACTCCATTAGCTCACCCGTGAAACTTCAACTGCTGCGAGAGATGATATGGGCGTCGGACGTCGATATCGCACTACTACAGGAAGTACACTTGGCCACACTTCCAGACGTCCTTCTCCTGGTGACCACCTGGGACGCGGCGTCGCCATCTACGCCAGAGAAGGCATTCCAGTGACCGATATCACATACCTTCCATCCGCCAGAGGCATGGCCGTCACCGTCATGGGGACGCGTATCGTCAACATTTACGCTCCGTCAGGCTCCACCCGCAGACGCGACAGGACACTCTTCTATTCAGAAGAAATCGCTCCTTTGTTTCTTGGACGCTGCGACCATTACTTGCTTGGGGGTGATTTTAATTGTGTCTTGCACCCCAAAGATCAAGTGCCCCACTACAACACCTGTCAAGAACTGCGTCTTGTCGTCCGCGATCTGTTGCTCCGCGACACTTGGGAAGTTCGGCACGGCGACGCGCCTGGATATACTTACCAGACGAGTCACTCCGCGAGCCGCCTTGATAGGATTTACGTCTCTCGTGAACTCACACCTGCAGTCCAAGGTGCAGAACTTTGGCCCCTGGCCTTTTCGGACCACTGTGCCTACATCTGCAACATTCTCTTCCCCAAGCAAGTGGTCTGGCGTAGTCGTGCACCGTGGAATCTAAACACCATTCATGATCCCGAATGTCTTCAACGTGTTACCGAGACATGGGCCACCTGTGAACGTCGCTTACCTACATACTGCACGACCTTGACCTGGTGGCTGGAATGTGCCAAACCTGCCATTCGACGTACTTTGATTCAGTATGGAAAGGAAGTAGCTGCGTGGCGCCGGCACACTACCGACTATTTCAACGCCGTTCTCCGCGACCTGGACGCCCAACCGCCCACCCCCGACACCTAGAGAGAATGCAG
This sequence comes from Schistocerca serialis cubense, assembly GCF_023864345.2. NCBI lineage: Eukaryota > Metazoa > Arthropoda > Insecta > Orthoptera > Acrididae > Schistocerca > Schistocerca serialis. The sequence goes on from NC_064641.1 coordinate 554,187,042, forward strand.
CAGGATTAAGGCGCAAATTATAACGTTGACACGCCGTAGACTGCAGGGGGCTATAGTGCGCACGCGATGTCAAGATTCGGCGGAACAAGAACATCCCACCATGCATCATATCGCCTCCGATAGGAAACATCGACGACAACAACTCATCACCGAGATCAACACCTGTCACGGCCAGCACGTTACTTGCCAAGCTGAAATCGTCAGTGCCTTTGTCGACCACTACCGCACAATGTACCAGGAGGAGACTACCGACAACCACGCTGAGGAGTCTGTGTTACCACACGTAACTCGCACCCTCACCAACGACGAAGCGGACGAGATGATGGAGCCAATTACGCGTGACGAAGTCCATGATGCAATCAAAAAAGGCGCTCTGAACAAGTCACCTGGTGTCGACGGATTGCCGATAGAATTTTATCGCGCTTTCCTCACACTAATGGCGTCACGGTGGAGAACGATGTTTCATGAACTGCTGACGATGGGGGACGCCGTACCGCCGTCCTTCGTCACGGGAATTATTATACCCATCCACAAACCGACACCAGGTGTGACGACAGCACATTACCGTCCCCTGACTCTGCTTAACGCAGACTATAAAAATTTTACACGCCTACTGGCAACGCGATGCCGCAAGGTCCTGCCTAGCATTCTATCCCCGGAACAGACAACTCCGGGCGGCTCAGTTAATATACAAACGGCCACAGGAGAATGTCGCGATTTAATTGCACTGGCAGCGGCGTGCAGACTCCGCGCCGCAGTGGTTGCCATTGATTTTGACAGCGCATTCGACAAAGTGCGGCATCCTTTTCTGTTCTCAGTGATGAACCGCATGGATTTTCCACCAGCCTTTATCGACGTTATCCGGCACCTGTACGGCACCGCCGAATCGCTGATTCAGGTTAATGGCCGTGTGGCGGGACCAGTGGCGATCCGGCGTTCCGTACGGCAAGGCTGCCCACTTTCGACCCTACTCTATGCCATAAGCCTGGAGCCACTCATCGGGAGTCTGACGAGCCACCTTTCTGGTCTCACTTTGCGACAGCACAGTTTTCGATGTCGTGCGTATGCGGACGACCTCCTCCTCTTGATCCGCTCACGGAGTGAAACACACACGGTACTTGATTTGATATCAGCATACGGCACTGCAGCGGGCAGTAACATGAATGTGGCTAAATCTGCGGCGATGCCCATTGGACGCGGCCTCTCACACGACGACTTAGCACCTCTCCCGCGTGTACAAAAACTACCATACCTCGGTATCATTTTCACCTCCACCGTGCGCCGCTCCGCTGCCATCATTTTCGGCGTGCACTCCAAACTATCTGCACGACGGTGCGACAAAATCTTCTCCGACGACTCGATTCTTTACAACGTGTCCCATACCTCAATCAACATGTGGCGTCCAGAATGGTCCACATCACACAGGTCCTCCCGCTGCCATCAACAATTGGACGCAGCCTCCAGGCTGCCTGCGGATACTTCCTTACGGCCGGTACGCTATTTAAGGTCCGCTACGACACGCTCACCCTTCCCACGCGAGCGGGAGGCCTCGGCCTTGTCAATGTGCGACTCCGAGTGGCGTCCTTGTACATGTCCACCATGCACAAGCAGTGGCACGGGGGCACCTCTCTTACGCGCAGATTGCTGGAAATTCTTGTGCCCGCGACTATAACACCACCAGTACCAGTCGGACACATCACGCACCATCTGACGCACATTTCTGATTTCATCGTCGACTTCAGTTATGCTCACACACACTTACCGACCACGCGTTCTCCACGACCTAAAGATTTTAACATCCCACTGCTTCGTTCCATATCCAGCAACAATATCGAACTCAGACATCCGTCCAAGCGGTGGCCCAGGGTTTGGCGTCATATCCACCAGCCTTTTCTTCCCTCCAACGTCCGGGCAACATGGTACCACGTCGCAAATGAAAAATTCGCCACAAATCATCGCCTTCACGCCATCGGACTAATGGACTCACCACTTTGTTCCATTTGCCACCTCGTGGATGACGATGTCCATCAACTGAATTGTGCTGCCACCAGTGACGTCTGGAAACTAGCCCGACAGTTCGTTGCCTGTTATCTCCACGTTCCGCCGGACTCGATTGACCCATGGACTTTTATCCATCCTGAGAATACTTATTTCCCCGCCGCCAAAAATCATGCGATTGTATGGGTCAAGGGATGGACGATCACCTACATGTATAACGATGGCGACAAATAACGCCTTGATTTCTGGCAGTACTTACAAACCGCCCACAGTCAAGTCGAACACCGTCCGCGCTACCGCGCCTTCTTCGCCAATTACCTACATGCGATCTTTACGTCACCGACGGGCAGTTGGATGGTGACACACGCCGACAACATTCTCCCCCCCCCCCCCCCCTGCTGACATCTGAGACTCCCCGCGCTACTTTCTATATTGTAACCCACAGTGGAGTAGGCGCATGGACACGCGCCTCATTTCTTTTATGAAATATACCAGAACACACTGGTTATTCCCTCACTCCAGTGTATATTTCTTCACACCTCTTAGCTTACATCAGTATTATTATTCATTTTTTCCTACACCTTGTTCATAAAAACAAAAAAAAATTGCTCGCCTTGTACGAGTATAATGTCTTGTGTTATTTTCGCCGGAAGGATGGTATTTCTCTTGTATTTCAGTTTGTACCAATAAAGATCTTTTGTTAATTTCCCTGTTCCTGTTAAAAAAAAAGGGGGGGGTAGCGTCTTTGATTCATAATCAAAAAGTCTTCGGTCCCGGGTTCGATACCCGCCACTGCCTAAATTTTGATAAATAATCAGCATTGGCGGCCGAAGACTTCCGGCATAAGAAGTCAGCCTCATTCTGCCGACGGCCTTGTCAAAGAGGGCGGAGGAGCGGATAGAGGTTCAGGGCACTCTCTTGTCCTAGGGGTGGGAAATTGCCCCTAAAGGCGGAAGAATCAGCAATGTTCAACGACATGAGGATGCAGAAGACAATGGAAACCACTGCATTAAAGACACGTAACGTGTATCCACAGGACATGTAGCCTGTAATTGAAGAAGTGTCATGATGATCTCTCCATTGGCAAAAGATTCCGGAATAGTCCCCCATTCGGATCTCCGGGAGGGGACTGCCAAGGGGGAGGTTACCATGAGAAAAAGATTGAATAATCTACGAAAGGATAACGTTCTACGAGTCGGGGCGTGGAATGTCAGAAGCTTGAACGTGGTAGGGAAACTAGAAAATCTGAAAACGGAAATGCAAAGGCTCAATCTAGATATAGTAGGGGTCAGTGAAGTGAAGTGGAAGGAAGACAAGGATTTCTGGTCAGATGAGTATCGGGTAATATCAACAGCAGCAGAAAACGGTAAAACAGGTGTAGGATTCGTTATGAATAGGAAGGTAGGGCAGAGGGTGTGTTACTGTGAACAGTTCAATGACCGGGTTGTTCTAATCAGAATCGACAGCAGACCAACACCGACAACGATAGTTCAGGTAAACATGCCGACGTCGCAAGCTGAAGATGAACAGATAGAGAAAGTGTATGAGGATATTGAAAGGGTAATGCAGTATGTAAAGGGAGACAAAAATCTAATAGTCATGGGCGACTGGAATGCAGTTGGAAGGAGTAGAAGGAAAGGTTACAGGAGAATATGGGCTTGGGACGAGGAATGAAAGAGGAGAAAGACTAATTGAGTTCTGTAACAAGTTTCAGCTAGTAATACCGAATACCCTCTTCAAGAATCACAAGAGGAGGAGGTATACTTGGAAAAGGCCGGGAGATACGGGAAGATTTCAATTAGATTACATCATGGTCAGACAGAGATTCCGAAATCAGATACTGGATTGTAAGGCATACCCAGGAGCAGATATAGACTCAGATCACAATATAGTAGTGATGAAGAGTAGGCTGAAGTTCAAGACGTTAGTCAGGAAGAATCAATACGCAAAGAAGTGGGATACGGAAGTACTAAGGAATGACGAGATACGTTTGAAGTTCTCTAACGCTATAGATACAGCAATAAGGAATAGCGCAGTAGGCAATACAGTTGAAGAGGAATGGACATCTCTAAAAAGGGCCATCACAGAAGTTGGGAAGGAAAACATAGGTACAAAGAAGGTAGCTGCGAAGAAACCATGGGTAACAGAAGAAATACTTCAGTTGATTGATGAAAGGAGGAAGTACAAACATGTTCCGGGAAAACCAGGAATACGGAAATACAAGTCGCTGAGGAATGAAATAAATAGGAAGTGCAGGGAAGCTAAGACGAAATGTCTGCAGGAATAATGTGAAGACATCGAAAAAGATATGATTGTCGGAAGGACAGACTCAGCATACAGGAAAGTCAAAACAACCTTTGGTGACATTAAAAGCAACGGTGGTAACATTAAGAGTGCAACGGGAATTCCACTGTTAAATGCAGAGGAGAGAGCAGATATGTGGAAAGAATACATTGAAAGCCTCTATGAGGGTGAAGATTTGTCTGATGTGATAGAAGAAGAAAAAAGAGTCGATTTAGAAGAGATAGGGGATCCAGTATTAGAATCGGAATTTCAAAGAGCTTTGGAGGACTTACGGTCAAATAAGGTAGAAGGGATAGATAACATTCCATCAGAATTTCTAAAATCATTGGGGGAAGTGGCAACAAAACAACTATTCACGTTGGTGTGTAGAATATATGAGTTTGGCGATATACCATCTGACTTTCGGAAAAGCATCATCCACACAATTCCGAAGACGGCAAGAGCTGAAAAGTGCTAGAATTATCGCACAATCAGCTTAACAGCTCATGCATCGAAGCTGCTTACAAGAATAATATACAGAAGAATGGAAAAGAAAATTGAGAATGCGCTAGGTGACGATCAGTTTGGCTTTAGGAAAAGTAAAGGGACGAGAGAGGCAATTCTGACGTTACGGCTAATAATGGAAGCAAGGCTAAAGAAAAATCAAGACACTTTCATAGGATTCGTCGACCTGGAAAAAGCGTTCGACAATATAAAATGGTGCAAGCTGTTCCAGATTCTGAAAAAAGTAGGGGTAAGCTATAGGGAGAGACGGGTCAAATACAATATGTACAACAACCAAGAGGGAATAATAAGAGTGGACGATCAAGAACGAAGTGCTCGTATTAAGAAGGGTGTAAGATAAGGCTGTAGCCTTTCGCCCCTACTCTTCAATCTGTACATCGAGGAAGCAATGATGGAAATAAAAGAAAGGTTCAGGAGTGGAATTAAAATACAAGGTGAAAGGCTATCAATGATACGATTCGCTGATGACATTGCTATCCTGAGTGAAAGTGAAGAAGAATTAAATGATCTGCTGAACGGAATGAACAGTCTAATGAGTACACAGTATGGTTTGAGAGTAAATCGGAGAAAGACGAAGGTAATGAGAAGTAGTAGAAATGAGAACAGCGAGAAACTTAACATCAGGATTGATGGTCACGAAGTCAATGAGGTTAAGGAATTCTGCTACCTAGGCAGTAAAATAACCAAGGACGGACGGAGCAAGGAGGACATCAAAAGCAGACTCGCTATGGCAAAAAAGGCATTTCTGGCCAAGAGAAGTCTACTAATATCAAATACCGGCCTTAATATGAGGAAGAAATTTCTGAGGATGTTCGTCTGGAGTACAGCATTGTATGGTAGTGAAACATGGACTGTGGGAAAACCGGAACAGAAGAGAATCGAAGCATTTGAGATGTGGTGCTATAGACGAATGTTGAAAATTAGGTGGACTGATAAGGTAAGGAATGAGGAGGTTTTACGCAGAATCGGAGAGGAAAGGAATATGTGGAAAACACTGATAAGGAGAAGGGACAGGATGATAGGACATCTGCTAAGACATGAGGGAATGACTTCCATGGTACTAGAGGGAGCTGTAGAGGGCAAAAACTGTAGAGGAAGACAAAGATTGGAATACGTCAAGCAAATAATTGAGGACGTAGGTTGCAAGTGCTAATCGGAGATGAAGAGGTTAGCACAGGAAAGGAATTCGTGGCGAGCCGCATCAAACCAGTCAGTAGACTGAATACCAAAAAAAAAAAAAAAAGAAGTGTTGGGTATAGTGCAATAGCCAGTTCAGTGTTCCTTACGACTTCGCCCGCATCGCCTGCAGCTGATATTATGGGGCACCCATATTTTTGTCAATTTGACAAACGCTTCTGGCGGGCTTGAATTTATCAGCGACACGAAGGACGGGAAGAGGCACCAAAAAAATGAGAACTGAAATTGTTTAACATGAATGTGCTGAGCTCTCCATATAAATCTCTGTAACATCCCCACAAAATTCCATTCACATTTTAGTGTAACCTCAAAACAGAAAAATTGCTAAACCTCTCAACAGTAAAAATATAATTATGTCGTTCACATTCAGTGTAACGTCCCAACAAAAAAATAAATTCAGTAACCTGGTGATAATACAATGTAACTAATCTCTCAATTAAATTGTCGCTCACTTATAATTTTTCAATAATTGACTGTGCATTTAACCTGGTAAATTTTGGTCATCAGCAGTGCTGCGTCATGGCCCTGAAAGATCATTCTGAATAAAAAAAAAAGAAAAATTCTTACCTCAATGAAGTCGCCGGATAACGCATATATATCTGCTCTTACAATAAATTTTTCTGGCACAGCCCTGTGCAATGCTGGCCGATAGATCTATCATTTATGAAAGGAAACAACTGGTTTTTCTTTTGCAATAATCGGGATGATCATGGATTCCAGAAATTAGTAAATTCTTTAAATTGAAATGAATGGTTGTTAAAAGTTACTTTTTATGAGAAAGATTATTATTAGGACATTTTTTAAAACATTTACATGGGATTTGAGATAACATTACTAGATATGCGGGAGGCTGCTTTTTACCTTATACAATTATGCTCAGGCTCCGGCATCGCTGCACCACGACCGGCCCAGCCAACACGTTACACCAGACCAGACTGCTCGCTAGCAAAAACTTACTGCTACTGCTACACAGTTCCTACTGCAGCCAACACTGCTCTCTGGTCTGTGATTCTCTTATACCTCACATATCGCATGCAGCGCGTGAGCAATACATCGAAATTACATCTGCTCGGACCTCTTACAACTCCTTAACTAAATAAGTGGCTTTAGATTATATGGTATATTATAAACAATAAAACTAATATAGTACATTTTATACAGGAGAATTAATACTACCTTAATTTTTTTCCTCTGACAATGTTGTCTTTCATCTGCAAACTAAGTAAAGGTTCAGTGACATTTAATGTATATAGTGCACCAATAAAAGGTCAGTTTTTTAGGGATCCGTCAGATCAGGTAATACTATATTCGTGGAGCATTTCTTCCGTCCTCTGTCTGTCTGTTTGCCCATCCAAATACTAGTCGGGGTTGGCATGTTTAAAATAATGTTTTTAATCACGTATTGAAAACACTTTTCAAACACTTTATCAATGAAACATGGTTTTATTAAAATGTTTTCATCAATGTTTGAAGGAAATTTTTAAAAATCATTTTTACGTATTTTTACCCGATTATTTAGGGGGAAATTGGGATGGGGCGGGCCATCACATCTCACCAAGGGCCCAGAGTCCATATTTTAAACAAAAATCCTCACATAGTTAATGGAGATCCCTCTATGTACCACTGCGAAGACAATGATTACAGCAGGCAAAGATGCTTTCAAGTAGTCATTCTTGCCACAATCCACGTCCGAACTGAATTAGAAGAACAGTGGTTCGCGAAGTATGGATATAGATGTAGATGCAACGTAGTATGAGAAATCCATTTAAAGTTTGGAATGAGATACGCCCGGTTCACATAGTCAACAGTGCCACAGCAGCTTCATCAGCAGTGTCCGAAGCGACGACTTACCGGCCCTGGGGGTGACCGCGCCGTGCAGCTACCGGCGGGAGCGCTGCTTCCCATCTTGGATGGTCGGCGAGGCGGCAGCGGCGCCATCGCGGGGCTCTGCGGCCGGCGCGCAAGCCAACACGCGCCATTCTTCTCCTCCTCTATTCCGCTCGAACCACATACTTTATTATTCCTATTCTTGCGGAGCAAGTTTCGTTAGTGGCTGCGCCCGGCCGGGTGGGGAGATCTTCATTGCCGGAAAGTTGTTAAAGATTTGTTACCTAATTAGCCGGGAACACCACCCGTGAGGAGCAACGGGGAGCGGGGAATGAGGGCGCCACGGGAGGAGGGGGGGGGGAGGGGAGGGGGTGTTGCAGCGGAGGGAGAAGCCGTGAGCTCCCGGACTGCTGAAGCAATTAAAGGAAATGTTTAATTTATGCAAATGAGTTTAGAATCACGAGACTTTGTTAACTAGGTTGAAAAGGGTGGAGCAAGAAGAGGAGGAGGAGGAGGAGGAGGAACAGGACACGGCGCGACGAGGGGGTGCGGGGTGTGGGGGAGGCGGTCGGAAAGGTGGGACAGACGCAGAGGTATTAGGGCCTCCAGGAGGTGGCGAATTAGCCTCTGTTTACTGCGCCGCGCGTACAGCGTCTGCTCCGTCCTAAAATTCCCTTTGTCGCGCTCGTCTCTCAGAGCGACGTTGCGAAAGAATCGACAACACGCCCCCCTCTACTCTTTGCTAATTTCGTTGGGAGGGAACGCCACCCATCTTGCCAAGTTTGCATAGGGACCGATGCGGCCGGTGGATCTGCGTGCGAGTCAAGTTTAGTCTTCTTCCTGATACAAGCTGTTTCCCTGATTCTGGTCAAAATCTACAGCCAAGAACGGTATGATTCGATCAATTGCGTGTTGAGCGAGATGGAGAGTGGCTATCACTACAGAAAATTTTTGTTCTGCTGCAACTGCCACACTAGGGAATGACAAATAGCCTTTGTTTTACGAATGTGCAATCCGACGTCTCTGGAAAATTTTGTTCTGATGCAAATGCCACACTAGGGAATGACAAATAGCCTTTCTTTTACGAATATGCAATCCGAAATCTCTGGAAAATTTTTCCATCTCAAATTAAACAACACTGCTGCAAAATATTTGCTTTTGTAATGTAGCTCACTAAGGGACAAGTGGTAAAAACTCTAGACGATGATGATATTGGTTTGTGGAGCGCTAAACATCGTGGTCATCAGCGCCCGTACAAGTTCCAATCTTTCCATTTCCAGTCTCACCACTACCCGAACGATGATGAGGACAACACAACCACCCAGTCCCCACTGGGAATCAAACACGGGACCCCGTGATCTGCATGCAGCAATGCTAGCCACTACACCAAGAGCTGCGCACTCTAGACGAGTGGATCTAGCTATGAATGCTGATGGACGAAACAGTTGTGACCACTTGCTCAATAGCTTGCTGGTCTAATTTGGAAACACAACTATACATACATCAAAAAAAGTTTCCCATAACTCCTGAAGACAGACGTTGACTGTGGACATTGAATCACAGACGCAGTCCCTTTGACTGTTCAGAGATGTCACTAAACCCGGCCCAAAGATGTAAACAACCATGCATGAGCAGTGCCTATTGGACGGAGGGTGGGGGGGGGGGGGGGGCTAGGAAGGAGGTACACGGCTCGTGTTGTCTGTAGTTCAACCATGCCTAGACGGCGGGTCGATCGCGTCCGAATTGTTACTTTGTGCCAGGAAGGGCTCTCAACAAGGGAAGTGTCCAGGCGTCTCGGAATTAACCAAAGTGATGTTGTTCGGACATGGAGGAGATACAGAGAGACAGGAACTATCGATGACATGCCTCGCTCAGGTCGCCCAGGATCTACTACTGCAGTGGATGACCGACCTAGTGTTCGACCGATTTCTTATGAATCATTAGATATTTCTACTTAAATGTCAATTAATTACATTATCATAGAACAATAAATATACTTTTTGTTATTAACGTCATATTAGTATGGAAAAGGATATTCCTCTGGATTACGATTACACAATACATTTGAAAAAAGGAAAAATCTTAAATATTTCACAATAAGGTTGCATAAAAATTTGCGTTACTGTAAATTAACCAGGTTTTAATAATGGTGTACTTTAAAACGTTACTGTGTGTGTAGTGTATTATTATGGGTCTTTTATTTTTCATAACAGCTTTCTATTTAAACCTTCATATGCTGAAATGACGAGTGACTTGATTGAGAGTTGGTTGAGGTGACGAAGAAAAATTTCGTCGCAATGGGACGGCGGCAGGCGGGGACTGTCAGGAACAGCTCTCGCCCCCCGTATGCAAGTATTAGGTCCGGATGGACCTTCTGTGATTCACCGACGGCAGCTGGCTGCGACTTTCATTCTCCCTTCCTCTCAGGCAGGAGCACTTGCTTTTCTGTGGATCGCGGCCCGTTATGGATGGATGGCAGCTCGATGTAGGTGGTCATGAAAAAAAAACAAAGTACATGTTGTAATAGCTGTATTTGTAGATGCTAGCTTATCGCCCTTTAAGGTAAGTTGTTTTATTAGGCAGGTGCCGAGTCCTGAATCTTGCCGTTCTTTCATAATATTTCACTGTACGCGGAGCGCGCTTAATAGCCGTTGCCTGCGAAGTCTCTCTACAGGCGATTCGGCTAACATAGCTGGCTTTTCACGGCGCTGCGTAAACTTTTTCAACAATGCTTCAGACGACGCTAGCGGCGACTGGCGAGGAAATGTTCATGCCAATGCAAGAACGTTGACTCAATGTTCCGACAACGCACACGAAGCATAGTCTTTAACAAGTCTATCAGATTTTCAGTTCCCTGGCGGATTCTGTCCTATTGATCTCACTTGTTTTCGGTTTTGGTTGCAGTAAAGCACAAAATTCAGAGATCACTTTCTGTCTGGTAGCAGTTTATGGTCACTGAATGAAGCATTTCACACGCAGTGGTGTATGGGGAAATGTCACCACTTGTCATATCTGACGTGGTATCACTGTTCTTTAAATAAGATTATTTTACACACAGTTCGTTGCGACAACCTTCGGTTTTTATATATGTTCCAGTAAATCACAACATTGTTCAGTGAAAAATACGATGACGCTTTATTTCAAAAGTCTCAGTCAACGTATTCACCGTGGACAAGTTTTATAATTACAATATCTAAGCAATCTTTCAAATATAGTTCCGTGAAAGTTCATTGCTGTGTACATTTATTTATAGTCGCGTTGGAGGTCCATATACTGAATTTCACAGTAACGGCCACTGACCAGAAGATCATCATTACTGTCCATAAAGAATTACAATGAAATTAGAAGTATAAACTACCCAAAATTCAGTTACTCGTAATCATTTACATATTCACAGGAAAGAAAGCATAACTTCTTTTCTCATTCAAATGATACTCGTTGCTCGGCCAGGTAGAGAAAATCTCGCTATTCTGTGTCCTCCTTACGATTTTAAAATTGCAACGAAATTTAGCCAAAAGGCTACCACATATACATCAGAAGGATGTGCAATCTAATGGTTTAAGCAAGGTAACAACACCTTTGGTTCTCAGTGTTTTGTAACATACATTGCAAATAACACATTAGCACAAAAATCGAAATTATATCGTAAATAATTGCAAAAATGGAATTTACTATTCATCAAGCGATTCAAAGTTTGTGTTTACTCATTGACTTTGTAAAGAAAGTCCAAAAAGTTTTTTCAACTTTATTTATGACATGACTAGTTATTCATATCCTTCGAAGCAATAAATAACGTTGGAAAAAGTTCTGTTTCAAAAATTATCCTCTATTATTGGAAGAAGTTATCTACTTAACTAATTCAGAAGGAAAAACTTATAAGCTAAATACTAAAAAAAAAAAAATCGCATTTGTTGTACATACATCATGAAATCTATACACAGGTCACATATATATGGTAAGGTTGTTCACATACAAATACTTGCAATCCTTAAATAAAGGTCATTACTTCAAGTGGGCAAGTAGCGTTTTGTCTACTAATGTTTGATCATTCATAATACTTTTTTAAATCTACCTGGTTGTACAGTCCCTTGACTTTGTCACTGTACGGTATTTTCAATAAATAGCTTCCTTCATGAGGAATTTCTGCTATTACGAAAGGTCTAATGTATAGTCTCTGCCATTTTTTATTCAGTTTCTTAAAGAATGACGATTTACGATGATTCTTAACTAGAACTTTCTCACCAATTTGGAATTCGATAACACTGTGCACACACGAATCGTGATATTTCTTACGTTGTATGGCATGTTTTTGTAAGTTTTTCAAAGCTTGACTAATTTTATCTTCATAAGATACCCTTGGATGGTGAATTATTGGTAAAGGTTTTATCCAGTTCTCGTCTCTATGTTCACTAAGCATTAATTCAGGTGGCGTAAAATGTGTCGATGAGTGTGGTATGTTATTATATATTTGCTCAAAGGGTTTTACGTGATCTATCCATTTCGCCTGTTGATGAGGGACCTAGGTTCTTATATATCTGTTAAATTCTTGGAAAATTCTTTTCATTGGGTTGGGTTGTGGGTGGTGAAGGATATAAGGATATGATTAATTCCGTTTTCCAGTAGAACGACGTAAAATATATGGCATTATCAGAAACTATGGTGTTGGGTTTGCCAACATTGGGAATGTAATCATTTGCTATTTTTCTGCTGATCATCTTCGAGGTTGAAGTTCGAACATGATACAGTTTTAAATATCTTGAATAAATATCATATAAATCAATAAGATATTTAACACCTCCCCTACCAGTTGGCAGAGGGCCTGTAACTTCGAGCGAGACGGTTTGTAATGGTTTAGTTGGTAGGATGGGTTGCAATAACATCTGATTTCAAATGTTGCTTGGTGTGCACTTTTGACGTGTAGTACATTTTTTCGAAACGTCCAAGGCAACACGATGTAATTTTGGGTAATAACAATAAATCTGGAGCTTTCTCGCACACTTTTCGGCTCCGTAATGTCCTCAGATGTGAGTACACCAAATTAGATCTACTATATGACTGTCGGGTATACAGATACACCAGTTATTAGAATTTTCATCATTGCAGTGATAAAGGAAGTCATTTTGTACAGAGAAGTGGTTATTGAAATCATTATTTGGAGTTTGTTGAAAAGTTAGCTGTATCTCTCCCCACTGGGGGTCGGAATCCTGTAATGTTCTTATATTTTTACATAGATGGAGAAACCGGTTTTGATAACGTTTCGCGTCTATTTTTAAGATTCTAAATTCCTCAGCTTTTTCAATCCAGTTGGAAAATTCAGTGAGGCATTGTAGGAGTCTTGACAAAGCATCTGTAATCACGTTTTCGTTGCCCTTAACATACTCCTGTAAAACTAGTGCCCACCGTGCGAGTCATGCGTGTAACAATCTACATAATAGCAGAAAGCTAAGGGCCTGATTGTCGCAATATATTCGTATACGTTTCCCGTATTCGTTATAGTGAAACTTCTTTAAGACCCATACAACAGCAAGAGTCTCAAGTTCAGTTACCATGTATGCCCTTTCGCATGCTGACGAAGTTCTTCTCGCAAATGCAATTATTTTTATATCGGTCTTTTCTTCGGTTTTAGAGGTTTGGAACAGACACGACCCCAAACCGCAAAAAGAAGCGTCAGTTGCAAAGCAAAAATCCTGAAGCAATTCCGGATGATACAATAACTTTGCATTTACAAGTGCTGCTTTTATCTTCTCGAATGCAGTTTGACTTTGATCATTCCAGATCCTAGCATTATGCTTCCGTAGAAATGATAAAAGATTTTCATCGTTCAATAATTGATTGGGTATGAAACGTCAGTAAAACGAAACGGTTCCGAGAAAAGACTTTAGCTGTTTTTTGGTTGTTGGCACAGCGAGGCGTTCAATAGCATCTATTTTCCTGGCTCAGGTATTATTCCTTCGGGCGAGATAATGAGCCCGAGAAATTTTATCTCCGACCGCCCAAATTTGGATTTGGCTAGGTTGACAGTTATTCCTGCTTCGTTGAATTTTCGGAAAATTGTCTGCAGTATCTCAAAATGTTCATACCATGTAACAGTGGCCATTAACAAATCGTCTACATACGCTCCTTGGCGAGTAGCGCTGGGCCCAGAACCTTGTCTAACGCTGTAATGAAATCTCCCGCGCAGACATTCAAGCCAAAGGGCAGAACGCGGAACTGATAACTGCGTCCGCAAAAATGAATCCTATGTATTTTCTTGACTTTTCAATCAATAGGATTTGCCAGTACGATAATCAGAGGTCAAGGCTTGAGAGGAAATAAGTGCCATGAAAACGTTGCCAAAGTTCTTCTAAATTTTGCGGTCTGGTTTGGACTGGTATGATAATTTTGTTTATGTTCCGGGCATCAAGCACTAACCTTACCTTTCTCCCCGGTTTGGATATCGTTAAAAGGGAACTAGAATGTGGGGAGTCCGATGCTTCGATCATTCCCCAGTCTAACAATTTACGTATTTACGTCTTTACAGCTTCCTTTTTACTCCACGGCACGGCATATGATGTCCTACAAAAAGTTTCGTACGGGGCAACCTCCATATTATACACAAAATCCTTTATGATGCCAGGTTTATTAGTAAATATTGGCATATAATTTTCAACGAGATTTGCAAGTCCTACCTTCTGTGTTTGGTTCAGATAGGTCGACTCTGATACTTTTGCTGCAATTGATGCTGAATTGTTAACCACTGCTGCGTTATTATCTTCCGAGTGCAGAAATTCTGATGTCTCGAAATTCTTAGAAAGGTGGAGTATTCTAAGGGACTACCAATTTAACAATAACATTATGACAGTATTTGTTATTTACATTTGGAGTCCTAATTAACCGTAGTAGAATTATTTTGCCTTTGTCTGTAACCACGCATTTTCCCGCAGGTAGATCAATCTTTCCAGTTCTACCGCGTAGAAAATCCCATCCCAGGATGTAGGGAACCGATAAATTTTTAATTAGTAAGAAGTGGCACCTACGTTGCTCGTCTTGTACATAAAGATCGGCCTGCACCTGTTGCATAACCATCTGTGTGGCAGCGCCTAACGCGCCAGAAACTCGGCAATTTTGCACGGGCAATATAGGGAATCTCTTTATGCGATTAATTTGGTCGGACAAGGTCTGATTTATGACACTTGTAGTGGCACCAGTGTCAATGACTGCTTCCACACTAACACCATTAATAGTCACCATAATTGCAGCTTGTCATGTTTACAGACATTAGCTTCTTCTAATAATTCATTCCTGATGTCGGCACCGTCGTTGTAACGTAGTGCTTTCAGGTTGATTGTGGGGTTGCCTCCACTTATAGATCCGACCATACTCTGGAGACCGTTCAGAACGGTCGGCCCTAGTTTGACTGTTGCTGTTGGCCGAATTGTTCTACGACTTCGCATACTCGCGCTGCAGTAGAACTACTACTGTCAGTATAATTTTCACTGTTCGTGTTTGGAACGACGGGCACAGCTTGCATTATATTCGGCGTCTGGTTACCGAACCATAAAATTGGTTGCTGGTTTGACCACTGAATGCCATTATTACTATTCGGATATTGGTTCTTGTTCCGTTCATTTGTGTTTGACAGATTCGGAGGATTTTTGTTGTTGCTCCATTGATTTCCATTCCGCCTCTTCCACGGTGCCTTTTTATCGTGGTTAGCATCCCCGAACTTGCGCTTATGATTCGTACCGTTTCCCGAGTTACTATCGCCATAATTCGCATGGTTTGGATTATTATTGTAACCAGGCACATTCGTTTTGTCGCACTGACCTTTTCTGAGCTGATTACGTTTACTCTGTTTATTACTACTCGGATTATCAACACTGTGACAATTGTTTCAGTTATTCATGAATGATTGGTAGGACTTTGCGTATTCTTGGATTAGGTCTAAGGAGTCGATCACCGAAAGGAAATGCTCCAAATCTTCATCTGGTACATTTATTAACTTCTCCCTAAGGTTGATCGTAATTTTGTCTTTAATGTGCGTGGTACTTCTTTGTGTGAGATAGGCTCGGACCAGTGTCTTGTTTTCGCAATGTATCGTTCAAAATGCTTGTGCAAGCTCCCTTTTTTCGGATTGTACAGTTCCAGGGTATAAACTTCTTTGCGCAAACGTTCTTGGATTCCTGTGGACCAATATTATGCAAGGAAAGCTTTCTCGAATTCAGCGATCGTATTACATAATTCGGTTGTTTCGCTGGCCCATAGTGACATGTGTGACGTCACGAACTAATTTTTTTAATATTCAGACCAGTATCTGGGTAAGACATTCCTGAATGCTTGTATAAGTATAATTGGATGAATGGACTTCTTGTCCTCGGCAAATGTTTGAAAATGGCGATGCTTGAGTAGACTTTGCTCAATTTTCGCTGAATTCATTATACGTTCGTCTTCGTAATTACATTTTGCTAGTGACGTGTCGGACGTTTGGAAAATTCTGTCATTCCCGAATGTCGTCTTTCGTGCATTGTCGTCGTTTGGCGGTTGCATAGGAAAATTCATTTTCGTTCTGCTGTCCGTCGAAACGGCTTTCTCCAAATTTAGGACACGAGCGTTCATTTCCCGCATCCACATAGGCATTTCTTCGTTTGGTTCTTATTGTTCGCCTCGCGCATTGTGAATTCGCTTGTACTGCTGAACATATTTCTTCCCGCACGTGCTGCACAGCGTTGTCGACGGCAACATTAATTTTTGTATCAAGATCCGTCTCTGTAGCGGTTGTTGTTGTTGTGGTCTTCAGTCCTGAGACTGGTTTGATGCAGCTCTCCATGCTACTCTATCCTGTGCAAGCTTCTTCATCTCCCAGTAACTACTGCAACCTACATCCTTCTGAATATGCTTAGTGTATTCATCTCTTGGTCTCCCTCTACGATTGTTACCCTCCACGCTGCCCTCCAATACTAAATTGGTGATCCCTTGATGCCTCAGAACATGTCCTACCAACCGATCCCTTCTTCTAGTCAAGTTGTGCCACAAATTTCTCTTCTTCCCAGTCCTATTCAATACCTCCTCATTAGTTATGTGATCTACCCATCTAATCTTCAGCATTCTTCTGTAGCACCGCATTTCAAAAGCTTCTGTTCTCTTCATGTCCAAACGTAGCGGTTATCCAATTATCCAAAATACCTTGGTTATTTATATTGAGATTCGTAACGGCAGATATTAAGTCTTCCACATTCAACTTCAATGCGGAAAAAAATGGTTCCAATGGCTCTGAGCACTATGTGACTCAACATCTGAGGTCATCAGTCCCCTAGAACTTACAACTACTTAAACCCAACTAACCTAAGGACATCACACACATCCATGCCCGAGGCAGGATTCGAACCTGCGACCGTAGCAGTCACGCGATTCCGGCCTGAAGCGCCTAGAACCGCTCGGTCACAGCGGCCGGCCTTTATTGCGGAATGCGAAGTCCAGTTTATTGACTTGGCTCAAAATTGTTGCATACGCTTGCTTCATATTCATTAGCTCGGACCTGATGTTGGTTAATTCGGTTTTTATTTCATTTTTTTAATTCTTTGTCTCTTTGTTCCTGTTTCTTTTCCCACTGATCGCGTAAAGCTTCCCTCTCTTTTTCCCGCTGATCGCGTTCGCGATCGCGTAATTCCAACTTTTTCAAGAAAATAGTAAGCGGGTCAAGCGCAATACTGTCTTCCGTCGTCTCATTAAATTGATCCGCACCCGTTGCAGTTTCATTAATTCCAGTGGTCGTACGACCATTTTCGTTATTTTGTGCGATCTCCGTATTCGCGGTGGACATATTCAAGTCCGGGGTTTGATTTTCTAACTCATCTGCAGTGAAATCTATGAGTGATTCATTTAGATTTACCGCTTCATTTTCGAAATCTGACGGTGAAGCCATTGTTTCAATTGGTAAATTCTCTTTTTTACCGACTTCGACCATAATATTAAATTTTGGAAAACTGGAAAAAATTCGTCACACGAATGTTAATATTTAACAGTACCGCACTTATATAAATAACAATAAATAATGTTAATACAATAAATAATTTTCCTGACTACGATGCTCTTTTATCATTGTGCGTCCAAATCGGCCATTTTTGTTCTCTATCTTCACACACAAAACAATCTTACCTCGATTTTTGCAAAATTGGATTTTTCTTAATACACCCTTCTGAAATCACTGAGCTAAATTACGACCAATTTCGATTTTACTTTTTGTAGAGAATCAAAGGAAAAAAATGCAATAGAAGAAAGTTACGATCTTGATAGAGCAAAAAAATTCATTTCAATGAGTTTTTACCTTAGAGATGTACAATTTCTCGTAAAGAGGATTGGCTGACCTTTCTCCACGTCTTGGTACATGAAATAGAAGTACAAATCTTGTCTTAGAAATTGGATTTTTTTTTTTTTTTTTTTTTTGCGTCACCTATTCTTACGTTGCGGCCACTCGTTTTTGAGCGCCAAATATGTTGAATCTTTATGATTATGGTATATTTTATAAATATGGATGAATATTATTATAGAATTGTGGAAATTTATGCTTTGGCTAGAGTAAATTACGATAAATGTAACCAAAGCTTACAGTATATTCATATATTGGCAATAGTTCGGTAACTGAATGACAGTTAAGCAAAATTTCTTCAAACTCACGTATCCCAATTAAATTTTCTGTTTCACTATTATATAAATATATGCATTAGACTAGTTACCTTTTAATAGTTAAATATTCACACACAACTATTAGTATGTGGAATAATTAGAGATATCATTTCTTATTCTTAATTAAAAGTAAATGAATTAGATATTTCACACACACGCCACCTTTTTTGACTTTATAATAAAAAAATTTTGCCAGAAAATGCACACAATACTAATGAACGCACTATATTATCACTTCACTTCTTAATTTATTTTACTCTTTTTACCTTTTTTGCTTGAAGTGAATGTCAGTAGGCAAGGAGCGTGCTGAAAAACAGTTAATTTGTGTTTTTTGTAATCTCAGGGAAATTTTTAACTGTCTTCTCGCCTCGCGAGAAATTCAGAATAATTTGATTTAATCTCGTGAGTATCGCATTGGCACCGTAAGAAAAAAAATTTAGTAAAGAAATATCTATAAGATTTATAAATTGGAAATTTTGGACTGCTGTTACGAAATGAAAGCAGAAATATTAAAACAATTATTATTTAACGAAGTAAATAATTTGTACAGAAATCTAACATTTTGTGAAGAATTCTCACAGTTTTGAACATAACAAAGAATAGTGCCGTATTTCGGTCAAATACTTGGAAATTACAATAATCTTAGCTCAGCTCTGGAGTGAAAGAATAAAGCATTCATAATAAGGTCATATTAGTACTCGCAATTGGAGATAATAATAGAATGATTAAATACATTCCCAGCAGGAATACAAGTTTAGTTCATTCGAACAAAATGGAAGAAAATAGGAGTCTGATAGCGTAAGATGCTGTCGGAAAGGCGCGCGATTAAAGAAGAGAAAAAAAGACGAGCGCACATTCTTATATAGAACAAAATACAGATGATAATGATAAGCCGCTTTCATTATTCTGGGCGTACATATTCGCTGACTTGCAGTGCAGTTCACTGACTCAGTGGTTAAATTATATTTTTAAACCTCAAAATTCCGATAGAAAAAGAAAATAATATCTTATTACGTCGCGGGCAGGGCACAATATAATACCCCACACCAGTTTTGTGGCCAAGCAAACCATTGCTGAATTTGGCTGGATTGTGTTAACAAATCCACCGTACAGTCCCACTTTCAGACTTCCATCTCTTTAGGCCTCTGAAAGAGGGACTACGTGGCCAATATTTTCAATACTCGGATACTGTTGTCAAAGCTGTAAGGAAGTGGTTAGCCTCAGGTGGTCGTGATTTTTACAAGAGCGACATGCAGGCTCTGGTTCATCATTGGCAAAGGTGCGCAACGAATGGTCTGCCTATGTGGAAAACTGACAGTCTGTAGCTGAAATATTGCTCTATTTAGCTGTGCTGTCGAGATTTATACATTTCCTGTAGTTTCCATGAATAAAAGTAAGAGGTATTGTTTTCGGAACGATCCTAGTATATTTTTTAATAATCTTAATCTTCTGTTCCAGATCAACATTTCAGACATAACCCGCTTGAATCTGAACTAAACAAACAAAATTTCGGAAGTTTTCCAAGGATATTTTCTGTGTGTTTTGGTGTGAGCAGGCTCCCTACTTTTTCAGTTAAAATGTCCAAAATCATATTCATCTTCATTGTCTAGCATCTGTTGATGACGTTCCAATTTATTCCAGTAACAATGTACAACGTAGGAGCAATGCAATCGGTAGAGAAATTCCATGGATCATTAGCAAAAATTGTGGTCTAACTTTCATGTGAGAGACACACAATATGGAAAAGATCAGATAAATATTTCAACAATCAACATTTAACCACAGAATTCGTCAAAATTTCCCAAGTAGTCAAATTCAAGTATGTAGGAGAAATTATTGCAACGACAGAGCTAAAGCGTCAAGCCAACAAAGAGCTTACAAAGTCACCTGGAAGAGAGACAATAAAAACTCTATATCACAGAAGGGAACATTAAACACCTGTTGTTAAATTAGCTCTTCACACATCTGAAACCACGAAAACTGCTGACAGATCCCAAATAAAAAGTCATTGAAAAAAATTAAAGGAAGTTCTCAGAATAATCTTAGAACTAAAATGTAAAAATGAATTTCGAATGAAGAAGAAATCACAGGTTAGCTATCACGTTACAGGAAAAAATCTGACACCTTCAGGAAACAGCGGCTACAGTTTTACTGTCACCTATATAAGCACACCGAAGAAATAATTAGTCACTTCTAACGAGATATCATGGTAATACCACGAAACACTGTCTCGTACTTTGGTAATGGACACAATTTAGCGAGGAAGAGAAGCTACAAGTCTACTCACTTACGCTATATTCAGCTTATTTGCCCGTGGATGACCAAATCCCGTTGAGCTGCCAAATTGCTACGACGCTGAGTGCTATGTATCACCTGCCGTTCCAGATACTCGCAGACATGTTTTGTTCCTGTCCTGCGCTAACCTCCTCACCTCAGAAAAGCAGTTGCACCCTATGACCTCGATTATTTGTTGGGTATGTTGCAATCTTGGTCTTCTCCCACAATATTCATCCGCTACAGCACCTTCTAGTACCATGGATATTATTCGCTAATGTCCTAACACAAGTCATATCGTCCTGTCCCTTCTTCTTGTCAGTGTTTCCCACTTGTCCCTTTCCTCGCAGATTCTACGAAGAACTTCCTCATTCATATGGGAAAGGTCAGATAGATATTTCAACAATCAATATTTGTATGTAGTCTGTTTAGGTTTTTATGTTGGTAACGCCACGTAGCGCTCTATATGAAAATCACTGACTGTGCTGTGTGTAGTCTGTGGCTGGTCTGCATTGTTGGAATATTTGCTATTGTAGTGTTGGGTAGCTGGATGGGAACAGCGCGTAGCGTTGTGCAGTTGGAGATGAGCCGCCAGCAGTGATGGATGTGGGGAAAAAGATGGCAGAATTTTGAGAGTGCATGATCTGGACGTGTGTCCGTCAGAAAAAGGAAATTTATAAGACTGGATGTCATGAACTTTATATATATATATATAATGACTTTTGAACACTATTAAGGATTAAGGTAAGTACATTGGTAACTACATTGTTTTTTCTCCACCCAAATCTTTCATTTGCTAACTATGCCTATCAGTAGTTAGTGCCTTCAGTAGTTAGAATCTTTTATTTACCTGGCAGTATTGGCGCTCGCTGTATTGCAGCAGTTTGAGTAACGAAGATTTTTGTTAGGTAAGTGATTCATGAAAGGTATACGTTATAGTTAGTCAGGTCCATTCTTTTGTAGGGATTATTGAAAGTCAGATTGCGTTGCGCTAAAAATATTGTGTGCCAGTTTAGTGTTGATCAGAATAAGTAAAGAGAGAAATGTCTGAGTACGTTCAGTTTTGCTCAGCTGTTTGAAAATCAAATAACGTTGAGGTTTTCCAGCACTGTCATTCATAAATTTTTCTAAGGGGACGTTACACATTTAACCACATAATTCATCAAAATTTCCCAAGTAGTCAAATTCAAGTCCACCTAATTCTCAACATATTTCTGTAGGACCACATTCTCTTCTGTTTAGTTTTTCCACTATCCATGATTCATTACCATACAACGCTGTACTCCAGACGTAAAACATTCTCAGAAATTTCTGCCTCAAAATAAGGCCCGTCGACTTCTATTTTTTCCATTTTCTGTGGGATTAAAATCTTGTAATTTAGGTGGACATTCGTGGTGCGAAATAATGCATAACGTGTCATCAGACCAGGAGCGTAGACTTACAGCCCTGTGGTGAAGTGAACTTGTCGCACAGTACGACATGCTCCCAATTAGTTACTCTGTGTTGTGATATCCATTGAAGAGGCACAGGTTAATGTAATGCCATTTTCGAGTTGACTCCAAAAGAACCATTGCGTGCAGTTCCCAGCGGAATGTTCTCTCGGAAACTGGTTTTAATGGGCCTACATCCATTGACAGCGGCAGTTGCTGTCGGGATACAAGCCGATGTCATTGGCATGTTCAGTCATTCGCCTCCAGTTTCTGTCGCTTAGCATCTGTTTACGACCACCGTTCTTATACTGCCGTTCTTATATGGCTGAGGTTGGTACACCACTCACTGTAGTCACTCGAACAGTTCGCGTTGATACACCAACAAATCGGGCAACTTCATTCCTCGCTTGGTCATCTGGCCTGATTCCATACAAACGACTGGCACACAAACACAACTTCACTATCGTAATTTACGTCAGCTGTGGATGTCAACAAAACCGCCTGACAAGTGTCCAACATTTTCCACTGTGGTCCTAAGCGCTCAATGTACTGTGTGTGTTAAATCTTATGGAGCTTAACTGCTAAGGTCATCAGTCCCTAAGCTTACACACTACTTAACCTAAATTATCCTAAGGGCAAACACACACACCCATGCCCAAGGGAGGACTCGAACCTCCGCCGGGACCAGCCGCACAGTCCATGACTGCAAGCGCCTTAGACCACTCGGCTCAATGTCTCTTTTATGGATGTGACTAGCATTTCGCTTGGTGTGACTAGAAAGGGCAATAGCAGTCTCACAACATAAATCTTCAATTTACAAGGGACAGCGCCTACTCATTATCACCGATTTCGTCCACAGTTATGGGCCTGATCAGAAATGGAAGTGACAGAAGAAGGCGCTCCAGATGGCCAAGCGTTTAGAAAAAAAAATGGCGTTTTGGTGAGGGTCGGGCGAGGCATCAGTCGTTTACGTTAGACAGACTCTCCGCTGCGATAAGGGCACCGGCATTAATAGAGAAAGGTGATCTGAGGGACGTGGGCTCGAGTCCCTATGCAGGAACTCTTCTTCTTTTCAATATTTGTTACTTGCACTGCGAATAAATCGAAATAACGCTCAATACATCGTGTTTATTATGATTTTCATGAAAGCCATGAAAATGAGAAGCAAGGGAAAATTTAGGATTGCAAATAAATTTCTAGGGAGGGACTGCAAGGCATACACGAGACCTTCTTATATGAAATGAGATACTTTTATTCTTTTACATTTGGTTATTTACACGTGCTGGAGTGATATTATCGTAAAACAGGAGAAGCAGTAATTTTTTCGGCATCTGGAAAGTGTCATAAATGCGGCATTTTCACAGTTAGGTGATTGTTTTAAAATTTCTATGGAAAATCAAAATAATTGACATACACAGATGGTTCTCTCGTCGAACAGTTTAGCGGAAAACCACCCGTAACGCATCATTTCACCAAATATTGGCGAAAAGTAGAAATACTGTACCAACAGCCGTTATTTTGATATTGTTTTATTAGGCTACCGCTGTCCCACGCTCCTGAGCTCTATATGGAGTTACATTTACTAAATATTGGCGAGGCTAGCTGCTGATGTACATCAGAATGTATTTTGATGTAGCCTTCTCGAGATGCGCTTTTATTTTTCGCTCTCGATGAGGTAAGAGAAGTTATTAAGCCTGCTGATCAAATTCTTTACCATCGTAGTATTGCACTAGTAGAGTACATTTGAGGGGAATCCTCTCGGAATTTTATTTGCAATTCCAAATTTTCCTTTGTCTTTTCTTTTCGTGCGTTTTATGAAAAATCTTAAGAAATTCAACATATTGGTTTTTCGATTTTATTTTCAGTGGCGTAAAAGTTGTAAATACAAAACGTTTCGCCATAGGTAATCAAACCCGCAATCCTCGGGTTAGCGTTCTGTACTCCACCCACTGCGCTAACCGCTGTCTGCAGGCTAGGCTAACATAAAGGTCAGATGCCACGCCTGATCCTCACATAAAACGCTTTTTTTCTAAATTCTTGGTCATCTCGAGCTCTTAATCCTGTCACTATCATCCCAGACCAAGCCCTGCATATGCCATAAATTTGGACGAAATGGGTGACGACTAGAGGCGCGGCCCCTTTGTTAATCTTATGGATGTAAACCACAACAAATGGCTTACATAAGTTAATGGAGATCTAAATGAAATTGAAATTCACGAGGAAATCATTCAAGACGGAACGAAATTTAGAATTTTTGTCGAATACAAGTTTACTGAGATGCCTACGTGACGAAATTCAGGATGGTCAGAAGAATGTGAAAATAAAAAGTGAAGGAATGAAGAGACACTGGGAGAAAAAGAAGAAAAAAGCACTAAATAAGTTCAAACACACGCCTTAGCTGGGTACAACGAATGGAAATAAACTAAAAAACGCATATAAAGGACACAGAATGTACTGTCTTTCCGACTACGGAAGTGCTACCCAAATTATTTTTCTCGGCTAGCTCCGATTCAGTGCCACAGCGCTTAATTTGATTGTGGGACGGACGCAGAGTCTGGGAGCTGCCGATGCCGAAGTTGGTAGTGCGGAGCGCGGCGCGGAACCTAACCTTTAAGATCACATTTCAGACGTCTCTGGGGCCTATTACAGCTGATTACTCGCGTCGTGACTGACATTTTCATTCCGGCGTCGGGTCGTTACGCGGGGCGGCCCGGCGCGTCATTGTTCTCAGGAGGGGAGCGGCCGAGAAAATGAAGAGGCGGTGGCGGCGGCGGCGGCGGCGGGGGCGGCGGAATGGGGTGCGCCAGATAACCAGGCAGCCAGAGCACAAGTCCCGCGTTGTCGTTTACCTGCATTCCGAAGCGCCGCGACCCACCCACTGAGGTCCACAGGCAGGTGATCGTTTCCAGTGAAAATGATTAATGACTGCTAAACTATTTCCTGAAAAAAGCATACCTGGGAATGCTTGTTATTAACATCACCGTCATGGTACAATAAGTGCTGCCTCCCAAGACGCAGAGAAATAAGCAAAACATCGTGAAAATGAAGAGAGAATGACACAAAATTTAAGTCAAATGGGCAACCCACTTGAGTTCTCTTTCGGGAGCATACAACTACAATGTTGCAACACCATGATCGCAGGATGCAATAAACCTCAAACTGTCATAAAATGTACTATGTGATTCTGTATGCAGATGACTAGAATTTCAGGATAACAGCACAAAGTTGTAGTAACACCATCTACATTCAGTATATAAGGAAAGATTAGGTAGTGGATTTCTCATTCACAAATAGAAATTTAATGTTAATTGTTTAAGAGAACATCGTGTTGTACTTCATGTGAGCAGGAGAGACGTCTACCAGTATTTTTCGGAATTCGACAGTTGTAGAACTGTAACCTTTCGCAACCATATTATTGGTCTTTGGTTTTGTAGCATGCGTTGTTCGAGATCATACAATCGTCACCCCGGTATGGAAACTGTGAGTGTTCAGGAGAGCCACAGTCTGCGTCATGCAGGACCTCAGTGGCCCCACGCGACTAGCGCCTCAGAGGACAGATACGGAATGTCAGTTGAATAAGTACATACACTTTTATTGGTGACTGAGGGCAATGTACTGAATAACACCACACCAGTATTTACTTAATCTACAGACTAATAAGTATAGCTATTAGGAGAAGTGTATTTTGAGATTGGTTACTGCCCCCAAGCACACGTGGCAAGAGCAAGCCATTAATGCTTACTTTCCCCTGGCTTGAAAGTCAGGTATTGAAGTACAGTCACGTGGATGCAAAACGGTTAATCTATACTGACAGGAGTAGTCCATTTAATGGTGAATTTACGACTGTGCAGAAACCGTCAGGTAGAAAATTATGTGAGCTGTTAATAGGAAGACTGTTAGACGCACAGAGAAAGAAAGCAACTAACACGCTAAAGTGGCCACATATACCTCTAAAACCTCTGCCTCGGCCAAGCGGGATCGTATCTTGAGTCTGGAAGTGGGATTGTTCGCAGCAAGACAAGTATTCACGTGGGCAGTGCGACGGACTGTCAGCGTTGTGATCATTCTTGGGCTTCCCTTATCTTTTCAGAGAATGAAATTTACTTTACAATATTCTTATTCATAACGGTATTACAGCAAAAATTAACATGTAGAAATATAACACAAAATTAACCTTGCGTGATATCTAGGGTTTCTTCCAACATATGAGTGAATCTTGCCGGTTTGGAATGCTTTAGTCTTAAGCGACCATTGTTGCAGCTTCCTTTTTCCCTTGTCTGTCTTCTTTTTCTTCTTCTTCTTCTTCTTCTTCTTTTTCTTCTTCTTCTTCTTCTTCTTCTTCTTCTTCAAGTTTTCCTCCTCCTCCAACTCCTTACTGTTTTCCTCCTCCTCCTCTTACTTCCCTTTCTTCTTATTTTTCCTTTTAATCTCTTCCTTCTCCTTCATCGTTTCCACTATATGTGACTTTCGTTAACACTGGTTGTATTCGCAGTTCACCCGTCATAGCCATGACCTTCTAGTCAGCATTTAAGAGAGTGATGGACATCATTTTATTAATGATCTTGCTTTTGTCCTCCTTATGTAGCAGCACGAGATGCCATCTCTTCGAGTTCAATCTGTTGTTTTCGGCGTATCCCAACACGTTTACCTCTTTCAGCAGCGTGGATCCCAAGAGAACCCAGTAACGTTCGTACAATTCTGTAAAGAGAAGCGCGCCGACGCGGTATAGCCAATGACAACACGGGAGTGCCACAACGTCGTCTTTTCAGATGAGTCCCGTTTCTGCTTACATTGTCGTGACGGACCCATCTGTGTGTGGAAGCTTTGCATTCGTCATCGTCATGTGGGCCCAAAACTTTGAATACCCAGCACGATCATCTCAATGCTATTTTGTCGAAAATCGACATTCTGAGCCTGTGGCTATGTACAGAATGTAGGTTGACTCGTACATAGAAGGTAACAGCAACCAACGACTTTTTACAACGCTATTTATATCTTAACTCTTAAAAAGACATTGTACAATATCTTATTCTAGTTGTAGGGCACCACCGCCTCAAGGAAATTTCATCATATGGGAAAACAAAAAAACTGTGAAAGCTAATGTTAAATGTTTCTTAGCGTGAAATAGCCGTCCGATGATGAACTTGTTAAGTTCGAAACCGCTAGCGACGCTATTTAAATAAATAAATAGCATCTCAAAATATGGCTGGTTGCTGTTGTCTTCTACATATGAGTCAATCTATACGCAATCTCAGTTACGCATGCCAGATAATATGGGCAACACCTTTACATATGTGACATGTTAGTGCCTATCTTCGAGGTCTCCGTGATGATGTCTTTCCACGTAATACTACATGTTGCTGGTTCTGTCGTGACCTGTCATAATGAGGAAAATGTTCGTTCGACCAGGTCAGCACGTACTCAGGATCTCTAAATCATTGAAAATATGTGGTCGTTGTTACCAAGAACACGCCACCACTCATCAGCGACCACAGTTCATGTACCTCGCAACCGGATTAGAGCTATTGCTGCTGTCATGGATGCCAATTCTGTATACAGAGTGAAAAGTATTTAAACCGACAAACTCTGGGAGGTTGTAGGGGACATCAAAACAAATATTCTTCCCGAATGTCATTTTTTCCTATGAGGAGTATTTAAACTGGTAGAGGAAGATTTCTCTGGCGGCAAATTAATTAAACCAACAAAGACCTTTCCATTTTTTTTTTTTTGACCAAGAGACAACACATTAACACAACCCAATTTTAATAACAGTCGATTTTCAAAAATGCTTCCAGTGACACGTAAACAAAGGTTACATCGTAGAATCATGTTCTGTCTGATACGGGTAAAAACCCCAGGAGTATCCTGAATTGTTCCTGCTGCTGCTACCCGGGCAACCAGGTCCTCTTCTGATGCAACAGGAGTTGCGTAAACAAGGTTGCGCATCTCTCCCCACACAAAAAAGTTCACAGGGGACATATCTTGGGGGTCGAGCAGGCCATGGTACAGGACCACCTCTGCCAATCCACGTTTCTGGGAACTGTCGGTCCAGGAATCGACGCACATGACGATTGAAATGTGCCGGCACCCCGTCATGTTGGAACCAAATGCGTTGTCTTGTAGGGAGCGGGACGTCTTCCAGCAATTCTGGCAATGCTCTGGCGAGAAAATTGTAATAGTGCCTGCCATTTAATGTCCTAGGTAGCAGATACGGCCCAATTAAACAATCCCCAACAACACCGACCCACACATTAACGAAGAACCGCACTTGATGAGCGCTAGTAACTGTGGCATGTGGGTTATCCTCACTCTAAACATGCGAATTGTGCACGTTGAAGACTCCATCACGCCCGAACGTTGCTTCATCGGTTAACAACACAGAGGATGGAAATGTAGGATGCATTTCGCACTATTCCAGATACCACTGCGAAAACTGGGCTCTGAGTGGATAATCAACTGGTTCCAGGTTGTGGACACGCTGTAAGTGAAATGGACGTAACAATTGCTCTCGAAGGAATGTTCTTATATTCGTCTGATTAGTCCCCATGTTACGTGCAATTGCACGAGTGCTGATAGAAGGATCCCGCTCCACATGCTGCAAGACAGCTTCCTCAAATTGCAGTGTTCTTACCGTACAACGGCGTCCCTGTCCAGGTAATATGCTAAATGACCCGGTCTCACGCAGACTTTGGTACACAGCAGCAAAGGTCGTATGATATACGGCGATTAGGATATTGTTGGTGATAAGCCCGCTGTGCAGCTCGTCCGTTGTGGTGCGCTACGTAGTACTCACCAACCATACCAGTGTACTCACTCCAGGTGTATCGCTCCATTAGTAAACAGAGACAATGCACTACTACACTGGTGGACAGCAGTTGCCTACAACTGAAGAGCGTAATACGCCCTCTAACAACTGAAGAGCGTAATACGGCCTCCACCGGTTTAAATAATCCTCATAGGAAAAAATGACATTAGGGAAAAATATTTGTTTTGATGTCCCCTACAACCTCACAGAGTTTGTCGGTTTAAATACTTTTCACCCTGTACTCCACAAACATCTACAAGTTCAATCATGTATTCTTCCTGCCATGCTTCATATGCGCAATAAATAAAATTTCCTTATTTGCTACCTTTTTCTGCTGTTGTAATTTTAATGGCCCCAGTGCACATTTTTGATTGGCAATTGGTGAGATGAAAGATTAAAACTGGAAAAGCCAAATTTGCCAAACGGTGTGAAGAAATAATTTACTAGACACTCTAAAACCTAGAGCTGGGTGGTAAATTTTATGTCGTAGCTTGACACAAACTGGGCACGTCACTGTCACGAACCAGGTAGTATGTACACTGACGGAAAAGAATTGCAACATCAAGCAGGAGTTATGTGACATAAACTAAAGTTGCTAGGTGTGTTTCTACGTCTGAAATATGATGTCTGTTCGAATTTCGCATTAGCTGCATAAGATTGGCGCTAGTAGCGCCACTATGCGGATGCAAATCAGGTTTGCTTTAAATACAAGCTGTAACAGTCGTTAGCGGTACCTACCTTTGAGACTGGACGTGGTCCGTAGATGTTAGACAAGAATGCCTTTAAGGTGACAAAGGCGCCATTGTCAACAGCTCACTGAGTTTGAACGCGGTCGCTAAATAGGACTACGAGATATTGGATGTTCCTTCCGTGGTGCTGCAGAAAAACTTAGCTGGAATGTAGCCACTGTTCGTGATCGGTGACAGCGGTGATCACGAGAATGTACGGTTCCAAGAATACCGGTCTCCTGACGTCGCCAAACCACCGCCATTTGCGACTTCAGTGGTGTCAAGCGAGAGCTCATTAGAGGGTAGGATGGAGGTCTGTTTTGTTTTGTGATGAAAGCCTCGGTGCCAGTGATGGTCGTGTGTTGGATAGAAGAGGCCTGTTAAGGGCCTACAAACAACCTGTCTGCGTGCTAGACACATTGGGCCTACACCTTTGTGACAGGGAACACTCTCGTGGCTATCCCATGCACTCTGACTGTAAATTTGTAGGTTAATCTGGTGATTCGACCTGTTGTGCTGCGTTTAATGAACAGCACTCCAGAGTGTGATTTCCAGCAGTTTAACGCCCGTCCGCAACCGGGTTGTAACCCGACGTGCTCTACAGAGTGTCGACATGTTGGCTTGACCTGCTAGATTCCAAAATCTCTTCAGTCGAGCACATACGAGACATCATCGGATGACAACTCCAGCGTCATCCACAACCAGCTTTAACCGTCCCAGCACTGACTGACCAAGTGCAACTGGCAACAGGCATAGAACTCCACCCCACAAACTGACATCCGGCAGCTATAGAACACAATGCATGCACGTTTGCCTCCATGTATTAAAGCAACAGCATTTCACATTTGCAATGGCTTATCTCTCGGTTACATTAACCTGTGATCCTGTAATGTTAATCACTTAATTAGGTTACCTAGACAAATCTATTCGCGGAATTTCATTGCTCTACATTGATTACTTTCTGGTGTTGCGATTTGTTTCGTCAGTGTAGAAACTCAGATTAAGTCAACTGACGAAAATGTGGTAGGGAGCGAGGATTATGAATACAAATAACGTGAGTCTAAACGAGTTCCAACGAACAAAACCAAGAGTACCTTAAATGCAGCACATACAATCATAGTTCCAATTCAGTGTGCTGGTCCAGAAACCAGGGTAAGTACTGTATTTAAGAATCGACGTACAGAAGCTTCAACAATGAATCACGAATTGTCGATTCAGTCTCCACGGCCATCCACACGTGACGTTTTGCTGCGACCCGTCGAGTAGGTCCGCCTAAAGCGGAACTACATGTCGCAACTGTTTCTAAACACAGTTTCCTTACGTAGAGGGTTTAACGAGTGAAAAGAAGATATTGTTGTAAAACAGTCAAACTAAAGAGATCGAATTCTCATTCCACTTACAATCCACCCTCTGAGCAGTAAAGTTGATGTAATCGAGTGCATCATAGGAGGGAGTGTTTCCAATGTGTTAACTCTCTCCTACTTCTTATAACACTTGTCAATCAGTTTTATTTAAATTTTTCGCCGTGTCTTTCTGTCTGACCCGCATCATATTAAATTTGAAGATGGAGACTTATTATAGTTCATATACAACACCAATTAATACTGCATAATTTGATAGATCATATAATGGTAAGACAGAGATTTAGGAACCAGGTTTTAAATTGTAAGACATTTCCAGGGGCAGATTTGGACTCTGACCACAATCTATTGCTTATGAACTGTAGATTAAAACTGAAGAAACTGCAAAAAGGTGGGAATTTAAGGAGATGGGACCTGGATAAACTGAAAGAACCAGAGGTTGTACAGAGTTTCAGGGAGAGCATAAGGGAACAATTGACAAGCATGGGGGAAAGAAATACAGTAGAAGATGAATGGGTAGCTTTGAGGGATGAAATAGTGAAGGCAGCAGAGGATCAAATAGGTAAAAAGACGAGGGCTGTTAGAAACCCTTGGGTAACAGAAGAAATATTGAATTTAATTGATGAAAGAAGAAAATATAAAAATGCAGTAAATGAAGCAGGCAAAAACGAATACAAACGTCTCAAAACTGAGATCGACAGGAAGTGCAAAATGGCTAAGCAGGGATGGCTAGAGGACAAATGTAAGGATTTAGAGGCTTACCTCACTAGGGGTAAAATAGATACTGCTTACAGGAAAATTAAAGAGACCTTTGGAGAAATGAGAACCACTTGCATGAATATCAAGAGCTTAGATGTAAACCCAGGTCTAACCAAAGAAGGGAAAACAGAAAGGTGGGAGGAGTATATACAGGGTCTATACAAGGGCGACGTACTTGAGGACAATATTATGGAAATGGAAGAGGATGTAGGTGAAGATGAAATGGGAGATATGATACTGCGTAAAGAGTTTGACAGAGCACTGAAAGACCTGAGTCGAAACAAGGCCCCGGGAGTAGACAACATTCCATTAGAACTACTGACGGCCTTGGGAAAGCCAGTACTGCAAAACCCTACCATCTGGTGAGCAAGATGTATGAGACAGGCGAAATACCCTCCGACTTCAAGAAGAATACAATAATTCCAATCCCAAAGAAAGCAGGTGTTGACAGATGTGAAAATTACCGAACCATCAGTTTAATAAGCCACAGATGCAAAATACTAACGCAAATTCTTTACAGACGAATGGAAAAACTGATAGAAGCCGACCTCGGGGAAGATCAGTTTGGATTCCTTAGAAATGTTGGAACACGTGAGGCAATACTGACCCTACGACTTATCTCAGAAGAAAGATTAAGGAAAGGCAAACCTACGTTTCTAGCATTTGTAGACTTAGAGAAAGCTTTTGACAATGTTGATTGGAATAATCTCTTCCAAATTCTGAAGATGGCAGGGGTAAAATACAGGGAGCGAAAGGCTATTTCCAATTTGTACAGAAAGCAGATGGCAATTATAAGAGTCGAGGGGCATTAAAGGGAAGCAGTGGTTGGGAAGGGAGTGGGTATTAAAATCCATGGAGAAGAAATAAAAAACTTGAGGTTCGCTGATGACATTGTAATTCTGTCAGAGACAGCAAAGGACTTGGAAGAGCAGTTGAACGGAATGGACAGTGTCTTGAAAGGAGGGTATAAGATGAACATCAACAAAAGCAAAACGAAGATAATGGAATGTAGTCGAATTAAGTCGGGTGATGCTGAGGGAATTAGATTAGGAAATGAGACACTTAAAGTAGTAAACGAGTTTTGCTATTTGGGGAGCAAAATAACTGACGATGGTCGAAGTAGAGAGGATATAAAATGTAGACTGGCAATGGCAAGGAAAGTGTTTCTGAAGAAGAAAAATTTGTTAACATCGAGTATAGATTTAAATGTCAGGAAGTCGTTTCTGAAAGTATTTGTATGGAGTGTAGCCATGTATGGAAGTGAAACGTGGACGATAAATAGTTTAGACAAGAAGAGAATAGAAGCTTTCGAAATGTGGTGCTACAGAAGAATGCTGAAGATTAGATGGGTAGATCACATAACTAATGAGGAGGTATTGAATAGTATTGGGGAGAAGAGGAGCTTGTGGCACAACTTGACTAGAAGAAGGGATCGGTTGGTAGGACATGTTCTGAGACACCGAGGGATCACCAATTTAATATTGGAGGGCAGCGTGGAGGGTAAAAATCGTAGAGGGAGACCAAGAGATGAATACACTAAGCAAATTCAGAAGGATGTAGGCTGCAGTAGGTACTGGGAGATGAAGGAGCTTGCACAGGATAGAGTAGCATGGAGAGCTGCATCAAACCAGTCTCAGGACTGAAGACCACAACAACAACAACAACAACAACAACAAAAGTTGCTTTAAATATTATATTTTTTCAATTTTTGTTCAAACTCCAAGATAATAATCCCTAAACTGAAACCAATAACATGTGGCTGTTGATCATTTCGCTACTACAAATCGTCACATGAAAAAACAGCTAGAAAAAGATATTTGTTTGATGAAATTTCCTGGCAGATTAAAACTGTGTGCTGGACCGAGACTCGAACTCGGCACCATTGCCTTTCGCGGGCGTGAGCTCTACCAACTGAGCTACCCAAGCACGACTCACGCCCCATCCTCACAGCTTTACTTCTGTTTTATGTTCGATCTACAGTTAGGTTGACTCTTCATTAAATTTCTGTAACAAAAATATTTCATTAGCGAAACCGTTCACAATTTTATTGCTACTGGTTAAATTTATTTAAATTGCAGCTCGTTTATTACTTTTAATAGCCACCTTTCCTGAAAACCAATTGTTGTAGGCGTAAATCGTCTATTCGACGATCATTTCAGCGATAGCATCCTGAACAAACAATCCCTAGTTCTAAAAATAACATGTTCCTTCCTTCCTTCTTCATAGTTTGCTAATCAAGTGCGTCGTTCAGCACAGTACCCACGCTACGGGCGTGAATTCATTGTCGTCCAAGTACATCAACAGTACTTCTCCTTTCCATGTTCCCTTATTGAAATACATTGATACTCCTTCAGTATACGGAAGTTTAACTCAAGTTTTTTAATAATCAGTGAGGAAGAGGTAACACTTTTACAAATGGCACACCAACATCCACCCTTGATTGTATAACGTCCTAGACAGCAGATATGTAGCACTATTGTTAGTGCTGCTATCTCCTGTGCTAGTTTTAATTGAATTAATTGTTAGTAATTATATCCTCTAAGAAAGAGTGCCGAACATTTCAAGTGGTGTGCTATTCATTTTGATTCCTTTTTCGTGAGCCGGAAACTGCTAAGACCATGTTGAGGTCTGTTACTTCGCCCAATATTAGCTGTATTTGAAATTTTATGCTTCTATAAATGATTGTCTTGAAGAAGAAATTGCACGACAGTTGTTTAATCTTGGCTGCATAGATTCAGGCGAAATTTCTCACCAGGCCCTCGTATTTGGCGGGAGTCACTATTGTTCTAGGCATCTTTATGTGCTCTGTGTGTGCTCAGAATTAAAAAGAACGACGTTACGCGATTGACGGGCATACTAGAGACACTGCCCAACACACCTGTGCAAAACTTCATCGGATTTTCACTATGGACAACACACTCACCCATGCCCGAGGGAGGATTCGAACCTCCGGCGGGAGAGTGGGGGAAAGATAGAGTAATTTTAAAGGTAGTCAGGAAGAGAAAACACAGTTGGCTTGGACATTAGATGAGAAGAAATTGTTTACTAATGGATGCTATGGAAGGAGCGTGAATGGATGAAGAAGAAGAGGACACAGAAGATACCAGATGTTGGGTAGTATAAGGGTCGGAAACGAAGAGGGTAGCAGATCAGAGGATTGTATGGAAAGCTACATGTAAAGACCTGCCCCAGGACAGAAAAATGATGATGATGAGTGCTGTTTGAGTTTATGTTAAAGTTTTATTGCCTGGAAAGAAAAGTTTTTAATTCGGGGAAAATAGTTAGGAGAAAAGTTTTGCATGCAAGAGCGCTTCGGTTGCACAATACTGATGTTGTCCGAAGAAGATCGGCGGCTACAACAACGGTTGGAGGTCTATACAGCCGTCGCTATATCGTCATTGCACCCTGGTTGCAATACACACGAGTATTGGGTAACTCCACGTAAAACTGAGCAACTTTATTGTTGTTCGTCTTGCAAAATTGTAAGTGAGTCTGCCCTTGTGGGGCGCCATTACTTCCACTGTTTCGTGACTGGTCATCTGTTCATGTTACAAGGTAGTCATTGAGATTGCCCTGGTGGGAGGCCAGTATTTTCTATGCAGTAATAACTGATTTATGTTTCAGGTCTTATCACGCCAAGTTAATAATGTGTGTAACGTATTGCCAGGAAATGTGCGTAAAACTGACTTGTGAAATAAAATAAGATTGTAAGATTACGGCCCTGTAAACCTGCTGAGGTAGCAACGGATGGATTCTAATGCTGTAGATTTGTTCTTGAGTTAAGTAATTATCTTTTGTAATTGAACAGTTCACGTCTCTTAATTTGGCCTTCGACTGAAGGAATTTTACATCTAAATTAGTTCTGAATTTGTTCGGTACTACTGTATAGTTGAGCAAATTATAAATTGTGGACGAGAAAAACGGTGTGTACAAAACTTGTGATTTGTTGTTGTGTATTTCAAGTGCTTTTGCTAAGTTAGATTTATCTGAATATTGTTTTTAGATTTGAATTGCTGTCAGTTTATTATTATAAATTTGTTTAAGGGTTACTACGTGCATTTTTAAGATAGCATTTGGGATTTTAAATTTTTTATTGCAAGTTGTTATGGAGCTTGAGTTGAAACTTTTAATGTTATAATTGTTTTGGGGTCAAATTTGACACTACTGTGTCATCGGTATTTTACCCCGGATATTGGATCAGTGCAGATATCAATTACGAGTAGCCTTGTAATGGCCACTCGTTAAAAGAAGAAAAAAATAAAAGGGGTAGGACAATATGTCTTAAAAAACTGTTGAGTAAGAACTGTTTGTTAATAAATTTGTTTTGAAGGATGTCTGAATTAACGTTAGGCCGGCACCTTACCACGCCTTCATAGCTCCTAACATACCAGCTTTCTTCCATTTCGTCAAATTCTGATAATTATTTCAGGGCCTGACTACAGTTTAAGAGCAGCAATAATTTTGGGTGGGTTAATTTTAGCCCATAACGAATGGCATTTCCCTGAGACGGTAACGTTGTAGCGGCGTCACCGTATAAGGAGGTTTTAGTGTGAATTTGCGGCAGTGGATTGCAGCCGTGCTCGTAAGTCAAGCGCGGGCTTGTTGATAATAACTTTGTGCAACGCGATGTAACAAAGTATGTCGGGCCGATATGGGTGCAAGAATTGCTGAAACGGCGGGTCAGCAGGATTGCTTGCCGCAAAACGCCATCGAAACCTGTGCACTGACGCTGTTCTAATGTGTATCAGTACGTGACTTGAAGTGGCGCATTTGCAAAACATATGTGCAGTGCCGAGCATAAGTAGGGGACAGTCTGGTAATACGAGTCCTTAACGTCACGGCTCTCTTGGACGACAGTGGTGTGCTACTCGGGCGGCCACAAGAAGCTTCCGACGGAGTATCAGAGTTCGCGTCTGTGGCGGGACACAGGTTCGATCCCCTGAGTATGCAAAGGAGTCGGAGCCAGATAGCAGCGGGCCAGACCAGGCCTTCGAGCAACACGGTCGACTCCTGCCCGGAGGCAGGGGGGTCGCATCCCGGTTGCTGCAGAGAACATCCACTCACCAGCATCCAACTTCGCGGGGACCAGGTCGGCCTGACGCGAGTGTCACTTGTCACGGGAGACCGGCACGCGGCCATCATCGAAGAGTTCGTTGCTGGGGTTAGTGTGCCTCCCTGGAGCTGTCACGACTGGCCCATGGGCAACGTGACTGCTCAGCAAAGCAGGGCGACCAAACCACCGAATAAGGTGTGCGGGACGACGGACACCTGTATCGCCTGAGGCAAAGGAAAATAAAATGTTTACAGATCGTCGTAGAATCTCTCTGCAGCCATGAGCTGCCCTGTGCTCCGCCCCACAACCTCCACTCCAGTAACCCGTACCTCTGGCAACTTCAACGTCATCGCGGTGCATCCAGATTCTAGTGGGCCATTTGGTGACAGTTATAGCTAATCATGAGGCTGGTAAGAGCCCCTACAAAGGATGCACCTTGGTTCTGAGTCAACATTAAGCTGTTTGTCTCCCTCAAATTGTCTTGTTACGGCAGTTCAATGATAAGAGGAAGGCAGTAGCATACCAATAGGTCCGCATCTACTAAAACATAAGAGTATTCACTTCACAAACCAACTTTCGAACTGAAGGAGCTCTTTATACACATATGAGTGTTTCCCATAGTCAACAGAGTAGATTTCCACTTGTCGCTGGTAGTTGTTAGTATGTTTCACAGAAGCAGCTCCTGAATTTTAATGTAAACTGACTCGTTCCACATCCCATCCTGAAGAGTTTAACGGATCATTGCATATTAATGAATCAATGAATGAATGAGGTAATCAATAACTATTTATTTGTGACAAATTTAACGAATATTTTTGCTTCAAGGTCATTTCATTAACCTTTTTTCAAGTATTTTGTTTTGCTTCCGGTTTAGAACTTCATAGTCTTTAGTCTGAATATATTATTATTCTTTTTTTGTTTTTTAAAGTATGTGTAGTACCTATTCTTATTTTTCTTTAAAGTATGTATAGTACCATTATTTAGTTTAAATCTTGTTCTTCTTTGTTCACGTACTTATTCCAGTTGCCTACATTACGACTATCCCACAATCTGGAACCAAGTAGCAGTTACAGATGGGTCATCTAGCGGATTCCAAGGACAACAAATATTTGATTTTCGGTATTTCGCGTAAATATTGACCGAAAGTAAAACTTTAAACTGCTGTCATAACCTTACGTTAAAAGTCTGATACAATAAACTGTGTGTTTGTCTTGATACAGCGTAACTGACAGTGTGCAGATACCCAGACTTTATTCATCCATTATTTGAGATTGATTGCACTTAGTGACTTTCAGTAAGTAATTTTACACACAATTCCAAACTCTTACGAAGCATTTTCTCGCTGACGCTTCCCCCCCCCCCCCCCCCTTCTACACAAAATAACGAAACGAAAAAGGCTTATCGGTTACTGCATTTTCGCTGTTCATGCAGTTAAACTCCAGCATGAAACATGACGTTTCGACTTATTACTTCTTTACTACCGACCCCGGTCGCATCACAATTTTCAAACTGTACCCACATATACCATTGAATGTACAGCGTGTCGATTATTGAACTATATGAAATAAAATTATCATAACTTCTGAACGGTTTGCGTTAGGACGTTCAAACTGCACGGTTGGCTGCGGGGCATGATGGGAATTAGTACGCGCAAGCATGGCTTGGATTAACGATGAAGCCCATTTTCATTTGGATGGGTTCGTCAACAAGGGAAATTGGCGGATTTGGGGGACTGAGAATCCGAATTTCGCGATCGATAAGTCTCTTCACCCTCAAGGGGTGACTGTGTGCTGTGCAATGTCCAGTCACGGAATAATCGATGCGATATCCTTGATAGCACGGTGACTATCGAACCGTACGCGAAGGTTTTTGAAGATGATTTCACCCCCATTTTCCAAAATGACCCTGATTTCGACAAGATGTGCTTCATGCAAGACGGAGCGCTAACCCATCGAAGCAGGTGAGTTATGTCCTGGAGGAATACTTTGGGGACCGCATTCTGATTCTGGAGTACCAGAGACCACTGGCGTGAGCCTCGATTGGCCGTCATATTCTCGGGATCTGAACACATGCGCTACTTTTCGTGGGGCTATATTAAAGACAATGGGTACAGCAATAACCCCAAAACCATTGCTGAGCTGAAGACAGCCATTCAGGAGGTCGTCGACAGCATCGATGTTCCGATGCTTCAGCGGGTCATGCTGAACTTCGCTATTCGTCTGCGCCACGTCGCCACGTCATTGTCAATTATGGTAGGCATATCGAACATGTCATAACACGAATCCGAATATCTGTAGTGACGTTTACATGTTGAATAAAGTATGTGCACGGCGTAGCTTGTTACTAATTTCCTTTTTTTCATATATTTAAATAATTGTCACCCTGTACCTACAAAATTGTTTCATTGTACGACACACAATAAAAAAAAAAGGTTCAAATGGCTCTAAGCACTAAGGGACGAAGTCATCAGTCCCCTAGACTTAGAACTAATTAAACCTAACTAACCTAAGGCAACACACACATCCATGCCCGAGGCAGGATTCGAACCTGCGACCGTAGCAGCAGCATGGTTCCGGACTGAGGCGCCTAGAACCTCTCGGCCACAATCCAGGAGATATGACGTCATATACATTTAGATCCATGAGCGATTAAAAAAAAGAGATTAAAATCTCTCGCAGTATCTACACTGTGCAACACAGTTAAAGAATCACTTTTTCGAAAACCCGTAATTGTCTCTCATTGCAACACATGTTTGAAATTTGGATCAGATGTTCCTACAACCTTCCTCTATAATGGCACAAAAGTATGACGCCCTGAGACGCCACCCTCCTGCTCGGCGAAGCTTCCAAGCGAAAAATAAGGCCAGAGCTCAGAAGTTGATGTGAGGTGTAAGACGCGTTAATGGTGTCACTTTGGCAACAAATTTCATCACAATTCTGCTCAACACCATCCTGGACACGCCACGAGATAGAAAGGTCGTCACAGCCCACACGCCTCC
This sequence comes from Schistocerca serialis cubense, assembly GCF_023864345.2. NCBI lineage: Eukaryota > Metazoa > Arthropoda > Insecta > Orthoptera > Acrididae > Schistocerca > Schistocerca serialis. Next base: position 554,226,942 of record NC_064641.1, read on the forward strand.
TCGCCCACATTTCACACTTTCTTTTGAACCCTCAGCGATCGAGATCAGATCCGCGACGCCCAGCGTTCAGACCACGCCGTTTTCTTCTTTCAAACGTCCCGCCGTTCAGAATTGACACGAAAAGGTTGAAACGTCAAGGGTTTACGCTTCATTTAACTACCATTAATTTCTACTTGTTTAATATTTCATTTTACGCCGAGAGCGTCCTTTCAATGTTTCGTCTAGCTAATAAACCTCTGGATTCAAGACAGCTTCCGTGTATATTTTTTCTTCTGTTGCTGTCACTCCTTCTCTCTCATTCTTTGATCCCGTGATAAATGTGGATGGATAAACATAATTATGCATGGAATATATAATAATTGTAAGTAGGCTGTTTATGTTTTCTCTATGTAAGTAGGCTGTTTATGTTTTCTCTATCTAAGTAGGCTGTTTATGTTTTCTCTATGTAAGTAGGCTGTTTATGTTTTCTCTATGTAAGTAGGCTGTTTAGGTTTTTTATTGGTAACGCCACCTCTGTATGAAAATCACTGGCTGTGCTGTGTGCAGTCTGTGGCTGCTTTGCATTGTTGTAATACTCGCCATTGTAGTGTTAGGCAGCTGGCTGTGAACAGCGCGTAGCGTTGCGCAGTTGGAGGTGAGCCGCCAGCAGTGGTGGATGTGGGGAGAGAGATGGCGGAGTTTTGAAATTTGTCATGAACTGCTATATTTATATATGATGATATCAAGGTAAATACATTGTTTGTTCTCTATTAATATCTTTCATTTGCTAACTATCCCTATCAGTAGTTAGTGCCTTCCATAGTTTGAATCTTTTATTTAGCTGGCAGTAGTGGCGCTCGCTGTATTGCAGTAGCTTGAGCAGCGAAGATTTTTGTGAGGTAAGTGATTTGTGAAAGGTATAGTTTAATGTTAGTCAGGGCCATTCTTTTGTAGGGAATTTTGAAAGTCAGATTGCGTTGCGCTAACAAAATATTGTGTGTCAGTTTAAGCACAGTCATATATAAATTGTTCAAAGGGGACGTTTCATAATCTGGGTTAGTCAAAGATAGTAGCAGTAGGGTAGTTTAGCACCAACATAACAACGTGAGCAGATTCGGCAGAGAGTTCGTAATTCCAAAGATAGTGGGGATGAGTAGCGCAGAGTTTGTGAGGTTGGTTCTCACTGAGGTCCTCCCCCCACCACCAGGTTTTTGAACGGTTGGCGTTTGGTCCTAGAACGCGCCATGTTAGGACACTCTGGGGCCGCCGATTGAACGAGACGGACGCAGGGGTGCGGCGCTCGTCATAGATGGTGAAAAAAGTTATTCATAATGTAGGTTTCTTGGGGTAACATTGATTATGAAACATGTTCAGGTGTGAATTAATACCGGGAAACGTTCAGCGATATTTTATTTGTAGAAATTTTTCAGATTAATGTGTTTCAACTAGCGTATTTGGGCGCGAGGTGATTGAGGGCATGAACCAACTGTTCATGTCCTTAGGTCAATAGCGGATAGGTTCATTAATGTTTCATTTGATGTGTTTAGTTCTGGATGCAAACAATATAAATTTTTCATGATTCAACGGTTTATTTTACTCGTTTCTTTGTTGTCGAACTTGGTCACGTGTTGCCAGCATTCATAACGGTAGTCACTGGATTTGCCTTTCGTTAATCATAGCATGAATAATGTGGAGTCATGAAGCCTGGGCTGGTTTGCTCACGTTGCATTGCGGTTGCATAATACGCCGTTTCAACATGACCTTATCCGCATGGTACTGCGTGTGTAGTAACCCAAGTAATATTCCACAAGATTGCGGGATTGCAGCCGGATCTCATCGACTTCTTTCAACGATATTTCGGCTGACAACCTTACAGCCATCTTCAGGCGAGTGTTTGACACTGGAGATTGCTAGTTTTTTTTTTTTTTTCTTTATTGTGATTTCATGCCCCTGCCCCATATGGGCAGGGGAGGGCTGTCAGCAGCACAATTCGCCGCTCTTCAGCCGAGTGACATGACAACTAAAACAAGAATAAAATAATACATACATAAGGAGGTAAAAAAGGGGAACATAAAACAGAGAAAGGGGGAGAAAATGGAGGTAAAAATACACTGACATGTAGACGTTCATTGGGGACAGGTAAAAAGTCACCAGAAAGTTTTAAAAAAACACAGTTGGCAATTCTTAAAACACAGGGAAGACACTGGATGCGCATGCACAGGTTAAAAGTTGGCCACAGTATTAAAAACACTCCGAAACAACACACTTAAAACCCACTGGGAGCACACACGACGAAGAATAAAACTACCAGGCGGGACCTGCCGAGGGAAAGGTCAGAGAGGATGGAAAAGGAGGGGAGAGCATGGGGCAGCTGGGGAAGCGGCGGGATGAAGAGAGGAGGGGCAACCGGGGGTTCACGAAGAGGCAGGAGACACATGGGGCGGGAGAGGAAAAGGGAAGACAGGGCAGGAGGGAGCGCAGAGACACTGAAAGAAGGCACAAGAGATGGACGGGGAGTAGGAGGGGAAATCCGCTGAGAAGGAGGGAGGGGGAGGAGAGGGAGCCCTGAGGAGGAGGCAGGAAGAGGGGGTTAGAGTTGGTAGGAAGGGTAGATGTCAGGGCGAAGCTCATCATCTGGGAGTGGTAGACGGTGGAAGTTGTGTTGGGAAAGGAGATGGAGGGTGTGGAGATGGAGAGAGGGAGGGACACAACGGTAAAGGCGCGGCAACTGGTTGGGAGTGGAGAGGAAGGGAGACAAGGGGGTGAGGGGGATCAAGGCGGCGGACAATATATAGTGTACGGATGTGTTCAAGGAAATGGAGAAGGTGGGGGAAGGGGATGAGGTCATAGAGGATGCGCGTGGGGAACGGAAGGCGAGGCGGAGTGCATGGCGTTCGAGGATTTGGAGGGCTTTATAGAACCAGGGAGGGGCGGAAATCCAAGCGATGCTGGCATAACAAAGGATGGGGCGGAACTGGAGATTGCTAGAGCAAGTCGCTCTATTTATACGTAAAAGTGCCGCAGGCGCGCATGCGCAAGTTACCGTAGCATGCGCGCCACCTGTCGATTCCAAGGCCCTCTACAATATTACTGCATCTATGAAGCGCAAACGAATGCGTGAAAAAAGTAAAACATGCACGCAGACGTATCCAAAACAATAAAATGCTAAATTTCAATATTAAAATTAAAATTACTTGTCGCTCGACATGTCAGAAGCCATAAAAAGTTTTCTTTTGGTTGAAATTAAAGAAATCAATGGGTCCCAGGCCTTATTCAATAAAAAGCCGCCATCACGATTAATGAGATTTTCCGCTAAACGTATTTCCACGGATTCCTTCACAACTGAATCCCAGAAGGATCTCGATGGGGCCAAGATTTTCGTGGCCGAATAATCCATAGTATGTCCTGTGGAAATACAATGTTCGGCTATGGCCGACTTACTGGGCTGTAAAAGGCGAGTGTGGCGCTCATGTTCAACGCAGCGGTCGTGTACTGTGCGTGTGGTTTGACCAATGTAGGCTTTCCCACACTCACAAGATATTTTATAAATTCCAGCCTTCCATAATCCCAGATCATCCTTGGCTGAGCCCAGAAGAGCACGAGTCTTTGTAGGTGGCCGGAACATTGCTTTCACACGATGTTTCTTTAAAATTCTGCCTACTTTCGATGAAATGTTCCCGACATATGGGAGAAATGCTCTGGACTTAAACACCTCCTTATCCTCTTGATCTTGCGGGTGGTCACTTTTTTTTTCCTCCTTAAAGCAGTACTGACCTGATGTGCAGAATATCCATTATGTTGAAATACCGATTTCAAATGCTCTAATTCGTCTGCAAGGCTGTCTTTATCAGACACGACATGTGCCGTATGCACCAACGTTCGAAGGACCCCCATAGTTTGTGACGGGTGATGACAGACTGACGCCTGCAGGTACAGATCCGTATGCGTGGGCTTTCGATAGACAGAATGCCCCAATGACCCATCCACCCTGCGTTTAACCATGACGTCCAGAAATGGTAGGCAACCATCCTATTCAACTTCCATCGTAAACTGAATGTTTCTGTGGATGGAATTCAGATGTTCCGGCCACCTACAAAGACTCGTGCTCTTCTGGGCTCAGCCAAGGATGATCTGGGATTACGGAAGGCTGGAATTTATAAAATACCTTGTGAGTGTGGGAAAGCCTACATTGGTCAAACCACACGCACAGTACACGACCGCTGCGTTGAACATGAGCGCCACACTCGCCTTTTACAGCCCAGTAAGTCGGCCATAGCCGAACATTGTATTTCCACAGGACATACTATGGATTATTCGGCCACGAAAATCTTGGCCCCATCGAGATCCTTCTGGCATTCAGTTGTGAAGGAATCCGTGGAAATACGTTTAGCGGAAAATCTCATTAATCGTGATGGCGGCTTTTTATCGAATAAGGCCTGGGACCCATTGATTTCTTTAATTTCAACCAAAAGAAAACTTTTTATGGCTTCTGACATGTCGAGCGACAAGTAATTTTAATTTTAATATTGAAATTTAGCATTTTATTGTTTTGTATACGTCTGCGTGCATGTTTTACTTTTTACACGCATTCGTTTGCGCTCCATAGATGCAGTAATATTGTAGAGGGCCTTGGAATCGACAGGTGGCGCGCATGCTACGGTAACTTGCGCATGCGCGCCTGTGGCACTTTTACGTATAAATAGAGCGACTTGCACTAGCAATCTCCAGTGTCAAACACTCGCCTGAAGATGGCTGTAAGGTTGTCAGCCGAAATATCGTGGAAAGAAGTCGATGAGATCCGGCTGCAATCCTGAAATCTTGTGGAATATTCGATACCCCGGAAAATTTCAAGAGTCAAAACCCAAGTAATGTTTGAGAGAGTGAAAGGTAATATCCTTCCCTACTCCGCGCGTTAAATAGGTGTGACAATAACTAAATGGTGTTAAGAGGCCACCATTCAGTAACATTCATTTTTACCCATTTTAATCATTAGTAGATGTAACTGGCGACGAAGTGTTGTCTATGTTTCTTGTATGACGAGATTCAGGACATAGTGAATGCTTCATGAAGGTTTTGTCACTGGGAGTGGTCGTTTTCTTAAATAGAATAGATTTCATGTATGTTTTGTCACAGAGGGTAATAGTTTTCTTAAATATTATCGAAATAAATCAGAATGATAATTGAAATTCTCTCTTAGCGTTATTCAGTATCCTTCATCCATACCACTGAGATAAGGACTATATTCCATGAATTTTCGATCCAGGCGTATCCATTGTATGCATTATGCACTTTATGCTACCAACTGAATTCATAGTATCAAAAAAAGAAAGTCTTACAGTCCCTAATGTTCACGTATTGTTCCATGGCCATTCACCGATGTTGCGTTATCAAATGGTTCAAGTGGCTCTGAGCACTATGGGACTTAACATCTATGGTCATCAGTCCCCTAGAACTTAGAACTACTTAAACCTAACTAACCTAAGGACATCACACAACATCCAGTCATCACGAGGCAGAGAAAATCCCTGACCCCGCCGGGAATCGAACCCGGGAACCCCGGCGTGCGAAGCGAGAACGCTACCGCACGACCACGAGCTGCGGACCTTGCGTTATCCGTTGCTTCATTTTTAAATTAGAATACTATCTTTTCTAGCGGGTTTGATTACCCATATCTCAATTTATCGGGCCTAATAGAAAGAATTAGACACATAGCGGTAGAAATGGGAACCATGGAGCACTGCGTCCTCTTACATTAAAGGGAGATACTTCTTACATGAAAAATAATCAGCATAACAAACAAGGGGTAGACTTTCAAGGTATCAAGAGGTAGCTTAAAAGGCCTCAAGGAAACCACCAATATACTTGGGGCGTTGATTCCCACACATTTCGCAGCTAGAAACAAACGTTCTCAGCGTTATGAGCAACAGGACGACGTTCTCGACACGTTCGACACTGATGACACACCTCGAACGATTCAACCCTTCTCTAACGACATTGTAGAGCTGCAGCCCCATCGAACCTGATATGACCCCTTTGGACTCTTGCCGACTGCAATTTTTGCTCCGGTGTATGGGGTGGAATCACTAGGGACAGATCAAAACCATTCGACGAAATTCGGACCTAAGTCGAATTAGCAAAGAGTGTGTGTGCTTTTTCAGCCTTCCCGTGTCGTGATCGCGAGGGTGGGAGAGGGGAGGGGGGAGGTCTGTAACATTGACAAGTGCGTGAATAAAATGGCAAAGGGTCCTTCTAAAATACCCCAATCCAACAACAAACTTGTTAGACTCAAGCCTCTTTGTGGACCACATTAAAAATCTACCTGTACAGAGACTTCGACAACCATTCCCTAAAAGACACCCGCTGCTGCCGCTCTAGCACCTGACAGCAAGCAGCTCCTTCGAAACGCCTCATATTCCGTATGCCAGCAAACCTGCACTAGAGTAGCAGCGGAGTACCACAGAAGAGCTCAAAGGATTTAACAATTACTTTGGCTACTTGAAAATCAAAATAGCAGTAACCACAATACAAGGCAAATAGAGGGACTGAAACACATGGATAAGCCAATGTTCGGTTATCAACTTTGGCTTGGTCCATGCCCCTGATGGTTGCTTGATTCAGTGCAGATTCTAAAACACGCGTTTAGAATATTCATTAAATTTTCATAACAAAAAAATGGCAAAGAACACATAGACCTTCAATCATGAGAGAGAAAATTCGGGCAGACACTGAGGGCATTTAACCTGAAAGTATTTAAGATTAACAGATTAAAAATTTACATAACAAAATAAATTACAACACGCACATAAGCCTTTTAATCCTGATTGAGGAACCCAAAGCAAATAACTGAGTCTATTTGACCCTCAAGTCTTAAAATTAACTGATAATGAAAAATGTTAAAGATATCTAAACCTGGAAAGTACAAACACCACTAGTGCAGATAAAAGCTAATATTCTAGTTCAGGTACTCACAAAACAGAACTAGGTAAAACGCAAGCCCTCTTACAACTGAGTCGCTGTTTAATTCTGGCATCTTCTTATTACCAAGATGCTGATCCACTTTAAGAGCATTGGTCCACCTTACGGTAATGTCGTCTAAAGAAACTCAGTAGCACAAGCACAGGGCCATTCACGAACTGTGACAGCCTCTTTACCGCACACGGTGCTTAAATTCCTGTGTTGCACCTGGGAGAATTAAGGATGGTGTAAGTGGCTATGTCCATCAACCACTGCAGCAAGAAACAGTTTTAGTCACACATCAAAGTAGCATCCAGTACCGCTAAAGCGCAGGGAAGCTGCGACTCTCCAGTAGGCGCAATCACGCTTCCCAAAAGTACACATCCGCCGTCCAAATGCAGCGAACGAATTTGCACGGCTAGCAAGTTCAGTCCACAATCCAGACAAACTCCTTCACTAACAGCCAACCCCCAGCAGACCCCAAGTATGAGCTGTGCATGTGCTTAAATCCACGTGAGGTGCTGCAAGGCTACCACCTACTGAGACACCAGAGTGGCGACAGCTGGTTAACAGAACCCAAAGAAATTCTGCGAACAAAAGAGTCAATATGAGTGCACATGCATGGCTCAGTTCCCCTCCACCCCCCGTCACCCTCCCCCCGTTTTCCTTTAAAGGAAAACGGGGGAAGGGGGGAATGACACCTTACGATAGTCGTGATTAAGACTGGTAAAATACCGAGCTCCTGAAAACCACGTAAAACAGTTATGAAGGTCGGGTTATGGCGCCAATTCTAATACCACCTTTTCATTATAGGAGCTGTAATCAACCATTGGTCGATAACCATTTCCACTGACCTTACGAACAAGAAAAATAGGCGAGGCATATTGCGACACTGATAGCCTAATAAAACCATCCGTCAAAAGCTGACTGATAATCTTATACTGCTGCATCAGTTTAGGAGGCGACAATCAGTAGGGGACTGGTGGACAGGAATTTGATTGGTGAGCCGAGTTTTGAACTCAGTTTCTTCCGTGCTCCTAATTACTCAGTAAGGAAGTCAAAAATTTCACTAAGTACTTCAGGGATTGCTGGGGCTCAATTTTGCTCAGATGAACAACATTACAAGGGAAAACTCTGTCGGAACATTGCAACCCTTTGAATATAGTTATGGTCACACAGCAAACACCTTTTGTTAGGCTGAAACTTGAAAAGAAACTCTGTACTTACATAATCTTAAATGCACGCTGTCTTCTTAAAAAATTACAGCCAAGCAACACATTAGTCGACTAACCATTGACAACAGTAAAACTTACTTGCCGTGAGAGCCCACAAATCCCTAAATTATCACGGATCTCGTCCAGCACAGGCAACAACTCGCCATTGACCATAATACACTGTTTGATAACTTCCTGTAAAGGAAGAAGTTTACAAATGTAAAGATGCTTCCTATACCAATGATAATCATGCGAATGGAGATTGCTTCCTGTGTCAGGCAAAGCGCATATTTGTTTATAATTTGAGGTGATACAAAAAAAAACGGTAAACTTGAGCTTGATATGGCCTTTACCTTGAGCGGTCCCCAGAACTTCTTATTTTGAGCCACCACCCGATGCCATCAGTTGCGTTTTACCCTGTCTCAGGGTACCCGACGGTGTTGCACTAGAGGACATGACTGATTGCACTGGAAACATCTTCTCCTATCAGAAGTCGCCTATTTGCATTTATTACCTAGAGGTAAGACAATATGTAGTCTTTCTCCCCTACTCTTCAATCTGTACATCGACGAATTACGGAAATAATAGTTTAACAGAGGAATTAAACTTCAAGGCGAAAGAATATCAATAATTAGATTCGCTGAGAAACCAGATGGCAGTTATGAGAATCGAGGGGCATGAAAGGGAAGCAGTGGTTGGGAAGGGAGTTAGACAGGGTTGTAGCATCTCCCCGATGTTATTCAATCTGTATACTGGGCAAGCAGTAAAGGAAACAAAAGAAAAATTCGGAGTAGGTATTAAAATCCCGAAGGACTTGGAAGAGCAGTTGAACGGAATGGACAGTGCCTTGAAAGGAGGATATAAGATGAACATCAACAAAAGCAAAACGAGGATAATGGAATGTAGTCGAATTAAGTCAGGTGATGCTGAGGAAATTAGATTAGGAAATGAGACACTTAAAGCAATAAAGGAGTTTTACTATTTGGGGAGCAAAATAAGTGATGATGGTCGAAGTTGAGAGGATATAAAAGGTAGACTGGCAATGGCAAGGAAAGCGTTTCTGAAGAAGAGAAATTTGTTAACGTCGAGTATAGATTTAAGTGTCAGGAAGTCTTTTCTGAAAGTATTTGTATGGAGTGTAGCCATGTATGGAAGTGAAACATGGACGAAAATAGTTTGGACAAGAAGAGAATAGAAGCTTTCGAAATGTGGTGCTCCAGAAGAATGCTGAAGATTAGATGGGTAGATCACATAACTAACGAGGAGGTATTGAATAGAATTGGGGAGAAGAGGAGTTTGTGGCACAAATTGACGAGAAGAAGGGACCGGTTGGTAGGACATGTTCTGAGGCATCAAGGGATCACAAATTTAGCATTGGAGGGCAGCGTGGAGGGTAAAAGTCGTAGAGGGAGACCAAGAGATGAATACACTAAGTAGATTCAGAAGGATGTAAGTTGCAGTAAGTACTGGAAGATGAAGATGCTTGCACAGGATGGAGTAGCATGGAGAGCTCCACCAAACCAGTCTCAGGATTGAAGACCACAACAACAACAACAACGATGACATAACTATCCTCAGTGAAGGATATGCTGAATGGAATGAACAGTCTAATTAGTGCAGAATATGGACTGAGAGCAGATCGGAGAAAGACGAAAGTAATGAGAAATATCAGAAATAAGAACAGCGAGAAATTTAACATCAAGCTTGGTGATCACGAAGTAGATGAAGTAACGGAAATTTTCCAACTAGGCAGCAAAATACCCCATAACTGTCGGAGCAAGGAGGACATAAAAAGCAGCCAGCACTGGCAAAAAGAGCATTCCTTTCCGTGAGAAGTCTACTAAAATCAAACGTAGGCCTTAATTTGAGAAAAAAATTTCTTAGAATGTATGTTTTGAGCACAGCGTTGTGTGGTTGTGAAACAGAAAAACCAGAAAAGAAGAGAATCGAAGCATTTATGATGTGGTGTTACAGAAGAATGTTGAAAATTAGTTGGACTAATAAGGTAAGGAATGAGGAGGTTCACCGCAGAAACGGCGAGGAAAGAAATATGTGGTAAACACTGACTAGAAGAAGAGACAGAATGGTGGGACATCTGTTAAGACGTCACGGAATAACTTTCATAGTACTAGAGTGAGCTGTGTAGGGTGAAACCTGTAAAGGAATACAGAGATTGGAATACACGCAGCAAATAATTGAAGACGAAGGTTGCAAGTGCTACGCTGAGATGAATAGGTTGGTACAGGAGGGAGAGGAGGGGGATTCGTGGCGGGCCGTATCTAACCAGTCAGAAGACTGATGACCCCCGCCCCGAAAAAAAAAAGGCTGGGGGTGTGTTATTAGCCACAAAGGTTTCCAAGCTACATCCGCTAAGGTCAGGCCTTTCATCGAAAAACCAGATGTTTTATATACTCACCACTGCCTTGTCTAACTCGGCAAAGGTATCCGGTTTATGAGTTACTTGAACACGCGACTGGTCGTCTGGACGCACACATAGAAAATTATTTACTGCGGTAACCAGAAGGCAAAGAGCTGACATCCTCCATGCATCGGATAAGTGGCTTGCTATGGCTTTGAACACAACATAAATGTTAATTGGCCAACCCATATTTTACTCCACTTGACAAATTTTCCTATAGCAATTTTTTACAGAATCCGTCCAACGATTCGCCCTTACTGAAGCAAATTTTTAGCAATGCAAACGTTTGAACTTGATAAACGTTAGAAAACTGCCCCCAGAGGCACTCTATAGATTTCACAATTATTTTGGCTATCTGAAAATCAATATTACAATAACTACAATGCGAATAACACTTTAAACACTTAAAAATTTTGCAAGATAGCAAATATGTGACTTCTGCACTGACTTTAAAATAAGAAAACGAGCATTGGTAAATCTACAACCATAAACAGTTATTCACAGGAGCAAACAAGGAGGAATTCAAAGTAAATAAAGGGCCTGAAACACACAGATTAGCCAACGCGCAATAACCGGCTTGAACTCTACCCATGACCCAAATGTTGCTTGATTCAGCATACGTTCCAAAATACACACATAGAATATCCATTAAACTTACATAATAAATATATGCCAAATAGCACAGTGGCCTCTAACCACGGCAGAGAAAATCTGGGTGGACAATTGAACCCGTTTGACCTGAAAAACAAATTCCAACGTGTACATACGCCTTTTGACCCTAACTGAGAAATCCAAAGAAAATAACTAAGCTAATTTGACCCCCAAATACTTAAAGTTAACTGACAGTGAAAAATATTGAAGGCACCTAATCCTAAAAAATACAAGTACATTCACCGGTAGTGCAGATAAAGGCAAATCTTTCTAGATTATATAATCGCAACACACGAATAGGTAAAATGCAAGCCCTCTGACAATTGAATCACTATTTAATTTGGGCATGATCTTATTACCAGGATGCTGATCCACATGAAAGGCATTGGCTACATTAAGGGCCAGAAGTATAAGCCAGACACCTAACGGTAACAACACGAAAGTTAATAACAAAGGCACAGGGATTTTCGGGAACCATGACAGACACTTTGCTGCACAAAAGACGTCATGTTCTCCATTTATTCCTATGTGGGACCTGGGAGAATCAAGGACGGTGCATGTGCCCATGTCCAGCAACCAAGGCAGCAAGAAACATGCTTAGTCAAACTTCAAAGCACAACCCAGTACCGCAAAGGCAGAGGGAAGCAGCGACTCCCCAGTAGGCATAGGCACATAGGCACCCTCCCCAAAGAAACACATGCCATCCATGTGCTTAAATAACGTCTGAAGCTGCCACCTGCCGAGGTGCCGGGGAAGCCCTAGCTAGATAATGAAACCCAAAGAAGTTTCGTGAGTGAAAGAATCTATATATGCTCGTGCACACACCTCAAAAATTTTGCGGTTGCGTGTTATTTATTCAGGTTATTGAACTAATACTAATATATTTGAGACAACTAAAGTACTCTTGAGTCTGTTAATGGACGTATAAACACAAAAAGACTGGACTGAGAAATCTAAAGTGAATGTGTATCATGTGAGGGTACGAGATTTCCCAGATGTTTTGTAGCCAAAGTTTGGAAATAAATAATGTCCTTGAGTGAAAGTTAAATCTCGTGCTAATTTTGAATATAAATGAACAAGCTTTGTTAGTAGAAGTATACGCATTTTCGCTGCCCAGGATAATCGTTCAGAATATAAAGTTTTAATTATTATATGAGAAGATTTGTTAGGAGACAAGTTCTGTTTTGTGTACTTCATTATTTGCGTGAGATTTTCCGCCTCGTCTCCGCGCCGTTCCATAGGAGTAGAAGACGTATTTGGAGTCTTGACGGGCAAAGTAGTCACGTGCTGCAAAGAGTCTTTTGCTCGGGCCACGCTGTCAAGGAATACCAGTCACCAGAAGTTTAAATCAATAATGTATGTATGTATGTATTGAAAAAACTCTTATTATTCGTTACTCAGAAGGTCTCCAGTGACAACTTATCATCTAACACGTGCTACATCTATAGGCAAAATAAATGCCTTAAAAGATCGGAGCTGCCAAGTCCTGGTTTTTAGTAAAAATTGAATTATTCTACAGATAAAAATAATACTCAACAAGTCGGGGGTTCGCGGACTACTCCGAGCTGAAGATCACAACAAGGTAATTTAAAATATACATGAATCCCGGCAATGACTTCGAACTTCAAGGAACAATTATTGGTGTTTACAAAATAAATTCAAAATGATAGTGGTTTGACTCTGGAAATATTCTAATTTCTAATATTTCTCTCGCTAATTGTACACAGTTTGAGTGACAATTTTACCTTGTTGGGGTACGGGGTCATTGTTGGAAGAAATACGTCTTAAGGTAGTATGTGTATGAGAATTCGACGTTACATTCCGGTAGGAAAAAAGTGAAGAAGCCGCAAAAATAAGTAAAATGTTCTTTAGAAATTGGGAGCACAACAATTAAATTGCAATGAAAGTTGTGAGGTTCCTCCTGTTTTGGAAAGCATTTTACTTTCTACATTTAAACTTTTAGTACAACTCGGCAGATAGCCGAAGTAATTCACCGCCTTAAGCAGTGCTGCAGAACACGATGGCAGCGAGTAGGACGTTGCGTCCCACAACGGTAGTGGTGACGAGAGCACCATATAGCGTGGTAGTGAATCATGCTAGCGAGGAGAAGTACGCGAGCCTTGACAGCGAATCTTTTTTGGCAGTCAATACCTAGAGGAACCACAAGTACTCTGGCACGAAACTCAGAATTTTCTTGATTAAATACTGCATAGCTTAGTGTCCGTTGCTTCGCTAGCATCGCCTGTATGGCTTGCAGAGATTTTATTTAATCGGATTTTTATGTTGTTCTCAAACTGCAACACCTTCTAAGCTTTCCACGCTAATCAGGGCCACAGAAACGTGGTCTTTTCCGAATGTACTTCTGACCAAAAACCGATTCTGTTAGCTGGAGTCCAAAGTTTTTAATTAAAAGTGTCATTTTCGTTCTTGTGGAGATATTTCCATGCTAACTTTCATCCCTTAACAAATATTTCTTTTTATCTAGCCGAGAAGTGAAATACCATTTTTTATAAATTTTACTTTAAAATTTCTGCAATGTAACGAGATATTTCCTTAAAAATTGTCTTCCCCTATTGTTCTTCCTTAGGGGTCGAATTCCCAGAAACACTGAACACCTATTTTTTTTTATTTATAACGGAGAGGTCAAATACCAGTTGTCGTAGATGTAGCTCTTAAAATCCTTTGGTAGCTCTTGAGTAACAATTTACTTTCAAAAATAACTTTCAGCCAATATTTTACCCCCTTAGTGGTTGAATTCCAAAAATGTTGAAACGCCTTTTTTTAATTTTCCATATTAGAAACCAATACTAGTTTTCGTAGTTCTAGCTTCATAATTCGCTTACTAGCGACATTCATCCAAAAACTTTTTCATCCCCTATTTCACCTCCTTAGGAGTGGAATTTCGGACAATCCCTTCTTAAATGATGCCTACAGAATAAGATCCACACCCTTTCCAAATTCAAGTTTCTGCCCTTAGCAGTTTGGGCTGGGCAATGGCCAGTCAGTCAATCAGTCTTACCCTACTTCACCGCTTAGGGGTTGAATTTCTAAAAACAGTGAAACACGTATTTCATCGTCTCTAACCGAGAAGCCAAACACCAATTTGCAGAGATTTAGCTTTAAAAATTCTTTCAAAATGAAATATTTTCATAAATCATTTCACTCCGTGTTTCACCCTCTTAGGAGATGAATTTCCAAAAACAGTGACATTTGTACGTTTCATTTCTAATAGAAAAGTCAAATGCAAATTTTTATACATTTAGCTTCAAAAACGCTTGCACAATGAAATATTTCCATAAAAACTTTCGTCCCCCATTTCACTCCCCTTGGTGGTGAATTTCCAAAAACAGTGAAATATGTATTTTTTTATTTCTAACTGAGAAGCCAAATTTAAATTTTCATAGATTTAGCTTAAAAAAGCTTTGATAATAAAATATTTCATAAAAACCTCATCCATTATTTCACTCCTAATTTCCAAAAACATTGAAACACGTATCTTTTTTTATTTGTCAAATACCACTGTTCATAGATGTAGCTTTAAAGATACCGTATCAGTCCTTTAATAATAATATAATTTTAAAAAAAGTCTTTCACCCACTACTTCACTCCCACAGCGTTAAATTTCCAAAAATGTTGAAACCTATATTTCTTTATTTCTGACCGAGAAAAAAATAGCAATTTTCGTAGGTCTACCCTCAAAACTGCCTTCATAGAAACATTTTTCAAAGAGCCCTTCACCTCCTATTTCACCCCCTTACGGTTGGAATTTCAAAAAATCCCTACTTAAACGACGCCCGCAGTACAAAATCTACATCTTCTCCAAATTTCAGGTTTCTGTCCTTAGCGGGTTGGGCTGAGCGATGATGAGTGAGTGAGTCAGTCAGGACATTGCCTTTTATATATAGGGATTATTATTTAATATTTTTGACATAGCAAATTCTAGGAATAGCGTATAGGTCATCAGGGCTTTAATGCCATAACGTCAGTATGCAGTTACCAGTTGATTCAGTAGACAAATGAATATTGTTAACTTAACGAAGATGTACAAAGAGCTACGAAGTGTTACCATGTAAGCAAGAAATTTCAGCTGCACACCAACCTCGCCAGTCGGCGACAGGGTGTACTCAGAGCCTGTTCTTGTGTAATAGTGGTCACACGATCCTCTTGAATTTTACGAGTATTAACTTTTTGAGAGGACTCCTTTCAAAATATTAAATTGTTACTGTTTGTTGATATTTGTTAATACAACTATCAAAATGGCATCCAGGACTTATTTCAAGTATATTATTTACCTGCTCGTCCATTTATAATCACAGGCAGCCTGCTTGCATCTTCTGAAGAATCCAGCACCTTACAAGAGCTGCTTCAAGGCCCTACATCTAAGAGAGGTTAACAGAAAACAACTTGGAGAAAATCCTATGCACCGATCCCTTAAGATAATCCACGAAAGGATTAGCGAAATTAGCGCAGTCTCGGTTGGGAAGGCATTTCCAATTATACTGTACGTGACCTGTACGCTTTCTACGGCATTGCGACTAAACTGAGAAACTGTTATATCGGTTTAGTATAGTGAGGAGGTTTTGGAAGCTCACATGCTTATGTGGAAATTTAGAATATTAAAAACACAGATATTATGCATATACATATTATGCATATACCTCACTGATTACTTAAATAGTGTTCGTACATTTCTTCATAAAGTTTTGGTCTTGTCCTATAAAACCTTAGTGTCTCAGGCGAAGCTCATTCAGCAACATGTAAAAGTAGTTTTTTATATTTACGATTTTTTTCTTCCATGTAATATGTGAAGACAATGTCTTATAATATTTTATTTTACTGATTTAAGCACTTACAGCAACTATATATTTTTAACTGTTGCCTGACTAACGTAATAAATGTTATATCGGTCATTAAAACTACCCATCACAATTGCTCTTTTACACTCCTTTGACACTTACTTGGCCCAGTAAATTCTCGTCAAACCAACGAAGTTAAGCACTGTCGGGATGGGCTAGCACTTGGATGGGTGACCATCTGGTCTGCCGAGCGCTGTTGGCCAGGGGGATGCACTCAGCCCTTGTGAGGCAAACTGAGGAGCCACATGACAGAAATAGTGGCTCCGGTCTTGTGAACCGAATACGGCCTGGAGAACGGTGTGCTGACCACATGCCCCTCCATATCCGCATCCGCTGACACCTGTGGGCTGAGGATGACACGGCGGACGGTCGGTAGTTTGGACCTTCCATGACCTGTTCGGACAGAGTTTGGTTTTTAGTTTTTGGCGTAATAAAGTGATGACATCTCGAACTTAGTGATCCCTCGCAATAAGAACATTGTTAACCTCATAAAATTCCTATGTTGCAACGTGTCAAAATCCAGAACATGAAGGCGAATACTGTCTTTATTCGAACCAGGCCATTCAAAGTTGCTTCTGTCAGTCAGCATCACTGTGTCAGTGTGATATTCAGGAGGTTACCCATGCTTTTCTAGCCACTGGTGGGCTGGATAAGCATTTCTACCTCAGTTACAGTTTACACGGATAGCAAGAATTTGAAAATCACGTCAACATTAAGAACACACACATCTACCTGTCGACTTAGTCCCACCCCCCTTTCCCTCTTCCTGCCACCGATTACCGAAACCCTTTCCTGAAACTAACATTTTCCTGTCCCACGAATCCCCTGACATGCTGTAATAGTAGGCAGGATCCAGGAAGTATCCTGAATTTCTCAAAAACGATGTCTGCGAGGAAGTGCACATCAGTCTTCCTCCATAATCTTAACACATTCTCCTAAATCAGAGACGTCGAACTCCTGTCAAAAATTCGCCGTGTTCTCATACTCAGCTTCCATTACGCCAGTGCGTGTCAGTTTACTGGAGAATTCGGTTATGTCAGGCAGTGTTGTTTTATTGAGTCTCTCCATCAAATCCAGGTATTCATCTGGAAAGACCCTCTTCGTCATCATGAGTTGAAACTCAGGATATGCGGCTCTGGTGATATACATGTCCTGCTGATGCATTCTCTCAGCAAGCTTCTGAAGAGATGTGTGCACAAAATGTAGTGATGCCGGAAAGCGGAACAGTATTTTTAATGTGATTCACTAGGAAAAAGAAATGTGCTTTACAGTGGTATCAGGAATGACACTGACCGTATCATATTTCAAGCCAAAATCACCCACATTCTCAAAACGAAAGTGGGCACCACACCCTTTCAAATTGTTAAAGAAGGTGGATTATCGCTGTGGCTGTTGGTACTTCAAGTAGCAAGCGTTGTAAGCTGCGCCACAGAACCTCCCTGTCGGATGAAAATAGTCTTTATGTGGGGTTTCCGCTTTTCTATTGAACGGGAGTCCACAAATTTGATCAAAATGCACCATTCTCTTGCCGGATGGTCATGGGGGTGTTGTTGTGACAAATCCGATCAACTTCCCAAATATGTTTTTCGAGCTCAGAAAGCGACCATCTCGTAGGGTTATCCCAAACATATATTCGAATTTATGGTGACTGGAGTCACATGGGCGTAGAAGTTGCTGCGCTGCCACATACAGTGCATATTGTCTATGAAAGGGAGGCACTGGGGGTAGTCTTCACAATGCTCCACAGGAGCTAGGTGGTACTCGAAGTCGGCGTATACGAGGAAGGGACATCGCTTCTGGTGGTGGGCATTCTTAAACTTAAATGACTTTTTTTGATTGAGCGGAAAATAAGTGGGACATTCTTTTGATCCACAAGTAATGGTGCTTCTCACCCTTGGAGGATAGCAAACAGATCTACCTGTTTCGGATGGTGACTCGCTAATTTTGAAAAGCGGAGGTGTCCATCTACTTTATGTGTAACTTCTTTGATCCGCACAATGTGCTCTAGGTTATCTTCTTCTGGTTTGCTACAATCATCATCCAGCGTGTATACAGGAACTAAATAATCAGGGTTCTGCCTCTCGGATTTTTGTAGGTCTTGGAGTTTATGGGGAACGAGATGCCTTGGAAATTGTAATGCCCATGGACATCAGATGTTTCGTATTTACTTGTACACTGGCCATGTTTTGGGTAATTCTATCCCTAGCCAAAAGTGATGATGCAGTGCCATATAAATCTTCTCATAGAGATTCCAGACATTAGTACGTGACAATCTAGTGGCAATATCTTTTGACAGAAAGATGAAACTGGACACTCATTAAGTGAATCGTAGACATGTGAGTGCACATCAAGGTGGAATAAACAGCTGAGGGCCTTAACCAACTCACTTTCCTGCATGTCGGAAAAATGGCCGAATATGACACTTTTGACAAAATTTCCACGCCACTCCACGATTGAATCGCCCTGCGATGTCGCACCAGGTATCCCTCAACTTTCGACGATGCTCTTTTCTTTGCCAGGGTCACTGTCTTGTTTTGGGGGCAGGGGTGGGGAAGGGGCACGGGAGATCACAATATAGAGGTGTGTTACACTTAATACTGCTAGTTGGTAACGATTCTGTGGAGCACCCTCCCCAAAACACCATGGCGTATCGAGGAAAGTGACAGGATCTTGGCAGCTCACATTCATGGTGTCAATAAGGGCTGGTGAAATCCTGTCCCCAAAAGTATTAGCAACCACAGTAACAGCGGACAGGGGTACTGCTGCTGTTAGGTCCAGAGTGGTGTCAAAGCGGTGTCATATGGTGACAATTGTGAGACAATCCAGCGTGCAGCTGCGTCAGTAAACGAGCAGGTGTCATCAGCCCATACCACAGAAATGATGACGGACCAGACTATGATGATGTTTGCAGGTGTAGGGCTAGACAAACGTATTATAATCTTGTCAGATTGCGGTGTGGTTGTTGCAGGCGTAGCCCTGAGTCTGCACACATTGATCACATCCACAACAGAGGAAGAATAAGAGTTAACAAATTATTGGTAAGATGAAAGCTACGATGAGTAGACAAAATCATGGGGAAAAAAATCAGCCTAAGTACATACCTAGAAGATCACTGGAATTAAATTGGAGCCGGCTGCTGTGGCCGAGCGTTTCTTGGGGCTTCAGTCCGGAACCGAACTGCTGCTACGGTCGCAGGTTCGAATCCTGCCTCGGGCATGGATGTGTATGATGAGCTTAGGTTAGTTAGGTTTAAGTAGTTCTAAGTCTAGGGGACTGACGAAATCAGATGTTAAGTCCCGTAGTGCTAGTGCTTAGAGCCATCTGAACCATTTTTAAAACACTTCGGAGTCACTTATTAGCTCCCCCCCCCCCCCCCCCAATCCCCCATGAACAATCATTTCCATTATAGCATTTCATCTCAGCTGTTTCAATTGGCACTGTTGAAGTTGCTGCCAGCAAGTTTTAAAATCATTCAAAGAAAGTCTACTCACAGTAGTGTAGAAACACCCTGATCATGCAGTGTTAGTTGGAGACTGTTTTAACCTACACTGTGTAGATCGAGATGTTCGTGGTTTTGAAATACGCAGTGTCTCCACCAATGTCATATGTAAACCACAATCAAGTCCAAATCTGAAGGCAGGGTCATAAGTGAAGTTCAGCACTTAATACTGAAAGCATGTTTGTTACTGACACCATTGTAGAGCCACAACAAGACTGACCTCCTGGGTGGAGAATACAGCTACTTATACAATCTCTGAATATTTGAGAATGTCATTATTTATGCAGACATTGAATATTCCAGAATATACAAACTTTAGAAGCAAAGGATGTGTTAAGAACATTCTAGAAATCATAAATTGTAAATAACAAATAATTTCTGTTTGCTGGATATGATACAGTGATCCACTGCACAACAGCCAGTCATGTTGACCACTATGCTAAAAAACATAACCACAGGTTATGGTAATATTATTTAGCTATCAGACAAAATCCTTCATCAGACATACAGAGAACAAAACTCACACACATTCACACAAGCACAGGCATCTTCCTCACATTGTTGTTTTGCTTATCTGCCATTCAGCCTTCCTCTATGTGGGGATTAGCAATCTATCCTCTCATATTGTTGTCATGAATTGTGCATCTGTGAGTGTGTGTCAGTTTTGTTTTATAACATCTAGTAGTCTTTTTCAGTGTACCTATCTGCCACTCATAACCTACACTAAGAGATGAGTTGCAACATATCCTATTCATATACTTGTTATTTCATCCTGGAGTTTCCATTTTTTAACAGGTAACTAACTCATTGTCTTCCAGTGCAGATATGAATACGACTATCATGTTTACAACATGGCAACAGTAAATACTTTTTGAAACAGGTGGCATGATCTAGCTTGCACAAGTTATCTAGTCCAGCCATCATGCTAGTAATATAAATAGTTTCATTAAATGTCAATTACAATTAATATGTTCATTTTTTTTAAAGTTACATCATTTCACTGATCCAACTCTGCAATTATATCATGGTAGGGGCAGTAGAGGATTTTTTGTATTTCAAAGAGATGAATATTTTTGTAAAATGATTTATTTGATTTTCTTAATTTTTAACTACAGCATTCTATTTTAATATCACGCCAAAATAAATGAGGAATAATCTCGAAGATTGAAAATTGCTCCACAACATTATGATGGGAATCAAATAATTTTAGTGTTCTGGCTGTCTTTCCTTTGGTAGCACACAGCTTTTTTACACATTTTTTGATGTAAATAGCTAGGGAAAAGTTAAGTAAATGCTTTCCAAAATAATTTACTTGAATGAGTCCACTTTCATTCATTTTTGCATCTAAACATTAAACGTGCTAGACAGATCTCTCTTCGATTTTGGCACTCATCAATTGCTGCTTGGAACAGTGGGTTCGTATTTGCATTATTTTACTGTCAGGAAGATGGATGCAAAGTATGGGCAAAAAGGCATGCTGTTGCACTGATATCATTTGAAACTGGCATGTGAAAAGGCTCTTGCCCCCAAGAAGGCTTTTGTTGTTGAAATCATTCATTTATTTTGCAATGTTCTATTGCATCCTTCAGGACTTCCAGGGTGAAATCAGCAGTGTATGAGTTTGCATTGCTTCCCATATGACCAATTCTGTGTAGCTGTCTTGCAGTTTTGCCAGCTCCTCCAGGCAGATCCATTTTATAACTGTAACATAACAAAAAATTATGTAAGACTTTTACATTCCTATAAATATGGATGACTGTTACTACTAAGGGAACAAAAAGAAAGGTGTACACTCACACATGCGTGTGTGCGCACACACACACACACACACACACACACACACACACACACGCACACACACACACACACACACCGAAGAACCAAAGAAATGGGTACACCTGCCTAATATCGTGTAGGGACCCCCACAGCATGCAGAAGTGCCACAACATGACATGGCATGGACTCAACTAATGTCTGAAGTAGTGCTGTAGGGAACTGACACCATGAATCCTGCAGGGCTGTCCATAAATCCGTAAGGGTATGAGAGGGTGGAGATCTCTCCTGAACAGCATGTTGCAAGGCATCCCAAATATGCTCAATAATGTTCATGTCTGGGGAGTTTGATGGCCAGCAGAAGTGTCTAAACTCAGAAGAGTGCTCCTGGAGCATTGCCCTACTGGAATTGCCCAAGTCCTTCGGAATGCACAATGAACATGAATGGATGCAGGTGATCAAACAGGATGCTAAAGTACAAGTCACCTGTCAGAGTCATTTCTAGACATATCAGGGGTCCCATATCACTACAACTGCACAAGTCCCTCACCATTACGGAGCCTCCACCAGCCTCAACAGTCCCCTGCTGACATGCAGGATCCATAGATTTATGAGGTTGTCTCCATACCCATATGCGCCCATCCGCTCGACGTAATTTGAATCGAGACTTGTCCAAACAGGCAATGTGTTTCCAGTCATCAATAGTCCAATGTTGGTGTTGACGGGCCCAGGCGAGGCATAAAGCTTTGTGTCATCAACGGCACACAAGTAGGCCTTCAGCTCAGGAAGCCCTTATCAATGATTTTCCGTTGAATGGTTCACATGCTGACACTTGTTGATGGCCCAGCATTGAAATCTGCAGCAATTTGCTAAAGGGTTGCACTCTTACCATTTTGAATGATTATCTTCAATTGTCATTGGCCCTGTTCTTGC
Source organism: Schistocerca serialis cubense (assembly GCF_023864345.2). Taxonomy (NCBI): domain Eukaryota; kingdom Metazoa; phylum Arthropoda; class Insecta; order Orthoptera; family Acrididae; genus Schistocerca; species Schistocerca serialis. The sequence continues at coordinate 554,249,220 of NC_064641.1, forward strand.
AGGATCTTTCTCCACCAGCAGCGATTTCAGAGGTTTGATGTTTTATTGGATTCCTAATATTCACGGTATGCTCGTGAAACGGTCACATGGGAAAATCCCAACTTCATCACTACCTCAGAGATGCTGTGTTCCATAGCCTGGGTACCGACTAAAGCACCACATTCAAACTCACTTAAATCTTGATGACCTAGCAGTAACCGATCTAACAACTGCGCCAGACACTTGTTGTCTTATATAGGTGTTGCCAACCACAGTGCTATATTCTGCCTGTTTACATCTCTCTGTAGTTGAATATGCATGCCTATACCAGTTTCTTTTCCACTTCAGCGTGTGTCTATATAAGGAAAATCCTTAAATGTGAGATAGCAGAAGAGTGTGAATGCTAGGTCGATTAAGGCCAAGGATCGTTCCAAAGACAGTAAGTTTCTTGTCCTTGTTTCAGTATTATAACAAAATTTTCTTTCGTATTTGATTTAAAATGTTGAGTTATACAGAGAACATTCCAGTCTAGAGTTAATCCTTCAAAACTGTCTGAACCCTTGATATATGATAGAGCATGTGGCTCATCTCTTCCTAGTACAGAAGGTGCAACCCATTGCCAATGACTGTGGCAATGTAAATGAGAAATTCTTTGAAACAGTAATAAAGGTAAAATCTGTGGCAAAAGCCCATGACTGGACTTTGTCCTGACTATTCACTGTAGCACTAGGAGGAGAGAGGTGATGAATCCTTCAGCACAGCAGCCTATTAGCCCCAGAAATGATTTTGTCATATGATGACATCGTTGGAGACTGTGGCTGTTATTTGAAGACAAAGGTTGATGGTGTTGATGATATTTGGTAGTCATATGGACAGCAGGCTGAGTGAACCTGGGACTATTGTGTAGGGATTGGAATGAGGAAAAATGGCCACATATACCCTGTATTCCCAGAACCTCCAGAGTCTAGGTCCAGTGCACTACCCACTAGATCACCACAGCAACCATGGAAAAAAAAAAAAAAAAAAAAAAAAAAAAAAAAGGATAAATAGTTTTCCACAATTTGCATTATATCAAGTTGCACTTCTTTTTCCCATCTATCATCTATCACTTAGTTCACTTCCTGGCAAGGACAGAACCTTATCCAAAGTAGCTCTTAAAAAAGAAGGATGAAACAGTTATATTTATAAACATAGATAGCTGCAACAATGCAAATCAGGACTCGGTTCAAACAATAAGTTCCACTGTATCCTAGAGCTAACAATCAAAAACAATACTTCACAACATCAAGAAACCTTCTGGTTGTCAAGCTGCAACAAAGATGGAATAGCTTACTCCATTGGGGCACGTCAGTATTAAGTTACCAGTAAGCTATGCAGTGTTAACCAAATTATTTAAAAGTGCCTTTGTATATTCTGTTAACTCGGTTTAAGTTGTCGTTACGAGGAGTGTGTGCTGTAGTAAACTGCAAAATATCCTTGCTGCCTTTATCAGTAACAACAGCAACATTGCAAATTTCAGGTATGTTGGACAAGAAACTAAATTATACCAATATGATGCAAAATGATCAAGAATATGCTATCCATGTTAACATTTTCAGACCCTCTGGATACAACTGTGTACATTAACTTTTACCGTGTCGTAGCTGTTACATAAGTATTTTTTCCAAATGGAAACCTGAAGTACACATTTGTGAATGTTCAGCCTTCTCATCATGTGCAAGTGTAGCCAACTGTTGGACATCACTATGGAAATATCAGCAAGTCAGTGCAGCAGTGCGCAGCAGCTTGTGACCACCAGAATACGCGGATGTGTTTGGTTCACTACATTCCATTGTATATTTTTATATTGTTGTTGTTTTTTGCATGATAATTAATTTAATGATCATTTTACTGTTTACTATAATGGAAAATATTTCATAATTAGTTATTTTAGACCATAAAATGAAGCCAAGTGAACAAAGTATGTTTTGAAAACGGGTACATATTTGTGTATAAATCTGCATCTAAAATCATTAAAAATTAGCCTAAGAGCATTACCACATAAAGAAAAATTTTCTTTCCTTCAGAAAAAATCCAGGTCTAAGATGGTTAAGCAGTGAAATGTCAGGGGTACAACTACTTCTTTACTTATGGAACCACACAGTTAAGAAAGAACAACAAATACCAAAATGCATTAGACTAAGCTCCAAACACTACTATTGCAATCAGATATGTGACAAGATTATGATGAAGACAGTTACTAATTTCCCATCTAAAAAATTAAATGTTACATCTGTCTAATGAAAGTTAATAATTTCATGCATTTTTCTGAAAGTTAACATATAGCTGCAAATGTTTGCATCATTGGGTTAACAAAAGGTACATGTGTAAACGTATTATATGTCATATGACATTGTAGCCTGGGATATCACATGAGGTGTGTTCAGCCAACTGTCAGAAAGAGTTTTCTTCCCTGCGCACATTGGCCCCTTTCCTTGTGGATATGTGAGAGCTGCATTGTGTACATAACCATAGAGTGTATGTGAATTTAATGGATGTGTGATAGTGCAGTATTATGTTTGTGTTGTATGATGGAGATGAGAGAGGGGAGAGAGTGAAACCTGGTGCCAGCACATAGCCTACACCTCTTGAATAGCACCAACAGCGCTGCCAAACTTAACAACCTCATCACATCAACAGATCACATCAGACTGTCTGCCAGACAATTGATTGGGAATTGCAGAGTAGTCAAGTGGTTGTAGACAAGCTCTCACTTCATGAGACACTGCAGAGAAGTTTGGAATTTAATCCAGGATATTGGTGAAAAGACTGGTGATCAGGAACTTTACGTCACCACCTCTCCCCCTCCGCCAGCCAAATACTGGCAGTGAAAACTTCATCTACCACCAGGATTCAAACGAGTTTATTTCTGAGCTGAGCACTGCAACACAGGCATTTGTTGGTGACCTATGCTGCAGAGTCTAATGAGACACCCTCCTCTAGCATTACTTTTCCTCAACAGTAATTGTTAATGCCAGTATTATTTTTAGAATTTTGGACAGGTCAATATTATCTCAGCTGCTTTTCTGAAAAATTTCATATAATTTTTTACACAACATGTTATATTTCAAGCTAAAATTTATGAAAAAGAACAAATTTATTTTTGATGTTACAATCGATAACTGAATGTACTGTTAATTTTTTTTTTTGTAGTAACATTTGAAACTAAAAATTATTTAGCATGCTTAAAATTTCTATTATTAATTACACAATCTAGTTTTTGGTTAAAGGGATCCTACAGAAAATTTTGTAGCAGCCAAGCTTTGAATGCTTCATGCCTGTGTGAACTTTTGAAGAAGAATACTGTTTGGGATTGGAATCAGCAATGGCAGGATGCTCTTGATGAGATCAAAGGACAGTTATGTCAGTCAGATATTGTTCAGACCAGATTTATCCCTTCCTTTTTGTGTTATGACGGACAGCAGTGATGTTGGTTTGGCTACTCATTATTTCAGGAGGTTGAAGTTGAAGGTGTTTTTGAGCATAGATCTCTTGCATTGGCTAGTTGAGTTTTGCAGAAACATGAAAAGACATACACTGTAACTGTGAAAGTACTTTTCACTGTACACTGTGCGTTCAAGTTTCAGAATTATTTACTAGCCCGCATAGTCTTCATCTGTACTGATCACAAAGCATTATGTTATCTCCAGGTGTGTAAGCTGTACCACAATAGAATTACTTGCTGGGCATTGTTTTTACAGCAGTTCAATTATGAAATCAGATACACTAAGGGCACAATGCAGTTGCCGATGCTTTGTCTAGGCTACCTTTAGGGAGTGAATCATCAAACAACTTTGGAGAAGGAGAGAAAGAGTTTAAAATTATGTATTTGAGAGGAGTGAAAGAGGAAAAAGAGAACTTGAAAATTTGTGAAGGCATGCATAAGTATCAAAATCATGATCAAAACTGGCAATTGGTTAAGATCTGTTGGTTAAGAAAGGAAGAGAAAAGACAGAACAATTTGTAAGATACACAAAGGTATTTTATTCAGGAGCACAAGACTGACTCAGATGACTGGAAACTATGTTGGTCGGAACAATGTATTGATACTTTAATTACTTATACACATGAGAGTTTTGGTCATTGAGGATCAACCAGCTGTACACAAAAGATTCAGAAAAACATCTATTTTTATAATACAGGAAGGAGAGTCAAGAAGAAGAATGCCAGCTGTGACAGATTTCAAAGAGTGAAGGTAAGTAATCAAACAAGTAGAGGTTAAATGCAAAACATACTGCCTAATAGTAACATAGATTTTGTGTCTGTGGACATTTATGGACCTTTGCCTAAGTCTAGCAATGGATTTTGTTATATTTTTGTGGTCATTGGTATATTTTTTAAGTTCATAAGGCTGTTTCCTCTTAAGAAATCTACCAGTAAGTAAATCATTTCTAAGTTTGAGAACACATTTTTTCATCAGGTGGTATTCGTAAAACAATTTTATCTGACAATGGTCCTCAATTTACATCAGAACTTTGGAAAGATTTTGTTGATCAAGCAAAAATAAGGTATGTTCTAATCTCTGTGTACCATCCATTGAGTAATCCTGCAGCAAGATATATGAGAGAAATTGGAAGACTGTTTAGAACTTATTTTAGTAAGAATCATACCAGTTGCATAGATGATGTCAGTGATTTTGAGGATATTATGAACAGCTTACAACATTCTTCAACAGGTTTTTCACCATTTGAAATCACGACCAACTAACTTTATTTCTTAGAATGTTGAGTTTCCACCATGTAAAATTCTATCACCACAAGAGAGAGAAGAGTGTGTCAGGGAGATGATGAACAAGCAGGGTGTTAGGAGAAAGCAGAGACATGATGATAAAGGCAGATCTTGCAATGGTGAACACCAAAAAAAATCTAAGTGTAGATATCTGAGATAAATAAATTTTTCAATATTTATATAGGACTATTTGAAATTCTTGAATCTCTGCATCCTAATGCATACAGATTCGTGTATTCTAAATTTAAGAAGTTGGCTGGATTACACAATATCACTGAATTGAATGCTTATAGACATGATTCATATTTTTTTTTTTTTTTTCCTTTCTCTCTTGTCAGGGTTGTAGTGTGTAAGATGGTGTGATTTCTTAAGTTCTGTCTTATCTACAGGCTGAGTTTAAATCTATGCCACACTACATTTGCAAGTACATACAACAATGTAATTCTGTTTTATAATAGATTTGTGCTTTATAATTTTATACATATATACCTTGTGACTAAATGGGTAGATTCATTCACAGTTTTGAAATAGGAAAATGCCATTAAATACCTAGTAATAAATTTCTTATTTTAGAATGCTGTTAGTGGTCAATATTATTATTATTCCTGTGTACTCTGCAGAAAATAATTAAATTTAATTGTCATGAACTCTTTTGGGTAAAGTCATGGGTGTTGTGATAAAGCGAGTGAAGAAGACTCGTTTTATTCATGTGTATTGTAAATATGAGGAATAGTTTCTTAAAGTTTCATATGGTCAAACCAAACACATATGTATGTCAAACACAGAATTCTTATGTTGGTACATTGTGGACTATGGTCCATGCCTCATTTTGTAGGCATTTATTGGACGCTGCATCAGGACAGTACAACTTCTCTTGCTTGTGTACATAATTTTTTCTAATGTGCTAATTGCTAAGAAAATGTTACTTTGAGACATTTTTAATATATCTGTGTATATTACCTTACTAGTTCATTTTTTCATTGTATTTAGTTCTGTTTATTAATGTAACTATGGGAACAAGATGCATGTAGAGGTATACTGAACAAACTGTCCCACAAATATCTGCACATAAATATGTATTTCCACAGTAGGCGTACACATGTACACAGCAAGAGACATCAATGCAGACTCTTAGAAAATACATGGCGGCTTGAATGTCCAATCTCAGTCAAAGATTATGTTGTTCATCGTCGATATGACCTATTGACGACACACAGCCCCCCCCCCCCCTCCCCCCCCCCCCCCCCACATTACGGGGTACCAAAGGTGAGTCTTGTCTGGAGACAGTGTGGGCATTGATGCTGTTGGTGGAAGTACGAGATGGTAGACGCATGACCAGGACCTCCACCTCAACCGCGGCAGGGTGTGGAGGCAGAGCAACGGGAGGCAGATCCACCTCGAAGTTGTTGAGCCAGTGAGAGTGGATGATGTGGCGGCTGGCCCATGAGCAGGCAGGCAGAACAGTGGATGGTGGAGTGTAGGTGTGGCCAGCTCTGATGGTAACCAAGCCATCCGGTGAGATGAAGGTGTTGATTGTCATCGCATCGCACTCGCAAGGGAGGGTGAGGCTATGCGCAACACTGAAGTTTAGCTGGTCGTTGGGTGGCAAGGTCACAGTGTCTGTGAGTATAATGAGAACTTGGTCGTTGAGAGTTATGATTGAAATGTCGCTCACGCAGTGTGGGGGTACGTTGCAGAGCAGGGTGACTATGGGAGAGGGTGTCTCTGTAGCAGGTGAGGTAGCGCCGAAACCCGCACATGGGGTGGAGGTTGAAGTATCCGAGAAACCCGCAAATGGTGACGGGGAAGCGTCAGGTGAAAAAATCAGCATGGTGGCCCAAGGAGAAACATTGTGGGACTCCACAGTGGGAGAGAGACTGGCAGGAGAGTCGTTAGAAGAATCTGAATGAGCCAGCAGGGGGCCGTCGGGGTCCATAAATGCTGATTTGAGTCAGTGTAATGAAACAGTTTTCGGAGAGTCTTTAATGATGATGTCGCCCTGCCGAAGGACTTTAAAGTGGCCAAGGTAAGGTGGTTGCAGAGGTTGTCAGACTGAATCGTCTCTCAGCATCACATGGAAGCAAGTGTTGAGAGCGGTTGGCATGTAAGTGTCCAGCGGGCAGTGGCTGATAGCTGGGTATAGGCACGCATGTTTGAAGTGAGTGTGCATGCGACTTACAAAATCCGGGTGGGGGAGGAAATCTTCAGGTACCTGAGGCTGAATGAGTTTCCCTGGTAGGACAGGGTTCTCCCCAAAAGTTAATTCTGATATAGTTCACTGTAAGACAGGCTTGAAAGTTGAGCAGAGGCTGAGGAGCACCCATGGAAGGGCTTCAAACCAGAGGCAGTTGTGGCACCAGAGGGTCGTTTTCAGAGTGCAGTTCCATTGTTCTACCAGCCCGTTGCTTTGTGGGTGGTAGGCTGTGGTATGAATTTTCTTTATGCCACAGATGTCACGTAAAATGGTACACAGGGAAGACTCAAACTGCTGAGCCATGTCAGACCCTGGTCAGTGGTGATGGTGGTCAGACATCCGAACCTTGCAATCCAAGAGTAGATGAAACCCTTGGTCACAGTCTCAGCCATGATGTTCGGTAAAGGAACTGCCTCTACCCAGCAGGACATGTGGTCAATTGTGGATAGAATGTATCTGTGGCCCTCCGACGGTAGAAAAGGACTGATAATATCGATATGTACGTGGCGAAATTGTCCTGGGGGAATGTTGAAGCTGCCCAGTGTGGTGTCCAATATTTTTGCATTGACAGGGGATGCATCTGTGTGCCCAGGTCTGACAGTCCCGTTTTATATTTTTCCAAACGAAATGCTTGGAGACGAGCTGTGTACTGGTGTGGACACCAGGGTGACCAAGATTATGCAACATGTCGAAGGCCTACTGGTGCAGGGGGAGGGGGGGGGGGGGGAGGGGGCAGGAGCAACGGGCATAGGGTACCGGTAGAAGAGTCGCACCACACATCGTCCACAATGCTGGGGAATTTAGCTTTGGTAAACACAAGGGATGTTTGAGGGTCCGTGAGGAGAGCTTGACACTCTTCATCGGAGGCTTGTAGGGTGGCCAGGTTGGGTAGGTCTATGATGCACAAAATAGCATTGATCCACGAGAAAAAATCTGTGGCAATTTTATCCATGCCTTTGATGTAGCAAACGTCGGTTGTGAATTGGGAGACTAGATCAAAGTGGTGGAAATGCCGAGGGGGTGGGTCCTGGAGAGGGGGGGGGGGGGGGTTGCAGAGCTAAAAAAGTCTTTAGTGCACTGAAGGCCTCCAGCATAGGTGCAGTCCATTGAATGGGTTGAGTCCTGAAGGCTCTTTACCAGACAGTGAATCTTTCAGTGTGGCCCACACGGCGGTGGAACAGGGCAGGTGCTGGCGGTAGTAATTTATTGTGCCCAGGAAATGTCAGAGTTCTTTGTAAGTAGAAGGGGGCGGCATTGATGTGATGGGCTGCACGCAAGATTTGGGGGGCTGTATTCTGTCAGTGGAGACGGTGTAACCCAGGAAAGTGACGGAAGGCTGGTGCAATTGGAATATGTCTTTGTTGACCTCGACGCCATTGGAGGACCATGGATAAATGATTTTTATGTTCTTCAGCTGACTTGCTGAAAATGAGTGTGTCATCCAGATATGCAAAGCAAATCTCGAACTGCCGTAAGATGGAGTCAATTAACCACTGCCATGTTTGCGCCGCATTTTTCAGGCTGAATGGCATGAAGTTGTATTGGAACAAACCAAGCGGTGTGATAATAGCTGTTTTAGGGATGTCTTCCGGTGCTCCGGGAGTCTCGTGGCACTTTTACAGTCAATAACACTGAAGATTGTAGAAGCTGATAACATATGAGTGACATCATGTGTGTTAGGCACGAGGTAATTGTCCATGAGGGTACAAGCATTTAGACGTCTGTAATCACTGCACATGTGGAAAGAACCATCGTGTTTGAGGGCGAGGTGAATCGGTGAAGACCAGTTGCTGTCTGATGGTTGCAGAATACCTGCCTCCAAAAGTTCATTAATTTGCTGCCGGACCGAGGGCAACTTAATAGGGTTGAGGCATCTAACCTTGTGCCTAATAGGAGAGCTGGCAGTGGTAACTATCTTGTGCATCATTCTGTCAGCGACAGAAGAAACTGAGAACTGCACATGAGACTGATCATCATCCTGACGTGAAGTTTTTGGACAAGTAGGGCACTATGAGGCATAGCCATTAGCGCGAGTGGGAAAGGGCAGCCCGAAAGTCACATGCCTAGTACCTGAGTGCACTGTGTGCTTGTGTGGAGAGGGCACCTGTGTGCGCAGCACAGAGTGTGTCAGAGAGAGCAGTGAGTGTCTGCTGTCAACCTTGCACTTGATAACCGGCACAGATGAGAGCGGCATTGGCATCGTGCGTGGAACAGTGATGGTCTCTGAGTCACATGGCTGGCACGCGAGAGAGGGGGAATGTTTATCAACACGCAGGGCAATTGCTTGCGCAGTGCGCATGGTCATGTCATGCATGTGACTGTCCTTAGAAGCACTGTTTGAAACACAAGGCACTGAAAATAGTGAGCATGTCAGGGGTGCGGAGTCTACCGGATGCGAATCGTCACACATGATTAATGTGTTTGGACTAACCTGATGAGTGCCATGGCTGGTGTCAGCCGGAGAAGCTCGCTTACGTGGCGGAACTGTGGACTGCAGTTTTAGCAGTGAGTTACGAGCTGTGACGAGCTCGTTGTAGGTGTGTGTGATTTGTTTCAGCTCATCATTGTCCCGGCAGAGTTGTGCCTCCGAGTCATATTCTGACAGCAGATTAGTTACACAGGTCACAATGTCATCTGTGAAGGTGAAGCACTCACATACTATCTCACATGTCGTGAGAGAAGCAGAGTGGGAACATAAGTGTGGGAGCACAGTACCTGAGTGTTAGTGGGATGGTGTAATACTGAGCCCTGAACTACGTTCGGAGAGAGCTTGTAATGGGACAAAAAATCCATACTGAGAACTTGTTCATCAATGTCAGCAGTGTAGAAAGTCCACGGAAAACACAGAGAATGAGATAGGTGCACTGCAGCTTTGACAGCACCTGAGTATTGTAATGTTGATGTGTTGACAGCTCGTAGAAGTGACCTCATTGGTGGGAAAACGGGACAGCCATCGATGTAGGTATGATGGACACATCAGAACCACTGTTGACTAGGAAAGTGATCCATGACGAAATGTCAGTCACACACAAACGACCACTCAGCAGGGCAGACGAGTGGACAGAGTGCAATGTATGAGGACACCCGTGAAGTTCCCCACAGGATTCAGAGTCTTTTAGGTCCTGCAGTTTGGCGTTTGGGTGCTGGCAAGGTAACCAGCACTTCTTAGCATCCTTGCCAAAAACCTTGTGGTACCAGCTGTATGGATGAGCTGGATGTGGTGGTGGCGGCGACTGCGGCAGCAGAGGAGGCTTGTCCTCGTCGATTTGTTCTGGCATGTATACCAGCACATATGGTGTGTGGGCAATCCTGGAGTGCTCGGATGGTGGAGAGCAAGTGGATGCTCCCAGGTGATGTAGAAGGCATGGAGGCAGAGCGAGCCCTGTCTCTGCCAGCAGATGACCAGTAAGTGGGAGCAGTTGTGCCAACTGACGGTGAGTGATGAGCTGGCTGGTGTTGTCATAGCAATGAATACAGTTGGTCTGTGATGGAGATACGAGAGCCAATTGATTCGAAGGAGTGTGGTAGCAGGTGGATCTGTAGGTCAGTAGGCGGCTTGGCAGACCACACTGCCCACAGAGTGACATCCGGCACGGTATGCTCACTCACAAGTAACCGAAGGTGAAGCCAGAATTGTGATGGAGTTCGGTTCCCCAGGTGTTCCTCATATAAGATCTTGATGATTAACTCTTGTGGTGAGCAGGCAAGTCATTCAATGATCATCTTCTTCATGAACTTGTATTTTGGTGGAAGCAGTGGCGAGAGGAGTAGATCACAAGTTAAGTCTGAAAGATCAAAGAGGTGCATGATGAGTCACAGGAATTTAGAGTTGTAGTCGGGTAGGTGATGCAACTCGAAAAGATGCTCGACAAGCACAAACAATGACACCGGGTTGTACTCGTATAAGGGCGGCAGCTTTGGCAGACGAGTTGGAGGTGGGGACAAAGGCGGCTTTGGTGTCTCTTGGAAAACCATCTGGTCTGTGACAGGAGAGGCTATACAGCAGGCTGGCATGGTAGGCGCGGGTGTGTTTTTGGCAAAAATGTCCGTACCAGCCGTGGGCTGCATTGTCCTTGATGTGTCGTGAAAACACCACACTGCTGACACGATTGGTACTGTGGGAACGGGCAGCTGTGCAGTAGGTGTTGGGATCCCGTAAACTGGGCTGTAGGCTACAGGCACTGATTTGAATTGACCCACCTCGAAAATAACATGGGACGCCAGCACAGCAGACATAGGCGGTGCTGTGGGACTGGCCAGCAGCTGAGCGGCCGGGACTGGGGCCCCCTGCGAGTGCTGGGGGAAGAGGGGGAGGGGGGGGGGGGGGGGCCGGAGGGTGTGCGTTGGTTACTTGTATGACAAAAGTTTGAGTTCTCTGCGCATGTTGAAGATACACCCCGTGAGGTCAGACTGTAAATGACTGGTGGAACTTGTGGAAAGTCACTTCAGTGTGGTATGACGCCATTGGAAGGCAAAACACCAATGATGCACTCGACCCAACATGGTCGAAAACTTGAGCGACCAGTCTGGGGGGTGAGTATGGAGAGTTATGTGCACTAAAATGTCCTTGATTAGTTTGCAAATGAGGCAATACTGGACCAGGTCATGGTTGATAGTGGCCAGGTGCATTTTGCGGTAATGGCGAAGCTGCACATGGCACCACAGTAACTGTCGTTGCAGCCCATTGAGAGTCAAAGTACATGTACAGGTGCAGATCACTTTGAGCATTATACAATCGATCAGTAGGTACATAGTCCTGAATATTGTTCACTTCAAACTTAACATGTTGGTGAGCACAGTCTGGCGACACGAAACCTGAGTCCATTGTTTGTGTTAATGGTGGAGCACTTGACCATTGTAAAGCGACAAAGTTTGAAGTTAACATGGCTGAAGATCACAAATTGCTGTGAATTAATGTAAAACTGGTCATTGGTGAAGGAATGAAGAGGTTCAGCGATCGTTGTTGAGCTTCCAAATCTTCGAACAAAGCGTTTGGTGCATGGTGGTGTGCACATAACCTGTTGATGCTACAACACCTGGTGCAGTAGTTGCAGAAGACGTGCAAACTTCAGAGTCACAAGTATGGAAACGAGGTGCATGTAGAGGTATACTGAACAAACTGTCCCACAAATATCTGCACATAAATACACATTTCCACAGTAGCCGTACACAATACACAGCAAGAGACATCAATGCAGACTCTTAGAAAATACATGGAGGTTCGAATGTCCGATCTCATGTTTTTCATGGTCGATGTGACCTATCGAGGCCACATACCATATATGTGAACACTTTTTAATCCATTCTGGCATGAATCCTATGTACTTATTTTGCAATATAGACAGGCAAAACAAATGCTGTGTGATGTGAGGGAGGTGTTGAACAGCATACTTAGTACACAAAACAATGTTTCAGTATTCAATGTGAAAGCTAGGGAGAAAGTTACCTTTTTGTTGGAGCGTGTGATGAGAAATCTAGGGAGGAAACTGAAAGATGTGGGTGGATCCACTTCCACATTCCTGTATGGCTGCACCCTTGATGGTCCAGTCGACTTACGAGATCACATAGGTGCTGCGTAATGTACTCAAACATCTGTCAACTACATCAATTCTTTTGGTCAGTGCCCGTCATTGTGAGTTTCTTGAGTCTTTTCACTCATCATTGCACACTTAGGCTCTGAATAGTTTTCCTTCTCTTTTAATGATTTTGAAGGTGCGACTTTATAGATGTAAACAGGCAATTTGTAATTCTAGTAATTTACATTGCTTCTTCACTTATCTCTATAGTTTAGTGTTGTAATATTGTAGTTTTGACTTTGTATCACTTCTCTCGAACAGAATGTTACATATATCTGGAAATCTGACTGCCATGTCCTCATATATGTATAAATTATGACTTGGATTCCCCCCCATGGACCATGGACCTTGCCGTTGGTGGGGAGGCTTACGTACCTCAGTGATATGGATAGCCATACCATAGGTGCAACCACAATGGAGGGGTATCTGTTGAGAGGCCAGACAAAAGCGTGGCTCCTGAAGAGGGGCACCAGCATTTTCAGTAGCTGCACTGGCAACAGTCTGGATGATTGACTGATCTGGCCTTGTAACACTAACCTAAATGGCCTTCCTGTGCTGATACTGCAAAAGGCTGAAAGCAGTGGCATCCTCTTGGGTGAAATATTCTGGAGGTAAAATAGTCCCCCATTTGGATCTTTGGGTGGGGACTACTCAAGGGGGCGTTTTATCAGGCGAAAGAAAACTGGCATTCAATGGGTCAGGGTGTGGAATGTCAGATCCCTTAATCGGGCAGGTAGGTTAGAAAATTTAAAAAGGGAAATGGATAGGTTAAAGTTAGATATAGTGGGAATTAGTGAAGTTTGGTGGCAGGAGGAACAAGACTTCTCAGGTGAATACAGGGTTATACGTACAAAATCAAATAGGGGTAATGCAGAAGTAGGTTTAATAATAAATAAAAAAATAGGAATGTGGGTAAGCTACTACAAGCAGCTTAGTGAACACATTATTGCAGCCAAGATAGATACGAAGCCCATGCCCATCACAGTAGTACAAGTTTATATGCCAACTAGCTCCGCAGATGATGAAGAGATTGATGAAATGTATGATGAGATAAAAGAAATTATTCAGATAGTGAAGGGAGACGAAAATTTAATAGTCATGGGAGACTGGAATTCAATAGTAGGAAAAGGAAGAGAAGGAAATGTAGTAAGTGAATATGAAAAGTGGGTAAAGAATGAAAGAGGAAGCTGCCTGGTAGACTTTTGCACAGAGCATAACTTAATCATAGCTAACACTTGGTTCAAAAATAGTGAAAGAAGGGTGTATACATGGAAGAAGCCTGGAGATACTAGAAGCTTTCAGATAGATTATATAATGATAAGACAGAGATTTAGGAACCAGGTTTTAAATTGTAAGACATTTCCAGGGGCAGATGTGGACTCTGACCACAATCTATTGGTTATGAACTGTAGATTAAAACTGAAGAAACTGCAAAAATGTGGGAATTTAAGGAGATGGGACTTGGATAAACTGACAAAACCAGAGGTTGTGGAGAGTTTCAGGGAGAGCATTAGGGAACAATCGACAAGAATGGAGGAAACAAATACAGTAGAAGAAGAATGGGTAGCTTTGAGAAATGAAATACTGAAGGCAGAAGTAGGTAAAAAGACAAGAGCTAATAGAAACCCTTGGGTAATAGAAGAGATATAAAATTTAATTGACGAAAGGAGTGCATACAAAAATGAAGTAAATGAAGCAGCCAAAAAGGAATACAAACATCTCAAAAATGAGATCGACAGAAAGTGCAAAATGCCTAAGCATGGGTGGCTAGAGGACAAATGTAAGGACGTAGATGCGTATATCACTAGCTGCCTACAGCAAAATTAAAGAGACCTTTGGAGAAAAGAGAACCACTTGCATGAATATCAAGAGCTCAGATGGAAACCCAGTTCAAGCAAAGAAGGGAAAGCAGAAAGGTGGAAGGAGTATATACAGGGTCTATACAAGAGCGATGTTCTTGAGGACAATATTATAGAAATGGAAGAGGATGTAGATGAAGATGAAATGGAAGATATGATACTGTGTGAAGAGTTTGACAGAGCACTGAAAGACCTAAGTTGAAACAAGGCCCCAGGAGTAGACAACATTCCATTAGAACTACTGATAGCCTTGGGAGAGCCAGCCATGACGAAACTCCACCTTCTGGTGAGCAAGATGTATGAGACAGGCAAAATACCCTCAGACTTCTAGAAGAATGTAATAATTCCAGCCCCATAGAAAGCAGGCGTTGACAGGTGTGAAAATTACTGAACTATCAGTTTGTTAAGCCATGGCTCCAAAATACTAAGATGAATTCTTTACAGACAAGTGGAAAAACTGGTAGAAGCTGACCTTCCAGAAGGTCAGTTTGGATTCCATAGAAATATTGGAACCTGTGCTGCAATACTGACCCTAAGTCTTATCTTAAAAAATAGATTAAAGAAAGGCAAACCTACGTTTCTAGCATTTGTAGACTTAGAGAAAGCTTTTGACAATGTTGACTGGAATACTCTCTTTCAAATTCTGAAGGTAGCAGGGGTAAAATACAGGGAGCCAAAGGCTATTTACAATTTGTACAGAAACCAGATGGCAGTATAATAGTCAAGAGGCATGGAAGGGAAGCAGTGGTTGGGAAGGCAGTGAGACAGGTCTGTAGCCTATCCCTGATGTTATTCAATCTGTATATTGAGCAAGCAGTAAAGGAAACAAAAGAAAAATTCGGACTAGGAATTAAAATCCATGGAGAAGTAATAAAAACTTAGAGGTTTGCCGGTGACATCGTACTTTTGTCAGAGGAGGCAAAGGAGCTGGAAGAGCAGTTGAATGGAATGGACAGTGTCTTGAAAGGAGGATATAAGTAGAACATCAACAAAAGCAAAATGAGGATAATGGAATGTAGTCGAATTAAGACGGGTGATGCTGAGGAAATTAGATTAGGAAATGAGACACTTAAAGTAATAAGGAGTTTTGCTATTTGGGGAGCAAAATAACTGATGATGGTCGAAATAGAGAGAATATAAAATGCAGACTGACAATGGCAAGGAAAGTGTTTCTGAAGAAGAGAAATTTGTTAACATCGAGTATAGATTTAAGTGTCAGGAAGTCGTTTCTGAAAGTATTTGTATGGAGTGTAGCCGTGTATGGAAGTGAAACATGCATGATAAATAGTTTAGACAAGAAGAGAACAGAAGCTTTTGAAATGTGGTACTACAGAAGAATGCTGAAGATTAGATGTGTAGATCGCATAACTAATGAGGAGGTATTGAATAGATTTGGGGTGAAGAGATATTTGTGGCACAACTTGACTAGGAGAAGGGATCACTTGGTAGGATGTATTCTGAGGCATCAAGGGATCACCAATATTTAGTATTGGAGGGCAGCATGAAGGGTAAAAATCATAGAGGGAGACCAAGAGATGAATACTCTAAACAGATTCAGAAGGATGGAAGTTGCAGTAGGTACTGGGGGATGAAGAAGCTTGCACAGGATAGAGTAGCTTGGAGAGCTGCATCAAACCAGTCTCTGGACAGAAGACCACAACAACAACATGGCTTGAATAGTAGACATTTTTCTTGTGTTTTTTGTAATATGTTGTGTATGGAATACTTCTATACATCTGTATTGTATCTTTTGACATCATTTTGTATTCCATTTGGCAAACCTTATAATAGGACACAAAATATTGTAAACACATTGTTTGCAAGTTATATGAGGGGATATTGTAATGAGACATCCTCTTATAGCATTACTTTTCCTCAACAGTAGTTGTTGATACCAGAACTATTTTTTGAATTTTGGAAAGGAAACACTTTATTTTTTATGTTGCACTGGATAAGAACTAGCTCTGAATGTACAGTTAAAATTATTGTTTTTAGAAACATTTGAAATTATGAATTATTTGACACAGTGAAAATTTCTGTTATTAATTATGCAATCTAGTACTATTTATTGTGTTTATTTTGGGACTCATTTATGAAATAGTAATTGAACTTAATACAAATTCATTTGTCAAGAAAAATTGTAAACCTCTGGAATATTGTTATTACCACAGAGTGAAGGAGTAGTAAGCGTACCTCTGATGTGATCAGATGTATTTTTGTATTTTGAGTGAACAATGTAATTTTGGCTTTGTTAATGTGAAAATTCAAAAGATTGTATGATATAATAAAATGTGACACAATATACAAACTTAAAAACAAAAATTCTACAACAACAATCTTCACAATTATTTAGATCTTTTCAACCATGAGCTAAAATGTGAGAATTTCAGCTTCAAGAATCAGGCCCCTAGACAAGAAGAATGGGAACCAACTCTACACGAAAAGATAAGTAAACTAAAAAGTTTATTGTAATCTTACTTGTCTCAAATCTTCAGAAAAAACTTTGCTTATTGTGGACAACAGTTGGAAATAGGATGGAGGGGGCTACATTACAAGATGCAAGTAGGGCTTTGCTATTGGGTAATTGACAACCTTATACATGTTTACTTTCTTGGGCCCTATGTTCACCGTGCTGCCTGTTTTGCAGGAATTTATGCAGTTTTCTATTATTATTACGGGTGAAGGAGAGATGAACATGGTTATCGTATGTTGCATTTGTTGAATGGGAAGCATAATTGGCACACACTTTTTCAAATTTATTGTAAGTGCCAGTACTGAAAAGTAACCTGCTTGTGTATAACTACTATTTTCATGGATTCAAAGTCATGATATAGATTTCTTCAGGCATGCTTAGCTGCTTGATTGTGTTTGCTTCCACAAGCTACGATGCTAAGAAGGTGCATGGACTGACACCTGTTGGGTTACTGTGTATTAAATTTTGGTCTACAATGGAGGCAAAGTTTTTCATATAACAGTTGATTAGATTAGATTAGATTTACTTTCATTCCAATTGATCCGTAGTGAGGAGGTCCTCCAGGATGTGGAACATGTCAGAAAAACAACAATACATGACAAATATTTAAACTAAAACAAATAAGCTAATGTACCATTCCACACGTCCCAAGTGGAATGATCGTCATTTTTTAATGAACACTAAGAGTCATTTTACAAATACTATTGCACTGAATTTAAAATAAAAAAGTTTTTTATTTATTTATAAGGTAAGAAACATGTAATACAACTACTGTAATACTTATTTACAATGAACACATTACTGCACTGAAATGGTGCAGAAGTTAGATTATACTTACACACACACACACACACACACACACACACACACACACACACACACAAATTTTCAGTGAACACATTACTGCACTGAAATTGTGCAGAAGATATGTTGTACTTATATACAAATCAGTTGGTTTTCCTCAGAAATTCATCAATGGAGTAGAAGGAGTTGGCCACCAATAAATCCTTTAGGCTTCTCTTAAACTGAATTTCATTGGTTGTTAAGCTTTTTATGGCTGCTGGCAAGTTATTGAAAATGTGTGTTCCTGAATAATGCACACCTTTTTGTACAAGACTAAGTGACTTTAAATCCTTGTGAAGATTATTCTTATTTCTAGTATTGATTCCATGAATTGAGCTATTGGTTTGAAAAAGTGATATATTTTTAATGACAAATTTCATTAAGGAATAAATATACTGGGAAGCTGTAGTTAGTATCCCTAGTTCCCTAAACAGGCTTCTGCAGGATGTTCTTGAGTTCACACCACATATAATTCTTACTGCACGTTTTTGTGCCCGGAAAACTTTAGCTTGGCTTGATGAATTACCCCAGAAAATAATCCCATATGATATTATGGAATGAAAGTAAGCATAGTATGCCAGCTTTTTCATTTTTATATCCCCTATGTCTGACAAAATTCGCATTGCAAACAGAGATTTGTTAAGACGCTTCAGCAGTTCTGTGGTGTGCTCCTCCCAGTTGAATTTATTATCAAGCTGTAATCCCAAGAATTTAACACCGTCCACTTCTTCTATCTTCTTGTCATCATATGTTAGACATATACTCTTGGGACACCCCTTACAAGTTCTGAACTGCATGTAGTGTGTTTTTTCAAAGTTTAGTGACAAGGAATTGGCTAGGAACCAGTGATTAATGTCTACAAATATTTTATTGGCTGATCTTTCTAAGACTACACTTGATTTGCTATTTATTGCAATGTTTGTATCATCAGCAAACAAAACGAACTTGGCATCTGGTAATGTTACTGATGAAAGGTCATTGATATACACAAGAAAAAGTAAGGGCCCCAAAATGGAACCTTGTGGGACCCCACATGTAATTAGTTCCCAGTTGGATGATGCCTGATAGCTTGATACATGTCTCTTTCCTAATAACACCCTTTGTTTCCTGCCAGAGATATAAGATTTGAACCATTTTGCAGCATTTCCTGTTACACTATAATATTCTAGTTTACTTAAAAGGATATTGTGATTTACACAGTCAAATGCCTTTGACAGATCACAAAATATACCAGTTGCCTGCAATTTTTTGTCTAATGAATTAAGTACATTTTCACTGTAAGTGTAGATAGCCTTCTCAATATCAGAACCTTTTAGAAATCCAAACTGTGACTTTGACAGTATGTTATTTGAGATAAGATGGTTATAAAGACGACTGTACATTACTTTTTCGAAAATTTTTGAGAATGCTGGCAACAGTGAAATTGGACGGAAATTTGATGCTATTTCTTTATCTCCCTTCTTAAACAGTGGCTTAACTTCAGCATATTTCAGCCATTCGGGAAATATTCCACTGATAAACGACTGGTTACACAGATAGCTTAATATGTTACTTAGCTCAGAATCACATTCTTTAATTAACTTTGTTGATATTTCATCATACCCACTAGATGTTTTTGATTTTAAAGATTTTATGATGGACATTATTTCTGTTGGGGTAGTGAGGGTCAAATTCATATTATGGAAGTTACTTGAAATGTCTGGTCTAAGGTAATCCATAGCAGCATCTACCGAACCTGACAACCCCATCTTTTCAGTAACAGTTATAAAATGTTTGTTAAAAAGTTCTGCAACACTATACACATCTGTTGAACTAGTGTACATTGCTTTGAGTTTGTCACGCTCGATTTCAAATCAGTAATATCACCAAAAAGAATGGGTAGATGTTATTTCAGACAGACATGTTCATGGACAGAGCATATGTAATTAAATCTGAAATATATTTTCATTTAAGTAGTAATACTAATAAACATGTAAATGTATATACACTGAAGTACATAAAATAATTCTTAGGCTGTTGTAGCCATGTATCATTAAATAGAAAGCAGTTTATTACTTACTGATATTTATCACATTATTATACAGAAGACATGGAGAAATCTGATTTTATACGCCATTTTATGTGATATTATTAATAATATACAAATTAACTAGTTCTGCTAAGAAATTTGTCAATGGAATAGGCATTGGTCACTAATAAATCCTGTATTTTCCTCTTAAACGGAACTTTTTAGAAGCTAAACTTCTTGCGACTATTGAGAAGTTAATGAAAATGTGTTTCTGAGTAATGAACATAGATCTGGACCAGTGAAAGTGACTTCAAATCTCCAAGTACTATGTTCTTATTCCTAGTATCAATGCTCAGTTATCTGTCTGAAAAAGAGATATATTATTTATTTCATTAAGGAATAAATGTATTGGGAAGCAGATTTTAGTATCCTCATTTTCTTGATCAGGCCTATGCAGTCTGTTCTTGAGTTTATGTTACAAATATTTCATATACTTATTTTTGGGCTCAGAAAACTTTGGCTTGTTTGATTAATATGGGTGAGAACTGAAATCTGAGGTTCCTTTATTTCCCAGGTCCATAAAACTATTATACTACACCTGAGTCATTTTGGGGCATGAATTTGCATATAGTTTTAGGAAAGACACTATAGGTTATCTGAAATTGAGTAGACCACATCTATATCTACATCTATACTCTGCAAGCCATCGTATGGTGAGTAATAAGGGTACTTTGTCTACCACTGCCATTTCCCACTTTTCCTGTTCCAGTTATGAGTAGTCAGGAGTAGGATCAATTGTTGGTAAGCCTCCATGTGTGCTCAAATGTCCTAAATTTTACCTTCATGTAATTTTCAGGAGATTTACATAGAGGAAATCAATATATTGATGGAAACTTCCCGGCAGATTAAAACTGTGTGCAAGACCAATGCTCAAAACTGGGATCCTTGCTTTGTAGTCAAGTACTCTACTAATTGAGCTACCCAAGCATGACTCCTAACTCATTCTTACAGTTTTACTTCTGCTAGTACTCATCTCCCCAGCAGTGAAGGCAGGTAGTGAGCCACACTTAGGTAACTCGGTTGGTAGAGCATGTGCCCACAGAAGGCAAAGGTATCAGATTCGAGTCCTGGTTCGACATGCAGTTTTAGTCTACCAGGAAATTCCATATCTGCACACACTCTGCTGCAATGTGACAAATTCATTCTGAGATATACTGGTTGATTCTGCTAGGAATGTATGCTCTCAGAATTTTAACACTAAACTACACCATGATGCATAATGCCTCTGTCATAGCACCCACTACATGAGTTGGCTGAGCATGTCAGTGACACTTCAATGTGTGTTAAATGAACCTGTGAAAAAATGTGCTGCTCTTCTTCAGATACTCTCTACTTCCTGCATCTAGTATTGATCTCAGACAGAGACAATATTCAAATATTAGCTGAATGGGGGTTTTGTATCCTACCTCTTGTATCTGCTTTATCCCTATGTAGCCCAGTTGTGTTACATCTCACTTAAAGAAACTTATTCATGTGAGTACATCTCTTATACTAAAATCATTTCTTCACTCTGATTTCCAGCACTTATTTTAGCAGAGATGGAAGTAAACGAGATTGAAAATAATTCAAGTGATATATATCTGGTAACCAAACAATGTCAACAACAGGTAGGAATATCAACAATGTAAGAAAAGACAGATTGCTTCTTACCATAAAGAAGACACATCAGGCTGCAGACAGATGAAATTAAAAGACACTTACATAAAGCTTTCTGCCACAGCCTCCATCAGTAAAAGAGAGACATACACCATTCACACACACACAAGCAAGCACGCCTCATGCACACACGACTGCCAACTCTAGCATCTCCACCTGCAATGCAACTATCACATGGGATGCAAGCAATCTGGAGGGGTTGGGGAAGGGAAAGGGATAGTAGTGTACAGATGGGAAGAGAGATGAACACTGTCTGGTGAAGTGTGGAGGGACTAGACTGTCAACAGGAGCAGTGTCGGGGGCAGGGAGGTTAGCAAAAAAGGAGAGGACAAGAGAAGACAGGTGGATGTGTTGGCAGAGGGCTGCAAAAAAGACAGGTTGGGAGTTGAGAATAGTGAGGAAATGATAGGACAGAGGGGGTGGAAACTGTTGGGTGGAGAGTGTGGGGGCAGTATATTACCATAGGTTTAGGCCAGGATAACTATGTGAGCAGAGAATGTGTTGTAAGGATAACTCACACCTGTGCAGTTCAGGAAAGCTGGTGGTGGAAGGAAGGATCGACATGGCTCAGGTAGTGAAGCAGCCTTTGAAATAAAGTGTGTTATGTTCAGCTTAATGTTGTGCCACAAGGTGGTCTACTTTGTTCTGGGTCACAGTTTGGTGGCATTCATCCTGGTGGACAGCTGGTTGTCACTAGTACTAATATAAAAAGCTGTGCAATGATTGCAGCAGAGTTAGTAAATGACATGATTGTCTTCACACGTGGCCCGTCCCCTGATGGGGTAGGATAAACCTGTGACAAGACTGGAATAGGAAGTGCTGTGTGGGTGGATTGAGCAGGTTATGCACCTGGGTCTTCCACAGGGATATGACCCTTGTGGCAAGGGGCTGGGACTGAGAGTGACATAGTGATGGACTTGGATGTTGTGGAGGTTGGGTGGGCAATGGAACACCATTTTGGGAGGGGTGGGAAGTATCTTTGGTAGGATGTCCCTGATTTCAGGGCACCATGATAGGTAATCAAAGCCTGGCAAAGGATATGGTTCAGATGTCCCAGTCCAGAAAGCTACTGGGTGATGAAGGGGACACTCCTTTGCGGCTGGTTCTTCGGGGTGGCGGGAAGATTGGGGATTTGAGTGGAAATGGCATGGGAGATCTGTTGTGGACTACATCTGGAGGGTTGTGCCTGTCTTTGAAGGCCTTGGTGAGATCCTCAGCATACTGTGTAAGGGAGTTTTTGTCACTGCTATGCTGCCCCGAGGTGGCCAGGCAGTATGGCAGGGATTCTTTGGTGTGAAAGGGATGACAGCTGTCAAAATGCAGCTTTTCTGAACTGCACAGATGAAAATCGTCCTTTAAACACATTCTGCACTGCCATAATTATCCTGGCCTAAACCTACATTAACATACTGTCCCCACAGCCCTCACCCATCTTTCCCAGCTCCTCTCCTTTTTGCTCCTTTTTCCTCACCTCCCTTTCCCATAACCTCCTAACATTATGCCTGTTGGCTGTCTAGTCCCTGTACATTACACCAGAAAGCATTGGCCCCTATTCCCACTCATACTCTACTATCCCTTCCCTTTTCTGCTCCCTCCAGATTGCTGCTTACATCCGATGTGATATTTGCATTCTGGTCCGAGATGCTGGAGTTGGAGCTGGAGTTGGCAGTTGTGTGTGCATGAGGTGTGCTTGCTTGTGTGTGTGAATGGTGTATGTCTTTCTTTTACTGATGGCAGCTGTGGCCAAGAGGTTTATGTACGTGTCTTCTAATTGTGCCTATCTGCAGCTTGACATGTCTTCTTTATAGTAAGTATCAATCTGTCTTTTCCTACACTGTTGATATCTAGTAACTTTTTTTTCATGAAAATTAGCTGTTGACATTATGTAGACTTTTAGAGTAGGACATCTATATATAATCCACAAGCCACTGTACAATGCATGGTGGTGGGTACTTCACACCAAAATTATCAATTTTCTATCCCATCCTCTTTAGATATTTGGGGGGTGGGGGTGGGGGGGTGGGGGGAATAATGTTCATCTACAAACATCCACATGTGCCTTAATTTCTTCTATTTTATACTTATGATCCTATCCCATATATTCATTAGTGGCAGCATAATGATAGCATAGTCTTCTTCAAATACAGATTCTCTAAATTTACCCAACAGAGTTTTGTGAGAGCTACATTGTCTTTCTTGCAATGCTTTCCATTTAAGTTCCCCAGTAATTATTATTACATTTACATACATAGAAAAAATTAATCTAATAGCAGTTTCAGGAACTTCTGAAGATAATTTGCACTTGGCGATGTGAATATTTGTAAAATAAAACAAGTGGCAAGTTTGTAAGATGAAAACCAAATGACAGTTTAAAGAAGTTAGGTTTTAACATCTTGTCAGTAATGATAATGCCAGAGTCAATCAACCATGTAATGAGTATTGTGGGCTATAGAAATGTAAATAACATGTGGGTGGCTAATACAGTCATGCCATCAGGATGAAAGAAGAGGATCATAAATTCCACTGGTGTCAAGTTCACACTTGGCAATGCTCATAGGTATGCATCATGTCTCAGTTTCACATAATACAAGAAATCCTTCCAGCTATGAATCACTTAGAAAGTCTGAGGAAAGGAGAAAAGTATCTTCACTTGCTTCATTTTCAATAAAGCTAGTTTTCCTTCAATTAAGCCTAAGCTTGAAGATTGTTCTCAAATATATATTAATTAATGAAATTTAAATGGAGAATTATTAGTTGTCAGTATTAGACTGGAACCCTCTAATGATCTAATATTTCAATATGTGTAATCAGGTGTGTGGGTACAGGGAAACATTTTACATATTATCTTTAATGGTAATAATCACAGTTCCTCTTCCCTTTCTGATAATAATGCTAGAAAAGAAAATGAGTACTCACACATCCATTGCATAGTGTCTTACTTTCCTCCAGTCAATTCCTGGCTTTGCACGGACTGTTGTCACACAGTCTAGGAGCGTTTCTCCCTCACAAGGAAAAAATTCAAGACCAAGCTTACGAACACCAGCACGGACTCTCTCAGCATTTTCATGATGCCTCTTCCATCTGTTTTCTAACCCTTCCTCTACAATTTCAGCTAGAGCTTCACGTAATCCAAAAAGAAGATTCATAGCCAAAGTATAGTGATACCTGAAACAAAAACAAGAGTGAATATTTACCAAATATAAACAGCAAAAGACTGGACCAAATGAAATTTCAGAATGAAATACACAAAATGTCAGGTTCACATCAAC
This sequence comes from Schistocerca serialis cubense, assembly GCF_023864345.2. Taxonomy (NCBI): domain Eukaryota; kingdom Metazoa; phylum Arthropoda; class Insecta; order Orthoptera; family Acrididae; genus Schistocerca; species Schistocerca serialis. Next base: position 554,273,904 of record NC_064641.1, read on the forward strand.
TTGATCTGTCAGAGATCAATTATCTTATTTTAGTGCTCCTGATGAAAGTCCCATATCATCCATACAGCTACAGTTTTCATATATTTAACCAAAAATTGCTACAGATCCAGAGGGTCTAACTCCCTCCTTCTCCTGAACCTCATACCTTCTGAAACACAACATCAAATTATAAACATATATACAAAGAAAAACAGTTCCCATATTCCACTTCTTTATATTGTGATATTAACCCTAGGATGCCCAAGCCTTTTTTTCTAACTTGGGTGCCTAAGGGGGAGGTTCGGCAAGCCCACAGGTATTAAATAAGTTTACTGACGAAAAATTACAACTTTCAAAATGGTTTACGTATTTTAACTAAGGCATCGGTTTATAAATGTTGTTGATTGTTATAAATATTGGATTGAGTGAATAAAAAATTGACATATTACAATACAAAATACAGATGTGTTCATATACAATAGACTACTCTGAGTCCTCAACTACAAGGCAAGAGACACACTTCACAATTTTTTCTGAATGTGTGTTACATGCATGTTTATGACACTGTCCACAATACTGTTTTGGTTTACTTAGATTGTTGTACTTCTGCTTCTTTGTTTTAGCTTCTCTTACACAAATATGGCACCAACCTTTCCCTGCAGGAGGCTGACGTGCTTCTGTTGTCACTTCTTTGATTTTCTTTTGTAGAATAGTCTCCATCGATTGAACAATTTGGTTAGATAACCCTCTTGCATTGGCACTTCTTTCTTCTACCTACAATTTCACTAGTTCCATCCCAGCTTGTAGAAGATAAAGTTTCCGTTTGTTGTGTTTCTTTTCATTCCATCTTGGATGTTGCTGGATGAATATGGTGGTTGCATTGATAGCGCAAATGTCGATGAGAGAGTAAAATACAGATAGAGGCCATCTCTTTATTCCCCTCTTGCAGGTGTACATACGCGCCATTTGATCAATGGTATAATTCCACCTTTAGTGGAATTATAATATGCATTTATCTCGGTTTTATTCTTCTCTCCTCCAACAGTGCATTTATCTTGATGCATTGTAGACAATATCAGTAAGTTTTTACTTGGTTTCGTTTTTGCTGTGTAGGACACTAAAGTTACTGGAGGCCTACCTGTTGATGGGTCTGTGAACAAGAACATTGATGAATATAGCTCTCGATTTGACGTGTTCTTCATTATGTCTGGAATATGCTTCCTGTTTGACTGGAGAGTTCCTACTGTAGTATCTTTGTAGTCTTAGTATAACTCTTCCACCAAATCCACCAATGTGTAGTATTGGTCTGTAGTAATATTTCGACCAGTATTTTTCACAGGTGCTACCAGACGTTTGACGACTGCTGCAGACCCCCATTCTTCTTTCGGCAAATTCTGAACATTACCTGCATAGGGTTCCATATTCAAGATGTATCTGTCAACTGCATCGGACATCATGTGTATAAGAATGCCGTACTTGCCCGGTTTATCCTTCATAAATACTTTGAAGGGGCAGCGCCCTCTAAACAAGCTGAGCATCTCATCAATGGTGAGGCAGACCCCTGGCTTATACAATAGTGGAAACCTATCATTCACTTTGTTGAAAACATCACGGATTGCTGTGAACTTGTCTGCTTCCCTTCTTAGCTGGCAGTTACTTTTGTCATCAAACCTAATGATTGCAATAAGTACCTTGAAACGTTCTCTTGCCATAATACCCTTGTAAACTGGCCGACCCATTAGGGCTGACCAAAGATCATGTACACTGACAGAATTGTCCTTATTTGCCCCTATAAGTATCAGGATTCCTATAAAGGCATACAATTCTTTCTCATTAGTCAAAGTAACATTTCGCCTAACTGCCTCTTCGATTGAATGTTTTACTATAACACCCATGATGTCAGGCATAAGAAGTAACTTCAAGGCTTCCCCAGGTGAATGGCAAACACCAGCTGGAGTTACTCCTGCCTGCACTCTTACTATATTAGCAACAGACATCCGAGGAATTCTAGGCTGTGTGGTTACATACCTTCTTCCAGACTTGGCCACAATAACATCCTGATGGTCACTCCCTGAAGTTGTGCTATCTTCATCTTCTCTAACATCCACATCACTTTCCCGATCTGAATCATACTCCATAACACCATCCTCATATTCACTTTCACTCCCCGAGTCAGAATCGTCATCTAAAATTTCATTCAGAACTCTTTCTAAACATGAGTCACGTATTCTTTTAGTCATTTCTAAGTCTGGGTGTGAACAGTAGCGAACTGCACTAACTCACTGCTAGTTTACAAGAAAAATAACAGCTGACTGACATCAACAATCACTTCCTCTGAAAGTAAACCAATTGTTGTGAATATCAAGAATATCAACCCACAAAGAACTAACTCACATTGTTCTAGGGATGAGAAATACGAAATCCTACTAAGGGAAATTTTCTATAGCATAGAAGGCCAAAGGAGGGGAGGGAGGGGGTTGTTGGACCCATAATACTTTTATTTATTTTTTCTTTCTACAAAATATATTGATACTAACATTTCATAAAATAGCCGACAAACAATAACTCAAAGGCAATATGTAGTATGAAAGTTACTTGGGCAAAATCAGGGGACATAAAAAAATTGTGGGTTCAACGAACCTCCCCTTTAGGCGTCCTAGGGTTAAAAGCAAATATTCAAATACAAAATGCTGTACCTTTCTGCATGTTGCAGCAAAGTGTGCTAGTATCCCATTTATTAACTGATTTAATAAATCAAGTATGTTGTTGTTGTTGTTGTTGTTGTTGTGGTCTTCAGTTCTGAGACTGGTTTGATGCAGCTCTCAATGCTACCCTATCCTGTGCAAGTTTCTTCACCTCCCAGTACCTACTGCAACCTACATCCTTCTGAATCTGCTTAGTATATTCATCTCTTGGTCTCCCTCCACGATTTTTACCCTCCATGCTGCCCTCCAATGCTAAATTTGTGATCCCTTGATGCCTCAGAACATGTCCAACCAACTGGTACCTTCTTCTCATCAAGTTGTGCCACAATCTCCTCTTCTCCCCAATTCTATTCAATACCTACCTCCTCATTAGTTATGTGATCTACCCATCCAATCTTCAGCATTCTTCTGTAGCACCACATTTAGAAAGCTTCTATTCTCTTCCTTTCCAAACTATTTATCGTCCATGTTTCACTTCCATACATGGCTACACTCCATACAAACACTTTCAGAAACGACTTCCTGACACTTAAATCTATACTCGATGTTAACAAATTTCTCTTCTTCAGAAACGCTTTCCTTGCCATTGCCAGTCTACATTTTATATCTTCTCTCCTTCAAACATCATCAGTTATTTTGCTCCCCAAATAGCAAAACTCATTTACTACTTTAAGAGTCTCATTTCCTAATCTAATTCCCTCAGCATCACCCGACTTAATTTGACTACATTCCATTATCCTCGTTTTGCTTTTGTTGATGTTCATCTTATATCCTCCTTTCAAGACACTGTCCATTCCATTCAACTGCTCTTCCAAGTCCTTTGCTGTCTCTGACAGAATTACAATGTCATCGGTGAACCTCAATGTATTTATTTCTTCTCCATGGATTTTAATACCTACTCCGAATTTGTCTTTTGCTTCCTTTACTGCTTGCTCAATATACAGATTGAATAACATTGGGGAGAGGCTACAACCCTGTCTCACTCCCTTCCCAACCACTGCTTCCCTTTCATGCCCCTCAACTCTTATAACTGCCATCTGGTTTCTGTACAAATTGTAAATAGCCTTTCGCTCCTTGTATTTTACCCCTGCCACCTTTAGAATTTGGAAGAGAGTATTCCAGTCAACATTGTCAAAAGCTTTCTCTAAGTCTGCAAATGCTAGAAACATAGGTTTGCCTTTCCTTAATCTTCATTCTAAGATAAGACGTAAAGTCAGTATTGCCTCACGTGTTCCAATATTTCTATGGAATCCAAATTGATCTTCCCCGAGGTCAGCTTTTACCAGTTTTTCCATTCATCTGTAAAGAATTCGTGTTAGTATTTTGCAGCTGTGACTTATTAAACTGATAGTTCAGTAAATTTCACATCTGTCAACACCTGCTTTCTTTGGGATTGGAATTTAAATATTCTTCTTGAAGTCTGAGGGTACTTCGCCTGTCTCATACATCTTTTGTCAGGACTGGCTCTCCCAAGGCCATCAGTAGTTCTAATGGAATGTTATCTACTGCCGGGGCCTTGTTTCGGCTCAGGTCTTTCAGTGCTCTGTCAAAGTCTTCACACAGTATCATATCTCCCATTTCATCTTCATCTACATTCTCTTCCATTTCTATAATATTGTCCTCAAGTACATCGCCCTTGTATAGACCCTCCATATACTCCTTCCACCTTTCTGCTTTCCCTTCTTTGGTTAGAATTGGGTTTCCATCTGAGCTCTTGATATTCATACAAGTGTTTCTCTTTTATCCAAAGGTCTCTTTAATTTTCCTGTAGGCAGTATCTATCTTGCCCCTAGTGAGATAAGCCTCTACATCCTTATGTTTGTCCTCTAGCCATCCCTGCTTTGCCTTTTTGCACTTCCTGTCGATCTCATTTTTCAGATTGTATTCCTTTTTGCCTGCTTCATTTACTGCATTTTTATATTTTCTCCTTTCATCTATTAAATTCAATATATTTTCTGTTACCCAAGGATTTCTACTAATCCTCGTATTTTTACCTACTTGATCCTCTGCTACCTTCACTACTTCATCCCTCAGAGCTACCCATTCTTCTTCTACTGTACTTCTTTCCCCCATTGCTGTCAATTGTTCCCTTATGCTCTCCCTGAAATTCTGTACAACCTCTGGTTTAGTCAGTTTATCCAGGTCCCATCTCCTTAAATTCCCACCTTTTTGCAGTTTCTTCAATTTTAATCTGCAGTTCATAACCAATATATTGTGGTCAGAGTCCACATCTGCCCCTGGAAATGTCTTACAATTTAAAACCTGGTTCCTAAATCTCTGTCTTACCATTATATAATCTATCTGATACCTTTTAGTATCTCCAGGATTCTTCCATGTATACAACCTTCTTTTATGATTCTTGAACCAAGTGTTACCTATGATTAAGTTATGCTCTGTGCAAAATTCTACCAGACGGCTTCTTCTTTCATTTCTTAGCCCCAATCCTTATTCACCTACTATGTTTCCTTCTCTCCCTTTTACTACTCTCAAATTCCAGTCACCCATGACTATTAAATTTTCGCCGCCCATCACTACCTGAATAACTTCTTTTATCTCATAATACTTTTCATCAATTTCTTCATCATCTGCAGAGCTAGTTGGCATATAAACTTGTGCTACTGTAGTAGGTGTGGGCTTCGTGTTTATCTTGGCCACAATAATGTGTTCACTATGCTGTTTGTAGTAGCTTACCCGCACTCCTATTTTTTTTTTTCATTATTAAAGCTACTCCTGCATTACCCCTATTTGATTTTGCATTTATAACCCTATATCCACCTGACCAAAAGTCTTGTTCCTCCTGCCACCGAACTTCACTAATTCCCACTATATCTAACTTTAACCTATCCATTTCCCTTTTTAAATTTTCTAGCCTACCTGCTCGATTAAGGGATCTGACATTCCATGCTCCGATCCATAGAACGCCAGTTTTCTTTCTCCTGATAACAACGTCCTCTTGAGTAGTCCTCGCCCAAAGATCCAAATGGGGGATTATTTTACCTCCAGAATATTTTACAAAAGAGCATGCCATCATCATTTAACCATACAGTAAAGCTGCATGCCCTCAGGAAAAATTGAGGCTGTAGTTTCCCCTTGCTTTCAGCTGTTCACAGTACCAGCACAGCAAGGCCGTTTTGCTTATTGTTACAGGGTCAGATCAGTCAATCATCCAGACTGTTGCCCCTGCAACTACTGAAAAGGCTGCTGCCCCTCTTTGGGAACCACATGTTTGTCTGGCCTCTCAACAGATAACCCTAACCCTCCATTGTGGTTGCACGGCTATCTGTATCGTTGAGGCACGCAAGCCTCCCCACCAACGGCAAGGTCCATGGTTCATGGGGGGGGGGGGGGGGGGGGGGGGGGGGAATCAAGTAAGACTTACAAAAATAATAACTCACTGTGTGTAGAATGTTTTCTAAAGTGAGTAAAATAAGAGATGGAAACACAATTTGATACAAACAATGTTTTAAAGTGGAAAACTGATGTATTAGCATTGTGAGTTTTCTATTGATGCTTGTTAAGTCACTGGACAGAAGTAACCAAAATTTACAGTAAACTACTCTTTATTCATGCATGATCACATGAAAATATAGAACATAATCTGAAACAACAAAAGTCACAATGTTTACCAAAGCTCAGCCACCCCCCCCCCTTCCCCTCCCCGGGAATGTGCAGCAATGGGGAGAGGAAAGGGGCATTGTCGAATACAAGTGTAATGTAGGCTGCTCAACAGGTGGCAGTTGACCATGACATGGCTGGTCCAAACATGGCTGGTCCAAATGGAAGGCATGGGAGGACAATTTCTCACAGAGTCAGGGAGGTTCATGCACGATTGGCTAGAGAAGATATAGTCCACCATCTAGTAAGGAGGATGGATGGGTCAACCTACATGTGTGAACAGGACCAGCACAGAAGGTGTCAATGTTGGGGGTATGGCGGAAGAGGGGGACACGCATCTTGAGCATACCGTTGATGCCGAGTGTCACTGTTATTCCAGCTGCATCCATCTCATCTCGAATGGGGGCTGTGCCCAGGATGGTTATATGTGAAGTGGATGTAGCCTTGTGCAGAACCTTCCTCACATGAAGGACAAAGAGTGAAGGAAAGCTCATTGCAAGGATGCCCAGAAGTGTTGATAGAAAAGTTGAGCTCATCAATAGTAGTCATAACTGGCATTGTAGGAGATGGGGGGAGGGGGATATTGTAGTTTAGGAGAAACACAAGTACACACTGGGGGAACAGCAGGTAACAGCACTTGCAATGCTGTAATGTCACAAGCAATGTGTGGCTCAACCTGAGGCAGGAGATCATCACACACAGAGCTTGAGTGAGACAAGGGAGGGGGGTCGTCACACACAACCAATTAGTGACTGATGTGCATATGTTCAAAGCACACAAGATCTGGTTGGTGCACAGGTGGAGGTGTGGTATGTGTATGTCTAGGGTCATCCCATGATGGTGGAGAACTCAACTCGAGAGGTTGTGGGATGTATTCTTTGATCATTCTCTGGTTTAATGCCCTGAAGTGAAACTGTCTGTGGCCAGCAATTGACACCACCAAAGGAGGTGATCAAGGCTGTTTTTGGTATGTCACTCTGTTCCATATGTATTTGTAAACATGCCTTGTGGTAGTCCTAAGCATCAAAAATTCATGCTCCACTTAATAGTTGGCTTTTTTAGATCCCATCCCCAGCTCTTTTCTTTGAACGGTGATTACCATGACTATGAATTCTTCACTGACATTATGCTGACTGGTCAACTTCCAGTGGAGTTTAAAAAGGCAAAGATAATATCTGTTCTGAAAGCTGGGAAACCCAGCAACATGGTAGAAAGCTATCGCCCCATTGCCCTACTTAGCTGCTGCTATAAGCTTTTTGAAACGCTAGTATATAACAGAATAAGTAGTGCTATCCTAGAGAATGTTCCAGTTGATCAAGCAGGCTTCAGACCAGGGTGTAACTGCTGCAACCAAGTATTGTCCTCACATCCTTCATAGAGTCAGGATACCAAATGAAGCAGAAAACATCTGTGGTGTTTGTTGATCTAACTGCCGCCTTCGACACTGTGTGGCGGGAAGGCCTTATCTACAAATTTCTCTGCATCATACCCTGCAGAACAATGGCTGGGCTGATTAACAGCATGCTAAGCAATTGGAAGTTCTAGGTAATCACTGGAAGCAACATAAGTAAGGAGAGGAAGCTAAACAATAGATTGCAACAAGGGGCAGTACTCTCACCATTACTGTTCAATCTATATCTATCTGATCTACCTGACACTTCATCCAGAAAATTCTGCTATACCAATGACCTGGCTCTAGCTGTACAACACCAGGAAATGAAGACAACAGAAGAGATTCTAACCAATGACCTGTCTGTATTAGATAATTACTTCAAAATCTGGAGACTCCAACCCAGTGTGAGTAAAACAGAAGTGTGTTGCTTCCATTTAAATAATCGGTTGGTGAATGTTAAACTGGAAGTAAATTTCAGAGACAGAATTCTTCATCATAATTGGAACCCAAATTATCTTGGTGTCATCCTGGACCTTGCTTCAAATAACACCTTCTTAACTTGGTTCAAAAGTTGAGGACTTGAAACAACATCCTCCATAAGCTATGCGGAACTACCTGCCGATCTTCAGCAACCACCCTACGAACTTCAGCTCTGGGCTTTGTGTACTCAAGTGCTGAGTACTGTGCACCTGTTTGGATGAACAGTCATCACACAAGGCTTGCTGACACCCAGATGAATACGACAATGTGCATAATATCTGGCGCAGTCAGGTCTACTCCAGTTTATTGGCTTCCACTGTTAACCGGTATAATGCCTCTTGATCTATGCAGATGCACTGCCCTTATGAGGGAATTCCACAAGATCTCCAGGAATTCTAATCTACCTGTGCATAGCAACCTGCCACTTTTAAATCGTAGGAGACTGAAATCACGCCATCCAACTCTGTGCGATGCTGCTGACATGGTTGCATAGGATTTCAAACCCCTTGAAGGTCGGTGGGAAGCAGTGACAGATGTGAGCCTGCATAACATCTCAGGCGCTAAACTTCCAAGTGGATTCAACCTACCACGCAAGACCTGGACTACTCTCAACAGAATCTGTACTGGACATGGCCAATGCAGGGATACTGTCTTTAAGTGGAAGAAGCTGCCTATTCAAGCCTGTGACTACAGAGCTCCATGTCAGACTGTTCACCACATTGTCAGTGAATGCAGGATTCAATCCTATCAAGGTGCTGAAGAGGACTTCCTGCTAGCAATTCCAGATGCAGTGCACTGGATTGAAGGACTGGGTATTCAGTTGTAAAGCCAAACTTAAGTTTCTTTTGTGTAAATATGTACATACGTACATGCAATTTAATTTTATGATATGTCTGTATCAGCCATATGCTAAATAAATAAACCATGACTATGAAACTAGACACAGAACTGACTTCCATAGAGAAGTACATACGAAAGCCTTGTATCAAAAAAGTGTAATATATCATCCCAAAATTCTTTTTAGTGTCCTTCCCTTAAGAGACAAAAAGATACCAGTGCTGCACATTTTTAAACATGAGCTTAAGAAAATATTTATAAATGAAAGCTTTTACAGTGTTGATGAGTACATAAATTTTATGAATTTGAGGACATCCATAAATTAAGTTACACATAGCCATGTGTCACCATGGTTTCTTTTATGTATTTGGTTTATGTATTTCATTATCTGTATGATTTTATATGTATCTGTATGACTTGCTTTTGTTTATGTACTTACGAGGGGCATTTGAAAAGTCCATGCAAAAATAAAAACTACGTACGTGTTTGGGGTGAACCTTTTTTGTTTTTCAACATAGTCTCCTTTTAGACTTATACACTTCATCCAAAGCTGTTCTAATTTGTTGATCCCTTCCGAATAATAGGAATTGTCCAAGTCTGCAAAATAGCTATTAGTTGTTGCAATCACATCCTCTTTTGAATAAAATCTTTGTCCTGCCAGTCATTTCTTCAAATTGGGGAACAAATAGTAGTCTGAGGGAGCCAAGTCTGGAGAATGGGGGGGATGCGAAATGAGTTGGAATCCTATTTCAGTTAATTTTGCGACCACAACTGCTGAGGTGTGTGCTGGTGCATTGTCATGACGGAAAAGGACTTTTTTGGGGTCCAATCACTGGTAGTTTTCTTGCAGCTCAATTTTCAAATGGTCCAATAACAATTAATAATATGCACCTGTAATAGTTTTACCCTTTTCCTGACAGTCGATGAGGACTATCCCTTGCGAATCCCAAAAGACAGTCACCATAACCTTTCCTGATGAAGAAATGGTCTTCGCCTTTTCTGGTGCAAATGGTGATGCTTCAAGTCCTGTGGATTCTTCCTGAACAGCTGCAAACCATCCTTGCAACACTTCACAAGATTCCGTTTTTGGTCAAGCATGAGCAATTGCAGAACCCATCTTGTGGATAGCTTTCTCATGTCCAAATGTTTATGCAAAATATTATGTACCTATTCATTCGAGATGCCCACAGCACTAGCAATCTCATGCACCTTAACTCTTCTGTCATCCATCGCCATACCATGGATTTATCAATGATTTCTGGAGTCGTAATCTCCACAGGGCATCTAGAACATTCAGATCACTTGTGCCCATATGGACACTCCAAAAATTTTGAAATCAAAGGTGGAGAGTCACTGTAATGTTTATCAAACTTCTCTTTAGTCTCTTGAGGCATTTTGCTTTTCGTAAAGTAATGTTTAATCATTACATGAAATTCTTTTTTGTCCATTTTTTGACAGTCATTCAACTTCCTTGATACACACAAATGCAAACACAAAGAAATAGACCAATATTGCTGAAATTTTTGGTGTGCATTCTTTCCAAAGACCAACTAAACATGACCTTGATATGCACCAGTGGTGCAGTCTCTCGAACTTTGAACAGACTTCTCAAACGCCCCTCATAATTACCTGCATGAGTTGTAAACAGACACTATTATTTAGGTTTTTTTTGTGTTAACATATGACAAGTCCTATATCATTGTGCATGATAAAATGGATGATCAATAAATGATCAATAAATAAATAAACTCATTAAGAATGTCACCTCCACACAACACAGTGAATGACATGGTGATTTACATGTGCACCTCACACACAAATATATCATTTGTTGCCATTGATGTTCCTTTCAGTTCTGGCTTATTAATGAATCATTACATATCTGCTGTCACTTTTCAAGCTAAGCTATGACTTCTCCATTGATCTACAGCACAGTGTACACGTTTTCACTGCAAATGTTGAGTACACATGTGGGTGGTTACCTTAAATATTCACCACTTTCATGAAGCTTTCTGTACACTCAACTTGTTAATACCCACCTTTTTGTGACTGCAAGAAAGGACAGGCTATAAGTGGGAAAGGGGTGTGTTTGTACTCATTTAATTGTAGCATCTTAGCCATATATTCACTATAAAATTTCTGTTGTATTTTAGTTGACATGGATGCTCTCATAGGAACAAGTTTTGAAAACAAACTGCAAGTAATATCAAGTAGACCTCACTGTACAGTACATACTTTTGAGGAACTGAACTTTTAGGCAGTCAGCAGTTCATTCTTTAACAAGGGGAATTTTTTTTATACTTAGTGGCGTTCTTTAAATCTGATATCTGTAAGCTCATGGGCTGTAGCTCTTACGAGCAAGTAACTCTCTCAAATCACAACATTAAAAACTTTGGAAAGTGTTTTCATGTTGCCGAAAGAGGTACCATACTCAGTAATTGTAAGAGAGAGATGGGGGTGGGGGGAGGGGGAGGGTCGGGGTGGAGGGAGAGTGAAGGAGGGGGAATAATTGTCGTTTCTGCTGAGAACTCTGTGTGAAAAACGGTGCTTTCATTGAATTTACTAATCATTTGTGTAGAAATATATTACATTGAAATGTCATTCCAAGACACTTGTCAACAATGAACATGTGTCAGAAAGTAGCGAAAAAAGGGAATTTTTTAGGCTGAATACACATAATGTATGTCTGTGACACAATCATGAAGTAATTGCATTTCATTGTTCAAAACATTCTTGAGTAAAACCTTAACAAGTTGGAATAAAATAAAACTAAAATATTTCATTAAGTATATACCCCCTGGGAACATCAGGCCCCAAGCTCTTCCAGTTCCTAGCATGCTCCAATGCATCCATATAGAAGCACTGGACTTTGGTCTTACGATTCATCATCTTCTTTCTGAAAAAGAAACATACAGTCTTTTAGCACTTTTCATATGGTATGCACCCGCAGTTGGGTGTGTTTGAATTATTGTCAAATTACAAATTTATGTTTTTCATGTCTCACAAGAAATGTGTTAGTAGAGTGCTGGAACTTTACACATTGAAACTTTTTTGGAGTTTTTGCTGTAATTAATGTAAACTGCAAAGAGAACTTTCTTTTAAAAGTGGAAAAAAGTTTCATTTTCTGTACAGACAAGCACTCTTCTCATTTTTACTCATGTTATTGACTCAGAGGTACACTGATTAATCATGTATCATTTACATTTACATTTACATTTACATTTATAATCCGCAAGCCAACCAACGGTGTGTGGCGGAGGGCACTTTACGTGCCACTGTCATTACCTCCCTTTCCTGTTCCAGTCGCGTATGGTTCGCGGGAAGAACGACTGTCTGAAAGCCTCTGTGCGCGCTCTAATCTCTCTAATTTTACATTCGTGATCTCCTCAGGAGGTATAAGTAGGGGGAAGCAATATATTCGATACATCATCCAGAAACACACCCTCTCGAAACCTGGCGAGCAATCTACACCGCGATGCAGAGCGCCTCTCTTGCAGAGTCTGCCACTTGAGTTTATTAAACATCTCCGTAACGCTATCACGGTTACCAAATAACCCTGTGATGAAACGCGCCGCTTTTCTTTGGATCTTCTCTATCTCCTCCGTCAAACCGATCTGGTACGGATCCCACACTGATGAGCAATACTCAAGTATAGGTCGAACGAGTGTTTTGTAAGCCACCTCCTTTGTTGATGGACTACATTTTCTAAGCACTCTCCCAATGAAACTCAAGCTGGTACCCGCCTTACCAACAATTAATTTTATATGATCATTCCACTTCAAATCGTTCAGCACGCATACTCCCAGATATTTTACAAAAGTAACTGCTACCAGTGTTTGTTCCGCTATCATATAATCATACAATAAAGGATCCTTCTTCCTATGTATTCGCAATACATTACATTTGTCTATGTTAAGGGACAGTTGCCACTCCCTGCACCAAGTGCCTATCCGCTGCAGATCTTCCTGCATTTCGCTACAATTTTCTAATGCTGCAACTTCTCTGTATACTACAGCATCATCCGCGAAAAGCCGCATGGAACTTCCGACACTATCTACTAGGTCATTTATATATATTGTGAAAAGCAATGGTCCCATAACACTCCCCTGTGGCACGCCAGAGGTTACTTTAATGTCTGTAGACGTCTCTCCATTGATAACAACATGCTGTGTTCTGTTTGCTAAAAACTCTTCAATCCAGCCACACAGCTGGTCTGATATTCCGTAGGCTCTTACTTTGTTTATCAGGCGACAGTGCGGAACTGTATCAAACGCCTTCCGGAAGTCAAGAAAAATAGCATCTACCTGGGAGCCTGTATCTAATATTTTCTGGGTCTCATGAACAAATAAAGCGAGTTGGGTCTCACACGATTGCTGTTTCCGGAATCCATGTTGATTCCTACATAGTAGATTCTGGGTTTCCAAAAACGACATGATACTCGAGCAAAAAACATGTTCTAAAATTCTACAACAGATCGACGTCAGAGATATAGGTCTATAGTTTTGCGCATCTGCTCGACGACCCTTCTTGAAGACTGGGACTACCTGTGCTCTTTTCCAATCATTTGGAACCCTCCGTTCCTCTAGAGACTTGCGGTACACGGCTGTTAGAAGGGGGGCAAGTTCTTTCGCATACTCTGTGTAGAATCGAATTGGTATCCTGTCAGGTCCAGTGGGCTTTCCTCTATTGAGTGATTCCAGTTGCTTTTCTATTCCTTGGACACTTATTTCGATGTCAGCCATTTTTTCGTTTGTGCGAGAATTTAGAGAAGGAACTGCAGTGCGGTCTTCCTCTGTGAAACAGCTTTGGAAAAAGGTGTTTAGTATTTCAGCTTTACGCGTGTCATCCTCTATTTCAATGCCATCATCATCCCGGAGTGTCTGGATATGCTGTTTCGAGCCACTTACTGATTTAACGTAAGACCAGAACTTCCTAGAATTTTCTGTCAAGTCGGTACATAGAATTTTACTTTCGAATTCACTGAACGCTTCACGCATAGCCCTCCTTACGCTAACTTTGACATCGTTTAGCTTCTGTTTGTCTGAGAGGTTTTGGCTGCGTTTAAACTTGGAGTGAAGCTCTCTTTGCTTTCGCAGTAGTTTCCTAACTTTGTTGTTGTACCACGGTGGGTTTTTCCCGTCCCTCACAGTTTTACTCGGCACGTACCTGTCTAAAACGCATTTTACGGTTGCCTTGAACTTTTTCCATAAACACTCAACATTGTCAGTGTCGGAACAGAAATTTTCGTTTTGATCTGTTAGGTAGTCTGAAATCTGCCTTCTATTACTCTTGCTAAACAGATAAACCTTCCTCCCTTTTTTTATATTCCTACTAACTTCCATATTCAGGGATGCTGCAACGGCCTTATGATCACTGATTCCCTGTTCTGTACATACAGAGTCGAAAAGTTCAGGTCTGTTTGTTATCAGTAGGTCCAAGATGTTATCTCCACGAGTCGGTTCTCTGTTTAATTGCTCGAGGTAATTTTCGGATAGTGCACTCAGTATAATGTCACTCGATGCTCTGTCCCTACCACCCATCCTAAACATCTGAGTGTCCCAGTCTATATCTGGTAAATTGAAATCTCCACCTAAGACTATAACATGCTGAGAAAATTTATGTGAAATGTATTCCAAATTTCCTGTTAACCAACCATTCCCATGCGAGAATGTATCGTTCAGGTCAATACTAAAGTTCAGTCTGCATCCACAGAAAACAGCGGGTCCATCTAGTAGAGAGTGTGCAGCGACTGATTTGATAGTATTCTTTTTCTTGTCGGCGGCGGATGTTGTCATTTCAACGTCTTCAATTGTTTTTATTTGCATGTTCGGTCACATGATATGTACGGTAGGCAATGACGTCACGATCGACGAAGCTTTCCAGTCCTGATACATTGCGTACGCCTGTACCACCTCGTACAATAGCGACTGTTAACCAACCATTCCCATGCGAGAATGTATCGTTCAGATCAATACTAAAGTTCAGTCTGCATCCACAGAAAACAGCGGGTCCATCTAGTAGAGAGTGTGCAGCGACTGATTTGATAGTATTCTTTTTCTTGTCGGCGGCGGATGTTGTCATTTCAACGTCTTCAATTGTTTTGTAGATTGTTTGACGACAACGTCGACGGTACCTTCTGTAAGGCATCTTGGCAGCGTTCAATGCAGTTGCCTGTGCAGCAGCAGCAGTGCGAGTGAGCCGCTGTGCGGCGCTCGCTCGCTTTTATAGACGCGCGATAGTATGTGACCTTGATTCGGACTTAGAATATTTCACGGTGCCAGCCGCGCGTTATGCTGGACGGGAGCACTAGCCGTACTAGGTGCTCCTGTCCGCTGTGCGCTAAGTCCGCGGCTGGCGCGCTGCCAAGATGACGTAGCGCCGCCTTATAGGCGGGGTCAAAGGTCAAGCGCTCAGAGAGATGACGTAACATGCTACAACAAGAAAAAGAATACTATCAAATCAGTCGCTGCACACTCTCTACTAGAGGGACCCGCTGTTTTCTGTGGATGCAGACTGAACTTTAGTATTGATCTGAACGATACATTCTCATAAAGTTACAATGATGACATGTGACAAATAATGTACTCTGAAATACTTGTGAGTTCTCAGTATTGTAATGCACAGAGTTGCCCCATAGATACCAGCCTATTTTCTTTTTTTCAAGGGTTCAAACATCCAATTTTTACAGTTCTGAATGTGGTATAGACATCCACTCCTCAATTGATTTCAGCTCATATTTATAATGAAAACATACAATTTTATAATATGGAAAGTCACAGCCATTGAAATTCATGGTAAACTGAACTTGAATAAATTGCAAATAGCTGTTAAGTGATGGTTTGTTAATGACTGCTTTCACTGCATTAAAGCAGCATCTTCAGATGGTTAGTAGCGTCACATGAAGATGCCCCCAGTGCCTGTAGTCACAGAATCCATCCCCATGAAGAGGGGAAGGTTCAAATGGTTCAAATGGCTCTGAACACTATGGGACTTAACTTCTGAGGTCATCAGTCCCCTAGAACTTAGAACTACTTAAACCTAAATAACCTAAGGACATCACACACATCCATGCCCGAGGCAGGATTCGAACCTGCGACTGTAGCAGTCCCGCGGTTCCGGACTGAGCGCCTAGAACCGCTAGACCACTGTGGCCGGCGAAGAGGGGAAGTCATCAACAAATAATAACTGGCAGAGCATTGGGGCAGAATAGTGCAGGGGATGAGGTAGCTGTAGTTGACCATCACAAGGGTAAAACACTGGAAGCATCAGCTGTATAATGGAAACATGCAGTCTGTAGGTTGGGGGCACTGATAGAATCGTGGTACCAATGACAAAGGTAACTATCATTGATGAATTACTGATATAGATTATTTGCGTAGGTTTGCGAGGCTGACCCCAAGGCAATCATAGCTGATGCAACCCTATTCAGGATCCATTGTTATGTGTACATGCAGAATTTGCATAGTAGTTCATTGTTTCCATTATTTAGATGGGAGACCTAAGAGACAAAGGGCACTGCAGGTCCTTAATACCTGAAATGAACAAACAGATTATGTCACTATCCATGTACATTTAACAAACACTGCAGAGTCCATAAGGGGAACATAAAATTGAAGAAATAAGATGTAATTTCAGAATAAATAGAATGAACTGTAGAAATGGAGGTTTTCCTCTGTTTAAATATATCATTTTCTCTGTCTTTTGAAAATTGTATTTAGACTTTATTGAGTTTAATGTTCATGATTAAACAATGTCTGCAGCCAAAAAGTTCATAGTTCAGTTGCTGAATGGACTCCAAGAACACCTCTTATCAATACTGAAATTGCTCTCGCCATTACTCCACCTCCAAAGCTTAGTAGTCATCATGTCTGGCTGCCATGTGGGGGACTTACGTTCAGTTACGGTACTGCATGAGATGTTTTCTTAGTGGGCAGAGTGAAATTATGTGTACTCAACCTCATGAGACCATGTGAGGTGCTACATGAATGAAAACTAGTGACTCCAAGATCTGAAACCCTGACAATAACTGAAAGAGTGGTATACTGATCTCAGGCCTCTCCCTTCAACATCAAAACACCACCATAAGGCAGAGGATGGCATCTCTGCTGGTCAGCATCATGTGGGCATTTGGGCCTGATCAAGGAGTAATTTTTTCCTTTGCTTTCATCATCAAAGCCATTTGCATCAATGCACTTTACATTGGCAGTGGAGGATCTTGTATCTGCTTTGGAGGACATCTCACCATCAACAGAGAATACTTCACCACTTGTGAGGGCTCAGTTCGCTGGCAGTGAGAGACTCTTCACCGACAGCTGAGAGCCTTGCACTGGAAGTCGGAGATCAGTCACCAGCAGTAGTAGGAGACCCTTTGCTGGCAGCTGGTGATCCAGCCTCACCAATAGCTGCTGTGGAGAGCACTACAACACAGCCAAAAGGAAGACCTGCAAGTTGCAGAAGACCCATGGTGCTCAAGGATTTTTGGTATGTTGCCCCTAAACAGCAGCAGATACTACATAACAAAGTGTGAGTACAACTGTCACCAGTCTCATTTCTAGTGACTTTCATATTTTAAGCTATAAGTACAAGATACCAGAGGTGCCACATCTTTAAATGTAGGTGCCCCCTCCCCTCATTGCAGTTGCCATGCATGTTATGAGGCTGGGAGTGGCCAACACAACTTTTAGCTGTTTCGTGACAACAGCCAGTTTCCCTTGCATTCTCATACAAGAAGAACAGTTTATGTCAATCTCCAACAATGTTGATTTTAAGCTTCCAGATGAGGTTTTCTGCATTCATTGTACATGTCTACTGAAATAAAAAGGAAAATTAAATATAAAGAAAATACAGTAATCACTCACACTGCACGAGGACCAAAAGTAATTGGTGCAGTACCAGTTGGTGCTCCAAGTGCTTTCTGCGACCCAGCAAAAGCAACATCAATGTCCCAATTGTCAACAAATATTGGAACTCCACCTAATCCTACTACTGCATCCACAATCAGAAGGCAGTTGTATCTGAAAATTAGATCAATGTGTAATGTGCATTGCTTCATAAACACAGTGAAAAATGGAATCTGAGAAAGTAGTTGACAAGTAATTATGTGGATAACAGATTGCAGAAACATATATATTAGTTGGACAAAGAAGTAGGAGACGAGGTACTGGCAGATGTAAAGCTGTGTGGACGGGGCGTGAGTCATGCTTGGGTAGCTCAGTTGGTAGAGCACTTGCCCGCGAAAGGCAAAGGTCCCGAGTTCAAGTCTCAGTCCAGCACACAGTTTTAATCTGCCAGGAAGTTTCAAGTTCCATATACCTATAATTTATTGTTAATGGTCATATGAAATGCCAACTGAAAACCAAGAAATTACAGTGAAATCAACTGAAACATTGTAACCTAAAAAGTGAAGAAACTAAAAACTCAGACTGCCTTGAAAGAGTATATGACAAAAAAATATTGTTACTTAATATAGTCACTTGTATGGAAAAGCAATGTAATGACTTTAAAAGAGATGTAGTACAGGCAGCAGAAAAATAATAGGACTGAAAGTAGCAGAAAAGTGACAGGGATGGATAATAGATGATACACTGAAATCATAAAGCAACATCAAACACGTAAAACTGTTGAAAGTGAACAGCAGAAATAAGGCTCATCCATATAAAATTTAATTAGTCATCTTCAGCAGTCTCTGGCTGAAATAGAGACCTGGGTGAGAAATAATGGCCTGAAATTAAATCTAAGAAAGACACAAATCATTCGCTTACCATGATTGTCCTCACATGGTATTTCTAATATATCCTGTATAGCTTGTTTTGAGCTAGAGAAAACAAATTTGCAGAGATTCTTTAGGCTACAGAAAAAAATCATTAGAGCCATGGCAGGTGCAGAAAAAATACAATCGTGCAGACCTCTGTTCAAGACCCTTGATCTTATGACTGCTCCTGGCCTCTATAGCTATGAGACAATTAAGTTTTCTAAACAAAGCACAACTTTTTGAGGATATCCTGTTTAAGCATGATTATGAAACAAGAAACAAATATCAGTATAAGTTACCAACTCGTAGGCTAAAATTGCTAAAACATACTATATGGGTATGAGGCTTGCAGTTGGTGGGGAGGCTTGCGTGCCTCAGCGACACAGATAGCCGTACTGTAGGTGCAACCACAATGGAGGGGTATCTGTTGAGAGGCCAGACAAACGTATGGTTCCTGAAGAGGGGCAGCAGCCTTTTCAATAGTTGCAGGGGCACCAGTCTGGATGATTGACTGATCAGGTCTTGTAACATTAACCAAAACGGCCTTGCTGTGCTGGTACTGCGAACGGCTGAAAGCAAGGGGAAACTACGGCCGTAATTTTTCCTGAGGGCATGTAGCTTTACTGTATGCATAAATGATGATGGCGTCCTCTTGGGTAAAGTATTCCGGAGGTAAAATAGTCCCCCATTCGGATCTCTGGGCGGGGACTACTCAGGAAGACGTTGTTATCAGGAGAAAGAAAACTGGTGTGCTATGGATCGGAGTGTGGAATGTCAGATCCCTTAATCGGGCAGATAGATTAGAAAATTTAAAAAGGGAAATGGACAGGCTAAAGTTAGATATAGTGGGAATTAGTGAAGTTCGGTGGCAGGAGGAACAAGACTTTTGGTCACGTGAATACAGGGTTATAAATACAAAATCAAATAGGGGTAATTCAGGAGTAGCTTAAATAACGAATAAAAAAATATGAGTGTGGGTAAGCTACTACAAACAACATAGTGAATGCATTATTGTGGGCAAGATAGACACAAAGCCCACGCCTGCAACAGGAGTACAAGTTTATATGCCAACTAGCTCTGCAGATTATGAATAAATTGATGAAATGTATGATGAGGTAAAAGAAATTATTCAGGTAGTGAAGGGAGACGAAAATTTAATAGTCATGGGTGATTGGAATTTGAGAGTAGGAAAAGGGAGAGAAGGAAACATAGTAGGTGAATATGGATTGGGGCTAAGAAATGAAAGAGGAAGCCGCCTGGTAGAATTTTGCGTGGAGCATAACTTAATCATAGCTAACACTTGGTTCAAGAATCATGAAAGAAGGTTGTATACATGGAAGAACCCTGGAGATACTAGAAGATATCAGACAGATTATATAATGGTAAGACAGAGATTTAGGAACCAGGTTTTAAATTGTAAGACATTTCCAGGGGCAGATGTGGACTCTGACCACAATCTATTGGTTATGAACTGTAGATTAAAACTGAAGAAACTGCAAAAAGGTGGGAATTTGAGGAGATGAGACCTGGATAAACTGAAAGAACCAGAGGTTGTGGAGAGTTTCAGGAAGAGCATAAAGGAACAGTTGACAAGAATGCGGGAAAGAAATACAGTAGAAGAAGAATGGGTAGCTTTGAGGGATGAAGTGGTGAAGGCAGCAGAGGATAAAGTAGGTAAAAAGACGAGGGCTAGTATAAATTCTTGGGTGACAGAAGAAATACTGAATTTAACTTATGAAAGGAGAAAATATAAAAATGCAGTAAATGAAGCAGGCAAAAAGGAATACAAACGTCTCAAAAATGAGATTGACAGGAAGTGCAAAATGGCTAAGCAGGCATGGCTAGAGGGCAAATGTATGGATGTAGAGGCTTACCTCACTAGGGGTAAGATAGATACTGCCTACAGGAAAATTAAAGAGACCTTTGGAGAAAAGAGAACCACTTGTATGAATATCAAGGGCTCAGATGGAAACCCAGTTCTAAGCAAAGAAGGGAAAGCAGAAAGGTGGAAGGAGTATATAGAGGGACTATACAAGGGCGATGTTCTCAAGGACAATATTATGGAAATGGAAGAGGATGTAGATGAAGATGAAATGGGAGATATGATACTGTGTGAAGAATTTGATAAGAGCACTGAAAGACCTAAGTCGAAACAGGGCCCCAGGAGTAGACAACATTCCATTAGAACTACTGACAGCCTTGGGAGAGCCAGTCCTGACAAAACTCTACCATCTGGTGAGCAAAATGTATGAGACAGGCGAAATACCCTCAGACTTCAAGAAGAATATAATAATTCCAATCCCAAAGAAAGCAAGCGTTGACAGATGTGAAAATTACCGAACTGTCAGTTTAATAAGTCACAGCTGCAAAATATTAACGCGAATTCTTTACAGACGAATGGAAAAACTGGTAGAAGCCGACCTCGGGGAAGATCAGTTTGGATTCCGTAGAAATATGGGAACACGTGAGGCAATACTGACCCTATGATTTATCTTAGAAGCTAGATTAAGAAAAGGCAAACCTACATTTCTAGCATTTGCAGACTTGGAGAAAGCTTTTGACAATGTTGATTGGAATAATCTCTTTCAAATTCTGAAGGTGGCAGAGGTAAAATACAGGGAGCGAAAGGCTATTTAGAATTTGTACAGAAACCAGATGGCAGTTATAAGAGTCGAGGGACATGAAAGGGAAGCAGTGGTTGGGAAAGGAGTGAGACAGGGTTGTAGCCTCTCCCCGATTTTATTCAATCTGTATATTGAGCAAACAGTAAAGGAAACAAAAGAAAAATTCGGAGTAGGTATTAAAATCCATGGAGAAGAAATAAAAACTTTAAGGTTCGCCGATGACATTGTAATTCTGTCAGAGACAGCAAAGGACTTGGAAGAGCAGTTGAACAGAATGTGCAGTGTCTTGAAGGGAGGATATAAGATGAACATCAACAAAAGCGAAACAAGGATAATGGAACGTAGTCAAATTAAGTCGGGCGATGCTGAGGGAATTAGATTAGGAAATGAGACACTTAAAGTAGTAAATGAGTTTTGCTATTTGGGGAGCAAAGTAACTGATGTTGGTCGAAGTAGAGAGGATATAAAATGTAGACTGGCAATGGCTAGGAAAGCGTTTCTGAAGAAGAGAAATTTGTTAACATCGAGTATAGATTTAAATGTCAGGAAGTCGTTTCTGAAAGTATTTGTATGGAGTGTAGCCATGTATGGAAGTGAAACATGGACAATAAATAGTTTGGACAAGAAGAGAATAGAAGCCTTTGAAATGTGGTGCTACAGAAGAATGCTGAAGATTAGATGGGTAGATCACGTAACTAATGAGGAAGTATTGAATAGGATTGGAGAGAAGAGGAGATTGTGGCACAACTTGACAAGAAGAATGGATCAGTTGGTAGGACATGTTCTGAGCCATCAAGGGATCACCAACTTAGTATTGGAGGGCAACGTGGAGGGTAAAAATCGTAGAGGGAGGCCAAGAGATGAATACACTAAACAGATTCAGAAGGAAGTAGGCTGCAGTACGTATTGGGAGATGAAGAAGCTTGCACAGGATAGAGTAGCATGGAGAGCTGCATCAAACCAGTCTCAGGACTGAAGACCACAACAACAACAACATGAGGCTGGGAATTAAAGTCTGTGAAAAATTTAAAAATTATGAACCAGAAGAATTTGGACATCATTTAAAAAATACCTAGCAAGTAAATATTATTACAGTGTAGAAGAAGTTATGACTGACTGTCACAAGTAACTGTGCCTGATGTTACATTTTATTCTGCCATGCTAAAAAAGTACTTTAAGTACATACTCATTCTTAATTTTACTTTATTTTCAACATGATTATTTTAAATCATTTTGTGGTACTTAAAATTACAAAATACCTGTAATTATTCTGTATACTTACAATTAGAAATAGCTTTAAACTGACAAGTCACCTATGTCCCAATCATCTGTTTGTATATGACATGTTATGTGACAATAAAGTTTCTATTCAATTCTATTCTACGTAAAAGTAACCAAGAATGTAGGACATTTAGAGAAGAATGGACACAAAACTGTACACAGTAATTTAAATCCTGCACACAGGCTAACAAAAAATAACTTTGGAAGTACTGCTCGATGGGCTCAGTGATAAGAGATGAAGGTGACTGGGCAGCATAAATAAGAAGCAGATGGGAACAATACTTGGAGAACCTCTATAGAAATGAGGTAGTTGAAAATAAGGCACAAAACTCTAATGCCATCAGATCAAAGAGTGAAATAAAAGAAATTAGGAAAGTTTCATGAAATTTTGAAAAGAATGTAGCTTTTTTACTTTCAAGGCAAGCAAGGATTAACGCGTGAGAAAATTAATGCACAATCAGTCTACTATTATGTGTCTTCAAAAACAATCATACAACTAATTTATTGAAGAACAATAGGGAGAATTGTAAATACAATAGGAGAGGAACATTTTTGTTTCAGCAACGATGGGAGACCGATGGGAGAAATTTACCTTTGTGGCTGAAAACAGAAGGAAAAATGTATATTAAAAAAAAGGAAGGATAGGGCGTACAATGCATTCATGGATTTTGAGAAGGTTTTTGTTAATGTGAATGGAATCTGTTTCATCCACATTAACAAATGCCTTCTCAAAATGTTTTTCATTGTTTGTAAATGAGGAATCAACCACAAGGATAGAATAGTAATATATTTTCTTCAAGCATAGGAAACTGGAGTAGTCAGCACCGACAGAATGACAAATGATGTCAAAACCAGGAAAGTTGTGGGGTATGTTTTCCCAGTGTCACCATTAGTATTTGATTGGCATTTGAAGAGCCTGTGAGGGATGTAACGGTTTATCTCATAGCAGGAGCTGTTTGTCACAGACAGGAAATCAGCATGATATGGTCTGCCGATAACACAGTAGCTGTTGCTAATGGACAGGAACTGAGTGAATTATTTTATTAAATGAAATGTGTGCTACCTTATGGGTGTAATATGTGTATAAATTTCAAAAAAATTAAGGTAACAGAGTGTGCTGCAGATGGGTGTGGTGGATGGCCAAATATTGAACTTAGGCTAGAGGCTGTAAAAGAGGAGTTTGAATAGTGTTGTCTTGGAAATTGAATAGATAAAGAAATAAGATCCAAGAAAATTGTAGCAGCACAGAGGCATAAGAATAAAGGCTTTCTGTAAAATGAAACATAATCTAAGACATCAGGAAAAGATCAATGAAAAGCTGTTTTTGTAGCATGATTGTGTGTGCATAAAGTGGACAGAAATGACACAATTAGTACCTTCAAAATGTGGTTTTACCAGAGACCCTTAATGGTCAGGTGGGTTGAGTGTGTAAGAAATGAATGCGTTCTGCAACAGGAATGAATGCGTTCTGCAACAGGTCAACAAAAAACAGTGCCTAATAAAGAACATTATGTATCAAAGAGAAAGAAGGATAGGACATATATAATATCACAAGTGCTTGCTGAAAACTGTAGCCTTAGTTAAAGGGATGATGGAAGAAAAGAGCAGACATTAGAGATCAGAAATGGAGCAAGTGTGAGTCATGTCTGAGGTTTGCATACATTTGAAATCAAGGAGCCACTTTTATGCCAGTGCTATACTGGCCTCCTTCTTAACCACTACAATGCCACAAGTGTGATGAGGCTGAGAATGGTGGCACTGTTGTTACCTCGTCCTTGTCAACCCATTCCATCTTACTGAGGAGCGTAGGATTGTTAGTAAAGTCATGAGTTAGTACAGAACTGAGGACACAATATTGCTGATGCAAAGTAGCTCTGAGAGGGTGTAAATGAGTGACTCCCAAAATCAGATGTCCTCTAATGAAGCTTTTTTTATGAGATTGTGCAGGATGCAAGATGAGAATTAAGTGATGCAGTGTATAAACTGAAAATGTATGCAATGTCAGAAAAAACATTGAAATTGTAGTCTACACCTCAGAAGACCAGAAAACATACAATGTTTGCCAAATTCAAACAAAATGGTTGTATCCTTGTTTTTCCATATGTGTTCCACCAAATGAAAACAGGGCACAGAGAAATGTCACTGTTATGTCTCTATGATGAAATGTATTATTTGTGGCATCTTGAAGTTATAGGATAATATCAAGTTGTGTACCTTATCATACATTTCTGTAACTTTCTCAAAGACTACTGTAAATTTATTTTAATTATCAACTACCATTTAGAGAATACACTCCATCCTTCTGTCCGGTTTTCCTGTACTGTTACCACAGACCAAGTAATGTGTAAAAGTGTGTATGTCAACATGATTGTTACACATTCTCTGTGTTGTGGATTGGCAGGACAGCCAACCCACTAATGTCAGAGGAAGCCGAAAGGCACGCGTTTAAGCTCACGCAGGCTGGTGTGAGGTCTGGAACAGGACAAGGAAATTAGAAATTAGAAAAACGGACGCAGATGGTGGAATACTTAACTTTAATCCATAATGTTGAATGCAGCTCTTTGCTGTACATTATTTACAATATCAATAGTAACTGAACATGGTGCCTTGCTAGGTCGTAGCAAATGACGTAGCTGAAGGCTGTGCTAACTATCGTCTCGGCAAATGAGAGCGTATTTTGTCAGTGAACCACTGCTAGCAAAGTCTGTTGTACAACTGGGGCGAGTGCTAGGAAGTCTCTCTAGACCTGCCGTGTGGCGGCGCTCGGTCTGCAATCACTGATAGTGGCGACACGCGGATCCGACGTATACTAACGGACCGCGGCCGATTTAAAGGCTACCACCTAGCAAGTGTGGTGTCTGGCGGTGACACCACACTCTGAATAGCAATTGCATATTAAAATAAATTAACAGCAGTCTTCAAAACATATATGCCACAGTTAGCAATGGAAATGATACAACTGCAGTGGAACAGGAGTAATAAATATTTATTGTAGTATTCACCATTACTCTTGTTTTTAGCTTCTTGTGTATTTCATTTAACTGAAAGAAATGGATGTATCAAGCACATACTTATGACACAGTGGTCCAATATGCTGCACATCCTGTAGAACTCCAATTGAGCTCTCTGCCTGTACTATGAAAAATATCTGTGGTTTATACTTTTGTAATGCTTCCTCAATCTCATTCAAAGTGAATGTCTTCCCATGAGTTGTTTCTATTATATGTACAGTTGCCCCTGCAAAATATAGCCAGTAACAATTCTTTTTAAAATGGAAAAACTTAAAATAATTATAATAATTTTACAGTTAAAATTATATTTAAAAACACTGAAAATTCTAAATGAATTTGAAACTTTAAGTCTACGAACTATGTTGAATCAGAAATGAGTAACCTTGCTGAAACTACAGTCATGTTCACTCATTCGTAAATGATGAATCACAACTGTGACCAACAGAAACATTTTACAGGAAACCAAGAAAATTTTTAAGATACTGAATACAAATTAAAACTTGCCAGGCAATGTAAAGTGGGTCAATCAGAGTAATAATACAGCCACTATGTGCTAGCATTAATTAATTAATTCATTTTAATAATTTACACATTGTGTTCTGTAAATCTCACCATAAAGAAGAGCCTTAAAGGATGAGGAATGAATCAAGCTCCTGGCATGCACCTACTTCTCCTTTAAGAGAAAGGTATATAAACAACATGGACACCCACATGCTACCCTCATATGCCAGCCTTTTTATGGGCCAGTAGAAAAACATTCCTAATCTCTCAAAATCTCAAATCTTTGTCTGGTTCAGGTTCAATGATGGTATCTTCACAATGCAGACCCAAGGCCCAGACGCCCTATCCTCATTCTGCCACAACCTCGTCTTCTTCTCCCCCACCTTCTTTGCCTGGCCCTCCTCAACCAAATGTGCCATCTTCTTGAATTTTGATGTACACCTCTTTAACCACTAACCACCAACAGTACCTGCATTTCAAAAGCTGTCATTCCTTCCACACCAAAAAAGTAGCTCCCATACAGCCTGGCCACCCATGATCAGTTTATCTGCCATGACAAGAACTTCATGGCCCAGAATGCTGAAGGTCTCGCAAAGGCCTTCATAGACAAACCTAGGTCACAAACAGATTTTCTGTGCCATATCCTCACAAACTTAATCCTCCCACTACCTACAAGAATCAGTTACAAAGGTGTGCTGCCTTATCATCCGATGTCACACTGGACTGGAAAAGTGAACCATACCCTTCACCAGGGCTTTGATTATCTATTATCATGCTCAGAAATGAGGGACACCCTACCTAAAATCCTTCCCACCCAATCTAAAGTAGTATTCTATTGTCCGCCCGCTGTAAATCATATCCCTGTGGAAGACCTACAAGGAAGACCTGCCCAGTTCATCCACCCAGCACTTCCTAGTCCTTTCCTGTCACAGATTTATCCTACACCATCAGAAGCAAGGCCACCTGTGAAAACAGTCGTGTCATAAACCAACTCTGCTGCAATCACTGCTCAGCTTTTTATGTCAGTACGACAAATAATCAGCTTTCTAGCAGAATGAATGACCACCACCAAACAGTGGCCAATAACAGAGTTGACCAACCCATGGCACAACATCCTCAATTTCAATGGTTGCTTCACAACCCAGGCCATCTGTATTCTTCCCTCCAAGCAACTTTTCTGACTAAACAAACAGGGGTTATCCTTGCAATACATCCTTGACTCCTGTAACCATTCTGGCTTCAGTCTCCATTAACTCATTCACCCTACATTCTCCACACAACAGGTTCTCCATCTTCTGCCCTGCCACTTCCTCTCAGTCCACATCTCCATCTCACTTTCATAGTGTACCACACCCCACTGGCTGTGGGACCCATGCATCACATGCCAGCCTGTGCACCTACCATCCCCCTGTCCTTCATTCCTACTCAGCAAACCTGCTCCCTCCTCTGAGCTGATAGCTACACACTCCCAACCCCATTTCCTGCCTTCTGCCTCTCTCTTCCTCTGCCCAACATACCCCACACATCTGCCAAAATGTAGTTCCAGCATGGTGTATCGAGAATATGACAACGTAGGGCACAGGTGTGTGTGTGTGTGTGTGTGTGTGTGTGTGTGTGTGTGTGTGTGTGTGTGTGTGTGTGTGTGTGTGTGTATATGTATATTTGTACTCTAACTTGACAAAGGATTTCTTCTGAAAGCTAGCAAATATTCTTTGTCCTTTTTGGGTGCTTGTCGATGACTCAATACTTTTGCTACTTGGTGAGTCTTCTCCTTTACTCTTCTTAAAGTATCCACATTGTACATCAGCACATGGAAGCAGCCAGAGGAAATTACTTCTTTAAGGCATACTAACAAAGGGTTATGATTAGTGCTAATCAAGTTGATAATTATAGGGATTACTTGTAGACTGATGTGTATATGTGCAAAAGAAGAAAATCACATATTTTCAAGTAAGCTGCTGCTTCTTCTGTTACAACATGCTGCTGCTGTTTTTATTAAGCATTTTTGTAAATTAACTTATTTCAGAAACCATTAGCATTTGTCTACATCCAGGAAAAGTTAAACACCAGTTTAATGAACATTAGTATTAAGCACAATTCACAACTCTGTGTCCCAAAATTGCAATAAATTATAGATCAAGTACAGAGGTTCAGGTACACAACATTATTGCTTTCACATGTAGCTCTTTTTGATGGGCTGGAATAGGATGAGCTGGTGGATGCATAGGACAGGTACTGCATCTGAGCTTCCACGGGTGTATGGCACACATGGTTGGGGATTGAGAGAATGCGGGAGTTGGGTGTACAGACGGACATGGGAATTTTGTACATTGGGTCAGCAGTGACATGCCACTTTGTGAGAGGAAGGATTGCACATAAGATACTTATTTCCAAATCTGATGTAACTTTTGAACAACCTTTTCTGTGTGCATGATCACCAACAAATTGTCTGCCCTAGTGAATGGCCAATGTCAGAGTGTTGTTATAAGCAGATTTGTCCACCCATTAGCGGAACACAATACTGAGCAAAACATGCTCAACTTCAGGGCTGCTTCACAACCTATGCCATCTGGATCCTCCCCCTTCCACAGTGACAGTGTCTGAATGAAACAGGCAAAAATTGTCATTGCAACATACCTCTCCCTCCTGAAAGCCTCCCAGCCTCAGTCTCCACTGTCCCACACTCACCTCCACTTCTGTACTGGTGCCACCACTTCACTCATTCTACTCTTATACTCTGTTCTCCAAAATCATCCTCCTACTCTGTTCTATTGCCCCCACCCTGCTCAATCCCTCTAGTGTGTGCCACGTGCCACATGCAACATCCCTTGCCACTGTCAGAGTGACCTCATCGGTGCAACATTTCTATCTCATTCACTTGGTGCCTCTCCTTCCCAGGCAGCAGCCACCTTTTGTAAAGGTACTGCCCTAATGGCTATTTCCCAGAGCAGTGACTTTCCTATTTCAAAAGTTGTGTTATCATTTTAATACTTGTATTTTGTATGCAATAAGCTAATAAATATGTTTGTTCAAATGATTCAATATCCTACAGAAAATATCTGCAATTATTACATTAAGTAAATTGTTTGCAATGAGATCTTGTGAACAGAGTTATGAGGGAGTTGGATGAAGAGGTTGTTGTTCCCCCCTCCCCCCCCCCCCCCCCCAATCGGTCTTTTGACTGGTATGATTTTTCAACCACATCATCTCAGCGTAGCACTTGCAACCTACTTCCTCAGTTATTTGCTGGATGTAACCCAGTCTCTATCTTCCTCTACAGGTTTTACTCTCTACAGCTCCCTCTAGTACCATGGAAGTTATTCCCTGATGTCTTAAAAGATGTCATATCATTCTGTCCCTTCTTCTTGTCAGCATTTCCCACATATTCCTTTCCTCTCTGATTCTGCACAGAACCTCCTCATTCCTTGCCTTATCAGTCCACCTAATTTTCAACATTCACATGTAGCACCACATCTCAAATGCTTCAATTCTCTTCTGTCTCGGTTTTCCTACAGTCTGTGTTTCACTATCATATAATACTGTGCAACAAATGCACATTTTCAGAAATTTCTTCCTCAAATTGATGCCTATGTTTGATACTAACAAATTTATCTCAGCCAGCAACGCCCTTTCTGCCAGTGCTAGTCTGATTTTCATGTCCCTCTTGCTCCATCTGTCATTGGTTATTTTGCTGAATAGGCTGTAGAATTCCTAACTTCATCTACTTTGTGACTATCAATCCTGATGTTAAGTTTCTTGCTTTTCTCATTTCTGTTACTTCTCATTACTTTCATCTTTCTTCAATTTACTCCCAATCCATATTGTGTGCTCATTAGATTCTTCATTCCATTCAGCAGGTCATGTAATTCTTCTTCCCTTTTACTCAGGTTAGCAATGTCATCAGCGAATCATATCATTGATATCATTTCGCCTCAAATTTTAATTCCACTCCTGAACCTTCATTTATTTCCATCATTGCTTCTTCAGTGTATAGATTGGAGGATAGGGGCTAAAGACTACATCCCTGTTTTACACACATTTTAATCTGAGCACTTCATTCTGGGTCTTCTACTCTTATTATTCCTCTTGGCTCTTGTACATGTGTATATCAGCCATCTCTCCCTATAGCTTAACCCTACTTTCTTCAGAATTTTGAACATCATGCATCATTTGACAT
Source organism: Schistocerca serialis cubense (assembly GCF_023864345.2). NCBI lineage: Eukaryota > Metazoa > Arthropoda > Insecta > Orthoptera > Acrididae > Schistocerca > Schistocerca serialis. The sequence continues at coordinate 554,304,258 of NC_064641.1, forward strand.
TGTCAAATGTTTTTCCAGGTCAGCAAAACCTAAGAACAATCTTGATTTTTCTTTAGTCTTGCTTCCACTATCAACCACAATGTCAGAATCGTCTCTCTGGCCCCTTCACCTTTGCTAAAGCCAAATTGATTGTCATCTAACACGTCAATCAATGAGGGTTACTTAATGAGACACATACACATGGGACTGTGTACAGTGTAATGATTCAAACAGTTTTCTTTGTAATGTTCAATGACATGGAGCTTGTGATCATCACATATATTTACTTCTGGGCACTGGTGGTGTAAAAAAATATATGCTGCAAGAAGAGAAGGTTCATGTGCTAATTTTTCTAAAGCAATCAGGTAGGCACGGTGTACTGCCTTGGAAACACAGTGACCATAATGTAATTTTTTATTATATATTAAAAAAACTTATAAATATGCAGCATGTAGCCATAACTACAAATTAATTTGTTGTTTGAATGCAATATGACTCATTCCATATCATTACAATTTTCATGCAAATGACCCATGGACCATGAAACTAATTAACTAATAAAGTCAGCTCACACAAACGGTGTTATAGTGGGCTGCAACTTATTACCAGTGCGTCATCAGATACAATGCTTACAAAGAAGAGAAAAGGAGGATAGTAAAACATCAGAAACTGAAATCATAAATAAAATTTACATGTATATACAACTATATGTACTTGAATATATTACATAGTAACTCTTTGAACAGTCCCAGAGAGATGCTTATAATATAAACATATTTGTGCTGTGATTGTTGTATCTGAAGACTACAGCAAATTATCTAGCAGTATAAAATTGGCAACACTCAAATGTAAGATTAGAAATATTCACAGTATAAAATTTATCACAAGACAAAGCAGTCTAAAGGTCAAATCAAATAAAAATTACTTAACCATCAGTATTGATAAGATAAATATGCACTAGATATAGGACAGATGACAGATGTGATCCACAGGTAGAAAGTGGTTGAAAGTGTACAAGAAGAAGATCAAAACCACTGTTCTATCAGTCTACTAGTAGACAAGCTGGCAGAAGAAGGTACCTCAGTGTACAAAAAAGTGAAAAAACATGGTGAAGAGGCTTCTTAACAGACCAGAAAAGTCTTTGAAAAGGGCTTTCTTAGGAAACACTTTGTTCATTTAACAACTATTGGAAGTATTTTTTAATGTAATAAAAATTTAAAGCTCTTAGAGTATACAAATACCATCCTTTAGGAAAATAATGACACTTATGAGAATGTTGATCTCTTTTTGAGATTAAACTTTAAACCACTTGCTTTAAATCAGTCTTAGATTACAATATTTTTAAACCTGTTATGTATCATCTGAGATGTATCTAGTAAGGTTGAGTTTGGATCATTGATTATTGGGTTGTGTGTCCATCAAACATGACAGTTTTTGAACCACCCTTTAAAGTCATTGGTAAATCATTTATTTAGGTTAAGAACAAGAGCAGGCTCTGTACTGGTCCCTTGTTGGATTTACATTTTGTCAATGTGACTCTCTACTTACTATTGTTTACAACTATAATTTTGTGACCCACCTAGTAAAAGGCTTTTGCAAGGTACAAAATACACCATAATGCTTGGCAAATGGCTCTGAGCACTATGGGACTCAACTACTGTGGTCATAAGTCCCCTAGAACTTAGAACTACTTAAACCTAACTAACCTAAGGACATCACAAACATCCATGCCCGAGGCAGGATTCGAACCTGCGACCGTAGCGGTCGCGCGGTTCCAGACTGTAGCGCCTTTAACCGCTCGGCCACTCCGGCCGGCACCATAATGCTAACTTATTTTGTTTAGTTATAGTAAGATTTCAGTTCTGAAGTCCTGTATTGCTTTCTCTGTGGAGAATCCTTCAAAAATCTAAACGTTTCCAGTTAAGAAACTCTGCCAGATGAATGAGTCTGTGTTCTATAGTAGATTACTATCTCAAAACTTTTGAAAAATTATGGAAGGAGTCAAGTGGGCCTGAAGATAGAGGCAGTTTAACTATTTGCAATTTTGTCATATTTAAATCTGCCAGGAAATATACCCTGAATCATTGACTGATTACAATGGTAGCTTAAGAGTTGTGGCAGCTGAGCCACAAAAATGTATGAATGGGCCAGAGCCATTCATGGACAGCCTAAGTTAGCTATGTCAGATATCCATTGACATGTAAACCTAGCAATAACCAAAATTCTGGCAGCATTTGGCTTGCATGGATGCAGGTCAGCAAAAAAAAGCAATGGCAGTGCAAAATGAACCACCGTTCAGTACAGACACATTTTTTGAGAGTCTGTAACTTCAATCCATGGACTACATGAGTTGAGCTTAATGCAAGCTCCCCACAGACCCTTACAGAAGTTTGTTTGATACTATCCATCCATTTCCGCCTTCTCTTCATTGCATCTTTGAAATAAACGGCACCCCGAGAACGATGTTCATTTCATTCTGGACATGCATCCACCTGTTCTCCTGCGGTCACATGGTTGGATGATGAGCTCATCACTGAGGAGAATACACCCTCTGGGATCAATGTTCAAGTGGAACCGTTATGAAAACACAATTATTGCAATCGCCAGTTAGTGGACATTGTGATCTGATTTCCTTTTTTATCACTTGTTAATTTACTCATCTGGCAGAATAAATACATTTTTGCAAGTGTACTGATCAGTTCCCATTACCACACCATCACCATAGCCTACATCCTGAACAAAGTGCCTGGGTACAAAAGTAAAGTTAGCTCACTGCACAACTGTCATGTAACCGGTGATACCCACACATTTCTACTTCACTGCTGACCTCAACATGATCACTATGCAAAGTATGTGGTGACAAACATTCATTGATGTGAATGACACAGAACAGTGACTGATCTACCACTTATGTCCTCATGTACAAAGAGTGAGTATGTGAAAAAACCGTCATGTACTACGAGCTGAAGCAAAGTGACAACTTTGGAAGAACTGTGAAAGACAGTAGACAGTAAACAAAACACAGTAGACAGTTAGATCAAGACTATGCAGCTGAAGTGTGGGACATCATCACCATCCCATCAATGCGGTCTTTTTGTAAGTGACTTAAAGAAAAGTTAATCTGATGAATTTCATCATCACAGTAACAACAGGTACATCAGCTGCTGTGCCAAGAGGACTGCAGTGACAAGAGGCCATCTCAGTTCTTGCGCCATTTGTGGAGCCTTGCACAGTTTGACATGTTCCTGGACTCGCTGCTGCTTGCCATCTGGATGTATAGTCTTCCAGCACAAGTGCAGGCGGTCATTGCCACACAAACAGAAAAGCAGCTGGATGCAGTCAAGGACTTGCGGATAGGGTGCAAGATGTGTTGGCAGTGGAGCCCAATACTCCTGCTGCAGCAGCTTACAATGTTGTGACCATGTCGACAAACTTGACCTCACAGCAACATGCATCTCTGGCAGGCACCAGCATGGACTCCTACCTGCCCCACCTAGTTCAGGACTTAGCCGCACAGGTGGCAACAGTCAGCATGATGCAGGTCAACCAGTTTAGATTAGATTAGTTTTCGTTCCATAGATCCGTGCTGAGGAGATCCTCGTGGATGTGGAACATGTCAATCTTTTTTTTTTTTTTTTTTTTTTTTTTAAGCTGAAGTAACAATACTAATAGTATGAATATACACAATACATCATTTGTTTCTATTAAAAAATTTGTCAATGGAGTAGAAGGAGTTGGCCACTAGTAAGTCTTTCGGGCTCCTTTTAAACTGATCTTTATTTGTAACTAAATTTTTTATTTTTACTGGCAAATTACTGAAGATGAGTGTTCCCGAGTAGTGGACCCCTTTTTGAACTAAAGTAAGTGCTTTTAAGTCCTTGTGCAGATCATTTTTGTTCCTGGTATTGTATGTATGAACTGAGCTGTTTGTTGGAAAAAGAGATATATTATTTAGGACAAATTTCATTAATGAGCAAATATACTGAGAGGCAGTAGTTAGTATACCCAGTTCTTTGAAGAGGTTTCTACAGGACGTCCATGAATTTACTCCACAAATAATACGTATTACACGCTTTTGGACTCTGAAAACTTTTGTTTGACTTGAAGAGTTACCCCAAAATATTATACCGTATGATATTATGGAATGAAAATAGGCAAAGTATGCAAGCTTTTTCATTTTTATGTCACCTATGTCTGCTAACACTCGAACTGCAAATACAGATTTGTTAAGGCATTTCTGTAGTTCTGTGGTGTGCTCTTCCCAACTGAATTTATTATCAAGTTGTAATCCCAGGAATTTAAGACTGTCAACCTCTTCTATCTGCTCTTCTTCATATTTTATGCATATGCTGGGTGGAAACCTCTTACAGGTTCTGAATTGCATATAGTGAGTCTTTTTGAAGTTTAATGTCAGTGAGTTGGTGCACTCATGGAGAGTTAGTCACTGTCCTCACCCATCCAGCCCCCTCCCTGTTCCCATCCCAGCACTACACTGATACGTAACAAATAAGGCAGTAGAACAAGTTATGTGCCAAATGCAAACACTAGAACAAAGCAGACCAAAGAAGCAAAAGCCACAAAGATAGGGCGCTCTGTGCCAGAGATGCCACAGAGTCCCCACCCGGTAGTGTGGAGCACAGCAGAGGGAAGCTTCATTACATGAATTCATAATCTTGGTGCCAGCTCAGTTGCTTTGGCGGTGGCTGGGGTGGGAAGTCGGGGGCATCAGTGTCAGCAGTGCAGGAGTCCCTTGGTTCCAGTGGCTGCACAGGCAGAGACACATCAACTGAAGACAGGTTGGCAGCATTGGGGGGCAGCTTGGTGAGTGACCATGCCGGTTTCAGTCATTTAACAGACACTGCCCACAGCCATCCATGTAGGTGGATGATGACTGTGTTCATACTGCAACATAGCATGCAGTGAGGTCCTGAATAAAGTGGCTGTAGGGCTGCTCGCACAGTGTCGTCCCACAGCATCACAAAGTCACACGAAGCAAGGTCCTTGTGGATGAACACAGGTGGGATGGTGTGGGGGCAGGGAAGGCGGGTGCAGAGATGTGTGATGTGGGTACAAACCCGCTCGACCAGGGTGGGAAGATCCTCGGTTGCAGGTGACGGTGAATCCTCAATGCACTCAGCGGGAAGAAGGAGGGGTTCCCCATGTAGAATCTCAGTGAGCGAGCATTCAAATATTCTTTATGGGCTGATTGAATACCCAGCAGGATCCACAGGAGGGCCTCTGACCACAGGCCGCCTTGCCACATTAGTGCGGCCTTGAGTGTGCGGTGCCACTGCTTAACCAGGCGATTTGCCTTCAGGTGGTAAGCCATCTACATCTACATCTACATCCATACTCCGCAAGCCACCTGATGGTGTGTGGCGGAGGGTACCTTCAGTACCTCTATTGGTTCTCCCTTCTATTCCAGTCTCGTATTGTTCGTGGAAAGAAGGATTGTCGATATGCTTCTGTGTGGGCTCTAATCTCCCTGATTTTATCCTCATGGTCTCTTCGGGAGATATACGTAGGAGGGAGCAATATACTGCTTGACTCTTCGGTGAAGGTATGTTCTCGAAACTTTAACAAATGCCCCTACCGAGCTACTGAGTGTCTCTCCTGCAGAGTCTTCCTCTGGAGGCCATGGTGTGAAACTTGGCTATGCCACTGAGTTTGCAGAGTCATGCAAAGAGGGTGGACTCAAAATGGCGTCCCTGGTTGGTCATGAGAGACAGAGGACAGCCAAAGTGAGCAACCCACACCGAGGCATAAGAATGGGCAACGGTCTCGGCAGTGATGTCAATAAGTGGGACTGCCTCGACCCATCAGATCACACGGTCAATGATCGATAAGATGTATCTGTAACCTTTGGAATGGGGGAGGGGACCAACGATGCCAATATGGACATACCAAAAATTCCCCTTTGGATTGTCAAACTTGCCCAATGGAGATTGAGTGTGCCTGCCAACCTTGCTGTGCTGGCTCAGAATGCATGCATGGCTCCAAGTGCGACAGTCATGCTTCACACCGGCCTGACAAAGTGCTCTGTAACCAGCCACATCATGACTCACATTCCAGGGTGGGCTAAACCATACAAGGCTGTAAAGATCCTATGATGAAGGGTGGTAGGGACAAGGTGGTGGAGTCTACCCATAGAGATGTCACAAAGGACAGGGATTGTTGACCCAGGTAGCATATGGGGCTGGACAGAGAGCGATGATTCATTGTCTGATATTATTCGCTGTACATCATCATTGTTGGCCTGTAGTTGGGCGAGCTCCTCCAGATTCAGCAATGCAGTTAGCATGCAGATGCAGAAAAGGTAGTCTGCCAGAATGTTCTCCATGCTGCGGATATAGCACACATCGGAAGAGTGCTGATAGATGTAGTCCATATGATGGAAATCTCTCGGTGGAATGTCCTTAGCCAGATTATGAATAGCATCCACAAGTGGCTTGTGATCTGCATAGATACTGATAGGTTGCCCCTTGAAGTCACTACAGAAGTGTTTAATTGCCTTGCATACAGCGAGGAGCTCATGGTCGAAAGCTGACCACTTGCACTGGCTCTTAGTCAGATTCTGGGAAAAGAAGTGGAGGGGTTGGGTGGAGTCAGTGGTGTGCTACTGCAAAACAGCACCCACAGTTTAGTCACTGGCATCAGCCGTGATCGAGACACGGGCCTCAGGGTCAGGGTGGGCAAGTGTGATGGCTTTGGTGAGGGTAGTTTTAAGGTTACCAAAAGCATGAAGCAGGGGTTTGGTCCACTCCACCTTTCGTTTCCCAGTGGTGTTTTTGTCGGAGAGAGCATCAGTGAAGGCCATTTGGACAGAAGCAGCTTGAGGAATATGGCGGTGGCAAAAGTTTGCCATACCCAGAAAATGATGCAGCTGAGCATAATCCTCAGGGAGAGGAAGATCAAGTATGGTTTCAACACGAGAACTCATCAGTCGGAGGCCTCTGGCAGAGACAGTATGGCCTAGGAAGGTAAATGATGTGGAGCACAGTTGAGATTTATCATGGTTGATCACCATGCCATTGTCAGTGAGGGCCAAATGGAATGTGTCAAGGTGAACTTGATGCTCCTCAGTGGAGGAGGGAAAGATCAGTACATGATCCAAGTAAACATAAGCAAATGGCAGAGGGAGAAAAATGGAATCAATGAACCGGCACCATGTCTGTGCAGCATTTTTCACTCCATAAGGCATGTAACAGTATTCAAATAGGCCAAAGGGTGTGATGATGCCATCTTTGGAATATCCAGTGGATGCTTAGGGATCTGATGATATGCCTTGGAACAATCTAAAATGAATAAAAAGTTAGAACCATGGAGTAATTGCATGAAATCCTGGCTTTGTGGGATGGGGTATTTATTGATAATGGTGAGAGCATTAAGAGACCTGTAGTCCCCACACATGCATAAGGTGTCATCCATTTTGGGAACAAGATGAATAGATGAAGACCAGTTGCTATCAGAGGAGCAGAGGCCGTCCGAAGCCAACAGATCCTGAACAATCTCCTTGGCATGCACAAGTATGGAAGCGTTGAGGCGCCTGACTTTATAACAAACAGGTGGGCCATCAGTGGTGCAAATCCTATGACAAGTGCTGTTAATGATGGCTGATACTTGCATAGGAGGGCCTGCAATAGGGATCAAGAATCTATCCAAAGGCAATGTTGGTTCACTGACCTGGGTGAACCAGGGCGGCGTAGGCGGCACATCAGCTGAAGTCGGCAATGGAAAACATGATGCAGGAGCAGGGCATGCAGATGCATCTTGTATATTCATCCACAGACATGAAAAAACAACAGCAGGTAGTGGAATGCTCAACACAGGAGCAGATCTGTGGGAAAACACTGTAGAGGCTTGTGATGGACTGCCTTGTAGTGGGTCTGCTGATAGGCTATGTATGGTGCGCCATGTCTGTGGCCATTCAGCAGATGTAGAGGTGAATCAGTTGAATAAGGCATTGTTCTGGGTGCGGAGTTCTTCGATTTGTGAGTGCATGTCCGACAGGTCAGAGAGTCATGTACTAATGTGCTTGACAAGGGACGCACATCTGGAGAGCATAGAAAAGTTGTCGGAGAAAAAAGTTGTGGTGAATTTGTGTGAGCACAGAACTGTAGTGGAGTGTGGTGGCCTGTAGGTTTGGTGAAAGTTCTTAATGGTATAGAAAATCTAACCCAATCATAGGTTCATCCACGTCGGCAACATGGAAAGTCTAAGGTAAGTGTGAACCAGTGATAGGCGAAGCGACATCTGGATGGAGCCATGGACCACAATAAGAGAACAATTGGCAGCAATCAAGGTGAGGGTAGAAGATGATAGTGTATTGGCAGTGTGCTTGGCCAGGATTACATTAAAATTGGTGCCCGTGTTGATGAGAAAGCGGATGCCCTTTGACATGTCTGTGGCATAGAGGTGTCGCATCACTGAAGCAAGTGGTGCAGCATCAGACGATAGGTGCCATGAAGGAAAGTGGCGGGACGTGGTGCCTAAACATACTTGGTGCAAGGCGTGTGGCAGTTGCAGGCAGCTTCACCATAAGTAGCGTGGAACCAGCACAGTGGAAGGCTGGTAGCTGATCAAATTGCTGCTCGGGCAAGGTCAGTGGCTGTTGGGAGCCCACAGTCAGTACCTCCTGTAGGCCACTAGGTGGCAGCTCCTGACTGGCAGCTGAGACGCCGAGGTGAGCATGCTGACCTCTGCAGCAGGGCATGTATCCGGAGGTGCAGGAGTGCCAACTTTGGGTGATGGAGATGTCGTTCATGACAAGTAGTGTCGGTGACAAATGATAGCATAAGCCTGATCTGCCATGCATAAATGAACCTGTAGTGGTTCAGTGACATGAGACAGTAGATGAAGTTGCAGATACAAAGGCATCTTGACTACCCACAGTGTCCAAAGTGCGGTGTCAGGTAATCCTTGATCATCAGTTAATGCATGTAGGTGCTGCCAAAGCTGCGAAGGGATGTGGTCGTCGTGGTGCCCTTCATGAATAATGTAGTGGATAGCCTCTGCCACAGAGCAAGAAAGGCACTTGATAAGCAGTGCTTTTGCCATCGAGTATTTGTGTGAGGCAAGTGGTGAGAGACGCAAGTTGCTGATGAGGTCTGTACGAGCATGGAGGTGGCTCACAAGGCAGACAAAATGGGCATTGTCATCCAAAATGCCGTGGACATCCAGTAGGTGATCCACTAAGGCGAACCAAGTCTTTGGGTTATCTTTTTACTAAGCAGGTAGCTTAGGAAGCTTGCCAGGTAGCACACATTGAGGAAACACCGGCAGATGGAGATTGGTGTGAGCAGATCAGGAGGCCTCCAACACTGGAAGTGCAGTAGTGGTGAATGGTGCATCACCCGAGGTTTGCTTGGGGCAGGGGCAGTGGCTGCATGCAGCACATGGTGCGGAGGGAGCAGGTGTATAAGTCAGCACAGTGTGTCCAATCTGCAGGCCTGGCGAAGAACACAGTGCGGGTGTAATGGCAGGTGCTGTTGCAAAAGTGGGCAGGAGGCAGTCGTGGTGAAGCCACGGTGGGGCTGACCGTGTAACCAGCATGGGTGGAACGGCCGGCGCCATTACAAAAGTGAGTGGAAGGCAGTCATGGTGCAACCAAGGTGGTAGAGTCATTAGGCAGTGTGCGCTTTCCATGTTGTTGCTGTTGTTGTGCTGCCACACTAGGCGGTAGCATGTTGTGCCAGGTGAGGTTAGGTGGCTGCCAGTGAGGCCAAGCATAAATTATTGTTCACTTTTAACCAAATTCGAAGTAGGTACACTTGTTCATTCGTGGTCACAAGCATAGTTAATGGGGTCAGCTACACTTGCAACAAAATACACTGTTAGATCCATTGTGGCGGAAACAATGCGGGCTGGCACACGAAGTTCGTAAATGATGAAAACAAGCATAAAATAACTTGGGCTGAGACAGTGACCATGTTGGGGTCACCACTGTGATTATCACATAGGATTGGTTGGAGGTAGCACACACTAAGTATCGATCACGCATTTATTAATCACTGATACAAAACAAACCCACACCTAATACAGTAGTACAAGTTCATATGCCAACTAGCTCTGCAGATGATGAAGAAATTGAAGAAATGTATGATGAAATAAAAGAAATTATCCAGAAAGTGGAGGGAGACAAAAATTTAACAGTTGTGGGTGACTGGAATTTGATAGTACGAAAAGGGAGAGAAGGAAACATAGTAGGTGAATATGGATTGGGGGTAAGAAATAAAAGAGGAAGCCGCCTGGTAGAATTTTGCATAGAGCACAACTTAATCATAGCTAACACTTGGTTCCAGAATCATAAAAGAAAGTTGTATACATGGAAGAAGCCTGGAGATACTAACAGGTTTCAGATAGATTATATAATGGTAAGACACGAGATTTAGGAACAACCAGGTTTTAAATTGTGAGACTTTTCCAGGGGCAGATGTGGACTCTGACCACAATCTATTGGTTATGAACTGTAGATTAAAACTGAAGAAACTGCAAAAAGGTGGGAATTTAAAGAGATGGGACCTGGATAAACTGAAAGAACCAGAGGTTGTAGAGAGCTTCAGGGAGAGCATTAGGGAACGATTGACAGGAATGGGGGAAAGAAATACAGTAGAAGAAGAATGGGTAGCTTTGAGGGATGAAGTAGTGAAGGCAGCAGAGAATCAAGCAGGTAAAAAGATAAGGGCCAGTAGAAATCCTTGGGTAACAGAAGAAATACTGAATTTAACTTATGAAAGGAGAAAATATAAAAATGCAGTAAATGAAGCAGGCAAAAAGGAATACCAACGTCTCAAAAATGAGATCGACAGGAAGTGCAAAATGGCTAAGCAGGGATGACTAGAGGACAAATGTAAGGATGTAGAGGCTTATCTCACTAGGGGTAAGATAGATACTGCCTACAGGAAAATTAAAGAGACTTTTGGAGAAAAGAGAACCACTTGTATGAATCTCAAGAGCTCAGATGGAAACCCAGTTCTAAGCAAAGAAGGGAAAGCAGAAAGGTGGAAAGAGTATATAGAGAGTCTATACAAGGGTGATGTGCTTGAGGACAATATTATGGAAATGGAAGAGGATGTAGATGAAGATGAAACTGGAGATATGATACTGCGTGAAAGACCTGAGTCAAAACAAGGCCCCGAGAGTAGACAACATTCCATTAGAACTACTGACAGCCTTGGGAGAGCCAGTCTTGACAAAACTCTACCATCTGGTGAGCAAGATGTATGAGACAGGCGAAATACCCTCAGACTTCAAGAAGAATATAATAATTCCAATCCCAAAGAAAGCAGGAGTTGACAGATGTGAAAATTACCGAACTATCAGTTTAATAAGTCGCGGCTGCAAAATATTAACGTGAATTCTTTACAGACAAATGTAAAAACTAGTAGAAGCCGACCTCAGGGAAGATCAGTTTGGATTCCGTAGAAATATTGGAACACGTGAGGCAATACTGACCCTACGACTTATTTTAGTAGCTAAATTAAGGAAAGGCAAACCTACATTTCTAGCATTTGTAGACTAATTTTTCAACCAGTACGTCAACACCAAGGAGAACAAATGAAGGAAAAAAGTAGGCAAAATGCTATAAGCCCCAGTCTGGCACAAATTTTCATTTTTTCTGAAATATTCTAAGCTGATGTGGAAACATAATCACAATTTGCAAGTTGACTCTTAATTGAATGTGACTGTTGATCAACAACGCAGTGTCCCAGACACTGCACTGCAGTTATCTTCTGGAACCTCAATTTCATACACATTACTATTTATGTTTGTATCTTATTTAGTAATGTTCCACATTGTTTTTGTTTTATTTCTGGAGTTGTTTATGTTTTGAGCTTTCTGTGTACATTTCAGTTTTTTTAATAACAAAAAGATTTTATAATAGAGATGGTAATAGAGTTCATATCTGTCCAATGACCTTTCTTGTAAAGAAACAAAAGATTAAAAAATAGTGCCACAGCAAATGAAAGAGGAGAGGGAAAAGATAAGAATAATAAAGGTAGGCAGAGGGACAAGATAAGAATAATGAAGGTAACTGAGGCACACATCAAACTGTAATGGAAATAATTATTGACTATAATGGAATTAATTATATGAGCAACTCATTGTATATAATAAATTATGATGCTGTATAGGTTTTTTTTTCTTGTCCTTTTTTTCTGCCACTTGTGTGATGGACTGAAGCCTTATACACATTATGAACTCTCTGATACTGATCGGCATCAAGAAGTCATTAAGAAAAAAACATTATCATCCAGTGAAACATTCAATAACTAGACAACAAAAGCTAGAAGTACATGTGCTCCTGAATGAACACAACCAGATGTATTATGCATGGGCTAAATGAAGCATAACTTTGCAGTCTGATAGTAAGAGACTCTGATCTGGTTAATTATTTCTGCAGATCAAAATGTAAAGGTACGGGTGCTGCTATATACAAAAAGAAAATTGGTAGTCTGTAAGATAGATGACTGAGTTCTGCAAATATCTACCTAAACTTGCTAATAAACGTAGAAAAAGGCTTTGAAATGTCTGGCATAATGAATGAAGAACTAAGAATTTTCCGCATTTACAGGTATTCAAGTGGTAGTAGTACAACCCTATGAAAAAGCTAACAAAATAATTACTAAAATTTAGAATGGAAGTTGTAAATTTGGGCATAGAATCAAAATAAAAACAACAATTTAAAGATGGATTAAGCATTGCAAGACAAAAATAATAATAAATATAACCATGAGAGTGACTGGTAAAAGCTGGACAATCATTGATGCCATTGTCACCAACACTGATAACAGAGGTGGTGGAGCTAAAATTTTGAAAACAGCTAGCTCTGATTTATCATGGGTTAATACATTACATCTACAAAAATAGAAGCTCTAAAATGAGAATAATGTAAGAGAAGAAAGCAGTTAGGATTATCAATCAATAAAACATGAATATTTTGAAAATTACGTCAAGGAAGGAATTTTGGAGTAAAACTGTGCAAGACAAGTAACAAATGAAAAAAATGCATTTCTTAATGCATAAATGCACTATTTTCATGTAATCTTCCCCAAAATGACCTGTTGGAAAAAGAAAGGTCACGACAGGAAATAGGTTACCAAATGAATAATGAAATGCTGGACTGGACTATGGGATGTCATACAAACAGAAAATTTGGGGACATATAAACAGTACCTGAAGAAATACAAGAAATTTATAAGAGATGCAAAGGCCAGATAAATAAATGGAGTCATAAGAAATTCAAAATATATAAGTGAAACAGCACTGAAAGATATAGCAAAAAGAGTGCAAATATCAGAAACATTACTAAGTCAATGGAAACAGAGAACACCATACTCACACACAGACTTAAGACTGCTAATATACTCAACAACAGTTTCGTAAGTACTGTAGATTAATTCACGCAAAATTGAATATATTGAAAGGAATAATCAGGGGCCTAAGCGTCCTAGAACACATGGACAATAATCCCATTTAATGTTCCTGGAACTAGGGACACAAAAAGAAGCTCATAAAAATCATTTAAAGTAAAAAATCCAAGATATCTTCAGGGTATGATGCAATATAAAATCAACTAATAAAGCATGTGATTTAGGAAATTACTGAACCACTGTTGGATATAGGAAATACCTCATTTAGAGGAGAAGTATTTCCAGAAAATTAAAAATAAAGAAAGCAATGCACATGTGCAATAAAAGTGACAAATGTCATGTAAATAATTCAAAAGTAGTATCTGCTGTATCAAAAATATTACAGATGCTAATTCACAACAGACTGATTTAAACAGCAGAGAACTGAAGTATTTTGAGTCCAGCATAACATAGTATGCTTCTATCTCTAATCCAACAGAATCTGTTATAGATGCATTAGGCAAAAGAAATTTGGCATCACTATGTTTCTGGATCTGTTTAAAGCTTCTGACACAATCACCTATGCAGCTCTAATGGAAAAAAAAACTTCAAAGGAGTGCCCTAAGGAGACATGCTGTGGAATGGATAAAATCATATGATACATTGGCAACAAAAGGCAATATGTGACTACAGTAACTGGAGACAGATCTGAAATCAAAATCATTAAATGTGGTGTATCTCAGGGATCTGTATTTATTCAACTTCTTTATAGATAATATCAAAGTCGATGAGAAGGAGCAAAAAAATGCTCTTTGCTGATAATGGGACATTATTAAATATAGAAAAAAGTCTGGAAACTCTTAAAAGAAGTGAAATTATTTCAACAAATAACAGTACGCAGTGGTTCATACAAAGAAACTTAATTATAAGTCAAAAAATGATGATCTTCATGGTGTTAACTAACTAAGAAAAGAAAGAACACATAGGTATATTTAAAAAAGAAAGAAGACTGGAAGGAGCTGAATCAGTAAATTTTTTGGGAATTGTGTTTGAAAATAAGCTGCAAAGGAGACAACATATAGACAATGTTAAACACTGTGTTATTTATTATGAAACAGCTTGTACATTATGCCAACAAACATATTAAGTGTCCAGTGTGCTGGGTGCTTGAATCATACTGACAGTATGAAACTACAGAGTAAGGAAACACCAACAGCAACAATAGAAAAATAATTTTTGAATCACCAGGACTTTATAATCATTCTGAATAAAAAACAGACTGATTCATGCAGTGCTCTCTTCCTAAACCCAAAAGGAATGATATTTCTATCTATACTGATATACAGAACAATAGCTTCATTAGTAAAAGGTAGGACATTACTAGTAAAAATTTTAATGTCCATAAACAAGATATAAGAAGTAAAAATCAGTTGCAACCACACAGATAGGTGTTGAAGAAGGTCTGCAATACTCAGGTGTACAGTTACTGAAGTGGCTGCCAAAGAGCCTGTGAGGCAGTGTGAGAGAGGAGACAATCCAAAAAGTCCTTACAGATTATTTAGTGTGAAAATAATTTTACAATATTCCCAATTTTTGGCTTGAAATTGTCACATATAGACTAAATATTAAGCTGTTAGATTCAGTTGACTTGTTGTATAGTACAAGTACATACATTGCACATAC
The DNA here is from genome assembly GCF_023864345.2 of Schistocerca serialis cubense. Classification (NCBI taxonomy): domain Eukaryota; kingdom Metazoa; phylum Arthropoda; class Insecta; order Orthoptera; family Acrididae; genus Schistocerca; species Schistocerca serialis. The sequence goes on from NC_064641.1 coordinate 554,319,272, forward strand.
TGTAGTTAAATGGGACAAAACAGACATCAGTTTAGTACATTATTGCTCCAGCAGCCTATGATAAACTATTGCTGGAAGTGAAACACATTCTTAAACATAATCTATATACCACATTCACATGCCTCATCATGTGCAATTACATTTCCTGTATTGAGTGAATTTAGTTAATCTTCTGTTCCACAATCATTTATCTCAATATCTATCTATTTAAAATTCATGCATTGATTGTAAGGAGGATCTATGTTATGATCTTCTATGGTGAAAATATTTTGAAAAATGTAATTCAATATTTCAGCCTTTTGTCTATTAATCATTTCATTGTCATCTCATTGCGTGACTGTGTAGGTGGTTCTGATCTGTTGTGTGCTTATGTAAAACCAAACTAATTAGGATTTTCCATTAGGTTTGTAGGGTAAATTTTTTTATGGAATTTATTGAACTGCTTTTTGCATTGCGCTTATTATGTTCATTTTGCTCTCAACCAGTTTTTGTTTGTCAATAAGGTCTTTACTTTATTTAAATCTGTGAAGAATCCCTTTTTGTTTTTGTAGCATGGTGGAGCTTTCCAGTGACACACCACATTGCTCAGCATGATACATGTCTGTGGGATCAACAACATTGCTGATCAGCTGGAGTGACTGTGCAGACTCTGACTGTTCAATGCTTGTTGTGCCTTTATCATGTCCAGATGATTTGTACAATTTTTGTGTCAATAAATTTTTTATTAATCTACATATGGTTTGTCTATTGTGTATCCTACACCCATCCTTATCTGAGTTCCTTTATGTTTAAGGTGTACTGCACAATCGTCCTGAAGTGTGTCCATTGATACTCTATATCTTCATCCCTGGAGATGAATGTTAAATGTTTACTACTCAGGTAATCTACAGTCTGTTTCCTATCACATTTCTTAAGGAGGATATTTGCCTATCTTCCTTAACATTCCAGTTGTGGCTTGAGATTATTGATTTTATAACAGCTTTATGACTACAGATTCCCTTTGGGTCTGTTAATCACCAGACTTTACTCTCATGAGTTGGTTCCCTTGATAATTGCTCAAGGCCATTTTCAGAAAAATCTATTTAGAACACTCTCACATGACTGACTATTCTTGGAATCTGTTTTAATCATGTAAGGCTTCCTCTCTATAGCTAACCAGGTAATTTTATGTGCATGTAATATTTAAGCTTTTGAGACTAGAGTTAAAAATGTTAGTTACTAACATTAAAACCTGTAGAAAGGGGTTATTATGACTACAAGTGAATATCAGCACTCATTTAATCAAGAAATTAATGAGGATATGGTAGAGAATACTGAATGGGGTTTTTAATTGCCAAATCTTTCAGTAACTTCTCAAAAAATTACTGCTGTAATAAACTGGACTTTTCTGTTTCTACTAAAGGGGAAATCAGAGTCATTTAGTTTAGCAAAAATGATTTACCATTGGGAAGGCAATGAGCAGATTGAAGGAATATTTTGAGAAGTATTTTATAAGCTAGGAATAATTATTATTCTTACCATGTCTTTCAGAAGCTTGTGCTGCCCTTTCACTCCATATACCATTACAGGCAACAAGAACTGTATCTCCTGGTTCATACAAATTTAATAAAGCTGCCTCCATTCCCAGAGTACCTGACCCACACATTGCAAAAGTCATCTCATTTTTTGTCTGGAAGACATACTGCAAACCAGCCTTTATATCATCCAGCACCTAAATCAGAACATCAACAGATCTATTAAATTATATGTCATGCTCAGAAATGTACGTAATTCTATACTAAAAAAAATCTGCTCTTTGAGATGGTGAAAAATTATTGTAGTATTGTGGGTACTGTTCATACTAAAATGAGGATAAATTACAGTAAATATACTGTCTGCATTTTTGTTAAAATGCCTGTAAAGAAATGACCACTATAATAAAATAAAGTCATTGAGGGTAGAATCACATGCAAAAGTTGACACAACCATTAACTTCAGAACAAGTTTTCATATACCAGACAAAAGAGAGAAAGTATCTGAAATAAATAAGTCTGTTCAGAAAATAAGTAGGATAGTCATGCAGGATATTATGGCAGGGAAGATACAACAGATCATAATAGAGCAGAGTCAATATTGAAAAGAGTGAAAAAGCACAATTTGAAGAGAGAAGAGAAACAAGAAATGAAGCAGAGCTTAGTAAACAAGTCAGGCATAAATTAGACCATATGGGAAATAGATGCAAAAATGATGGAAAACGAGCAGTATCAGAGAAAAATGAAAGAATAAGATACTGGTGAATATGCTTCCAAGGTAAGAAAAGGTAAAAGAGAGCACCGAATAAACAAATGAACAGTAGAAAGTAAAATTATGTGAGAAATGAAAGGAAGGGAGGAGAGTGAAAAGAATTTAGATAGCAACAGTGGTGATAAATATAAGTTAAGACCATATTAGTGGTGGCAAAAAAGTGCAAATGGCCCACCTATGAGAATCTGCCACACCAGTGCACTGAAGCAGACACCAAGATCATTTCTGTTATGGTGTAGAGCATGCCAAGGAAGGAGATATTGTATTTACTCATTAGTGACTCTAAGCTCTGTGAAATGGCTATGCCATAGCTTCATACGGTCTTATAACTACTTACAGTCTCCCCCAGGGGGTTTTCATTCTTTAATGGCCATGAAAATTACATGTTCAATAAAAAAATAATATTTTGCCAGTGTGCTGCTGTAGCACAAATGCTCCTCCAAAGTCATATTCACAGGAGAATTCTCAAACCTTTTGAGATAAAAACTAGTGTATATGGAGGTGATGGATTCCCTCCACTGCTATTTAACTGTGCCCTAGAAAAAGTAGTCAGAGAGTGGAACATGAAGATCTGTTGTGGAATCTGGTTGAGACCAAAAGACAAAGGCATCAAAGCCAATTGTCTAGGCTTTGCAGATGATATGGTCCTTGTGACAACACAAGTATACATCACACAGTGTAGGAATTGTTCTATTTCATTTCATAGAAGTTACTTCATTACTCTCTCTCATAATTTAAAAAACATGATCAGTAGCAGGGTAGCTATAAAGAACCTGTATGAAGCAAGGAGTGAGACGATAGAACACTGGGGGCACATATGCCATCTAACAGCAACAGGGTAAAGTAAGACAGCTTGCAACTGTAAGGTGCTGACATCATGCTGTGAAGTATGCCACCAATAATCTGTAACTGTATTTTAAATGTATTGCGGTAAATAATGTTTTTTGTATTAATCTATATATATTGTTAAGCAGATCTTAGTTTTAAAAGTATTATGAACCTTTATAATTAAAGCTGTAAGGAGTCATGGCTTTAGGCTTAAGTTAAAATGTAAAGGGTCTTCCGCATAGGGGACGGGAGGGGGGGGGGATAGGGTGGAAGAAACATTGCAACAGGAAGTTCCAGAACAGTTCTCTTTGTGAGTCAGAAGGGTGGTGAAGTAGTGTGTGGTGCAATGCCCACATACTGTATTGTGTGGTGATTATAATGAGCAAGATCATTGTTAAACAGCCTCGTATGGATGGGATATTATTGCTACACTTAATTCTACATTATTATGCAGCTATTTGTCAACAAAGCAAGATATAGATGTGGCAATGTTATTACAAGGGCTGGAGGGAAGTAATTGTTTGCTGGGAAGGAGGCAGACATTATATTGCAGCATTACCCACTGCACTGGCCAAATATTACGATAGGAATTACAACTTCGAAGCCACTTTGTAAAAGCTGCTAAACCATCCATCAGTAGCAAAATCTCACAAGAGGCCGCAGTATCCTGCTCAACACCACAAAAGGACTGAAGTATTTATTTCCATGGTGAAGTTAAGTATATTCTATTTCTCACAGTATGAGAGTTACGACTCATTGTCCTCATTGTCTTCTTGTACAAGTTATGTATTTAAATACTAAGACCCATTTCACTAAACAGTTCATGAGCCAGAAATAATTAGATTTCAATATAGCAACTAACATATCTAAATGCATGTAATCATACATATATTCTAATAGTCTAACCAGTAACGATACTAAAATGCAACCAAAAAGAAAAAAAAACTCACTGTACAAAGCTGCATGTCACCAGACACTTTTGAAATGTTAAAGCCCCAACAAGCTCACGGATTATAAGTTCAACTTAGCTTGCTTTTCTCCTAAGTTAGAACAAAAGTTAAAGTATTTGCATGGTCGCTTGCTACCTAGAACCTATCACTTTACAAGTTCCAAGTCCTTCTCCAACATTCAAATTTCCCCAATGACTGCCTGGAATAGAATGACAGCCTGGAGCAGAATTATCAGGAGCTGCCATTTGCACACCCTTGTATGCCATCACATTTTTAGAAAGATCACAAAATATAGAAAATGGACCACCATTAAAAATATATACAGTTCACAAATACAACATATATTTTCTCACTCTATCTGAGCTTTCAGACCATTCATTTCCACTTGCCTCTCACCAGCAACTGCAGCTGCCCAGCCCTTGTATAATTTCCAGTATAGTCTGCCTCATCTCAACCCCAGCCATGGTGACACTTGTATTTCAATAATTCTGCTTCAGCTGACAACTCACCAGCATCCACATTATCTTATAAACTACACATATGATTATCAAATGTATTGAAAATTCTCCAAAAGACAGTGATACTTTCTAATTCTAGAAATATATTGGCCAGCATCCACATTATCTTACAAACTACACAAATGTTTTACCAAATGTATTGAAGAATTCTCTAAAAGACAGTGATAGTTTCTAATTCTAGAAATATATTGGTAAAGGACCAAAATGAATTCACATCAAATATGGTCAGGGACAGACAGAAATAGGTTCACACCAAAACAGCTTAACTCTTATTCTTCTTATAACGACTCGTAGTATGCAATTCCAAACAAACCAAATTAACTTATAGGTATCACAAGCAGTCAATGAGCAAATATTTTATGAGATTTCACATGTGAAGTTTCTAGTCATTTACATGGATAGTTAACATACTGAGGGGCAGAGAAGGTAGATAAGTTAACCGAACAGCTCAGTTCTGCCTGCTTTGCACTAGTTAGCAATCTAAATGTTAAGTTACAGGCAGAATTGTTGGCGTAATTTGAACTTTTTTCACTCAGTACAGTGTTAAGGCATGAACTTCTGATGCAATGCAGGTCATAGTAGTGTTTATTCTACAAAAGTGCAAGGCAGGAACATCTTGCAGAAGCCTTTTATAGGAACTTTTTAATCTTATGCTAATATATCAATAATTTACTCCCTAATGGAATCAGTAGTTAACATTAAGGGTGAATTTAAGATAAACTGCCATATTCTAGAAATAAAAATGATTTCCATATGAACTATGCATTCTTCTCTAGGATCCAGAAGGAAATTCTATATTCTGACACAAAAGTCATTAAGAAGCTGCTACATGAAATCAAACAGGAAGTGGGAAATCACCAGACATTCAAAACTAAAGTAAAAGAGTATCTTTATATCATTCCTTTTGTAATGTATCAGAATATTTGGACTCAGGGATGTAAATTCTGATTAAAAGTAATGTTAGTGTTTAACAGTGATTGTGTTTTATGTAAAATTACATAAATGCTTAGTTTGAAGTAATTCGTATGTTAATAAAGTAATCTGCAAGAAAGATATATAATTATCAAAGCGAGTAGATTAGCACTATTTGTGATTGGTTGTTATCATACTTTAAAGTATACACATAAATCTAGGTATAGAAAGCTGACTGAAACCTGAAATTGATACAAGTGACCTTCTTGGGGAAAATTTAAGTGTATATCGAAAGGACAGGCAAATGGGTGCATTTGTCACAGTAGACAAGAAACTCAGATCCACCAAGGTATAGATTGAAGCTGCATATGAGATTGTTTTGGCAAAACTCAGTATCAGGGGTGGGCATAAAATGATAATTTGATCTTTCTATCGCCCACCAGACTGATCTCCTGATGTAACCAAAAACTCTAGAGAAAACCTCAGTTCATTTGTATGAAAGTTTCCCAATCATACTGTAATCATTGGTAGAGACTTTAACCATCCAACATTTAATGGGGGAAATCAGTTTTGTTAGTGGCAGGCGTGATAAGACATGATGTGAAACTTTACTAAACACCTTCTCTGAAAACTACCTAGAACAGTTATGAACCCCACTCATGATGGAAATACATTAGATCTAATGGCAACAGAAAGATCTGATCTCTTTGAGGACATCCACAATGAAAATGGTATCAGTGACTATGATGCGGTTCTGGCAGCAGAGTTTACTAGTGTACAAAGGACTAGATTAGATTAAATTAGATTTACTTTCATTCCAATTGATCCATCGTGAGGAGGTCCTCTGTGATTTAGAATATGTCAGAAAAATAATAATACATGACAAATACTTACAACTGAAACAAATAAGCTAATTTACCTTCCACAGGTCCCAAGTGGAATGATACAGATAACAGTACCGTAGGTGCAACTACAATTGAAGGGTACCTGTTGAGACACCAGACAAACATGTGGTTCCTGAAGAGGGACAGCAGCCTTTTCAGCAGTTGCAGGGGCAATAGTCTGGATGTTTGACTGATCTGGCCTTGTAACATTAACCAAAACAGTTTTGCTATGCTGGTATTGCAAACAGCTGAAAGCAAGGAAAACTACAGCCATAATTTTTCCCAAGGGCATGCAGCTTTACTGTATGTTAAATGATGATGGCATCTTCTTGAGTAAAATATTCCAGAGGTAAAATAGTCCCTCATTCGGACCTCTGGGTGGGGATTACTCCGGAGAACATCATTATCAGGAGAAACAAAACTGGCATTCTTCAGATTGGAATGTGCATGTCAGATCCCTTAATCGGGCAGGTAGGTTAGAAAATTTAAAAAGGGAAATGGACAGGTTAAAATTAGATATAGTGGGAATTAGTGAAGTTTAGTGGCAGGAGGAACAAACCTCTGGTCAGGGGAATACAGGATTACAAATACAAAATCCAATAGGGGTAATGCAGGACTAGAAAAAAAATAGTTCGAATGGCTCTGAGCACTATGGGACTTAACATCTGTGGTCATCAGTCCCGTAGAACTGAGAACTACTTAAACCTAACTAACCTAAGGACATCACACACACCCATGCCCGAGGCAGGATTCAAACCTGCTACCGTAGCGGTCACACGGTTCCAGACTGAAGCGCCTAGAACCGCACGGCCACACCGGCCGGCCACAGGAGTAGATTTAATAATGAATAAACAAATAGGAGTGCGTATAAGCTACTATGAACAGCATAGTGAACGCATTATTGCAGTCAAGATAGACATGAAGCCCACGCCTACCACAGCAGTACAGGTATATATGCCAACTAGCTCTGCAGATGATGAAGAGATTGAAGAAATGTATGATGTGATAAAAAAATTATTCAGATAGTTAATAGTAATGAGGGACTAGAATTTTATAGTAGGAAAAGGAAAAGAAGGAAAAGTAGTAGGTGAATGCGGGCTGGGGGGTAAGGAATGAAAGAGGAAACTGTCTGGGAGAATTTTGTGCATAGCTAACACTTGGTTCAAGAATCATAAAAGAAGGTTGTATACATGGAAGAAGCCTGGAGATACTGACAGGTTTCAGATAGATTATATAATGGTAATACAGAGATTTAGGAACAAGATGTGGACTCAACCACAATCTATTGGTTATGAACTGTAGATTAAAACTGAAGAAACTACAAAAATCTAGGAATTTAAGGAGATGGACCTTGATAAACTGAAAGAACCAGTGGTTGTAGAAAGTTTCAGAGAGAGCATAAGTGAATGATTGACAAATACAGGGGAAAGAAATACAGTAGAAGAAGAATGGATAGCTTTGAGAGACGCAATAGTGAAGGCAGCAGAGGATCAAGTAGGTAAAAAGAAAAGGGCTAGTAGAAACCCTTGGGTCAGAAGAGACATTGAATTTAATTGATGAAAGGAGAAAACATAAAAATGCAGTAAATGAAGCAGGTGAAAAGACAAAGTCTTAAAAATGAGATAGACAGGATGTGCAAAATGGCTAGGCAAGGATGGCTCGAGGACAAATGTAAAGATGTAGAGGCATATATCATTATGGGTAAGATAGATACTGCCTACAGGAAAATTATAGAGACCTTCGGAGAAAACCTTTATGAATATCAAGAGCTCAGATGGAAAACCAGTCCTGAGCAAAGAAGGAAAGCAGAAAGGTGGAAGGAGTATATAGAGATTCTATACAAGGGTGATGTACTTGAGGGCAATACTATGGAAGAGGACGTAGATGAAGATAAAATGGGAGATATTATAAACCGTGAAGAGTTTGATAGAGCACTGAAAGACCTAAGTCAAAACGAGGCCCGGGGAGTATACAACATCTCTTTAGAACAACTGATAGCCTTGAGAAAGCCTGCTACAACAAAACTCTACCATCTGATGAGCAAGATGTATGAGGCAGGCAAAATACCTTCAGACTTCAAGAAGAATATAATAATTCCAATCCTAAAGAAAGCAGGTGTCAGTAGGTATGAACATCACTGAACTATAAGCTTGATAAGTCATGGCTGCAAGATACTAACACAAATTCTTTACAGGCAAATGGAAAAACTGGTAGAAGCTGACCTCATGCAAGATCAGTTTGGATTCTGTAGAAATGTTGGTACACATGAGGCAATAATGACCCTACAACATATCTTAGAAAATATATTAAGGAAAGGCAAACCTACATTTCTCACATTTGTAGACTTAGAGATAGCTTTGGACAATGTCAACTGGAATACTCTCTCTCAAATTTTGAAGGTAGCATGGGTAAAATACAGGGAATAAAAGGCTACTTACAATTTGTACAGAAACCAGATGGCAATTATAAGAGTCAAGGAGTACAAAAGGGAAGTAGTGATTGAGAAGGGAGTGAGACAGGCTTGTAGCCTATCCCTAATAGTATTCAGTTTGTACATTGAGCAAGCAGTAAAGGAAACAAACAAAAAATTTGGAGTAGGAATTAAAGCCCATGGAGAAGAAATAAAAACTTTGAGGTTTGCCAATGACATATTAATTCTGTCAGAGACAGCAGAGGACCTGGAAGAGCAGCTAAGTGGAATGGACAGTGTCTTGGAAGGAGGATATAAGATGAACATCAACCAAAGAAAAATGAGGATAGTGGAATGTAGTCAAATTAAATCAGATGATGCTTAGGGAATTAGATTAGGAAATGAGACACTGAAAGTAGAAGTTTGAGTTTTGCTATTTGCAGAGCAAAATAACTGATGATGTTCGAAATAGAGAGCATATAAAATGTAGACTGGCAATGGCAAGGAAAGTGTTTCTGAAGACAAGAAATTTGCTAACACCAAGTATAGATTTAAGTGGCAGGAAGTCTTTTCTGAAGTATTTGTATGGAGTGTAGCCATGTATGAAAGTGAAACATGGACAATAAATAGTTTGGACAGGAAGAGAATAGAAGTTTTTGAAAAGTGGTGCTACAGAAGAATGCTGAAGATTAGATGGGTAGATCACATAACTAATGAGGAAGTATTGAATAGGATTGGGGAGAAGAGGAGTTTGTGGCACAACTTGACGAGAAGAGCAGTTGAATGGAATGGACAGTGTCTTGAAAGGAGGATACAAGATGAACATCAACAAAAGCAAAATGAGGATAATGGAATGTAGTCGAATTAAGTCAGGTGATGCTGAGGGAATTAGATTAGGAAATGAGACACTTAAAGTAGTAAATGAGTTTTGCTATTTGGGGAGCAAATTAACTGATGATGTTTGAGGTAGAGAAGATATAAAATGTAGACTGGCAATGGCAAGGAAAGCGTTTCTGAAGAAGAGAAATTTGTTAACATCGAGTATAGATTTAAGTGTCAGGAAGTCGTTTCTGAAAGTATTTGTATGGAGTGTAGCCATGTATGGGATTGAAACATGACAATAAACAGTTTAGACAAGAAGAAATTTAATATTATGGTCAAAGTCGGTAAAAAAGAGAATTTACCAACTGAAACAATGGCTTCACCATCAGATTTCGAAAATGAAGTGGTAAATCTAAATGAATCACTCATAGATTTCACTGCAGATGAGTTAGAAAATCAAACCCCGGACTTGAATATGTCCACTGCGAATACGGAGATCACACAAAATAACGAAAATGGTCGTCCGACCACTGGAATTAATGAAACTGCAGCGGGTGCGGATCAATTTAATGAAATGACGGAAGACAGTATTGCGCTTGACCCGCTTACTATTTTCTTGAAAAAGTTGGAATCACGCGATCGCGAACGCGATCAGCGGGAAAAAGAGAGGGAAGCTTTACACGATCAGTGGGAAAAGAAACAGGAACAAAGAGACAAAGAATTAAAAAAATGAAATAAAAACCGAATTAGCCAACATCAGGTCCGAGCTAATGAATATGAAGCAAGCATATGCAACAATTTTGAGCCAAGTCAATAAACTGGACTTCACATTCTGCAATAAAGGCCGGCCAATGTGACCGAGTGGTTCTAGGCACTTCAGGCCGGAATCGCGTGACTGCTACGGTCGCAGGTTCGAATCCTGCCTTGGGCATGGATGTGTGTGATGTCCTTAGGTTAGCTGGGTTTAAGTAGTTGTAAGTTCTAGGGGACTGATGACCTCAGATGTTGAGTCGCATAGTGCTCAGAGCCATTTGAACCATTTTTTTCCACATTGAAGTTGAATATGGAAGACTTAACATCTGCCGTTACGAATCTCAATATAAATAACCAAGGGATTTTGGATGAACAGCTAGAATCTCGCAAAAGGAAAATAAATATTGGAATATCCAATTGGATAACCGCTACATTTGGACATGACGAGAATAGAAGCTTTTGAAATACGGTGCTACAGAAGAATGCTGAAGAATAGATGGGTAGATCACATAAATAATGAGGCGGTACTGAATAGAATTGGGGAGAAGAGGAATTTGTGGCTTAAGCTGACTAAAAGAAGGGATTGATTGGTAGGACACATTCTGAGGCATCAAGGGATCACCAAATTAGTATTGGAAGGAAGCATGGAGGGTAAAAATCATAGAGATGAATACACTAAGCAGATTCAAAAGGATGTAGGTTGCAGTAGTTATTTGGAGATTAAGACTCTTCCAGAGTATAGAGTAGCATGGATAGCTGCATCAAATCAATCTCTGGACTGAAGACCTAAACACAGATAGTTGATAGTGTCCTATATACAGCTACATTAATATTTTGTTTGAATTATTAGACAAAAACTGCAGCTGAGTGTTAAAGGAAGAGGAACAGTGTCTTTTTCTTCTTCACAGTATCTGTTTTCCACATATTATACATAAACATATGTAAAGCAATTCCCATAATTATCAGTGAGTTGATTAGCACTACTCTGAATCTGTTTCTTGTATTCTTTACAGAAGTAGCCTGCAGTGACTGTTTCTGTCTGTTAATGTATGACATCATTTTTTCCCCTCCTAGGGGTTCTAGAGAGCACTATATGTGAATTAATGAATGCATAGAACCATTTAGCAAGGTATGCAGGGAAGAAATGAATGATTCAACATCACAGCATGTGATTCACATTTCCTAAACAATAAGTAAATGAAGAAAAAAAACAAGTAACACATTTAACAATCATTTCAATTGCCCAGAGAACTTTCCTTGACCTCTTAAAAATCATTAATATGTGACCAGTGAATAAAGGGAGAGAAACTACGAACACAAAGAATTGGAGACCAATTTAACTAAAGTCAATATTTGGCAGGTTACTTGAAAGCGAAATTCTTGAGCAAATGGAACCTATATTCTGTAAATGTTGCATAGTAAACAACTTGTATCATGGTTTCCGAAAACAGTGATCTACAGAAACAGCAGTGGCAACTTTTTACTTGTGAACAGATCATGTATGGTAAACAAAGTTATTGGCACTTTTTTAGATCTGTCTAAAATCTTTGATTCTATGAATCATTCAGTACTCTTATGCAATGAAGAAACTCATGGCATCAGAGAAATAGCACTAGGTTTCTTATATTCTTTCCTTAGTGATAGATGACAGTAATGCTACCCAGATAGCTCATTTTGCATGAGGTGTACACAAGGGCTTTTTAGAATAGGTGACTCTCCTTCCAGTCCAGATAATAAACTCAGCAGAGGACCAGGATGTATAAGTACAAAGTGCAAAGAAAAGTCCCCTACAGGGCAGAGCATTAAAATTCTACTGATTAACTGCCTAAGCATTTGCAAAAGTGTCAGAATTTGAAGTGCCCTGAAAAACTATGAAGCTCACATTATACTAATTACAAAAAGATATTTAGAATCCAAAATTGAAAGCAGCGAGATTTTTGGGGAAAATTTAAGTGTATATTGAAATGACAGGCTCATGGTAAATGGAGGTGGTATTTTTGTTGCAGTAAATGAGAAACTCAAATCTACCAAAACTGAAATTGGAATGGTATGCACACTTAGCGTCGAGTGTGGTCATAAACTTATAGTCAAAACTTCTTATTGACCAGCAGACTCAGTCCCAGATTAACCAAAAACTTTAGAGGGAAACTAGGTTCACTAGTAAGTAAGTTCCCCAATCATACTGTAATCATGGGAGGAAACTTTAATCATCAAACAATTAACTGAAAAAATTACAATTTTGTAAGTAGTGGGAATGGCAAGATGTCATGTAAACCATTATTGAATTATTTCTCTGAGAACTACCTAGAACAGATTGTTTAACACTTTCACACCTGAGCCCAATGCTGACTTGTGTGCCCAGCAAGCTGAGCATTTTTCATTATTTTTAGAATCCAATAATTTTTTAAGCTGTAATGCTAGAGGTAAAAACTTTTTATCTTTTTGCAGACTAATGTGTCATCTTTTTGAAGAAATAGGTTGTGGCTGGCAAAAGAACGAAACAAATTATTGATACCAAAAAATATTACTATATATTTTCAGATTTTGAAAAATGTGAAACATTGAATGTAAGACACATAATTTGTTTTTGAGTGGTATTCCCTGAAACATTACGGTATACATCAAGTGACATTACCCGCTTGACACCACCAACATGTCTCTTTCCTTTCTCACTTGCCAGTCTGCGCTTTGATCCCTTCTGAACAAATTTTACAAACCTGTGAAGGGTTTGCTTTCTTCTCCATCACTGGGATCTTCTATACAAAATGTCTTCCCTACAGTCTGTCATTGATTGGACTATTTACAGGCTCAGTTTCCTTGTGTGCTCTTTTCACAAGAGACTCGCCAACCTGTAGAAGAAATATCTTCAGACTACATTTTTTTTCCTGTCTTCAACGTTTCTTGTCTGCTTGTACAATACATATGCATTTGTGAGACACATCACAAACATATGAAAAAACAACTCTTTCCACCATTTGAACTGCTTCCTGCCAAATGGATAGTAAGCAACCATCTGATCAAAATGATCCACTTCCGTTTTATAAGTATTGTAGTCCAACACTACATCTGGTTTCATTTTGTTGATGCAGCCCTGTTTAGTATGCACTGACACTTTTGACATCGTGGCCTCTTGACAAGTTGAAAGCATCAACAGATCCCTTGTATCTTTCCACTTTAAGCAAAGTTAAGTGTTCTCGCCTCATAAAAATCATTTCCCCTCTCTTTATCTTCTTTTTCACAATGGTATCTTTGGGAAGGTGGTCAAATACTGCAGGAGAGTAATATCTGTCCTTGAAGACAGTATGGCCTTTGCTGAAATATTTTGAAAGTAGTCTGTCTAAGAGTGGTATAACACCACTCTCTTCAGATCCTTTTCCCATGTACACTTATAAGTTCAAGCAATAGCCAGTCTTTGCATCACATACCATAAATAATTTCACACCATATTTATCAGGTTTATTTCTCATATAAACTCTGAAGTGAATTCTTCCTCTGAACCCACACATACCTTAATCAATAGTCAATTGTTGGGAGGGAGCATATGATAACTGACATGATCAAACCATACTGTCATAAAACATTCTAATTTTGAATAGTTGGTCATAATTCTGTTGCCCTTTAGGTTTGTAATTTTCATTATGGTTCAAGTGCAAGTTTGACAGAATTGCTTTGAATCTGTCCATGCTCATTATGCTAGGAGCAAACGATGAAGAAAGCATGTACTTTGTCGACCAATAATCATGCAATGATGACTTTTTCACAAGAAACATGTGTAAAATAATAGCAAGAAAAGAATAAATGTCATTCAGCTTCACAGGCTGCCACTTAGCAAATAAACTGTTTGTATTTAAAGATTTATTCCTTCTCATTTTATTGAAGATACTTGCTGCATATATATTAGTTTCAGTTTTGATTGTTTTCTTCTCCTTCATCTTCGCAGATGGATCACTTAGGACCATGCATAATCAACATTTGTTGGTCTTCCTTTTCACCCAGTATTCCTTCATAAGCAACGAATGGGCTAGCTTTCATTGTGTATGATGTGTCGACAGAAGTGCCGACACAGTGTTATTTTGAGGGGGCCGATATGCAAGCTATAATCTCCCACAGAATATCGTGAAGTCTGAAACAGGACGCTCAATAAATGCTTTAAAGAAAAGTACGTTGCTTTTGGAATACTTAACTTTAATCTATCCTTGTTGTATACAACGTTCTTGTTGAGACATGCTCTAGACGATAATTATCAATTGCTATGTAAGGCTAATGGCGCCTTGCTAGGTCGTAGCCATGGACTTAGCTGAAGGCTATTCTAACTATCTGCTCGGCTAATGAGCGATGCTTCGTCCGTGTAGTTGCTAGCAATGTCGTCCGTACAACTGGGTGAGTGCTATTCCGTATCTCGAGACCTGCCTTGTGGTGGCGCTCGGTCTGCGATCACACAGTGGAGACACGTGGGTCCGACATGTACTAATGGACCGCGGCTGATTTTAAGCTACCACCTAGCAAGTGTGGTGTCTGGCGGTGACACCACAGTGTAGACAACATATGTCGGTTAGTTTTTTTCTCTTCTTCCTCAAAACCCCGTATGTTTGTGATTTTTCTGATTTCATTTCTGTCATGTAGATTTGGAGACCCTAATTCTCTCAGGTCTTTTTCCATCTGTTTGTACCAGTTCGGTCTTGTAGTTTTGTTCTTTAAAAATATATGGATTATTTTGACTTCTTTGGACTTCTTTGGACTTCTTTGAGTCCATTCTTTCTAAATGCCCCATGAATTGGATTCTTCTCATGCACATTGTGTCTGTTATTTTGGAGATATTTTTATATATTTCTGCATTGGTTTTTGGATAATGCACACCATCTTTAGTTCTTGGTCCTAGGATTTTCCTCATTATTTTACATTATTTCACTTCTAATTCCCCTTTTAGTGTTCTGTGTTGAAGGTTTAGTGTCTCAGATGCGTAGAGAGCTTCGGGTTCAATTACTGTTGTGTAGTATTGTATTTTGCAGGTCCATGAGAGACTCTTTTGTTGTAAATGTTTTTTGTTAACTGAAACACCGTCTCCATTTTATGGACTCTTGATCTAACAGATTTCTTTTCATTACAATTTTCTGCAATCCATTCACCTAAATATTTAAATTCTTTTATTCGAGAGACGTGGTTATTACCAATTTTGAGATCAGAAGGTGCATCTTTGATGTCAGTCATAAATTTTGTTTTTTCAAATGAAATTTGTAATCCTATTTTTGCTACCTGCTCTTGTAATAATTCTAGCTGTTTCTGTGCATCGGGTATGTCTTGGGTGATCAGTGCCATTTTGTCAGCAAATGCTAAACAGTCTAATTCTATGATTATATACTTGATTGTTTTCATAATTTCATCTATCATAAAAACACTGAAATTATCGTAAGCACTTGAGTTTCCATTTATTTGTGCAGTAGCTCCACTATGTTCCACAAAAACAGGAACATTCAGCAAAACATTGTCTCCTGTCCACACTGTATCTTCGTCTTCATTTCGAGAGCGCTGTAACTTTTTGGGTGGCAGAGGAGTTTCAAATTCAGTGGCAATTTTAAGGCAATACTCTTGTTCACTTATTTCATCAGCATTGCACACAAAGAGAAAACCAAATAAAACCTCAGTAAACACATATTTTTAACTTCAACAGCTTACCAACAGTAAATGTTTCATTATTATCTGAAACACTTTCCCATTCTTCAATATCTCCTTCAGAACCAGAATCGTCTACAACTTCTTCTTCTAGGAGAGCTAAAATACCTTCATCCTTCAGTCTTTCACACATGATGTACCTAATTCACTTAGAAAAAACTCATGCACACTAACTGTCACTAGATTATTAAAACAAAAACTAACTGTGATGATAAAGTATACCAGACATCAATTCAACCTGATATTCTAAATGTTCATTTTGTCAGTCCTCAATCAGGTAACAGCATAATGGAGAATGTGAGTAGGGCAGAGGCACTGCTGCCAGAAATAAACAGTAAGCAGACAGACAGCTTTCACTGGACTTGTGTAACTGAGAAGATGGTCAATGAATCAATAGCTAAGCTCAGTAATTCTAGAGCAGAGGATTACTATTGTCTCTCAAATTACAGAAATCAAATTGTAACACCACTGACTAAAATAATCAACAAAATTTTAAATGAAGGTAATTATCTAGAATGTTTAAAAATATCTGTAGTTAAACCAGTAGATAAAAATGGAGATATAGCATCACCATATAACTATTGACCAATATCACCTATACCCATGACATCAAAAATAATAGAATATTGTATGCATAAACAGACGAGTCAATACTTTGAACATAATGATATACTCACCTCCTCACAGTATGGTTTGAGATACAGCATTTCTACAGTCAAAGCAGTTGAGATAATGGTAGCAAAAATATACAATTGTTTTGAAAATAAAGATATTATCTGTGCAACACTGTTGAACCTCGGGAAAGCTTTTTGAAATGGTCTCTCACAATATTCTCGTAGAAAAACTCTACCACTATGGAGTGAGAGAGAATGCTCTATGCCTAATGCAGTCATACTTGGACAACAGAAAACAGTTAGTTAAGGTAAATAATCAAATGTAAGAATGTCTCCCAGTTGTAAAGGGCATAACTCAAGGATCTGTTCTTGGACCTTTCCTTTTCATTATTTATATAAATGATTCACCTGCAGTTGTACCATGTGATGCAATGCTATATGCTGATGACACAACACTCATCACATGTGATACAAATCTTGAAAATGTGCAACACAGAATGGCAGGGGCAATGGTGAGGTGCACTACTTGGTTTGAGGCAAATGTACTGCAGAAGAATGATAGTAAAACTGAAACTATTGTATTCAATCTGAATGCTCCCAGTCATGATAACAAAACAGTAAAATTATTAGGTTTTCATATAGATCAAAAGCTCAGCTGGGATACTCACACAGGGAAGATATGTGGCAAATTGGCACATGCCATATATATTCTGTACAAGCTGAGGAGCAGTGTCAGTAAAGAACTTCTGTTGTGGTATATGCATATTTTGCATTCTTCCATTCGTATAATATTGTGAGGCAATTCCATAGGCTCAAAATTAGTGTTTAAAAGGCAAAAGGAAGCCATAAGATGCATAGCAGAACTTAGCCCATATGAATCATGTCGAGATTATTTTAAGAAACTAAATATAATGACAGTGCCTAGCCTGCATATTTACAACTGCCTTGTCTTTGTTAAAGAGAATATGAGTAAATTTGACTTAAGCAGAACAGTTCATGACCAAAAGAAGTGGACATACATTTAATATGCCATATGATAGGCTTGCAGAGACACATAGCAGTTACAAATATCTTCGTCCTGTCTACTTCAAAAAATTACCTGAAAATGCCTACACAGTGCCAGTAATTAAATTTAAAAGTAGTTTTTTGAGGTGGATCAAAAGTAAAGTAATTTACTCTGCTCAAGAGTTCCTTGAGTATGTGACAAATGACCCACTTTCCTTATGAGAATGAACTATAAATTAACTGCAAACTATACATATGCCACACTGCGCAACTGTTTTATTACTGTTTCATGTACTTATTATTAATTATCTGTTTTATTTTTTATTTGTCATTCACTGAACTCCGTAATTCATTTATCTTGTAATTGATCTACTAGGAAACTTCTTGTTGTTATTGACATTTGCACAAATATGTATTGCATCCATCTTGGATTATTATATTGCAGTTAATAACATTTGTCATGTCAAAGTTTATATTATTATTATTGTTATCATAATTATGTTAATACTGAAGACACTAATTGCACATAAATATGCTCAATGGTGGAATAAAACATTTGCATTTGTATGCATTTGTATTTGTAGATACAAATGCGAAAAACGCAGGAATTTTTGAAGTCGAAATTCACCCTACATGCATGCAAAAAGTGTAAGAAACACTCAACAGATGGCAGCACATGATGCAGGAAGCTCAACGGACACAATAACATGTGATGGAAACCCTACCAAATTAGAAGACAGTGAAAATTCTACAGCTGACTGCCATCCGAGTTGCACTTGGACTCTGGACACTCAGCAATATCAATAAGCCCAAGTCACACTCGGGTTCCGTCAAGAAAGTGTTAAAAGCCCACTCTTGATGGAAATACAAGGTGCGGCAATTAAATAACAAAATTGCCCACTTCCAATAATGTAACCACCTGGGAGTAGGTTAGTACTGGATTGCAGTTGACCTTGAACCTTCAAGATCAATCACCATCTGTTTCATCTTTATATTTGATTTAGTTTGCTTTTGAGCCTTGTTTGTATAGGATGTTGTTCTGTAGTAGTCCGTGAGAATGGTGAACTTAAAAACTGAACAGTGCATTAACTTCAAATTCCTGATGAAATTATAAGTCACCAGCAGTATGTTTTCTATTTTAAAGGAGGTGTTTGGTAATAATCCTTGGGTTTTTGAATTGCACAAATGATTTTCAGAAGGTTGCAGAGGGGTTGAAAGATGATAAACATTCCATTCAATCTGAGAGTTCAAGAACTGAAGCAAATGTTCATAAAACTAATGAAATTGTGTGGAATGAGTGACATCTGAGCATTGAGATGATTATGGACCTGCTAAACAAAATCAAAAAGACAGCAAGACCAATTTTGTATGATGAATTACACATGACAAAAGTTTGCACAAAACTGGTTCTGAAAAACCTCTCTCAGGAACATAAAGATTACTATTAGAAGAATATTTGCTCTGGTGTCACAGAATAGTTCAATGGAGAAGTAGACATGCTCACACATGTCATGATGTGTAATGAAACATGGTTCTTTCAGTATGTCCCAGAAACAAAGTGTCAATCACTGCACTGGAAGACTCCCACATTGCCAAGAATGAAAAAAGTACAGATGAGCAACTTGAAACTAAGGCAATGCTGGTAGTTTTTTCTTATATCAGGAAAGTTATCATGATTGAATGGGTGCCTGAGGTCAAACCATTAATCAGAAACACTACTAGGATGTCCTAACACAGAGACAAGGGCATTGTCAGGAGTGCCCCAGGGAACTGTGATGGGACTGCTGTTCTCTCTGTATACATAAATGATTTGGCAGATAGGGTGGGCAGCAATCTTGGATTGTTTGATGATGATGCCATGGTGTACAATCAGGTGTTGAAGCTGAGTGACTGCGGGAAGGTACAAGATAACTTAGACCAAATTTCCAGTTGGTGTGATGAATGGCAGCCAGCCCTAAATGTGGGAAAATGTAAGTTAATGCGGATGAGTAGGAAGATTAAACATATAATGTTTGGATACAGTATCACTAGTGACGTGCTTGACACAGACAAATCATTCAAATATCTGTGCATAACACTGCAAAGTGATATGCGATGAAATGAGCATGTGAGAACTATGGTAGGTGAAGGTGAATGCTCAACTTTGGTTTATTGGGAGAATTTTAGGAAAGTAGTTCACCTGTAAAGGAGACCACATATGGAACACTGGTGCAACCTATTCTTGAATATTGCTTGAGTGTTTGGGACTCATACCAGGTCTGATTGAAGGAAGACATCGAAACAGTCCAGAAGTGCGCAGCTAGATTTGTTACCAGCAGGTTTGAACAACGTGTAAGTGTTATAGAGATGCTTTAGGAACTCAAATGGGAATCCCTGGAGGTAAGGTAAACAACGTTTTGAGAAACATTACTGAGAAAGTTTAGAGACCTGTCATTTGAAGCTGATTGCCAAACAATTTTACTGCTGCCAACATACATTGTGGGTAAGGACCATGAAGATAAGATTGAGAAATTAGGGCTCATGTGGAGGCATACAGACAGGCATTTTTCCCTTGCTCTATTCATGAGGGAAACAGGAAAGGAAATGAAAAGTAGGGGTACGGGATAAGCTTTGCTACATACTGTACCGTGGCTTGCAGAGTATCTATGTAGATGTAGAAGTAGAAAGTCCAGATTTGTGGAAGAATAAGGCTTGGATTCTGAATCAGGACCACACACCAGCCCATAGTGTGATATCTGTGAAACATGTTTTAGCAGACAAGTGTATTCCTGCGCTCAGACATCCTCTGTATCCACCAGATACACCTGTGACTTTTATCTGTTCTGAAAAATGAAAAGTGCATTGAAGAGAATGCATTTTCAGTTTGTTGAATAGGCAAAAACAAAAATAGTAGAGTTGTCAAAGGGAGTGAGAATGGATGACCTGCAGCATTGCTTTGAACAATGGAAGAGATGTATGCAGCAGTTTATAGATAGCACAATGGTGTATGTCAAAGAAGATAAAAGCTAATTGTAAATCTGTTTGCAATATGTCACATTCCTGACATCAGTCTCATTATTTAATTGCCACAGTTCATTTATTTTATCTCCTGACATCAGTCTCATTATTTAATTGCCACAGTTCATGTATTTTATCTAATAGCAACACATAGACCTGACCTCTTTGTGGATTTCCACGTGTATCTGGCATCAGTGAGCATGATGCAGTTGTAGCGGTAATGATTACAAAGGTATGAAGAGCAGCTAAAACAAATAGAAGGACTCATATTTTCAACAAACTAGATGTGGGAGGAGTACCAGTTTATCTGCCAGCAAGAAAATCACAACACTTATCATATAGTTGAACCATGGATCAGATTTAGAAAAGTAGTTGAACATGCACTTGACTGATATGTACCTACCAGAATAGTTCATGATATACACTGCAAAGAAAATTCTAAAGAAGGAGAGGCTACTACAGAATAGACGTAAATCATGACATAGGGAGATGCTGAATGAAACACATTTGGCTCCCATGAAAGCAATGCATGAAGCCTTCAATGACTACCATAGTGGAATATTATTGAAGGATCTCTCTCACAAAACCCAAAAAAATTGTGGTTGTTTGTAAAAGCTATTCGTTGTGGCAGATTTGATGTCCAGACACATCATGGGCAAGAGAGGTACTGAAACTGAAGGTAGAAAATAAAAAGCAGAAATGACTAACTCTATTTTCAAGTGTTTCTTTATAAATGAAAATCCAAGGATATTGCCCCAGTTTAATTCACACATCTCCAAAAAGTTGAATGACATAGATATTAGTGTCAACGGTTTTGAGAAACAGTAGAAATCATTAAAACTAAACAAATATCCATGATCCGACTGGCTCACTATCAGATTTGAAGCTGAGTTATCGCTCCTTTTAACCATAATCCTCTGTAGATCCCTCAAACAAAAAACTGTGCCTAGTAGTGGGAAGAAAGCACAAGTCACTCCAGTCTACAAAAAGGGTAGTAGAAGTGATTCACAAAACTACTGTACATTGTCCTTGACATTCATTTGTTGTAGAATCTTAGAACAAATTCTGAGGTCAAATGTCATGAGATGTCTTGAACAAAATGATCTCCTTCATACCTGCCAGCATAGATTACAAAAACAGAGATCTTGTGACACACAACTCATATTTTTCTCATTACAACCTGAATACCATGGACCAAGACAATCAAGTAGATGCAATATTTCTCAGTTTCCAAACAGCATTTGACAGAATACCCCCATCTACACTTGTTATTGAAAGTATGGTCATATGAGGTAGCAAGCAAAATTGGTGACTGGATTTTTTGTCAGGGGCGATGCAGCATGTTATCTTGGATGGGAAATCATCAATGGATGGAGAAGTAACTTCCAGTGTGGCCCAGGGAAGTGTGCTGGGATTCTTGCTGGTCATATTGTATATCAGTGATTTTGTGGACAACACTAATAGTAACATACAGGAGTTTTCTATAATGAAGTAGCCTATTATCTAAGAAAAGCTACATACTTATTCATTCATATCTTCATAATATTTCGAAGTGGTACAAGGATTGGCAACTTACTTTAAATTTTCACAAACATAAAAATGTGTAATTTGGTGTCAACAACTCACAGCTGTTATCAGCCAACTCATAAAAACACCTGGGTGGAAGACTTCAGTTTGTTGGTGGGATACTATGGAAATGCAATCATTCTACAAAGGAGAGTGCCTAAAAACCACTCATGCAACCCAACCTGTGATATTATTCAAGTGTTTGGGACATGTGTCAAATAAACTAACAAGGAGTATTGATAAAATACAGAGAAGGGCAGCACAAATATATACAGATTTGTTTGACACGTAGGAGAGTTTCACAGAGATGCTGAAGAAACTGAACCGGTAGACTCTTGAAGACGACTGTAATATCAATGAGTCACTGTTGGAATCGGCCAACTCATACAGATACATGAGTGTAACAGTTTGTAGGGATATGAAGTGGACTGATCACATAGGCTAAGTCATGGGTAAGGCAGGTGGCACACTTTGGTTTATTGGTAGAATACTGGGGAAGTGCAAATGCGTCCACAAAGTAGATTGATGATATCAATATAATAGAAGGAAAAATTCCACGTGGGAAAAATTATATATAAAAACAAAGATGAGGTGTCTTACCGAACAAAAGCACTGGCAGGTCGATAGACACACAAACAAACACAAACATAACACAAAATTCAAGCTTTCGCAACAAGCTGTTGCCTCATCAGGAAAGAGGGAAGGAGAGGGGAAGACGAAAGGAAGTGGGTTTTAAGGGAGAGGGTAAGGAGTCATTCCAATCCCGGGAGCGGAAAGACTTACCTTAGGGGGAAAAAAGGACAGGTATACACTCGCACACACGCACATATCCATCCACACATACAGACACAAGCAAACATATTTAAAGACAAAGAGTTTGGGCAGAGATGTCAGTCGAGGCAGAAGTGTAGAGGCAAAGAAGTTGTTGAAAGACAGGTGAGGTATGAGTGGCGGCAACTTGAAATTAGCGGAGATTGAGGCCTGGCGGATGACAAGAAGAGAGGATATACTGAAGGGCAAGTTCCCATCTCCGGAGTTCGGATAGGTTGGTGTTGGTGGGAAGTATCCAGATAACCCGGACGGTGTAACACTGTGACAAGATGTGCTGGCTGTGCACCAAGGCATGTTTAGCCACAGGGTGATCCTCATTACCAACAAACACTGTCTGCCTGTGTCCATTCATGCGAATGGACAGTTTGTTGCACGTCCAGGGCCTCGCTGCGATGGAGCATTTCCTTTCACGCCGATCACCTGCCACCCTACCTAAAACCTCTTTCCTCATTACCTTAGCCAGCTTCATCCTGACCCACAACTTCTTCACTTTTGAAGGCCAGACATACCAACAATTAAAGGTAACAGCCATGGGTACCAGGATGGCCCCCTCGTACGCCAACCTATTCATGGGTCGCTTAGAGGAAGCCTTCTTGGTTACCCAAGTCTGCCAACCCAAAGTTTGGTACAGATTTATTGATGACATCTTCATGATCTGGACTCACAGTGAAGAAGAACTCCAGAATTTCCTCTCCAACCTCAACTCCTTTGGTTCCATCAGATTCACCTGGTCCTACTCCAAATCCCATGCCTTTCCTTGACGTTGACCTCCACCTGTCCAATGGCCAACTTCACACGTCCGTCCACATCAAACCCACCAACAAGCAACAGTACCTCCATTATGACAGCTGCCACCCATTCCACATCAAACAGTCCCTTCCCTACAGCCTAGGTCTTCATGGCAAACGAATCTGCTCCAGTCTGGAATCCCTGAATCATTACACCAACAACCTGAAAACAGCTTTCGCATCCCGCAACTACCCTCCCGACCTGGTACAGAAGCAAATAACCAGAGCCACTTCCTCGTCCCCTCAAACCCAGAATCCCCCACAGAAGAACCACAAAAGTGCCCCACTTGTGACAGGATACTTTCCGGGACTGGACCAGACTCTGAATGTGGCTCTCCAGCAGGGATACGACTTCCTCAAATCCTGCACTGAAATGAGATCCATCCTTCATTAAATCCTCCCCACTCCGCCAAGAGTGTCTTTCCGCCATCCACCTAACCTTCATAACCTGTTAGTTCATCCCTATGAAATCCCCAAACCACCTTCCCTACCCTCTGGCTCCTATCCTTGTAACCGCCCCCGATGCAAAACCTGTCCCATGCAACCTCCCACCACCACCTACTCCAGTCCTGTAACCCGGAAGGTGTACACGATCAAAGGCAGAGCCACGTGTGAAAGCACCCACGTGATTTACCAACTGACCTGCCTACACTGTGATGCATTCTATGTGGGAATGACCAGCAACAAACTGTCCATTCGCATGAATGGACACAGGCAGACAGTGTTTGTTGGTAATGAGGATCACCCTGTGGCTAAACATGCCTTGGTGCACAGCCAGCACATCTTGGCACAGTGTTACACCGTCCGGGTTATCTGGATACTTCCCACCAACACCAACCTATCCAAACTCCGGAGATGGGAACTTGCCCTTCAGTATATCCTCTCTTCTCGTCATCCGCCAGGCCTCAATCTCCGCTAATTTCAAGTTGCCGCCACTCATACCTCACCTGTCTTTCAACAACTTCTTTGCCTCTACACTTCTGCCTCGACTGACATCTCTGCCCAAACTCTTTGTCTTTAAATATGTCTGCATGTGTCTGTATGTGTGGATGGATATGTGCGTGTGTGCGAGTGTATACCTGTCCTTTTTTCCCCCTAAGGTAAGTCTTTCCGCTCCCGGGATTGGAATGACTCCTTACCCTCTCCCTTAAAACCCACTTCCTTTCGTCTTCCCCTCTCCTTCCCTCTTTCCTGATGAGGCAACAGTTTGTTGTGAAAGCTTGAATTTTGTGTTATGTTTGTGTTTGTTTGTGTGTCTATCGACCTGCCAGCGCTTTTGTTCGGTAAGACACCTCATCTTTGTTTTTATATATAATTTTTCCCACAAAGTAGATTGGTTAGAAATCATTCATGTGCCTGGTTCTAGAATATTGCTCAAGTGTGTGGAACTGAACTGGAAGACTCTTGAAGATAGGACATAAAGTTTCACAAAAAAGTTTGTTAATTAAGTTTCAAGATGATGAGTCTAGGAATATACTATAATCCCCTAATTGCTCACAAAGGGATCATGAGAATAAGATTAGATTAATTGTTGCACACACAGACATTCAAAAAATCATTCCTCCTGCACTCTTTATGTGAATGGAAGTGAATGGAATGCGAAGGAACCCTAATAACTCATACAATGGGATGTAACCTCTACCTCTGGCTTGAAAAAGGATTCATCTGAAAGCTAGTGAAGTTTTCATTCTTTTTTGTGTGCATGTCCACAATTTTGCATTTCTGCTATTTGGTGAGTGGTCATATTTACTGCTAATTTATTTACATTCTGCCCAGAACTTCCTATGTGATATTTATAAAACTTAAAAGTATAACTGAACAGTGAAATCAATGTTCAGTTTTTCATTTATACAGTCCCATATGAGAGCATTCTTAAGCCATTGCCACTTCTTGTTTGTATTAGTGATGTGACAAAGCCACAAAACTCAAAATTAATGAACTATGCTGATAATATCTTCTTTCTTGCTTAGGACTGTACTGAAAAATTAGCAATTCAAAACAGTAAAGAAACCTTTGGTCCAATCACAGTATATTTTATCATGAATAAATTCCCATTGAATAAGGATACAACAGCTGTGATGAATAAAATTTTACATTATAATCCCTCCCAAGTGTGTGTAAATATCAAATCATCCTCTTCAAAAAAATTATTGACATACATTTCTATGCCTTGCAATGATTGACATCATACAGTAAATGAACAGAGCACCTGTAAAAATACTAGCTGCAATATTTACTTATTAAAATGTCTGACAACCATAATAATTCCTCCTGTCCAAAAACAAATCTACTGCCAAAGAACATACTTACATTTGCAATTTGAGACTAAGATTTGAGGAAGGGCACTGGCAGTCAACTGTCTCAAGCCCCAAAAGATGGTTGTTACAATTGCTAAGAACTATTCGATTAAGTGTAATTTACAAACTGTGTACTATTTGTATGTTTTTAGGATAAATATGTCTGTAAAAGAGAATGTATCACATAAAAAATGAATAGTAACATTAATTATCACAATACATGAACAAGATATGATTATCATAATATATCTGAGTTATGAAAAAGCTAGAAATCACAGCCCATTTGTTTCTGCAAAGACATTTCTTTAACAGGTGGCCTAATGATACAAAGCAACACCAGAGAAGTATTTAAGGACAAATTGAAATAGTTATTAATTAATAGATTTTTATAATTGCTCCAAGATTTCTAAACTTCATTTCTAAAGTACTATTTTGGCATTTTATTCAGTTACAGTACATTAGTGGTAGTAAATATTTATTTAATGGTATGTAATGTGGTATTTTTTACATTTAACTAACATAAATATACAAAAAAGATGATAAAGTGAAGATTGTATATATTGTTATGGGAAAATGAAGATTATTATCATCATTTTAAAAATGAGTCAAACATATGGAAAAAGACATACTGAGCAAAAGTGATGCAGTTTTAAATTGCTTATCAGTTACATATTTCAAAAAGCTACAATATACCATTTGCATGAACTCGACCCTGTAATAAGGAATTCTATTGCCTAATTTTACTGTCTTGTACATTACACTTACCTCATATGCTTCCTTATGAAGAGGACCAATTGTAGCCTGAGAGAGAGCATGAAGAACACGTGGAGTGCAGTTTGCAGGGCCAGCACTCATCATATACTTGTATGGGATAATCAGTGGTTTGCGGAGCCTGTCTGGGGGTGGTATTGTGCATTCCATGGTGGGAAGGAGTGGATCGCTGTGTGCTGGCAACAGAACTGACTGCTCTACACAACAGCTGAGCAGCTACTTCCCAGTTGCAGAAATAGTGCCTGCTGATAGGGTAACAGCAGATTTGTCCTTCAGATAAGACCCATTCTTTTCTGCCTTGCATCTAAGAAGATTAAGATAAGGAAAATGTGAAATTTAATGCTGACAAATGGTTGTTGATGAGCTCTACGTTATCATAGGTACATGCACACTCAGTACTCAGTTTTTGTTAAGTACCATCTGAACACAAAAACAGATTGTATTTAAAGATCATACTCTCATGAACTAACTTCAGTTTTCAGTATCTTCAATTCATTTTTAACAACAATTTGTGACACTGGTAAAAATTTACCTCCAGTATAACTGAAAAACAAGTGTACATAATAGTAAAATGAAAACAACATAGGAAGAAAACAAATTAATTCACATGTCTACTATAAAATCTGCACAGGGAAAGCATGGCTATCAACCTACATTTGTATTCACATTAGCAGCACTGTAACATAATAGGTTTTCCTTAGAAAATGATGGAAGGCTCCCTAAAAATAGCCATATTTTATATTTAATCAATAAATTTCAACTGTTTTCTGCATTTTCCCAAAGTAAAATAAAATTATACAGTTAAGAATACTTGGACTTCCTTGACATTTCAGTTACACACAGCTGATTTTTAGAAGATAAGATCTAGCCCATATCTTGCAAATTACATTTCTAGAAACCTGCAAAAAATTGTTTTCAGTAGGAACAACTTCCAGTAGAAACACTTCAAATACAGAACTGCTCCAAATGTCAGAACAGTATTTTCTTTCTTCAGAGAGGTACAATGTATTGTTTGGTTGAGATTGCAATGGGATGAGAGGTCACGTGATTCAGAGGAGGTTATGTGGAGGCAGAGAGGTAAGAATAAATGAAAAAGTATCAGTAAGAGTAAGGAGATAAAAGCACTGTGTCAGCTTCAGTTTGCAGGTGATAGAACAGGCAGAGTTAGGAGTAAAGCAGTGTTCAAGAGGAAGGGCAAATAAAATGTGGAAATAAATAATGTAATTAAGGAATAGAAAGAGAAGTGGAAGAGAAACATAAAAAAGGTAGAAAGAAAGGTATATAAACAAGTAATTGTTATCATTTCAATAGGTACCATGCATAAAAGTTAGGTGGGATAAATGCTAACAGAAACTGGGAAAGGAGGAGGGACAGTGCAGAATGAGAGGATATGTTGGAGGAAAAGTCCACATCTCAGTTTATTTATTTATTTTATTTATCTCTTGTTCCTGTGATCCATGTTGTGACAGTATCACAGGATATGGAACGTGTCAATTTTACAAGCTTTTGGCCAGAATTTATGGTAATACATAAAACAAAACAAAAACAGTAAACAGTAACTTAGGTCCCACTACAAAAAAAATACATTTTAGAAATAGATAGAGATTACAAAACAAGAAACAGTAAACAGTAACTTAGGTCCCACTACAAAAATACATTTTAGAGAGAGATAAAGATTACAAAATAATAAGTGTTACAGAGAAATAAATATTGCAAAATATATGTTTACAATAAAAATATTCGGTATTACAAATACAAATTTGGGCATACATTTGCAATTTACAATACAAGAGATGTTAAACACTGTAGTTCAGGAACTCTTCTAATGTATAAAATGATCCTTGCAATAGGAACTGCCTTAAGGTTTTTTTAAACAGGAGATCATCATCTACCAAACACTTAATTCTTGAAGGGAGGGCATTAAAAATCTTACAGCCACTGAAATGGACTCCTTTCTGCACCATACTTAGATTTGGCTGTTCATAGTGGATATCATGTTTCCTTCTAGTATTGTGACTGTGATATGCACTATTCAGCTTACAGATGGATTTGTCTTTCCTTATGAAGCACATGAATGAGAATATATATTGCGCAGTGGATGTAAGTATTTCAATCTTCTTAAAAAGATTCCTGCATGTGGCTCTAGGATGGACTCCACACATGATCCTTATGGCTCTTTTTTGTACACACAGTACTTTTTTAGCCAGTGGCTGATTTCCCCAAAATATAATTCCAAATGCCATAATTGCATGAAAGTAACCATAATACGCTGACTTCATGGTTTCCATATTTCTATAAGAAGAAACAATGCGCAATGCATATGTTGCTGAACTTAGTCTTTTGCACAGATCCACGATGTGGTTGGACCAATTCAGTTTGCTAGCAATATGCAAGCCTAGGTATTTTCAGGAATCTACCCTGGTTATTGTCTGCTCACCTACCTTTACAAATATTTCCTCATCTTTGGATGTTTTGTGGAACTGAATTTAGTTTGTTTTACAGTAATTTAAAATAAGACCAGTTCACCGTTTCATTTAAAACCTTATTTGCCGTTACCTCAAGGTTATCTTCCGAATTATCAATAAGTAGTGTACTGTCATCCGCGAAAATGGTGAATCTACAATATTCCGTAGAGAGAGGAAGATCATTTATAAATATAATAAAAAGTAGGGGGCCCAGAACTGAGCCCTGCAGCACTCCACATGTGATGGTACCCCATTCTGAAGATATTGGGACACCATCCTGACTATCTACTACAACTTTTTGTTTTCTGTTTGACAGATATGAGTCGAGCCATTTCCCTGCTGCACCACTTATACCGAGATGTGCAGCTTTTTGTAAAAGAATTTGGTGATTTACACAGTCAAATGCTTTTGTTAGGTCACAAAACATGCCAATCACTTTCAGTTTTTGTTGATAGGTTCCAAGAGTTTGCCAGTAAATGCAAATATTGTATCTTCTGTTGACAAACCTTTCTGAAATCCAAACTGACTTTTGCTGAAGCTATTGTGTTCACTGAGATGCTTAACTATCCTGGCATCATTAGTTTCTCTAAAACTTTTGAAAAGCTTGTCAGTAGTGATATTGGCCTATAGTTAGCAGTATCCGTCTTACCCCCCTTCTTATACAGCGGTTTTACAACTGCATACTTAAGCCTCTCAGGAACTATTCCTTGCTTAAGTGACGCATCAAAAATGTGGCAAAGGACTTTACTTACATGGCTGGAGCAGTATTTTAATAATTTGTTAGAAATGTTGTCAATTCCAGCAGAGTTTTTACTTTTCAGGGATTTAATAACTCTTTCAATTTCTTGAACAGCGACTGTTTTTACCTTCATGTGTTGCACTAAACCAGGTACTCTAGCTTTCAAAAGATTGATGGCTTGCTTCATGGACCCTTGTAAACCTATTTTTTCTGTTACTGTTAAAAAATTGTAGTTGAATGTGTCTGCAACTGTTTTTCGATCGCTAACAAGATTACCCTCACTTTTGATTTGGATATTTTCACTACAAACTGCATTTTTCGCCGTTTCCTTCTTTACAAATTTCCAGATAGTTTTTACTTTATTGCTCGAGTTGTCAATTTCTGCCTTCAAGCACATGTTCTTTGCTGCCTGAATTGTCTTATTCAGAACTTTATTGTAGATTTTATAGTGTGTAATCCTACTATTATCATTTGAACTCCTGGCTGCAGCATATAGTTCTCTTCTTGTTTTACAAGAGATTTTGATGCCTTTAGTAATCCAAGGCTTGTTTCCAGATTTGAACAGGTTTTCTCTCACTGATTTTTTTAGGAAATGCTTCTTCAAAAAGGCTTGTAACTTCATTGATAAATATATTAAATTTTGAATTAACATCAACTGTAGCATATACAGAAGACCAGTCCACAAGCCGTAATTGCTGATTAAAGGTTTCAGTGGTGTGTCTGTTTATAATCCTAAATGTTTTCCAAATGAAATTTTCTTTTCTTTGTACATTCATTTGGTTTAGAGTGAGGAATTGCCCTTCATGATCAGAGAGCCCATTTATAATATTTTTCATGGTTAAATTATTGCAAATATCCTTATCTACAAATACATTATCTATGAAAGTGCTAGAGCTGGCAGTTACACTAGTTGGAGTGTCCACCACTGGTACTAAATTGTAACAGTACATTAAATGTTCAAAATCTGCCTTGTTTCTATTTTCTGTTAAAAGGTCCACATTGAAGTCACCCATAACAATGATAGATTTAGTTTTCCTACATAGATGGGCCAGAAGTGATTCAGTTTGTCTTAGAAATACGTTTAGATTTCCAGCAGGTGCTCTGTAAACAGCCAGAACAATAACAGTTGCACTATCTGCTGTTAAATCAATGCCACACACCTCAAAATGTTGTTCATCACAGTATTTGCTTAAATCTAGAGATTTATACACTATTATATATAAAAACAAAGATGAGGTGACTTACCGAACAAAAGCGCTGGCAGGTCGATAGACACACAAACAAACACAAACATACACACAAAATTCAAGCTTTCGCAACAAACTGTTGCCTCATCAGGAAAGAGGGAAGGAGAGGGGAAGACGAAAGGAAGTGGGTTTTAAGGGAGAGGGTAAGGAGTCATTCCAATCCCGGGAGCGGAAAGACTTACCTTAGGGGGAAAAAAGGACAGGTATACACTCGCACACACGCACATATCCATCCACACATACAGACACAAGCAGACATATGTCTGCTTGTGTCTGTATGTGTGGATGGATATGTCTGCTTGTGTCTGTATGTGTGGATGGATATGTGCGTGTGTGCGAGTGTATACCTGTCCTTTTTTCCCCCTAAGGTAAGTCTTTCCGCTCCCGGGATTGGAATGACTCCTTACCCTCTCCCTTAAAACCCACTTCCTTTCGTCTTCCCCTCTCCTTCCCTCTTTCCTGATGAGGCAACAGTTTGTTGCGAAAGCTTGAATTTTGTGTGTATGTTTGTGTTTGTTTGTGTGTCTATCGACCTGCCAGCGCTTTTGTTTGGTAAGTCACCTCATCTTTGTTTTTATATATAATTTTTCCCACGTGGAATGTTTCCTTCCATTATATTGATATCATTGATTTATACACTATATTATTTTTTATAAATATTGCAACACCACCTTTTCCATAACAGATCTACAGTAATGAGTAGCTAAACTAAAGTTCTCAATCTGTATCATGTGGATCCCATTCATAACGTGATGTTCTGAGAAACACAGTATATCAGGCTCACTTTCACACTCGTCTTTTAAATTTATTAGCAACTGGTCTATTTTATTCTTGAGGCAACATATACTTTGCTGGAATAAAGACAAAGTTTGATTTTTTCTCACCTCTGCATTTGCGTGATGTTTGCTAGGAGTGGCTTTTTTGGGTCAACAGAAACCTCCAATCTTACTCGTCTGCTTTGACCCGTGACGTAAGCGTGTTGTGGTGTGTGACGTCATTACGGCGCGGAGTTTAGTCTTGTTTTTGTTTGTGGTGCTCTCTGGTGGTGTGTTCATGGTTTTCGTTTGTTTTAATTTAATGCTCATTGCTGTATGTCGGGTGAGTTTGTTATTGAGTGTATTTGGTTGTGGTTTTTTGTTTAGGAATGGATATGAAAGACCGCCTTAATAGTGTTCGGTTGAGGGCGATGATGGGCGAGACAGCGTTAGAACTTATCGAGTTCTTACAACTATTCGGTTTAATCGCCGAAGTTGTTAAGTGTTCTCTTTGCCTTGAGGCGATGAAATTGGTTAAAGTTCCGGCCTCTCGGACCAGCGACAGATACATGTGGTGTTGCCGGAAAGATGGCGTATGGCGTTCTATAAGGCGTGGTACCTGGTTCGAGAAGTCTATATTGGGCATGCGTGAGATTGTGCTTATTACATATTATTTTTGTTATAGATGCCCACAGAGTTTTTGCGCGTTTGAGACTGGTGTGAGTGAGAGGACTGTTTTAGACTGGTATTCCTTTTGTCGTGAAGTGTGCTCGGAATTTATTAAGTACAGGGGTAAGTTGGGTGGGCATGGGGTGCTTGTGGAGGTGGACGAGTCGCAGTTTGGTAAAAGGAAGTATGGGAGGGGGAAGTCTGTGGCTGGTCTTTGGGTGTGGGGGGCTGTTGTTCACGGGGGTGGGGGTACTGAATGTGTTTTTAGGGTTGTGGAGGGGAGGTCGAAGGCTGAATTAGTGGGGTTAATTGAGGAGTATGTAGAGCCCGGGTCCACAATAGTTTCTGATGCTTTTTCTTTTTATAGGGGGTTGGGTGACAGGGGATTTAATCATTTAGTAGTGAACCACAGTCTAGAATTTAAGAATTATGATACTGGGGCTTGCACTAACACAATTGAGGGGATGTGGGGGGCGGTTAAGTCAGTTCTTGGGAGGGGGAAGAGGCGCTCTTCCAACCTTCAGTCTCATTTAGATGAGTACTGTTGGCGGAAGAGTGTCCCAGAGGCCTATTGCATTTTTCGGGTTTTTTTAAGGGCTGTGGGTAAAATGTATAGGCCGAAAGTGGTTAGTTAGGGTACATTTGTGTGTGATTGTGGTGGCCAATCTAGTTTGTGGGGCTGGAACTTTTTTGAGGTAAGTTCCGTTTTTTTTTGTTTTTGATGTGTGTTTTGTGTCAACAGAAACATCCAATCTCACGCGTCGGCTTTGACCCGTGACGTTAGGGACCTACACATTGATCTGTAGCGTAGCCCTGAATACGAGGTTAGGTTGGGAGGTTCTTTTTGGCGGGCCTCGAGTACCACTTGTTTATTATTATCTTTGTTCGATCGTAATTTATGTGATTGGGAGCTGTTGTAGATGTATGTAGGTGTAAGGGAAGTGTTCGTTTTTTTTTTTTGTATTGGAGGATGTGATCGGTAGGTTCTGTTGAGCTACATAGGTCAAGGGAAGTGTCCGATTCTGGATAGGAATGTGTTTTTTGGTATTTGGTCAGTTTTGTGATGTTGATTTATTTCGTTATTTTGCGTGGTTTTGTATGGCGGTCGGTGGCTACATTTGTGTATATTTAGTTTGTCCCCACCCAAAAACCCCCAATTTCCCACGCTTGTCCCGTTAGAGTCATTAGGCTTTTTGTGAAACTTGTGTATTTCAGTGTTTATAATACGTATGCGATGTTTTTATATCCGCCATATTGGATAATACGTATGCGATGTTTTTATATCCGCCATATTGGAATTGTCGTTTATAGTCGTTTCCGCTACATTTGTGACGTCATGGGTCAAAGCCGACGGGTAAGATCGGACGCTTCTGTATTTCCGCTTTTTTCAGTACATTAGTTGATAGTATTGCTTGGGGTGTGGAAAACTCATATTGAACACACGAGAGAGATGCTTCACACAACTTTGAATCCTCATCTCTCGTGTTACTCACCATAAAAAACGCTGAGTTTGTTTTCTGTTGCGTGTAGGACGGGCAATAGTTACCGCTGAATATGTTGTTTTAGCTGTTGATTCCGCCACTGACGATTCTGCTGCTTTTGAGGATGCTTCTTTTTCTTTTGCTGAGACTGGTCCCACACCGGTACATGGAATTTTTCTGTTCGTTCTTTATCTGTTCGCAATGATTTCTTTTATCATTTTACATACAAAGTTTTTTCCTTCATAATTTAGATGCATTCCGTACATTTTCCAAACAAAGAACACATCAGTTTTATTTTAATGTTAGTTTTACGAATTTCTTTGTTTACACACGAGTGATACATTAGATCATATCTGTGTGGTAATGTTGCAACTATCGTATTTTTTTGTTTACTGCGTTCCAGGAATTTCTTTAGTTCAGTGAGACAGTTATTTGCTTCGTTTTTCGCAACATCATTTGCACCCGCTATACACACGACATAGTCATTTTTTCCCGACATTTTGTCTTGTAAATCAACACCAATAATGTTTTTTGCTGTTGCTCCTGGCTTTACAAAACCTGTTGCGTCGTATTTCGTGTTTTCTTTGAATAGTCTCGTCATTTTTCTGCCGTGACTGTCCGTTAAAAATAATACATTACATTCGTCTTTGCACTGTTGTACGTTTTGATTGATAGTGTCTTTCTCATTACTACGTGCAATAGATGTCCCATTATTATGTACAATAGATGGTATGCTCAATTTCGCACCTTCATTGTTTGCGTTAATGCTGAACTCAGAGCCTGTATCACCATTCTGATTACAAAGTTTGTTCAAAAGTTCATGTTCCCTTACCGATGTTAGGCCTAAATCCGCCTCTTCACTCAAGGAAAGAACTTGAAATTTGTTTTTAACAGCCAACTGCTTGGTGTTTTTACTCCCTTTCGTATTCACACCTCTGTTTTTATATGGTATATTTGTCTACTCGTTAGAGTTTTTTTGCGGAAGAGAACTGGCCGTTTGTTTGACTAATGACTCACTTATTTCTTTTCGAAGTTCTGACATCTCGCTACTCAATACACTGACGATTTGCTGAAGGCTAGAAATACACTCATTTAACTTAATAATTTCGTCCTTACAATTCACACACACTGCACTTTTACCGATATTATTTTCGTTTTTCGCAGGAATACTACTCACTTGTACACACAACATCTCCGCCATCTTCCTATAATGGTTTGGGGACACTAGTGCTTCAAATATAAAGGGAGATAAAAGTCTAATAATTGTTAGGGATTGCATCATTGTAGTAGAGGAACGTACAGAAAGCAGAGTTATAGAAGAATATTGGCTCAGTGACAGGAATGACAGAGGAATAAGGTACTTTGAGTTCTGTAATAAATTTCAGTTACAATATAAAATATTGTGTTCAAAATTTATGAGAGGAAGCAGTGTAACTGATAAAGGCCAAGTGACACTGCAAGAAACCAGCTGGCTTACTCCATAGTAAGGCAGAGATCAAAAAACCAGATACTCAGTTGTTAGGCTTATCAAGGGCATATAACAATT
The DNA here is from genome assembly GCF_023864345.2 of Schistocerca serialis cubense. Classification (NCBI taxonomy): domain Eukaryota; kingdom Metazoa; phylum Arthropoda; class Insecta; order Orthoptera; family Acrididae; genus Schistocerca; species Schistocerca serialis. Next base: position 554,355,073 of record NC_064641.1, read on the forward strand.
TAGTAATGATGAAGAGTAGGGCGAAGTTTAAGAGAATCATCTGAATAATCAATATATGATGAAGTGGGATATTGCCATACTTACATGTTTGTGGCTAGAACCTCCCTTGGGTAGGTCAGTCTCCTGATGCAAGTGCTTTTAGTTGATGCCACTTTGGCAGCTTGTGTGTTGAACTAAGGTATTGAGTAATGATGTGTGCATAAAATTCTGTGAGGCTGTGCTTATCACAATGCTGAATATCACACTAAGTAGTTGAGCTTAGGAGAAATACTTCAACTGATCAGAAAAAGGAGGAATTACAAAAATACTAAGGAAAAGAAACTGATACAGCAATATACATCACTTAGGAAGAAAAAGCAATTGGAAGAGTGAGGCTGTCAAAGCATAATGAGTGCTAAAAACATGTCAAATTGACAAGGAAATGGTTGTCAGAAGAACAAATCCTGGATATAGAAAAGCCAAATTAACTTCTGGAAATTCCTGTGGGTATTTTTGTTCCATCATTACAACTACAGCTTTTGGAGAGAATAAAGGCAAATATGCCAACAACGAGAGTGCAAAAGTGATTTCCATCTTAAACAAAAAGGAGTTTGAAGATAAGTGGAAAGAGTAGCTACAGTGAGAAGGAGACATAATCAAATAGCACAGTAGAAGATGAAATTAGAGTCAATTTGGAGTATGTACAGGAGTAGAGTCAGAGAGTGAAAGAGCCTGGAAGACTTACAGTCAAATAATACAGGATACATAAATAGCATACTTTCAGAATTTCAGCAATCATTGTGGAAAGTGGCAGCCAAATGTTTAAATTTAATATGTAGGATCTATAGGTCTGGAGACATACCATATGACTTATAGAAAATCCAAAGATAACAAGGGCAGAGAAATTTGAGAATTATCATACACACATCTTGACAGTTCATGCTTTCAAATTGCTGACAAAAATACTGTACAGAAGAATAGAAAATAAATTTGAGGACAATTAAATTAGCTTTGGGAAATGTAAGGGCATCAGAGAGGCAGTTCTCATGTTATACTTGATAATGGGAGCAAGATTTGAGAAAAATAAAGACACTTTTGTAGAATATATTGTCCTAGACAAAGCTTATGACAATATTAAGAGGTGAAAGATGTTTGAAATAACCAGAAAATATGTAGGGGCACACACTACAGAAAAGGGCATGTAATATGCAGTGTATATGAGAATCAAGGAGGAATATTGAACACAGAAATATGTGCTTGCATTACAAAGGGCATACGGCAGAGCATTACCAAGATGATCCTGAGCCACTATGATAAATGCCAAAGCTGCTCTTCCACCATAAAATGACCTTTTTGCAATTATTTGTTAGCATATATAAGAAAGATCATAATTTTATAAGTAAGTTAAAGAAAAATGAAGTGTTATTAAAAAATAATACTTAAAGAAACAATGTTGATGAAAAGTATTGCACACATCGTAGTAAACATAGCATTGTATTAATTAAATTACAAACTGGCCAAACTTTCTAAGGAAAATGAAATTAAAACAAATATTATATCTTGTTATTTATGGCAACTATTGTATAAATGAGATAAAAAAATAACAGATTATAATGCACTTCTCATAAATTATTAACACTGCAAAAATTATTAATTAGGAATAAAACTGCTGTAACTATGAGGAATTTTGTTTTTACTACAATTTTAGTTGGATTCCCTTGTTTTGAGTGAATCAAACTCACTGATTATGTCACTGAAGTGCAAAGTCAAGCTTGAGAAATGCAGCCAATGACCACTGACAGACCATAGATTTACATGAGGATTCAACATAGATGAACAGAGCAGAGCTGTCTAGAGGCACAATAAGTAACAACTCCTGTAATATTATTAATCAGGCATTTAAAGCTTATTCTTAAACTATTTTTAATTTACCAGGCAGATCATATCAGTCAAATCTTGAGCAGCAAAAGTTGTGGTTGGAGGGGCAAGCAAATCATGTATCCCACTCAAACTTTTTGTTTGCTGCCTCCACCACCATGTCTTCTTTGAGTCCTTAGTCAACAAAAATCAGATGCATTTAGAGAAATAGAATATTTGCCTCAGCACCCAGTCATATACTTTTGAGGTACTACAATACAGTAGCACAGTAGTAGGAAGAACACTCTTGCTGAAAATGAGCAAGCTCTGTAGTTCTCAGCTGTGTGAACAAAGCACAGTGCTGTGACACAAACTATGTTAGTAATAGAGATCTATTTGGTAGCAATCATTTCTAGATGATAATACTACAGTGTGACAACATCATGTGTTTTCAAACATGGACCAAGATGAAAATACGAACACTTAGGGTAGGAGAACTCACATATACATCATGGTTAATTCTTAAACAGTCTTTCTTTCCTTTTTTTCTGGAGTGAAAAGAAAATTTCAGAAGTGGGATTAAATTTCAGGGTGAATGAACATCAATGACAAGAGTAACAGATGACATTCCTGGCCTCTATTAAAGTGAGGAAGAAACACAGGTCCCACAAAATGAGATGGACAGTCAGTTGAGATTAGAGTGTGGAATGAGAGGCAACCAAAGAAAGGTCAAAGTATTAAGAAGTATCAAAAATGAATGAGTGATAAATGTGAAATTGTGGGCCACATAGTAGATCAAGTAAAGGAATTGTGTTACCTTGGACATGACAGAAGAAGCAAGGAGAATGTAAGAAGCACATTAGCTTGTATGTTTGGAAGTGAATTGTGGACTGTGGCAAAAATGGAAAAAAAAAGAATCACATCATTTGAGATTTAGTGTCACAGAAGAACTCTGAAAATTAAGTGGGCAGGTAAATTAAGAAATGAGGAGGTTGGCTTGAGGATTGGCAAGGAAAGGAATGTATTGAAAATCCAAATTAGAAGAAGGAATAGGAAGGTAGGACATGTTTTGAAACATCAAACTTCCTTGATTCTAGAGGTGGTTGTAGATGGCAAAATTCTAATGTGGTGTTACTCTGAGATCAAACCAGTTGATATACTGGTGCAAGATACAAGTAATGGATGGCAGACAATTGAAATGAGCTCTGTGGTATAGCAGGCACTGAGATCAACTCAGCCATGCTATATAGCATGCTTAGCAGCAGTATACTGCACATCAACCAATCAATCAATCTCTTTATTCATCTGTTAACAATATACATTGTATGGATGTAGTCAATTACAATATAGTTTCTTATATTTAATTTGTTTCAAAAACTTGGATAATAAATACAAATATTTTATATTAATATATATAAATAATATTACTTTTTCATATTCAGATATTCTTCAATGTTATAAAAACTGTGTTAGTAAAAATTGTTTAAGATCTACCTCAAATTTATGAAATTATTTAATTTTCTTTATTGTAGAAGGCAATGCACTAAAAATTATTTTGGGCAGGTACTTTACACTTTTTTGCCAGAGTGTTCCTTTGTGGGTGTCTCTGTGAAAATCATTCCTGTTCCTTGTTTCATGGTTATGAACCTGATTATTTAATGTTGAAAATTCCTAGTGAGTTTTCAGAAAGCATACACATTCATAGATGTATAAACTAGGAAGAGTTATAATTTTAAATTCTTTAAATATTTCCCTGCATGACACTCTGCAGGGAACCCCTTTCATTATTCTAATAGCCATTTTTTGAAGATTGAAAGCTTGTTTTGTCATACCTGTATTTCGCCAGAAGATCATACCACATCTAAGCAAACTGTTCATGTAAGCATAATAGGCACACAGCAATGATTCAGTGTTGCAACATTCCTGAAGCATTCTTAGCACATAGCAGCATTTACTTAATTTTTTACTCAAAACTTCTAGATGCTTTTCCCATCTCAAGTGCGCATCCACCCATATACCGAGGAATGTTGTGTATGGAGCTTGTGCAATGACATAGTTCCCTAATTCAGCTTTTACTCTTCTTCTAGCTTTATTTTTAATATTACTGAAATTCATCAATACCGTTTTATCTTTATTTATGATCAAAGCATTATCACTAAACCATTTTACTGTGTAATTTATTGTCCTAGAGACACTCTGCTGTAGATTATCCTCAGTGTATTCTTTCATAAAAATGCTAGTGTCATCAGCAAACATCACTGTTCCTGCAACTGTCAGATGGGTTGGCAAATTGTTTATGTCCACCAAGAACAACTGAGGGTCTAACACAGAACCCTGGAGCACTCCATAGCTAGTTTTTTTTTTTAATCTGAAAGATATGCTTTGCCTTCATGACATATTTGTACTTTCTGTTGTCTGTCAGAGAGATAAGACTTGAACCATTTGACCCCAATATGGTCAGTTCTTCAGTGGCTGAGGGTCGAATGGAGGTACAATTTTAGTATACAGAGAAACTACATCAAGAGTGACAAGTAAGGTTTCAGTTTGAAGAGGGGTGAGATGGACTTGCACAAGCAAGTGCGTGGTATGTTTTAGCTAAGATCAGAGTCTGTCTACCAGAGCTGAGCTATGTTTGGTTGGAACTCTGATTCAGTGAAACAGTCAGGATGTGTATTTTGGGTAGTATTGTAGAGACACAAGCTGATCTGGGCTTTATGTCATAAAGCGGACCACTTTCAGCAGTGCACTGACCCAGACAATGACCAAAACCAGGAGGCTTTTAAGGTACATGACTTTTGCACCCAAAACACAACAGACCAACTCGGGCATGTATAAATACTGGCTGTCTGACCAAACTGGTCACTAATTAAATCAGTAGTCATCATTTGCCAGCCACCATAATGATGGCTTCCACTGTGAGAGCACTGCTCCTCTGTCATCACCTGACAGGACACCTACTAAGTGTTCCTGCTGCCACCTAATGGGCCAAGGATCGAACTGAGGCTTTCCAGCCACCAGTCCATTGAGGTATCCACCATCATAGCTGCCGCCAGCCAGATGCAGGTCTAGATTTTGTGTCCAATCAGCTGACTATCAGCCAAATTCAGTTACCCAATGCCACCCCACAGGTGCGCCAGCATCACTGCACTGGTTATCTTGCAAACAGCATAATGATATGAGTCACCTGCAGCAGCCTGTGATGCAGCAGAGCACCACAGGGAATGCTTAGCACACAACAATGCTCCACACACACACCACCCAAACTATAGCAGCTACTGAGAACACTCATTGCTGAGGGCCCCACGATCAAAACCTGGCCGTGCCATGGAACACAGACCCTGTGGATTGACACCAGGATGAGTGCACATCCCTGTAGTTGCACTAAGGTTTTTGAAAGAATAAAGAGTTTAGACCCACACTGTCTGTCATGCTGCTGCCACCTCACAGATCCAACAGTTCAAATGGTTCAAATGGCTCTGAGCACTATGGGACTTAACTTCTAAGGTTTTCAGTCCCCCAGAAATTAGAACTACTTAAACCTAACCAACATAAGGACATCACACACATCCATACCCGAGGCAGGATTCGAAACAACAACTGTAGCGGTCGTGTGGTTCCAGACTGTAGCGCCTAGAACTGCTACGCCAACCCGGCCAGCACTCATCAGACAGTCTTTGGTAGCTGTCACCAACCCGTCAAACCCATATATTAGCTCTGCATGCCATCCTGATACCTCAAAGAAGGCTCTCCCACTCCACTCTCCCTCCCCCCACCCCCTGCCTCCCCTCCCATCCCATAGCCATCACTTCTCACCAACCTAATATATTTTGGTATCAGAAGATGGATTGGCAAAGGTATTACAGTTTCGGCAATGCAAATAAGTAGCAGCATGAGTATTTTATAGCCACAGATGGCTGTTCCTTGCATTTATCCTCTTCCTACCGTCCTGTTCATCATTATGTCACATATAGACTCGGTTATGGTACCTTCGAAGTACCCAAGAGATCAACAAATAACATCATTTGTGAATACACAATGCAACCTACCAGGCCTTGTGGCCCCATGCGCAGACTCGCACAATGTGGCACGCTGGATATGCTGGAATAAATGGCATTACACAATACAGAGTGGGAAGAGAGCTTGCTTGAGACAAAGAAGGCCTTGCGTACCAGGAAAGTTAGGCCAATGCAGGTAGCAGGTGATTGTAAGCGTAGTTTTTGTCTCAATAGTGTTGATATGTGAATTATGAATTTAATGGTTCTCCAGGGATCTACGCTAGTAGATATGTCGTTTAACGTCCATAGAATGCCTGAGTCGCTTGTGAAGCTTGTTTCATACTTCCGATTTCTGTGCCGCACCCCTTCCTCTAGCCTTCACTTTCCAGCGGCATAAATTGTGGTACAATTCTGACAAAGTAAAACATCGATCAGTTTCGCAGACAAGATCTTGTGGCTCAGTAAATACGTCAGTGGTATTGCAGAGCTTATGAAGCTCGATACTCTGGATGGCTCTCTCGGAGATGAGAGGAAGTTTGGGTATCATTGATAGTTTTTCGATCATTACAACCATAAACGTGGCTGTAGTGACTTTCTCACGGATTTATTTTTGTAAATAGTTCATGAGCTGTTCTTTCTGAGCTCGGTGTTTTATTTCTACGACCTAGTGATAAGGTCGTTAGGGTAGGGTGTCATGTGAAGATGAAGTAATTGGAACGAAGAAGATGAGTGAAATTTTTTAATGTTAAGCTTAGAATCAAAGAGGAAAAATGTGGCTGAGAAGGATTTAATGTTAGTGGAAATACTATCGTAGGATGCCTCCTGGATACTCACACTGCTGTTCCTGTTAGACGTTATGATGCAACTGCCAACACAGACTGAAAGGGAATTGTGGACTCCTCAGTGATGCGGAGAGTGGTGCATGAAGCAGCGAGTGAACCACGTAAGGAATCTTAAACATTGGTAGTGCAAGCTTGTTAACACATCCCCGCTATTTGTTCACATAACTAGTGCTTGTGACTGGAACTACACAGACCAGTCACATTAATGTGACTTCTTGTCAAAAGCCTGAATTACCATATTTTGCATTAAGGATGTGCAGGAAGAGAGTCGATTAGGTACTGGAAGGTATAGACAGGGATGTGGAGCCATGCTGGCTCCAGTTCTGTGGCCAGTTGCGCTAAATTTCTTGATTGAGGATGCATGGCGTGAACAGCCAGATCAAGGTGGTCTTCCAGATTCTCGATTGGGCTTAAATCCGTAGAATCTGACGGCCGTGTGTAAACTCATCCTGGTGTCTTCAGACAACGAATGTACACTGTGAGCTGTGTAACATGTATTGTTCTGCTGGTAGATGTCTTCATGCGAGGATAAAACAGACTGCATGTAGGGGTGGATATAGTCTGCAAGGGTAGATCTACACTTGTGTTGACCCATTATGCGTTCCAGAATGACAACTCCACCCAGGGAATGCCATAAAAACATTCTCCAGTCCACAACACTTCCTCCTCCATCCTGGATCCTTACAATAATTGTTGCAGGGCTGTACATGCCAATGTCCATCAACCTGGTGGAGCATAAAACGTGAATCACCTGAAAAGGCCACCTGTCGCCACTGGCAAGTAAATTCTAGTCTTCGTCATTGATGAACAGAATCAGCATGGGTGCACTTGCATATGCAGCAACTTTTGCTAAGCCATTGAAGAGACGCTGCTGCTAGCCCTTGATTCATCTGGATGGTCAGTTGCTCAAAAGCTGCACGTCTGTGTTTCCCAAACACATTTCCACAGCCATCATTCACCCCTGTTGCCTAGGGCCCGTGGTGCACCATAGTGCCTTGGCACCCGTTTTGGATAATGTCATTTTGCCACATATAGTATACTTAAACCATTGTGGAACATGAACAGTTTACAAACTTAGCCTTTCAGAAATGCTTCCACCCTTGGCCCAAAAGCCAATGATCGTACTCTTTTGGACATCAGGTAAATTGCTCCATTTCTGCATTTGACAGTGACTGCGCTGTTTTCCATGTTTCCCCAACATACCCCTCACCGCTAGTGTTTCCATCTGCCATCTATGAGAGGTTATTGGACGTTGACGTCGAACCATATACATGAGCTGTGGAGAGATTTCAAATATGTCTTGGTTAGCTGTTAAAATGTTACAGAAGGACTCTTATAGATGATGTGAGCCAAAGATTAACCAGACATACCCACAGTGCACTGTAGAGAATTAACTAGTTCCACATTCAGTAATGGTAGAATTTGGTGGGCCAAATTCTTCAAAGAGGGGAAGAGTGTGGAGATACAAACATAAGTAGATGGGCTCAATGCCATGAATCAGGAGACGTTGTGCCAACATGTTGACCCACAGTTGCTCCAAAACATTCAGCTGATGCCTGCCCAGATGAAAACCAAAACCAAGAGGCACTTTGTGATGTGGTGTACGTGACTTTAGTAGCCACAACACCACAACAGACCCACTCTGGCAAGTATAAACACTGTCGTTCCAGCCAGGCTGGTCATTAATTAAATCAATGAGTCATTGAGTTCTGAAGTCATAATGATGGCTTCCACCACAAGATTGCTGTTGGTCTGCTTTCATCCTACAGGACCTCCTACCAATGGAGTCCAGCTGCCATTTGATGGTCTGGATGCCCTTGTCACCTCACATCCGGTCGAATACCAACAAGTAAGTCTCTCTTGCGCTTGAGCCAGTTCATGCCACTCTGTCCCATAATTGAGCCAGCATCACTGGTCACCTTGCTAGCAGCAGAACAACACCATTGACCTGCAGCTGCCGCTGACACAGCACAGCACCACCAAGTGTATCTTAGCACACAAGCTCACTCTGCATTCAGGCTGCACTGAGCATAGTAGCTACCGACAACATTCATTTCTGAAGGCACAGAGATTATACCTGGCCACATCACAGAACATAGATACTGTGGACGGATGCCAGGCTGTGCCAGCAGATGAGGGCATCTACCTTTAGTTGCACTAAGCTTGTTGAAACAATACAGGATTTAGATGTGTACCATTTGTCTTGCTGCAGTCACATCAATCCTCTGATGGTCTCCTTCAGCCAACCCATCAAAGCCACAGCACTCGGTGGGAGAGCTGCACGCCATCCTGATAATCTGAAGAGTAGGGTTGTTCCACCAACCCCCCTCTCTCCCTCCATCATGGTCACTGTTCACCACAGTATGTAGAGGGTGCACAGATCATAAGCGGCAAGGAGTTCCATGAACACAGATTTGTGACCTTGTGAGTAGTGTGGTCTGATTGAAAGGCAGCTGGTGAAGAGAAGAGTTTCGTGTGCTTTCTGAGAAGCAGAAAGGCCCCTCTGATACAAACTCCCTTAGGTCAAGTGCAGCAGTAGTGCAGCCTGTGTTCCCATGTAAAATAAAGATAGGGCAATATGCCTTCAGACAGAGATTGCTTGGGACTCCGTTGTTGCAGGTTTCTGAGATATATTTTAGAAAGATTTGGGAAAAACTGGTGGAATTGAAAGAATTCCTGAAATGACTGGAGATGGATTGTTTGGGAAAGAAAAGGCAGATGTCTTCCGTATTTGGATCAGAACTGTTCCAGTCACTCTAATGAAGTGAAATTTCTAGCTACAGTTACAGGTGAATGAGGAGAAACCATACTTATGTCACCATGACTAAATAGAAAGTGTTGAATTCCTGAATGCCTGGAGGGGAAGTGTTTGAGGAAGAGGAGGAGGATCCCTTCCATATTTGGGTCAGAGCTGTTCCAATCCCTCTGTTGAAGTGGAATTCATTTGGGAGTACAGGCGACGAGAAGATGTCGTACTTAGGACAATGTGATGAAGTTTTAGTGTGAGACTGAAGGTTAGGGCTATACAATAAGACATTGCCTTTGTAGGAGATATATTAGGTGAGGGGTTTAGGACTAAATGTACATAATTATAGATTGTGTCAAAGTGGGAGATGGGCTGAGGCTTTGATGGCAGGCAATACTCTTGCTGCCTGGGCAATAGAACCATGACTCACAACTTCTGTTCTGTAAATACCTGTCTCATTCTATCCAAGCTTCATACAGAAGCTTTCCTGATACTGCGATAATTCCGAGAGAAAGAAAAGTGTTGTATAGTTGTATTGAGAGTAACTCAGAGCTTCTAATAGCTTACACGCCAGTAAAGAAAAGGGCGAAATAACAAATTTATTAGTTGATTAGAAAAAAAATCGCTAACAATATTCTATGTTTACATAGTGTTTACAAAATGTGACAGTTTATATGTGATGTATTGCGACAGAGAAACGACCCTGCGACCATTGGAAACAGTGCCACAGGTTTCTCCAAGTCGTAACACAACACACACGTCATATTAACACATAAATATAACTGAAGTTGATGCGGATGGTGGAGGTTTACTATGAGAGGTTAATAAAGATGTGTATGAACTTATTTTATGAATGAAAATAACTGGTTTCCTTTACAATGTCTGACTTTTCACATGCAACAAAAAATACAAAGGATACTACTACTGCAAAGAAGACAAAGATAAATAGCTGCGCTCACATAAATAAACTCTATGCACTAGTTCTCAGAATGTAAGCATAAACAAGAACTGAGAACACACGGAAATTCAATTGTGCAAAATCTTTCCAAGACTCCCTCTGTTTAATGATTGTATTTACCAATTAACAACATTGAGCTTTGAGCACAAATATACAAATTTTTCTTTGGTTATTGCTTTTGTCAATAAATCAGCAAGTTGTTCATTGATACACACATAAACAAGTTCTATCCCTTTACACTGCTCTTTTTCACATAAAAAATGATAGCGTACTTCTATATGTTTGGTGCTTTTGTGATATTCATGATTTTTTGACAACTTCATTGCACTCTGGTTGTCGATTTGTAGTGTAGTTGGTTCTGAACACAAATTACTTACAAAAGAATGGAGAAATTGGTACAATCTGATCTCAAGGAAATGCAGGAACATGTGAGACAATACTGACCCTACAACCTACGTTAAATGATAGACTGAAAAAGGTAAACAATGCTTATAGCATCTGTAGATTTAAGGAACATTTTTGGCAATTTTAACTGCAATACACATTGAAATTCTGAAGTCAGCAGAAGTAAAGTACGTGGAGCAAGAAGTTGCGTATAGTTTATACAAAAAGTTGATCAGTTATAAAAGTTGCTGGGCATGGAAGTGAGGCAGTATAGTAATTGAGAAGTGAGTGAGACATGGCTGTGGCCTCTGCCCCATGTCATTCAATCTGTACATTTAGCAAGCAGCATAGGAAACCAAGGAATAATTTGGAAAGGAAATTAAAGTTCAGGAAGAAGAATTGAAAACCTTGAGGTTTGAAGATGAGATTGTAGGGTAATTGTCAGAAACGGCAAAGGACTTGGGAGAGCAGCTGAACAGAGTGGGTGATGTCGGAAATAGGTCATAAGATGAATATAAAAAAAAGTAGAACGAGCGTAATGGAATGCAGTCGAATTAAGTCAAGTGATAGTACTAGAACTAGGCTGGTAAATGAGCCACGTGGCAGACGTAAAGGATATAAAATGCAGACTAGCTATAGCAAGAAAAATTTAATTCTTTACTAATCCAAGTCTTTTGATAAATTTACCTGCCTACTTGGTTATTATTCCTTATTGATTTACGTCCTTATTAACCTCCTACCAGTTTACATGCGGGAAAAAGTGAAAAAAACTGCAGGACGCAACTGGGAATCGAGCACAGATTCCTTGTTCACTACGCCAGTTCCGCTTCCGTTTATCAGCGCGTACACAAAGTGGCGGTCGAAGGAGTTTCTTTTCTCGATTTCTAGGAAAATACACCTTTGTGCAGCTCATGTACCGAAAGTCATGCGCAACCCATTGTCAAAATTCAAATTCCAGCAACGTAACAAAAGCGACTGCAGTAGGCTATCGTAACCTACAGACTTAACGTCACATGTTGCCATATTGTGACGTTACTAGTGTCTCTCATGTGTTCATAGGAAGTACTTCCAAAACGGCTGACACCAATGTTTCATTGTGAACCTTTGTTTCGTATCGACAACGTGCTATCATTGAATTTATCGTTAAAGAGGAAAACTCTGATGCTTAAATTCACCTCAGACTTCAACGTGCCTATGCAGTTATCTAAGCAGATATCAGCAGTGTAAGGAGATTGGTGTAGCATTTCAATTATGGGAAAACGAGTGTCCAAGGTGAGCTTGGTAGCAATCGTCCGCTAGCTGTCTCCGCTGAACGCAACAAGGAAAGAGTTGGTGAGCTCATTAGATAAGACAGGCGATGAAATAACTGCTAAGCCTGCAGCAGGACACAGCACAGCGCAAGAATTGATTCAAAACTTAGGTGATCGAAATGTTTTGTGCCAATTGGGTCCGACGTTTATTGACCGATGACCACAAAACTTCAGAGAAGAACCATCAGCCAAAATCTTCTTCAGAGACTTCGGAATGAAGGTGACGATATTTTGACGAGTGTGGCAATGAAAGCTGTAAATGTACAGATGCGAGGATAACATTACAAGATTGTAGAGAATATTCCGAAAGCAATGCGACGGTGTCTTCAAGCAGCTGGTACGGATTTCTGTCATCAGACTTTCAGAACGATGGAAAAAAGTGGGTAAAGAAAATGTGACTATGTTGAAAATTGAGAGAAAATTGTAAAGATGATGATGATGTACTCGGTTTCTTTAAAAAGTAAATATTAAGAGATTTAAAAATTGTGGCTCACTACTTTCAGTGTGACCCTGTTGATGGAAAAAAGTCTTTCATTTTAAATTGTGCACAAGTGAGTTTCCAAACATGAGCTGAATAGGTTGGCCCTGTCTGAGGCCTTCCCCTTGTAAGAAAAATAACCAACATAAACGTTAACCTCCTGTGCGTAGTCAGGAACTACTGAAAGAAACAACATTCCCCTCATTTACAGGCTAGTAAAGCCATAGTTTGCAGAACGGTGTTCACAATCGTAGTGCTTGATGAAATACTGATGATTGCTAGTGCATACCTCGATTTTATATTGTGTAAATTATGGCGTCATCGAAGTCATGAGAGTTCGTTACCACTGAAATTCTTAAGTTAACTGTGCGACATAAGTTCTTTTCAACTTTTTTTTTCAAATTGCAATTCCTTGGACGTTAGGTAGTTTGGATTACGATATTTTTTTTTTTTGCTTAATTCGACTTGTCTACAGATATGAAGCTCTCTGCCTTCTTCTCAGGATCTGCACAGAGCGCTTCGACAGTCCAGCTTTACTACAATGACATAGGTTCTCATTTCTTCTCAGGCATTACGCCAAATACTACAATAGTAAAGAGGTACAACACGACGTCCTGGGCCACCGCTTTGCTTCATATTCAGTGCTGTTTCTTACACTGCGGCAACCATGTGTTGTGTTTATACGGTTTTTGTGACTCTGCCGTGAAAATAATAAGTGATTTGGATGCGACAATAAAAGTTTGATTTACAGTTGACTCTTCAGTTATGAAACTTGTATTACGATTGAAAAGAATGAAACAGTTAGTTATAGAACGGCTCGATGGGGCAAGGTTTGCAGTGATTGTGGTTACTACATGTAGCTCATGTAGCGAAGAAATGTGTTGAGCAGCATTTGGTGAGATTAGTTGGTTGGGGAGATTGTAAGGACACCAAGAAAACCACTATGGGTTGACGAGGAAGAATAGTGGGTATGATGAGCCTCATTCCGGTTCAAATGGTTCAAATGGTTCTGAGCACTATGGGACTCAACTTCTGAGGTCAATAGTCCCCTAGAACTTAGAACTAGTTAAACCTGACTAACCTAAGGACATCACACACATCCATGCCCGAGGCAGGATTCGAACCTGCGACCGTAGCGGTCTCGTGGTTCCCGACTGCAGCGCCTAGAATCGCACGGCCACTTCGGCCGGCCCTCATATGCTACCTCTTCTCTCTCAAACAAGGGAACCGTGCGAACGTCCCCTCACCGATCTGATACATATTGACAGGGTGTGTAGGGCATAATTAGGACTTCAACATATGCAAACTGGAAGACGCATGTCCCAACCGTTTTCGAGAAAATCTAGTTTGAAAATTATTGGTATGATTGTATGCTTTGTATGGTCACTAGTGCTCAAGGAGTCCACTGCCGAGCGAGCAGCTGCATAGTTTCATAAGGGCGAGTTCTCTGGCTCGAATATCGCTGCTGCTACTTTTTTTTTTTTTTCACGTAAATCTAACAACACACGTGCGTGGTACGCCACAGAATACTGTGATGACTGAGAACCGTTTACGAATGTAAATAAGATTTGTTTTGCAAGAACCACATTGAAAGGACCGTGCACACGCAAAAACTCACCATTCACTAAATGTGCACTATCGCAGTAAATATTAGGTTCCATGTTCTACGAACGGTACCATCCTCATTCGTGTACTGCTCTGAAGGTTACACATTATAGCTATCACAAATATAGATACAACAATATACATACATCAAAAAAAGTTTTCGATCACCCCAGTTCCCAGAACTCCTGAAGAGGGACGTTGTCTGTGGATATTGTATCACACAGTCCCTTTGACTGTTCAGAGATGTCACTAAACCCGCCCAAAGATGTAAACAACTATGCATGAGCAGCGCCTATTAGACGGAGGGGGTCCGACAGTCGATCAATTCTAGTCATTCCACCAGGAAGGAGGTACACGGCTCGTGTTGTCTGTAGTTCAACCATGCCTAGACGGTCAATACCGCGGTTCGATCGCGTCCGCATTGTTACTTTGTGCCAGGAAGGTCTCTCAACAATGGAAGAGTCCAGGCGTCTCGGAGTGAACCAAAGCGATGTTGTTCGGACATGGAGAAGATAAAGACAGATAGAAATTGTCGATGACATGCCTCGCTCAGGCCGCCCAAGGGCTACTACGGCAGTGGATGACCGCTACCTAAGGATTATGGTTCGGAGGAACCCTGACAGCAACGCCACCATGTTGAAGAATGCTTTTTGTGCAGTCATAGGACGTCGTGTTACGACTCAAACTGTGCACAATAGGTTGCATGATGTGCAGTTTCATTCCCGACGTCCATGGTGAGATCCATCTTTGCAACTACGACACCATGCAGCGCGGTACAGATGGGCCCAACAACATGCCGAATGGACCGCTCAGGATTGGCATCACGTTCTCTTCACCGATGAGTGTCGCATATGCCTTCAACCAGATAATAGTTGGAGACGTGTTTGGAGACAACCCGATAGGCTGAACGCATTAGACACACTGTCCAGCGGGCGAGTACAGCAAGGTGGAGGTTCCCTGCTGTTTTGGGGTGGCAATATGTGGGGCCGACGTACGCTACTGAGCGGGCTTACTTCCTGCCACGCCCTGATAAGCTTAGCGCTATGACGTCACGGGACTGTATATCTCACTCGTGAGGCAACAGCATGCTCATTCAACTCGAGGCAGCCGCACGAAGTACACAGCCATGCCGTTCAGGAGGCGCCGCAACAGCTGTACGACACGTGAATGCCTTGTTCTGACCGATAGTGCAACCATATCGGCGAGGCATTCGTCTTCATGGACGACAATTAGCGCCACCATCGTGCACATCTTGTGAATGACTTCCTTCGGGATAACGACATCGCTCGACTAGAGTGGCCAGCATGTTTTCCAGACATGAACCCTATCGAACATGCCTGGGATTTATTGAAAAGGGCTGTTTATGGATGACGTGACCCACCAACCACTCTGAGGGATCTACACCGAATTGCCGTTGAGGAGTGGGACAATATGGACCAACAGTGCCTTGATGAACTTGTGGATAGTATGCCACGACGAATACAGGCACGCATCAATTCAAGAATACGTGCTACTGGGCATTAGAGGTACCGATGTGTACAGCAGTCTGGACCACCACCTCTGAAGGTCTCGCTGTATGGTGGTACAACATGTTTTTCATGAGTAATAAAAAGGGCGGAAATGATGTTTATGTTGATCTCTATTCCAGTTTTCTGAGCAGGTTCTGGAACTCTCGGAATCGAGGTGGTGCAAAACTTTTTTTAACGTGTGTAATTAAAATGAGTATACTGATTTGATTGAAAGTTATTGGAAATCATCTTTTTGTTTCCAATAGCCTTACAAAATTTTTTTCTCATTTTTTCAGGATAAAGATTATGAAAATAATAAATCTGTTGTTGGCATTACGTGAAAATGAAAAAAATATACCAGCAGCGACTTTTGATCCAGAGAGCTCGCACTTATGAAACCAAGCACCTACTCTTTTTTTCTCATTTTGTTCGTTCTGTTTGTTTGGGGCGGACGTCCCATGATGGTTGTTCAAGTTCATCATTCATCCAGTGACTCAGTTTTATTATTATTGTTATTATTATTATTATTACAGAGGGCACCTAACCCTCTGACCGAACATGCTGAGCTACTGTGCCGACCTCATTCGGCTGCGGACTCCTTGAGTCCTAGGGACCATACAAAGCATACAACGACGCCTGAAACATTCAAACATGATTTTCTCGATAACGGTTGAGAGTCGCGTGTTCCTGTTTACACATGTTCCAATTCTAGTCATTCTCTTCACATCCTGTCAATATGAATCAAATCGGTGGAGGAAAGTTCGTACAGTCCGTGTGTCAGCCAAAGGCATAATTGTAATGCATGTCTGATTGGTGACAACGTGGTGGTGATCTTAAAATAAAATATGCACCTTGATGAATTGAAAAATGTTGGTCCCTCAGTAGCAGTGGGCAAAGAGACAAGCGACTCTGCAAAGGGTCAAGCGCAGCCAAACTAGGGAGACCCTTCGAAACGGTCCTAAATTCCTAAAGCCATAATTAGTGCCAAGGAATGCAAAAAAAAAAAAAAAAACAGCATAAAGATTTCCTAACGTCAGGCAAATATTCCACTTCAAAGGGGTACAGATAGGAGTCAATCGGAATATTTGTGGCACCAACAGTTTGTGTTCAACATTTGACATACAATATTTGATCAAAAGTTCTAAGGATCCTCAAGTCAAATGCTGGTGATTGTAAAGTGGAAACGCGAAGGCACAACCGCAGCTAAACAAAGACAAGGAAAGTTTGTGCACTGGGAGTGAGGGATCATCGAGCATTGTGGAGGATGATCAGTGGAAAGCTTCACTCCTGAGTCGTGATGCCAGCAGTCGAGCTAGCAGAATAAGTGTGCATAGGGATTTAAAAAGAATAGAGTACAATGGTTGAGCAGCTCCTCATAAGCCACATATTTCTATAGCCATTGTTAAGCGACACTTGAGTTTGTGTATAGAGCGATGCCACTGGTCAGTGTAAGACGGGAAACAAGTGATTTGGAACGATGAATCAAACCCTATGGCAATCCTGTGGAGTGGCTTGGGTTTGGCAAATGCCTAGAGAACCTTGACTGTAATGCCAACAGTGAAATACAGAGGAGTTGGTGTTACGATAAGGAGGTGTTTTTCGTGGTCAAGGTGTGATCCTCTTGCGTGAAATGCGGGAGCATATGAACATATTTTACTGTGTAGTGTGCTGCAAACAGCAGAGAAACAGTTTGGAGACCACGATTATTCTTATCAATATGACAACACACCCTGTCCTTAAACAATCCATAAGACAATGGTTTGAGGCAATAAAACTCCTAAAATGGACTGACCTGCCTGGATTCTTGACTTGACCCCAATGGAATACCTTTGGAATGACGTTATACGTCGACTTCATTCCAGACCCTAGCACTCAACATCACTACCTTCTCTGGCTTCGGGTCTTGGAGAAGAATGGGCTGTCATTCCTCCACAGACATTAGGACACCTCACTGAAAGTGTCCCTAGCAGAGATCAAGCCCTCATAAAGGCAAAGTATGGACACACCCCACATTAACGTCCACTAATAGTTGTCCGGATAGTGTACACGAAAATTGTGTTCAGCAAACTATACAGGGTGCTTTTTCAAACAAAGTGTCACACATTCCTGCAGAACGTAGTATTGGTCAAGAAAAGACGTGCGTAGTGTGATAATCTGCCGTGCCCTCTCTTGAGAATCATGCCTACACAACTAAATACTACGCATTACTCATCACAAGCAAAGCGCCCATTTTTCAATAGATATTCCGGATATATCGTTACAAGGATTTTCTGCTAGGGCAATACTCCCTCCTGTATGAATATTTGACACTGTTTTAAAATACTCTTTATCTCAGGCCGTTACACGGAAATGGCGAATCACTTTTTTGATCTGACCTCTGGGTAGGCAATCGGATCACCTAATATAAACACCGCATTAGAGATGCGTATATAACTCCCTTGATCGACAAAATAAAAGCGTGCTTTAATATTACAGGTTCAGTTAGAAATACAACTCAAAACTGGTTAGTAAATATAAAATTTTATTTTCACATAAAAGTGATTAGCAATTATGCCGTTGAAAGTTAGTGATTCTAATTATCAAATCAATTCTCTTGCCAGATATTAGATTATATTTCTTGTACGACACTCTTCTTGTATGAATACACTGATCAGCCAGAATATCATAACCATCGATCTACTATCGATATAAACCCGTCAAGGCGATAGCAGCGTCATCTGGACAGGAAAGCCTGCTAGTCAGATACATGCACGGTGCTTGTAGAATCAGTGAGTGTGCTGTCCATGTGTAGAATGGGAAAGGGGCACGATCCATCTGAGTTTGACCGAGGGCGGATTGTGATGGCCCAGAGGCTCGGCACGTGCCGGATGTTTGAGGGGGGTCTGTAGTGAGTGTCTTCAACACGTAGTGAAACCATGGTAAACCATGTACAATCACCGTGGAGTTAGGTGGCTAACCCTCAGTAGGACATCGCAGGCTAGGTAGACTGGTAAAACAGGACAGACGGTGAACTGCGGCGGAACTAACATCAGACATTAATCGTGGGCAGAGTAAAAGTGTATCTGAGCACACAGTTCCCCGAACACTTAATAACGACAGGCCCCCACAGCCGACGACTTATGCATGTGCCAATGTTAACTCCACGACTTCGGCAACTACATCTTAAATGAGCGCGTGACCATTGGCGTTGGACACTGGCGCAGTGGCAGAACGTTGCATGGTCTGATGAACCCCAATATTTTCTTCATCATGCCAATGGGAGGGCGCGAATGCGGTGTCTTCCAGGGGAACAGCTCCTTAACACCTCTACTGTGGGACAGAGACAAGCTGGCGGCGGCTCCATTATGCTCTGGGGAACATTCACGGGGGCATCCATGGGTCAAATGGAGCTCGTGCAAAGCACCATGACAGCCAAGGAGTATAGTACATTAGTTGGAGATCACGTATACCTCTTCATGACGCTCGCGTTTCCCAATGGCAGTGGCATTTTTCAACAAGACAACACGCCATGTCACAATTCCAGGAGTATGATGGAATGGTTAGAGGAACACAGGTTTGAACCCGATCGAACACATTTGGGATGTGACTGAACGTGCCGTCAGAGATCATCGCCCCCTGCCCGGAATTTACGGTAGTTATGTGACTTGTGTCTACAGATGTGATGCCACCCCCCTCCAGCGACCTACTGAGGCCTCATTGCTTCAATGCCACGATGTGTTGCTAATGTTATCCGTGTCAAAGGTGGACATACGGGCTATCAGGTAGGTGGTCATAATGTTCTGGCTCATCAATGTATATAGCCATGGTCATAATCACAATCAATGAATCAGGTTAAATCGTTTGATATAAGCGACTTTGGGCAGACTGTTATGATCCGGCGCCAGTGAACGACCATACTGCAAACTTCGAAGACAGTCGGGTGTTCGCGTACTATTGTTGTGAAGATCTGGAAAATGGTCGATGGAGATGAAGCCAAGAGTACGCGACAAGGTGTTCGACGTCACCCTCAGCACAGGACGCGGAGTTCTGAGGTTTGCAGTCTCTGTAATGCAGGACCTGTGGCGATCAGTGACACATCTTACAACAGAGTAGAAACTGGTGCAAACGCAAGTGTTCGAAGGACAAGTTTCACGCATATTCTTGAACATGGGACTCCGCAACAGACGACAAACATGTTCCCATGTTGTCTGAATGACATGGTCAGTTAAGTTCATCGAACAATGAAATTAGTTGCTCTTAGAGAAATCATTTCATGCATCACTTAATACCGTGTAACTCCGCCCCAGGACCGATAAAAGCGTGGATACGGTTAGTGTGTGAGTACACAAGATTGTGCAGGTCCGTAGCAACCAGGATCTCAGGCGAGAATTTGATCGCGCAGTGCCACCAGTATTCGGAGTTGCTGATGTCGGTGGCGTTTTACGCGCTGCTCCGACATGTCCCCCTGTTTATGGGATTCAAGTTAGGTGATTTTACGGGTCAGTTAATATGTAATAGGATGGGGGAGTGTTCAGGAAACCAGTCACATATACTTCCAGTCCTATGAAATCTACTTTTATCGCCTTGAAAAATAGGGGTATCAATAGTATACTCATCATACTGATGTTGCCTGAAAGGCAACACCTTGTCATTCAGAACATCAAGGGCCCACCTTCAGCTTCAACCTGACCTTGCATACTTTCAATTCGCAATGATTCAATTGGCCTTCAGTGCGCTCGACTACGTGCGTCATTTGAATATAGGCAAAAAGGTGATCCGTCAGATCACCTTCTGCTTTCACGTTTCGTGGCCAAGTGTGTTACACCACTGCCTGTAGACACGCTGAACAATCTGCCGTGAAACACCAACAAACCCAGAAACTCCACACACTGTGTGGCCGTCGTCACAGCCAAGTACGACTGCACCTTTTTGCCACTCTGTCACGTCCTTACACTACCCATTTTTACGTACAATGTCCGTTTGAAATATAGCTGTCTCGCTGATCACTATCTCCTTATGCTCATGTAGAGGTAGTGTGTCACCTGTTAAGGCTTAACGATTCATCTGTGCGTGTTTTTTGTGCGATGGGCTTGTGATTGCAGTGGGGTCGAGGTTATAGAGATTGGACTGTAGCTCATTGGATACGAATCGCTTGGTTGGATGAATCACGTTTCATATTACACCAGGTCGATATCCGTGTCTGGGCACGCCATCATCCAAGCAAATGGCGGTTCGAAACATGCCCCACGAACGCAGGCCGACAGGAATAGTAGGACGACATTCATCTGACCTTCCATGGGATCTGTTGTATTTATCGAAAGCACCACAACAGCTGCAGACAATGTGAACATCATTGCGGAAGACCTGTATCCTTTTATGCTAGATGTCTTCGCCGGCAGGGAAGGCATCTTCGATCAGGATAGCTGTTCGTATCACAATGCCAGAACAGTTGTCTGAGGAACATGAAATCAACCCACCAAATTTACCTGACCTGAACCCGATGGAATATATCTGGGACGCTATTAGGCGTCAGCTCCGCCCCCACAAACCACCATCCTGTAATTTGCGGGAATTTCGTGATTCTGGCGGCAGTTACCTTCGGAAATCTACCAAGGATTTGTCTAATCCAAGCCACGCAGAATAGTTGCCGTATTGTGTTCCAAAGGTGGACCAACAAACTGTTCAGCAGATGGTCAAGAAGTTTAGGCCCGTCTGTATATATTTACGCACAAGACTACTACACTACTAGAACTTCCATTTTAACATTTGTTTGGGAAGTTATGAAATCCAGTCTTAGAAATCTAAAAGCTACTTTTAGCAATAGGTCACTATCTCAGCTGATGAAAATAGTTGTTTTTGAATTAGTTTTCCTAATTTTTTGTTTAAAAGTTTCCGAAAATTAGTAGGAAAACTGGCTCATAAAGATACTAAAGTCATTCTACTCATCTGATGACGCTGGCAACACAAGTTGCACTTCGAATCGCGAACAGTTGACACAGACGAGAGAGCGACGGCTGCCGACAATTCGCAGGCCTCGAAATGATTGCTCATACTCAAACCAATCCTCGCTACAGGGAGGGATATTTGGGAATTGGCACGTCAAAATGCACACTGAACAGCAGATGAATGGACGACTGTTCTCTTGAAAATGAGTTTTTATGTACATAGGTGGTGGGTGACAGAAGTGCTATAATTTTCTGCGAAGTAGTAACCCCTTATAAATCAATCAAACATCCGTCCAAGAGACGCCATCGAACTAGCTAATGTCTTTGAATGGGTTGGTATATCTTCAAGAATTGAAACATGTCTTCTCAGCGGTAGCATATCTTTGTTTGGCACCACAGACGTCCATATCTTTATACAAATCTCGAATGATCACAGTCGCCTTGTGGGTGGGCATTTTCAGGAACAAATAAGTCGCTGTATGGAGCGGACAATTTGCTCTCCCAATCTGAATCCCATAAGGCATGTTTGGGATGGTCTAAGGAGATATATCGCTGCTCGTTATCCATAATTCGTGTTATTGTTAATTTCGTGGCTTTACTTCATGTGTGAAAGCCATAGTAGTTACAGGCTGCACCATATTGTCTTCCTTTGATAAATAGGCTATCGTTAAAATAAAATAAAAAATCTTGTTTATAGGAATGATACACCATAACCTCTCGCAAAATAATCACGAGGAAACGGCTGACGTCACTCTCTGTAGCCGTTTGGTTGTTACTCAAGGAAATGAGAATTTTCAACCTTATAATTAGCCACAAGACCACTTAACAGTTATGAATATAGAAAAGATACCATTTCCCTGCTCATTGAGGTTATACGGGAAACCTATAGCAGAAATGTAATGATCTATGGATACAAATAAAACTTCCATTACTTCTCTCAGTACCCTGGTAGAAATGTAGAAATAAAACAAAAGTATTTTTTAAAAGCTGAAAAAAGCTTTGGTGGGGTGAATATGCCTTTCATATATGTAAGAGGGATACAAAAAGCTGAAATGTTGCCACAATAGCTTTCAGTCACATTTTATCTATCAAGGATAAATGTAGTATATAACTAGTATAAATAGAAAGAAATAATTACACTATGTAATAGAGCCGGATAGATCGAATAAATAACGAAGTAGGACTGAATCAAATTGACGAGGAAAAAGCTTTATGATACAACTTGACTAAAGGAATGGTAAAGTTGATAGACCACGTCCTTAGGCATCAGGGAATACTCAATTTGGTAATGAATGGAATGAAGTGTGAGGGTGAAGAATATTTTAGAATTGTTAGGGGAGACTAAGGGTCCAAGCGGATGTAGGTTGTAGTAGTTACGCAAAGATGAAGCAACTTGTGTAGGATAGATTCATATGGACAGCTGCATCGTGTAGTTCTGCGAACTGAAGAACAGAACAATAGCTAACAAACATGCTCGTACTAACGGTCAAACGGAACTACGAGAAACAAAAATTATTGTGCTCTATAATGATATGCGGTTTCTGTAAGAAGAATTTTGCTGTTGCTACTGAGGTACATTGTATAACATGCTAAAATATGAAACACCAAGATCAGTGATTGAAATCACTAACGTAGCTAACGAACAGGGGTTGCAACTATCACACAAAAGTCATCATTATGTATCGAGACACTCGTGACAGAAATGTGTGCGCACTGTTATTTGCTGAAATAATCTGTCTGCTGCGAGGTCTAGTTACTACGCAAAGCACCCAAAGCCCATGCATCATTGTGATACGTGCTTATCCTGCACCTGTTTTCAAAGCGTTTTATCAGCAAATATTTACAGTTATTTTGCGTTTTTTGAATGTAATCTTAACATGTGACAGTCACAGTTTCTTCAGTCACTGTGTTGCTGACTGCAAGTATGTTTTAACTCCAGAAGCACAATTTCGTAAGCAAATCATCTGGACCCTTTTGATTTTGTTTGAGACTGATTTGAATTTGTTGATGCTTGTTATTAAAATATTTCATGTTACAATACTTCTGAATTTCTGTTACTGTCTCTCAACACAGTGCTACAATATTCCATTTACCACAATTACTTTGTCACAAAAGGTATAGTATTGTGCGGAGAAAAGAGAGCTATTAAGCAACTTGGTTCGAATTCCATTTTAAAACAAAACGAGATAGGCTTCCTAATCGTTTGCGGATTAGCCTAACATCAGCAATATTCTAAATGGTACAACAATCTCTGGCTTGCTTATTCTGTGCCGTTCGCTCTTCATTATGTAAATTCATGGCGGATGTTCAAACACTAACAAGAAAGATAGAGAAAAATGTCATTTCAGTACAAGCATAGGGCGTCAGCGACCACAGTCTTTGGCACTTTACATCTGTTTAAAGTGACAGATATCGTATCTTAGAAGAATAATGGTAAATAACTTGACTTCATGCACCTTTGAAAATTTGTTTTTGTTGTATATTGTTGCATTTATACGTTACCTTGGTTGATATTTGTACTCTTTTGTACATAGGCAACTGAAGAAACACTGGATGGTATTAAAATTTAGGAACTATATTTACATTCTCGATAAGGCAGCACAGGATGACAAAAAAACAACAGTTATGACACGGTCCTGTCACATTAATGCGAAGACCGCCTAAGTTCGACGATAACGGGCAATGACCACTCAGACGGAAGGTGGCTGCACTGACAGTGGAGAGTATACTAGTATAAAGCGTGTCGGTGGGACGCGGTAAACAGTTTGAATGGAAACCAATCCACTACTAACAAAACCTATCCTTGCATGACCTGTCGCAGGCAGCAAGACATCCGCTACTGCTCTTACCACCCGACCTAACTATCGCAGAGGTTTTTTTTCCCTTGGCTCTTGTCTTGACACTTTTTTTCCTCTGCGCTTCAAACCGCTACCCTTCGTTCGACTTTCGACCCAAACTGTCTCCAAATAAGCGCGTATTAATGGTTAAATTTCACATGATATCTTGCGAACCATTGATGAAGGGTATCAGACGGATGCCATATTCCTTGACTTCCGGAAAGCGTTTGACTCGGTGCCCCACTGCAGACTCCTAACTAAGGTACGAGCATATGGGATTGGTTCCCAAATATGTGAGTGTCTCGAAGACTTCTTAACTAATAGAACCCAGTACCTTGTCCTCAATGGTGAGTGTTCATCGGAGGTGAGGGTGTTGTGACTTGGCAAGACAGCCAAGTCACGATGATAGGAAGCCGAAAGGCACGCGTTAGGCTCACGCAGATTGGCGTGAGGTCTGGAACAGTTAAAGGAATTAATAGTAGCAAATAAAGTACGTAGTTGATGTAATACTTAACTTTAATCCACAATTGTAGAACATCTCTCTTGACGGTACATGTTATAACCACAATATAAAATAATATCAAATGCTATGGCGCCTTGCAGGTCGTAGCAAATGACGTAGCTGAAGACTATGCTAACTATCGTCTCGGCAAATGAGAGCGTAGTTGTCAGTGATCCATCTCTGGCTAAGTCGGCTGTACAACTGGGGCGAGTGCCAGTACGTCTCTCTAGACCTGCCGTGTGGTGGCGCTCGGTCTGCTATCACTGACAGTGGCGACACGCGGGTCCGACGTATACTAATGGACCGCGGCCGATTTAAAGGCTACCACCTAGCAAGTGTGGTGTCTGGCGGTGACACCACATTCCTCCCCCGCAAATCGGCGAACGGTTGTGTTATAAGGCTTCCGCCCGCCGTGGGGAGGACCCCATGTTGACGATGCGACGAGGTGGGGAGCCTAACAACAGGCGAGGCTGTGCCACCCGCACCCGGCCATTCGGTCCGAGGGGAGCTAGGAAACGCCTGAAAACCTAGTCCAGGGTGCACGCCAACATGCGGTGTATGCGCCCGTAAAGAGACAGGAGGGGCCGTAGGGTCGACCTCCATCGCGTCGGGGTACCCGACGGGCGAATACGCCATCTGGTCCGGAGCGGGCAAGAGTTCCATGTTGGAGGACAGCTGGTCACGGGAAGCGATCGGCGGCGCGTGACCCAGGAAGGCGCTTGGCGGCTGCAGCGAAGCGTCCACTGCAGGCGTCGCCGGCGGCATAACAGGCGGCGGCGGCGGCGGCGCGTCGCCATGGGGCAAAATGGAAGGCAGTGTCGGTAACACCTGGAGATGAGGCGAGCCAGTAGATGGGTCCCCAGGGCGCTGACCGGACGGCACAGTCGCTGAAAGCAGACGGGGAGCGGCAGAACCCGTGCGACGACAGAGGCGCAGCTGAGTGAGATGCCGACGCACCTCACCAGAGGCCCCCAAAACCAGATACATAGCGCGGCCGAGGCAGCGAAGAATGCGCCCTGCGAGCCAACGCCGTGAACCTCGATGGTTGCGATAGTATACAACGCCGCCTGGAGTAAAAGCAGGTGGCTGCCGCAGCACAGGAACCTGATGCGGCGGATGCAGCAAAGACATCAAGGTTCGATGAGAACGACCGTGGAGCAAATCAGCCGGCGAGCGACCATCTCGGGACTGATAGCGATACGAGGACAAAAAGAGCAATAACGCGTCCTCCCGAAAATGCGACTCTTTCAACTTCAACATCTGTGACTTGAAAGGCCGGACCAATCGTTCAGCGGCACCGTTTGACTGAGGCGAAAACGGTGCGGATGTCAGATGTTGAATACCATTGGCCTTGCAGAATGACTGAAATTCTGCGGACATGAATTGTGGGCCATTGTCGGAAACAATAGTCTGTGGAAGACCTTCTATGCAAAAGATAGCGGATAACGCGTGGATGGTGACAGATGACGTTGTGGAAAACATCCGGACAACAAAAGGAAAATTACTGAATGAATCTACCACAACCAACCATCGAGCATTCCAGAATGGACCAGCAAAATCGATGTGCAAGCGTTGCCAAGGGGAAGTGGCTTTCGGCCATGCAAAGAATTTCCGCGGCGGTGCGGATTGGTGTCCGGCACACGCCATGCAAGAAGAGCACATATTCGTAATCGCAGCATCGATTCCGAACCAAGTACAGTGCTGACGAGCAAGTTGTTTCGTTCGCACTATACCCCAATGTCCTTGGTGGAGAAGCCGTAAGACAGAGGACTGTAACGAACGTGGGACCACGACCCTGGACTGATCATTATCAGAACGCAACAGCAAAACACCACGTCGAACAAAAAGTCTCCTTGTGAGCAAAAAATCGGCGAACCAACGTATCCTCGATCCGTGACTTTGACAAGGGCCAGTGCGTAGCAAGAAAACGCAAAACGGTAGCAAGGACAGGGTCAGCAGCTGTGGCTGTAGCCACACGATGAAAATCAGTCGGAAACGATTCGACCACGTCATCGGTTTCCGCATCAATGAACAGGCAAGCAAGTTCGGAAGAATCGAATGCTCTATCCTCAGCAACAGGCAACGGGACAACGCATCGGCGTTTCCGTGCTTAGCAGTGGACCGATACAAGATATCGTAGCGGTACTGCGAGAGGAAAATAGACCAGCGAATGAATTGCTGCGCTGTACGTGGAGGTACAGGCTTGTTCGGATGAAAAATCGATGTCAAAGGTTTGTGGTCTGTGATGATGGTAAAGTGACGACCATACAAGAAATCATGAAACTTTGTAACACCAAATACGAGAGCCAATGCTTCTTTCTCGATCTGTGAATAATTTCTTTGCGCAGACGAGAGCAATTTGGACGCAAAGGCAATAGGGCGATCGTGCGATCCATCTTTGTGCGCAAGCACAGCACCGATCCCGAAATCCGATGCATCCACCATCAGCAAAAGGGGCTTCTGGGGATCGAATGGCATAAGGCAAGCATTGGAAAGCAACGCCGATTTCAACTGGCGAAAGGCGCGTTCGCATTCCGTCGTCCGGACGAACGGAACACCTTTACGGCGTAAGCGATGAAGCGGACCTGAAATAGAAGAGGCATGTGGAACATATTTATTGTAATAATTAATATTTCCCAGCACACTCTGTAGCTGCTTCAAATTCTGCGGCGAGGTGTGCCCAGTTGTTTGTACGTGTCGTGATTGATTAGTGAAACTGCAGCTCCGGTATCGAGCTGGAATGGTATCACGTTGCCATGAACGTCCAAATCTACAAAAAGTTTATTGTCCTGCTGACGACAAGAGCGACTGTCTCGTGCAACGTGAACTGACACTGGTACAGAAGCACTTGCGACGTGACGGGATTTCCGTCGATGTCGACACACACTATTTCTGGGATGAACATAGTCACTGTTAGAGAGAGTGGCACTGGGCGGAGTGGAATTAACTGCATGAATATCCATGGGCGAAAGTTCACGAGCCTGAGTGTTCTTGGTTCGATTCCGATTCCGGCGCGAAGCAAAGGGCCTGGAATGGTTTTGAGTGTCCGATCTGAGCTTTTTCTGGCAAACACTCTGAACATGTCCTTTTTTATTACAGAAAAAGCAAATAGCTTGGCGTGACAGGCAGTTCTTACGCGAATGTCTAGTAGCACACCGTGGGCATGATTTTAGCACTGCATTTGTGTGCTTGCGTGGCAGGCGTAGCGGAGAGCTTGGCGGCAGCTGCGCGGACGGGCGCGAGGGCTGTGTACTGTTCCGTGCAGCGCGCCCGGTGGGCCGGTTAACGTGACACACGGCTGGCAAAGTTGCAAATGATTCCTGAGCAAAGTCAAGTGTGTCTTGCCTATCCAATATGTCTATCACTTGTTGAAGGGAGGGATTGACTAGTTTCAAAATTTGCTCCCGTATACGAACATCAGAAACGTTCTGTGCAATTGCATCACGCACCGTAGTATCTGAATAAGGGAGTCCACATTCACACTCAAAAGCATAATCCCTAGTAAGGCCTTGCAAAGTTGCAACACACTCCCGATTAGTTTGACCGGCCGTATGTTTGGTACGAAAGAACGTATACCGTTTGGCAACTACATTGACTGATTCTTTGAAATATGCATCTAATGCAGACAAAATTTCGTCTTAGGACAGAGTTGCTACGTCGCGTCGGGGAAATAATTTCACTATCACTCGGTACGTGTGGACGCCTACACAGGACAATAAGAAAAGCTGCCGCTCGTTACCTTGAATTCTGTAGGCGGCGAGATGGAATCCAAATTGGCGTGACCACTCCGTCCAGCTTTCCAGTGCCGCATCAAAATGACGAAAAGGTGGTGCAACTGCATGTTGTGGCAGCGGTAGCGGTGGAGCGGCGGCTGCCGCATCGTTTTGCATTGCACGTTGACCCTGGACGAGCTTTCCAAGGGCATCCAATAAGGCCTGCGTCTGCTGATTCTGCAAGCGATAAAATTCGGACAGTACATCTGGAGATTGTGGCGAAGCCATGACACAAGTAAATTAGTGCAATACGAACTCTAAATCCTCTTTTGAGACTCGTCGCCAAAAATGTTGTGACTTGGCAAGACAGCCAAGTCACAATGAGAGGAAGCCGAAAGGCACGCGTTAAGCTCACGCGGATTGGCGTGAGGTATGGAACAGTTAAAGGAATTAATAGTAGCAAATAATGTACGTAGTTGATGTAATACTTAACTTTAATCCACAATTGTAGAACATCTCTCTTGACGGTACATGTTATAACCACAATATAAAATAATATCAAATGCTATGGCGCCTTGCTAGGTCGTAGCAAATGACGTAGCTGAAGACTATGCTAACTATCGTCTCGGCAAATGAGAGCGTAGTTGTCAGTGACCCATCTCTGGCTAAGTCGGCTGTACAACTGGGACGAGTGCCAGTACGTCTCTCTAGACCTGCCGTGTGGTGGCGCTCGGTCTGCTATCACTGACAGTGGCGACACTCGGGTCCGACGTATACTAATGGACCGCGGCCGATTTAAAGGCTACCACCTAGCAAGTGTGGTGTCTGGCGGTGACACCACAGAGGGTATCATCTGGAGTGCCCCAGGGAAGTGTGGTAGGTCCGCTGTTGTTTTCTATCTACATAAATGATCTTTTGGATAGGGTGGATAGCAATGTCCGGCTGTTTGCTGATGATGCTGTGGTGTACGGGAAGGTGTCGTCGTTGAGTGACTGTAGGAGGATACAAGATGACTTCGACAGGATTTGTGATTGGAGTAAAGAATGGCAGCTAACTCTAAATATAGATAAATGTAAATTAATGCAGATGAATAGGAAAAAGAATCCTGTAATGTTTGAATACTCCATTAGTAGTGCAGCGCTTGACAGAGTCACGTCGATTAAATATTTGGGCGTAACATTGCAGAACGATATGAAGTGGGACAAGCATGTAATGGCAGATGTGGGGAAGGCGGATAGTCGTCTTCGATTCATTGGTAGAATTTTGGGAAGACGTGGTTCATCTGTAAAGGAGACCGCTTATAAAACACTAATACGACCTGTTCTTGGGTACTGCTCGAGCGTTTGGGATCCCTATCAGGTCGGATTGAGGGAGGACATAGAACCAATTCAGGGGCGGGCTGCTAGATTTGTTACTAGTAGGTTTGATCATCACGCGAGTGTTACGGAAATGTTTCAGGAACTCGGATGGGAGTCTCTAGAGGAAAGGAGGCGTTCTTTTCGTGAATCGCTACTGAGGAAATTTAGAGATCCAGCATTTGAGGCTGAGCGCAGTACAATTTTACTGCCGCCAACTTACATTTCGGGGAAAGACCACAAAGATAAGATAAGAGTGATTAGGGCTCGTACAGAGGCATATAGGCAGTCATTTTTCCCTCTTTCTGTTTGGGAGTGGAACAGGGAGAGAAGATGATAGTTGTGGTACGAGGTACCCTCCGCCACGCATCGTATGGTGGATTGCGGAGTATGTATGTAGATGTAGATGTAGAACCTTAACCAGGCGTACGCAAACATCGCAGTACCCACATCCTGCGACACCGCACTTTAGTGGAAACTAACCCTTATGTAGAGATGGCAGTAGACCTTTTGAGTTGGCCATTATGCCGGTGTGGGCGTGGAAGCTCCACTTTTTTTTTTTTTTAAGTGGTAAACAGTGCAGTCGTTGCCGCAGTGTGGAGGCATTTCCGAAACGGCTGAATCTATAAACTTTTCACCTGCCGCCATGGTTGAAGTACGTATGGCAAAATGACACTGTCCAAACCTGTGCTGAGGTGACTGGCGTACAACATGGGCTGTAGATGACGGAGGTGAACTACGGCTACAAAGATGTATAAGGTCGAATAGACAGGCAACTATTGAGCGACTGACCGCTCAGATAAACCAAGGTGCTACAAACAGGAATTTGCACGCCAGTAGAGCAACTGGACGACCACTAAGTGGCAACATGTGCATTTTTCAGATGAATCACGTTTTTGCTCCATGGGACAGATGACCTCTGGCGTGTACGGTGTGAAATGTCTGGAAGCAAATACCCTGCACATCTTATGGTCTGGGGAACATTTTCGTGGCATTCCCTGCGTGATCTCGTCATTCTGGAAGGTATAGTGTATCAACTCAAGTGTGCATCTATTTCTGGGGACCACGTCCATGCAGTTTGTTTTTCCTTGGCACAATGGTATCTACCAGCAGGACAATGCAACATGTCACTCAGCTCTCAGTGTGGAGGCGTGGTTCGAAGAACACCAGGACGAATTTACCATACTAACCGGATTTAAGGCCGGCCGCAGTGGTCGAGTGGTTCTAGGTGCTTGAGTCCGGAACCACGCAGCTGCTATGGTCGCAGGTTCGAATCTTGCATCGGGCATGGATGTGTGTGATGTCCTTAGGTTAGTTAGATTTAAGTAGTTCTAAGTCTAGGGGACTGATGACCTCAGATGTTAAGTCCCATAGTGCTCAGAGCCATTTGAACCATTTTGAATCCCCGGATTTAAACACAGTCGAGAACCTGTGAGACCATCTCGATCGGGCAATTCACGCCATGGATCCTCAAACAAGAAGGCTAGCGTAGATGACCAGGGCACTGGATTCGAAACGGCTCCACATACCTGACGGCACATTCCAGAACCTCACTGACTTCCTGCACGTCTCGCAACAGTCCGCATTGCAAAATGTGGTTATTCAGGCTTTTGACACGTGTTGGCGATAATGTGACATGTCGATGTACGTGTAGCACATGGAGATCATACAAAATCAGGACTGGATCATTAATTGTAATGTGATGAAATGGATTGTAGACCAGAGATATTGAGATGTTAAGACTAGAAGGCTATTAAGGACCTCAGAGAGAGGGAAGCAATGGGCTATAATACTATCTGAATTACTTATGTTGTTTGGGAATGTAGCAAAACTCAGACTGGCGAATCTTATCAGCAGGACACATGATGAGGGCATTTGATCTGAAGGTTTCGTTAAAGCTATTCTAATTCCTTTATTGAAGGAATAGAATGCCAAAGAACCCAAAGATTATAGGACAGCAAAGCCTGAGTGTCGCCTTTTGTTCATAAGATTGGAAAGAAAAATAAAGGAAAACTTGGGGAACAATCCTTTTACTTTCAGTAAAGGAAAGTAAATATGTGGTGCAAGTGGATGTTTGTGGATGATAGGGTAGCGAATGCTAGAATTTAACAGGAAAACGCATAACTGTTTGCTGCTTCTGGAAAAGAAGTTTGGCAGCGTTGACTGGAGTATCTTTCTGAAGACCTTGAAAGACGTTGGCACGATATAGCAGTACTAGATGAAGAACTTCGATTTGTGATGGAGAGGATCGCAAAAATGGGGAAAAACTATGGAAGGAGAATAAATGCAGGCAAGGAAAATGCAATGAGAATAAGCAAACCTGTTGGTTCCGTCGTAATATCTTTGGAAGGAAAGACCTTGGAATATATTTGCTGACAGAAGATGTAATCTGTGTGAAGGAAATAAGAAATAGAATTTCAACACGCAAGAGACGTTTTCAAAATGTAAAACATATGTTTACAGCAAAAAATTCCAAAAGAATTTAGAAATAGATTCGCCTAGTATTTTATCTGTAGTTTTCATTATAGGCATCGGAAGTCAAAAATAAAAAGGTAAAAATATCATATTTAATTCTGAAATGCGGTTCTGGAGGAAAATGAGAAATGCACTGACGGCATGACGGATGGAAAAGTACTCCCAGGAATAGGAAGAAAAAACAAGTATGTGGAAATGTTAATAATGAGGAAAAGATCTTTTCAGGTGGATATACTGCAAAGAAATTACCTGCAGAGAGGACTCATCGAAGGGAAGATGGAAGACAGGTCGAGGAGTAGTATAGCACTTGCAACCTACGTCCTCAGTTATTTTGGATGTTACCCAATCTTTGTCTTCCTTTGCAGTTTCGCCCTGTACAGCTCCCTCTAGTACCGTGGAAGTTATTCCTTGATGTCTTAACAGATGTCCTACCATGCTACACCTTCTTTTTGTCAGTGTTTTCCATATATTCCGTTCTTTACATTCTGCAGAGAATCTCTTCATTCCTTACATCATCAATCCACCTAATTTTCAACATTCCTCTGTAGCACCACATCTCACATGCTTCTCTTCTGCTCCGGTTTTCCCGCAGTCCTTGTCCCATAGCCATGCATAGCTGTACATTTTCAGAGTTTCTTCCTCAAATTAAAACCTTTGTCTAATACTGGTAGACAAGCATGCCCGTTTTGCGTTTTCGGGTGTGGAAGTCAGCTTTTTATGTCCTCCTTACTCCGTCCGTCTTGGGTTATTTTGCTGCCTAGGTAGAAGAATTCCTTAACGCCATCTACTTCGTGATCACTAATTATGATGTTAAGTTTCTTGCTGTTCTCATTTCTGGTACTCTTCGTTAAATTCGTTTTTCTTAGATTTACTCTCAATCCATGTTCTGTACTCATTAGACCACTCCATTCCACAGATCACTTTCAATGAGGATAGCAATATCATCAGCGAATCTTATCAATGATATCCTTTCACCCTGAATTTTAATTCCATTCTTGAACGTTTCTTTTATTTCAAAAATCGTTCAAATGACTCTGAGCACTATGGGACTTAACATCTGAGGTCATCAGTCCCCTAGAACTTAGAACTACTTAAACCTAACTAACCTACGGACATCACACACATCCATGCCCGAGGCAGGATTAGAACCTGCGACCGTAGCAGCAACGCGGTTCCGGACTGTAGCGCCTAGAACCGCTCGGCCACCGCGGCCGGCACTTTCTTTTATTTTCGCCAATGTTTCTTCGCTGTACAAATTGAATAGTAGGAGCGAAAGACTACATCCCTGTCTTACCCTTTTTAATCCGACCAGTCCGCCCCCGTTAACTGAGTGGCCAGCGGTGCGGAATGACACGCCAAGGGGCCCGGGTTCGATTTCTGGCTGGGGCAGGAGATTTTTCTCCGCTCAGGAACTGGGTGTTGTTTTGTCCTCATCATCATTTCATCCCCATCTCCGACGCGCAAGTCGCCCAATGTGAAGTCGAATGCAATTAAGTACTTGCCCTCGGCGGCGGAACTTCCCCGAATGGGGGACTTCTGGCCCACAATGCCGTACGATCATTTCCATTTAGTCCGAGCACTTCGTCCTTGGTCTTCCACTCTTATTCTTTCCTCTTAGTTCTTGTACACATTGTATATTACCTGTCTTTCCTTATGGCTTACCCCTACTTTTCTCATAATTTCAAACACCTTTCACCATTTTACATTTTTGAATGCTTTTGCCAGGCCGACAGATCCTTTTCAACCTGTCTTGCGTTTTCTTTAGTCTTGCTTCCATAATCAACCGCCATGTCAGAGCTACCCCAACTGTGTCTTATCCTCTCCTAAAGGAGAACTCATCATCACCTAACAGGCCTTCAGCTTTTTTTTTTTTTCATTCTTATGCATATTATTGTTGTCAGGAACTTGGTTGCACGAGCTGTTAAGGTGACTGTGCGACAATTTCCACACTCGTCGGCTCTTGCAATCTTGGGAACTGTGTGGATGATTTTTTTCCGAAAGTCTGATGGTATATGGCCAGCCACACGCATTCTAACAGCAAAGTCAAGAATGGCTTTGTTGTCACTTATCCCCAATGTTTCCAGAATTTATGGTGAAATTTTGTCGATCCCTTATGCCTTATTTGATATTAAGGCTTCCAAGACTCTTCTAAATTCTGATTCGAATAGTGGGTCCCCTATGTCTTGTCAACACACATTTGTTTCCTCATCCACCGCGTCATCACGTAACTCCTCAATGTATTCTTTCCACTTATCCTCACTCTACTCTGCATTTCGCAGTGGAATTCCCATTGCACTCTTAATGTTACCGTTCTTGCTTTTAATTTCATCGAAGGTTGTTTTGACTTTTCTATATGCTGAGTCAGTCCTTCCAACAATCATTTCTTTTTCGATTTCTTCACATTCTTCATGTTAGATATTTTGTCTTAGCTTCTCTCAGTTTACTATTTATTTCATTCCTAAGTGACTTTCCTTTCTGTATTCCTGAAATTCCCTAAACGTTCGCTACGGTCGCAGGTTCGAATCCTGCCTCGGTAATGGATGTGTGTGATGTCCTTAGGTTAGTTACTTTTAAGTAGTTCTAAATTCTAGAGGCCTGATGACCTCAGTTGTTAAGTCCCATAGTGCACAGAGCCATTTGAACCATTTGAACCCTAAACGTTTTTGTACTTTCTTCTTTCGCCGATCAACTGAAGTATGTCTTCTGTTACCCATGGCTTCTTCGCAGTTGTCTTCCATATACCTACGGTCTCTCACATTCTTCATGTTAGATATTTTGTCTTAGCTTCTCTCAGTTTACTATTTATTTCATTCCTAAGTGACTTTCCTTTCTGTATTCCTGAAATTCCCTAAACGTTCGCTACGGTCGCAGGTTCGAATCCTGCCTCGGTAATGGATGTGTGTGATGTCCTTAGGTTAGTTACTTTTAAGTAGTTCTAAATTCTAGAGGCCTGATGACCTCAGTTGTTAAGTCCCATAGTGCACAGAGCCATTTGAACCATTTGAACCCTAAACGTTTTTATACTTTCTTCTTTCGCCGATCAACTGAAGTATGTCTTCTGTTACCCATGGCTTCTTCGCAGTTGTCTTCCATATACCTACGGTCTCTCCAGCTTCTGTAATTGCCCTTTATAGAAATGTCCATTCCTATTTAACTGAACTGACTACTGAGTTATACATCATCGCAGTATCTATAGCCTCAGAGAACTTCAAGCGCGTCTCTTCATTCCTTAATACTTCCGTATCTCACTTCTTTGCGTATTGATTCTTCCTTACTAGTCTCTTAAACTTCGGCGTACTCTTCGACATTACCAAATTGTGATCTGCGTCTATATCTGTCCATGTATACATCTATGTCTATGTCTATATCTACCTTACAGTCCAATATCTCATTTCGGAATCTCTGCCGACCGTGATGTAATCTAACTGAAATCTCCCTGTATCTTCCGACCTTTCCCAAGTATACGTCCTCCTCTTGTGATTTCTGAACAGAATATTAGGTATTACCACCTGAAATTTACTTCAGAACTCAATTTGGCTTTCTCCTCTCCCATTCTTACTACCAAGCCCATATTCTCAAATTCCCTTTTCTTCTACTCCTAGATTTTCATCTCCCTTCAAGTACTGAATTATCTATTCAATATCTTCATATACTTTCTCTATTCTTCGTCTTCTGCTTGCGACGTCGACATGTAAACATGAAACTATTGTTGCCGGTGTTGGTTTGCTGCCGATTCTGAAGAGAACAAACCTATCACTGAACTGTTCGCAGCAACTAACTCTCTGTCCTATCTTCCTAATCATAATGAATCCTAGGCCCCTTTACCGTTTTCTCATCTGTTGATATTACCACATATTCGTCTGACCAGAAAAAAATGTTCAAATGGGTGTGAAATCTTATGGGACTGAATTGCTAAGGTCATCAGTCCCTAAGCTTTCACATTACTTAACCTAAATTATCCTAAGGACAAACACACACACCCATGCCCGAGGGAGGACTCGAACCTCCTCCGGGACCAGCCGCACAGTCCATGACTGCAGCGCCCTGACCACTCGGCTAATCCCGCGCGGCGTCTGACCAGAAATCCGTGTCTTATCTCCATTTACTTCACTGATGCACACTAGACCTACACTGGGCCTTAGCACTTCCCTTTTCAGGTTTTCTAGCTTCCCTGCCCCGTTCAGACTTCTGACATTACACTCCCCGAGCCGTAGGACGTTGTCCTTTCGTTGTTTATTCAATCTTTTTGTCATAGTCACCTCCTCCTTGGCAGTCCCTCTCCAGAGATCCGAATAGGGGGCTATTCCGGATTTTTTCGCCTGTGTCCTCATGCCGTTGACTCTGCTGATTCTTCCGCCTTTTAGTGGCAGTTTCCCACCCTAAGAGCAAGACAGTGTCCTGAACCTCTGTCTGCACCTCCGCCCTCTTTGACAAGGCCGTTGGCATGTTGAGGATGACTTTTTATGCCGGAAGTCTACGGCCGTTATTGCTGATGATTTTTAGTCTAATTTTAAGCCGTGGCGGGTTTCGAACCCGGGAACAAGGACGTTTTGATTACTAATCAACGATGTTCCCTCTGGACCACGAACGAGTTACCAGCGGCTAAACGAAGAGACGCTCAACAGAAGGATGTGGAGGGCGACGAGTCGATATCTGACATAATAAGACCATCACTCAGAGCAATATTGTCAAAAATGGTTCAAATGTTTCTGCGCACTATGGGACTTAACATCTGGGGTCATCAGTCCCCTAGAACTTAGAACTACTTAAACCTAACTAACCTAAGGACATCACACACATCCATGCCCGAGGCAGGATTCGAACCTGCGACCGTAGCAGTCGCGCGATTCCGGACTGAAGCGCCTAGAACCGCTCGGCCACCGCGGCCCGCGTAGTATTGTCCCATGACAATAATTGTCATTACCCTATTCCTGTCGACAGATTAAAAAAATATATAATTGCAGTCTACAGTAGTGACCGACTTTATTTCATTTCTGATCTCCTTTACAAGGCTGTTCGGAGTTTTTGTAATGAAATGTGCTCAGTTTTTTATTTTTTTATGATAAATTTTCCTAGTTATGTGATCGTGATCGATGAAAATTTTTGTTACTGGCGCTTCGTTCAGAGCAGCATTCGAAATGCCAGAAATAAGAGAAACAGATTGTGTGCGCAGTTGGCGTCGGCGCCACGATTTTTCGTGAAAGCGTTAGGATAAAATCACAAGTGTTTCGAATCTACAGGGTGTTTCAAAAATGACCGGTATATTTGAAACGGCAATAAAAACTAAACGAGCAGCGTTAGAAATACACCGTTTGTTGCAATATGCTTGGGACAACAGTACATTTTCAGGCGGACAAACTTTCGAAATTACAGTAGTTACAATTTTCAACAACAGATGGCGCTGTAAGTGATGTGAAAGATATAGAAGACAACGCAGTCTGTGGGTGCGCCATTCTGTACGTCGTCTTTCTGCTGTAAGCGTGTGCTGTTCACAACGTGCAAGTGTGCTGTAGACAACATGGTTTATTCCTTAGAACAGAGGATTTTTCTGGTGTTGGAATTCCACCACCTAGAACACAGTGTTGTTGCAACAAGACGAAGTTTTCAACGGAGGTTTAATGTAACCAAAGGACCGAAAAGCGATACAATCAAGGATCTGTTTGAAAAATTTCAACGGACTGGGAACGTGACGGATGAATGTGCTGGAAAGGTAGGGCGACCGCGTACAGCAACCACAGAGGGCAACGCGCAGCTAGTGCAGCAGGTGATCCAACAGCGGCCTCGGGTTTCCGTTCGCCGTGTTGCAGCTGCGGTCCAAATGACGCCAACGTCCACGTATCGTTTCATGCGCCAGAGTTTACACCTCTATACACACAAAATTCAAATGCGGCAACCCCTCAGCGCCGCTACCATTGCTGCACGAGAGACATTCGCTAACGATATAGTGCACAGGATTGATGACGCCGATATGCATGTGGGCAGCATTTGGTTTACTGACGAAGCTTATTTTTACCTTGACGGCTTCGTCAATAAACAGAACTGGCGCATATGGGGAACCGAAAAGCCCCATGTTGCAGTCCCATCGTCCCTGCATCCTCAAAAAGTACTGGTCTGGGCCGCCATTTCTTCCAAAGGAATCATTGGCCCATTTTTCAGATCCGAAACGATTACTGCATCACGCTATCTGGACATTCTTCGTGAATTTGTGGCGGTACAAACTGCCTTAGACGACACTGCGAACACCTCGTGGTTTATGCAAGATTGTGCCCGGACACATCGCAAGGCCGACGTCTTTAATTTCCTGAATGAATATTTCGATGATCGTGTGATTGCTTTGGGCTATCCGAAACATACAGGAGGCGGCGTGGATTGGCCTCCCTATTCGCCAGACATGAACCCCTGTGACTTCTTTCTGTGGGGACACTTGAAAGACCAGGTGTACCGCCAGAATCCAGAAACAATTGAACAGCTGAAGCAGTACATCTCATCTGCATGTGAAGCCATTCCGCCAGACACGTTGTCAAAGGTTTCGGGTAATTTCATTCAGAGACTACGCCATATTATTGCTACGCATGGTGGATATGTGGAAAATATCGTACTATAGAGTTTCCCAGATCGCAGCGCCATCTGTTGTTGAAAATTGTAACTACTGTAATTTCGAAAGTTTGTCTGCCTGAAAATGTACTGTTGTTCCAAGCATATTGCAACAAACGGTGTATTTCTATCGCTGCTCGTTTAGTTTTTATTGCCGTTTCAAATATACCGGTCATTTTTGAAACACCCTGTACATGTAATTTAATTGTCAATTTCTTTAATACAAAGGTTACACATAGTAAAAGGGTTATACATAAATCACAATGATGCGTAGACCCTTGATCTGTCACTCGCCGCCGCATGCCCGATGTGCCAGTTACGTAATCGCTTTGCGTCGGTTTTTAGTCTCCTTTTCGAGGCCGCCGTAGCTCTTGCATTCACTGACCACTGGACTTGTTAGGCTTTTTGGATTCCCTCTGAAGAGAGCTTAAGTTTTCTGTCATTGCGAGCATATTTCGGAGTTACCGTATGTAACGGACTATAACACGCTACAGACTATAAATCGCACCTTAATTTTTAAGGATTTTTTAAAAAGTAGCTTTCTTACCATTTTTATTATTAGATTACAAAGCCAGACTAAAAAAATTCTTAGTGTATAAAACCGAACTGACGTTTAAAATCCCTGGAAATTGCCATATGAAATTTCGTCTTCTTCTTCTTCTTCGTCGTCGTCGTTGTCGTCTTCATATATAAGATAGTCTTCGCTGTCATCTAGAGTGTTACTTATGCTACACTTCTTGGAAGATATAACAATAATGTCTTCTCTCACTCCAGACCACGACTGTTCTATCCAGTGACGCACTTATTTGATTGCAGCTCCCTTCGGCGTGAATTCAAACTAGGTTTCATCCATCATCTAATTGTTCCATTTCTCTCTCATATACACTTTAAATGGTTTA
Organism: Schistocerca serialis cubense; assembly: GCF_023864345.2. Taxonomy (NCBI): domain Eukaryota; kingdom Metazoa; phylum Arthropoda; class Insecta; order Orthoptera; family Acrididae; genus Schistocerca; species Schistocerca serialis. Next base: position 554,395,034 of record NC_064641.1, read on the forward strand.
TTTATCGAGATATCAAGAGGTTGCAATTGTGAAATTATTGCAGTGCCATTTTGATTGTCTCCTTGAATCTCGCGCGACCGCTATGGTCGCAGGTTCGAATCCTGCCTCGGGCATGGATGTGTGTGATGTCCTTAGGCTAGTTAGGTTTAAGTAGTTCTAAGTTCTAGGGGACTGATGACCTTAGAAGTTAAGTCCCATAGTGCTCAGAACCATTTGAACCAATATTAGCGATTCGAATCTGACGGCATTTTGCCACACAAGAAAGTTCGACCGACAAGTTTCGTGGACCACTACCATACTACCATACTACTCAGAAAATCCATCACCAACTAGGGCAACCGATCATGAGAGTCAACACTGTAAAACCATTCCCTCCCCCAGTGAATTGAAGCCCTGGAGATGGTGGCGACTTCTCTGCAACTTGACTGCCGGAAAATTATCTATGGTGTCCAGAATAACAATCCAACGTTGTTCAGTCACCGTAAAATGATTTTAGGTGAGTGACGGATACCTGGAGCAATAGCGATGTATCAAGCTTCTTGTGTAGACCGGACTATCTTTGCTAGCTGGGCCCTGTTCCGAACTCCAAAAATCTGACGACGCACCCACAAACAGCTGATGTTCCTTCAGTTGTCAGATTACACTTTTTGCCACTTCCAACCCAGTCGCAACGGAAGTCACAATTTGAAACGACCCATATTTCCACGAACATAAGTAATGAGATGTCGTCTTACTGTCATCTCCAAAGAAAATTCGTTATACGCTATAGTATCATCCTACAAATGATTGCCTCTTGAGATCGCGTCCTGCAATTTGCATGCAGTAGACTAGACTGTACCTCCTAAACGAGCCTCGGTAGCGATTTTACTTCTACTACTAAAACGAAGCGCTTCTCAGTTCCCATTAAATATATTTTCTAAAAACCTCGTAAGGGTATTGTAACGTCGGTTCCGCTTAGAAATAATTTGCGCCGTTTCTGACTTAGCACTGAAGTTAGCCAATCAGGCCGTTGCATTCGCAAATTCAAGCGGTCCGCCATAGACAGTGTCGCCAAAACAAGTTGTTCTTTTGGTTTCCTAAAACCAAACAAGAGACCGGTACAAAACTGGACATGGGACGGTTCTAAGGACTGAGCCCGAGCCAAAGGCCGTACAGTGCGCTATCATTTACGCTTTGAGAACAACTGACACCAATTGTATCTGGCAGGCCGCTTGCACCAGCGCGTGCAACGGCTTTATTAACTATCTTCAATGCTAATTAACTCGGAAACGGCGCAACGTAACGATTTTTTTCTTAATACTTATTTCACAGCACAACCGACCCTACGACAACCTTACAAGCTCTTCAGACTGTTTCTAATGACCCTGTAAAGCTGCAAGGAAATAATGGATGTGTAAATTTTGTTGCTCCACAGCGACTGTTGAGATCTAATTATAGTAAAAGAGAACTCATGAATATACATTTGTAGATTCTTAAATCAAAAACTTCGGTGGATGTTCTTACCTTGCTCCTTAGCGACTGTTGAGATATATTTAAAGTAAAAGAGAATTCGTGAATATACATTTGTAGATTCTTAAATCAAAAACTTTGGTGATTGTACTTATCTTTTTGACCTCATCGTTTTGCCCAACGTTGCAAGTCGGCAGCTTCTTTTGACGTATGAGATTATTTTCATGTAGTGTCACCAATGAATAACGAAACAATATCATGTAACGCCTGTATATTTTTAGCTTGCAGTTCAATTAAAAACCTCGTATTTATCAAACACACACAAAGAAACTAAAAATTTCGTGGTAGTCGGTATGAGTGTTGCCAACATAAAATAATAAAACGAAAATTACCAATCAAAACGAGCGCCACGCTGTGTGTGTCTACTTCTCCTTCACGCTGTCAACCATTCACTTTCTCTCTTCAGGTGAAATACCCTTTCTTCCAGTTTTTCCTTTCTAATGGCAGTTTGTGACCTCATTATTATACCTTCAACAGAACTATAGATGATTCAACCATGTCTTTTAGTTCAATTTATATTTTACAAAATTTTAAATACAGGTAATCGGCGTAACTTTGTACCACTTCTTACCATTTTTTAAAAGTACTAGATACAAAATGAATTACACATTACAACAGGCACTGTAGCTTTTACTACTGTACTTACTGAGTGCTTGTAAAAGTGAAAATGTGTACTAACTTTTCCCTATTAGAATAAAATTTTAGGTTTAATTACAGTACAAAGCTACAGTGTTAAACTGGATAACTTGAGACCGGTCTTGATTTCTTATTTTCTATTCTGCAGAGAGGGACAGGGAGATCGTAATTTAAGTATTATATCTGCGATCTGCAGGCTTGTAATATCATGTAGTTGTTTCTTCTGTACTGTGAAGAGAATATGGAAATAAAATTATTTTGTTTTACAGAGTTGGTCGGTAAAGTGAAAAAAAACCGTCTACTGCATTACTTTGCTAGTGCAAATCAGTCTTTTCTGCTATGAACTTTCATTCGCTTACATGCACTCAATCATCGTCAGTTCCACACTTTTCTTGAAGAAATTGATTCTGACGTCTGTGACTTGCCTTATCACACAGTACTGATGTGGCTCAGCTGTGGAACGTTCTGTTTCGTTTTTACAAGCTCCAAAACGAAATAGATGATTTTCGCGCTGAAAAACATAGCGCTGACCCATAGTTGTCAGATCCTTCTAGGTTGGCTGGCCAGAGTGGCCGAGCGGTTCTAGGCGCTTCATCCAGAACCGCGCGACCGCTACGGTCGCAGGTTCGAATCCTGCCTCGGGCATGGATGTGTGTGATGTCCTTAGGTTAGTTAGGTTTAAGTAGTTCTAAGTTCTAGGGGACTGATGACCTCAGAAGTTAAGTCCCATAGTGCTCAGAGCCATTTTTGAACCTTCTAGGTTGTCAGAATCGCCATTTTTGGCAGACACCACAACCCACACGAATGAACTGAACTTGAAACTTCAGGAAAAGGATAAATTCGTTTGTGATCCCCACAGAAACATCAAAAGATTTCGGAGAAACTTGTCATTGTTTGTAACACAATTGGAAAGAGAAAATGTTTTTTATTTTCGCTGTTTGAAAGAATTTTCATGCAACAATTCCCGAAGGTGCTAACCTCAATTTTCCGGTAAAAATACTTGTAACTTGAAGAAGCACTTTTTGGAGAAACTTTCAGATCTTGACTGAAAGGAGAGCGACATTCTACTGCTCCAGAATCTGACTGTAACCTTTCTCATGTGCCGATTGAACTATGAACGGTTGGACTTCACTTACTTGCAAGCAAATTACTTGTTGAAAGCGAAGCACAGAAAAGTAAAACTCCTCAAATCTTACTACTGCTTAGCCGATGTTGACTTCCTGAAACTGAGGAAACTTGCCGCTGGTATAGCATCACAACTAATGTCTGGGATCAACATTTTCAAAAATGCAGTTCGTTAAGTCAGCTAATCGAACAAGAGCGAGTGATGAGCGATTGAAAGCAATTCTCTTGATTAGATGCAGCAATGCCAAACTAAACATTGACGAAAGCGATTCGTCGGTTCCACAAATCTCAATAACGTTTCTTGCTACTTAATTTGTGAGATTCGTAGATGTGAACACTACGTCTGAGGTTACTATTAGGTTGGGGCATAAGTACGTTGTGTTTTTGTTTTGCATGTTGGTATTCCGGTTGCTGTGAGTTTGTGAACACTATGTCTAAGGTTACTATTAGGTTGGTGCATAAGTACGTTGCGTTTTTGTTTTGCTTGTTGGTATTCCGGTTGCTGTGAGTTTATCAGTTGACCTTTCTTATTTATAGTTCACAGCTGCTTTCTTTTCTATCTTTCTTTAGCGTGTGCCGTTTTCCCGCAATGACGCAGGGTCGGCATGGTTAATCGGATTTGGGAAGGTTAATTTAAGGGGTGGCCAGATGCCCTTCCTGCTGCCACTCCATATCCCCTGGGACAGAATTAGTGTACCCCAACTGCCTGTGTCTAGTGTAATCCATGGAATACTGTGAACGTGTTCAGTTGTCTGCGAGCCCTGTAACTGGGGCGGGATGTGGGGACCAGTCCGGTATTCACCTAGTAGGATGTGGAAAACCACCTAAAAACCACATCCAAGCTGGCCGGCACACCGACCTCCATCGTTAAGCCGCCAGGTGGATTCGATCTGGGACCGGCGCGCCTATCCGAGTCCAGGAAGCAGCGCATTAGCACTCTCGGCTAACCTGGCGGGTCTTATAGTTCACAGCTGCTATTTGAGTTTAAATATTGACGTTTTGGCAGTTGGAGATACTGAGTGGAGCTGTAGACGCTAGAAACTGGAGTGCCACGTGGAGAAATCACAACATTTCCGACGTACTCTCGCGTTTAAGTTCAGCAGAAGGGTGACAGCAGTGGAGGCAGCCAGAAACATTTGCGCCGTGTATGCCGATAATGCCATTGGACAAACCATGGCAAAAAACTGCTTTTCTCGTTTTAAGGAGGATCGTTTTGACATTAGCGACTCTCTATGTTTAGGAAGAACTTCAAGGTTTTATGAAGATCGTTTAAGTGTGGGAAAGGACAAGTTACTCTCTCACCTATTTTTAGCATATGGAAAATTATTAAAGATTTTATTACAACCTGACACACCTTGAGCGAGACTCTAGAAAGTTAATGGCCTGAGCAGATGTTGATGGAGCCTGGTAGGACGCTAAAAGCATGAGGTATTTTTTATGATTCTTAGCTCATAGAAATGGCTTGTAGGGAGTTGGAAGCAATTGGCGGCGAGCCCATCCCTTAGTAAATCTTGCCGGACAGGTCCACAACCATACAGTGCAGACAGGGCAGCCCCTCGTCAAGACAGAGCTCCAGCAGAACAATGCCACGATATTTGCCACGGTGCCAGCAGATGCCTGGGCTGGGGTGACGGTCTAAAGGAACGCGTCTATACAGTGGAGTTGTAAACCAAGCTTTGTGTGCAGAGCCACACATAATAAAAATTCACATGTTTTCGTGTTCCCCAACAATTCAAGTGGTTCACTTACCTTGGCCTCTGTTGTATAAAAATACTACCGCATCTGAGAAACATCGAGAGATAGAATCTTTATTACACCTAATAGCTAGGACTAACAAGTTCCAAGGCACAAGTGATTTAGATAAAGATCTTTGAGACTGTATCTGTTCACTTGTTGCCGTGGGAAGAGACCCAGTTTCGGAAAAAATCATCTCTTCCCCATCTGCGAAAACTTAAAAAAGTCAGTAATTAATGGTTTCTTTTTTTTCAGAGACGCAGGTTTCTTAACTTCTGCACTGGTTTGACATGAGTTTGTGCTGTCGTGTGGGAGGTGAGATTTAGAGCCTCTAGAGCCTTGTGATTGGCTCAAGATGGGGTGAAGGTGCTGTCGTTCGTTCACTTGCAGGAAAGCGGAATTTTTTTTCTGGAGAGGTGTGAAGCATTTGGGTGCGGACTTTTGGTCTGGTAAGTGCTTCTGGTCGAAGCTCTAGCATCTGTGGTTGGTACTTGGCACCTGTCCTGAGACTGACTTCACTTGCGAGTGGTTTAGACTGGGGAGCCTGTGGTGAAGTTCTTACTGTACCGAAAGTGTGACTTCAAATGTCTCCGACTACTCATTTGCCGAGGACACACTTATTCGTTTTTGGTTTACCAGTCTTGACGTTTGGTATCCTTGTGCACTCTGGCATCTGGCCACCCTCTGACACTAACATTGCCAAATTGGTAGTAACAGGGCTGACCACACATTGAAGTGGGACATAGGCCCAAGAAAATGACGATGATGGTGGTGGCTCATTGGCAGACAGGAAGGATCACATAACAGGAAATTGAAGAGTATATTGTTTATTTATAAAAAATTCGGTTTTTGGGGGTTGGATTTCTCTTGTTCGTCATTCTCTGCTGTTTGGAAAGATGTAGGTCTTGTAAGAAGTAATTACATGGGGCAAACATGTCGCATAACCCAATGCTCGGCACTGTACTCTGGGTGTCTTAACCTAATGTTGGCCCTTTTTCAGCACTTAACCTACTGTTCTGTCAAGTGGTTTTCCATGTCACCTGCGTCCCCTTAAAATATTGTACTGCCTTTGATACCAAATTAAGTAATTAGTTACGTCCTCCCACAATTTTCTGATGCACTTTTCTAATTTCATACACTTTTGAAAGCCATTTCTGGCACCCTCTTCTTGGTCATCCACCCCCGCCCCCTTAAACTACTGTATTGCATTCTGCATAAAAAATTACGCAAATTAGTTATACAAATTAACCTAGTGTTCTGCACTTAACCTGCTGTTCTGCTCCACGTCACCCACCCACCCTCCCCCTCTCCTTAACTATTATACCGATAACATCACGCTGATATAAAAAAAATTCTGCAAATTAATTAAATCGATATTCTGCACATGTGAGGGGTAGCTTGTTTTATTTCCCAGCATCCTATTTGTGGGGGAAATCATGGAATATAGTTTAAACAAAAGATCACTAGTAAAAAACACATCCCACCCCCTACATCCTACGCTGACGCCACTGACTCCACACACGTGCTTTGCAGGGCCAGCCCGATGCGAGCCACCACCAGAGAGACGAACGGCGGGACGCGAGCCACCACTCTCACGCCGCTGCTGCCTGCACCCAGCAGTGAAAGTCACGTCTATTTTTTGGTAACACTTAGAATTCTTTGAGTGTTATACTGATGTCTCATGTCTATGTAAATAACAGCCAAGTCCCCCTGTTTACACACTACAGAAATCTTCTGCAGTGCTTACCAGAATAACACAGAATGCATTCTCCCTAGCGATCCTAACGAGACAGCCCGTCCTACACGCGAGACGTGTCTAGTCATGCGCATGTTTACGATGGCTTACGTATAGCTTTCAGAGCTGCTGGTCAAGTGCTGAGCAAGAGACGTTTCCATAGCGGCTCACACTTGCAGGTGCAGCTTAAAGGTTTCAGTGTTATTCTGACGTCACATGTCTTTGTAAATAAGAGCCACGTATACCTCTAGGAAATTCTAAACTGTCGCAGAAATCGTTGACTGTCTGTTTTATTGTTGTAGTAGGACTTTTGTAATGTCTCAGCTTGTTTACATGGAAATTCTTCTCCTAACAGGATCTGTTCACGAAAATATTCCAGGACAACACCGAATGCATTCTTTGTGATGGTCCTAACGAGGCATCCCATGCCACCCTTCCTGGAAACACTAACTTTCTGCTTACAACAAACGTCTCAGAAGCGATAAACGCTCTCACTGCTAAAAGCCTTCATCATGTGTGTGTTCACTTGGGAAAAAAGCGTTCTTGTTGTTTGAAAAGAGAGCACTGTCTAAGCATAGACGGAAAAATCAGAACAATTACGCAAACTGAATTCGAAGCACTGTCCTGCAGAAAAGAAAAATGGCTGGAATTTTCAGTGTCCTACAGCTGCTGGAGAATGTCCCAGTGCCACAATGGTGGATGAGGGACAGCATCCCACCATAGATACCTTGCCACCATTTTACTAGAACCAATCCGTAGAGGCCCCTATGTCCCAGCACATAGGATGTCTTGTGAATCAATGGAGCATTCTGATTGGCTCTGACTGAATTTACCCACCAAATTATTGATGCTGCCAGTGTGGGAGCACTCGCCACCCTTTTTTTTCTGCAGATGAAACTTTCAGCGGTAAAACTATTTTGCACAGATTGCCATTTTGCTCTCACAGTTAAACCTTGTAAAAGTGTTCTACAGATTGTCAAATATGGGAAGACACTTCCTCAGTTACACTGCTCTACCACTGAGGAAGGAAGCTGTAATATTTCAGCGTAAAATCGATCTCCAACCCGGCTGTATATCACCACATTCCATATCGATGTAGTAAACATGCAGTTCATATCCTGCGCCCCTAGACAGAATCGTCCTAGGAAACTGGCTACATATATATTTTAGCACTGTACTTACAATTAAATATTATGATCACAGTCTCAATTGGAAGACATTCGACAATAAGCGAAGTATTGGAAATGCCCCATGCTGATGGCTGTGGCTCCGGAAATAGAGATATCTATGCCATTCTTATGAGTTGACATATTTTTCCAAGTAAAAAAAAAAAGAAGAAGAAGAAAATTTTGATTCCCTTTGTGGCTATCACGGAATTCCACATCAAATCCATACCTTCCTTACGACAGGACATAATCATTTTCATTGCACATGTCAGAACACACACACACACACACACACACACACACACACACACACATACACACACACAAAGACACATACACACACACACACACACACACACACACACACACACACACACACATACTTTATAAGCCTGATGCTCAAGGCGAACTTATCACGTATCCCCTACTACTAAGTATAATACTTCTCCAATAACTGATTGCTGGCGATGTGAAAGACTACTGAGCGAAAATCAGCGATGGGTAGAAATGTCTCATAAGTTTTTCTTGCAAATGGTACCACAGTGTATTAGAAACAGAGACTTAATCGTCTTACAAGCCTCCAGATGTTAAAAACACGATCACAACCACTATGTTACTGTCACAAACGGTCTTGGTTCTATAGATACTCAGAAGTATCGCTAATGATATCTGTGTTAATAACTATTACCTCCGAACGAAGTGCTTTTTCCACACAAATACGGTGATACTGAATATCGACGGTGATCATTAGAGTGTATATTAACAGACCAACAGCGCAGTTACAGGTCGCCAATACCTTTAAGCTTGTAATAAAATCACTGAAGTTAGAAAGTGATTCGGCTAAGGAGCGCAGTATGAAACCGCTATTTGCAATTCCTTCATGCCGCCTCTAGGTATTTCTTCAGTATTTCTAATGCATTCTGCCTCAATGCCATCAGAGATTCTGCAATATATTCACAGGATTACAGGCGATGGTTGATTGAGAAGGGTCACGAACATTAGATAGTGTACTGATTGAGGTCGTAAGATATGTACACTAGCTTTTCAGATCTCTAGTGCTGCACTTTCTCTGTGATTTGGAATCAAGTCTTTACATTCAACCACGTACCTGCATTGGATTCTATAGAGAAGTCTTTTAATGATTACAACCACCAGTGAATCATATTTATGGCACTCTCATATCTGAAAACAAGTCACCTTTCTCGAACCTATCTGCTACAGTAAAAGTTTAGATAGTCCCTTTGCATCTTGCAACTGCCCCTCGTACTCTACGCTGCCACCCTGCAGCTTTGCCCATGTGATTGTTCCAATTTAAGTCAGAACTGTGCAGAAGTCTCAGAGAGAGCTATATCTACCACATTCTTCAGCCTGTGTAGAAACAGGCTAAGCTGAGTTAGTGCGACAGAACCATGTTTTGACCATTCATGGAAACGGGTACATGTCTTAGCTCCGCCAACAGTGTACCTGCCAAAGGAAACCTGCTCCTGCAACATGAGGTAGTATAAAGACAGTACGAACAGCTACAGCAGTGTTTCTTATTAGGAAAATTAGGAAAACTCAGCATCATACAGTTAATGCAGTCCGATGCGGATCCACATTCCTCAGGGTGCATTTATTCCATTTCCATAGCAGGAAATTTAAAGGGAGGAAGAACTACATCTCATGGTAAGATCAGTGTCCAGTGGGAAACTCAGCCATGCAAGTACTAAAGATGTTAAAAAAGTTCAAGATACTCACAAAAGTAAAGTGAAAAATAATGTTAGTATATTTCATCAAAATATTGGGGGATTGAAGAATAAAATTGATGTGCTTCTGCTTTGTTTAGAAAATATAGAAATTGAGAATGTAATAGATGTATTATGCCTGTCTGAGCATCACATTGTCACTGATATGCAAAAGGTTAGCATCAATGGGTACAAATTAGCTGCACATGTAAGTAGAGATAATATGATGCGAGGAGGAGTTGCCATATATGTCAAAAGCTTCCACAGTGTAAAAAATTTAGAAACTAAAAAATTTTGTGTAGAGCAACATATGGAAGCATGTGCCACTGAACTAAAACTAAATGATGGTACTTTCATAATTGTAACAGTGTGTAGGTCCCCTTCAGGAAATTTCCAGCTATTTCTAGAAAACTTGGATGCTTTGTTGTGCTATCTGTCAGACAGGGGGAAGCAAATTATTATTTGTGGGGATTTCAATGTTGATTCCCTGAAAGAGTCTAATAAGAAGAATGACCTTGTAGTATTACTCACTTCTTTCAATTTGAGCTCCGTCATTGATTTTCCTACTCGGATAACAAAGAACAGCAGGACATTGATAGATAACTTTTTTATAGACCAAGATAAGTTTAAGGACATAAATGATTATCCTGTTGAGAATGGTCTTTCAGATCATGGTGCACAGCTAGTTACAGTACATGACATAGCTCCATGCAGTATATGAAATCAGAATTTCAAAGCAGTGTGTTCAATTAACAATATAAATATTGCAAACTTTAGGGAAAGCCTACAGCAGCTAGACTGGGATGAAGTGTATAAGGAACCCGATGCAAACTTGAAATATAACTTATTTCACGATACATTTTTAAGGGTATTTGAAAATTGTTTTCCCAAGAAAATAGTTAAACATAATTCCAAGAAAACATATAAAAAACCTTGGCTAACTAAAGGAATATCTTGCAACCATAAAAGAGAACTGTATCTAACAGCAAGAGGGAGTACTGACCCCGGAATTGTTCAATATTATAAAATCTATTGTGCGGTACTAAGAAAAGTTATTAAAAAGTCCAGAAGCATGTGTATCATGTCTGAGATCAGTAACTCTGATAATAAAATTAAAGCAATTTGGAATATTATTGAAAGGGAAACAGAGCAACCAAGAGCACAGGAAGACTTCAGTGCCATAAAACTGAATGACAAGTATACTAACAAACAATCAGAAATTGAAAATATTTTCAATAATCATTTTTTAAATGTTGTGGAGAAAATAGGATCTAGTTCTTCACTAGAAGAGGCAAGGCTACTAATAGAAGAGGCCATACCTGTGCAGTTTGAAACAATTGTATTTCCACCAACCTCTCCCTCTGAAATCAGTAAAATAATAAACTCACTGAAAAGTAAAAGCTCTTATGGAATTGATGGCATTTCCAGCAAGGTACTTAAAGTAGTTCCTCACAAATAAGTAGGATTCTCAGCCACATATGTAATAGCTCCTTGGAGCAGGGTGTTTTCCCCGATAGACTGAAATATGCCATTGTAAAACCATTGCATAAAAAGGGGGATACGTCGGATGTCAACAACTATCGCCCAATCTCTCTTCTGACAGCTCTGTCAAAAATTTTTGAGAAAGTAATGTATTCAATAGTAGCCTCCCATATTTGTAAAACTAAAGTACTAACAAAATTTCAGTTTGGTTTTCAGAAAGGCTTTTCAACAGAAAATGCTACATACGCTTTCACTGATCAAATATTAAATGCTCTGAATAACCCGACATTATCCATTGGTATTTTTTGTGATCTCTCAAAGGCCTTTGATTGTGTAAATCATGGAATTCTTTTAGATAAGCTAAATCATTATGGTTTGAGGGGGGCAGTGTACAAATGGTTTAATTCATACTTAAATGGAAGAATTCAGAAAGTTGAAATAAGTGGTTCATGTAATGTTAAAACAACAGCTGATTCCTCAAACTGGGGGGCTATCAAGTACGGGGTCCCACAGGGTTCGGTCTTAGGTCCTTTACTGTTCTTGATATACATTAATGATTTACCATTCCACATTGATGAAGATGCAAAGTTAGTTCTTTTTGCTGATGATACAAGTATAGTAATAACATCCAAAAACCAAGAACTAAGTGATGTAATTGTAAATGATGTTTTTCACAAAATTATTAAGTGGTTCTCAGCAAACGGACTCTCTTTAAATTTTGATAAAACACAGTATATACAGTTCCGTACAGTGAATGGCACAACTCCAGTAATAAATATAGACTTTGAAGTCTGTAGCTAAGGTAGAATTTTCAAAATTTTTAGGTGTGTCCATTGATGAGAGGTTAAACTGGAAGCAACACATTGATGGTCTACTGAAACGTCTGAGTTCAGCTACGTATGCTATTAGGGTTATTGCAAATTTTGGTGATAAGAATCTCAGTAAATTAGCTTACTATGCCTACTTTCATTCACTGCTTTCGTATGGCATCATATTTTGGGGTAATTCATCGTTGAGTAGAAAAGTATTCATTGCTCAGAAACGAGTAATCAGAATAATTGCTGGAGCCCACCGACGGTCATCCTGCAGACATATATTTAAGGATCTAGGGATCCTCATAGTAACCTCACAGTATATATATTCACTTATGAAATTTGTTGTTAATAATCCAACCCAGTTCAAAAGTAATAGCAGTGTGCATAGCTGTAACACCAAGAGAAAGGATGATCTTCACTATGCAGGGTTAAATCTGACTTTGGCACAGAAAGGGGTAAATTATGCTGCCACAAAAGTCTTTGGTCACCTACCAAACAGCATCAAAAGCCTGACAGGTAGCCAACCGACATTTAAAAATAAATTAAAAGAATTTCTAGATGACAACTCCTTCTACTCATTGGCTGAATTTTTAGATATAAATTATGGGAGGGAAAAAAAACAACTTAAATATTAGTGTCATGCAATATTTTGTGTAATGTAATATCTTGTACAGACATCTTTTATTAACCTGACACGTTCCACATCATTACGAAGTGTCGTATTCATGATCTATGGAACAAGTATTAATCTAATCTAATCTAATCTAATCTGTCCAACAGAGAAAAATTACGAACTATAAAAGCCCTGCTAACTTCGTCCGATAGAGAACTCGACAAGATTTTTATCGCATCTCTCTCTTCCCATATATCGAAAACGAATAACGTCTGTGTGTCGACATTGAGCAGATGTGGCGATCCTATTAAATATACAGATATTGATCCATTGGAGCAGGCAGCCAGTGATCGAAATCACTTGCATAGACCAGTGTAAAGTATGAACGCCCATACTGTAGGAGGATGTCCGTATCCCACAGACTATACCGCCAGTCACAAGAGGCGCCCTGTGCTGTTGTTTGAAACATTGTTTTTTTCTGCTGTAATACACTCTTTACACTACCATACATTTTGTTTTTACCGCCATTATTTCGAGGTCTGTGTCAGGTTCTAAACTGACATTAACATGTCCTGATCCATTGCCTTAGACAGAAAACTAGATGCCATATGGTGTAAATCATGTTGTTGCTCCTGCTTCCGCAAAACACACACACACATACACACACACACACACACACACACACACACACACACACACACACACACACACACTGGATGACTTTAAGTAAAAGACAGACACAACTTAAGGAAACTGGTAGAGTTTTGCAGTGTTGTGGAGTGTTTCCAAACTGCTGTCCAGAGGTGATTGACGACCTCTGCACCTAAACTCAATTGTCACAGTGACAGAATAGCTGATGATCGTTCCATTTCGATCGACTCCTTATATTACAGTCATGTATGTGATCACTGTTTCGGTGCTAGCCACCCCAAGAAGGTGCTGTCCCTCCACTAAGACTCTTTCTCCATCTCAAACAAGCAATGGCACTCAATCATTATGTGGTAATCAACAGTATACTAGTGGATGGATGGGATAGAAAGGACAGTTTCAATGTACTGTAATAATAAACGTCACAGTTGATAGTGTGAACAATTTTAGCAATTTTATAGCAATTACAGCACCGACCAATGAGTCGACAGCATGCTTCCCAATTTCAGTATCATCTCTAAACCGCCCCTCCTATACTTTGTGAGTACCATTACACATGTCATTCGTTGTTAATTGTGAAACATATACATCATCAAAGTATACCAGACAGCGATCTACATATTTCTAACACCTCAAACATAGTGCATAATTTACGATCTGTCTCTACATGGATGAGAGTCACAGGACATTCTCGCATTCTTAGGATAAAGGTAGGGACTGAAAGCCCCCTTCGCAATGACTTTGACCAACCCACTCTGCAGCACCATTACCGATTTAATCTGCAGCTGACCAGGAGTAGACCGCTACATTATGGGTCTCATGAATGAATGGAGCTTGATGAATCCGGGCCCATCCAAGTGCACAAGATTTCACCAGACACGCGCCTGTCGAGGAAATTAGCACCCCTTATCGATGTATAATGGTAGATTTGAAAAAGTGTTGTGATGTAATAGCAGACAGTGAAGAAGAACAAGGAACGGGTTGTTTTTATGCATGATGGAGCTCCAAATGGATGGAGTTCAAAGCATTTTATGTAAATCAACTACGCTATCAATTCTAAAGTGTTGTTCTAGTGTCTGGGATCAGTACCATGCTACACTGCACTTAAAACAGGCTATAATGTTAGATCGTTTCAGTTTCTGACCTATTAGTCATGTGGACTGCAGTGCTATTAATAATCCAATATAAGAAATATATTTCCAGCGCATCAAATACTTCCTTCTTGCAGGTTTCTCTACGATAAGCTATGGTAACAAATTGTAAAATGAAAAACTTCTTCCTTAAAACATTGTTAAGTAAGTGATCAAATATATATATGTAGCCAGTTTCCTATGACGGTTCTGTCTAGGGGTGCATGGCGCATGGCAGCGGTAAGCTGTGGCGGGAATGATTCACGTATCCCGCTAACGGCAGGAGCCGTTCGAATGGAAAGGCCGGTTGGGGTACAGGAATGTAGCTGACCTAACCGTGTCGCCGTCTAGACGGCTCGATAGCGAATTAATACTCAGTATGTGTTGGACAGCCTTTGAGAAGATTCAGTATGGACGTGTGCTTGCGCTGGACCATTATTCCCTCCCACGTAAATTATATGATTGACTGCTTCTGCACATTTCCCCCTTTTATTTGGTTGAGAGAATATCAATTGTGGTGTGAGCATCTAGCAGATGAAAGATGGGTGGAAGACACGTTTGCTGGTTCTCTAGACATGAGAAACATCTTAGTTGACTTTGAAAATTATAGGGATGATTTGGAATCCGTTATATCACGGACATCGGTATTCACGAGTGGAAATATCAGTTTCCTCTATTTTTTTTTCGAGTCTTCACATAAAGATCTTCGCAGACAGAATAAATTTGTAGTGACTCAGTGGTTTACAGCACGCTGAACCACGCTAAAGTTTTGGGTTTCAAGAGAAATAATTTCCAGTCTGTATCTTCGGAATTATACTATGCAAGCGATACTGCTGTACAAGCGATATTGCTATGTACTTTATATGGTGTAAATGGCGTAATATTCTGGCAAACCATGTGAAAATACATGTGTTCTTGTAATCCCAGAGTCTGGAGACTGGTGTAGAAAGCAAGCAAGCAAACAGGTTGGGACCAGAAACAGTGTTGCCTTTGTGCCAAGGGAACCTACCCAGCCTTTCTACAATAGTCTGCACGGTATATGTACGAGTGTCTGGTGGTCGCTAGTTGCATACAGGATGCAGAAGTGATGATTTTGTATGGTGCAGGATACAAGCTGCGTGTTTACTGCATCGATATGGTATGTGGTGATATGTAGCCGGGTTGGCTCTGAAATCTATGCGTCAGCCATGGTAAACATGTGTGCAGCCAGACGTACCTCACATGTAGAATGGGCTGTACTGTTAGGATCGCCAGGGAGAATGCATCCTGTGTTACTCTAGGAAGCATTGCAGAAGATTTCTATAGCGTGCCCAGAGGGAGACTTGACCGTTATTTACGTAGACATGAGACGTCAGTATCACACTTGAACAATTCTAACTGTTTATCAATAAATACACGCGACTTTCACCTGCTGGGTGCAGGTGGATGCAGCTTGAGAGTGGTGGCTCGCGTCCTGCAGTTCGTCTCTCCGGCGGTGGCTCGCATCAGGCTGGCCCTGCAAAGCATAGGTGTGGTGTCAGTGGCGTCAGCGTCGGACGTCGAGTGGTGGGATGTGTTTTTTACTAGCAGACTTTTGTTTAAGCTATATTCCATGATTTCTCCCACCGATAGAATGCTGGGAAATAAAAAAGCTACCCCACACAAGTGCAGAATATCGATTCAATTATTTCGCAAAATTTTTTTATATCAACATGGTGTTCTCATTACAGTAGTTAAGGGGATGTGTTGGCTGGATGGGTGACGTGGAGCAAAACAGCAGGTTAAGTGCAGAACACTAGGCTAATTTGAATAATCAACTTGCACAATTATTTATGTAAAACGTGATTCAGTAGTTTAAGGGGGCGGGGCTGGGTGACGAAGAAGACTGCACCATAAATGGCGTACAAAAGTGTGTGAAATTCGAAAAGTGTGCCAGAAAATTATGGGAGGACATAATTAATTACTTAATTTGGTATCAAAGGCGGTGCAATAATTATAGGGGATGGGGTGACATGGAAAACCACTTAACAGAACAATAGGTTAAGTGCCGCCAAAGGGCCAAACATTAGGTTAAGACACCCAGAGTACAGTGCCAAACATTAGGTTATGCAACATGTTTGCCCCACGTAATTACTTCTTACAAGACCTACAACTTTCCGAACAACAGAGAGTGATGAGCAAGAGAAATCCAACCCCTACAAACTGATTTTTTTTTATAAATAAACAATATACTCTTCAATTTCGTGTTATGTGATCCTTCCTGTCTGCCACAGAGCCACCACCATCATCGTCATTTTCTTAGGCCTTTGTCCCACTTCAACTTGGGGTCAGACCAGTTACTACAGATTTGGCAATGTTGGTGTCAAAGGGTGGCCAGATGCCATTCCTGTCGCCACCCCATACCCCCCCTCCCCCCCCACCCCAAGGATGGAAGTAGCTGTCTGCATCTAGTGAAGCCATGAAATAGTGCGAACGTTTTCAAATGTTGACGAGCTGTGTTACTGAGGTGAGACATGGGGACCAGCTCAGTATTCACCTATCAGGATGTGGAAAACCGCCTAAAAACCAGATCCAGACTGCCCAGCTCACCGGCCCTCGACGTGAATCCGCCAGCTGGATTCGATCTGGTGCCGGCATACCTACTCAAGTCCAGAAAGCAGCGCATTAGTGCTCTCAGCTAACCTGGCAAGTACTTCCACCACAGAGCCACCAGTTTCCATATATTACATACGTGTCTTGAATTCCATAAATTGTTTAAATAAACAACATTCCACACATTCTCTAAATTGTTTAAACAATATTCCACAAACTGAAATCTAATTCTCTCCAAATGACCTATCAACTCAGTCTTTTTTCCGCCAATTTCCAAGAGGGAATGTGGGAGGGGAGGGGTTTACCAGAAGAGGAGGGGGTTAATTAATTTATCAACTAAATTATGTAGCCAATCAAATTGATGACACTGAGAGGTGCTATTCCAATAACTCAGACCTGAAAGTGTACCTGTAGCAGCAAGGGGGAGCTGATTGGTTGGAGGTTTCCTGAGTGGTTGGGCGGGGTGGGGGGAGGGGACAGGGGAACAGAAGTTAAGGTCCTGTCAATCAAAAGGAAGAATCCTTTAAGAAGAACAATAGGTTAAGGACCAGTCAATCAAAGGAGAACAATAGGTTTGCCCCTGAGTGCATGCCTGCCCCTGATGTAGGCAACCCGCACTAACAAAACGCGCTGGTGCCCCTGGTGCTCTCCTAGTAATGTCGTCATCTTTGATAACTTTTTTACTAATTATGTACGTTGATTGTCCTTGTTTTTGCACTTTCCATGTCACTTACCTACGATTAACACGGAATTCTGAATTAAGTTTTTCGTCTTTTTTCCCAGAGCTTTTGTTCTTGCTTGCAAGTATTGTGCAGAATGATTATTCGAGACGCGATCGTCATTTTAAGAGTTATCCGACTCAGTGACAAAAACGTTTGGATGCCATTGCGCTAGACGATGTTTTGACAGTTGATAATATCATTAAGTTCAACAACATCTTGTGCGACGCAGCCAAGCGAAGTGTCACGATTATAGTTGGCGACAGTCTTCATAATACTGGATGTCCAACGATGGAGTCCCTGATTTCCGAATTAAGTGTCTCGAAAGCTATGATCGATAAACGACTGCAACAAATGATGTAGTTATTGCGAAAACTGTAATTTATACAAAAGCTATACAGAAGATTCGAAATAGTTCGAAAAGATAGTAACAGATGACATTGCAATCATATCACAATCTTTCTGAAATGTCCACCACTCGCAGTACGGAGTGGAAGATGGAGCGATGAAGGAAACGAAGTACCTTTTCTTACAAAAGGAAACTCAAAACTATTGGAAAACTATATTTATTAATCGCCAAAAATGATAAGGTTACCATTTTACAATACGTAACTACTGCCAACAATGTACTTAACTGATAGTGGAAATATTGTATTTTGCTTGAGGTTTACGTCGGTCGGAAAATCTATAACACTATGCCGAGACAAGTCGTTCTTTAGACCTGTTACCAAAAATCTCGATAAGTACTTGACTGATTTATTTAAAATTTACACGGAACTCTAATAAATTTTCAGGCGGATATAGCTACATATTTTCTAAATATGCACTGAAGAACCAAAGAAACTGGTACACCTACCTAATTTCGTGTAGGGCCACCGCGAGCACGCAAAAGTACCACAACACGACGTGGCATGGACTCGATTAATGTCTGAAGTAGTGCTGGAGGGAACTGACTCCATGAATCCTGCAGGGCTGTCCATAAATCCGTAAGAGTACGAGCGGGTGAAGACCTCTTCTGAACAACACGTTGCAAGGCATCCCACATATGTTCAATAATGTTCATGTCTGCAGAGTTTGGTGGCCAGCGGAGGCGTTTAAACTAGGAAAAGTGTTCCTGGAGCAACTCTGTAGCCATTCTGGATGTGTGGGGTGTTGCATTCTCTTGCTGGTATTGCCCAAGTCCGTCGGAATGCACAATGGACCTGAATGGATGCAGGTGATCAGACAAGATGCTTACGTACGTGTCACCTGTCAGAGTCGTATCTATGTATCAGGTGTCCCATATCACTCCAACTGCGCATGCCCCACTCCATTACAGACCTTCCAACAACTTGCACAGTCCCCTGCTGACATCCAGTATTCGTGGATGCATGAGAATGTCTCACTACATGTAAACGTCCATCCGCTCAATACAATTTGAAACGAGACTCGTCCGACCAAGCAAAGATTTCCAGTCATCAACAGTCCAATGACAGTGTTGACAGACCCAGATAAGGCGTAAAGTTTTGTGTCGTGCAGGCACCAAGGGTACACGAATGGGCCTTCTGCTCCGAAAGCCCATATCGATGATGTTTCGTTGACTGGTTCGCATGCTGCCAGTTCTTAATGGCCCAACACTGAAATCTGCAACAATTTGCGGAAGGGTTGCACTTCTGCCACTTTGAACGATTCTCTTCAGTAGGCGTTGGTCCCGTTCTTGCAGGATCTTTTTCTGGCCGCAGTGACGTCAGAGATTTTATGTTTTACCACATTCCTGATAATCACGGTACAGACGTGAAATGGTCGTATAGGAAAATCCCCACTTCATCGCTACCTCAGAGATGCTGTGTCCCATCGCTCATGTGCCGACTGTAACATCACGTTCAAACTTACTTAAATCTTGATAACCTGCCATTGTAGCAGCTATGACCGATCTAACAACTACGCCAGACACTTGTTGTCTTATATAGGCGTTGCCGACTGTAGCGCAGTATTGTGCTTGTTTACGTATCACTGTATTTAAATATGCATGCCTATACCAGTTTCTTTGGCGCTTCAGTATATATGGTATACACGCCCGCCCGGTTAGCCGTGCAGTCTAACACACGGCTTTCCGGGCGGGAAGGAGCGCCTGTCCCCAGCCCGAATCCGCCTGGCGGATTTGTGTTGAGGTCCGGTGAGCCGGCCAGTCTGTGGATGGTTTTTAGGCGGTTCTCCATCTTCCTCGTTGAATGCGGGCTGTTTCCCCTTATTCTGCCTCAACTACACTATGTCGGCGATTGCTGCGCAAACAAGTTCTCCCACGCAAACCTAGAGGCTACCCTCGTCTGGTGTGAGACGTTCCCTGGGGGATCCACCGCGGGCCGAACCGCACAATAACCCTGGGTTCGGTGTGGGACGGCGGAGGGCTGCGGACCACTGCGGCTGCTGCGGGGACGGAGCCTCTCCGTCGTTTCTAGGTCCCCAGTTAACATAACATAACATATATCGTATATAAGTATAAATTTACTATATAAAGAGGCAATGTTATTAGCAAAAATCTCGAAAAGTCTTTGGCCGATTTACTTCGAATTTTTGCACAATACGCCAATGAAACATCAGATCGACATATATATTCTTCTAATTTTTGAATGGTAGTCAAATAAACGTCCGGAAGAGAAAACATTGATTGTAAAAATCTCGAAAAGTGCTTGACCGATTTACTTCAAATTTTGATACGACATTGTAATAGACATTTGAATGGACAAAAAAGTTACTAGCGAAAAGTTAATGACCGACTTACTTAAATTTTTACCCACTACTCTAATAAACATTCAGATGGTAAAAAGCTACATATCTTTTTAATAAATAAACTTTGTAATCCTGACTGTTTGCAGATTGAAACTATGTGAAATACTGGTCACTTAAGCTGTTTTCCTCACAGATCCAGAAGCAAGTGAGATCTCTTATACCCTGTATACCAATGACCCCCACAGATTTACCCATTTATTTTAAGTGCCGTCAGTTCCCAATCAAGGTTTCATTGGCTATAATAATAAACAAGGTTCAAAAGAGGAGGAAGAGGTAACGGACTGAGTGGCTAGGGGGCAGGGAGTAGACAAAGAGAGGGGGAAGGAGAAAATGGACAGAGAGAGGTGGGAGAGGAGGTGGGGAGAGACAGGGGGAGCAGGAGATAGACAGAGAATGAGTGGAGGAGGTTATAGACGGAGCGAGGGGGAGGAGAAGATAACAAAAAGAGGACAGAAGTGGAGATGGACAGAGAAAGAAAGGGGAAAGAAAGAGACCAGCACATATATATAATTCTCATACACATTTATCTATAGCGAAGCAGTGCCGGGATAGACAGTGTTCAAACATATCCGAACGTTTTCTGGAGGGTGTCCCAGGAAGAACTGCCAATATTCAGGAAGCTGATATGAAACGATCATTCGAAAAAAAGTCTAGTAAACGTGGGCTCTAAAATGCTTACCTTAAGAGTTGTGAGCACTTCTTCATCTTCGATACTGTGAAGCAAATGTATTGCAGGTCCTTGCTTTCGATATTTTGAGTGGAGCTAGTATGGACCAAAACAAGAAAAAAATCGTACAGTAAACATGGCTGTGAAATGTACAGCCTGAGAGCTATGAGGACTGTTTTCATAGAAGAGATGTGCTTCACAGTAAGGAAGGTGAATGAAGTGCTCATAACTCTTACGGTTTGCACTTTAGACATTTTCCTTCTTTTGGTCAAAATATGGAAATTGCGGTAAAAGAAATCTGTTTCACAATATCGAAGATCAATAAGTGCTCATAGCTCTCAAAGCATGCGTTCTAGAGCCCATGTTTACTAGACTTTTCTGCTTCTAATGATCGTTCCTGTCCTATCCTTGAACAACGACCATTGCTCGTGAGGGACCTTGTATATTCACGTTTTAACTCATTTTTGACATTGGCTGTTAATACGACAGAAAACATGGTGAATTGTGACACTAATGGAAGCTTTTAGAAGAGAAAACCGTCTGGCATTTTTAGTTACAAGAACGATAACGGCAAACGGCGAAACAGTTTTCAGATTTTACGCCAAATGGTTCAGGGTACTCTTGCAACCATTCAGTATCCATTACATGTTCTAATTTTACTTAAGTTGATACTGAATTAATACATATGTTTGTGTGGCGGAGCAATATGCGAGCTCGCATTGCGAATCTCTGGAAGGGGGAGTGGGGACGTGGTTGGTCGGGCGGGGTGGAGTGAGGGGCACGAGCTGCTATTCCCAGCACATGCCCTTGTGTTCCTGACAAAGGTATTTGCCTACGGTAAAAGATATTTGCTAGAAGCTTCCTTCTTGAACTACGACAACAGCAGATGCTTGTTCAGGGATAAATAAATGCCCTGACCTACTGCTTCGTGTCGACGCCTTGTTTGTGTAAACTTGTCGCATTAATGCGCTTATCTGTGTACATACTTCTTGCAGTGTCATCGCTAAGCAGATTCATGTCGGTAAAAATTTGCGATGTCGCGATAAAACCATGGACGTTGTGCCTGCCTGAGAAGGAGGGACAAGCAATCCTTCAGACGAATGCATTCACACTGTTTCCACGAAAACAATAAATTGGACATCTGTCGTCATGAGGTTTTGTTCCTAGTTCAGAGCTCGCGTTTGTTGTTTAACACCTGGGAAAATGGAATGGAATTGATGATTGCCAGAACATTACCAGAATGAATTTTCAGTCTGCATCAGAGTGTGCGCTGATTCGGAACTTCCTGTCACACTAAAACAGAGTGCCAGACTGAGACTCAAACCTGGGAACTTTTGACTTTTACGGGCAAGTGCTCTTCAGACGTTTTGTTCAGTGACATAAATTGCTACAACAGCTTATTTCAATAAAATTTAAAAGCAAAAACTGATGCGATCGACAGTATCATTCTGGGACGTCACTGCCATCTGGCATGTCGAGGGCTGCTTCTCTCGGATAAAATGATGCATGTCTAGGGCGCTCATCGCACCCAGTCTTGACATCCGCACGTACCATTGTTCCCTTAAGGCGGCAATGCGTAAGCGAAAATATCTTCGCCGTAATCTGTTGAATTTCAATCTGTTGTTGAACAGAGGGATCATGGCCTGCGAGCTCGTGGACAATTGTGAAACATATTTCATGGTATGTCGTTGTCACAGCATATTGTCGTGAACGTAATTCATCTTGTAAAGTAGGCTTGGCACAATCGAGCCCCCAACGGAGTGTTGAAGGATGTGCTCGAAGGCGTCTCACACAGTTGTTCCAAGTCGTCTCTATGATCTGCCTGGTTTCCAGATCATGGAGATGAGCAGCATTCAGCTTCCACGTGCGTCGACCCCCTCACAACTTCTGCCGCTGGAGTGATACAGTGCAGATATAGGCGAAATGCTCGAAGCAGGCTGTAAGAGAGCCAAAAAATGTTCAAATGTGTGTGAAATCTCATGGGACTTAACTGCTAAGGTCATCAGTCCCTAAGCTTACACACCACTTAACCTAAATTATCCTAAGGACGAACACACACACCCATGCCCGAGGGAGGACTCGAACCTCCGCCGGGACCAGCCGCACAGTCCATGACTGCAGCACCGCAGACCGCTCGGCTAATCCCGCGAGGCTGTAAGAGAGCCAGTTGCGTTCCTAGCATATGGTAAAGTTGGGATGTCGATCCTTCTGGGATAACACACAACTGAAGTCGCCACCAAGAATAACGAATAAAAATCTGAAAACGCGATCGAGTCAGTTTTTAATTGATTTTTAGCTTTTTATGAATAACATGGTTGTAAGGGCCCACAAACAAATGGACGACTATTTCTGAAGAGAACAGCGACCGTTCCTGTCGCTTGGCCGTGCCCTTCGACTGAGCTATTCAAGCTTGACACACGACTCGCCCTCCCAGCTTCACTTTCGCCTTCCAAACTTTACACAGGTTCTGCTGCAGCCACAAGTGGCTAGCTCTCCTGAAAGAAAGGATATCTCATAATCTCAGAGACATATTTCCGTCATAGCCTGGGGAATTGTTTTCAGAATGAATTTTGTCTCTGAAGGTGAGTGTGCCCTGATACGTAACTTCCTAGTAGATTAAAACTGTATGCCGAACCGAGAGTCGAACCTGGGACATTCGCTTTTCGTGGGCAAGTGCTCAGCAATTTGAGCTATGCAAGCACGCCTCAAAACACCCCTCACAGCCCTGCTGCAGCCAATACCTCATCTCCTACCTTGTCTCTGCAATATTGTTTCTTCCAAAAGTGCCAATCCCACAAGTTATGCAGGAGAACTTCTGTGAAGTTTTGGAAGCTAGGAGATGAAATACTAGCGGAATCAGGGCAATTAGGCGGGGGGTCGTGAGTTGTGGTTGGATAGTTTGGTTGGTAGAGCACTTAGCAGTGAAAGGCAAAGGTCCCAGATTCGAGTCCCAGTCTGGCACACAGTTTTGATATCCCAGGAAACCACAACCGTATGGCATCAGCTATTCCGTTCACTTCCGTGTACCTAGCCACCATTTTTTGTTGGTTCACAGAAGGTGAGCCATTTTCCATCAAATTATTCCGGATTCTATAACGCGTCATATAAAATGTACTAATGCTATTCCACTATTGCTTGTGGTCTTCATCAGGGTACTGGCAGTAGTAGCTGAAACGTTGGTACCTTTTGTAACATGATACAGTCTACAACGCGGAATAAGTTTATAGAAATTGATTCTAGCTGCAAAAACTAAACTCCGCCCGAACAAGCCTTGAAGGCCCAGCGGTACAGACCGGCCGCCGTGTCATCCTCAGCCCATCAGCATCACTGGATGCGGATATGAAGGGGCATGTGGTCAGCACACCACTCTCCCGGCCATATGTCGTCAGTTCACGAGACCGTCCAGCCGCAAAAGATAACGAATTTACAAGACGAGGCATGTACTGTCATTCCTCTACATACAGTTATTTGTAGTACATATCTTAAAGACTGTTCGTTCGACATAATGTTACTTACAGTTTTCTGAAGATGGGCATGTGGTCCAATATCAGTCTGCTATTATACAATTTTAAAAATAAATCCTGTGTGGTTGATGCAGACTTTTAGTCATAACAGAATTACAGTTAAGACTCAAAGGAATTAAAGACATTAGCTGCCAGTGGACACTGATTTACATCAATGGGGAAAGTTTAAAATTTGTGGTGGACTGGAATTCGAGCCTGGGTCTCCTACTTACTAGGCAGATGCCCTGACCACTATGCCATCTGGACACAGTGGTCACCACACCCGCACAGGCTACCCTAGCACGACTCCCATCAGACCCAAATTCTCATACCTCATACTAATGATGTGGTGCCCCTGCTCATTAGCCTCATTACTCGCGGTATCTCGTCGATTCCTGTAAATGTTAGAGCTTCATATGCACTTGCACTGAAGATATCATTGGCCTTCATCTCCTTAATTATTTATGTCGTGTATTTTCTTTCAGACTTATCTGAAAGAACATACACCATCTTGACCCTGCGATCACTATGAATCAAGACACAAAGGAATGAAAGACGTTAGCTGCCAGTAGCCATTGATGTATATCAACGGGTAAAGTTGAAAGTCTGTGCCACATCGAGATTCGAACCTGGGTTTCCTGCTTGCTAGGCACATGCATTCACAACTACACCATCCAAACACAGTGATCACTAAACCGCATGGACTACTTCCACTATTGACATAAATCAACGCCCCTTAACAACTAATGTCTTTAATTCCTGGAGATGCCCCAGACAGTGGTGGGATACGAATCTAACTGTTGCCTGCCGTATGGACTGACATCCAGGCTGCCATTTCTTTTCATAGCAGGTCCCCTTTGATTGTCATCCGCAACACATTTACAACAAAGCGCTACGTCTACGATATTCTGTGCCCCGTTTTGTTGCCCTTCAAGCCAAGCCATCCTGAGTTCACATTTCAGCAAGATAATGCCTGCCTGCAAACGACCACGAGTTTCTACTGCTTGTCTTAGTGCTTGCCAAACCCTACCTCGGCCAGAGAGGTCGCTGGGTCTCTTCCCACCTGAGGATGACTGGAGCATTAAGTGCAAGACCCTCCAACCAGCTTGGAACTTTGACGATCTAACGCGCAATTTGGCACAATATCCCTCAGGAGGACATCCAATAACTCCACCAAACAATATCAAGCGGAGTAATTGCTTGCATAAGGACCAGAGGTGGACCAACGTATTACCGACTTGCTCAATTTGTGAAACACTTCCTTTCGAATAAATCATCCAGTTTTTCTGAAACTGTAATCAGTTGTATGTCTGTACATGTACGGCAGACCTACCGACTTCCGGCCCATTCGATTAATTCATTGGCGGAGCGTCTTTATATGTGTGTGTGCGTGTGTGTGTGTGTATGTGTGTGTGTGTGTGTATGCGCGCGCGCGCGCGTGTGTATGTGATGTACAAGTGCGTACAATGAGCATCGTGTGTGGAAAGTTGTTCTGGAGTTACAGGAATACTTACCTACGACAGAGAAACCAGCAAGGGTGAGGAAGGAATGCCAGTTATTTCCAGCGTGAGAGTGCCAAGCAATAATCCCGCTAATTCCCGAGATATAAAACGGTTTTGTCAGTGCAAGGTCACTTCCTCTCATTTTCATTTATGATTGGGAATCTATAAGAGAAGAACCCATTCCAGGAAAATGCGACACTAGAAGGCGGGAATGTTCCATGTTGCTGTCTGCGTGAATTCGCAGCTACGAGCCGAGAACAGATTGAGGTTAATACCCCTCGCCTTATCTCGCCGAGATTAAATGGCACTTTCATTCTGCAGTAGCGCAAACAGCTGGATTCGCCGCAGCAGATCCGACGCAACACAGTAACAGCGCTCGTCCATAATGGTGCTACGTTTGATGTGATCGTCCGATTTCTGTTCCAGCCACGAGAATCTGACGTGTCCATATAGACGTGAATCATTACAAAATGTCGACTTACACAAAACTACAATCACCTGTAATCGTCAACACACCGACTGCATTAAAACTCTTACGGATTCGAAATAAACAGTAGAAACACCAACTGTGGGTCGCAAACAAGAATCAAAAAATTGGAATGAAAGTTCTTGAAACTAAAAGTTGGTGGCTTGTCTATAATAGGCTACACTATTACTACACACAGCTACAGCAAATCGTGCGGTGCCCTTGAAGTCTAACATAAGTATGCATGTATACGTGCTGTGCTGTACTCTGAATATGTCTCCAAAAGCCAATTACTGTTACGACCAACATGAAATACTCCATTTTCGATGGAACCACCACACTAGAAAACTTTCCCGACAGCTAAACATATGTCATATGGCCAGCGCTATATAAATAATTTCGAACAGCCGCCTGAAGGTGAACCTGTAGGTTGTAGAAAGCTAACGGCGCAGTTTGTTCAGTGAAAAGAATAATCACCAGTTGCTAATTTACATAAACTGTTGAAAACAATTTTGCACCATCTACGTATCTACGAACATGCAAAGAATTAAAGAATACGCTTTATGTGACTAACAATTAGTATAAAAAATAAATAAAGGCATTCTGCTCGAACTTCCATATCTTCGTTCATAAGTTCTACCAAAACCATCTGCTGGGTAAGGCTTCAGCACTGTCCTACACCAACACATGAGTTGTAACATCCTTGAAATCTCATTGGCATCCTATCCAAAGGCGCCCATACGATAGATAGTAGGGAGGAGGAAGGCTAGACCGGCGGTTGTAGAATATTTTTAATATTTTGAAAGACGAATTGCAAGTAGACACAGAAAAACATACGTACAAAGAAGTTAACTGCGAAGAAATGTAATGATCGTATGGCTTAGATGGCCAGGAGGCACCATCGGAGAACTTCGGCCTCCGAGTTGCAAGTGTTATTTCAGGTGACGCCATGCAACTTTCGTGTCGGTGATGATCATGACAACACAACCTCCAGTCCAAGAGCAGAAAAAATCTCCAACTCGGTCGGGAATCGAACCTGGGCCCGCTGCATGGAAGACAAACACATTACTACCCTTTTTTTATAAATCTCATTTTTTTCGTTATTGGTCGTTGTATGTGTTCGGGGCGGTTGTCCCATGAAGCTTGTTCAAGTCCGTCGTCGATCCACACACTCAGTTTTTTATTACAGAAGACAGTTATCCCTCTAACCGAACACGCTGAACTAAGGTGCCAGCAACTAAGCTAAGCAAGCGAACAACGGCAGATAACCACAGGTAACAGGGGAAATAAATGAGTTGATTGATGAAAGGAAGAAGTACAAAAATGTTCAGCGAAATGCAGAAAAACGGAAATACAAATCACTTAGGAATGAAATAAATCGGAAATGCAGGGAAGCTAAGGTGAAATTGATGCATGAAAAATATGACGAAAACTGAAGAGAGACGACTGTCGGCAAGACTGGTTTAGCATACAGAAAAATTAAAACAACCGTCGGTGAAATTAAAAGCAAGTTTGGTAACGTAAGCGTGCAATGGGAATTCCACTGTTAAATGCAGAGGAGAGAGCAGATAGGTGAAAAGATTGCATTGAAGGCCGTTATGAGGGGGCAAGACGGGTGTGTGATGAAATGACAAAAGAAGAAACAGGAGTCGACATAGAAGACATAGGGGATCCAGTTTAGAGTCAAAATTTAAAGAGCTTTGGAAGACTTACGATCAAGGAAGGCAGAAGGGATCGATAACATTCCGTCACAATTTCTTAAATCATTGGGAGAAGTGGCAACAAAAAGACTATTGACGTTGGGGTGTAGAATGTATGAGTCTGACGACATACCATCTGACTTTCCAAAAAATATAATCTGCACAATTCCGAAGACTGCAAGAGCTGAAAAATGCGAGAATTATAGCACAATCTGCTTCGCAGCTCATGCATCCAAGATGCTGTCAAGATCTATCTACAGAAGAATGGAAAAGAAAATTTATAATGTGCTAGATGGCGATCAGTTTGTTCTTCGTCACGGTAAAGGTACGCGACTGAGGTTGCGGTTGATAATGGAAGCAAGAAAAAAGAAAAGTCAAGACACGTTCACAGGATTTGTCGACTTGGAAAAAGCCTTCGACAATATGAAATGGTGCAACATGTTCGAAACTCTGAGAAAAGAAAGGGGTAGGCTATACAGAGAGACGGGTAATATACAATATGTACAAGGAGCAAGGGGGAATAACAAGAGTGGAAACTCTGAGAAAAGAAAGGGGTAGGCTATAGAGAGAGACGGGTAATATACAATATGTATAAGAGCCAAGGGGGAATAACAAGAGTGGACGGCCAAGAACGAAGTGCTCGGATTAAAAAGGGTAGAAGACAGGGATATAGAGCAGGCCGCTGCGGCCGAGCGGTTTTAGGCCCTTCAGTCCGGAACCGCGCTGCTGCTACGGTCGCATGTTCGAATCCTGCCTCAGGCATGGATGTGTGTGATGTCCTTAGGTTACTTCGGTTTAAGTAGTTCTGCGTCTAGGGGACTGATGACCTCAGATGTTAAGTCCCATAGTGCTTAGAGCCATTTGAACCACTCTGGACAGGGATGTAGTCTTGCGCCCCTACTGTTCAATCTGTACATTGAAGAAGCAATGATGGAAATAAAAGAAAGGATCAGGATTGGAATTAACAATGTGAAACGAAATCAATGATAAGATTCGCTGAAGACATTGGAATCCTGAATGAAAGTGAAGAAGAAATACATGATATGATTAACGAAAAGAACAATCTGATAAGCGCAGAATATGGATTGAGAGTAAATCGAAGAAAGACAGAAGTAATGCGAAATAGCAGAAATGAGAACAGCGAGAAATATAACATCAGGATTGATGGTATCGAAGTAGACGAAGGAGGAATTCTTCTATCTAGGCACCAAAATAACCAATGACGGACGAAGCAAGGAGGACACCAAAAGCAGACTAGCACTGGCGAAAAGGGCATTCCTGGCCAAGAGAAGTCTGTTACTATCAAACATATGCCTTAGTTTGAGGAAGAAATTTCTGCAAATATACGTTTGGAGGACAGCATTGTATGGTAGTGAAACATGGACCTTAGGAAAACTGGAACAGAAGAGAATCGAAGTGCTACAGATGGATGTTGAAAATTAGGTGGACTGATAAGGTAAGGTTCAAAAATGGCTCTGAGCACTATGGGACTTAACTTCTGACGTCATCAGTCCCCTAGAACTTAGAACTACTTAAACTTAACTAAGCTAAGGACATCACACACATCCATGTCCGAGGCAGGATTCGAACCTGCGACCGTAGCGGTCTCGCGGTTCCAGACTGTAGCGCCTAGAACCGCTCGGCCACCCAGGCCGGCTGATAAGGAATGAGGAGGTTCTCCACAGAATAGGTCAGGAAAGGAATATATGGAAATCACTAACAATAAGAAGGGGCAGAATAATACGACACTTGTTAAGACCACAGGTAACAACTTCGATGGTACTAGAGGGAGGTTAAGGATAAAAATTGTAGAGGAAGACAATGATTGGAATACAACCAGCAAATAATTGAGGATGCAGGCTGCAAATGCTATTCTGAGATGAAGAGTGTAGTGGCACTACCGTTTGGGATAGTAAAATTCAGTTTTGATGCAATATTTCTGAATGTGTAAGTTACAGCCAGGTACGGGCCTGTTTCCAGTGAATTATGCTCACCAGCAGTTGCGAAGTAGAATAGAGGCCACAGGGGCATATAACTGCCAGAAAAAGGACACACAGCCATTTGCATGGCATTAGTCACAGGCAGAAGGGGCTCACTGACCAACCCAAGTGTTATGAATACGTGACTCGGAGCGGCGCGTAAACAAAACAAAGGCGACAGCCGCATATAATTAGGTGCCGATTTTCTAATGCCGGGGTTTCCAAGTGTGGCAGCTCTCCTGGATGGCAGGGCGTGCCACACCACCAGCTACACATAGCAGCAGATAGGGTGCCAGCATTCCAGTCCACGGCGGGTCGCTGGTTCTATCCTCTGAGGCAGACATGGGGTCCATAGCCAGCCAGCGGTGGGCCACGCCACGGCTCGCTACCATGGGCAGACTTGTTGGCTCCCAACACACGCTGGAGGCATCCCGAGGCGAGGGCAGCAGGTTCGGACGTCGGATCACAGGCGCTTGTTGTCGCCAGCGATCTGAACCACGACAGTGAAGAAGCGTGCAGCGAACCACCTGCGACCCCCGGCGAGCGGCGCTGAGGCAGCAGAGGCGAAGACCACTGAGTCGACTGTTGGCGCTTCCTGATGTCGCAGCCGTACAAGTCCAACACACAGTAGTGCGGGAACAGGTCACTGAGGCAGCCATTCTGTGCCAAGCCGTTTCGCAGCCAGCAAAGTGGTGTCCTCAGCATTGCAGGGCACAGTGACGCAGACTGAAGGAAACGCAACACTGTAGCCGGAAACAATGAATCACTTGGAAAGCTCGGGCGAGTCTTAATACGGTGCCTTCTACCTCTTCCCGCTACATTTGGTGTTGCTGTTACATTCAGTGTCAGAAGTTGCCACTATATTTCGTGTCAGAATAGCGGACGTCGTCTGTACAGTACCACATTCGAGCCCACTGCCTGCATTACAGTCACAAGATGTGGTGAGTTTTGACCAGTTTTCTTTTGAATGTTGGACGTTTTCTTTCTTATTCGTGTTTTTGAGTAGGGCTCATGGCAGGCCATTGTTGATGTTTTGCGTGGGCATAGTATTTTTTGCTGTCAGAGTCAGTGTTAGTGTATTTTGGGCAGTAAGATTTATTTTTTTCGTGGCATTTAATTACTGTTGTATTGGTTTGAGTATGATGTTACTGAGTATCATGATACTGAAGTGTAGGGAGTCGGGTTATTTTTGTATTTAATTGTTTTGTTTCGGGATTAACGAGGAACAAAAGCAACAAAATGGCAGAGTCAGGAATGCGAGGTGTGTCAGAACCAGAAGGGGTACGGATTTTATTGGAAAAGGTGGCACAGTTTACAGCAGACAGTACGCGTTTGAGGAATGAACTACCATCTAGAAGTGAGCGGGAAACCGCATCTGATCAGGCGTTGTTGCCTGGGGTGTAGGAGATTGATACAGCTGCCACGAGTTTGATTATTCCGTTTTCTAGCAAGGCATCTGAGGATGTGCGTTCGTTTATGGAGGACTTGGAAACTTTAGCTGTGATGAACTGTTGGACTGATGAGCAGTTGTTACATGTAGCCAAGATTAGTGAAGTGAAGACATGTGTAAGGTTTTCTGAGGCCTTAAGGAAGTCAGGTCAGTTTAAGCAGTTGAAGGAGGGGCTTTTGCAAACGGCTCGCTACTGTAGGGAGAGGTTGAGTACAACGACGAAAGACAGGGGGCGACGGTAGAGAAATCTGCAGACAGAATAAGAGAAATTAACGAGTACACTTACTAGTTGGGTCAGAGGGATGAAGCGAATGGTGTTCTGTTGCAGAAGACCGAGCAAAGGGCACTTTATGCATTTCTGAGGGGGTTACCAGCGCATATGTCATGGAAAGTGCGTTAAGGGACTCCGCAAGATTTGTATTTGGCCATTCAGCTGGCAATACAATGTAAGGAAATAGACGTGGCAATGGGGGTATGTGATAGACAAACAGTGTTTACAGCGTGTATAAAATGTTATAAGTGTGGGCGTATGAGACATGTGCCGAGGCAATATACCCAGTCACCGAGGAATAGACGAAGGGGTGGAAATCAGCAGCGTGGAGAATGGAGAAGTGGAGTTAGTAGAGGTGGACAATCGTTAAACGGCAGAGGGGGCCTAAGACCAACCTAAGGGAGCTCCCGTTTAATTTCAATGCTACAAATACGTATGCCGAGGTGGAATGTTCAGTGGTAGAATCCATAGGAATTAAAATGTTTAAGATTCTGTTGGACACAGGGGCACAAGTGTCGTAGCTACTAAGAGTTTAATGGGATGAAGGAAGTAAGACCCACGACGTTATAGGCTGCGTGGAGTGCAGGATAAGGAGGTCACACTTTTGGGGTCAAAGACAGTTGATTTTCGCATAGGTGAAGTCCTATTTGATGCATGCATGGAGGTAGTACCATGGGTAAGCGAGGGCTATGACACGATCGTAGGAGTAGATTTCTTTCAACAACATCATGCCAAAATTGACCTTGGACAACAAACTGTGGAACTTGGTGGAATGTTATTTCAGCTAGGGGAAACTGTTGTAGATTCAGAGCTGTCGCGAGGGGCGTTCAACGTAATGAACAAACCAATTGAACCACGTACATTAGCATTAAGGCTTAACGTGTCTGGTGGCACTGGGAAGTCATTTTGGGTAAATGTGGAGTCGAATCTACCTGTGGGTACGGTATGTGTTGTTGAACCATTGGAGGGTAATGAAGTTTTGTGTCCGTTGGGTTGTTTTGTGAAACTTAGTGTTGTACGCGCACAGGAAGTGAACGACGGACGAGCAGTTCCCATGAACGTGGATAATTTTATCGAATTTGAGAAAAGGAATTTTAGTAACAAATTTGGATGTGCAAGATGACGAAGGCTGGTGTTCGAGAGGTAGGCGAAGCGATCAACCACCAACTGCCGATAGCACTGCATTCCATGACAAAATTAAGCACTTGAAAGGAGGAGAAAGAGAGCATATGGAAGAATTATTGTGTGAATTTAAGGATTTGTTGTTTTTTTCCCGCAAGGGCCGTTGCCAGCAACTCCATTAGTGGCTGGCTCTGAGCACTATGGGACTTAACATCTGTGGTCATCAGTTCCCCAGAACTTAGAACTACTTAAACCTAACTAACCTAAGGACACCACACAAATCCATGCCCAAGGCAGGATTCGAACCTGCGACCGTAGCGGTCACGCGGTTCCAGACTGAAGCGCCTAGAACCGCACGGCCACAACGGCCGGCAACTCCATTAGTTCAACATAGGATACCAAGAGGGAATGAAGCACCTGTTTACCGCAAACCATACAGAATACCGAAGTATTTGCAGCCGATTGTGGAGGATTTCATTGACCAGCAGCTTGCGGACGGTATTATAGAGCATAGTAATAGTTGCTGGTGAGCGGGCATTGTCGTTGTGCCTAAAAAGTCTATGGATGGATATAGAAATACAGGTTCTGTCGTGACTACTGATACCTCAATAACAAGACAGTAACGAACGCATACCCCATTCCAAACATTCGGAGACTTTGGATCACTTAGGACAGTGCCAGTACTTTTCTACGATGCATTTGACAAGTGGTTATCATCAGTTAGAGGTGGCTCCAGAGAATCGCCCAAAAACTGCTTTCTCTACTCCTGGAAGCCATTACCAGTGCATCAGAATGCCATTCGGCTTGAAAAACGCTCCGGCAACGTTTCAGAGGTTTCTAGACAGTGTCTTGAGGGGTTTGAAACCATTGCAGTGTCTTGTTTATTTGGATGACATTATAGTGTTTTCAAGTAGTAAGGAGCAAGATAGACAGCGGTTAAGGGAAGTCTTTATGCGGTTAATAGCAGCTCGTTTGACGTTGGACCCGGAGAAGTGTCATTTCGCGTTAGAAGAAGTAAAATATTTGTGTCATATTATCAGTAAGGACAGAGTGCGAACAGATCCGAAGTTGGTACAGGCTGTAAGGGATTTTCAGAAACCGAAAATAGTTAAGGAAGTGCAGCCATTCATCAGAATTTGCAATTTCTATCGAAAGTTCGTGAAGGGTTTTACAGATTTAGCACAGCCATTGACGCGATTGTTACAGAAGGGTGTAAAATTTAAGTGGACAGAAGAGTATCAGAAAGCATTTGACAAACTGAAAGAAGTGTTAACATCAAGTCCGGTTCTTGTGTTTCCAGATTTTGAAAAGGAGTTTATACTAGCATGAGCTGCAACGAATCAAGCATTAGGGTGTGTTCTTAGTCAGGATATTGACGGGAAAGAACATCCTGTAACCTATGCGTCTAGGCAGTTGAATGCAGCAGAGAGGAATTACTCAGCAACGGAGAGGGAGATGCTTAGCATAATCTATGGAGTCACATATTTTAAATGTTATTTATATGGGAGAAGATTTTGGGTAGTGACTGATCATGCTGCACTGAACTGGTTGCTGGGGTTGAAGGATCCGTCCACTAGACTCGCTAGATGAACAGTGAGGCTTAGTGAATTCGACTACAAGGTGGTGCACAAGCCTGGGAAGAAGCACAGTAATGCGGATGCACTGAGTAGGAAGGTTGCAGAAGTAGAAGTGATAGGTTATGACCTAGCGGTATGGCAAGAATTACAAGATGCGGACAACGATTGTCAATCGTATCGGACACAGCCATGGTTTTAATATGTACTACATTCTTCTGAGCAGGGAAACGAAGTTAGGGCCAAGGGTAGTAGTGCCAGCGAAACTGAGAGATGAGGTTTTAAAGGAAGCACATGATCTCCTGTTATCTGTTCATGGAGGGTGTAGAGCGACGAATACTTGAGTGGCGGAGAGGTATTGGTGGAGAGATATAAAAGTAGACGTGGATCAGTATGTCAAGAATTGTATACCATTTGCGCAGAGAGCAGATTTGAGTCGGAAACAGATACAGCTACAACGATTGCCAGACGTGACATTTCCATTCTCTATGTAGGGGACTGATGTCTTAGGACCTTTCAGGCGAACACCATTTGGGAACAGATTCGTTATAACAATAACAGATCATTTTTCGAGGTATTTGGATAATGGTGGCTATGCCAAATCAACCGGCAGCAATGGTCGCACAAGCTTTAGTAAACAACTGGATTTTGAAGTTTGATGTACCAGAGACAATAATTACTGACCAAGGGATCACCTTCATAACGGATTTAATGAAGGAATTGTGTAAATTGCTGAATTTAAAGAAGTTGAGGACGAACGTGTTGCATCCACAGGCCAACGGAAGGACAGAACGGGTACACCGAACAATTGGGAAGTTGCTGAGTTTTTATGTGGATTCTCATCACCGTCAGTGGGACGAGTATTTGAAGCATATTGTATGCATATATAATGCAAAAATCCATACAAATACCGGTTTGTCTCCATATGAGGTAGTGTACAAGCGAAAAATGCCATCACCCTTTGATTTAGTGAGGCTACAGAAAGGAAGTACCGGTGAATCTGTACGTCAATTCGCGAGAACAATTCGGGATGTTTGGAAACGTGTACAAAAGGCGAATACAAAGGCTTTGGAAAGGCAGGAAGACGCAGTGAAGCGGAAAAGAAGTTTACAGCAGTATAGAGTGGGGCAATGGGTAATGCTGTCCAGCTCCTATATGCAAAAAGGGAAAACGAAGAAGTTTCTCACAAGGTATCAAGGGCCATCCCCCGTTAATGTTAAGCTTTAGCTGTCAGCTAGAACAACGATAGTACACATTGGGTGGTTACAGCCATTTAAGGGTTGCCTGGTTGTGATTCCAAGTGTGTCATAGGAAGGAAAGAGGAAGAAAGAGAGAGTGAAGAGAGGTGCTAAACACAGAGAAAACCAGAAAGACAGAGTACAGTATGAAGTATCATACGCTTTGCGAGCCAGAAAGTAGTAGAGTATTTGTAGTTTTTTGTTTTTCTTGTTATGTATAACTGGGTTTGCGTAGATTCATTAGACATTGTATTTTTATATGTTAAGCCTGCTAAGGATAGCAGTCTCTCTCTCTCTCTCTCTCTCTCTCTCTCTCTCTCTTTTTGTTTTTTAAGGGAGGAAGGGTTATGGTGATCACTGTCCTCAGGTCACTGAAAAGGCAAGCGCTGTTGAGCAAGTTTGTGAAGTGAAAACTAAGGAGATGACAAGGGAGGACTTACGAAGCTGCCATAGTGGGAAGGTAAAGGTATGTCGCTATGTCCAGCCAGGATGGTAAGCACCAATCCAGACATGTGCACGCTGCAGTTATTTTTAGCTAGGGGGAAAGAAATAGACTGTCCAAGGGACATCGCAGAGCGAAAATTGAGCTTGCAACGGGCAGGACGCATTGGAACTCCTCCACCTACGAGAATTTGGTAGTAGCAACAAGTTGTTTTGAGCGGGGAGTATTTCCAGAAGCGAAACGTATAGAGCTCAAGTGGAGCTGAATTTTAATCAATGGAACGGTGTGTAACACAATAGGACCAACCTTCCACATGCCAGCGTCAATTTCAGGAGTCACACAATTAAATGTTACGCAGCCACAGCTGTACTGCCAGAAGCCACTCCAGGGTTTTTGCCGTGGCAGAATCTGATCTTGGTAAATCAAACTCTGGAGCCAGGTCTGTTGAGATCCGTAAACCAGTTCATTTTGGAGCAAGAGGGGCGCATATCAGCCGAACAGCTTGTTCAACATGTCGCGCAGTATAGGGAAAGGCAACGCCAAATAACGATCATTTTGAGCACCTATATGCCAAGTGTCATCGCAGCCTTAGCTTTGTTGTGTGTTGTTTTCTTTCTGATCAGGCGGAGAGCTAATTCCAAAATGGAACCACTTTAATCCAAGTCCCAGAGGAATGGATACCGAAGGCGAGAGACAAGTAGGAAAAGGGTTGATCGAGCAGTGGTCGTCCAGTAAGGAACTTTTACGTTTTGTTTCATGTCATGTGTTTTAAGGGACACTATACCACATTTAAGTTTTCTAAAAGTAAGGAAATATGTCATAGGTGCTGACCCAAACATGTTAAGAGTTGGGTAAAGGTCGACCCAGGGACCCGGTCTTTCAGAAGGGGGCAATAATGTAGCGGCACTACCATTTGGGATAGGAAAAGTCAGTTTTTGTTCAATATTTCTGAGAGCGCAAGTGACAGCACGGTGTGTGCCTGTTTACAGTGAGTTACGCTCACCAGCAGTTGCAAAGTAGAATAGAGGCCACAGGGGCATACAACCGCTGGAAAAAGTACACGCAGCGGCTTGCATGAGTACACGACTTGGAGTGGTGCGTAAGCAAAACAGAGGCGCACAGCTGCTAATAAATATGCGCCGATGTTCTAACACGGGGGTTTCAAATGTGGCAGCTCTCCCGGACGGCGGGACGTGTCACACCACTGGCTACACACAGCATCAGATGGGTTACCAGTGTTCCAGTCCACAGTGGGTCGCTGGTTCCACCCTCTGAGGCCGACATGGGGTCCGTAGCCAGCCATGCAGTGGCCACGTCACAGCTTGCTACTGCGGGCAGACTTGTTCACTCCCAACAGACGCCAGAGGTATCCCAAGGCGAGGGTTGCAGATTCGGATGTCGGATTGC
The DNA here is from genome assembly GCF_023864345.2 of Schistocerca serialis cubense. Classification (NCBI taxonomy): domain Eukaryota; kingdom Metazoa; phylum Arthropoda; class Insecta; order Orthoptera; family Acrididae; genus Schistocerca; species Schistocerca serialis. The sequence continues at coordinate 554,432,731 of NC_064641.1, forward strand.
AGGCATTTGTTGTCACCCGCGTCATGATCTATGACAATGAAGAAGCATGCAGTGGGTCGCCTGAGGCTCCTGGCGAGCAGTGCTGAGGCAACAGGGGCGAAGACTGCTGAGTCGACTGTTGGCGCATCCTGATGTCGCGGCTGTACAAGGCAGATACACAGCACTGCAGGCACAGGTCACTGTGGCAGCCAGTCCATGCCAAGCCGTTTTGCAGTCACCAAAGTGGTATCCTCAGCATTGTGGGACCTGATGATGCAGACTGAGGGGAATGTGGCACTGTAGTTGGAAACAATAAAAAACTTGGATAGGTTAGATCAGGCTGTTCCAGCTCGTCAGCTCCCTCGTGAGCCACAGAGCGCTCCCTGCTCCAGTGAGCCGCGTCGCTCGCTGTGACCATTCAACTGTCCAGGCACGCCGGCACGTGGCACGGATGGCTGAGGCAAGCGTTTTGATGTGCCAGCTGCGTCTTACAAGATCGACAACACCATACTCTTAGCTGCTAAGACGTGGTGACATGCTACGCCAGGAAATACGATGTTCAGGAAATAAATAAGAAACAACTGTTTTACAAGAAATTGCATACTAAATTTATAGGGCCTCTGTAGGTTGACATTTTCTTTTCATTACAAGATCGGAAATATCAGGCGTCAAAGTGTTCACTGTGTTAATACTGAGGATGGCCTTCATTGTTGCATCCTGAAGAAACGATCTTTCCTTACTTTTACTCTTTTCATTGCTGAGAAAAACTGCTCACAACAATACGTAGATCCAAACAAGCACATGATCTGAGCGGCATTGTTGTGATGCTTGGAAAATATTTTTTGCTGTAATGACCGATACCATCGTGACAAATCCAACATGTTGCAGTACCTCTCCTTCAACAAAGTTGAATTTTGCAAATCAATAATCTCCAATTGAAGTGACGATGACAAGTTATCGGGAGAAACCGAAAAAGGAATGCTGAACACCTTAAGTTCCATTTCCAAACTAGTGAGGTCTCGGAATCGTGTTTCAAACGACGTGATGAGCTGCTTTAACTTTGCTTGGTAATCGCCGAAAGTAGTACCTTCAAGTAGTTTTAAAGAAGTAAGACGATTGAAGAACGTTAAATGTCCATTACTAATCTGCCTCTCAAATAAACGTAACTTTTCCATGAACGTTTTGATCTGGTCGTGCATGCCAACGATTAGGTGCCCTTTGCCCTGCAATGACAGATTTAAATTATTCAGATGCATAGCTATGTCAGCTAGGAATGCCAGGTCTGATATCCATTTTATATCTTTCAGGCAACACATTTTTTCCCCTTTCATTTCGGGAAAAAGGGATATTTCCTCACGAATGGCAAAGAAAACATCAAGAACTTTTCCCCAACTCAGCCAACGAACTGTACTGTAGTGAGGTATGTCCCCATACTCTGCTTCCATATCTTTCAGGAATCCTTTGAATTGGCGATGATTCATACCGTGACGCCGCACAAAATTCACACACTTCACGACATCTTTCATTACGCCACCTAGCTCTACTGTTTCAGCACACAGTGCGTCTTGGTGAATAAAACAATGAAGAGTCAAAATGTCTTTCCCGAATTCGTTCCTGAGTTTATTTTTCAAACGAGGAGCAAAACTTTGGTGACGCCCGATCATTTGTGGTGCACCGTCTGTCGCTACAGAATGGAGTTTATCCCACGGCAAATTCATATTGTCCACTGATTCACAAACAACGTCAAAAATGTCACGTATTGTTGCGGTGTAATCGAGTGGTACCACATCCAAGAGTTCTTCAGTTACTTGCAGCTCCATGTCGACACCACACACAAAGACCGCAAGCTGAGCACAGTCCAATATGTCGGTGCTTTCATCAAGCGCTATCGAAAATGCAACAAAGCTCTCCGCCTTTTTCCTGAGCTGTGTCTCTAAATCCGCTGCCATGTCCAGTATTCGACGAGATATTGTTTGCTTCGACAGGCAAAGCCCTTCAATTGCCTGCACCTCCCTTGGAAATAAACATTCTGCAACTGCTCCCATGCACGATTTTACGAGTGGTCCCACCGAAAACGGCTTGCCACTCGTCGGAATGATGTGAACGACCCTGTAGCTTGTTCGAATTGCAGATGCAGTAGTGTTTTCTCCGCTCTCATTCACTTGAAAATTATAAACGCATTACAGAACACGAACTATGTTCCATGTTTTGATACCCTCCGTATTACAAAACCGTTTTTGAACTTACATCCCCTGTATGTAGTTCTCAAGCCTGGCTATCAGTTCTCTGCGTGCAACGCCTTCTACCTGATCGTAGTGCGCTGCGTGAAGACGCGTATAATGTCTTTGTATATTGTACCTCTCCGCACAATTAAATACTTTATGACATACAAGACACTGCGGGCGACCATCCCTCTCAATGAATGGAAAGGTATCCTCCAATAGATGTACAGGGCTCCCGCGGCTAGTCATAGCTGTCATTGAACACGGATTATTGCGTCAGTTGCGGCTGCATGCGGCCAGGGGGCAGTGAGTTCGCTTTCCCCCTCCTCGCGGCCTCCGAGCTGCCGCAGTGAGCGCTCCGGAGCGCTCCGGCTCCCTTGAGCTATGTTGGAACAGTCTGGCTTAGATGATTCTTAATATGGTGCCTTCTACCTCTTCTCACTACATTTGGTGTTGCTGTTAGATTAGGTGTCAGAAATTGCCATTATAAGAGGTTGTCACAGGAGAGGAATTCGCGATAGGCTGCACCAAACCAGTCAGGAGTCTGGTGACTTAAAAACAAAAAATAACCATAAAAAAGTTCCATTTCCTACCCTGTTTAAAATCTGTGTAATAGCGACTCTTAAATCATTTTCTTGAAAGGAAAACGCCTGATTACACTTCAGGAGTACCCCTGACCACCCCCCAACCCCAACCGCGGTTCCCTCCATACTCCTGGGTATGGGAGCCCTTGATTCTGCCCACCAGATGGTCGAGAAGATGCTGCTCACACGTGTGCCGCTCTTTGATAATGTCCCTTCTGAAGTCATCAATTGTATGAACAGCGATTCTGGGATGGTATTTTACAAATTTAAGCTGGTTCCAGTGATTCTCAAACGGTTCATATCAGCACTGGAGGCTATTCGATTCCATTGATTCCTGCTTTCTGGTAGAAGGTGTTCACCAGGTGAACATTGTGTGCTCGTGGGTTACCACCTTGCAATATGAACTCATTGATGAAATGGATAACATGTCGGAGGATAGTGTCCCGATACTGGACAACACTCAAATTACCCTCAGTAGCGATGAGAATCGTCGAATCAAATTACCCTCAGTAGCGATGAGAGTCATCCGACATGATTCCGTCCAAAACATAAATCTTGAATCTGCATACCTGGGTCGTTCATTGGTACCTGGCTGCCTCTACATGTCATCGACAGGCGTCAGACAAATCGTGCATTCATTAAAGAAAAGAACCCGACGACAATAATACAGTTTCCATTCCAGATGTTCCCCCCGCCCACCTTCTTCATACATCCCTCAGGGGATTTGTAGTGATGTATGTAATAGGTGCCCAGAGACCAAACTGACCGTATGGGCTGAGTACTATGTACTATGCAGGTGGAAACAGCTTTCCCAGTCGCCTCCGCAGAGGCAGTATATTGTAATCTGCTTAGAGTACCCTTGAGCTGTAATTTGTAAATTGTGGTCACCTGACATGTTGACAGTGGGGGATCCTTACGAGCCAGAGCTTCAATAATCTGTATTTCACGATAGTGGTTGTATGTCCAAATAAGGTCTCTGTGGTGTATGCCCATTTCACAAGCAACTTCCCATATCATAAAGTGACAATGTATGCACAATCTAAGCTTAAAGTAATCCTTAGAACCATGTTCACAAAATGAACAATGTTTAAAAGACTCATTGTCTCCCTGGTGACTGGGGATTCAGAGCATTCTACTGAACAGCACTGGAGTTACACGTTTATTTTTACCTCCATTACGTAACATGGATGAGCCCAAACGTCATGACGACTGGCAACCATGAGATTGAAGGTCGCCTATTGGATTTGAGGGCACGTGACACGGTGAGGAGAGTGTGTAAGCGAAGCAGAGACGAAAGCATAATCACTCTAGTAACGATATTGACCGCAAACAGAGAAATCCACTGACATAAGCGACTTTAACAAACTGGAGATTGTTATTTCCAAGTGCTTGGGAATGAGCACCTTGGGAGTTGTAAAGCTGATCTGCTGTTCATGTGCTATTTTCGTGAGAATGTATAAAAATGGTTAAATGGCAGTGAGACCATATATAGGCGACAAGGTGTTGAAAGTCCATGCATCACAGAATGCGGGGATTGGAGGCTTGCCTGCTCTGTAAAGCGGGACAGGTGAGGATCTGTGGCAGACCTGAAGATAGAGTACAATACTGATGCTGACAGAAGTATTTTGGAGCACACCGTTCAGCGCACATTGTTGAACATGAAGCCCAACTGTAGACGATTCCTATACGCTCCCATCGTCAGTTACCATTACAGTGGACACAGGATAATTGCCATTGGTTCGTGGATCAATTGAATCGTCTTACTGGGTCGGAAGAAATACGTTTGTTATTACACAGAGTCAATGGTCGCGACCAGATACACCACCATCCATTTTCCCAACTGCTTGAAGCATGTGCCACACAATGGACACAGGCCAGTGTGGTCAGTATTAATAGGGGCACTCACTGCACACTGGCTCACCCTCCATTGTTGCCAGAACTCATTATATAAACAAATACACGTGTTACATTCAAGATCATCTTCCCTCATCTCAGTCTCCATCTCACCCCACCATTCTGGGCCATTTGGGGGACTTCAAAGTGGTTGAAAATTCAAATGGGCATCATTCTATTTGTCGTGAAGTCTGCACAGCCCGCTTATTTTCCAGATCTCCTTATGTACGTAAAAAGCTCATTTGTTCTATTGTCTTACTGTAAGCAAAGATGTCGCATAAACAAAGTGGCTATCAGTTACTTTGATGTTTTATCTTGGCTTCAGCTCAAAAGATCCATAGTTCTTATTGTTTTAACAATTATGTCTCTTGGCCTTCGCACCAAACCACGCACTTGCACTCTTCCTAATGTAAACAATGACATCACCTATGTAAACAAATGACTCACTTTACTGAAACCATCATAAACAAGAACAGCATTTGTGTAAACAAAATGACCACTTGTTCTCTTATTATTTATTTATATAAGTCCTGGATGTTTATCCCCCTTTCAAGTTGCTACCTACCCAGCTCCTCTTCCCTCCCCCTCTCCACCACTCCTCTAGCCCAACTGGATGATGAATAAATGGTATGGCAGGCTGAATTACTAAGATTTGTGGCATCAGACACTTGCCAGTATAGTGTACCTATGAAAAATGGTTGGGCGTTATCCTGTTGGCTGAATTACTATAATTTAATGTCGTCACACACTTTTACTCTACAGTGATATACCTGGACAGTGCTGTTTACAGTTTCGGGGAATTTTTTTACAATTTTGAAGCAATTTTCCCCCATTATTCCAGACATCCACTTTTCCATCCAATGACACACATATATCTCAGACTTTAAATATTTAACAATTGGTACAGTGCATTACTTAAAACAAATACACTGTTGCTACATACCAAGTCTACATTTCATTCTAAGGAACTTGTTCCTGTACTATTATTGTGTAAAAAAAATTGATGCCACACTATGTCACCAACAGGCAGCATGCTGCGTAACAGGGGTCTGACACCATGACATTTCTGTGGATTTGTAAAAAAAAAAAGAAAAATTGCGAGGTATTAGAAAATCCACGGAGAAACGTTTCTACAGACAAGACATTGCTAATAACCCTCATCTGTGGTGCCACCACTAGGATAGGACAGGGATGATATTGACATCTTCTTTTTATAAACAATCAGAAATGTGGGGAGAGTTTCTTCTGAGGTCCATGACGTGTTTTCAAAGTGCACAGCACTATGGCACGACTCACTGCCACCGCTGCAACCGTAATCCATTTGCAACAAGAACTGCTATAAGATTGACAGTCTAAGTATGTGGATGCTGAGAGGGCACTGCCAGCAGACACATAATACACAAACAAATACCTCATCTCACAACACTAAGCGAGCAGCAAAGAAAAAATAGCTCTTTATTCTAGGCTCTAGCACCGTCCTCCAACAGCCAGTGCTGCTGAGATACTTCGAAACACATTATCGTGCCTAAACACGTAATGATCACATTGCGATAGCATATTGTACATGGTCTGGGCGTTCTGCCATGTGTAATTTATCTTTTTGCAGCACACCCAATGTGTAATATTCACAGTTTTAAGTTGGTAATCGCATTTCTAAATAACATCTGAAAAAATAGGATGAGACAAGCTTATTACCCTACAAAACGTTGTTAAGGTCACAGGTGGAATGGCAAGCCAAAGACTACTTTTAATTACCCAAACATATAGAAGATGCACCAGATTTCTACTGAAAGAAATCACCTACACTATACCTACCATCCCCCCTATAACAAATGCCCCATTAAAAAATGGCAGCCTTAACACTTCTCTCTTTCTGTAATTGCAACATCTCAGCTTCTCAATCATTCAACAGTGTACCTATCATTTATTATTTCTATGGCAGTGGAGGCCTTCCACATAACTATTAAATTGTTATATTCCTTTCAAAGTGCAGCAAAGAATCATATTTCTTTTATACCACAAAAGAAATCCAAGGAACGTGCTTCCAAAGTAGACTCTACCGCCACCATCGAATTTCTAATGTACAGGTCATAGAAATAATATAAGAGACGGTGTATACAATCACTCTTTCACTGTTCAGTATGCATACAACACAGAAAAAATCTGCAACGATCTATACCAAGCATCTTGCTTGCACCTAAAAGTAATTTCTTTAATAATGATCTGCTTAACATATTCCAAAGTATAACTGCAGGTTAAAGCCTCTAGTATGCAACCAAGGTCTCATTAAGCCATCATGAGGTATGTATAACACAAATCTCTTCCCATCAATGCTCTACAAAGCTTTTCCCAGACGATACTACTGTCTACACCGAAAATCAGATACACAACACCTCGTGACACACGCTGTAAGTATCCCAGGCCAATGAGCGAATACTTGTAAAAAGATTTATCCGAATAAGTGTTTTGTAAACTGCTTCTCTCGTGAATTTAATATTACAATGTAAGCATGTTATTGCACATACAACCAATAGATATGTAATGATTTAGCGCACTGTTCATTTTTTCCTCAACCTTTTCGAGGGCGGAATGAATTTGATATAGGATTTAGGGTGGGGTAGAATATATTTCCTCTGTCTGCTGCAAAAACCTGAAATTAATTTCTTTAAAAGGGATCAGTTTAACTCTGTACAGTACACTGCCTCATTTTCTGAAGGGTACAGAATACTTATAAATGGTGGAAAAATCATTTTTTTTTACTTTATTAAATTCTAAGGTCTGTTCTGTTTACATTGACAAATAAATCATAGGGTTTCAAAAGAAAAATGACCTATATGTACACCAAATTTTAAAGTTATGGTCATGTATGCCGCCACGCCCCCTTTATTTCTGTTAGGGAAACCAGTATTATTTCGAAAAGAACTGTGAACATTTTTGTTTCCAGCGATTATACAGATGATACATTGTACATGTTTGTAACAGTGCAGGTTTCTAGTGTCTGTAAATAATTATGCTTGCTAGTATTTACTTTTAAATCGCTGAAGCAGTTTGTTCACGTGTTACTGAATGTTTGTTGCCCAAGTGCTACACACATTTGTGGAAGTACGTATCCCTAAGAGTGCAATAAATGTGAACTATGCCACGCATCAAGAAATGCAATAAAAGGAAATTTCGTGGTAACCAGTTCACAAACAAAGCAAGCCACACTGCTGAAAGTAACCTATTTATCAGTTCTTTGGGGAAGAAACCCCCATATAGCACACCTCGTGGTGATTCAAATTTTTGTGTTAACAATGATGCTGTTTGTAGTGGATTTGTTGTTGTTGTCGTGGGCATCTTATCTTCTTTGATAAAAGAAGTAGCGAAATGTAAACAATTTGATGGTGTAGGCTGTCTGGAAATAACAGGACAACAAAGTAGCAGGAAGGGTTTAGCATCAAAATTAGTTGTTCTGTGTAGATCCTGCAATAAATATGCCTCGACTTTGAATATTGTGCATAATTCAAATGATGTGAATTTGAAGGTAGCGTATGCAATGCGTGGAATAGAAAAAGGAAAAAAGCTGCTCAAACTTTGTGTGGTTTGGTGGACCTTCCTCATTTTCCCAGTAGGTTCAGCAAGTACATAAAAATACTTTTATGTGCCTTGACGGTTGTGTCTAAAGAATCTATGAAATGTACAGTAGAAGAAACTGTAAATATTAGTGGAACCAGAGACATGGCTGTTGCACTTGATGGGACATGGCAACGTAGAGGACATCGTTGCATGAATGGTGTTGTAAGTGCTACTTCTCTGGAGAGTGCAAAAGTTGTTGATGTTGAGTGCTTATCTAAGTACTGCCACGCCTGCCATGGTAACACTGAAGGACATCTTGAACATCAGTGTTCTAAGAATTGTGATGGTTACAGTGGAGGTATGGAGTGTGATGGAGCTCTAAAAATATTTCAGAGGTCAGTGCCCATTTATAACGTTAGATATACGAAGTATCTAGGCGATGGGGACACTAAAGATTTCAATAAAATTTGTGAGTTCAATGTTTATGGTGATACCTTGGTAACAAAACTTGAGTGTTGTGGACAGGTGCAAAAGTGGATGGGTGCTAGATTGAGGAAGGTACGAAGAGAAATGAAAGGAAAGTTGCTATCTGATGGAAAATCTCTGTCTGTCCCAGGCAGATTGACAGAAACTGAAATAGACTTTCTTCAGAGTTATTATGGGCTGGGCATTAGACAAACTGCATCTCTGAATGATGTTACAGCAATGAGAAAAGCTGTATGGGCCACCTACTTCAAGTTGTCCACATATGACCACTCTGTTCACGGACTTTGCTCCACAGGAGCAGTTTCTTGGTATGGTTACCAAAAAGCAAAAGAAAGTGGTCAAATATACCATCATAAGCATTCTCTTCCTGGGCCTGTTGTTGTTGTTGTTGTGGTCTTCAGTCCTGAGACTGGTTTGATGCAGCTCTCCATGCTACTCTATCCTGTGCAAACTTCTTCATCTCCCAGTACCTACTGCAGCCTACATCCTTCTGAATCTGCTTAGTGTATTCATCTCTTGGTCTCCCTCTACGATTTTTACCCTCCACACTGCCCTCCAATATTAAATTAGTGATCCCTTGATGCCTCAGAATATGCCCTACCAACCGATACCTTGTTCTAGTCAAGTTGTGCCACAAACGCCTCTTCTCCCCAATTCTGTTCAATACCTCCTCATTAGTTATGTGATCTACCCATCTAATCTTCAGTATTCTTCTGTAGCACCACATTTCGAAACTCTTCTATTCTCTTCTTGTCTAAACTATTTATCATCCATGTTTCACTTCCATACATGGCTACACTCCATACAAATACTTTGAGAAACGGCTTCCTGACACTTAAATCAGTACTCGATGTTAACAAATTTCTCTTCTTCAGAAACGCTTTCCTTGCCATTACCAGTCTACATTTTATATCCTCTCTACTTTGACCATCATCAGTTATTTTGCTCCCCAAATAGCAAAACTCCTTTACTACTTTAAGCGTCTCACTTCCCAATCCAATTCCCTCAACTTCACCCGATTTAATTCGACTACATTCCATTATCCTCGTTTTGCTTTTGTTGATGTTCATCTTATATCCTTCCTTCAAGACACTGTCCATTCCGTTCAGCTGCTCTTCCAAGTCCTTTGCTGTCTCTGACAGAATTACGTCATCGGCGAACCTCAAAGTTTTTATTTCTTTTCCATGAATTTTAATGCCTACTCCGAACTTTTCTTTTGTTTCCTTTACTGCTTGCTCAATATACAGATTGAATAGCATCGGGGAGAGGCTACAACCCTGTCTCACTCCCTTCCCAACCACTGCTTCCCTTTCATGCCCCTCGACTGTTATAACTGCCATCTGCTTTCTGTACAAATTGTAAATAGCCTTTCGCTCCCTATATTTTACCCCTGCCACCTTCAGAATTCTGAAGATGGATGAGCCTGATATGAATAAAATAAAACCAATTTTTAGAGACCTGAGTGACCAGTTTTGCTTAGTAAATGTCTTCATGGGGGCACTCAGAAAACAAATGAAAGTTTCAACAATTGCATGTATGAAAAATACCCAACAATATTTTTGTAGGGCTAAATACATTAAAAGTTGGTGTACTAGATGCAGTGATATATTTCAATGATGGAGTGATAGGAAGGTTGGAAGTCCTGAGAAATTTAGGCATAAAATGTGGCTCTAATATGGAAGATCAATTGCTTGTGTGTGGCAGACAACTGGTGCATGAAGCTGAAATATTCGCTCTTCAAGTTACCAAAGAAGTAAGATGTGCTAAAAGGAACACCAAGAGGAATCATGAAGATGAAGAAATGTTGCAGGACGAAGACTATGCTTCAGGAATGTTCTGAGGCACAGTTTAATTGGACTCATATCTTCATTTGCAGTTTCCCACAAGTTGTATTTTTGAGAATTGAGGTACAAATATTTCCTAAAGTTTATAAAACATTGCTCTCATTTTTTTCTGTAACTTGCGATAGTCCATACTTATGTAGTAGACCTAAGCTTTCTTGCAGAATCAACTAAATTATAGAAGAAATAACATTTTTATTAGGAATAGAATTATAAAAATTAAAAAGTAAGATGTGATTTCTTTAATCCTTGTAATATACATAATATGTGGAATTAAATAGGTCTAGTACCTCAACCATCATGTCATGCATATCTGGTAAAAATTTGGTCCCCTTCAAATGTGTAACATTGGATTAAATCGTACCTCAGTTTGAGGAAGCACTTTGGAAAAAAATTGCATTAATTTCTTTGTAATTTTTTCAATAACCCTAAGCAGGTTCAAAAATATTCTAAATACTAATTTTTTTAGAAAGTATACTGCTTTACCTAATATCAACAAAAAATCTGCAACAGATGTACAATATAAACAGTGCCTGAAAGAAATAGGTGTTGATTTTTACACAAATTGTGCTGGAAAAGTACCCTGTATCCTTAAGACCTGTAGAATAACAGTATTTGTAGGAGCACTAATAGTTAACAGTTTAGGGTGCAATTTTCTTAAGACCTATGGAACAACCACATGTACAATGTCCACCACATATTCTCTGACACAATTAGGCTGTAATAGCCATCCCAATTATGTTATTTAAACAACTGGTGTGGTGCAATAAATTCATGAAGATTCTAACTATAATGGAACATGTGTTAATGGCGAAAATATAGGGAGAGATTGATTAATAGCTCTCCAGAGCAATGATCAAGTAGTCCTTATTGCTGCATCTCTAATTATACATTGCTTAGTGTGGCTGTCTGTCCATTTTCCAGTAACAGTTTATATTCTTCCGTTTTGATGGTAGTTGCGCTATATTCTCCAGTTTTCTTTCTCTTCTCCATTCTGGTTTTTTTTTTTTTTTTTGCATAACATTGTTTTTGGGACCCAATCACAATTTGTTAGTATCTATACTTGACAGAAATGTGGAGAATAATACCCTAAAGTTATACACAATGCAGACCACTATCTATCCGTGACACCTTTAATGATTGTGGCTCATCTGTTTTGTACACATACTACTCTACATCTACTTATGAAGGATATTTAGCAGTACATATTTATTGAAGTATGACCCTCAATGTCCTTTTACTGTGAGACATCAGTCCCAAGCGAACATGACATCAGACTCAGGTAAATGTCAATGTCACAATCGCCTCATAATGGTTAATATGTGGTGCTGGGAACATGAAATGGGGACAAAACGACTAAACCCTAGAGAGTAAACTCGATGGTGGTTTACCTGAAACTTTTTCTTCAGTTCTGTTTATTATTACGTTTGGGCGTACATTAAATCTGTTTATAAGCCTCTATTCCGATTTGGATGTGCGTAAAGAGTACAGTTGCACTGTATCAGCAGGTAGTGTACCGGACAATGTGCATCTTGTTATCTCACAGATCTTAAGGAAAAAAGTGCAATAAACTGCTTCTGTTTATCACAGATACTATTATTCCATATGAGATAAGTAGACTTTTCTTGGATATTACCCGTATTTTGCATTGTATTAGATATACGCAGCAACAAATCCTATCTACGAGTTAGCAAAAAACGCTGGGTGATTATGTCTGACTAAAAGATAAAGTTGTTTTTGTTGTAGTGATGTAGGCCTACTACACAATAATATTCCATATTAAGATAGATAACGTCTAGATGGGGCAAATCTTAATATGATGGCCGTGATTACACCATATCCTTAACACTATAGCTTTAAAAACATCATTTTATTGCCTGCAGAGGCCTGTTGTTAAGACCTGTACTACACAGTTTCATATCATCTGCTTCAAGTGCTTTGTGATGTAGGAATAGTACGCCCAGAGGCAACAGTCCGCTACACTAAACTACACTAACAATTCCAGGGAATTCTTTTAAGCTACGATTTACAACTATGAAATAGATTGTTCGTGTTTGTTCCCGTGGAGGACTGCCTAAATGTGTTAAATACTATCCATATGGAACTGTTAAATTAAAGCAGGAGGAATATACAGGGTGTATCAAAAAGAATCATCCGATTAAAAAAAATCGTATCTATTATGTTATGTGAGATATTTGTGTGAACAACGTACTGTTGGAAAGAGAAAACTCTCGAGTTTGACGTGGTTCCCGCTTCCTAGCAGCAGTGTGCACCCACTTCAATTCTACTAAAACTGGTATCAGGACAACAGAAAGTATTCTGTGTTCTACTTTTTGCGCAGTGCAGGTCAGTAATAATTGTTCAGTGTGTCTTTCTTACCAGGTATGGTGTGGATCCTCCTAGAGCAAAGAGCATTAGACGACGGCATGAAAAATTCCGAGAAGCAGGTTGTCTGTGTAAAGGCAAATCGTCGGGCCATCCCCAAATGCCTGACACAGTCGTCGAACGCATCTGCTATAGTTTCACAAGGAGTCCATAGAAATCTGTTCGCCATGCAGCTGGACAGTTCAACACGCCCCCGATGTCCGTCTGGGTATGTTGCATCGACGTTTATACATGAAACCATACAAAATTCAACTGCTGCAAGCTCTTCGTGAAGGTGACAAACAACAAAGTGTGGTGTTCTGTAATTTCGTTCTTGTCAAGATGGACGATGACCGTTTTCCTCCATGCTTAGTGTTTAGTGACGATGCAAAATTCCATTTCAATGGAAAGGTGGACCATCACAATGTGACAGTATGGGGTACAGAACAACCACATGAAGTTGTACAACATGAGTGGGACTCTCCAAAATTTAACATGTTTTGTGCAGTTTCATGAGAAAAGGTGTATGGTCCATTATTCTATGCCAAGAACACTGTCACGGGAACCATATATCTCGATATGCTTCAGAACTTTCTTTTCCCACCGTTGGAGACTGATTTGAGCGACTTTATTTACCAACAGGATGGGACACTGGCATCTGGAAGGTCGGAAATTTTTAAATCAAAGGATTACTGGATGATGGGTCAGTCACACTGGACCAAATGATTCAGCCTTACGTTATTGGCCCCCAAGGTCACCATATCTGATTTATGTAATTATTTCTGGTGGGGGTTTATAAAAGACTCTGTTTATATGCCTCCATTACCAACAATAATGAATGAACTGAGGCATTGCATAACAGCAGCTGTGGAAGCTGTTACTCAAGCCATGCTTGCAGAAGTGTGGGAAGAATTTGAGTACCCTATTTACATATGCCATGTATCTGAAGTGGGGCATATTGAACACCTATGAAAATGAATGAAAAAAAGTAGCTTTTTGAGTTTCTCATTCATCAAAAAACAAAATTCATTGTATATGTTTATTAGTTTCAGAAATATAGACATGCCAAATCAAATGATACTTTTTGATACACCCTGTATTTTTTTCTCAGTCTGGAATGTTGCTCGCCACAAGACCACCAAATATACAGATATTAACTAACTCCGACAATGTTCTTTGTTGGCCTTAAGGAAGAGAAGCAATGTGTTGAACTTACATTACTCCTATATTACTCATATATTACAGTGACACCATGCTAGGGTAACATCCAATGTCAACAGCCAGTGTACATTACCTTGGCTTTTACTTAGGTTGTTGTAAGGAGATGGCTCGAAGAGACGTAGTGTTCTTTTGGTAACGATACCTCATATTAAAAAGGAACTGTGGCTAATACTTTAAGACGTATATGAAACCACAATTCATGCCTACCTAGGTGTTTAAGAGTGCTGAATACCAATAGGCATACAAAAGACGTGTATATGTTTCATGTCCTATTGATCTTATTAAACGCCCTCATACCATGCTTCCTGGAGTCTTTTTCTTGACCTCCAAACTCCGCTTTGTTTAAGCAGTTGGCAACGGTTTCGGGCTTCATTTCGCTTACTGCCAAGCCAATCCAATTTATTGCATCCAGGACAGGAACTGATCATGCAAGAGCAAATGTGACTCTGGCTTCTTCAAAACTAGGAGTAAGAGACTGCATCAGTAATCACTTGTAATGGGACTTGAATCTGTATATAACCATCTGGTCCATGAGGTGTGTTAAGCTGGTTGATTATGGTGGGAACAAAGCTTATTTCACGTTTGATAACTTGACTTTCGGATGGCAAGTTGCACTGTGTAGGAAAAGGAGAACACAGCCATTTTCTCTTTTTATTTTGGCATTAAAAGGGCCCAACCATTTTTCCGAAAGATCACTCACCATCCACGCCTGTTTATTGCTTCCCCATGTGATTGGAATCTTACTGACGTATATGTTTTTGAAACAACGTGGTTTTTCCGTCTTTCCAATCACCAGTCGCTTCTCCATTTCACCCAACATGTGTCCACACAGCAGTACAGTGAGTCTTCCCTTGCACATTTCACCGTCGGTGCACTTTTCATCTCGAACTGCTAGAGGTCTTGAAAGTAGTATGAAACAAAACAGTTACTTTTATCGGCACTGAACCCGCATTTCCTGTCATAATTCGCTATTAGGATGTACATTACTGTCGTCCATTCTATTGCTACACTTCTCTGCACATCCTTAGGTTTCCCACACACTTCATTTCACACAATGTTATTGCATCCTGTGGATCCCTTAAACTCCATATTTCGGAGCATTTCAGGGACTTTCAGAGCCTCACTCTGAAACATAGGTATAGACAATGGTAAGTGTTTTGCCCACACACTAACGAACATTCCCACACTATCTCGCCAGTTCCTTCATTCTCGGTCTTTTTGGCTTTTCTTTTCATTTGCCCATTCCCTTTCGCTCATTTATCCTGTATATTATTCTTGGTTCAGAAAGTATCATAAATCTGTGTTTTATAGCAGTTGAAACGCAACATTATTCCTCGTACATAGTTTGTCTTTCTCACTCACTTCGATTACCTTAATCTTTTCATTACGTGGTAGTGACACATACTTTTTGTTCGACACTTACAGTGCTATTAGTCTACCGAAACTATCAGAAAATAATGCAGGTAGCGTATTTCTTTGGAATGCTTGACGTTGCTGGGTAAAACCATTGTTTAATGGAACAATACCGACGTCTTCCATTGCGTAGATCGCAGCAGAGTGTTCGTAGGTCCGCAACGATGTTCCAGTGCGCTCCCAGGCACGTCGCTAATAATGGAAAACGAAAAACGACTACAGAGCGCTCAGGAACTAACCATTCCTTTGATGTACCGGCACTGCAGGTAACCTTTTCATTGTTGCATAGCTTTTTTCTCGATTTCCGTCACATAACAGCAAGGTCAGTGCTCTACAGTCTTGGTGTTAAAAATAGCATCCTTGTAGAGTCGTGAATTACCAATGTACATGTAATACAGTAGTGCAGTATAAGCTCTTTTCCGCATAATAGAATGAATTATTAACTAAGTCTTAAAATGTTCACTCCATTTCCACGTTAGGCACGTTCTGCTTTATTCAAAAAATTAGCATATTAAAATGAACTGAATGCCTCGGAACTGAAATAGTTGTGTGTTTTGGGCAGATTTCCGAATTATGCAAGTTACGCTTTGATCAAGTTTTAATAACGTCAGACTTTTCACAGACGATGCAATTATCTGTGAAGAAGTACTCTCTGAAAGAAGCTGTCCAAATATTCAATTAGATCTTGGTAAGATTTAAAAGTGGGGCAAAGACCGGCAATTTGCTTTCAATGTTCATAAATGTAAAATTGTGCACTTCACAAAACGAAAAAACGTTGTACCCAATAACTATAATATCAATGAGACATAGTTGGAATTAATCAATTCATAAAAACAACCAGGTGTAACGCTTCCTAGAGATATGAAATGGAACGATGATACAGTCAGTCACAGGTAACACAGGTGGCGGATTGAAATTCATTGATAGAATACTAGGAAAATGCAATCAGTCTACAATGGAGACTGCACACAAAAAACTTGTGAAACCAATCTTAGAATATTCTTCAGGTATAAGGGAATGAAGTCAAACAGGACTAACAGGGTAAGGTATCGACTGCAAACCTATCGGCCAAGCTCTTTCAAATACGCGCGCAGCCAATTACCCTGTTGCGTTTCTCAGTGAGCTCAATATTAAACCGGAGAGACTACTCAGAGGTGTCTTTGCCTGAAAAACCATGACGATCTTTGGTGGAGCCATCATACTGTAACAGGGCAGTAACACTTCTGGTCGTTCTTCTACTTATGACTGGAAAATGATTCTGTTTCTTTTTTTAGCAAACTTTGTTAAGATTGGTGTTGAATACAGATGCAGTAATCGATGAACAACAGGAAATGGTATTCAATTCCACCTTTAAGTTACATAAGCTTTAATATCTGGTAACGGAAATGGTATTCGAAAAATTCAGATACTGTAAAAAGATATCTAAAATCTTTTCAGTTTTCCTCACTCGCGTCCAGAACTTTTAAAGAAACGGGTGCATGCAGTACGAAGGGAATACTGGACTCCATCGAAACACAGCATCATTTGTAGCTCTTACTTTTTACAAAAGGCAGCTACATGTTTGACCAGGAGCTGTTAGACAGCTGATGAAGAATGACGCTAGACCACGTTTATTCAGTTTCCCAGGCCATTAGAAAGTGAAAATCAATCGGAGAAGGCAACTTCTTTGGAGTAAACCATCAGTTCCTGAACTAAAATCGTATATTTAACTAGCAACAAGGATACACATTGCTGTTAATGTATCTTTCTGCAGTTCTAATAGCTCGTTATTGTTGCTTATGGATTCTATTCATTTCGTTTCAGGGAATGAACGAGAGCCAACTGACAAATACATTGTGTGAATCCGATGGCAGTCATGAGAAATGTGGCAGAAGTGTTCAGAGTGACAGCTCTCACAGAACTGTAGTGGTGTGAAATAAAGGTGGGGACAGTGGCAGAATTGTTAACAGTGCTGAAAAATAAGAAATTGTGTAAATGGCAACCTGGAAAGTGTTCTTCAGGAACATTTTAGTGGCTTGCCTTAGTCTTTCTTGTTGCCCAATTGACAAACAGTGGTACCAAACAAACAATTCAGGCGATACATTGAACTAACCAAACAGTTTGCCCTCACTCTCAATTTCTGTTCCCCTAGGGCATACAGATTTGTATGCTCTATATCCTTTGTCCCACACCAGTATTCTTCATGGTTGGGTTGCATGCTTCCAAGCTCTTTCAATTGCATCCAAAACCTTAACAAAATTATGGAGGTAATGTAAATCAGAGCACTGGGAGGAGTTGTGGTCCAAATAAGAATTGATTTATTCTTTCTTAACATCACTTGACAAATGAGGTTAAAGAAACACCACACTAAGATTTTGTCTGACAATCGCTTTCAGTAATATGCGGTCTATGGTTAACAAGGTGATCAGCTGGGGATCAACGTACCACACTAACCAGAACTAATCGCTTTATCCTACTTCCTAAATGTGAATCTGTGGCGTGACCCAAAGACTACGCTACTATCAAGTATCTATACTCTACTATTGCACAAAGAAAAATATGGCAGGGCGCTGGGAATCATGTATTAGAGCCCTACGCCATAGCAGCGAATACTTCACCCATCCGCAGGTGAGAGCGGCACAGCACCACGCGCTCGACAAATGCAGTCACAGACAGGGGTAACTGTTATTAACGGCGCGCCCGGTAATATGCAAGTACAAGTCCTGCATTCGGCTGATTCGGAATGCGGATACTTCCCTATGAGCCTCTGAAACCCCGGTGGATTCCAGTGTGCAGGTGGACCCATTTGCTGGTCTGCCAAACTAATTTGACTCCGTGGCACGACTGTGCATGACAGAATATGTCAAACGTTTGGAAGGCCGGCCCACGCATAACTCATTGTGTGTGTATTGCAAGAAGCAGTACCTCTCATGGTTCAGATAATGACTGGCACAGGCTCTAAGTGGCACACTAGCAAAGGACAGAAGTCTTACCGTCTAGGTAAAGATTTGCCGTTCTTTATTAGCGAAGTGCCAGTACAAGAGTGCTCTTCTCTTTCTCTACAGCTTTCCTCTGCAGCTCAGTAGCAGTGCACATATGTATGCTTAGACCACACCCACTTTAGCAAAAGCCTATCACGAACTAGGGCTCAGCATTCGTAGCTGGGAGACCGCCCCTGCTCTGCATATACAGGTTTGACCAACCAGCGACTTTAAAAATTAATTGGGAGAAAAGGAAAAAAGATTCAGCTTCGCGCCCTCTTTCCCACGTGTTTACGCCGTGTCTTTGCTAAAAGCATGACTTGGATAGAACCACAGCACTCCATAAAAAGATCGTTATCTCCCCTGTTGCGTCCATTTCGCACTTTCTAAAGAGCAGCCATAAACTCGCTAAAAGCCTCATTCCTTCACAAATATGTTCTGTAGCAGAGTCTGGACGCCTGGGCACCACTGCCCTGTCCAACGGAATTCGCAAAAACTCTCTGCTGTCTCATCCACTTTCTACTTACTGAGATAGTGCTGCTGTCAACATTCAGACAGTGAAGAACTTGGATGCTCACTGAATCTGGAAACTTTTGCCCCATACTACAAGCTGCTTTATTACTGGCCGTCAGATCTGACAATGCGCCGGTCAAACCTGCAGCGACTCCTCAGCGCTAGTCAGCCTATCTGAACGTGGCCGCCGACCGACCGGCGCCACCCACTGTGTCTGCACAATGAGACCGGGGGACCTGTCTGTCGGCAAACGTTTTCACCGAGGTTCCGCAGAAAAAAGCTCCCCTCAGCTCTCAGCCGCTGTACGTTTCTATTGCTGTCAATTAACTCAGCACTCTCTTTCTTCTAACACAGGTTGAGCCTACTGCTATGCCTTCACAAGGCCACACAAGCAAGAGTGTTAACTACTGCCAATCATTTCATTATATGAATGAAGTCAGATCGTTTCAAATGTAGCAACCAAATAATAAAGATCACATTCCCTATGAGCATTAAGCTGCATGACACCATATCAAAAGTGAGAGTGCACTGCAATCTCTCAGGGCGTCGTCATAAAATTGTGAACCTGGCTATCTACAAGAGATTTTCAACTATCTAAAGCATAATATCAGTGACAAACGATTTCTTAAAGAGTGTGCACTTATTTTCGATATTATGTCAATTAGGAAGCGGCTTGTGTGCAAAAACAAAAAAGTGTATGCAGGATATGTTGTTGTGGGGAACATTGTGAATACAGGTGCAGAAGAACTGGCTACTGAAGCTTTAGTTATTCAGATAGTGTCACGTACTGAAAAGTTTAAGTGTCCAATTCCATATCTCTTTGTGAATAAACTGTCATCAGATGTAGTGACTGAAATTGTGAGAGTTTGTATACTGAAACTGTATTCTATAGGTGTTCTTGCGATGTCAGTGACATGAGATAGTGCTGCTGTCAACATTCAGACAGTGAAGAACTTGGATGCTCACTGAATCTGGAAACTTTTGCCCCATACTACAAGCACCCTGCCAATGACAGTAATGTTCATGCCATTCTTGATCCTAGCCCTACCCTGAAATTAGTTTGTAATATTTTAGCTGAAAAGATAATTATTAACTGTGGAGCTAGAGATGTGAAGCGCAACTTTATTTTGAAGTTACATTATATGCAAGAGTGTGAATCTTTAAAATTCGCCAATTCACTCTCTAGTTCACAAGTACATTTCTATAATAAGAAAATGAATCTCTCTTTAACAGCCCAGACAATGAGCTCCAGTGTTGCTGATGCCATTGAATTTCTATAGATTTCCCAGAACCCTGACTTTCAGGACTCCTCTGCTACTGCAGAATTCATCAGAATTATTTATAAACTGTTTGATGTGTGCAACTCTAGGAATGTTCACGCTAAAAGCTTTAAACAATCACTGAGAAATGCAAATGTGTTTTATAGGCTGAATTTCTTTGTTGCGCAGAAATCGTTCTTCAAACATGAATGGTTGATGGTGTGTGTGCATTAGTATATCCATGAAAAACATTTATGTTGGTATCTTTTTATGTGCATAAATGGTGTTAGAAGCCTCTCTGAGGAATTTCTGTTTCGGGATACTGAACCTCTGAAGTATTTTTTAACATACAAACTCTGACAAGATCATCTAGAACTCTTGTTTTTTTGTTTTTTTTTCTTGCATCAGACCTAGGTTTGGTTGAAGCAATAATCACATCACATACAGTTCCAGTCTGCTCTGGGAACAATATTGCTCTAGAACAATGTTACTGCAAATGCTGTTAATGTAGATGACATTGAGAAAGTGAGATCCTTCAGTATTCATGAATTCATGTGCCATAAGAAGCAAAGTGATAAGCTCACTGATCATTGTGAAGATACTAGTTACATTGAGGCTCTTGATTCAACACTACTCAGTGAATACCAGGAGAATATTATTTATTATACACTCCTGGAAATGGAAAAAAGAACACATTAACACCGGTGTGTCAGACCCACCATACATGCTCCGGACACTGCGAGAGGGCTGTACAAGCAATGATCACACGCACGGCACAGCGGACACACCAGGAACCGCGGTGTTGGCCGTCGAATGGCGCTAGCTGCGCAGCATTTGTGCACCGCCGCCGTCAGTGTCAGCCAGTTTGCCGTGGCATACGGAGCTCCATCGCAGTCTTTAACACTGGTAGCATGCCGCGACAGCGTGGACGTGAACCGTATGTGCAGTTGACGGACTTTGAGCGAGGGCGTATAGTGGGCATGCGGGAGGCCGGGTGGACGTACCGCCGAATTGCTCAACACGTGGGGCATGAGATCTCCACAGTACATCGATGTTGTCGCCAGTGGTCGGCGGAAGGTGCACGTGCCCGTCGACCTGGGACCGGACCGCAGCGACGCACGGATGCACGCCAAGACCGTAGGATCCTACACAGTGCCGTAGGGGACCGCACCGCCACTTCCCAGCAAATTAGGGACACTGTTGCTCCTGGGGTATCGGCGAGGACCATTCGCAACCGTCTCCATGAAGCTGGGCTACGGTCCCGCACACCGTTAGGCCGTCTTCCGCTCACGCCCCAACATCGTGCAGCCCGCCTCCAGTGGTGTCGCGACAGGCGTGAATGGAGGGACGAATGGAGACGTGTCGTCTTCAGCGATGAGAGTCGCTTCTGCCTTGGTGCCAATGATGGTCGTATGCGTGTTTGGCGCCGTGCAGGTGAGCGCCACAATCAGGACTGCATACGACCGAGGCACACAGGGCCAACACCCGGCATTATGGTGTGGGGAGCGATCTCCTACACTGGCCGTACACCACTGGTGATCGTCGAGGGGACACTGAATAGTGCACGGTACATCCAAACCGTCATCGAACCCATCGTTCTACCATTCCTAGACCGGCAAGGGAACTTGCTGTTCCAACAGGACAATGCACGTCCGCATGTATCCCGTGCCACCCAACGTGCTCTAGAAGGTGTAAGTCAACTACCCTGGCCAGCAAGATCTCCGGATCTGTCCCCCATTGAGCATGTTTGGGACTGGATGAAGCGTCGTCTCACACGGTCTGCACGTCCAGCACGAACGCTGGTCCAACTGAGGCGCCAGGTGGAAATGGCATGGCAAGCCGTTCCACAGGACTACATCCAGCATCTCTACGATCGTCTCCATGGGAGAATAGCAGCCTGCATTGCTGCGAAAGGTGGATATACACTGTACTAGTGCCGACATTGTGCATTCTCTGTTGCCTGTGTCCATGTGCCTGTGGTTCTGTCAGTGTGATCATGTGATGTATCTGACCCCAGGAATGTGTCAATAAAGTTTCCCCTTCCTGGGAAAATGAATTCACGGTGTTCTTATTTCAATTTCCAGGAGTGTATATCAGGGTATGTTGCGAGTGAGATTATGCAAATGTTAAGATGTGTGCAGTGCAAAGAACTTATGACTGTTCCCTACATGTGCCTGAAAAAATACAATTACCATATACATACACTATATGACAATCTGGTGTTTAGTTTATAATTCACTGTTAGCTACTGCCTGGTACCATCTAAACTCTCCCTGCAAAATCAATTTCGCAATAATTCTGCTGTGTTTACATGTGTAACTTCCGTACTGCTGCTAAGGCGGCTGACAAATTATGCTTCTCAAAATTCTTAACTTGGTTTCACTTCTCGCATTTTCTTTCCTAAATGACTTAACTATATAGCAATATAAAATGACCAAAACATAGACAAAATTCTTTTTATTACTGTTACCTCATCATATGTAGTGCACACACTGCAAAACCCCAATGGCAAATCCAGCTGTCTTTACTACGAAGGTTGACAGACATGGTATCCTAAACCCATCTGTAGCAGTGTTTGAAATAGCGCAGTATACAGAAAAATACTTTCGTTCCACTCTAGTGAGATTTACTTTAAACTCAAACCATTTTTATGATATGCTTATTAACTCTGTTCGTAGTTTCTTTGGTTAAATTATTTACAGTTAATACGATGTACTACTGCTGTACACCTACAGATTAGATTAAATAAACACACAGAAAAAGTGATAGCTGCTGACAGGGAATCTTCTGTGGCATGACACACAGATTGGCGAGATAATTACATTTGCCAATGTATGACATGTGAATATATATTGAATGAAGCAAAACAACACATAAAAATTAAAATATTATATTTACATGTTACTAATTTGACCACCTCCTTCCATCCTCAAAATTCTTGCCTGTAACTTGTGAACGTAACAATCTGTAAAGTGATCCATACTAACATTAAAGGTTTTTCCGCTGTTGACAGCTGAAATTACAAACAAAGCAATGGTTTAGCAGTTTTGTTGCCTTAATAATGTGTGCAGAACTTTTCTCATCAGATGTAGAGAGAAATGCACTTTGCATCACATGTGTTATTGTGTGGAAATTCGCCACACATGGTGAAGCAACAATAATAAAAAAAATTTCATGTCAATGTTTTGGTCATTTTGTATTGCTATATAGTTTTGTCTTTCAGGAAATAAAATGCGAAAAGTTAAACCAAGGTAAGATTTTTGAGAAGCATAATTTGTCAGCAGCCTTAGCATGTTGGGTTGGGTTGTGTTATTTGGGGGAAGAGGGCAAACTGCAGGGTCATCGGTCTCATCGGATTAGGAAAGGTTGGGGAAGAAAGTCTGCTATGCCCTTTCCAGGGAACCATCCCAGCATTTGCTGAGGCAATTAACGGAAATCACAGAAAACCTAAATCAGGATGGCCGGATGTGGAATTGAACCATCGTCCTCCCGTATGCGAGTCCAGTGTGTTAACTACCGTGCCACCTCGCTCGATCAGCCTTAGAAGCATTATGGAAATTAGACATCTAAACACAGCAGAATAATTGCGAAATTGATTTTGCAGGGAAGGGTTTGAAGGTACAAGGCAATAGCTAACAGTGAATTATAAACTAAACACACACAGCAACATATAGCGTACATAAATGGTAATTGTATATTTTCTCTGTAGCAGAACAATCTGACACCTTGGTCTTGTTTAACATGGTGAATGACGCCACACCTAATGGCTTTGCTTTGTGTAGTAGTCTCTTCAGTTTAGTACTGAGTTCACTGGCGTTTCCTACAGCCGCCACCACAACCCGACGGTGTTGCCACGAACAATTACACTACTGTCAATGAGATGCAACCATCCCCTCTCCAGAGCCCCAGTAATGGGTGTACTTAAGTTCGAAAATTCATACACAGAACCAATTCTGTGTGTTTGTAGTTGAATAACATTTACAGACTTTAATAGTGGTCAGTGCCCGACATCTTCTGAATACATATTTTACAGAAGAGTGACAGATTTATTAGTTTTTCATGTCTGTGTATATTTCTACATTCAAATCAACTGTTAGCAACTGATGCTTCAATTTCAACAACAAAGTTAGGTATTATTTTTCCTATTTCATATTAGATGTTGAATAAATTAATATCTGAATTCTTTTTTCATGTGTGGCATCTGTTCCTCGCTCCTGTATTCACTAAGGAACCACACACTGTAAAGAGGAAGTCATAACACAGGGGATATTGAATGGATACAAAGACAGGCAACGGAATGGGCACAGATTTGTTCCACCCATAGGAGGGTGTTATACAGATGCTGAAGAAATAGAACTGATAGAACCTTGAAGATAGGTGCAAATGATCTCATGAAAACATACTCAGAAAGTTTCTAGAACCCACTTTAAGTGCTGAATCTAGGAATATATTACAACTCTCATCCAGTGATCTCCGTACTTAGTATAGAGATCACTGTCCACATGTAGTCTGTTTTCAGTAGCCATTAGGGGCTGGTACATTCCTATCACAAAGTGGAGTATATTTTTTGGCTGATGGTCTTTGCTACACTTGTACCTTCCACGCTGCTATTACATGTTTTGAACAGTTTTGGTCAACAGCCTACATAAACAATTATATACCTCTTTGGTTTTGGTGCAAGAATTAATATGAGTCACCTCTGAGGAAATGAAATGTATTCTTAACAGAAATAGCATGAAGCAAAAACAGCAGCAGTTAAGTAATGTAAATAGTACAAGTGAGATCCAAGTACTGAAGAGAATGTATTTTGATAACTGAAATAGACTAATTGTGTGTTTGCTAACAGGAGGTATTTCATGTGCTATCACGTTGCTTTAGTTGCAGGTTAGGTGATTTGGTTTACTTTGAGAAGTAACTTGAGGGGCAGAAGCAAGTGCCAAAGAAGTGCTGGGAAATACAGCACATACATCATAATGAAAGTATTTGGTGCCATGTAATCTCCCACATAGGACCCTACAGGAATCCTAGAACGAAAAAAAAATATGTCAGAATTTAAATGAAGGCACTAGAGCACTAACAGTTGAATAACTAATGTGTGGCTACTCTAACAAAATGCTCACTACACAAGTTAAATATGTGTGTAACTCATAATTAGAAATGGATGTATCCTCAGTGTAGATGTGGTCACTATTGGACTGGAGTTTGACGAAATTTAATTGTGCAGTATATAATATGGTCCACATGTACTGCATAATAGATACAACCAAATATGGTGTGCCTTTTGTTATCTGTAAATTTTTTACCATGCCTCTATCCACTATTAGAAAACCTGTAATAACTCAAATGCAGAAGATTGCAATAGTAGAAATGGCGAAAGGGGAAATAAGTAAGAGTAATGTCTCAGACCAGGTTATAAAGGAATGTAAGGTGATGCTGGAATCTTTATAAGTACTAATTAAGTCATTCACAAAATATAAAATCAAATGAGGGTATAATCTAATTACAGTATCAAAAACGTTTCAACCTCTCAATAGCAGAAATAATGAAAATTTATGAAATTACTAGTATGTCAACAGCATACTGCAATAAGCTCTTAGCAGTAATATGTTTTCCGCTTGTCAAAAAGAAGTTAAATGTAAGCAAACCCCCTTCTTTGGTAGCAGAGTATGATAAAGCCACAGCACTGCAAGTATTTTCAGAAAATGTATAGTGAGAAGTGACAAAAGAAACAGAAGATGCAGACTGGGGCAGTTATACACATTTTTTAATTCCTCTGTACTACTAAGGTTAAAACCTCTTGAGATATCAAAAAGGCAGAGTGAGCCATGGGAACAAGGAGTATAATACACTTTACTAAGGTATAAAATCATCATGTGTGCACAGATCAATCAAATGTGATACTTTGTTACACCAGTGTCTGTATGATTGCAAAATATTATGTATGAACAGTTACCTAGGTGGAAAATGGCTTCAAATCAGTGAAAAATATCTGTTAATAATCTGGATTTGTCTAATGCAAAAAATTAGTTCTAAACAGAAAATGTCATTCAATAGTAGGTTTAAGCAGTTACCTTCTTTTTGGTTCAGCTGTACAGATGATTATGATCAGGAATTTTGGGCATCCAAATTCAAACAGACTGACATGAATAAGCTACAACGAAAAATTTTAGCATGTGGCTGTCGTTGGCGCTATTTTGGATATCGCAACATAGCCATCAATATGCTGTTATTTGTGACAAGGTAGAGTATAAAAAGTCATTGGCGCTCGTTTCAGTTACAGATATTTATTACATTAATATTAACATCCTACGGTCTGATACAAATGCGAAGATTAAAAAAAGAAGTTGCCCGATGCAATTTCACCTCATAAATCCATCACTCTAACCATAAGTCAACAGTGAATTGTAGATCAGCACGTTGGTATTGTTCATATTCCTTCTCCTTAAGGAATTTCGCCGTTGCGTCACCTAGTGACATTTGATGTACCAAGGTAACTTGTCTGAGATAAATCTTTAATGCACCATTACCCTCAAACAGCACACTAGTTACTCGTAGACAGTGGAGCCTTTGAAATGGACGTCAGTATGGCATTTCCAAAGTCGTCGATGATACAGGTACAGATCCTCTGGCACCAGGTCGAAAAGATTTCGTCACTTTGCTTAGCTTTTTGCAGTGGACAGCCAGCAACAATTTTTTTATTATTATGTCACCTCTACTTGTTTGCTATTGAGTCAACTGTGTGTAATTTCTTTGTTAATGAATTATAAGCAGTCGCCTTCCTTACCCATGTATCGCCGTATTCCCTGTTTTTAATTTTTCACAAACATCTGTGACTGTTGTACATTTCGATAAATTCGGCAGTGAACTTTCTAAAATACTAACATGCATCTGCTACTTTAAAATCCACTCTGCGCGCACAGATGAGGAACACCTAAATGAAAGAACAGCTGACTCGAACACGTTTTAGCACCAGATTTGGGAAGATTTCCCGTCCACACGCAGCAACTTGTCTGTACAGATGTGATTTGAAGCCATAGTTTTAAGCAATTTCGCTCAAACCTCCGACTTACAGGTTTGCGCACATCTCATATCTGCACGAATCTCCTGTTCACATGCAACAATATGTCTGCACAGATGTGATGTGTGCAAATTGATCGTTACTTGTGGCTGGGCCTTCTAGTAAAAAGACGGTTTGGATCGATGAGGAGCATGGAAAGAATGGCATAGCCAAAGCGTCTAGAGAGGTAGTGAGAGGGAGGTCGAGGGGGGGGGGGGGGGGTGTTTACCTGTTTCTCCGTCAGTACTGGCAACCCATGCATGAGCTCGCCTCCTACCAATGAGCAGCTGTGTTACAAATAACAAGAACCAAGAGGGGTTTACACTGGCAAGTTATTGCAGCAATTTACTTGCTTGGAGGAACTTGTAGCGCTAATTGCGAATATAAACATGTCACCAAGTCGGCTTGTGGCCGTCAGAAATTTATTGAGGAAGTGACTTGCTATGTGTCTCCCACTTCCAGTGGAATAACATGTGAGAGGCTTCTGCAAGCTATTTGCAGCTTTTGGAATTCGGTTCTATGTTCTGCAAGTATGAAGTGCAAGTTCTAGTTTGTGTCACACACATATTTAACATTTCACTGGATGTCGCGAGCTAATTTCATGCAGCCACCTCACGTATTTTATGCTAAATTAACAAATTCAAGGAATGGAGGAAAAATGGGAATGGGGCAAGCAAGTCACAGAATATTTCACTAAAGCTTGTCAGCTTCCCTGAAATGTCGGATGCACACTGCCACGATTTTGGAGACCCAATAAAGAAGACAAGTGCTCTTACAGAAATTGCCTCTATATTCGACATGTTGATGAAGAAAGTTCAGAGGAAGTTTTCTCAAGAATTAGAAAACTACAGAAAATCAAAAGTGGGTTTTCAGGGATAATGCCCCATTCTCAACGGCTGTACATCTACATCTACATTATTACTCTGAAATTCACATTTAAGTGCTTGGCCAATGAAACGCAACCTTTGGCTCGCCTTCACCACAATATTATCTATGTGGTCTTTCCAACTGAAGTTGTTTGTAATTTTAACACCCAGGTACTTAGTTGAATTGACAGCCTTGAGAATTGTACTATTTATCGAGTAATCGAATTCCAACGGATTTCTTTTGGAACTCATGTGGATCACCTCACACTTTTCGTTATTTAACGCCAACTGCCACCTGCCACACCATACAACAATCTTTTCTAAATCTCTTTGCAACTGATACTGGTCTTCGGATGACAATGTATTTTATGGCAATGAAATTTTTAGAAAGAAGTGTCGCCACAAACCACTAATAGAGTATGTTCACTATCAGCACAGGCAGGATGATGTTTCTAAATACCTTAAAAGTTGAGCTGTGCTTTCGTCTCTTTTTTTACTGTCACTTCTCAATGGAATGTAGAAGTATGGTAATCTTCATTTTGAAATTTAAGTTTTGAAACATTTTAATATCTGTCTATATTATGCAGAAGAATAAACTGCTAATTAGTGACATCCTTTTAATAATTTATTTAGTATTCACTTATTCAGTTTCTTTATTCCACTTCATATATTTGTGAATTAGTAACACACTGTTGTCTATTGCCTGGTTATTTATATAAATGATGATGAGGGATAGGTTCTTATTTTGTATAGGCCTATTACCACCCTTGATAGAGATTGTTTGAATGAGGTTCATTCGAATGAAACCTGCGTCTACCTTTGGCTTACACGTAAGGTGGCACCACATAACTATGGGTATGGTGGCGCCATCTATTGGTACAGAAACTGATGTGTGCGCATCGTTTGATGTTGCATAGCTTCAATGAGGTTTCACGCCAAAGAGAAGGTGGTCACATAGGTTATCGTCCACTACCGAACATGCAGGTGAATAAGCAGGAACAATGAAGAGTGATTCGATTTCTGCCAGTGGAGTGAGTTGGAGGCCATGAAATGTATCAATGAATGAAGGCTGTGTATGGTGAGTACAGGCTGAGTTGTTCAAGTGTTGTGGAATGGTGCAAACGAATCCTTGAGGGTCGTGAGTCACTGGTAGAGGAAGCTCGTCCTGGACAGGCTCATCGTGTCATCACACCGGAAATGGTAGCAGAAGTGAATGCTTTAGTCTAGGACAACCGCAGAATCGCCGTGGACGAGATCAATTGATTACTGGATATTAGCGTGGGCATCGCCCACACCATAATGCATTAACACTTGAACTTTCAAATAATCTGTGTGCAGTGGTTACCCCACCAACTGACTGCCAAATGGCGCAATACTCGAATGGCGCTGTTTTTGAGTCATCTGTAACGTTATGATGAGGAGGGATATGGGTTTCTGTTGTGTATTGTCACAGGTGACGAAACATGGTGTCACCATTTTTAACTGGAAAGCAAGCGTCAGAGCAAGCAGTGGAAACACGCGATTTCACCACCTCCAAAGAAATTAAAGGGCGTGCACACCAGTTCTGGTAAGGTCGTGATGTCCTTTTTTTCATCACAAAGGCCCAATGCTTGTCGAGTTCCTTGAATGGGGAACCTCCATCAATTCCCAACATTATCAAGCCACTTTACAGGACCTTAGACGAGCCATCAAGTCGAAACGCCGCGGCATGTTGTGCAATGGCGTTATCCTGCTGCATGATAACACCCTCCCACACACGGCCAATGTGGTGAAGACGACATTACAGCAGTTTTGGTGGACAACGCTGTAACATTCACTGTACAATCCCGACCCTTCACTGTGTGACTTTCATGCGTTTGGACCTCTAAACCAAGCTGTTCGTGGACATTTTTTCGCAACGGACGACGGAGTGTATGACTGGGTCCAGACCTGGATCCGACAGCAGCCTACTAGCTCCTTCAAGGATGGAATCGACCAGATAGGGTCGCAATGGTATAAATGTGCCAACAGTTTTGGTGACAATTTTTGAGTATGTGTACTGCATATAGCTACATTTTTCAGTTAATAAAATCGTTACCATTACTTTACACAAGTGACCAAGTTTCATTCGAATGCCCCTTATATTAAGATTTAGTGTTCAGAGCATTATCGCTAGGTGTCTGTGCAGCATTTCTCTAATGAATGTATTAGTGTATGATCATTTCATTTCATTTCAGTGCAACACTTAACTTTCAGGGCTGTAAATACGACAGCCATGTGTCATTCTACGTTAGCAGTGAGATCATTAATGTAAACTAGATCCAGTTTTAGGAAGTTAAAAAAAATAATTTTACTATACGACATCATTGTTCTCAGATAACATTAATGCAGGTTGTTGTTGTTGTTGTGGTCTTCAGTCCTGAGACTGATTTGATGCAGCTCTCCATGCTACTCTATCCTGTGCAAGCTTCTTCATCTCCCAGTACCTACTGCAGCCTACGTACTTCTGAATCTGCTTAGTGTATTCATCTCTTGGTCTCCCTCTACGATTTTTACCCTCCACGCTGCCCTCCAGTACTAAATTGGTGATCCCTCGATGTCTCAGAACATGTCCTACCAACCGATCCCTTCTTCTAGTCAAGTTGTGCCACAAGCTCCTCCTCTCCCCAATTCTATTCAATACCTCCTCATTAGTTATGTGATCTACCCATCTAATCTTCAGCATTCATCTGTAGCACCACATTTCGAAAGCTTCTATTCTCTTCTTGTCTAAACTATTTATCATCCATGTTTCACTTCCGTACATGGCTACACTCCATACAAATACTTTCAGAAACGACTTCCTGACATTTAAATCTGTACTCGATGTTAACAAATTTCTCTTCTTCAGAAACGCTTTCCTTGCCATTGCCAGTCTACATTTTATAACATCTCTACTTCGACCATCATCAGTTATTTTGCTTCCCAAATAGCAAAACTCCTTTACTACTTCAAGTGTCTCATTTCCTAATCTAATTCCCTCAGCATCACCCGACTTAATTCGACTACATTCCATTATCCTCGTTTTTCTTTTGTTGATGTTCATCTTATACCCTACTTTCAAGACACTGTCCATTCCGTTCAACTGCTCTTCCAAGTCCTTTGCTGTCGCTGACAGAATTACAATGTCATCAGTGAACCTCAAAGTTGTTATTTCTTCTCCATTTATTTTAATTCCTATGGCGAATTTTTCTTTTGTTTCCTTTACTGCTTGCTCAATATACAGATTGAATAACATCGGGGATAGGCTACAACCCCGTCTCAATCCCTTCCCAACCACTGCTTCCCTTTCACGCCCCTCGACTCTTATAAATGCCATCTGGTTTCTGTACAAATTGTAAATAGCCTTTTGCTCTCTGTAGTTTACCCCTGCCACCTTTAGAATTTGAAATAGAGTATTCCAATTGCAGGTAGTACAGAATACTATAATTAACATGAATTAAAACCACAGTTTACATGGTGAACTGTAATTTGCATTCACAAGTACAAACAGTAAAGTTCAGTGACAGCATGAAATTTTAACAATATCCACTGCCTTTTGGTGACTGCTTGAGCAATGTGGATCCCATCAAGTGTCTTAACACTACGTAGAAAATTACAATAATTTTCAATTTAATTGCCTTTGTATTCCTTTGTATGCTTTTTTAGGTGTACAGGAAAGAGTTTTGCGATAGTCTTTTATTTTATATTTACTTATGTTTCTACTCGCAGGAAGAAGAGGCAGATGTGGAAGAAATTTTAACTGTAGCTGATCAAGTTAAAGAGAGCAAAAGAAGTGAGGGAACGGGAAAGATGTTGGAATTCTTGAAAGGGCCAAAAATATTCTTGGTCAGTCGATTCACTCATTTGACGATTATGTGATTGGAGATGTACGGTCATTAAGAAATGAAAACAATACAAGGAGACTGAAAATTATGATACAAAAGTGTATAATGAAAATTACTGAAAAAGATGCTGCAGAAATACCACTCCTCCAGTCGCAGCACTAATGGAGATGAGTGTTGCTAAGGAATGTGGACTCCACACTGCAGATATTGTGGAAATCGAATATTGTTAGTAATTATATCATATTGTACAACTAAATACACAATGCAACATTAAAACTTTAATGTGCTTTCAGAAGTTTATATTTCAGGTAACCCTACCTCCCTTAACAAAACTTGGCTTCATAGACTTGAGGTATGACAGGTGAAACAGGTCTCACAGGAATGTGTAGTAAGTACATCGTCCACTTTTACGAATCTTCTACAAATAAAATATTTTGAGAAGTTGATTTTTAAATGTTATGCTTATCAGAATCAAATCTCTCATAGCTAGAAATTGAAATTCCATAAGTTAGTATACACTGTTCGAAAAAATGTCCTTTTTTATATCTGTAAAAGATTTCAAAGGTACCATGTTCTTGATACTTGTGCCAATATAATTGTAGCCACAAATGCGTGTATGTATGGGCCATTCCATAACAAATAGTCCAGAATAGTGAGGAATCGACACCCACCCCCATACAAATCCTTGAAATCTTGTGTAACTGATGTTCACATAGATATATGAACGTTTCCCAAATGTAAATGTTGCAGGTCAAGTACTTTTCAGTATGACTTAAAGAAGTTATATGAATTCAGGAACTTGGGCAGTCATGGACAATCTCCTGCCCAATTTCAAAATGCAATAGTTTCTACAGCTTTTATATCAGAACCTTGAATTTTGTTTACATTAAAGAGGAAGGTTTATATTTTTAAATTCATCTCTTTGTTTTGAATATCCACGACCTTCTTAGAAAGAATTGTAAATAATTTCTTTTAAATGATACTTGGACAATATAATAGTTTTAAGGTATTGCCCCTCATACATTCTAAAGTAATGCAAGCCCTAATATTTCTCATGTTTCTCGGCTGAGTCTTACTATAAGGCTAAACAAATCCAATTTGCAGTAACAGCAGAGGAATTTAGTATACATTGTTTGTTCCAATTATACAAAATACAATAACACTACGGAGATGAGTTGTCACTAACATGGAATACAGTCACACTCTATTGAAAATACATTACAGTGTAAACTTGTATAAGCAATCACAAACAACGGTTTATGCAGGACAAAAACTACTTTCATTTCTTATAACAGTTTATACAACTGAAACGATTATATTTTCAAGTCCATAGTTTACATTTTAAATGTATTTGTACTGCCAAGGTTCTTCACCATGTGCTGATAGAAAGCAATTCATGGATTCTTCACAAATTGCCCAGGTATTGCTAGAATCTCTGTTACATTGTCCTGTTTGAATTGGGTTTAAATTTTGTGTTTCTTGCTCTTCATTCCTCGATGAACCTCCTAGTACTTCACCATTCTGTACCTACTATGTATCAAAATTGCATCTGTTTGCCAAACTGCTACCTTTCCTATCCATCAAGAAATTGTGTAGGACACCTGTAGCTGAAACTGTTGCTACAGTTTTTTTTTTTTTTCAGGCTCTACTAACAGACGCGCCTTAATACTCAGAACCATTGTGGAATGTGGCCAAAAAAGTTTTCAACAACTCTTCTTGTCCTTGACACTTTTTAATTAAATACTTTCTATGGACCAGGCTGATTATGAGAAGCATATTGGCTTCAATAAGTATGACTTCAGTGGGAATACACCATCAGGTACAAGTACATAGGGGATGTCCTTTTCTCTGCCTGGGAGTACGTAATGCAGAGGAACATCAAGATGTCCTTGCTCCAAGGTTGAAGATAATGAAGGTGCTAAGCCCACCATCATCAGAAATTTTTCAGCCACAAACTGCGTCCATATATAATAAAGTGTATTTTGCATCTACAATAAAACAATACAGTGGCAGTATTTGTAACTATAATAGTAGCTCCCAATGTCTTCTGGAGCTTGCATCACAATGTGCTTTCAATCCAGTGCCCCACTGCAGTTCCAATTTTCGTCAAACTCCTTTGCCACTTGCATCCATTTACTTGTTTTTTATTGGTCTAGAAAAAGAAAATGACATGTAATTATTATAAACCTACTTAATCAGCTTATTACTTTTCATTTTATGGGCATTAGAAAAAAGAAACATTTTTGTAACCTAATTTTTCCATACAATGCGCTTAGTTTTAATAAAACTTTACCTTAACCTTGAGTACTGTGTTTTCACATACCTCCAAATAATTTTCCCTTTGCATGACATCAAAAATGGATCCACATACATCAGGTATGGTCAAAGACGTCGTGCTCACAGGAATACGAAAAACGGTACATCAGTGACTTGTATCAGTCACCTGCCAAGAAAATTAATGTTTTTTTTAAACTGAATTTCTCACATAAATAAATTAAAAGTCCTGTTTAATTTGTAGCTCACACACAGTTATAAATCATAGTGTGACTAGTAAACGTTCCTTGGCTGAAATAGCTGTGTGAAATGTTATGCCCCATTTTGATTTGATGTGTCCTTCTTTGTGTCATCAGTTTTCTGATTGGTTTGATGTGATCCGCCATGAATTCCTCTCCTGTGCCAACCTCTTCATCTCAGAGTAGCACTTGCAACCTATGTGCTCAATTATTTGCTGGATGTATTCCAATCTCTGTCCTCCACTACAGTTTTTGCCCTGTGCAGGTCCTTCTAATACCATGGGAGTCATTCCCTGATGTCTTAAGAAATGTCCTATCATGCTGTCCCTTCTCCTTGTCAATGTTTTCCACATATTCCTTTCCTCTCTGATTCTGTGCAGAACCTCCTCATTCCTTACCTTATCAGTCCACCTAATTTTCAACAGTCGTCTATAGCTTCACATCTCAAATGCTTCAGTTCTCTTCTGTTCCTGTTTTCCAACAGTCCATATTTCACTTCCAAACAAACTGTTCACCAAACAGATTAAGACTTATGTCTGATACTAGTAGACTTCTTTTGGCCAGGAATGCCCTTTTTGCCAGAGCTAGTCTGATTCTGATGTCCTCCTCACTCCATCTGTCATTGGTTATTTTCGTATCTAGGTAATAGAATTCCTTAACTTCATCTACGTCGTGGCCATCAATCCTGATGTTAAGTTTCTTGCTGTTCTCATTTCTGCTATTTCTCATTACTTGTGTCTTTCTTCAATTTACTCTCAATCCATATTCTATACACATTACACTGTTCATTCCATTCGACACATCCTGTTATTCTTCTTCACTTTCACTCAGGATAGGAATATCATCAGCGAATCTTATCACTGATATCTTTTCACCTTGTTAATTCAAATCCTGAACCTTTCTTACATTTCCATCATTGCTTCTTCGACTCAGAGAAACAGCAGCAGCTTAGAACTGATTAAGTCAGAGTTCATGATTGCAATAAATTTTCACTGTAACTGCAGAGTTTGTAAATCTCCACAGGAAGATAAAATATTCTTCAGCTCTTATAATTGTGTACTTGTAAAGTAAACCTTATATATATATATATATATATATATATATATATATATATATATATATATATATATATATATACAGATATATATATATATATATATAGATATATATATATATATATATATATATATATGTGTGTGTGTGTGTGTGTGTGTGTGTGTCTGTGTATGTATGTGTATGTGTGTGTGTGTATGCAGTTTTGTTAAATTTTATTGCGGTTATATTTGTGCATTATGACAACTGTTAAAAATGTTCCAGAACCAGCCAATGACAATTTACTGTGGCATTCTTGTTGCTACGATTTCCCTTTCCTTACATTCTCCTTTCTTATGTAGCATTTTCTTCTTTTCCTGCTTTCTTTGCGTGTGTGTTTCAGTTTTATTAGGTATGTCCACATTCGTTCCCTTTAATGTGTGGCAGGGCGCTGATGACCTCGACGTTGAGCGCCATAAGTCCCAACATACACACACACACACACACACACACACACACACACACACACACACACAAACATTCGTAATTTCGCGCCAATGGGATGTTGGAGCGAAATGCGGTTGGCATCCTTGCACACACCTGTGTTTAGTATGTAACTGCCGGAAGTTTCATTGTTTTATGTCTGTTAGTTATTGTTCACTGCTGCATTGAGTGGAACATTGGGTCGCACAGTTTCTGAATTTCGAGATGACAGAGCTAGATGCGTTAAATTTTGCGTTTAACTCAAAAAGACCTTTACAGAGACATACCAAACGAGTAGAAAGCCTACAGTAATGAGTGCTTAAGCCGCACTCACTGCTGCGAATGGTACACACGGTTTAAAAATGTCCAGATGGAAGTTGAAGATGATCCTTGTTTAGGGTGCCCTCCGACATCTACCGACCACTCTCATGTCAGCAACGTCAACGAAACTGTGTGTGCCAATCGAAGACTGACTGTCCGAGAGACTGCAGAAGAATGTAACATTTCGGTTCGATCGTGTCATGAAATCCTGACACAGTGTCTTGGAATGCATCGTGTTACCACCAAGTTAGTTCTGCAGCTCATCAGTCAAGGCCAGAAAGAACTTCACTTCACAATCTGTAAAAAAGCTTACGGATCGCGCAAATGAGAACGAGCTGTTCCTTAAGACTAACATAACTGATGATGATGTGGGTCTATGGTTATAATGTAGAGACCAAGGTTCAATCTTGGGTTGGTAAATCGTCTCCAAGACCAAACAAAGCTCTTGACGTTAAGTCAAATGTCAAAGCCATGCTGATAGTTTTCATAGACTTTGAAGGATTAGTTCATCATGAATCAGTGCCACATGGACAAACAGTTACTCGATGGTACTATCAGGACACGTTGCGATGCCTGAGAGAAAATGTGAGAAGGAAATGGCATTGAACGTGGCGAGAAAAGACATGGCTCTTGCATCACGAAATGCATCTGTACATACATCCCTGTCGGTGCGAGACTATTGCTCAAAAAACGAAATCACTGAGCTGCCTCACGATCCGTGCTCTCCAGACCTGGCCCCTGTGGATTTTTTTTCTTATTTCCAAAGTTGAAAATCCTGTTGAAAGGACGAAGATTTGCAACGATAGACGAGATAAAAGAAAATTCGCAGAAGGCGTTTAGCGCAACCCAGAAAGAGGCATACCAGGGCTGCTTCCGGAAGTGGAAACCGCTTTGGGAGCGGTGTATAAATTGTGGAGGAGAGTATTTCGAAGGAGACCACACACAATAAGTAAAAGGAAAGGGCAGAAAAATGTTGTGATCGAAGTTCCAGAATTTTTTGAATAATTCTCATTTATACGACAAACAAATCAGATGTTTTGTTTTTATCACATTAGATTTATTTTTTATACCATGCACCCAAAACTGAGAGGATTCTCCTATGTGTGGAAAATATCAGAAAATATAATATAACAGACATATTTAGAACGCTTGAGTGTAATACTAATTTCTGAATTTGTGACACAATGAATCTTGTTACACGCTTTTACACTCTAAAATCTTTCTCTGTTTGTGGAAGTACCCCAGAATATGATACCATACGACCTACTAGAGTAAAAATAAGCAAAATATGCCATCTTTCATATTTAGATCTATGGTGTCACCTACTCCAAGAAAATATTACATAGTCGTGCAGCTGAAATTTATTGCGACCACATCTCTCCAAAACCTCCCTTAAATTGTGGTCAGGTGGCGTTTTTCGCCCTTAAAACCACGAAAAATATTTGTCACCCTACCCACAGTACATCTACAATAGGATATTGCATTAACTTAACAACGCTATCCGGCCAGCTTAACGTTACTTTTCGTAATATACAAGGTGATAAAAGGAAACTGAAACTTTTGAAATGTGTAGTAGCAGCCACATGCAGTTGGCACACTGTGGAACACGAACCTTGAGTTCTAAACAATCTCATCAGTGAGTTATCATGGATCAGTGGATCGATCAACAGTGTGATTCTGTCTTAAAAATGTTTCACAAAACTATGATAGTTTGTAAAGTATGCAGATGGAGCTCCGACGTTTCTCCAACTTATGACGTCATGGTCGGTTTCCTTCGAAACACGCAATAACAAACTTGGATTAAAAGGCTGCATCTGCTCCAAAAAAGTAACCGACAAGATGACAGAGAAGTGGTCGTACTCCACAGTATATCAAAGCCAAGGACGTTTCAGTCTTATCGAGCCTATGGTGGCCAGTTCATAAGCAAGAAGCTCCTGGCAGAGTGTCCTGAAAGAATGTTCGGCGACTTCTACATTATAATTTAAAATTTCATCCATACAAGCTGCAGAATGTGCAACACCAGCAAGAGAACTGCTACTAGTTGCGATTAGATTTCTGTTAGCATATTTTGTTAAACATAAATTACGACAATGGATTTCTGGACAAACTATGAACCTCAGATGAGGCCCATTTACATCTCACAGGTTAAGGGAATAAGCATAAATACCATTACTGGGCACACAGTAACCCTAATGAAGTACTTGAACGCCCTTCACGCGTCAGTAAGGTAACTGTGTGGTATGCAGTTTCGTCACACATGTCATCAGATCTTACTTTGTCGAAAGTAGAGAATGGATCACAGAGACTTTCACTTTGGATAGATGTTGAGATATTGCAGTCTTTTCTTGCCTCAGCATTGAACAATATTTCACAATTTCACGAAACCTTTTTTCAGCAGGATGGTACGACATTACACATTGCAAGCCAGTCAGTGGCAGAGTCGGGCCTATATGACACGTCCAAGAACACTAGATGAATGGAAACAAAGAATTCAAGAGGAAATTAGTGGTATCCCATCTGAGATATTGCATCATTCAATGAGAAACCTCAAAAGTGGATGGGAAGAATGCATAAGTGTAAGATTACGTCATCTACAAGAAGTAATTTTCAAATATTGATACTTTAGATTACTGTCTCGTAAAAGGCAAGTTGCAAATGATTCAGTTGTTATCAATAAAATTTTTGTTGGATTTTTCTATCTTTTTGGGTGTTTCAGAAGTTCAGATATATGTAAATACCGAGTATGAGGTTCGTAGGCCTATATTCTCACTTTCAAGACAAGGAAAACCAGCAATAACTTCAAAAATTGCATTGAATGTGCCAATAGAGGATCAGCTACTTTAATTCGTTTGTTGGAATGGCTTTTGCAGTTTTAAATCATGATACCACCTTAACAAAAAAGACATCTATCGGCGCTTTCGGTGGTCCAGGTTGCCCATTTGTGAATGGACTGTACACCCACAGTCTAACATAACAGTCGCAACACTCACTGCTGTAAAAGTTGTTGCCGTTTGACAGATGGAGCGACACTAGCGCTCCAAGTGGCAGGTAAGGTGAACGTCAGACACGTCGTAAGCATAATGTTTGTTAGCATCCATTTCCTACGTAATTTCCGAATTATTCGAGTTAGTTTCTTGCCTCCAAGAGTTTATGTAGTATCATAAGGCATATATGTTTCTAAAAATGATTCTAAAATAAGCGCAAGTGTGGACAAAAACCATGAATAGTGTGGCAAGCTACAACACATTCGTGAAGAAACACTTGTGACATTGGGCAGAATTGCAGCTTACCACGTTGATATCAAAAGAATATAAACACACAGATTCACATGTAAGAAGCACAGACATGCAAAAGCGATGGACAGCTCGTTTATCGTTCTGTAGGCCTACTGTGTTTGTCATTGTCGCCTGTTACCACAAGTACGACCTTCATCTTTATATTATTCTAAGCAACTGACAAATAGTGGGAGAAATATGCTGAAAACATTATAATGAGCTGATTACATTACATTTCACGAAAAATCAAATATTTGAATAATTTTCAAACAATCTGTCTGTAGGCACTTTCCTTGTCCCACGACAGTTTCGCTCGAAGTCTAGCGATCTGCACATTCTGACACTTCACACGCTTTTGTAAGACACGAACAGCTGCACTTAATCTAACCACTTCATCGTCAAAGCAGGTCTGTGTTGACGATTCTCACGAATCTGGCACTAATACATGGAGAGTTGAACTGGCTGCTTCTGTGTCATAGGACTGTTTTACAGCTTTAGATTGACTGTCGAATCTTTGTGGCAGTTTCCTCTTCATCGTCAGTTGAGGTGGCTTATTTGGAATGTCAAACAGTGTGGGTACTGCATTTCACGCGAGTTTGTTATTGTC
The DNA here is from genome assembly GCF_023864345.2 of Schistocerca serialis cubense. Taxonomy (NCBI): domain Eukaryota; kingdom Metazoa; phylum Arthropoda; class Insecta; order Orthoptera; family Acrididae; genus Schistocerca; species Schistocerca serialis. Next base: position 554,473,020 of record NC_064641.1, read on the forward strand.
TGCGTCCATGAACTGGTTTTGTTCGAAATGTAGCGAACAAAACCTAATATTATTATGCAGGTAAACCGGGTCTTTCTTCATAACGTCTTCTCGTCTGCTATTAACTAGCCATATTTTTGCTCCTAAAACGAAACATTCATCATTTATACACATACATTTGCAAGTGAATCATGACGATACAGTTTAGTAACATGATGGTATATACCTCTCAGGATCCTTAGGAAACCTAAAAAAGACGGCTGTGGTGTCTTCTGCCTATTGCTGCTGCAATTTATTGCCCTACACACGCTCCCGATCGTAAAAACCATTGTATAAATCAAAATAAACAATCACTATTCGCTTTCACGATCGCGCCGAACCGACACCCCCGGGATAACAAGGCCGTCCAGCAGTGTTAGTGACGTCACACTAAGCGGCCCATAGCCGACGCAGCAGTCTACGGACACCTCCGTACAGACGCGCCTGATGCTAACGATCTTCTGTCCGTCATACAGAAAGGAGCGAACTATAATTCGAACCAAAGACCAAATTATATATATATTCTTGTAAACAGCATAAAGGTTCATAACGAAATACCGATTACATATACGGGCAGGAATAGGTTCTAGAACTCCTCTGAAAAGTGTTTATCATCAGTACCAGAATGAACATCAAATTGTCAGGTTTTCTAAATAGAAAAGCACTTTGTTAGTAACAGACAGCAATAATGAGACTTGCAGTTGGTGATTTCTACGTGGAAAAGCTGTAGAGAGATTGAAAATGGTAAGTAAAGAGAGCCTCAGCCTTTTGCTCACATTCTTACATGTAATGCACTTGGTTGTTTTTCATTTCCTTACCTTTCATAACATTTTTAATATTGTTTCAAGAAGTGTATCTTCAATAGCAGAGTGAACTTCAAATTGTCAGGCTTTTCTTAAAGGAAAGAGCAGTCCCTTAGTATCACAGTGCAAGACAGAATCTTGTGTTCAGTGATGTCTATGTTAAAAGGAGAATATTTGATATCTATCTTTTGTTTCCATTCTTTATTACTGGGGATACACTTGTAAAAATTCTTGAAAAGAGCTGTCACCATGAACATATGAGTAAATTCACAATAGTCATGTGTTTTATGAGATAAAGCGAACTCCTGTTACCTTATTGTAAACGAAAGATGGGAGGGTTTTGCTATGTATGACAGTGTTTAAGATAATTTACTTTCAGTGTAATAGCTTGAAAATGTTAAGTCCTGCTGTCAGTTGGCATTTGTCACCACCTGTATGCGAGTTTTAAAGCTAAATAGTGTTCTGACAATTATAAAATAGTGGCAAAGTTCCTCAATCGATTAAACTTATTCCTGTCCGTATATGTAATCGGTATTTCGTTATGAACCTTTATGCTGTTTACAAGAATATATATAATTTGGTCTTTGGTTCGAATTATAGTTCGCTCCTTTCTGTATGACGGACAGAAGATCGTTAGCATCAGGCGCGTCTGTACGGAGGTGTCCGTGGACTGCTGCGTCGGCTATGGGCCGCTTAGTGTGACGTCGCTAACACTGCTGGACGGCCTTGTTATCCCGGGGGTGTCGGCCGAACTCACAGTTCAACCTACCAGCCGCTTGGAGCGCTGCTGCCGCTGAAGGCAACAAAATCGAGGCGAAGTGTCGCGACTGTTATGTTAGACTGTGGTACACCTGTGCCTGTCGATGTTGTGTGCCATCGATAATCATAAGGTATGCAGGAGATCGCTGATGTTGTCGCAAATAGTATACATCTATGACCATGCAGTGCATTTGGTGGGAGTGGTGTTGTGAATGTGTTGACAGAAAGTGAAATTTGGTATCTTGGAGACAGTAGATGATGTTTGACATGTTTGGGGTTTGATAAATAACATAGTCCCGCGAGACATCACGAACAAATGTCAACAATAAGCCAAAATCAGCTTACTTCACGATATGGATTCCAAATAAAATAAGTTACCTTTCAGTATTTATCGCGTTGGCTCAGGGTATTAAAATAATGGATAGATTTGAGTACGCTGAGCCGCTGCTCTCGACCGGTGAGTCGTACGTAACACGGGAAAAAGCTGTCAAGCTGTATGACGGTGATACAAAGGTATATAAACACCACAAGCTAGCTGTCAAAACTTCCCCCACAAATTAAAAGTAACGTAATATTCTGTGACTGTGAAAGTAGCTACCACTATTTATGTAATTACGTCATTCTTTCCAGACATCATTCGAAGGAGGTGAACTTGTTCTCACTACTCATCGCTTGTTGTGGGGAAGACCAGGAGATATTCCTCGTGGCAGAACATGCCTATCCTTGCCGCTTCGTTATGTTGTATTTTCAGAAGAGGAGTCACCAAGTTCATTTGCATTCACGAGGAGCAAAAAAATAGTCCTACACCTTACGGAACCAATTCCAGGTTTAGAACTTGTCATATTATTACTATAGGTTGTTAAGTTTCAGTTTACCCATTGTTTCATATTGCCAATGGCTGAATGCTATTTACATATACGTCATAATAACTGGAATCTTTGCATACTTTCCTTATGTTAAATCATAGCTCTTTATGTGATCATCAGGCCTATATATTTCATTTTTACATTGCAATTGTGTTCCTAAAGGGAAGATCCCCGGTCCCGTCGGTAAAAGCAGCTACAATTATGTGAAGCTGTCATTTAAAGAAGGACTGGAACATGATTTCTTTCGTTTACTCAGTGATACAGTTCAGAAGAAAGCTTGGGAAACTCTTTTGCCTATTCCACCAGCTTCACAGGTAATAGAACAATGTTCTGGTTGAAAACTGTATGTCATGAATAATTAAGCTGCCCTTAGAGGCAGTGTGAAACGACAAATTAGTACCACACAAGACCCTCTAAAAAATTGAGATATCTAACAAGCAGCAAAGATTAACAAGTAGCATAGATTAAATCGTAACTGTACATTGCTCTGTATTATAATGTGCCTTTTAGGCATTCAAGCCTGAATTCTTTTAGTTTCATGTTAAAGCTTAATATAACTTTACACGTTTGTTATTGATCCATTATTTTGATGCTCTGCAGTGTGTTTGCCTGTATATTGACTTAGATGAAAATTGAGTCATAAGACTTTACATGCAGAAAATAACTGTTCAAGGGCCAAATTCCATTGCACCTTTGTGATACAGTCGGTAAAAGTTTTGCACATTTGGGAAAAAATACGTGTCAGTCTTAAAAGTTGTGCTAGTCCCCAATTCTGACGTATCTAAAAGAATATAAATTTATTTAAATATTAATCTACTTTCTAACACAGTTAGGGCCTACCTACCTTTATTCATCCAAAGGTAATCTCCCAATGGTACAGGATGTGACAAGATAACACAGTGCAGATGAATAGGGCAAAATATGCAAACGCAGCATACGTAATTGCTTTATGCATATGGGACAGGTGGTATAAGGGAATAGCTAAACAAATACTTTTTTGTCATTATTATTAATGTTACTGTACAATCTAGGTTTCGGGTTACAACCCCATTTTCAAGTTCATTACTGATTCCCAAAGTTGATAATGCACAGATAAACGTAATCACAAGGCAAAGATAATCATCTCAACTCCTAAGTTATCAATCCATAGCTTAATGTAAAATTACATCAGTGACCATTTTTTAACCAATTACATATGTAATTACACATTTCAACAATCGCATTAGCATGACAGGACTAATGTTATGCATCAGCCAAGAACTTTTTATCTACTGATGGACAAGGGCCCAAAGTTTTGCTTCTATTCTGGGATTGTGATCTCATCTAAAAGAGGTGAATAATTGAATTGAGATTAGTCATTTAATAATAAGTGTGGGGATATACACATCTGTCGCTTAATTTCTAAAATTTCTAAGTAGTTGAGTCTAGCCCCCTTTTCCTCTGTGTATAAGACTTGTACATCTATTATGTATTTGTAGTCATTGTTCAGTCAGTGTCCCACAAAGATTAAATCAGGCTTCTTCAATCTGCAGCTTCTGTGATGTTCTTTAAACCGGTGCAGATTGACCTCTCCATCTGTTCAATGTAGCAAGACTAACACTCATGGTATGTGATTTTATAAACCCCATTTTTTGTGACAGCTGTTTTTTTTTTTTTTTTTTTTTTTTTTTGCATTGAACAAGCAACTACCTATTGTCTGACAGAGAGAAATTATGTTGTTGAAGAGATTCCTTCGCTGACTCATTCATCCCAGCTTCCTCACAGCATCCTGGAACCTATAACTATGCAGCATTCCACCACATGATAGGCCGTCCCTTTCTATCCCTATTCCCAAGAAGACTTTGACCAGGAACTTGATACAATAAAAGCAATAGCCACAAATAATGAATTTAACCCCAACATAAAATTTTAGGTAAAAAGATGAAGAAGCAAGCCAGGTTCCTACTGTTCCCAATCAAAAGACAGACAAACTGGAAAAGAAATGGTGCAGATTACCTTTTGTAGGGAAAAAATCAAAAGGAAGATAACATTTTTAAGACAAAGGGTTTCTGGGTGTTTTTCTATGCCCTTCAGCCAATAGGTAGTTTTTCATTCAGTGCAAAGGACATACAAGCAGCCATCACAAAAAGTGGGATTTATAAAGCCATATGCCATGAGTGTCAGTCTTGCTACATTGTACAGATGGGGAGGTCAATCTCCACCAGGCTTAAAGAACATCACAGAAGCTGCAGATTGAAGAAGCCTGATTTAACCTTTGCAGGACACAGCCTCAACAATAACCGCAAATACATAATAGATGTACAAGTCTTACTCATAGAGGAAATGGGTCCAAACTCAACCAATTAGGAATTTTAGAAATTAAAACTCAGGTGTGTACATCACCACACCTATTATTAAATGAGCAAACCCAGTTCAGTTATTCACCTCTTTTAGATGAGATCACAACCCCAGGATAGAATCAAAACTTTGGGCCCCAGTCCACCAGTAGATAAAATGTTCTTGGCTAATGCATAACTTTAGTCCTATCATGTTAGCTGCTGAATTGTGCAATCACTTATGTAATTGGTTAAAATATGGTTATTGACTTAATTTTACATTACGATATGGATTGGTAACTTAAGAAGTTGGGATGATTATCTTTGCCTCGTCGTCATGTTTATCTGTGTATTATCATCTTTGGGAACCAGGAATGTACGTGATAATGTGCTTATAACCCGAAACCTAGGTTGTGCAGTAACACCAATAATAAAATTTGTGAAACAAGGCAAAAAACAGTGTTTGTTTAGTTAATTTACAATGTTTCAGCAAGAACCCACAGTTAATAAGTGATAGACTGTGGCCTCGATTAAGGAACCATCCTGTCATTTGTCTTAGAAATGTAGGAAAACCATGGAGAAGGCAAAACAGGATGCCTGGACAGAGCAATGCTGTCCTCCTGAATATGAGGTCAATGTCTCAACAGCTACACTGCGTCTTTTGGTAATTCCCTGTTGGATAATGTTCCTTGATTTGTACACCATTTGTTACAGATGAGTTGGTGTAAAACATAGTTTTGTTCTCAACTGCCATACACACTAAGGCACCTGCTGATACCCCAGAACTGCAAAGGTCCTACTGTTCCCCTTTCCTCAATTCCAGACTCGATATTCAACTATATGCCAGTGTTCACCTGAAAAATTAAGTGAATGGACATTACTATGACACGTTTTACATCATGACATGATTTTTGTGAAAGCAGTAAACCATAATCATGTATTGAAATGTGACAAGGTGCCATAGTAACCCTCTTTCATTACCATCCACTACTATGAATCCTCCGAGTAATCTTAAATTTTGTGATATGCATTACTTTCGAGAAGTTACACTGCTGTTTTAAACAAATGTATTTTAGTAATCTTTTTCACTTCATTTGTGAATTTATTATACAGTTTGTATGTTTTTCATGGGTAAATGTAACTCCAAACTGGCTCTTGTTCCATGATTAGTAATTATTTAGTAATATTTCCCTCAATATGCCCCAAAGGTTGGTAGATGTAATTACTTGATGCAATAAGGAAGCCCAGTTTTGTAAATAGCTCTGAACTATGAACTCAACTACTACTTCCAGGTATTATTCTTATGATCCTCCTTTGCAGTTTAAAAACAATGCCCATGTTTTGTATCTTCAAGCTCCAGAAAAGAATCCCATACTTAAGACTTGAATGTATGTAGGCATAATATGCCAGCGTAAGCCATTTGCTGTTGCAGACTGGTGCTAACATCCAAAGAACATAGCATGCTGATGACATTCTTTTTGCCAGTATGTTTGTATGCTTTGCTTTGTATACTTTGACTCATGACTTTAGTGTTATTCCATATATCCCACTGCCTCGTGATGACTGGGTGTTGTGTGATGTCCTTAGGTTACTTAGGTTTAAGTAGTTCTAAGTTCTAGGGGACTGATGTCCATAGATGTTAAGTCCCATAGTGCTCAGAGCCATTTGAACCATATATCCTACAGGGAGTGGTTTGTGGGACATGGATGGAAGCAAAAGATGTACCTCTAAGTGCAATAAAATGAAATGAGCTTACATTACTGTCTTACATTGCTAATTTCAATTGTAAAATAACCTAAAGCATTAAATTCCTGTGAAGATACTGTTCAGTAGAGTAGTTGCCCTAGCCATTTTTTAAACTGGAATTTTCCCAGAAAATTTTGCAGAATACACAGTTTTTTGTTTGTTTCTTTCTTTTTCTTCTTTTAAATCACCTATTTCAGTAATCATATATACTGCAAACATAGCTGAACCAAGATGCTTCGTAACTCTAGGCAGTGCATTTTCCAGCTGTCTCTAGTTAAGGCAACTGGCTATGCTAAATAGACTGATACTGGCTGTCAGCATTGACCTGTGATGCCTTCAGTGTGGCAGACATGGTCATTTCACTCTTATGCAATGTGGAGACCATGATGTCACACATTCAAGATGCGAACAGATGAAAACAATCCAATTATACAAAATATAATCAAAATAATTCAAAGAATAATGTGAAATTAATGGGACAACTGAAGGAATTAGAAGGATTTGGTAGGACATAACAAAATAGATGACATCCGTGATACGAAATACATACCCAAAAATCTATGTAAAAATCCATAAGTCAACATTGCATGAAATTCACAAAAATTCACAAAATTGGTATTACTAACTCAGTTAACCCTGATCAATAAACTGTACTCTGTGATAGCAACACACAAATAAATCTGCAAAATAACTGGTATTGAAAATTTTACTTAACCTGTATAGGTCAAATTAAGTCCACAAAACCATAACTCGCCCCAAAATCTGGTATGAAAACATCGCTTTTATCTCCCAACAAAGTCTCCGATAACACAAGAACATGGTTTGCTCTGAAAACTGGTATAGCTAACTTCAGTTGAACTATATAGCTAGGATGAGTTACACAGTACCGAGAAACCACAATTTGAACGAAAAACTAGTATTGAAAACTTCACCTATATAGCAAGAGCAAACTCCACAACAACAAAAAACTAAATGTCACAGCACTATTATTGAAAAAGTCAGTTAGCCAAAACAGTTACAACAAACTTCATGATACAGACCAATTTTAATTAACCATTATTAATTTCAACTAATTACACAACCCACATATTCATTAAAAAAATTCCATTAACAGCCATTTCCTGTACAATCAAAATGCAATCATGCACATAAATTAAACAAGCATATCATATTTCTTATATGACAGTACCAAGAGGAACAAAGAACATAAACTCTGTACTTAATGAACATAATCAGCCAACACAAAAATTTATACAGCCACAAGGAACAAACATGTAGCTATCAAAAAAGAAAACACACACAAACAAACATATATTTCTCATACCAGGACTTATTTCTGAATGGTTACTGCAACCTACATCCCATTGGACCTGCATACTTCACACTTCCTTCTAATACTAAACTGGTGATCCCTTGGTTCCTCAGAATGTGTCCTATGAACCAATCTCTTTTGGTCAGCTTGTGCCACAGACTTCTTTTCTTCCCAGTTTTGTACAGTACCACCTCATTAGTCACACAATCTACCCATCTAATCTTCAGCTTTCTTCTGTAGCACCACATTTCATAAGCTTCTGTTTTTTTCTTGTCTAAAGTGTTTAGCATCAATGTTTGATTGTCATACAAGGCTGCACTCCAGACAAATTCCTTCAGAAAAGATTTCCTAACACTTAAATCTATATTTGATGCTTATAGGTTTCTGTTGTTCAGAATCATTTTTCGTGCCATTTCACATCAAATGAGTTTGCAATTGCGAATAATGGCAACTGTCAGTTATAGAATGGAATGAAGACAATGAAAATTTGTGCCGGACCAGGACGCAATCCCGGATTTCCCACTTATCGTGAGCAGTCACCTTACCATTTTACTATCTGTGCACGACTCATGAGCAGACCAAAACCTCCATAAGTCATCAACCATGCGTCTAGGACCTGTACTCGTACATCCATTATGTATATTCCTATATTTCCATACAGGCCAGACGTTGTACTTGAATGCATGTCCAAAGGAACTGTGCATTGTAATCAGAATAACACAGGCACTGAAATATCATATTTATCTGCCGATACCGGGCAAGCAACTTTCAAGTACATCTGACCTGTAGAGGAATATACATAATGGATGTACGAGTACAGGTAGTAGACGCGTGGTTGACAACATGTGGAGGTTTGGGTCTAGCTGTGAGTCATGCACGAATAGCCAAATGGTAAGGCGACTGCATGCATATCCAAAGGAACTTTGCATCATAATCAGAGTAACACAGGCACTGCAATGTTTTATTTCTTGCTATTGCCAGTCTACATTTTTTATTGTCTCTACTTCTGCCATCATCCGTTATTTTACTGCCCAAATAGCAAATAGGTACGCTTCAAAAATTAGCTCGTGAGTAGACAGTCTGGGTGTCACAAATTTTTAGATTCAGATAAATTTGAGAGTGTGTAATTAATAGCCACTGCTGTATAACAGTTATGCTTATCAACAAGTTTATGCAACTACAGCCACTGCCGATAATAATAACAGATATTAGATATAGAAGAAAAATTTCAGCTAACATATATAGAATACAAAGACACAAATACAGACATTAGACCATTCTTACATAGACCACCAAATAACCCACAAGTCGAAACAACAATAAAAACTATCAACACAATCATACACAACAAAATAAATGAAAAGACAACTATGGAAGAGTTACAACTACTGGTATATATAGGAGCACTCACTACACTAAATATACACACTAGGCAGAGATCAGAACCAACCAACACACAGAAGAAACCCACAAAACCAGCATGGCAACACAGGCTACAGATCAAAATAGAAAAACTGAGAAAAGACATCGGACAGCTAACACAATTTATAAGAAATGAAATCTCGGAAAAAAAACGAAAAAGGTTAGGTAAAATCTCACAACAAGAAGCGACAGAGCAATTAGACGAAAAGAAGCAGAAATTACAAGCATTCGCCAAACGACTCAGAAGGTACAAAAAAAGTGAAAATAGAAGGAAACAAAACCAAACATTCAACACAAACCAAAAGAAATTTTACCAGACAATAGATAACACACACATTGAAATAAACAATCCACCAAACATAACAGACATGGAACACTTCTGGAGCAACATATGGTCAAACCCGGTACAACATAACAGGCATGCACGGTGGATACAAGCAGAAACAGACACATACAAGATGATACCACAAATGCCTGAAGTGATAATTTTGCAACATGAAGTCACCCAAGCAATTAATTCTACTCACAATTGGAAAGCCCCTGGAAATGATAAAATAGCAAATTTCTGGTTAAAGAAGTTCACCGCAACACATTCACATCTAACTAAATTATTTAACAAGTTAATGATATGAATATAATAGAGGGAAACATTCCACGTGGGAAAAATATATCTAAAAAGAAAGATGATGAAACTTACCAAACAAAAGCGCTGGCAGGTCGATAAGTTTCATCATCTTTCTTTTTAGATATAAATTATTTAACAGTTACATTGCAGACCCATACACATTCCCTGATACACTTACACACGGAATAACTTATCTGAAACCTAAAGATCAAGCAGACACAGCGAACCCAGCTAAATATCGCCCCATAACATATATAACAATATACAAAATATTAACTTCAGTCATTAAACAGAAACTAGTGACACATACAACACAGAACAAAATTATAAATGAAGAACAAAAAGGCTGTTGCAAAGGAGCACGAGGATGTAAAGAGCAACTGATAATAGATGCAGAGGTGACATATCAAGCTAAAACTAAACAAAGGTCGCTACACTACGCATACATCGATTACCAAAAAGCTTTTGATAGTGTACCCCACTCATGGTTACTACAAATATTGGAAATATATAAAGTAGATCCTAAATTGATACAGTTCCTAAACATAGTAATGAAAAACTGGAAAACTACACTTAATATCCAAACAAATTCAAATAATATCACATCACAGCCAATACAGATTAAGCGTGGAATATACCAAGGAGATTCATTAAGTCCTTTCTGGTTCTGCCTTGCTCTGAACCCACTATCCAACATGCTAAATAATACAAATTATGGTTACAATATTACTGGAACATACCCACACAAAATCACACATTTGCTATACATGGATGATCTAAAACTACTGCCAGCAACAAATCAACAACTCAACCAATTACTAAAGATAACAGAAGTATTTAGCAATGATATAAATATGGCTTTTGGAACAGACAAATGTAAGAAAAATAGCATAGTCAAGGGAAAACACACTAAACAAGAAGATTACATATTGGATAACCACAGCGACTGCATAGAAGCGATGGAAAAAACAGATGCCTATAAATATCTAGGATACAGACAAAAAATAGGAATAGATGATAGAAATATTAAGGAAGAGCTAAAAGAAAAATATAGACAAAGACTAACAAAAATACTGAAAACAGAATTGACAGCAAGAAACAAGACAAAAGCTATAAATACTTATGCTATACCAATATTGACCTACTCATTTGGAGTAGTGAAATGGAGTAACACAGACCTAGAAGCACTCAATACACTTACACGATCACAATGCCACAAATATAGAATACATCACATACATTCAGCAACAGAAAGATTCACATTAAGCAGAAAGGAAGGAGGAAGGGGATTTATCGACATAAAAAACCTACATTATGGACAGGTAGACAATTTAAGAAAATTCTTTCTAGAACGAGCAGAAACTAGCAAAATACACAAGGCAATCACCCACATAAATACATCGGCTACACCACTACAATTACATAACCACCTCTACAACCCTTTAGATCACATAACATCAACAGATACAAAGAAAGTAAATTGGAAAAAGAAAACACTACATGGCAAGCACCCGTATCATCTAACACAGCCACACATCGATCAAGACGCATCCAACACATGGCTAAAAAGAGGCAATATATACAGTGAGACAGAAGGATTTATGATTGCAATACAGGATCAAACAATAAACACCAGATATTACAGCAAGCATATTATTAAAGATCCCAATACCACAACAGATAAATGCAGACTTTGCAAACAACAAATAGAAACAGTAGATCACATCACAAGCGGATGTACAATACTAGCAAATACAGAATACCCCAGAAGACATGACAACGTCGCAAAAATAATACATCAACAGCTTGCCTTACAACATAAACTTTTAAAACAACACGTTCCTACATACAAGTATACACCACAAAATGTAATGGAGAATGATGAATACAAATTATACTGGAACAGAACCATTATAACAGATAAAACAATGCCACATAACAAACCTGACATCATACTCACCAATAAAAAGAAGAAATTAACACAACTAATTGAAATATCCATACCCAATACAGCAAATATACAGAAGAAAACAGGAGAAAAAATTGAAAAATACATCCAACTGGCAGAGGAAGTCAAGGATATGTGGCATCAGGATAGAGTTGACATCATACCAATTATACTTTCAACTACAGGAGTCATACCACACAATATCCACCAGTACATCAATGCAATACAGCTACATCCAAACTTATATATACAACTACAGAAATCTGTAATTATTGATACATGTTCAACTACCCGAAAGTTCCTAAATGCAATATAACACATACCATACAGTTAAAAGGAAGTGACGCTTGATCGAGGTCCGCGTCACTTTCCATTTTTAACCAGACTTAACGTCTGAGAAAGTAAAGAATAACAATAACAATAATAATAATAATAATAATTAATAATAATAATAATAAACCCCGTGGAGGCCCGGGAAAAGAATCGGCCTCCGGTATGTTCTGCCAGTCGTAAAAGGCGACGAAAAGAACAAACCACTAATAGGGCTAACCCCCCTTTTAGTGTGATTAGTTGGTTCAGGACAGAACTAAAGAAGCCTCGGACAAGCGCCGTCATGGTCGGGGACGACGCTTGAACCCTATGCCCGCCCACAATGGTAACGACACTGCTAGCCAACTGGAAAATGATTTAAATCCAAATAGAGGTGTTTTGCAGGATATGCTTCCTGCAACCACCCTAGAAGGAAAACAAAGACAGAGGATGAGATGGTCAGATGAAGTTAATCGACACCTCATGTTCTGTTATTACCAAGCAACAAACCTAGGAACCAACACAACGGGATACAGATCACAAGTATACACAACATTTATTACCAGATACCCAGAATTAAAATTTTTAACAGAACAATGATTAGCTGATCAGATCCGTGTAATAATAAAAAATAACAGGATACCCCAGTCAGAATTAGAAAACATCAAACAACAAGTACAACAAATACTGGAACAAAATAATGTGCAATCAGAAGAAGAAGAAAATACAGTAATGGACTCAAACATCCCAGAGCAAACAAACAAAGAACAACACGCACCAATTAAACAATCAGAGGAAAACGAAATCTTAAGGCAGCCACCAGAACAAGCACAAATAGAACACGAAGTGACACAGATGTTAGATATACAAGAAAAATTTCAGCTAACATATATAGAATACAAAGACACAAATACAGACATTAGACCATTCTTGCGTAGACCACCAAATAACCACAAGTCGAAACAACAATAAAAACTATCAACACAATCATACACAACAAAATAAATGAAAACACAACTATGGAAGAGTTACAACTACTGGTTTATATAGGAGCACTCACTACACTAAATATACACACTAGGCAGAGATCAGAACCAACCAACACACAGAAGAAACCCACAAAACCAGCATGGCAACACAGGCTACAGATCAAAATAGAAAAACTGAGAAAAGACATCGGACAGCTAACACAATTTATAAGAAATGAAATCTCGGAAAAAAAAAACAAAAAAAGTTAGGTAAAATCTCACAACAAGAAGCGACAGAGCAATTAGACGAAAAGAAGCAGAAATTACAAGCATTAGCCAAACGACTCAGAAGAAAAAAAAAAAAAAAGTGAAAATAGAAGGAAACAAAACCAAACATTCAACACAAACCAAAAGAAATTTTACCAGACAATAGATAACACACACATTAAAATAAACAATCCACCAAACATAACAGACATGGAACACTTCTGGAGCAACATATGGTCAAACCCGGTACAACATAACAGGCATGCACGGTGGATACAAGCAGAAACAGACACATACAAGATGATACCACAAATGCCTGAAGTGATAATTTTGCAACATGAAGTCACCCAAGCAATTAATTCTACTCACAATTGGAAAGCCCCTGGAAATGATAAAATAGCAAATTTCTGGTTAAAGAAGTTCACCTCAACACATTCACATCTAACTAAATTATTTAACAGTTACATTGCAGACCCATACACATTCCCTGATACACTTACACACGGAATAACATATCTGAAACCTAAAGATCAAGCAGACACAGCGAACCCAGCTAAATATCGCCCCATAACATGCCTACCAACAATATACAAAATATTAACTTCAGTCATTAAACAGAAATTAATGACACATACAACACAGAACAAAATTATAAATGAAGAACAAAAAGGCTGTTGCAAAGGAGCACGAGGATGTAAAGAGCAACTGATAATAGATGCAGAGGTGACATATCAAGCTAAAACTAAACAAAGGTCGCTACACTACGCCTACATTGATTACCAAAAAGCTTTTGATAGTGTACCCCACTCATGGTTACTACAAATATTGGAAATATACAAAGTAGATCCTAAATTGATACAGTTCCTAAACATAGTAATGAAAAATTGGAAAACCACACTTAATATCCAAACAAATTCAAATAATATCACATCACAGCCAATACAGATTAAGCGTGGAATATACCAAGGAGACTCATTAAGTCCTTTCTGGTTCTGCCTTGCTCTGAACCCACTATCCAACATGCTAAATAATACAAATTATGGATACAATATTACTGGAACATACCCACACAAAATCACACATTTGCTATACATGGATGATCTAAAACTACTGCCAGCAACAAATCAACAACTCAACCAATTACTAAAGATAACAGAAGGATTCAGCAATGATATAAGTATGGCTTTTGGAACAGACAAATGTAAGAAAAATAGCATAGTCAAGGGAAAACATACTAAACAAGAAGATTACATATTGGATAACCACAGCGACTGCATAGAAGCGATGGAAAAAACAGATGCCTATAAATATCTAGGATACAGACAAAAAATAGGAATAGATGATAGAAATATTAAGGAAGAGCTAAAAGAAAAATATAGACAAAGACTAACAAAAATACTGAAAACAGAATTGACAGCAAGAAACAAGACAAAAGCTATAAATACTTATGCTATACCAATATTGACCTACTCATTTGGAGTAGTGAAATGGAGTAACACAGACCTAGAAGCACTCAATACACTTACACGATCACAATGCCACAAATATAGAATACATCACATACATTCAGCAACAGAAAGATTCACATTAAGCAGAAAGGAAGGAGGAAGGGGATTTATCGACATAAAAAACCTACATTATGGACAGGTAGACAATTTAAGAAAATTCTTTCTAGAACGAGCAGAAACTAGCAAAATACACAAGGCAATCACCCACATAAATACATCGGCTACACCACTACAATTACATAACCACCTCTACAACCCTTTAGATCACATAACATCAACAGATACAAAGAAAGTAAATTGGAAAAAGAAAACACTACATGGCAAGCACCCGTATCATCTAACACAGCCACACATCGATCAAGACGCATCCAACACATGGCTAAGAAAAGGCAATATATACAGTGAGACAGAAGGATTCATGATTGCAATACAGGATCAAACAATAAACACCAGGTATTACAGCAAGCATATTATTAAAGATCCCAATACCACAACGGATAAATGCAGACTTTGTAAACAATAAATAGAAACAGTAGATCACATCACAAACGGATGTACAATACTAGCAAATACAGAATACCCCAGAAGACATGACAATGTCGCAAAAATAATACATCAACAGCTTGCCTTACAACATAAACTTTTAAAACAACACGTTCCTACATACAAGTATACACCACAAAATGTACTGGAGATTGATGAATACAAATTATACTGGAACAGAACCATTATAACAGATAAAACAACGCCACATAACAAACCTGACATCATACTCACCAATAAAAAGAAGAAATTAACACAACTAATCGAAATATCTATACCCAATGCAACAAATATACAAAAGAAAACAGGAGAAAAAATTGAAAAATACATCCAACTGGCTGAGGAAGTCAAAGACATGTGGCATCAGGATAAAGTTGACATCACACCAATTATACTATCAACTACAGGAGTCATACCACACAATATCCACCAGTACATCAATGCAATACAGCTACATCCAAACATATATATACAGCTACAGAAATCCGTAATTATTGATACATGTTCAATTACCCGAAAGTTCCTAAATGCAATATAACACATACCGTACAGTTAAAAGGAAGTGACGCTTGATCAAGGTCCGTGTCACTCCATTTTTAACCGGACTTAACGTCTGAGAAAGTGAAGGAAATAATAATAATATGCATAACTTACCTGACAAAAGAAAGAATTGAAACTTCCTGGCAGATTAAAACTGTGTGCCGGACCGAGACTTGAACTTGGGACCTTTGCCTTCCACGGGCAAGTGCTTTACCGACTGAGCTACCCAAGCACGACTCACGCCCCATCCTCACAGCTTTACTTCTGACAGTACCTCATCTCCTACCTTCCAAACTTTACAGAAGCTCTCCTGCGAACCTTGGAGAACTAGCACTCCTGAAAGAAAGGATATTGCGGAGACATGGCTTAGCCACAGCCTGGGAGATGTTTCTAGAATTCTAAAAGAAAGAATTGTTTTTGTGCAATTTTGTTGTTTTGCACATAATTAAATACAGTTTAGGGCAATAATGAAATAATGTGTAAGCATTTGCACCTCTCCATTTCGCATTTTTGTGGGGAGATTTCGTGCTTCTCATTTTTTTCAGACAAATGTATGATTCCTGACAGATCTATTAGTTCATGAATTTACTTCCAAGCTAATATTCTGATGCAGTAAGTTTACTTTAACCTCTTTTTTATCTTCATATTTTATGCTCAAAATTTTCATTCACATTTATGCTTAGTGTCTCTCCTTAAAGATACTGAAATCAACCCATCCATTTTCCAAAATTTTTGAGGTGGTGATGTCTTGCAGAATAATATTCCACCTGAGTAACAATAATGTCCTCAGTAATATGCAATTTGGATTTCACAAGAATTGCTCAACAGAATGCCATTTACACCATTCCTCGCCAAATTTTACAAGCATGAAATGATAAAATAGCAACAGTTGGTATTTTCTGTGACCTGTCTAAGGCATTTGACTGTATGAATCACAATATTCTCCTATATCAGGACAGGCCGAACAGCATTCCACGAGTACTCCTGCCTAGTGCTCTGAGCACAAGGGCGAGTGGGGCTGAGAGGTGAGGAGGAACAGGATAAGGTTGCAGAGCCAAGGTTGTGAAGCAGCGACTGAAGTTGAACATTTTGAGAGTTCTGCCACATTGTAGTCAACTCTTCTCTTGGACTCAGTTTGACAGTGGCCATTTGGTCAGGTGAACAGCTGAGTGGTGGTCACGTCTGCTTTAAAAACTGTGTAAAAGATAAAGTACAACCCTGCCTAGCTCCCTTCTTTATTCCTGTGTATTTCACATCTTTCAGCCATTTGAACTGCCATGCAATTTCCGTAGAAGTTGTAGATGACCTCTTGCTCCCTGTTTGTTATTTCTGATAACTTCAGGTTTTTAAAAAGTGTATTCCTGTCACTGTTGTTGAAAACTTTTTGCAAATCAACACTTGTTATAAACAGATGTTTGTCTTTCATTAAACAATCTATCTTCTAAGATGAGTTGTGGTTTGTGATTTGTGTGGTGCAGCCAATGAATCATGACATTGGCGATAGTTCACAATATCCTAATATCCTGTGTATTATCATTCTCTCCATGTGTTACTTGTAAGAAGTAGTAATACAGTAGAAGAACATCACTGTAATGAAATATGTACAAATCTTATGGAGAATGAACTATTGTTAAAAATCTCAGAGATTGGAAATTGTTAAGTATTTATTGCTTTTCATGCACTTTTCCTCTGTTTAAAACCGTTATTGGTGTGTCCTTCTTTGTATCACTTGTCCTTTTTGTCTTTTAATCTTTGTAATTGACTTTTTTGCAATCAAAGGAATTTCCAGTTCTGAATATTTGAGGTTTTACTTTGTATTTCTGTAATCTTTTCTCAAGTTGTTTGTATGAACGATCAGTAAGAAATATATTTGATTAAATTTCCAGGCACACCAATCAAATATTAAACTACGGACTGGTATTGTTGGAATTGAGAGAAGTATAAGTGAAAAGCAGAAAGCTACTGATGAAAGTATCAGTGTTGCCTTCCAAGATTTGAACAAGTTAATGGTTATGGCAAAGGACATGGTGAATTTATCGAAGAATATTTCACAAAAAATTAGAGTAAGTTTTCCATCCTTGACTCACAGAAATGGGACTCGTAAAAATTTTGACAGTATAATGAAAAATGAATATATGTTTATTAATGTATCTCAGTTCTTACTAGTATTTCCTGTAAAGCATCAGCTATATTCATACTGTTAACATTGTACTTTAGGAAAAACAAGGCGATATCACTGAAGATGAAACTGTCAGGTTCAAGTCTTATTTACTTAGCCTGGGCATAGATGATCCTGTTACAAGAAATGATTTCCGCAGTGAAAGCCAGTACTTTCAGCAACTTGCTAAACAGTTATCTGAAATTTTGGTGGAGCCAATTACGGTATGTAAGAATAATTATTGTCTGAAGCTCAGTTTGAGCTATTTCACGAGTATTAGTGTGAAAACAGTAGAACAAAATATACATAATATGGTATATATAAAGTGAAGTATATTGCCAAAATATAATTTTCAACCTGCTACAAAGTAATTTATTAAAATCAGTACATTATCAAAATTATGCACATACATATGTGATCAAAACTATCCGGACACCCCCAAAAACATAAGTTTTTCATATTAGGTGTATTGTGCTGCCAGGTACTCCATATCAGTGACCTCAGTAGTCATTGGACACCATGAGAGAGCAGAATGGGGTGCTCTGCGGAACTTACGGATTTCGAACATGGTCAGGTGATTGGGTGTCACTTGTGTCATATGTCTGTACACGAGATTTCCACACTCCTAAATATCCCTAGGTCCACTGTTTCTGGTGTGATAGTGAATTGGAAATGTGAAATGAGATGTACAGCACAAAAGCATACAGGCCAACCTTGTCTGTTGACTGACAGAGACTGCTGATAGTTGAAGGTGGTTGTAATGTGTAATAGGCAGACATCTATCCACCCCATCACACAGGAATTCCAAATTGCATCAGGATCCACTGCAAGTATTATGACACTTAGGCGGGAGGTGAGAAAACTTGGATTTCGTGGTCTAGTGGCTGCTTATAAGCCACACATATTGCTGGTAAATGCCAAACAACACCTCACTTGGTGAAAAGAGTGTAAACATTGAATGATTGAACAGTGGAGAAAAATTGTGTGGAGTGGCGAATCATGGCACACAATGTGGCAATCCTATGGCAGGGTATGGGTATGACGAATGCCCAGTGAACATTATCTGCCAGCTTGTGTAGGGCCAACAGTAAAATTCGGAAGTGGTGGTGTTATGGTCTGGTCATGTTTTTCCTGGAGGGGAGGTGAGGTGAGAAAACTTGGATTTCATGGTCTAGTGGCTGCTTATAAGCCACACATATTGCTGGTAAATGCCAAACAACACCTCGCTTGGTGAAAAGAGTGTAAACATTGAATGATTGAACAGTGGAGAAAAATTGTGTGGAGTGGCGAATCATGGCACACAATGTGGCAATCCTATGGCAGGGTATGGGTATGACGAATGCCCAGTGAACATTATCTGCCAGCTTGTGTAGGGCCAACAGTAAAATTCGGAAGTGGTGGTGTTATGGTCTGGTCATGTTTTTCCTGGAGGGGGCTTGTACCCCTTGTTGTTTTTCATGGCACTATCACAGCACAGGCCTGTATTGATGTTTTAAATGCCTTTCTACGTCCCACTGCTGAATAGCAACTCAGTGATGGCAGTTGCATCTAGCAACATGGTTGAACACCTATTCATAATGCATGACCTGTGGCAGAATGGTTACATGACAATAACATCCCTGTAATGGACTGGCCTGCGCAGAGTCCTGACCTTACTCCTTTAGAATGCCTTTGGGATGTTTTGGAGTGCTGACTTCATTCCTCACCGACCAACATCAATACCTCTCCTCAGTGCAGCACTCCATGAAAAATGGGGTGCCATTCCCCAAGAAACCTTCCGGCATGTGACTGAACGTATGCCTGTGAGAGTGGAAGCTGTCATCAAGGCTAAGGGTGGGCCAACACCATATTGAATTCCAGCATTACCGATGGAGGGAGCCATGATATTCAAAGTCATTTTCAGCCAGGTGTCTGGATACCTTTGATCACATAGTGTCTATACAGGGCAAATCACCTAAAACTTGCACTGCAAATGTAGGAAAAATCAAAAGTACTGTTGATGTGCAGTTTTTACAGAATGGATTGGCAGTCACTGGCTCATACTGTTAGTCAGTAAAGTACAATATTATGTGGTAGCACACACTAAAAAACAAGACAGGTGGATACACCAATTATGTGGATTCTGACCAGTAATGAAAAAGCTGACCACCATGGATTGTGTTCAAAATGGCTACCAGAAGTAGCTATATGCGCTTCCAGTCTGGTATGGAACAACTGCTGTACACATACCAGCATTTCAGTGGAGATATCTGAGCAGGCTGCGTTGCATGTCATTGTGTGTGGTTGGTATGTCCTTGTAGACAGTGTCTTTCAGCTTTTCCCACAGAAAAAAGTCTGCAGGTGTCAAATCTGGAAAATTAGTGGCCATGGTACGAGTCCTCAGTGTCCAATCCAACGATTTGGAAATAATTTGTTATGACATGCTGTAGTACTTTGTGCACTATGGGCTGGACAACATCATGTTGATACCACAGGTTCCTCCTAGTCTGCAGGTTTAGCATCAGTGGGAGAAAGTCTGTTGGGAGGCTGTGATATTTGTGCATGTTCAACGATCCTTTTATGAAAAACAGACCTATGAGCTGATATTTCACTATCCCACACCACTCGTTTACACACAGTGGATGCTGATGTTCCACTTGATGAAGCCAGTGTGGATTGTCAGCAGACCAATAGTGTATATGTCAGTGGTTTATCTGGCAATGATTGGAAAATGTAGCTCCATCACTATACAAGATACTTGATATGTCTGGAGTATTCCATCTTAATGCCCATATACAGAAGTTAACATCATTCTCATAATCATTTCTGTGCAGCCTTTTGTGGAGAGAGATGTGATAGGGGTAGAACCTACGTCGATGGCGAATGCATAGGACACTTGCTTGACTCGTGCAGCTTCCTCGTTTGATTGCTTGGGAGTTAACATGAGAATTACCTGCAACAGTAGAAAGAACATTAATTTCCCCCTCTTCTGTCATCACTTGTTTCCTTCTGTCACATTGCCTAGGCATTACACTATAACTTTCATGTAATTGGTTGAAGAGGTTGGTAAATAATTGCTGAGATGGTTCATGTTTAAAGGGATATGTTGCTGCATACAACTTACAAGAACAAACTGCATTCTTCCTATATTCTCCATACACCATGAGCATGTTCGCTTTTTCTGTGTTGGTAAATCCCATCGTCCTCTAATGACCTGCTGCTTGGGCTGTCACACACTGACTGACTAGCAAGTCGCAGTGCACTCAAGGAACACACACACACACACACACACACACACACACACACACACACACACACTCTCTCTCTCTCTCTCTCTCTCTCTCTCTCTCTCTCTCTCTCTATATATATATATATATATATATATATATATATAAAAAAAAAGCAAACATAACAACATTGAACATCATACCTACCAACTACGCAGGTTGAATGTAGCCCAAACAAATATCAGTGAGGAAGCTTTTCAAAATACAATATCTTGTTAAACACTCGCACTGGAATTTGGAACAAACACTACTGACATTCTAATTTACCCTACTTTTAGTTTGTTAATGTCAGTAGGCATTGTTCATTTAAAATAAGTCTATGTTTGTACAAAAAATGCGCTTTCCAAATATTATTGTAATTTGTTGATTGGATAACAGTATGAGCCTCTGAGTACCAATCCATTCTGTGAAAGCTGCACATCAGTGACACTTTCCATTTCCACAATGTTTGTGGTTCAAGTTTTTGATTCACCCTGTATAGTAAAGAGGCCCTTAACAATAGGTAATCATCTGAAATGTAAAATTTTGCTGCTCCCACCCCATACTGTTGTTCCAGTCAAAAGAAAAGGGAAAAGAAAATACTTTGCAAAACTGCTGCTCAGTTGCAAAATTACTAGGCAATCTACAAATGCTTTTATTTTGGAACGTAATACTGTACATACAATTCTGTAGCAACGTAGTATTCTCTTCCCGAAATCCTCTGTTTTCTTTTTTATTCCAAAAGATGTTTATGAGGGCATATCTGACCCATGCCACACTCACCTAAAAACAATCTGAACCAGTGAATATTTAGTAGAAATTGAAAATAGGTGCCAGTTTAGGACTCAGCCCTGGATTTCCCGCCAATCACGAGAGGTTGTCCTAACCATAAGACTAGCTGAGCAAGCCTCCAGGCGCGACCTGTTCATTCACAGTCTCCCAGTGGTGCTATTCCTACAGACCGAGGACCAGATTAAGGGTGTGGTGGGGGTCCTTATGGGAGTCGTAGACCTGGGCCCTCATGTGGATGAGGGTCTTTCACTCTGATCATCATCATCATCATCATCATCATCATCATCATAAGATAAAATAGGACCAAAAATATGAAACAAATTTCTTAGTTTGTTACAGCCACCATCTTAATAAACTGGCATAAATCAGTGTTAAAAAAGAAGATTGAGTGTAGTACATAAAAATAGTTATTCATATTTTCCCATTGAGTAGAAGTGTTCTCCAGTCTCATGTGACTATAGAATACCAAGTTCTAGTCCAATAGATGTACAATAGGCTATGTTCCTTTAAGACCACAAGTTCCTTCTGTTTATGTGTTCTGTATGCGTTGAGTTGGGTAAAAGTTTTTGACCACAATAATAATATATAAAAACAAAGATGAGGTGACTTACCGAACAAAAGCGCTGGCAGGTCGAAAGACACACAAACAAACACAAACATACACACAAAATTCAAGCTTTCGCAACAAACTGTTGCCTCATCAGGAAAGAGGGAAGGAGAGGGGAAGACGAAAGGAAGTGGGTTTTAAGGGAGAGGGTAAGGAGTCATTCCAATCCCGGGAGCGGAAAGACTTACCTTAGGGGGAAAAAAGGAAAGGTATACACTCGTACACACGCACATATCCATCCACACATACAGACACAAGCAGACATATTTAAAGACAAAGAGTTTGGGCAGAGATGTCAGTCGAGGCAGAAGTGTAGAGGCAAAGAAGTTGTTGAAAGACAGGTGAGGTATGAGTGGCGGCAACTTGAAATTAGCAGAGATTGAGGCCTGGCGGATGACGAGAAGAGAGGATATACTGAAGGGCAAGTTCCCATCTCCGGAGTTCGGATAGGTTGGTGTTGGTGGGAAGTATCCAGATAACCCGGACGGTGTAACACTGTGCCAAGATGTGCTGGCTGTGCACCAAGGCATGTTTAGCCACAGGGTGATCCTCATTACCAACAAACACTGTCTGCCTGTGTCCATTCATGCGAATGGACAGTTTGTTGCTGGTCATTCCCACATAGAATGCATCACAGTGTAGGCAGGTCAGTTGGTAAATCACGTGGGTGCTTTCACACGTGGCTCTGCCTCTGATCGTGTACACCTTCCGGGTTACAGGACTGGAGTAGGTGGTGGTGGGAGGGTGCATGGGACAGGTTTTGCATCGGGGGCGGTTACAAGGATAGGAGCCAGAGGGTAGGGAAGGTGGTTCGGGGATTTCATAGGGATGAACTAACAGGTTACGAAGGTTAGGTGGACGGCGGAAAGACACTCTTGGCGGAGTTGGGAGGATTTCATGAAGGATGGATCTCATTTCAGGGCAGGATTTGAGGAAGTCGTATCCCTGCTGGAGAGCCACATTCAGAGTCTGGTCCAGTCCCGGAAAGTATCCTGTCACAAGTGGGGCACTTTTGTGGTTCTTCTGTGGGGGATTCTGGGTATGAGGGGACGAGGAAGTGGCTCTGGTTATTTGCTTCTGTACCAGGTCGGGAGGGTAGTTGCGGGATGCGAAAGCTGTTTTCAGGTTGTTGGTGTAATGATTCAGGGATTCCGGACTGGAGCAGATTCGTTTGCCACGAAGACCTAGGCTGTAGGGAAGGGACCGTTTGATGTGGAATGGGTGGCAGCTGTCATAATGGAGGTACTGTTGCTTGTTGGTGGGTTTGATGTGGACGGACGTGTGAAGTTGGCCATTGGACAGGTGGAGGTCAACGTCAAGGAAAGTGGCATGGGATTTGGAGTAGGACCAGGTGAAACTGATGGAACCAAAGGAGTTGAGGTTGGAGAGGAAATTCAAGAGTTCTTCTTCACTGTGAGTCCAGATCATGAAGATGTCATCAATAAATCTGTACCAAACTTTGGGTTGGCAGACTTGGGTAACCAAGAAGGCTTCCTCTAAGCGACCCATGAATAGGTTGGCGTACGAGGGGGCCATCCTGGTGCCCATGGCTGTTCCCTTTAATTGTTGGTATGTCTGGCCCTCAAAAGTGAAGAAGTTGTGGGTCAGGATGAAGCTGGCTAAGGTGATGAGGAAAGAGGTTTTAGGTAGGGTGGCAGGTGATCGGCGTGAAAGGAAATGCTCCATCGCAGCGAGGCCCTGGACGTGCGGAATATTTGTGTATAAGGACGTGGCATCAATGGTTACAAGGATGGTTTCCGGGGGTAACAGATTGGGTAAGGATTCCAGGCGTTCAAGGAAGTGGTTGGTGTCCTTGATGAAGGATGGGAGACTGCATGTAATGGGTTGAAGTTGTTGATCTACGTAGGCAGAGATACGTTCTGTGGGGGCTTGGTAACCAGCTACAATGGGGCGGCCGGGATGATTGGGTTTGTGGATTTTAGGAAGAAGGTAGAAGGTAGGGGTGCGGGGTGTCGGTGGGGTCATGAGGTTGATGGAGTCAGGTGAAAGGTTTTGCAGGGGGCCTAAGGTTCTGAGGATTCCTTGAAGCTCCGCCTGGACATCGGGAATGGGGTTACCTTGGCAAACTTTGTATGTGGTGTTGTCAGAAAGCTGACGCAGTCCCTCAGCCACATACTCCCGACGATCAAGTACCACGGTCGTGGAACCCTTGTCCGCCGGAAGAATGACGATGGATCGGTCAGCCTTCAGATCACGGATAGCCTGGGCTTCAGCAGTGGTGATGTTGGGTGTAGGATTAAGGTTTTTTAAGAAGGATTGAGATGCAAGGCTGGAAGTCAGAAATTCCTGGAAGGTTTGGAGAGGGTGATTTTGAGGAAGAGGAGGTGGGTCCCGCTGTGACGGAGGTCGGAACTGTTCCAGGCAGGGTTCAATTTGGATGGTGTCTTGAGGAGTCGGATCATTAGGAGTAGGATTAGGATCATTTTTCTTCGTGGCAAAGTGATACTTCCAGCAGAGGGTACGAGTGTAGGACACGCCTGGAATCCTTACCCAATCTGTTACCCCCGGAAACCATCCTTGTAACCATTGATGCCACGTCCTTATACACAAATATTCCGCACGTCCAGGGCCTCGCTGCGATGGAGCATTTCCTTTCACGCCGATCACCTGCCACCCTACCTAAAACCTCTTTCCTCATCACCTTAGCCAGCTTCATCCTGACCCACAACTTCTTCACTTTTGAGGGCCAGACATACCAACAATTAAAGGGAACAGCCATGGGCACCAGGATGGCCCCCTCGTACGCCAACCTATTCATGGGTACTGTCCTACACTCGTACCCTCTGCTGAAAGTATCACTTTGCCACGAAGAAAAATGATCCTAATCCTACTCCTAATGATCCGACTCCTCAAGACACCATCCAAATTGAACCCTGCCTGGAACAGTTCCGACCTCCGTCACAGCGGGACCCACCTCCTCTTCCTCAAAATCACCCTCTCCAAACCTTCCAGGAATTTCTGACTTCCAGCCTTGCATCTCAATCCTTCTTAAAAAACCTTAATCCTACACCCAACATCACCACTGCTGAAGCCCAGGCTATCCGTGATCTGAAGGCTGACCGATCCATCGTCATTCTTCCGGCGGACAAGGGTTCCACGACCGTGGTACTTGATCGTCGGGAGTATGTGGCTGAGGGACTGCGTCAGCTTTCTGACAACACCACATACAAAGTTTGCCAAGGTAACCCCATTCCCGATGTCCAGGCGGAGCTTCAAGGAATCCTCAGAACCTTAGGCCCCCTGCAAAACCTTTCACCTGACTCCATCAACCTCCTGACCCCACCGACACCCCGCACCCCTACCTTCTACCTTCTTCCTAAAATCCACAAACCCAATCATCCCGGCCGCCCCATTGTAGCTGGTTACCAAGCCCCCACAGAACGTATCTCTGCCTACGTAGATCAACACCTTCAACCCATTACATGCAGTCTCCCATCCTTCATCAAGGACACCAACCACTTCCTTGAACGCCTGGAATCCTTACCCAATCTGTTACCCCCGGAAACCATCCTTGTAACCATTGATGCCACGTCCTTATACACAAATATTCCGCACGTCCAGGGCCTCGCTGCGATGGAGCATTTCCTTTCACGCCGATCACCTGCCACCCTACCTAAAACCTCTTTCCTCATCACCTTAGCCAGCTTCATCCTGACCCACAACTTCTTCACTTTTGAGGGCCAGACATACCAACAATTAAAGGGAACAGCCATGGGCACCAGGATGGCCCCCTCGTACGCCAACCTATTCATGGGTCGCTTAGAGGAAGCCTTCTTGGTTACCCAAGTCTGCCAACCCAAAGTTTGGTACAGATTTATTGATGACATCTTCATGATCTGGACTCACAGTGAAGAAGAACTCTTGAATTTCCTCTCCAACCTCAACTCCTTTGGTTCCATCAGTTTCACCTGGTCCTACTCCAAATCCCATGCCACTTTCCTTGACGTTGACCTCCACCTGTCCAATGGCCAACTTCACACGTCCGTCCACATCAAACCCACCAACAAGCAACAGTACCTCCATTATGACAGCTGCCACCCATTCCACATCAAACGGTCCCTTCCCTACAGCCTAGGTCTTCGTGGCAAACGAATCTGCTCCAGTCCGGAATCCCTGAATCATTACACCAACAACCTGAAAACAGCTTTCGCATCCCGCAACTACCCTCCCGACCTGGTACAGAAGCAAATAACCAGAGCCACTTCCTCGTCCCCTCATACCCAGAATCCCCCACAGAAGAACCACAAAAGTGCCCCACTTGTGACAGGATACTTTCCGGGACTGGACCAGACTCTGAATGTGGCTCTCCAGCAGGGATACGACTTCCTCAAATCCTGCCCTGAAATGAGATCCATCCTTCATGAAATCCTCCCCACTCCGCCAAGAGTGTCTTTCCGCCGTCCACCTAACCTTCGTAACCTGTTAGTTCATCCCTATGAAATCCCCGAACCACCTTCCCTACCCTCTGGCTCCTATCCTTGTAACCGCCCCCGATGCAAAACCTGTCCCATGCACCCTCCCACCACCACCTACTCCAGTCCTGTAACCCGGAAGGTGTACACGATCAGAGGCAGAGCCACGTGTGAAAGCACCCACGTGATTTACCAACTGACCTGCCTACACTGTGATGCATTCTATGTGGGAATGACCAGCAACAAACTGTCCATTCGCATGAATGGACACAGGCAGACAGTGTTTGTTGGTAATGAGGATCACCCTGTGGCTAAACATGCCTTGGTGCACAGCCAGCACATCTTGGCACAGTGTTACACCGTCCGGGTTATCTGGATACTTCCCACCAACACCAACCTATCCGAACTCCGGAGATGGGAACTTGCCCTTCAGTATATCCTCTCTTCTCGTCATCCGCCAGGCCTCAATCTCCGCTAATTTCAAGTTGCCGCCACTCATACCTCACCTGTCTTTCAACAACTTCTTTGCCTCTACACTTCTGCCTCGACTGACATCTCTGCCCAAACTCTTTGTCTTTAAATATGTCTGCTTGTGTCTGTATGTGTGGATGGATATGTGTGTGTGTACGAGTGTATACCTTTCCTTTTTTCCCCCTAAGGTAAGTCTTTCCGCTCCCGGGATTGGAATGACTCCTTACCCTCTCCCTTAAAACCCACTTCCTTTCGTCTTCCCCTCTCCTTCCCTCTTTCCTGATGAGGCAACAGTTTGTTGCGAAAGCTTGAATTTTGTGTGTATGTTTGTGTTTGTTTGTGTGTCTTTCGACCTGCCAGCGCTTTTGTTCGGTAAGTCACCTCATCTTTGTTTTTATATATAATTTTTCCCACGTGGAATGTTTCCTTCCATTATATTGACCACAATAATAGGTACATGAAATGTACTTGCAGTTGTGAGTATGTGCCAGACCAGGATTGGCTATCTGTGGCCAGGTCCAAATTTCCATTTGTTGTCATTCCTACATCACAACCTGTACTCGTACACATACGATGTAATTTCCATACAGAGGAGGACATTTTAATTGTAAATTGGTGCCTGCTGTCAGCAAATAAATACAATTTTGCAGTGTCCGTGTTATTAAGAACAAAAGTGCAGTGTTCCTTGGGACTTGCATGCATGTCTGAAGGAACGCTGCATCATTCTTTGTAACTTCACATGCATTGTAATATTGTGCAATAATAGATCGTTTATTTCAAACACATTTGTGCACTGTGAAATACACTCACTCCTCACCCCATCCTTCTTTTGTTTGCTGCTTTAATAGCTAATCTATTGTCATAGAGTGGAACTGTTAATTCATGCACATTGGCTGCGGTTAGTAAATGGGGTGAAACTGCGTATCATAATCTAATAAATTAGTACGTAACTCATATTTGAGTTTCATTTCTCGTATAGTGACTTAAAATGGAATCCCATCAAGTGAGTAAATTTGCCATTGTGTGAGCGAAAGAAGAGCACTGAGAGAAGCAGCTGAATTTGTGAAGAAACTACCAAAAGTGACTTTGTATTTTACAAAGAAAGAGTAGTCCATTGATAACATCGGTGAAACTATGATTCTCATATAAGACATCGGATGTCGTCGTAAAAATTCCACAGTATTTCATCCGCAAAACTGACCGATATCTCCAGATGCAGTGAACACACTGCTCAGGCTGCGACCGAAACCTTCTATTTATGAGTCATAGAAGAAACTGCACATGCATGAACTAGCCAAATTTCAGTGTCCAGTAGTGCAGATGTGCAGATCAGTTGCAAGAGAGGACATCTATGCAAACTGTCAGACAATGAATGCATTCACAGAGGCTGTGAATACTCTGCAGTGCTGTTGGCCACCCCAGCAGCCTCTGTTGGGAGCCGCCTGCCGAAATAGGTACGCATGCTGGCTTGTGCCCATCCTCGCCATTGTCAGCCAGATACCTGTTGCCACTATAGCGTCGTCCCTTGTGCGACCAACAGTTCTTCTTTGTTTTCACTGTGATTTTAACATGGCCAGTGCTGGATCCCATGCCGTGCTGAGGTGGTATCCTGTGTCCCTGTCAAGCAAATTAGAGACGCTGCGAATTTCCACTGCTTCTTAAATAAATAACACTGTCCCGATATGATGATGTCATTGACAGAACTTCAGTGGTTTTTGTTTTCTATACAATTTCCTGTACTGAGGCAGTGCTCCACCATTGCAGATTTGTCTGGTTGTTCCATACGTGTGTGTCTATATTAAACACTTCTGTCCTTCACAGTGCGACAGGTTTGTCCAGTGTATTACATCCAACAGCTACAGGGAAATGTATAGGCATCTGGCCTTCTTAAACCAAGGTCATTTTTCATTGAGCCTAAAAGGGCTCTGAGTTTTGTTGGTGGATGAACTTCCTATTTTCAAGGAAACACTGTTGACGTATGGCAAAGTGATCATTCTTCTTTGTTCTTTATTTTCTCCCAGCTCCTCACTTTGTCCAGTACATGCCGGCATAAGGCACAGGGAATCTCCCATTCAGAATATCTGTTCTCTAAAAGTTCAGTATGGAGGCAGCAGAGATCATCAGATAAGCTGTCAGAATCCGATTTGGCTTGTGCTCTGTGGACCAATGTCCTAAGCATGCCACTTTGTTCTGAAGGATGGGGAGCAGGTGGCCTGTAAGTGTAAGTCCAAGAGTGTACGTTTATGGTTCATAGCATGAGTCATGATACCATTGTCCTTTCTCTGTACCAACACATCCAGGAATGATACTGCACTGTTTTTCTCCATCTCCATGTAAACTTGAAGTTTGTAAACTTATGTGGCAGTTTTACTGCATGAACAACAAAAATGTGATAAGTGATAAACTTTTTTCCTTTCATCATTTTGTGGGGTGTGTCAGTGGTGAGAAAAAGTTTCATAAAGGTTTGAAATTATGTGTGAAGTTCGTTGCAAGTAAGTAAGTGCTCTCACTCTCAAATACTGTGTGAATAATGTGTGGATGTTTGCACACCATGGGCTACCCTTTCTTTTTAATCCCCACCCCTTTGATAGCTAGGTGGTTCTTTACCTACAGTGCTTCTTTCCAGACAGTAAATGATATGTGTACCAAGTTTGGTTCAAATTGGTCCAGTATTTTAGGAGAAGAATGTGGTACATACATAAGAAGTCACGTGAGAAAAGTAATAAGAGTGACAACGCTGCAAGTGATCTGGCAATGCTGTGTTGTTCTACCTCATAGGTGGTCAGTCTGTTTCAGCTCCGTACAGCCATTGTGTGATTTTTGAGAGTGCCAACAGTGAAGCTGTGTTTTTGTTCTGCATTACAAAAATAGAACATCAGAATTTAGAGCAATGTTATGTCATCAAATTTTGTGTTATTGGCAGATCTGCATGTGTGACATTTGAAAAGTTGAAACAGTCCTTTCAGGAAAAGTCCTTATCAAGAGCAAAAGCTTTTCACTGGCACAAATCATTTTTGGAAGTCTGAGAATGTGTTGAAGGTAAACCTCACCAAGGGGGACTTTCAATGTCAGAAACCAATGATAATATCAAATATGTGTGTGCTCTTGTGGGATCAGACAGACATTTAACAATAGGGATGATGTTTGACCTGTTAAATGCTTTCACTGTACAGCAAATTTTGACTGAAGTTTTGCACTTTCGTAGGATTTGTGCCAAAATGGTGCCCAAAAAACCCACAGCTGAGCAGGAGGACTATTGAAGAAACGTGTATTGATATTCTTGGGAGGACTGCCAATGACCATGAATGGTTCAGTCGTGCAATCGGAGGCGATGAATCCTAGGGTTTTGAGTATGATCCCGAGGCAAAGCAGCAAAGTGAGTAGTGGCAGCTGACACATCTCCTCGGCCAAAAAAAGCTTGAATGAGCAAATCAAAGAGCAAAACAATGCCTATGTCACACAGCCACTTCCATCACAGAATTTTTGCCTCAAAAGGCATTCCTGTTGTTCCACAGCCCCCATGTTCACATGATTTGAGTCCTTGTGACTTTTTTCTTTTCTCAAAATTGAAAAATGTTTTAAAACAATCCCATTTTGGGGGGAACATTCAAAAGAACATGCTTGATATGTTAAAGGCCCTACTAGTTGCAATCTTTTAGCGCTACTACCAAGACTGGGAAGAATGACTCTGCTGGTGTATAGCTGCCAGAGGAAATTACTTTAAAGGGGTTAGTACTGTTGCCTGAACAAAATAAAAACTTTGGTGAATAAAAAAATCAGTCTCATTTCTTTTCTCACATTCCTCATACATACATTTTTATAATGTGTATGCATGTAAGACATCATCTAGTCTTTTAAGCCATCATCTAGTCTTTTCTTTGTGTGAGATGACGTGTGTCAGATTCACTTCAAAATTCTTGATTCTAAAATTTTACATACAAACTAATTGCATTTTCGTGTCATTTATTCTTCATATTTCAGTGATCATGTCAAGGCTTGTGTGTATTGTGATATGTTGTGCATTTTAGAATGTTTGTAAGTGCCACACAAAGTTGCTGCTGTTTCATCAGTTGTAAACTACTTTACTTTTTACAAATTTTGGTCATAGTATCCTTATTTGGTGGACGGTCATGCCCCCAATTTCAATATATGTATATCTACATGACTGAATGTATATTTCTGAGATTCTTGAGAATTTTGGAAACATGCATGACATATTTCATAGGACATCAACAGTTGCAAGCTTCAATTATACATTGTGCAGATTTTGGCTTCAATATGGCATTTGTTCCAAAAAGTGTTTCCCCTCAGTTGTAGTGTAGGAACTTCTTGTGCAGACCCTCTGTACACTCCATGCGCTTTTCAGCTTTCTGTTCGTTGTTTAGGACTGGTTTTCCATCTGAGCTCTTGATATTTGTACAGCTTCTCTTTTCTCCAAAGCCCTCTTTCATTTTCCCATAGGTGGTATCTGTCGTTTTCTTAGTGTAACATGCTTATGTGATGACACTATTTCCATCTTTTCCTGCTCATTGTCTTGGCAGTGTTTGCCAGTTTCCAATCAGGACATAAATGTTTGGTACTAGCAGGCTTCTTTTGGCCAGGCATACTCATTTTGCCTGTGCTGGTATGCTTGCATGTGTTGCTTGCATAATCAATTATTTGTTGTTTTGCTTCCAAGACAGCCGAATTCCTTCACTTCATTACTTCATGGTTCCCAATTTTGATGTTAACATTTATCACTAATCTCATTTCTGCTGCTCCTCATTACTGTCTTTCGAACAAAGTTATGCCAACACCCTAACTTTTTACTGTAAGAAATGTACAGTAGTTGTTATTTACATGGTGTCCACCAAAGGAGTTCCTGATTTCAAAATTAAATATCTCAAAAACTAAGGTCGACAAATGAGTGCAACAAGCGGTATGTTTATTGTGAAAGCTGTAAGAATTTTATACAGAAGGTTTGAAATAGTTCAAAAATCTGCTAACAGATGCACTTTCATTGCAATACATAGTGCCCATAAATAGTGTGCTGCAGCTCAGAGTGATCAGTTCCATCATTGCAATGTGAAAGGAGCTTAGTTTACCAAAGGAAGAGGTTGAAATCATGTATTTTGTTGAACAACAGGTCATAGCGCAGTCCTATGGCAACAAAACATAGTTCTCAAATACAATTTAATGTTCCAAAAGGACCAGATGTGATTTGCAAGCTTTTTGCCAAATTCCAAAGGACAGGCAGTGTGGCTGAAGATCTAATGGGGAGTGTTGTCTCAGACAAACTGTAGTTATTCCTGAAAATGTGAGCACAGTTTTTGGAATTATTCAGCAAAATCCAAGGAAATTCATCTGCATTATTGCAGCAGAGACTGGCCTGAGACATTCCAGCATGCATAAAATGCTGGAACA
This sequence comes from Schistocerca serialis cubense, assembly GCF_023864345.2. Classification (NCBI taxonomy): domain Eukaryota; kingdom Metazoa; phylum Arthropoda; class Insecta; order Orthoptera; family Acrididae; genus Schistocerca; species Schistocerca serialis. The sequence goes on from NC_064641.1 coordinate 554,506,078, forward strand.
GAGCTTAGACATTTCCATTCAAAATCCAAAGCCACCAGGCCGTACCTGTATAAGCTGTCTGACAGGCCTGACTTTGCGAACCAGATTCAAACAATTTGGTAATCAAGGATTTGATATTGGCTACATCTGGTTCACAGATGTGGCGTACTTACACCTGCAATGAGTCGTGAATAAACAAAACTGGCAATTTTTGGGTTCTGAAAAACCCTATGTGTGTAAAGCAAAACCACTATATTCACCCAAAGTTACTACTTGGGCTGCAGTACACAGCAGAGGCATTTTTGGCCCTTTTTTCATGCATGAAATGATTGCTAGTGAACATTGCATTGCAATTTTGGAACAATTTGTCATCACACAGCTAACATAGATGGTTCATGCAAAGTGGGGCCAGACAACATCGCGCCAAACAGATGTTTGTTTCTTGATGAATATCTTGGCAATGGAGTCATTGCATTGGATCTGGTGTGGGGATGGACTGACCTTCGTATTTGCCCGATATGACTCCTTATGACTACTTTTTGTGGGGCACATTGAAAGACACTGTCTACCGGAATCATCCCACCATCCTGAGCGAATGTGAATCAGCAATCTGTGTGGCATCAGAATCCATTTCCATTGAGATGCTACAGGATGTGATCACAAATTTCTTTGTTCATTTGCACCATACCATGAGTGATGGACATTTCAAAAAGACTGTGATGTGATTCAGAAACTGCTTGCAGAGTACGATTTTCATTATGCACGCTGATACTTGAATAGTTCCACAGTGTACACATGTTAGCAGATTTTTGAACAATTTTGAAACTTTTGTATAAAATTCTTACACCTTTTACAATAAACGTACCTTTTATTGTACTCATCTTCACTGGATGCTATGTACAAGCTAACACATTATCATAACATAGCTAGATAGTATCTCCCTCTTTGTTTTTTGTAGCAAGTTATATGTGCAATCAGTTAAAAATAAGTAATAATAGATGTACAGTGTCCTGCTATAGTGCCCAGACAGCTGATCAAAATTCAATTCCAGAAATTATATGTAATAACTTGTCATTACTTTAGAATTTCTTTGATTTACTCTCAATTCATTAGAACGTTTATTCAATTCAACAGATCCTATAATTATTCATCACTTTCATCTGGGCGTTTTATCACTGATATCATTTCACTGTATTGAACTGTAATGCCACTCATGAACCTTTCTTTAATTTTTTATGCAGTTGGTTGAACATGGTGATTCTAGGTCCTCAACTGTAGCAATTATTTGTGAAACAAATACTACTTTTAAACACCACTTGAAAACATACAGTAATTGCAATTGGTGATGTGATGTCAGTTGTTTCGAAACTTTCTTTTAATCGTGGCTTTGCTTCATTGATGTAACGATTGAACAGTACCAGATAAAAGCTGCATCCATGTTGTACACCCTGTTTAATCCAAGCACTTTGTTCTTCGTGTTCTATTCATGTTGTTTCATCCTACGTCTTTACATGTTGTTTCTTAAGTCTTGCTCCCATTATTAAGTGCAACATTAGAATTACATCTCAGGTGTCTTCCCAAAGTCAGTCTGATTGTCATCATAACACATACTAAGCTTGCTTTTCCATTATTCTGTGTTTTATTCTTGTCAGTAACTAGTATGCATGAGCTGTTTAAGCTGATTTTGTTATAAATCTAGCATTGATTTGCACTTTCCATCCTAGGGTTTGTGTGGATTATATTTTTCTGGAAGTGTAATGGTATGTCGCCAGTCTGACGTATCCTACAACCTGACTTAAATGGTTATTTGACTGCCACTTCCCCCAATAAGTGTAGAAATTCCAAAGGAATGTTATCTATACTTTCTGCCTTATTTGACTGCAAATCTTCCAAAGCTCTGTTAAACTGCTTTTAATGCTGGGTCCCCTACATCTTCTAAATTGACTCCCATTTCTTTGTCTATTATGTCATTAGACACTCCCTCTTTTTTGTAGAGGCCTTCAGAGTACTCTTTCCACCTATCTGCCTCTTTTCTGTTTTCGACAATGGAATCCTTTTTCATTCTTAATGTTAATGTTTTTGCTTTTTGTTTCACCAAAGGTTGCTTTGTCTTTTCTATATCTTGAATCTGTATGTCAAATGACCATTACTTTTTAATTTCTTCACATTTTCATGCAGCCGTTTTGTTTTAGCTTCTCCAGGAAATCAAAGAGCTGTTGCTACTCTTTGAGTTGACTGTGAATAGTGGGTTTAGTGGCTTTGTGCAGGGGAGGTAGCCATCAGGAAGAACTCAGGATGCCTCACCCATACACCTTACCAAGAGGTTTGAGATGCTAGCAGTGTGAAACTGAAACTGACTAAGTGTAACATGCTTCACCTTTTGTGGGAGGGAGGGAGGAGCTGTGTCTTGTTAGGGGAAAGATGAGCAAAAGAGTAACTATCTGTGAATCACAGATATTGTGAACATAGGCAAATAATGGGACTCGTTACAGAAATGGCAGCAAGGGCTGAGAAGGGTCACCTTGTGCTCTCAATATGTATCAAGAACAGACTGTTCTAGCACCCATTTAGGGAACAGGTGACAACCAGATACTGATTGCGGCACATCATAGTACAGATAATAGCTGTTTTTTGGGTTTAGGAATCATGCTTCACTCATTCCAGTGACTAGTAGGCAGTTAAAAAGGCAAACCTTGCTCGCTGCATATAATGAAGCTCACAGTCAGCAGCCCTATGCTCAGAACTGATCATGATACCCTGGTTCTGAGTTGAATGGAAGGTTTGGACCAGAGACTTCAAATTTAGTGTCACAAACAGGGCTCTGATGTTCTAGACGTAGACTTACATCCTAGGGTTGATAACTGTAGAGAAAATCCAATAGAGAGCAGCACGCTTCATTACAGGATCATTTAGTAATCGCGAAAGCGTTACGGAGATGATAGATAAACTCCAGTGGAAGACTCTGCAAGGGAGACACTCAGTAGCGCAGTACGGGCTTTTGTTGAAGTTTCGAGAACATACCTTCACCAAGGAGCCAAGCAGTATATTGCTCTCTCCTACGTATATCTCGCGAAGAGACCATGAGGATAAAATCAGAGAGATTAGAGCCAACACAGAGGCATACCGACGATCTTTCTTTCCATGAACAGTACGAGACTGGAATAGAAGGGAGAACCGATAGAGGTACTCAAAGTACCCTCCGCCACACACCATCAGGTGGCTTGCAGAGTATGAATTTAGATATAGATGTAGGGTCCCTCTAAATGACACAAGGGTGCTCTACAGAGAGACTGGTAGTGTGTGTGGGATGCACACAAGGTTTTTCTTTTTAACTGAAGCATGTGCTACAAAGTCTCAGAGTTTTAAGCACTCATAAAAAGCAGTGGACCTCACATAATGCTAATTACAGAAAGCTGTCTAAAATCCAAAATTGACATCAGTGGAATTTTTGGGGTAAATCTAAGTGTATATTGAAAGGATAGGTTAATGGAAAATGGAGATGGCATTTTCGTCACAGCAGACAGGAAATTCATCTCCATGTGAGTTGGTGGGAAAGACTCGGCATGAATTCCTAATTGGGTCCTTTTATCAACTGCCAAACTCACTCCTTGATGAAGAAAATCATCCAGCAGTCAATTGGGATAATTACAGCTTCAACACCGTAGGGCAGTTTTCTGGCAGAGTAGCTATTTTGAAAAAGAAATTTGTCATGCATTCCAGCAGAATGGGTCAAACTGAGGGTTGGCACACTGGACAATGGTTCAAACCTGTGTCTGGTCGTACTGATTTAGATTTTCTGTGATGTTCCTAAAACACTTCAGGCAAATCTCGGAATGGTTCATTTGAAAGGGCACAGAAAATTTCCTTTCCCATCCTTCCCTAACCTGAGTTTGTGCTCCAAATTTAATTATCTCATTTTAGATGGTATGCTACACATTAATCTCCTCCTCGTCGTCCAACTAAGGGAACAAAATGAAGAAGTAGAGCCCCCACTCTCACAGCTTCCTTGCTGTACTTTGGTAGTATTTCCTCAAGTAATGTAAGATTCCTCAACAGACACAACATTAGATGCCTTTTTCCCCCCAATGAAACTGAGGCATTTGTTAAGCCTTTTTAAAGTGTGTTTTGGCTTCAGGAAACAAGGTGTATAAGAAACTCCTTGTGAGTGTGGAATGACCCATAGTGACCAGACATCTTGTACAGTGATGTGATGTGATGAATGCCAGTCATACACATCTGAGCCAGCTGGATACATCTGCAATAGCAGAACATGCCCATAGTACAGAACACCACATTGTCTATGAGAAGACAGAGTTTTTCTCCTCTTTCATTTTTCTAGGCCGGTGTGACAGAGGTGGACTCTAAATTCCAATAAAGTACAGCCTGCACTTGCTGCCATTAGTTAACAGAGGGAGAGAAAAAAAAGAGTTTCCAATGTCAATTTCACCTCACCACAGTGGAAGATCCACCTAGCTACCAATTTTGGTTTGGCTCCTGCCCTCAGCAACACTTCACAGCCCCAGGAACGTGGCACAGTGGTGACCACTTCTGCTCGGCTTCTGATAGAGAGCTCTGATGGCATTGCCATCCTGGTGCAAAATACTCAGTCGCATGTGTGCAACTGTCAAACACCACCTCCATAACAGACAACTATCAAAGTGAGGACCCCAGCAGCTGTCAGTGGTAGACAGCCCTCGCTGCTTGGTGATTTGAACAGTTACGTTGAGGAAATATTGTGGGATTTAAAAAACATGTTCTGGCAGCATACCTGGGTGTCACATATTGTACATATCCTCCAGGAAAGCCTGAAGACTCACAAATTTTTCATCTTCAGAATTGCTTTTCTTATAGATTACCAGTCTGTATTTTACACCATCTGTACTTCAGCTACTGTTCGTTATTTTGCTGCCCAAATAGCAAAACTCATGTTATACTTTTAATGCTGCATTTCCTAATTTAATTCTCTCAGTATCACTTAATTTAATTCATCATGCATTCCAGCAAAAAGGAGTTCAAATGAGGGAACAACACTATGACACAGACACACCATTTTCACAGTATTTTTGCTACACTTTGCATGTCCTCAGGTTATACTTTACTTTTTTTGCCCTGTCTCCCTGCTTTCTGAACTACAGCTTCCTTTTTATATCTTTGACTTGTGTAATTGCAGTCTAGTTTCTCTACAAGTTATAAATAACCTTTCACTCCCTGTATTTTATCCCTGCTACATTTCCCACTTCTTGTATTTTATCCCTCTTACTGTCAGAATTTCAAAGAGTGTATTCCAGTCAATGTTGTCAAAAGCTTTCTCTAAATCTACAAATGCTACAAACAAATGTGTTCCTTTTTTTTTTTTTTTTTATTCTGTCTTCTGAGATGCATCACAGGGTCAGTATTGCTTTGCATGCTCCTATATTTCTCAGAAACCCAAACTGATTTCTCCCCAGTTCAGCTTCTACCATTCTTTTCATTCTTCTGCAAGTAAGTCATGTCAGTATTTTGCAGCACTGAATTGTGTTTTGATAATATTCACTGGCCTTCTTAAGAATAGGAACTGTGACATTCTTCTTGAAGTTAGAGCCTTTCTCTCCTACAGACCAGGTGAAATGGTTCTGTCATACATAGTATGTTCAGCCAAGGATCTCAGTAATCGTGAGGGCACATTACATACTCAAATTTCCTTATTTCCACTTAGATATTTCACTGCTGTCAATTTCTTCATGCAGTACCATATCTCCCCTTTCATGTTCATTTATTTGCTCTTCTCTTTCCTCTGTGCAGCCCTTATTTACTCCTTCCACCTTGGGTTAGTACTGCTACCTTAGCTCATAATATTTGTACTGGTGATTTTCTATTCTCTAAAAGTTTCCCTACTATTCATGTGGGTGGCATCTATCTTCCTCATAGTTTTGAGTATGCGCACTTGCACTTGTTTACAAGCAAATGGTAGGGAGTGAAGTAAGTAAATGCTAGTCATGTGGTCACATCAGCATGGGAATAGTACCAACTGTGAAATAGTGTAGGGTCAGTTTTGATAGTGATGCCATCTAATAAATCATGTAAGTGGGTCGCGTAACAAACCATTCAAAGTAATTTTAGCTAAATAATTTAGCATGGCATCTCAAAATTTTGTCGGTACTTCTTGTTTTAAATGGGAGTATGCTTCAGCAGCTTCTTATTTCTCCTTTGAAATTTTGCACTTTCCAGCACTCATTTTTTCCAATGTGTGCAGGAAGCCAATTAATTTAACAGGCCAAATACAAATACAGAGTGTGATCATCTCAAAATGTTAGTTGTTAACTGTCGAAGTATTCAAAATAAAGTCCCAGAGCTCACATCTCTCACAGGAAGTTGTCACCCCACACCATACTACTAACTGTGAGTTGGTTGAAACCTAAAATAGGATACTGGTAATTTTTTGTCATCATGTGGAGTGTGTATCGGAAAGATAGATTGTAGGAGTAGTAGTATTAATATCGACAAGCATAAACTTTGGGTCTAATGAGTCCCAAAATGTATCATTTTGCGAACTAATATGGACAAAAATAACTTCCATCGATGGACTTAGATTAAACAGTGGAGCATTCTGAGATAGCCTAAACCAGGTTTAATGACTCACTAGTTTTGAGTATGAGCACTCGCGCTTGCTTGCAAGCAGATGGTAGGGAGTGAAGTTAGTAAATGCTAGTCATGTGGTCGCAACAGCATGGGAGTAGCACCAACTGTGAAATAGAGTAGGGTCAGTTTTGACAGTGATGCCATATAATAAATCATGTAAGTGTGTTGTGTAACAAACTATTCAACGTAATTTTAGCTAAATAATTTAGCATGGCATCTCAAAATTTTGTCTGTACTTCTTGTTTTAAATGGGAGTATCTCAGTTCACAGTTTTCAAATCAAAATCTCACTTTATCTTTATGGCACAATAGGGGAATTTATGTGCAGTATTTTCCAAGCTTTCACTGAAGCTCTGATCATTATGTTGCAATCTTAGGTCTCTCTCTGTCTGTTTTCTTGATATATTTTCAGCAGTTGAAAACAAACTAGAGTTAACTTCATTACGGGACATATTTATGGTAGTTCAACTATCTGGAATTTATTGAGCTACAAAAGCTCAGTTTCAGGTTTACACTCTTACATGTACAGTGATTGAGTGAGAAGTTAACATCACCACTTAATCTGTAGGTTATTTACAGTCTTAAATTTTTAAGTTGTGTACAGTTTATCTTAGATTTAAAACCCTCATTTCTTTTATTCTGCTGCTGTTCAAACTTGGAGATACTGTTACATTTTCTTCAATACAATATTAACAAACCACATGACACTTGAAAATTCAAAACCATTTCATTTAAAGAAAACCAGAAAATGGTGTCAAAATCACCATACATGGCTTTCCTTGGAGCACAAGATGAATTTCTCTCTGTGGAACTATTTAATTACTAATAAAGTTTTGTATAATTTTTCTTGAGTGTAAGGTAGATCAGTTGACGGGTTTGCTATTAACTGCTGAATTTCTTTCCAAGAAATAGAGAGATAAAGAGGAAGTGAAGATGTGACACTCAGCATATGGGCAGCTAGGGAAAAAGTGAAGATCATAGATCCAAGAATCATTTTTACATTTTGTGCACTAGTATGAAAACAGTGAAGCAAAGTGTTATCAAGAATAGATACAGCAATTTGTTTTAATTGCTAAATCACTTTGACTATTGAAGAGGTCGAAAAGAAATTTGTGCAGTGCCCTACTCGCTGTGATTAGTTTGCATTCACATGAAAATGAATTAGATGGAGTACTGCTTTAATGTTTGTTGCCCTAGTTTAATCTGGTTCTTAGGTATGATTTAGGGTATCAAATTATTTGTAACCACAATGTACTATTGTGTCTTCATTACTGTGTTAATTATTTTGTTGTAGGAAGTTGGAGGGATGATGTCACTAGCAGATGTATACTGCCGAGTAAATCGTGCTAGAGGCCTAGAGCTTTTGTCTCCTGAAGATCTCATGCATGCGTGCAATATGTTGGAAAAATTAAATCTACCGATCAGACTGCGCACATTTGACAGTGGTGTAAAAGTGTTGCAGCTTCAGTCACATAATGATGAAAGTGTTGTTGAGAGGACTCTCAGTGAGGTTTGTGTCACATTTCAACTATGTTTCTATTGAAATTATCAGTACAGATGTACGTATTGCACTGTTAAGTACTGCATGTGATTTATCCACTTGCAAAGCCTGTTGTGTCACCTTTATTCTTAAAAACAATGAAAGAAAGAAACGACTGTCATGTTAAGCTCATAATGATGTGCATACTGAAAGTGTAGGAAGTGTCCAGATTCCATTTCCTTCGCACGAATACACTGGAGCTGCTGCAGAACATATCATGGTCCTTGCTAGAAGTGAGGTACACAACTTGCTATGTCATGCAGTAATAAAACAGTTTAAAGGAGTGATTTTTATAAAATTTGTTTTGCTCAAGATTTATGAACATTTTGTTTAAACTCTATATTTTCATTGCATATGCAGAAATTCAGTGGCAGTTGGTAGAATTCTTGTCTTGAACTTGGCAGTCTAGTTCCATGTTGTTGCATCAGTGATGGGAAGAACTGAGAACTCCAGTGAATCAAGAATTCTTTTGTTGAGAAGCAAACTGATACAATTAAACATCTGAGAGTTGAGATATTTTAGAAGTACAGCCTAGCTGCCAGATACACTGTATGACTCAGCCACACTGCTGGGTATTCTTGTAAGGTTCTCAGTTCTTGGGCTTATTTTTAGCATGCTTGTGTCATCAGCAGTTGTTTTAAAAATAATTTAATCCTCTATATTTTTGTAATAGTTTCTGGAATTGATAGAAAAAACGTAGCAAAATTATCTGGATTGTATTAATGCAAATAAAGATATGTATGACACACTATTGCCAGCCGGGGTGGCCGAGCAATTCTAGGCGCTACAGTCTGGAACCGCGCGACCGCTGTGGTCGCAGGTTCGAATCCTGCCTCAGGCATGGGTGTGTGTGTGATGTCAGGTTAGTTAGGTTTAAGTAGTTCTACATTCTAGGGGACTGATGACTCAGAAGTTAAGTCCAATAGTGCTCAGAGCCATTTGAACCATTTGACACAATATTTTTGATTTAAATTCATCTTTCAGTGCAATGTGTTTTGTATAACAAGTGAAAGTAATTGCCTGAATTCAAGCAGTAAGAGGCAGCTGGAAACAAGTATACATCAAAGAATGTTTACAAGAATGAACAACTACTTTTTTTCATTCTGGTCAAAAGTGCTGCAGTGTGAAGTGGAAACTTGTTATCAGAAGCGGTGTTCCATATACTCAGCATCAATTCTTGAGATCACATTGGAATTGAGAACTAAGTTTTCTGATTTTCTAGTGTTATACTGCATTTATATGCAGATTATCCCTTAACAATGTTGATTTGTAGGAAAGTTCTGGTAGAATATAAATAGTTTGTGAGTAAGGGAGACCACTCACTGAAAAGAAGCAGTGAGCTGTTGACAAGCACACACAAAAAGAAAGAAAAAAAACCCTTGATAACTTTTGAAGTAATACCTTTTTTGGGTGCGCCTACACACACACACACACACACACACACACACACACACACACACACACACACACGGCCCTACATAGCACCAGCTGGACACGCAGTGCCAGTGCTGCATTTCGTCGGGTGGTGATTGTGTTGGGTTAGGTAGGTAGAGAGGCAGAGGCAGGGAGAGGGATTGGGGTGGGTGACTAGCAACTTAGATGGAAGCATGATAGGACCGGGAGGGGGAAACTGTTGGATGGCAAGTATGGGGGAAGTGAATGACTAGAGGTTGAGGCCAGGTCATGCTGGTAATGGGAGTGGAGGATGTGTTTTAAGGATAACTCCCACCTGCATGGTTCAACTGATGATAAAGGGAACGATCCAAATGGCCTGAGTTGTGAAGCAGTAATTGAAATTGAGTATGTTATGCTCAGCTTCTTGTTGTACCACCGGGTGACCAACTGTGTTCTTGGCAACAGTTTGTGACCAACTGTGTTATTGGCAACAGTTTGTGACCAACTGTGTTCTTGGCAACAGTTTGTGACCAACTGTGTTATTGGCAACAGTTTGTGACCAACTGTGTTCTTGGCAACAGTTTTGCAGTGGCCATTCATCCTGATGGAATGCTGGTTGGTAGTCACACTGGGTGGGTGGGTGGATTTAGTAGGTGTTGCAACTGGGTCTTCAACAGGGATATGACCCCTGGAGTGTGGGTGGTACCAGGATGGACTGGGATGTTGTGGAGGTTGCGTGGGTGACAGAACATCTTTAGGAGGGGTGGGAAGGATCCTTGGTAGGATGTCCCTCATTTGTGGGCCTGATGATAGATAATTGAAATCCTGACAAAGGATGTGGTTCAGTTCCAGTTCAGGGTGATATTGGGCAAAAGGCGGTGGGGGGGGAGTGCTCCTTTGTAGCTGATTCTTTTCTTGAGGGTGGTGGAAGGACTGGGGGTATGTGAGGATGTGGCATGGGAAATCTGTGTGTTGGACTAGATTTAGGGTGTAGTGCCTTTCTATCAAGGCCATTGTAGGACTCGGCATACTGAGCAAGAGAGTTCTCACGTCACTGCAGATACATTGTCTACACATGGCCCAGCTGTAGGGGAGGGATTTTTTGATGTGGAAGGGGATAGAACCTATTGAAATGCGGGTGCTGGTGGCTAGTGAATTTAATGTAGACAGAGATGTGGATGGAGCCATCAGAGAGGTGGAAGTCGATGTCCAGGAAGGTGACCTCCTATGAAAGCAGGCCTGACACATACCAAATCTGCTGCAAACACTGCAAAGCATTTTATGTCAGTATGACAACCAACCAAATGTCCGCCAGGGTGAATGGCCACCGCCAAACTGTTGCCAAAAACAAAGTTGATCAACCATTGGCACAATGTACACCTAAGCATAATGTGCTAAATTTCAGTGACTGCTTCACAACCTGTGCCATCTGGAACTTTGTCTGACCACCACATTCTCTGAACTATGCAGATGCGATCTCGTGCCATTTTGATGTGTGCAAGTAGAGTAAGTAACAAAAAGTTAAGTAATTTTTACTTTTTGGAAGAACATTTAAAGATTCCAGGTGAAAAGACAAAATGTGTGGTTAACTATAGTTTGAGAGTATGTCAAAGAAAGGTCCATAATACATTGTTTCGATGCTGTACCACAGGCTGACAAACACAGATATGGTATACTTTTATTCTGTCAAGTCCATTTCCGATGACTAAAACAAAAATAAAATGGATAATGGAATGTGTTGCTTGTTTTGCCAAAAAATGCATTGCCTCAGTCCACAAAATAAGATTTTTATTAAAGATACATACAGCTGCAAAATTAGTTATGCACCTTAAACTATTGTAAATTTGGTGTGTCCAGTAGGTCTTTATTCTATAACTTGACAGTGAAAATTTATATTATTTTGAAATTTTCTGGTAAGATGAAAGCTACATTTTATGCTCTTCTGAAAAAGCAACACCTTATCATTTCATCTTAAAAACTGACAGCTTTTTATGGTTCCTGAATCTTTCACTTATTTGGATATGAGTTCTGCCAGTGGACCGTTCATTGTAACAGTATGTCTTGCAGTCACTGAATTTTTGTAAATACACATTACAATATGTACAGTACATGATGATATAATCCTTTTATTTTTAACAAAGGAAAATTCTTTTGGAAAAACTAATAATAATTCTGAAAGCTAGGATAGTGTATTTATGAGGACATGCTGAAAAGTAATGCCTCCAAATTTTTTACATGAAAACTCTGAAAGCTTTTTAAATAAAACAAATGCTGTTAACATTCTGCATCTTTATTCTTCATGTCTAAATATTTGCAGCCCTAGAGAGCTCCAAGTTGTAACATGTAACTTGGTCGTCTATAATGTAACCAAGTTGCTGCATGAGACAGCATGCTGAAATTGAGTTTCACATTCAAGAAGTTCGTTCACACATGGAGCACCCTGGCCTTCAGCATGACAATGCCAGACCATACATGAGCACTGTGACATCTGCAACAATTCAGTACCTTACATTCACCGTCAGCCATTATCCTCCATATAGTCCTGACTTAGTACTACCTGATGTTATCTGTTTTCAAAGCTTAAATAACACTTTTGAAGACTTAACTTTCATAGTGATGAAGCGGTGCAAGCTGAGATGAGGTTGTGACTCTGTCAACAAAGTCAGACATTCTACAGTGACGGTATCAACAAATAGGTCTCTCATTGGGAGAAATTTGTTTGTCACTGGGTGACCATGTTGAGGAATAAGTATGTAGAAATGATGAATAAAGATGTAGACAAATAAAATTCTCTTGAGCTTCCAGCTACAACAAATGGTTTAAAATACATGAGCTTTTGGCTGAGTACTCCTCAGCCATTATCAAGTGGTCTTTTTGGTTGCTGTGACCGTCCTTATATAGTCACATTGCCTTCTGTGACATCACTAATGCTCACTCCAGTGTTTTTATTGCACACTCACTGTGCCTGCTTCAACCTTCCAATGGCCGGGTCCCACACCGTGCTTAGCTGCGTGCCCCCATCTTTACTGAACATGTTGTCACAAATCTTTATTCAGTTGCTTCTTTTATTATACAATCCCAGAAACTATTAGTCCTTGTAATAACAGATTCCTTATTGAATGCAAATACTTTGTCTGTTTTCTAGAGCATGCTCTGCTACCACTGATTCCTTGGATTATCGAACATGAAAGCATCTCTTGTGTTCTACAGGGCACTGTTCAATAGTATACATAGCTTCTCCTACATAATGGTATTTTATATTCTCCTAGTATTCTGAGGCCTACGTCATCTTTCACAGGCCTCATGAGTTGCTAAATTTCTGATAAAGCCCTGAAGAACAAATCAGTTTTATGCCTCTTTAGGAGTAGCTAATTTTTCCTGTTAGTGAGCCACAGATTGCCAGAAACCCAAGCTTCTTCAAGTCCTCCGTGGGGTCCTTCCGTTTGCCTGTTTCCAGAAAGATGGCTTTTTGAAATCTGGCAGTTGTTGTAACCATTTTCCTTTAATACTTTCCATAAGTGGCCTAGTTCCTTAGACAGGAATTCTGCATCTGGGACAGCTTCTGCTTGACGCACCAAGGTGCATGTTTTTACCATGGATAATGATAACTTTTTGCGTGCGTGTGTCAGTCTGTGTGGGTGGGGTTCTGGTAAACACCCATTTTCCTTAAGGCAGATGAGGATGTCTAGGAATGGCAAGGCACCATCTGTCTTTACCTCCAAAGTGAACTTGATGTAGTCATGGATACTGTTGATGTGATGCAATAATCATCCCGCTTTTCATGATCCTGAGACCAGACAATGAACATGTCATCAAACTAATGATAAAAACAACTAGGCTTTGCAAGAGCCGTGTCCAGGGCAATGTCCTCAAAGTACTTCATAAGCAGGTTGGCTATAACTGGAGCTCATTGGTTCCCCATTGAGATGCCATCTGTCTGGTTAAAATATTCTCCATCGTACAAAAAAAAAAATTACAGTGACATCAGAGTGTGCTTAAATAATCCTCAACAATGTAGTCAAACTTCATGAAGCTCATGATGGAGGTAGAGACAGATGGTGCCTTGCCGTTCCTTGATGTCCTTATCTGCCATAAGGAAAATTGTGCCTCAGCAACAGTGTTTACCAGGCCCCCATCCACACGGACCGATATCTGCACACTAAACGCTATCACCATCTGTTGCAAAAATGTTTGGTTCTGAGGGCTTTGGTGCATCAAGCAGAAGCCATCTCAGATGCTGAAAACCTTCTGAAAGAAGTGAGCCACTTACAGAAAATATGAAAGGAAAACTGCTAAAACACCCTCCAGATTTCACAAGCCAGCTTTCCGGAAACATGTAAGGAAGAGGACACCGAGGAGGAGGAGGAGGAGGAGTTGGCATTTTGTGGCTTGGAAACAGGGAAGGTTGGCCAGCTCCTAAAGAGGCATAAAATCAATTTGGTCCTCAGAGATACATAAAAAATTCAGCAAATCATGAGGCCTATGAAAGATGATGTAAGCCTCACATCATCAGGAGTGTATAAAATACTGTGCGAGTGTGGACAGCTTTATATCAGGCAGGCTATGCGAACTATTGAACTGCACTATGTAGAACATGATAGATGCTTTCACCTTTCACAGCCTGAGAAATCTCTGGTAGCAGAAAACACACAGTATCGCATTCAATGAGAGATCTGTTATTATGTGGACTAGTAGTTTCTGGGATAGCATAGTAAAAGAAGCAACTGAGATACAGATTTTTTACAACACCCCCAATAAAGGCAGTGGCCTGCAGTTAAGCACAGTTTGGGATGCGGCTATCAGAAGGTTGAAGCAGGCATGGGGGGCATGCAAAGAAAACATTACATTATATGGCACTGGAGCAAGCACTAGTGATCTCACAGAAGGCAGAGCAATTATATAAGTATGGTAGCTGAAACTAAAGGACAGTCACCACTTGACAATGGCCAAGGTGTACTCAGCTGAAAGCTCAGGGATTTTAAACTATTTGATGCAGCTGTAAGCTCCAGAATTTTATCAGTACACACTGCTGCAAAATCGTGCAAAGACATAGAACATTCATAACGTTTGTTTTATTTAAAAAGCTTTAAAGATTTTCACATAATAAATTGGTGGCATTACTTTTCAGCATACCCTCATACTTTAATATTTGTCTCTTGGCAGTACTGATACTTCTCCTGAAGATACATGATGGCCATTGACTGTGTCATAACGTTATAATTTTATGCTATTTTTTTATTTGTGTGTATTGCTGTTGCAATATGGAAATAATGTACTGTTGCTATTTTTCATTACAGTTGGAAGCTCAAGGTTCTCTTACATCAGAAGAATTAGCTCAAACATTGGGAATATCTGTCTTGTTAGCTAGGGAGCGACTGCTCACCACTGAGAAATATGGGAAAGCATGTAGAGATGAGAGCATAGAAGGCCTGCGGTTTTACCCAAACCTTTTCCTTCAGCGTGATACATAATCCAATTATGTAATTTTGGAACTGGAAGTTGCTGTTCAATAAAGTTTTTTGTTTATTATTGTTATTTCTTGAAGTCTCAGAAATTGTGCTGTGTATTCCTCTCATAGTTGTTCTCATCTACCAGCAATAACATAATAAGGCAAGAATTATATTGTGGACTTTTCCACGATTTTGAAAATGTTGCAATTTCAAACATATTGTATATTATGACTTGATGTGGATAAGAGATATACATAATAGGAATTTTATACAGGTAAAGTAATTCAGGCTGTGCTATTTATACCTTAAAGAAAGAAAGAAAGAAAAATTACAACTCTCAAGTGAGAAACTTTTATGTAAATCACATTGATGATTCAGAATTTTGAAAATTAAACAGTAGGACATACTTTACTTTCAATTTATGAAATATTGAAACAGTATTTGTTATTAGACAAACTGTGTGACCAAAACTCAAAAATCTGTCTTGTTACTAATGCCAATACCTTTTGCTTCTATTACATTAAGTTATCTCTTCAGAGACGAGTTGTCACTCATTTCTACTAGACTTCAGAGAGAATTAATTTCTATTCTTTTTGGTGCACTGTAAATAGTATTTTAAGACATTTATTATGCTCCAGGTCAGGGCTTTGAGCAAATAAATCTTCCAAATCCACCTAATTTTTTTCAGCCCATGACTCAATGGTCTCTGCTTTGTGGAGAGAAGCATTATATTGGTAACATAAAATGTCTTATTCTGAAGTTAAAGTGTGGGAATCATGTTATCAAAAATATTTTTCAGTACATTACAAAAAAGTAATGTTCTGAACTTGGACCAGGAGAAACAGCTACAGCCACACTGGCACAATGTGTCTACTAAATACCTCTGTTGTTGCAGTATACTCAGTTAAATAGTATTCACTAGACATCAGCCAGGTCCACAAATTTGTCTCTTAAGTGGCACCTCCTGTACTCACAGTTTCATAATACCTTCTTCCATTGCTCCATTAACTGAAGATGGCACAGTATGTATTGCTTTAACAAAATCATGTGCTTGTAGTGACCAGTGACTTCTGGGAAACAACCCAGCCACAAAAACAAAATACCATGCCATAGGCTGTTCTGTAATTGACCAGTGTACCTGAAGTGCCATGCAAGTCAACTGCATTAGTTAAAAATGTTGGAGAAATTGTTTGTGTAATGAAGCAAACAATGGAAAGTCCAAGTTGGATTATCAACCATATTATGAAAGGACAGGTTGCTACTCACCATAAAGATGAAACATTGAGTTGCAGACAGGCGTAGTGAAAGTATGTTACACACTTAGCTTTCAGCCGGCTTCAGAAAAGACAAAAAAGTAAATTAAGAAAAAGAACACACACAAAAGCACACGTACAGGACCGCTCCCTCTGGCCACTGTGGCCAGAGAGAACAGCAATCTAGAGTGGGCAGGGAATGGGCAGTGTATGTGTGGGTGGAGAGGAGGGAGGGAGTAGGGGTGGGGCAGTGAGTGGAAAAGGAGCGCAGTAGAGAAGGAAAAAGACCAGTGATGTTGTTAGAGAGCGGAGCACAATGAGAATGGTGGACATGAATTGGGAGAAAGTGATAGAACAGAGGGGGCAGAAACTGTTGGCTGGAGTGATGTGGAACCAGTAGGTTACCTTAGGTTGAGGTCAGAATGATTTCGGGAATGGAGAATGTGTTCTAAGGATAACCTCCACCTGCACAGTTCAGAGAAGCCGATGGTTGAGGGGAGGTTCCAGATAGCCTGGGTTGTTAAGCAGCCATTGAAATCAAGTGTGTTGTTTACAGCTGCATATTGTGTAACAGGATGGCCCACACTGCTCCTGGCCATAGGTTGTCAGTGGTCATTCATCCTGGTTGACAGATGGTTGGCAGACATATCAATATAAAAAGCTGTGTAATGATTGCAGCAGAGCTGGTATATGACATGACTGCTTCCACAGCTAGCCTGACATTTGGTGGGGGGTGGATTGGGAATGTTTTGGACATGGGTCTTTCACAGGAATATGGTCCTCCCTGTGGCAAGGGGTAGGGGCTGGTAGTGACATAGGGATGGACTATGATGTTGACGAGATTGGTTGGGCGACAGAACACCACTCTTGCAGAGATGGTAAATATCTAACCTCATCATTATTCAGTGGCTTGTGGGGTAAACTTGTGTATTTGTAAATGGTGGAACTGCATGTTCCTCTTATGAAATAAGTTTGCATAAGTCTTGGAAGTCAGGTAAAATGCAAAAATACCAGCAGAGGGAGGAGTGCGTCAGATGTAATACGATTACATGCACTGAAAAGTCTGTTCCTCTAAGTGTTACTATCGGCTAAAACCATTCAGTAATTCTAAAAAGCATGTTCACCCTCCTCTTTCTATGTTCATACTATCTGTCAATGAATATAGTGTTGAAAGTCTTCAAGACCAGTTGTTGCAGTGTGTTAATATCTGAAAAGAACCTGTCCTAGTTATTTTAAGCAATCTAGGCCCCATAAATAATATTCAGGCAGTTAAGTAATTACTGTCTAATCCTGGTTATATGTGTTACCTACCTCAAGTTTCGTCTTTAAAAGTGTTACTGTTTTTGTGAAGGTTTTCATCTTCAATTTAATTGTGTAATTTTTATTAATATTACACAGATCTGGACAACCTTTCTCAAGAACATGTTAGTCATGTTATTTGCATCGACAGCACGTAGTTTATGCTAATTATATTTACTGTGATCCAAAAGAAACCAAAGTTGTTATAAATGATCTAGTATTTTTAGACATAATTTATAAAGGATCTTTATGATCTACTCTGTGGGGGCGTGTAATCTATTACAGATGTGTATGGTCCGGTGTGATGTGTGCATCCACAGCTTCTCTTTCGTACAAGAAGATCAACTACACATTGAACGAAAATATGTGTGATTCTGAAAATTCGTGAAGAAAGAATATAAAATAAATTTCTTCGTTATACTATATGACAATATGCAACTTATTAATTCTCAACTATGATACAACTTGGAATTTTCATCTAAAGTTTTCACATATTTATTGGGGATAAAAGTTCATCCTACTATTTGAAATTTAGTTTGTGATAGTGATGAGCGAGATATACGAGGTGCGACAGTAAAGTAATGAGACTGATGTGGAAAAAAAGAATGTTGCTTACTGTTTTAGTCAAGGTTAGTGTTCTCTCCTTCAAAGTAGTTCGCTTCTGATTGCACACACTATTTCCCGTGCTTCTGCCATTGATGGTAACATTTCTGGAACTCATCTTCTGTAATACCCTCTAAGACCTCGTCACAGCTTATTGGACATCTTGTGTTGTTTGAAAATTGTGTTCCTTGACCGCCGTTTTGACTCTTGGAAATAGAAAAAAGTCACACGGAGCGATATCTGGTGAATAAGGTGGCTGTGGTAGTACTGAAATTTGTTTTGAAGTTAAAAATTGCTGTACTGGCAGAGCAGTATGGGATAGCACATTATTGTGATGCAGAATCCAATCATCAGCAATTTTGGCATGGATACGAACCATTTCTCGATTGATGTTCAGTTCTTATGCAATCATTTTCATGGATAATCTTTGATCAGATCGTACGAGTTCACGCACCCTGGCCAAGTTGACCGTTGATGGTCGTCCACTGCGGTCTCCATCTTCAGCATTTGTTCTGCCTTCACTAAACATTTTATGCCAATGAAAAATTTAAGCTCTTGACATAACCTCCACTCCAAAAGCCTTCTGAAGCTTACCGGAAGTTGTCGCGTTTTCACCCAATTTAACGCAAAAAGAAATGGCATACCACTGCGCAATATTATGTGGTTCCATTCTGTAACGAGAGTTAGAAGCATGTGTTAAACTTATTACAGCATTACTGAGCAGTTGCATCGATGTGCCGCTTGGACTAGAAGCAGCTTATAGACCAAAGTCAAAGATACTGTGCCTGCACAAGCCTGCAGGGTTACCACATCTTGCAAAGAAGATCAGTCTCATTACTTTATTGTCGCACATTGTATGTAGCTTTTTGTGACAGCAGACATGAACCCTTGTGTAAGAGCTGTAGGGATTCAGGTAATAGTGGTTGGGAAAATTAACATCACTGAGGAAGAGGGAATTATAATGGAATGGAGAGATCTGGTTGGTAGATAATAACAGAGCAAGAAGGTGGCTAAAAATGAAGGCTAGCAGAGATAAGAGCCAGAAGGCTTGCAAAAAGAATGTGACCTGTGTACTCCAAAAGAGCCAAGGGTGGAGAGACTGAACATGGTAGGCATCTGATTGGTTAACATAACTACATAGAAGATTTCACAATACTTGCAGTGAACTGGTACATACTGTGGCTACTTCCACCATGTATCTACTGTCCAACAAGACAATTCTCTTGAAAAGGACAGACTGATTTTGTTCCTCATTTGAGCCTGTACTATGTGTCTAATGACTCTTTTGTAAATGGAGTGTTAAACCCTAACCTTCCTTACATCCAACCAGATATGAACCGCCTTTGAGAGGACTGTAATATATGGCTGTGAGTGATGGCATGGAATAGGTCTTAAATCGGGGCTCAGGGCTATACATGTAGAAGTAATCCAAGAGCTACAGTAATGGAAGCAAGAGTAGCATGGGTATCAACTAATATACTGTGTTGGATGGGTGGGCACCATTATACCACTTTACAGGCAAATGCAGAACATTGAATATTGCTTCCTTCATCTCAGGTGCTGAATAAAATGTGTTCTGAGCTACACATTGGCAAATGGCATGGTTCACTCTCCTAATACCTGGATGCTATTGGGTCATCAGACAAGTACTGGTCAGTAGAGTAACTTGAATAATGTGATAATTTCAAGTGTTTATCAAGAGTTAAGTAATCAAATTCCATAATTTTCTAAGCCTTAATTAATTTCAATTTATAGGTCCCTTACATAAGTTTATAATATTTTCCAAAGATAGGTCTGTCAATATTGTAAAATTCCGTTAGCACTAAACAGAAATTCCTCAACAGTTAGTGACGTTCAATGTTTAGGAGTACTAATTTCCTCACTCTAAAGTTTCTGTAAATTTTTATGACCTTATAAACTTTAGTGTGACCAGAAACGTTAATCTGTGAGCAAGGATCATGAAATTTTATTTGATTTTGGTTTGTACACTCACTGTAAATCATTTCCTATGAA
This sequence comes from Schistocerca serialis cubense, assembly GCF_023864345.2. Taxonomy (NCBI): domain Eukaryota; kingdom Metazoa; phylum Arthropoda; class Insecta; order Orthoptera; family Acrididae; genus Schistocerca; species Schistocerca serialis. The sequence continues at coordinate 554,526,227 of NC_064641.1, forward strand.
TAATATATGCACGTAGGATGCACTGTACTTGACGACTGGGCATGGCTGAGTAAAACTGACATACTTCCATGGTCAATGCAAGTGGCTGTGGCAGTGGATTAGTTCAGAACAGCCAGGTGAAATCACATCAGAGTCTACCTGCTGATATAACAAGTACTGTCTTCGAGACGCCGAGATGGTTACCACAACCTACAGCTAATCAGAGGGACTAAAAGTGTAATAGTACTGATGCAGCAGAAAGGCACAGCTGCTGTGACGTAGGTGACTTGATTGCTTCGTATCCAAGTCATAGTTCTGTTATGTCTTATATAATAGAAACCAATATTTTAGCAAAACAAGGACAGGCCAAGCCCATGTAGATACTCCTCATTTCTCGTCAGAGGTGCTGGAATCTGTCAGCCATCAGCTCTGAGGGGGATCTGTGACAGTCTGAGTCTAGATGGATGTAGCAGTGTCTGCCTCTGGGTTCTGCCACTGTTTGTCATGGCGTTGCTGCTCAAACTGAGACCCATGCATTCTCCAACCAGCAGGCAACCTGATGGCCTATAGTTTCATCCCAGCATAGTGCAGCTGCCTTTGCTTGTGCAGGCAAACTCCTTGTTGACTTCCTTTGCTCGTGTGGACAGAGACTGCTGCTGTAAACCATCTCATCCTCACTGGATCCACAATGTGATTCTGTGCACCCTATCATGCTCCATCCTGTGAAGCTGCAATGTAGTCCACCTCCCACTGCTGTGGTCAGCAGCCTTGTGGAGTCACTGCCGTGCTCATTCCACTGGCCATATGATGCTGCATCTCACCAGGCTGCTGGCTGATGGCTGCACCTCTTCATGGGCTACCAGTCACTTACGTCCAGGGGACCTTGGCTTCTCTTAGTATCAGCGCCATTACTGTAGTTTATGAACAATAAATGAATTATGTTGTTGTGGTGATACATTGGATGATTCCCAGGCAGCCAGTCACTGCTCCACTGCTACCCCACTCTACTGGTGAATTACTGACCTGCTGACCTTTGCCAACCTGGTTCCACTGCCCACCATAGAGGACTGCCCATATAAATATTAAAAGTTATGTAAATAGAAACACAATGAACAGTTAACGTTGTTGGTTGTTTTCTGTCCAAAGAATGGTTTGATGAACTCTCCTTAGTAGTCTTTACTGTACAAGCCTATTAATCCCTGCATAACTGTTGTAACCTATATCCATTTGAGCCTGATCACCCTCTACAATTTTCACACCCCCACCCAACACGCTCACACACCCGTCCATTACCAAACTGACAAGTCCTCGATGCCTCAGGATGCATCTTGTCAACTGATCCCTTCTTATAGTCTTGTTTCAACAAAAATTTCTTTTTCTTCAGTTCAAATAGTACCACATCATTAGGTATTTGATCTACACACCTTGCTTTCAGCATCATTCTGTCACACCACATTTCAAAAGCTTCTATTTTTTCCTTGTCTGAACTATTTTATCGCCTATGTTTAACTTCTGTACAAGGCCACAGTCCAGACAAATATCTTATGAAAATACTTCCTAATATTTAGACTTATATATGATGTTAACAGATTTCTATTCATCTGAAAAGCTTTCCATGCTATTGCCAGTTTGCATTTTATATCCTCCCTGTTTTGACTAACATCAGTTGTTTTGCTACTCAAATAACAAAGCTGATCTACTACTTTTACTGTCCAATTTCTTAATCTGTTTCACTCAGCATAAACTGATTTAATTCGACTATATTCCATGACCCTTGCTTTACTTTCTTTTTAAGTGTCTTTGAAAGAGATAGTGAGATGAACATTATCTTAATTCAAATCGGAATTAATGTTACATTACATGTTTACAAAGACTCAGCACAAAAAATGTGTGATTTTCAACATTTTACACAAGGGGAAAAGGGGGGGGGTAGAGAGCTGCTTGAGCCTCAAGAATGAATTAGACATTTTGTTGACATCCAATAACAATATGTCATTGAAAAAGAGAAATGTGTGTCTCTATGGAAATAAAATTCACGTTCAGCATGCCAAATGGCATTTTTATGATAACTGCTATATTTCACTGGTGACATAATTTTGTCGAGACTGGCTCTCTCAGGTATCTCAATATAAATGAAGGAATGTTGTCATACAATAACTGAATTCTCTATAAGAACATGACAATAATGTCAAAAAGGAAGCCTTTCACTGATGTTCCAAAACTTGTATGTTGCAGCCACAGACAAAATGACGTGTGAAATACAGAGGTGTTAGTGATTCAAACAAATAGAGTTTACAAAGGAACGTATGACATTGCTTAAAAATTGTGAAGGATATTTTTATGTTTCTAAAAGCTAGCATTCTGTGAAATATGGTTATTGATTTTATGTACTTCCAGTTATCATCTTGCTGCTTTTGTTAACAGTGTAGACTGTAGAATGTCAAAATTTAGATTGTGTCAGTGGCTTTCTATTAAAGGTGTTCTGCCTTTCCTAATCTCCAGCCTCTCATGTCCTAAAAACATAATTTCCACTGCTCGGCCTGAATGTTCAATATATACTTTCCCATGATGCTTGTAAGTGATCTTATGTATTCAACTCTGTGCTAAATGTTTTGTTGTATCTTTGCTATTGAATAATAAGCACACCAAACAAAAAATTACTTACCCCTGGGAGATAACACCATGAAACACAACCAGTAGCTTTGACAATGGCCTCAAATTGGTAACAAAGGGAGCCCACAAGTTTCTTCAGGTATGCTATATATAGCTGATATCACTCATTAATGTGTAAGGTCCCTTAGAACTGCCACACTGTGTGTATGTAGATCACATCTTTTCATCCAATGTTCCAAATAGTGCCAGACATTTTCCATGGGATCAGCATTGGATGATTTAGGTGGTCAGTCAAGCTGCAGTAGGGCACTTGAGTGTAAGACAAATCAGGATGGTATGCTTGCAGTCCTGTGAACACAGCTGTTGTTATTTTGGAGGATGTTAGTATCCAAAGCATACCGATAATGGAGATGTGAGAGAAAAGGCAATACTTATTCACCGTGAATGTAGAAATAAAGAATCTGGTTCACATCCATTGAAGATGAGCAGCTTTATGTACCACAGTGACCATTGACATTTTGGAACACCAAATATCCATTGCATTCAGTTCCCTGCACAATATACACTTGAAACTGGTTGACATGTATCCTTATTTACTGCCAGCAACAATTCCTGTCAGGTTTGAAACCAGTTGTCATTGACAAGGCATGACATTTTTCTCCACTTACTGCTGGTTAGAATTTTTTTTATGACCAGTGGTCTTATGCTGTGTTACTTTACTGCAACTGGTATACCTTTTCTTGTAGACACGTTGGGTAGTCCACGTTGTTTCACCAATGGACTGGGCAACTCCATTTCCAGTGTGGTCATGGGACATCCAAACGCATTAGTTCCTTTCACATCTCCACTTGGACTTATCTTACTGTGTTGATTTCATACAACCAACTGGGACATACAAACAATTTCACTGCCCTGACTTATGTAATCAGTGAAGGGTCACATGACTGCCTGGTACCAGATCTATACCATCTAAAATGTTCAAAAGCAACCAGTGCTAATTTAAGGGGTTGTCTAATATTTCGTCCAGTGAGCTTACCGTAATTTGTGAGCACTGTGTATCTGTATCACTAAGATAACGTCATTTTAAGTATGGTTGCTACATACAGTTGTCAACTGATGGCATAAGAAGCCAAAAAATAATTTGTAATCAAATAAATAATAGTTGCAGAACATCTGGAGAATGTTTCCTTTTTGATATTAATATGTAATACATTTAGATTTATAAATGATTGCTGTGAGCCCCAGGTTCTGTGTTCAACATTTTCTAAAAATTGATCTTGATAAATTTTATTCACATTACTTACATTCCCATAAACAATAACGCCATGCCACAAGACAGACAATTTTCAGAATCTTCCTATCAGGGTTTGACTTGAAAGACAGACTTTGCACTCTTAATGTATTCTGCATCTACATGCTCTATAAGCCAGCACTGTGCATAGTGGAGAGCGCCTTGTGCTATTGCTAGTCATTCCCTTTCCTCTTCAACCAGCAAATGGAATGAGGAAGAAATGACTGTCCATATGCTTCTACATCTACATACATACTTCACAAGCCACCATGCAGTGCATGGCGGAGGATACCCAGTACCACTACTAGTCATTTTCTTTCATGTTTCACTCCCTAATAGATTGACGGAAAAGTAGTTGCCTATGTGCCTTTGTATGAGCTGTAATTTCTTGTATCTTATCTTCTTGGTCGGTACAAGAATTATATCTTCGTGGCACAAGAAGCATTCTGCAGTCAGCTCCAAATGCTGGTTTTCTCAGTTGTGTTCCTCGAAAAGAATGTTGCCTTTCCTCCAGGGACTCCATTTGAGTTCCTGAAGCAACTCAGTAATACTTACATGTTGTTTGAACCTACTAGTAAGAAATCTAGCAACCCACCTTTGAATTGCTTTGATGTCGTCTTTTAATGTCATCCTTTAATACGACCTGGTGCAGATCCCAAACACTCAAGTAGTGCTCAACAGTAGGCTGCCTTAGCATCCTATATGCGATCTCCTGTACAGATGAACCACACATTCCTAAAATTCTCCCAGTAAACTGAAGTTGACCACTCCTCTTCCTCACCACAATACTCACATGCATGTTCCAATTTATATCATTTTGCAACCTTATGTCCAGATATTTAAATGACATGACTGTGTCAAGCAGGCCACTACTATTTTGTATTAGAACATTACAGGTTTGGTTTTCATACTAACCTGCATTAAGCTACATTTTTCTACTTATAGAGCTAGCTGCCATTCAACATCTAGAAATTTCTGTATGAGTCCTGATTTTACACAAAATGCATTGGTGGAAATATAGTGTTCCACAGTCTGTTGGAAATGCTGGTCAAGTGAACTTTCTTGCTAGTGTTTTGTGAAAAGGACATCATCTTCCCTCCAGGGATTCCCAAGTGAGTTCACAGAGCATTTCTGTAATACTCGCACATTGATCAAACCTACTGGTACCAAATCAAACAGTATGTGTCTGTCGAGCACAACGCCTCTTACGGCATTCAAACATTACATCCTACTCATCTGCATTAACTTAAATTTTTCCAAATTCCATCACTCCAAATCGAAATTTTTTCCAAGTCATCATGCATCCTCCTACAGTTCTTCAATGCCAAAACTTTTCTGTACATTACAGATAATCAGCAAAGTCACAGACTGTTGCTCACTCTATCTGTCAGATTGTTTATGTATGTAGAGAACAAGAACAGCCTGATTTTAGAGGCATTGGGCTTGGGTAGTACTGGGTGACAAGAGGAGAGACTTCTATATCAGGCGCCCCCCCCCCCCCCCCCCTTTGTCACCTAGTACTAAAAAAAGCCACGAACACTCCATTACATTAATGTCACTATCAGATTCACAGGACAGCATCATCATTCAAAGTTCAACTGTTTTTATTTTTCAGGAAGTGTATGTTTTAATTGTGTGATAAGTTTGTTTGTAAAAGTGTCTCAAGAAATCTTACAGGTTCTTCTCCCTGAAGCATGTGATTCTTATGGCTGATACGAACATAATTTGATTCATCTTGGTGAATATAAGTGTTCCTATTGCCCAGGAAATAGTGAAGTTCTAATCCCATAGAAAATAAGAGTTTGTTCAGAATGAAACTGAAAAGACATTAATGCAATATGTAAAGAAATAATAATGCATGATTGTCTAAATCTTTTTCAATACATTCACTGACACAAAGCTACCACCAACTGCCTGACAGATAGCCAACCAACATTTAAAAATAAATTAAAAGAATTTCTAGATGACAACCCCTTCTACTCATTGGCTGAATTTTAGATATAAATTAAGGGAGGGGGGGGGGGGGGGGAACAACTTAAACATTAGTGTCATGCAATATTTTGTGTAATGTAATATCTTGTACAGACATCTTTTATTAACCTGACATGTTCCACATCATTACGAAGTGTCGTATTCATGATCTATGGAACAATCTAATCTAATCCACAGCAGAGCTGCTAATTGATACGGTGCCCAGACAGTGAAATGTCCATCATTGTGCATGTGGCTTTCCATGTATTAACTATGGTAACAGGAAGTCCTTTGTAGAGTATAAATAACCGAAGAAGTAAAGGTAACAGTTCTCCAAATAATTGAGTCCTGAGTTGATTATAGGAACATAAACAAGACTGAGAATGTTGCTAAGTTTCAGATGGAAACTTTTTTTCAGAGCTATAAGAGCTCTCTGTCTCACACAGACTTGTGGCAACCAACATGGATTCCAAAAACATTGGTCACATCGATCATCTGTAACCTTTCTTGCATTTTTCTCCCATGAAATTCTGAAAGCCATAGTTCAAGGCAGTCAAGTAGAAGCATTATTTGTTGAGCTGCAAAACACACACAACCTAGAACCACAATTAAAGTTTATTAATGAAAGCACAGTCATACTAATTTATCAAGCAAAACTTGAGTGGACTGAGGATTTCTTGGCAGGGAGGTACCATTATGTTGCCTCAGATGGAGAATCATCGACAAGTTACAAGAAAAGTGTTGGGTCTACTACTATTCGTGTTGTACATTAATGAACTTGTAGATAATATTAATAGTAACCTCAGACTTTTCACAGATGATGTGGTTATCTATGATGAAGTACCATTTGAAAAAAAGCTACAAAAAATTGTCTGATTTTAAAGACTGGCAACTTTCTTTAAATGCTGAAAAATTTTGTGTTTTTCACAAATTGAAAACAAAATATAGTACCCTATGAGTTACGATTGGAATTGGTCACAATTTCTAGGGATGTGAAATTAAATGATAAGATGGACTGAATTGTAGGTAAATCAGGTGATAGACTTTGGCTCATTGGTAGGATGCTGGGAAAATGCAGTCAGTATACAAAGGAAATTGCTTATGAAACACTCAGGCAATGCATCACTTACTTGTGTGTTTGGGATCTGACCCAAACTAAATAGGACGACAAGAGACTATTGAATTTATATAATGAATGGCAGAATGAACTGTCACAGGTTTGTTTGACCCAATTGTGGAGATGCTGAAAAAACTGAATGGGCAGATGCTTGAATTTGAAGATAGCTGCAAACTATCCCATGAAAATGTACTTACAAAGTTTCCAGTAGCAACATTAAGTGAGGAATCTAGGAATATATGACAACCCCCTATGTATTGCTCCCATGGGGATTGTGAAGACATGATTAGTTTGAAATGCCACAGGTTGTAACAGTTAATAGAAAATACTCCTCTTCATTTGTTGCAGTCTCTGTTGCTGCAGTGGCTGCAAAAGAATTTGTGGATATCTGCTCCACTAATATTTGCTGCAACTTGAGTAGTTCTTGACAATGTAGCTAATAACTTGGTAGTGCCAAGAGAAACAGCAAGAAATTCAGGTTGACACAATGTTTCTCTTTCAAAATTGTATGTTCATTGCATAACATGGTTACAAAAATGGCTCACAAAAACTGTTGGAATACTGAGACCCTGCTGGCTGATTTGCCAGTGCTTGTATATTATTTTAACAATCATTGGTTGTCATCCATTGTTACAAATAGAAAAATTATGGATTACAACCAAAAACTTGCTGGTGTATATGTTACTGGCCAAACCTGATTTTAGGATGAACTAGTTTTGCCTAGGTCAGTCTCATTCATCCTGTTACCAATAGGATAAAACAGTTTAGCCTAGGTCAAATTGGTTTACCCTAGTTAGAATTTACATGCTTTAGGATAAACTAGTATGTCCTAGTCTGAACTAATTTTGCCTAGTTGGAATGCATGTCGCTGCCTGTACGAACGGAGAATCCCCGAATCATCTCTGGCTCGCCACTCGCACCTCTCAACCACTCTTTCCTTGCACTGTTCTTTGTTTTGAATGGTATTTTGCAATGCTGAGTGCGCGTGTTAAGTTGCTGCTTGAATTTTAAAAAATTATTACAATTCTAGTATAATTATTGTGTGGCATTTCATCACGGATGAGCCTTCGTGCAGTAGACAAACCAATCAAAAGCTGTGGAGAGAGATATTTCTGGAGGAAATTTTGAAGAGTGAAAACAAAAAAAATCTTCTCATTATAATGAGTTATCAGTAGACAAATATGTGGATTTGGTTAAACAAGTAGAAGATGCGGAAAAGTTGGAAAAAAAGATCATCATTACAAAAAAGAAGACTGAAATGATTTGCTGTTTGGAAAATTGGTGCTGTGAAAAAACTCATTGCACGGTGTGAAGGGAATATAAAATACTTTGTTCCAGCTGATGAACTTTATGATATGGTTGACACAGCTCATGTAGCTGTGGGTCGTGGTGGTCGCAATAGGATGTTAGCCGAGACATCAAAAAAATATGCCAATATCACAAAGGAAATGATATGCCTCTATTTATCAATGTGTGATGTTTGTCAACAAAAGAATACAGAAGAGAAAAGAGGGCTAGTTTCAAAGCCAGTTCTACATTCAGAAATGAATAGCAGATGCCAAGTCAATTTGACTGATTTCCAAATACAACCCGGTGGGAATTTAAAATTCATTCTAGTTTACCAAGACCATCTCACAAAATTTGTTCTCCTTCATGTGTTAACGTCAAAGAGGGTTGAAGAAGTTACTTATCACTTGAATGACATATTCCTAACTGTAGGGGCGCTGTGCATTCTTCAATCTGATAATAGCAGAGAATTTATCAATAATGTTTTAAGTGAACTCACAAAGCTTTGGCAGAACAGAAAATTGTGCATGGAAAACCAAGTCAGGGTCCTGTTGGATGTGCCAACCAAGACATTTAAAATGTGATAACTTCTTGGTTAAAGGACAACAATTCGACGGAGTAGTCAGAAGGATTAAGGTGTGTCCAATTCATGAAAAATCGAGCTTGCCACTCTGGCATAAAGTAATCACCTTACAAATCATTATTTGGAATTGAACCTAGAGTAGGACTTTCCACTTCCTCATTGCCTCAAGAAATCATAAATGATGTTCAGGATGAAGGTGACCTAAAGAACCCAATCAAAGATGACAGCTATACTGAACAGTAAGAAGACAGTGATGATGTTAACATTGTGAAAATTGGCACAAATGACATTCAAAATGCTAGAAAAATTGCGACAGAAAATTTAAAAAGCAAGCCAAAAGATTGAAAGCTTTCTCTGACATTGGAGATAATGTAACCATACCTGTTCCAGATGTAGGTAAAGGCAGAGGTGACCTTCGAAACATAATTGGAGTAATACGTCAAAAGACTGATGACGGCCTCTAAAAAGTTGGCACCAAACATGGCGTACTTCAAAAACATTATTGCAGGTATAATTTAATAAAATTTTCCATAATTTTTTGTAATAAAATATTAAATAATTTGTTTAACTTCTTTTTTATTTTTTTAGAACTGATTTCGACATCTGCATTCAGAAGTTTTTAGATGTGGGAAATATTAACCAGGATATTGAAATATCTGTAAGGACTGCAGCCACAAAACATTCTGTTTGATCAGGGCAAGGCTTCATGAAATGCAATTGCATGAAAAACTGTCTATCTACCTATCTATTTATATGCGGATCCCGCTCCAGTTACTACCGGGTCTGGGTGCTGACGAGTCCTCTCCATTTGGCTCGGTCCTCCCACCATTTTTCTTCCTCCACTTGCTGCCTGGTCACACCTCTCCTTTCCACAGGTATTCTCACTCCCGTTTTCTACTGTGTTCTTGGGCGCCCTTTTTCCACCCATCTTTAGTTCTTCCATAATTTTGGGGAGTCTCTGCCCACGCATCCTCTTAACATGCCCGTACCATCTTAATCTCTTTTTTTTTTCTTCAATTTCTTCTCTCATACTTTCTTCTTTAAAGTCCTTTCTAATATCTACATTCCTTACTCTGTCCATTCTTGTTTTTCCCTTAACTACTCTGAGAAATTTCATTTCCCCTGCTTGCAGCCTGCTCCAGTCCTTTTCTGTCATTGTCCATGTTTCTCCTCCATAGGTGACAATAGAGAAGCAATAACTCTTATACATAAGCAGTTTTGCTTTTTCTGAAACTTTCTTATTCCAAATCAGGTGTTTTACTGTTTGGTAGAAATTGCCTCCTTTTAATTTTGTTGGTTATTCTTCCTTCACTAGATATTTCACTCCTTAAATAAGTGAAACTGTCTACCACTTTGAGGGGCTCTCCGTTCAAAGTAGTATTTCCATTGATCCCTTTGTCTCTTCCAAATACCATTACTTCACTCTTATCTTTATTTATTCTTAATCCATACCTTTTCATTATTTCCTTCCAAGCATCAAGTTGTAACTGTACATCTACCTCTTTATCACCCCATATTACCATATCATCTGCAAAAATCATCTTTTTGTCTTTTTCTTTTACTATATCTTTAACTGCCCTATTCATTCCCTCCGTCATAACATTAAAAAGTGCAGGAGATAGAATACTTCCTCATTTAAGTCCTTGTCTTATTTCGAAGTATTCAGAGTCCCCCAATGGTGTTCTAATTCTACAATTGTGTCCTCTGTACATTGTCTTTATTACGTTAACGTATCAATGTTCTATATCTATCTTCTTCGTTTCTTCCCAGAGTCTTTCCCTGTTAAATGAGTCATATGCCTTTTCTATGTCTATAAAAACCATTATCACCCTTTTGTTATACTCCCAACTTTTTTCCATCAGTTAAAGGATAGAAAATATCAGGTCGATCATGCTTCTTCCTTTCCTAAACTCATGCTGTTCTTCACTCAGTTCCTTCTCTATCTTTTCACTTATTTGATTTACGTAGTAAATTCTTTCAAAAATCTTGGCTGTATGATTCATAAGGGTTATTCCTCTGTAGTTTTTACAGAGTCTTTTATTGCCTTTTTTGGAGGTGGGAACAATGTCTCCTCTTCTCCAATAGTCAGGTATAGTACTATTTCTCCACACACTTGATAGTACTCTGTACAGCCACTGCATTCCCACTGGACCTGCTGCTCTTATCATGTCCACTGATACTTCATCAGGTCCTGGGGCTTTCCCCCCATTCAGCTTCGTCACAGCTATTTCCATTTCTTCCCGTGTAATTTGTCCTAATTCTGCTTCCAAACTTCTCTGAATTTCACCATTATTTGTTGTTTCCTCATGTACCTGCTCCTCAGCATTTAACAGTTTCTTAAAATGTTCTCTCCAGAGATCTTTTATATTCACTGGATCCTCAATCACAGTACCATCCTCTGTTTCCATCTTTACTAGTACTTCTGAAGCCTTCCTTTTATTTTTCATTATTTTATAGAACATTTTCTTATTGCTCTTCACATCTTCACGTTTTTTTGTAAATTCTTCCCATGCCTTTTTCTTCACTGTTTCCACTATTTCTTTGCACTTCTTCTTTTCCTCTATATATCTTTTATGGCCCTTGTCATTTTTAGTTTTCCACCACTTTCTCCATGCTCCATTTTCTCTTCTGACTGCTTGGATTGTGGTGTCTGTCTTACTTTTTCCTTTCCAGATCTTCTACCACATACTTTTTGTGCTGCTTTGACTGAAGTGTCTTTGGATAAACTCCATTCTTTTTCTACATCACAGAAAACTTCTTTTGGAAATTTTGTGTGATTAATTCTCTATACTTCTCAGCACTTTCACTCTCCTTCAGTTTCCAATCCTGTTTCCTCATCACTTTCTTGTATTTTCTATTTTTCACACACTGATTCATTTCCCGTTGTCCCACCAGTAATCTATGGTCTCCATCAGCACTCACACTTGGAATTACCTTCACATTTGTTACTTTCTCTCCCCATTCCCTATCTACTAGAATATAATCAATTACACTCTTGGTTCTCCCATCCCAACTGTATCTGGTGATAACATAACTTTCTCTCTTCATAAACCAGCTGTTTGCTATTTTCATTCCATTCCTCTGGCACAAATCCAGGAGGCAGATCTTCATTTCTGCCTCCATATCCAAAACATCCCAACACTTGCTTAAATCCCTTTCTGTCTTTGCCTACCTGTGCATTAAAATCTCCCATCACTATATTAGCACACTCTATATAGTTCTCTAACTCATTTTCAAAGCCCATCTTCTCTTCTTCACTACATCCCACTTGAGGTTCATAAACCTGGATAACTTTTAGTGTTTCTTTTTGGAATCTCAGGTTAAAGATTATGATCCTGTCTGATATATACCTCACACTTTCAATACAGCTTTGTACTTCTTATTCACCATCACTGCCACACCATTTCTTCCAAACCTGTTATTCCCACTCCAGTACAGATTTCCTGCTCCTCCTCCTCCTCCTCCTCCTCCTCCTTTCAAATTCTTCTCACCTTTCCCTTCCACATGAAAAACTGTACAACAAACAAAGCAATTGTAAGAAAAACAAAGTACTCTGCAATTCTAAGTGCCACCAAAGTAAACCTTGCAAAAATAAGTAAATAAGCAAATTGCAGATAAGGTGATTTCTGTGGATGGATATATGTAAGTTGATCTAGTGATAGATGTGAAATTACTGATTAGTTAATAAATAACTTTTATGAATCATACTGACTATTTTATTTCTATCCCTTTATTCAATTTACTTTTAAAAGCTTACAGAAGATACAAACTAGGTGAAATTAGTTCAGATTAGGATGTACCAGTTTATCCTAAAGCACGTAAATTCTAACTAGGATAAACCGATTCGACCTAGGCTAAACTCTTTTATCCTATTGGTAACAGGATGAACGAGTTTGTCCTAGGCAAAACTAGTTCATCCTAAAATTGGGTTTGGCCAGTAACATATACATACTGACATCATGGAATTATGTATTAATTTGTTTCACATTTGCAACATAAAGTTTTACCCAGCTTTTAGCACTAAAATTCATAAAATCAGCTTGTCAACAATACTTTTTTGTAAAGTTGCTTTGTAGATTATTAGCTGGAAAATATTCCAGACACGTACATGTGTTCACTACATAAATGCTTATGGAAAGCTAGTCTCGTTTCTTGTGAAAGGTATTCTGGAATTACAAATTGAGAATTGTTTTAAATACCGATCAGTAACAGTTGAACCAGAGCAGACATGTAATGAATTTAATGAGACTGTAACAAACAGATATCTAAACTGATCAGATAAATGAAATAAGTATGTTGTAAAATTTATATAAGCCTGTAAATGTGGCAGCCTAACCCCTGAGATCAACATTTCATTTCATACTTGCCCTAACGATCATATATTGGTACGTGTCAATAACCCCTCAGAGTATCATAGATGAGAATCAGATACAATGCTCTGTCAAAAATTAAGCTTCAGTCGATGGCCAGAAACACAGGATAAAATTTTACCATTCAGCAAACATGAAGTTGACTGCAGACATCAGTGAACATAAAATTTAACATTGGGTGTAGCAGATCAAATATGCAACCACTATGAATACATGTTCGAAGCATAGCATGGCAAAAAGGTTCAAATTTAAACCTTGTCTGTTTCTACATAAAAGAAAGAAAAGATTCAATTATACATAAATATAAAAAAGATATGCATTGTTTGTTGTTATACACTTGTCTCTCTGCTTGAGAAGATTTCAGTCCATGTGTGATAACACCTTCTTCCAGCCTCTTTATGTTCCTATGGTACTCCCAGGAATACAGTCTCCATCTTCAGTAATTTCTGTAAATGCATACAACTGATTTACTTACTATTCACCATTCAAACATACACAACATAGTGAATAATGAAACAGAACAGGAAAATTTTACATAGTTGATGCTCAAATATGCAGATGTAGTGTTTACATGAAATAGTCTCTAGTTTCATTATCATCACACAAATATGGTTTCATAAACTGTAGTTTTCTAGCAATTTGTCAATTCTGCCAACATGAGTGCATGATTCACTAAATGACATTTGTGGGTAACACGTACATTCTGAAATGCCACCTCCAGCTCAGAGTGCATGTGTATATAGGTTACTTAGTGTGTACAGTCCACTGCTTCAGCAATCTCTTCTAGTGCCAAGCAAACTGGGGACATAACTTGCAGTATTTATAGCTGTATAGTTGACATACTCAAAGAATACAAATAAGATGGAATTAATACAGAAAGAAGATAGACACAGACTGAGATACTCTGTAAGATTAACATTTCATTTTTTTGTTACTGAGGAACTTTTCTATGTGACTCAAGCTTTTTTTTCAAATATGCAGAATTATTGTAATTCTGCAGCATTTTTAAAATGATAATTTACATTCACAAGTCAGACATCAGCAGCTAGGATCAAGGATAGAATAAAACAGTATTAAGAGGATAACTATACCAAGCAAAGGCTGAATTACAGAAGCAAATGTTGCAGGGTTGGGCCACTAGAGGTTGCCACACTCTTAATGTGCAAAGAAGACATATTTCCCTGAGGGAATATTGACTTTCTTGTAAAATAAAATCATATATCACATTTATGTATTCTGGAAATAGGATGTAAGAGATTTCTAACTTACCCTCTCCACACCACATCACAGTTTACTGTCTCTTTTTTTGCCTGTAAGCTTTTAGTTGTACTACATTCCTTAACCCAAATATTTTTCTTGTTTTATGATAAACTAATCTGTAAGCATTTGCATGAGGATTTGATATCACTTAAAATGACCCAAATTATGTGTCAGAAAGTTCTTGATTTATTTATTAATTGCTCTAGGTGTGTGTCTTCTTAAATTGTATAGTTGTTCTGCAGTCCAGCTAACAATTCCTTCCCTTTCCCACACAGTTAAGCTTTTACATTCAAGGTACCATACATTGATGTGATATCTATGGCAGTAGTACTGTGTACATGAGGTGTAAAAGGGCACTGGATTGGTGGAGCTGTCATTTGTACTCAGATTCACGTAAAAAGGTTTCCGATGTGATTATGATGGCACGAAGGGAATTAACAGACTTTGAATGCAGATTGGTAGTTGTAGCTAGACACATGGGACATTTCATTTCGCAAATCATTAGGGAGTTCAATATTCTGATATCCGTAGTGTAAAGAATGTGCCGAGAGTACCAGTTTTCATCATTACTTCTCACCACAGACAATGCAGTGGCCAATGGCCTTCACTTAACAACCAAGAGCAGTTGTCATTGCTAACAGACAAGCACCACTATGTGAAATAACCACTGAAATCAATGCGGGACATATGCTAAATGTATCTGTTATGACAGGGCAGTGAAATTTGACGTTAATGAGCTGTGGCAGCAGTTGACTGCCACAAGTGCTTTTACTAACAGCATGACATTGCCTGCAGTGCCTTTCCTGGGCTCGTGATCATATCAGATGAACACAAGATGGCTGGAGATCCGTGGCCTGGTCAGATGAGTCCCAGTTTCAGTTGGGAAGGTCTGATGATGTGTTTTGAGTGTGGCACAGATCACACGAAGCCATGGGCCCGATTTGCCAACAAGGCACTGTGTAAGCTGGTAGTGGCTCCTTAATGGTGTGAGCTGTGTTTACATGGAATGGGCTGGGTCCTCTGGTCCAACTGAACTGAACATTGACTGGAAATGAGTATATTTGACTACTTGGAGAGCGTCTGCGGCCATTTGTGGCACCTTGTTCCCAAACAACAGTGGAATTTATTTTTATGGATGACAGTGCACCATGTCACTGAGCCACAATTGTTCATCATTGGTTTGAAGAACATTCTGGACAGATCAGACAAATGGTTAGGCCACTCATATTCACCTAACATGAATCCTCTCAAACTTTTGAGGGACTTAATCAAGAGGTCACTTCATGCATGAAATCATGCACTGACAATGCTTCTGTAATTATAGATGGCTATAGAGGCAGCATGGCTCAATATTTCTGCAGGGGACTTCAAATGACATTGACTCCATGCCATATTGGGTTGCTGCACTATGCCAGGCAAAAGGAGGTCCAGTGCAATATTAGGAAATATCCCATGACTTTTGTCATCTCATTGTAGTAGTTCATTGAAAATATTGTCAGGTTTTTTGTTGTACATAATTACATAAGGAGAGAATCCTTTAGCAGAGTGCTGTGAGCTATTTAAAATGTCTTCAAAATCCTCACATAGTTTATTCATCCACATTGATCTTTACTGCAATATGTTCTAAACAATCTACTTGTCTCTCTCATGTACCTTTCTGTTGGGTAACTAGCCGGAAAATACACGGAAATTAATGTGTGTTTTACGGTTTCATTGCTCACAAAGTTTTTCCATGCTTTGGAGGTGAATAATGTCCCATTATCTGACAGTATGGGTCTCCTACATTCTTAAAGTAATCTTTACACATATTAGAGATAATGCTCTTGCTTTTAGCTTGTCTTAATGGGTAAAGTTTGACGATTTTTGAGAGCAGTTTAATCATTACAAAAATAAAGCTGTAACTGTCTTTAGATTTTGGTAATTATAAAAAAAATCCACCCCTACTAATTTGTTTTGTGTTTTTGACAGAACATTTTGCACATAGCCCTGACACGTTTGATTACTATATTTTGTTAACTGGTATCTGTCACAAGTTGTTAAAAGATTTCTAACCCTTCTTGTCATGTTATAAAAATATAAACTTTCTTGACTTTTATGTGTACATTTCAGTGCTCCGCAATGAACATAGCTTTCATGTACATACCAAATAAGTGTGTCAATAAATCATTCTGGCCATCATAACTTCCACTTGTCACTGTCTGGCCTATTTTTCCAAAAAAAGGGACACCTTGAAAACTTTAAAGTAAAGTCTCACTTTTTCTTTTTCCTTCATACAAATATAGCTTTTTACTAGTTTCCAATTTCAATCCTGATTTTGATTCTGCCTCATGTCCTTACAAATCTAAGTTATCTACTTCTCATCTTTAATTCCCGTCATAAACATAATTTTGAAATTTCTTTTACTGTCTCCTCTGTTATTCTTACTCTCAACCAATCCCCCCTCCCCTCCCCCAAGTGGTAATCTACACAATAATGATCTGAGTACACAATGGTTTCTTGCCCTAACAGATAATTCCTGAATTTGAAAAATGCCAATTGAATAGCCAATAGTCCCTTTTCCATAACTGTGTAATTTTTTTTTTATGCTTCTGTAAAGTCCTACTTGCAAAAGCAACTGAGCTGTGCTTTATGTGGTGTCACCGCCAGACACCACACTTGCTAGGTGGTACTTTAAATCGGCCGCGGTCCATTAGTACATGTCGGACCCGCGTGTCGCCACTGTGTGATCGCAGACCGAGTGCCACCACAAGGCAGGTCTCGAGATACGGACTAGCACTCGCCCCAGTTGTACGGACGACTTTGCTAGCGACTACATGGACGAAGCATTGCTCATTAGCCGAGCCAATAGTTAGAATAGCCTTCAGCTAAGTCAATAACTACGACCTAGCAAGGCGCCATTAGTAACATTGCATGTATCTAAAGAGTCTCACTTGTATTGCCACAATCTCCAGATGTACCAAAAGGATGGATTAAAGTTAAGTATTCCAGAAGCTACGTACTTTTCTTTATAGCATTCATTACATATCCTGTTTCAGACCTCACGCCATCCTGCTTTAGCTTAGCGTGTGCCTTTCGGCTTCCTCTCATTGTGTCTAGGCTGTCTTGTCTAGACACAACACTTTACTTTCCATCTACAGATTTTTCTTGAAATAAATGAGCCTGAATTACACTATAACTGCTATCACACATTCTACAAAAAAGGGTAGAGAAAGCTCAGGTCTGTGTAAGATTTTTCTGTCACAAAGTTGTTTCTTCATCCCGTAAAAGGCTTTCTGACAATTTTCAAACCAATTTGAAATACTGTTTTTAAGAAAATTATTTGAACAAGGTGCATTAAGAGCTTGTGTCTTTACATATTTCCTGTAGAAGTTAATTAACCCAAAATATGACTTTTAATTATTTTTTTTTATTTCTAGGTTTAGTGGATTCTGCTATGGCCAATATTTTCTCTTCATCAGGCAAAATTACCTCCTCTGTTTTGCAGTGTCCCAGAAACTGTAGTTTAGTCACAGTGAACTTACACATTTCAGATTTTAAGATCATTCCCTCTTTTCTTAATTTCTGTCCTACTTCTCTCGATATATTCAAATGTTCCTTACAACTTTACCCATTTACAAGTATATCATCTATGTATACAGTGAATTTTTTTAACAGTCGCTTCCCTGACATGTAATCCAAAATGAGTTCAGCAACAGACACATTTAACCCAAAGGTACTACACAATATTGGAAACATCTCCCACCAATCTCTGCATTTCCTAGAATCCGGTTCAAGAGAAATTTGATGATAACCAGAAGAAAGGTCAATATTTGACATTACCACATGCTTCCAAATTTATTTAGAAGCTCGTATATATTCTCTAGATGGTCTGTTTATCTCTACAAATATTTATTTAACTGTATGGAATTAAGTACAATTCTTACCTCCCTTCTCTTTTTTCCATGATAAACAAAGGATTATTGCATTCACTACAACACCTTTCTATGATACTGCAGCTGTTCATTTTCTGTAATTCCGTTTGAACAGCTTCTCTTTTTGAAATTGGAATACACTAAGATTTTATGAAAAACGGTTCAAGAGGTTTCAAGTTAACTCTTTCAGATCCTCTGGCTGCCATTGTGTACATTAACTTTTACTGTGTCTGAGCTACAATAGAAGTATTTTTTCTCAGTGGAAAGCTGAGATACACATTTTTGAATGTTCAACCTTTTCGTCATGTGCAAGTGCTGCCAGCTGTTGCGCGTCACTATGAAAACATCAGCAATTCAACATAGCAGTGCGCAGCAGCAGGTGACAACCAGAATACATGGATGAGGCTGATTCGCTATATTCCACTGTGTAATTGAATATTGTTATTGTTATTTTGCATGCTAATTACTGAAAGATCATTCTACTATTTATTGCAATAGAGAATATTTCATAATTAGTTATTTTAGTCCATAAAAAGAAGCCACGTGTACAAAGTAGTTTTGAAAATGGGTACATAGTTTTGTATGAATCTTGTATCTAAAATCATTAAAAAATTATGTAAGACCATTACCAGGTAAAAGAAACTGTTCCTTCTTCCAGAAAAAATTCGGGTCTAGGTTTCACATTAAACATGTCTTCTTATTTGAATAAAAGTTCTTTCAATTCCCTTTTTTGGTCTTGGTTTAGATTACTAGCATCATAAACTTTAGAAGTTACCAATTCATAATACCCATCCTTGTCTTGTTCCTCATGACTACTGTATTCTTCGTCAATTACAAAGCTCCTGTCATAAAAAGCAATCCCTTTTATCTGACTGACTTTACCACTGCAATTTAACATTGTTTCATTTACCCAGTAATCTCACTCTTTGGCTCTGAAATGACTTTTTCAGTTCCCAATTAAAACACACCTTTGCTAACAGTCTCCAAAATTAAATCTATATAAAACTAAGGAATGACAAGACAGTCGTGTCAAACGAGTACACCATCACTTTCAAACTCTAGGCTTACTTGAAACTTAACTATTTTACACTGCCTCCTAGTAGCTCCCTTAATCTTCACACCAGCAATGGGTAATTTAATAAAATTCTTACTGTATTTAGTAATGTGTCTCATTTTCTCAGAAATTTGACAGATCAGTAAGGATGAAGAAAGAATGGCCCTCGACATCAGGGTGAAAGTGTTTTGACAGCTTCATAGACCGCCAGAAGTTCCCTATCAAAGGCAGAATTTTTCTTCTGAGCTGTAGACAGTTTTTTAGAGAAGACATGAAGGGTAGAAACCATGTTGCCTTTGCGTTGCTGTAGTACTGCTCCCACCATGATGTCACTGGCGTCCTTAGTGATGAACAACTCGGCTGATGGGTCAGGCTCACGGCGTGAGCTACGGAAGTTTTTAGAGCCTTGAAGGCCTCCAGCATAGGTTTAGTCCAGCGAACTGGTTTAAGGCCTGAAGTCTGTTTGCCCGACAGCGAATCTGTCAGCGGGGCCTGCACGGCGGCGGCAGAAGGCAGATGCCAGTGGTAGTAATTTATTGTACCCATGAAACCTCGGAGTTCTTTGTAAGTAGCCAGAGGTGGCAGTGATGCGATGGCCTGCACACAGGATTTGGGAGGCTGTATTCCATCTGTGGAGATGGTGTAACCCAAAAATGTGACAGAAGACTGGCGCAATTGGCATTTGTCCTTGTTGACCTTGACGCCGTTGGAGTTCGAGGTCTGGAGGACCTTGGATAAATGATTTTTGTGTTCCTCAGCCGAGTTGCTGAAAATGAGCATGTCATGCAGATAAGCAAAGCAAACTCGAACTGAGCTGATGAAACATTGCCATGTTTGTGCTGTGTTGATAGGTCGTATCAAGTGCGATTAACACCATCTTTGGACTCTGATTGCTCTGCCGAGCCTCCATGTTAGTTTTTAGTTCTGTTCTATATCGCAAGCTGTGTACACATATATGACTTACTGCAACATGTATCTCTATGTGAAATTTAATGGGGATAGTTATTGCATTCAATTGATAATCGTATCCCGTTCCCATAACTTTGATTATAATTCTTTTTCAATTAATTGGTTTAAATGTAACTTTTTAATTTCTAACATTTTGCCACATCATTTTTATCATTGTATTTTTTTTATTTGCTCTTATTTTTCTTCCTTGTCATTCTTTTTTTCATTTTAAATCTGTTTGTGTCACCTATAATCTGCAACCAAGTGCCAACCAGGACTGCTTATTGGTTGTAGTGCAGAATCCTGTGTAGCCAGGGATAGTGAGGATAGATTCAGGTCACCAATGAAGGCTAGAAATCACACTTCGCTTTTACCACTAATTCTGAAATTTTGCTGCAGAGCTTGGCTATGGAAACTAATATATTATGAAATTTTTCTGTCTTGTGTTTATTCATAGAGGTTAGCCATAAACACCATGAACAAAGAAATGGCAAATTTAGATCAGCTGCAGTTTGTTGATCGCAATTTTCTTTGATACATCATGAGGATGTGGTTAGATTAGTACTCGAGTTTAAATTCAGGGCTACAAAACCCATCATCTGCTGCAGTTCAGTTGTTGGTCACCTAAAATCAGCTGTCAACATAGCATCTCCCATTTCCATCATATCTCGAAGCAGCTGTTTCCAACAATGCTCCATGTTACACATTAACAGCATTTTTAAAGTGACCTGCCACGTTTGTGTATCATTTATTGCCAAGCAGTATCTGGCAGTGGAAGTGGCAACACTGTTGTGGCAAATGACAGATGTCAACTGTCAAATAATTTTAATCAGGCTATAGTTCTCAAGCAATTCTTGTGAAGTTCATGAGAAATGGCGTGGCAGTGTGTGTCACTGCATGCTAGTTGATTGACAGTTGTGCTGTTTTTTTTTTTTTTTTTTTTTTTTTAAGTCTTTGCTGACAATACACATTGGCTTGCTGTGTTTGTAACTTTTATATCTCAGGTTTCATTCAAATGAAGTTGTGGTTCATATCAATATGGATGCATGAAAACAAAAGTCAGGGTCATGGGGCTGGCAATACTTTATGGAGGATGGAGATAACATTTGTTACAAGATTTCAAGGATTTACTCAAAGACAGGGTGTGGGGGTTCCAGACTCTCCTATAATCCAAATGCAATTACACAGAACCTGGTTGCCCTATAATGAAATACTAAAATATTTTGATTTTTAATCATGCAACAAAAACAGGATATGCAGTATTGATCGTGAACAAGTCCACTGATTGGTTCAGTTCTTACTTACAGCTGAATTTAATGTAAGATGTTCTGGTGTTTATTGTTATTGTGCTGTTGTGATAACTGTTAATTATCAATAAATTTGTAACAAACAAGCTGAAGGAATCCAATTTTGATTCATATACCAGCATTACAGTAAGTGAAAAATTTGTACATACTACTATAAGACACTAATTACCCCTCTGTAGCAGTTTAATATTAGCACGGAATCTTTATTTAGAGACTGCAGAACTCTGGGGTTGCAATATTTTAGTATTTCACAAGGCAGCAGAGCAGTAAACATCAATAGCAATAATATTACATTAAAATCAGTGTGTCCAAATAGATTTGGACTTGCCTGTGTTGCCCAAAAATTGTGTCAATCAAAAAAATATTGCCCAAACAGCAATGATTGCATTTATATGAAAAAATTGTTCAAAATTCTATTATTAGTAGCTCAAATGGCAAAATATCACCCAATGTGGTCACGTGGGTGGTACTCAATTATTACAACTAGTTACGATTCAGAACGATAGGGAAGAGTTTGTGCAGGGTGAAAGGGGTATGTGATGACAGCACATTGTATATTTCATTTATTTCTCAAAGATTTTTTCAGCAGGCTGCTTGGATTCATCAGAATCGACTGCATCCTGTATCCCTTACCCTTTGCTCCTTCATCTAAAATCTAATTCTGTCATTTTAAGACTATAGTAACTGAGTCTAGAATTGTGTGTGCTATTAAATCTTAAAATATGCATGCATTATGTGCAATCAAATGATTTAACATGCACAAGTAAAGGAAAAATATGAATTATCATGTTCCATCTTTTGTTGTGATGCATTTTATTTTATTTTTAAAAAACCTAAGAAAAGCAGATTTTCCAAATTTTTCCATCCACCAGGGGAGCTCTGCACATTGAGGCACTGAGTTGAGTTGCGAATCTGTGGATTTGAGAGGTGAATTGGTTCAAATCCATATGCTGGCAACCTTGACAATGGTTTTCTGTGGTTTCTTCCCCATTTTCAATTTAGGCAAAAGCTGGGACTGGTCCGTTACTATGGGCTGCTGCCAGTTCCTTCCAAATTCCGTTCTCCCCTAACAAGATCCAATTCCCTAGAAGATGTAGCCCCTATGCTTAAATGAAAAGAGGTATGTCAAAGGTGAGCCGAACATCTATTTGGAGACTCCCGACACTAAAAGCCATATGATAACTACATAGCAATCCACGTTTTCCTTATTTAGGCTTATGCGTTTATCTGTCAGGACATTCTGTAATGCAGAAAATGATCTTTATACATTGCAAGAAATGAAAGATGTACACTTGGGGAAACGAGGAAATTTGGGATAACATAAGGCAGAATAATTCTAGATTCCTTGCATTTTCACAACCAGAAATTGTCCTAGTTCTCTGCTGAACAGAACAATATCAGATCTGTTCATCCCAACAGCCCTGTCAATAATAATGACGGTGACCCAAACAATTTGGACTCATCCATACCTGATCACTTCCTCACTCAAATCCAGACCGAAGGAAGAAGAATGTAAAATAGCTTTAGAGGGTGAAGGGAGTTTAGAGCATGACTGCTTTCTAGTGGTTTGCCAAAAGATAATACTCCTAAGTAACGAGATTATATCTCAGCTTGGTGCAAACTCCCAGAGCACTGATGAATAAATTGGTTTATCCTTCTTCATGGAAATTCTACATTTTAAGGATCCTCCAGACACATCTATAGCCTGGAATATCATTGAATGGAGTAGAAATGTCTTCAGTGATGAACCCATCTTCGAAACATGCCCCCATGAACAGAAAAGATGTGTCTGGAGATGCCCTGGATGGCAGTGGAATACCAAACTGACCATCACCTGCCATGTGGCCTGACAACCAGGAGTGATGGTCTGGGTAGCAATTTCCTTTCATAGCAGGACCACTTTGGTTGTCATTCATGACACCCTTACAACACAGCAGTTCATCGATGATATTCTATGCCTCATTTTGTTTCCCTTCATGGTAAGCCATCCTACATCTACATCTACATCTATACTCCGCGAGCCACCTTACGGTGTGTGGCGGAGGGTACTTATTGTACCACTATCTGATCCCCCCTTCCCTGTTCCATTCACGAATTGTGCGTGGGAAGAACGACTGCTTGTAAGTCTCCGTATTTGCTCTAATTTCTCGGATCTTTTCGTTGTGATCATTACGCGAGATATATGTGGGCGGTAGTAATATGTTGCCCATCTCTTCCCGGAATGTGCTCTCTCGTAATTTCGATAATAAACCTCTCCGTATTGTGTAACGCCTTTCTTGAAGTGTCCGCCACTGGAGCTTGTTCAGCATCTCCGTAACGCTCTCGCGCTGACTAAATGTCCCCATGACGAATCGCGCTGCTTTTCGCTGGATCATGTCTATCTCTTCTATTAATCCAACCTGGTAAGGGTCCCATACTGATGAGCAATACTCAAGAATCGGACGAACAAGCGTTTTGTAAGCTAATTCTTTCATCGATGAGTCACATTTTCTTAGAATTCTTCCTATGAATCTCAACCTGGCGCCTGCTTTTCCCACTATTTGTTTTATGTGATCATTCCACTTCAGATCGCTCCGGATAGTAACTCCTAAGTATTTTACGGTCGTTACCGCTTCCAATGATTTACCACCTATGGCATAATCGTACTGGAATGGATTTCTGCCCCTATGTATGCGCATTATATTACATTTATCTACGTTTAGGGAAAGCTGCCAGCTGTCGCACCATGCATTAATCCTCTGCAGGTCCTCCTGGAGTACGTACGAGTCTTCTGATGTTGCTACTTTCTTGTAGACAACCGTGTCATCTGCAAATAGCCTCACGGAGCTACCGATGTTGTCAACTAAGTCATTTATGTATATTGTAAACAATAAAGGTCCTATCACGCTTCCCTGCGGTACTCCCGAAATTACCTCTACATCTGCAGATTTTGAACCGTTAAGAATGACATGTTGTGTTCTTTCTTCTAGGAAATCCTGAATCCAATCACAAACCTGGTCTGATATTCCGTAAGCTCGTATTTTTTTCACTAAACGTAAGTGCGGAACCGTATCAAATGCCTTCCTGAAGTCCAGGAATATGGCATCAATCTGCTCGCCTGTGTCTACGGCACTGTGAATTTCTTGGGCAAATAGGGCGAGCTGAGTTTCACATGATCTCTGTTTGCGGAATCCATGTTGGTTATGATGAAGGAGATTTGTATTATCTAAGAACGTCATAATACGAGAACACAAAACATGTTCCATTATTCTACAACAGATTGACGTAAGCGAAATAGGCCTATAATTATTCGCATCTGATTTATGACCCTTCTTGAAAATGGGAACGACCTGCGCTTTCTTCCAGTCGCTAGGTACTTTACGTTCTTCCAGCGATCTACGATAAATTGCTGATAGAAAGGGGGCAAGTTCTTTAGCATAATCACTGTAGAATCTTAAGGGTATCTGGTCTGGTCCGGATGCTTTTCCGCTACTAAGTGATAGCAGTTGTTTTTCAATTCCGATATCGTTTATTTCAATATTTTCCTTTTTGGCATCCGTGCGACGGCTGAAGTCAGGGACCGTGTTACGATTTTCCGCAGTGAAACAGTTTCGGAACACTGAATTCAGTATTTCTGCCTTTCTTCGGTCGTCCTCTGTTTCGGTGCCATCGTGGTCAACGAGTGACTGAATAGGGGATTTAGATCCGCTTACCGATTTTACATATGACCAAAACTTTTTAGGGTTCTTGTTTAGATTGTTTGCCAATGTTTTATGTTCGAATTCGTTGAATGCTTCTCTCATTGCTCTCTTTATGCTCTTTTTCGCTTCGTTCAGCTTTTCCTTATCAGCTATGATTCGACTACTCTTAAACCTATGATGAAGCTTTCTTTGTTTCCGTAGTACCTTTCGTACATGATTGTTATACCACGGTGGATCTTTCCCCTCGCTTTGGACCTTAGTCGGTACGAACTTATCTAAGGCGTACTGGACGATGTTTCTGAATTTTTTCCATTTTTGTTCCACATCCTCTTCCTCAGAAATGAACGTTTGATGGTGGTCACTCAGATATTCTGCGATTTGTGCCCTATCACTCTTGTTAAGCAAATATATTTTCCTTCCTTTCTTGGCATTTCTTATTACACTTGTAGTCCTTGATGCAACCACTGACTTATGATCACTGATACCCTCTTCTACATTCACGGAGTCGAAAAGTTCCGGTCTATTTGTTGCTATGAGGTCTAAAACGTTAGCTTCACGAGTTGGTTCTCTAACTATCTGCTCGAAGTAATTCTCAGACAAGGCAGTCAGGATAATGTCACAAGAGTCTCTGTCCCTGGCTCCAGTTCTGATTGTGTGACTATCCCATTCTATACCTGGTAGATTGAAGTCTCCCCCTATTACAATAGTATGATCACGAAACTTCTTCACGACGTTCTGCAGGTTCTCTCTGAGGCGCTCAACTACTACGGTTGCTGATGCAGGTGGTCTATAGAAGCATCCGACTATCATATCTGACCCACCTTTGATACTTAACTTAACCCAGATTATTTCACATTTGCATTCGCTAATAACTTCACTGGATATTATTGAATTCTTTACTGCTATAAATACTCCTCCACCATTGGCGTTTATCCTATCCTTGCGGTATATATTCCATTCTGTGTCTAGGATTTCGTTACTGTTCATTTCCGGTTTTAACCAACTTTCCGTTCCTAATACTATATGCGCACTATTTCCTTCAATAAGAGATACTAATTCAGGAACCTTGCCCTGGATACTCCTGCAGTTTACCAATATTACGTTAACTTTTCCTGTTTTTGGTCTCTGAGGACGGACGTTCTTTATCAACGATGATAATGTCCTCTCTGGTAAGCCGTCAGGTATTTTATCGTTTCGCCCAAGGGGGGGTCCCTCTAACCTAAAAAACCCCCGTGTGCACGCCACACGTACTCTGCTACCCTAGTAGCTGCTTCCGGTGTGTAGTGCACGCCTGACCTGTCTAGGGGGGCCCTACAGTTCTCCACCCAATAACGGAGGTCGATGAATTTGCAACCATTATAGTCGCAGAGTCGTCTGAGCCTCTGGTTTAGACCCTCCACACGGCTCCAAACCAGAGGACCGCGATCGACTCTGGGCACTATGCTGCAGATATTAAGCTCAGCTTGCACTCCGCGTGCGATGCTGGTTGTCTTCACCAAATCAGCCAGCCGCCGGAAGGAACCAAGGATGGCCTCAGAACCCAAGCGGCAGGCGTCATTCGTTCCGACATGTGCTACTATCTGCAGCCGGTCACACCCAGTGCGTTCAATAGCTGCCGGAAGGGCCTCCTCCACATTACGGACGAGACCCCCCGGCAAGCACACCGAGTGCACACTGGCATTCTTCCCCGACCTACCCGCTATTTTCCTGAGGGGCTCCATAACCCGCCTAACGTTGGAGCTCCCTATAACTAATAGGCCCGCCCTCTGTGACTGTCGGGACCTTGCCGGAGAATTGGCCACTGGCCCAACAGGCGAGGCATCCTGTGGTGGCTCGGAAACAATGTCATCACCACTAGGAAGCACCCCCTACCTGTTGGAAAGGGGTAAGGCAGCTGCCACGCGGCCAGATCCCACCTTCGCCTTTCGGCCAGGCACGCGCGAGCCCACCACTGTCCGCCATTCACCCTGGAGTGATGGCTGACCGGTAAGATGCTCACTGCCGGAAGACGCAGTGACATCAGGGGTTCCATGTGATTCCAAGGCCACCGAAGTAGGCATAGGTCTCACCACAGTTGCCCCAACGCCACTACGAGCCGACGCCTGCGCCTCGAGCTCGATGAGCCTAACAGACAAAGCCTCCACCTGCCCCAGAAGAGTGGCCAATTCTCCTTGCGTCCACTCACAACAACCACAGTCCCTACACATGACTATGTTTACCCTACTCTAAACGGTGACAAATTCCCAAGATAATCTTCTGATGAGCTACTCTGATAATCAAGAAACACTCACTGAAATACGAGACGCGAAAACTACGCTAGGTTTTCCCAGAAAAACTATTTAAAAGCTAAGCGCAGCAAATAAGTACAAAAACGCTTTATACAAACAGTACTCGCTGCTGCTGGTGCTCTCGCTCTGGCTGTCACAAGACAACTGCTGATTCAAGTGACTAGTGGCTAACGGCCGCGAAACAAACAAAAGATGGTTTTAGGGCGCTTTCTGTTCTAAATGATCAAGAAAACACTAAGAAATCTAACACGAAAACTACGTAAAGTTTTATCAAGAACTGTTAGTTACTATGCAGAGCAGATAAACACAAATAGAATCCCTTCCTTAGTGGAAGGTCGTAAACAAAATGCAAAATAAACGCTTTATACAAACAGTATTCGCTGCTGCTGGTGCTCTCGCTCTGGCTGTCACAAGACAATGACCAGCAAGATAATGACCACCTGCACCTATTTGTCTTTGTGCTTGCCAAACTCTACATTGGACAGCAAGGTCGCCAGATCTCTCCCCAATTGAGAAAGTGTGGAGCATTTGAACAGGGCTCTCCAGTCATCTCAGGATTTTGACATTCTAACGTACCAATTGGACAAAAATTAGCATGATATCCTTCAGGAGGATGTCCAACAACTCTGTCAATTAATGCCAAGCCGAATAACTGCTTGCATAAAGGCTATAGGAGGACCAACGCATTACCGACTTGCTCAATTAGTGAAGCTCTTCCTCTTGAATAAATTTTCTGAAACTACGATAATTTTTTGCACACGTACATCACATCTTCTGATTTCCGTCCCATTCTGATAATTCCTGCGTAGTGGGCCTTTTCTTCTTACAAGGGAACCTCCCCATCGCACCCCCCTCAGATTTAGCTATAAGTTGGCACAGTGGATAGGCCTTGAAAAACTGAACACAGATCAATCAAGAAAATAGGAAGAAGTTGTATGGAACTATGAAAAAAAATAAGTAAAATATACAAACTGAGTAGTCCATGTGCAAGATAGGCAACATCAAGGAGAACGTGAGCTCAGGAGTGCAGTGGTCCCGTGGTTGCATGAGTAGCTGCGGAACGAGAGGTCCTTGGTTCAAGTCTGCCCTCGACTGAAAATTTTACTTATTTTGGCAAAGTTATGATCTGTCCGTTCATTCATTGACTTTTCTGTTCACTGTAATAAGTTTAGTGTCTGTGTTTTGCGACCGCACTGCAAAACTGTGCGATCAGTAGACGAAAGGACGTGCCTCTCCAATGGGAACCGAAAACTTTTGATCGCAAGGTCATAGGTCAACCGATTCCTCCACAGGAAAACACATCTGACATATTCTATACGACACTGGTGACGGCATGTGCGTCACATGACAGGAATATGTTGTCGACCCACCTAACTTGTACACTTAGCGAATGGGTAAAAAGATTCTACTACCTTGCCCAATTTAGGTTTTCTTGTGGATGTGATAATCACTCCCAAAAAAGTGATGAAAACATAAGAAGTTGTCACATAAACTGAAAATAAAAAATTAAACTTTTCTCTCGAGGGAAGACTTGAACCTAGGACCTCTCGTTCCGTAGCTGCTCTCGCTAACCACGGGACCACGGCGCTCCTAGACTCCCATTGTCCTTGATGTTGCCTATCTTTGCATGGACTACTCAGTTTGTATATTTTACTAATTTTTTTCATAGTTCCACACAACTTCTTCCTGTTTTCTCGATTGATCTGTGTTCAGTTTTTCAAGGCCTATCCACTGTGCCAACTTATAACTGAATCTGAGGGGGTTGCGATGGCGAGGTTCCCTTGTTAGAGGATGTTTTCAGCTAAATTGGGTAGCTATGTTTGTAGTTCACCTGTTGCTGTCACGTGAACCTTTTGATACATGAGACATCCGCATAACGATTTGAGTGACTTAGCTATATACTAACTGTTGTTTAAATATAGTTAAAAATATCCAAATAATTATTTTTATTCAGTCTTTTGTTTAGTAGCTTTTATTGTTTTTCAGGTGATGTATTATTATCTTCAAACTGTAATGGTTCACAGTTGCAGAAACAATGATAAAAAAATATTTTTTGTTACTTTTGTAGCAGTACTTATGTTGATTTAGGGAAAGGTTATTTAATTCTTGGTCAGACTATTTAATTTTATAGTTGTTTTGCGTAATATTTGGAAAACACATGTAATTCTGAAATAATTACAGAGGAAGACTTCTACAGACCTTCATTTCATACTATGTATCTGTTCTACTGTGAAATGTGTTATTCGTAATATCCTTGGAAAAGTGAGTCCAACAGACACAACTCTAACGTATTGGTAAATAATCATCATATAAACAACAACCTATGTTTCCAGAATGAGATTTTCACTCTGCAGCGGAGTGTGCGCTGATATGAAACTTCCTGGCAGATTAAAGCTGTGTGCTCGACCGAGACTTGAACTCAGGACCTTTGCCTTTCGCGGGCAAGTGCTCTACCAACTGAGCTACCAAAGCACAACCTATGTTGTCTATCTTAGAGGAGCTTATTTGCATTGAAGACTTATTTCAGTTTATTAGACAATAGAGTAAAGTTATCACATTGCCAAATGAAGAAATATTTAAGCACACATTTGGGTATTTCATACATATACACTGATGAGCCAACACATTATGACCGCATGATTAATAGCTTGTTTGTCCATCTTTGAAACAAAATACTTCACTGATTCTGCATATTGGGGATTCGACAGTTTGTTGGGAGGTATGTGACATTAGATGTCTACACACAGATCAGGTAATTCGCGTAAATAACATACTGCTGATTTGGATACTTGGTATCGGCGTGCAATTGCACCCCAGATGGGTTCCGTAGGATTTACAGCAGGCAAATTTGGTCACCAAGACATCAACATGAGTTCACTATAATGCTCCCTCAAACCACTGTAGCATGTTTCTGGCTCAGAGAAGACATTTATACTGCTGAAAGATTACATCAACTTCGGGGAAGACATCGAGCATGAAGGGATGCAGGTGGCTTGCAGCTGTCAGCATGTCTTCCATTACTACCACAGGTCCCATGCAAGTGCAGGCAAACTTTTCCCCATAGCATAATACTGTTCCCACCAGCCTACGTACATGGTGCACTGCACATTTTGAGCCGCTATTCACCTTGATGATGGCGTTTGTAGAGATGACCATTGACCTAGTGTAGCAAAAATGTGATTCACCTGAAGAGCTGACATGTTTCCGTCGATCGACAATCGAATCTCGATGGTCCTGTTCCTATTACAGTCATAATTGATGATGTTGTTGGGTCAACATGTGAACATGTAGGGGTGGTCTGCTGTGTTCAACACTGTATGATGAATGGTGTGCTCCGAAACACTTGTGCGTGCACCAGCATTGTCCTCTTTCGACAGAGATGCCACAGATCACCATCTGTTGTACTTTATGGAGGAGACAAGCCTTCAAATCCAAACTTCTGTGAAAAGTCATGGACTTCCAACCATTTGTGTAAACTGGCAACAGAAAATTGCAGAGTTAGTAGGCAGTGATTCTTTCTTATGTCTATTCCAAACCTTAAAAGCAATATTTGATGACATGTTTCTGGTAAGACCAGTGAAGAATCCTCTGGACAAATCACAAGGCAGGCAGAAAGTTATCAATGTGAAACAATGGTACACCGCTGAGCTCAATAAATTGAAGTGTATTGTAACAACGTGCAAGGACCAAATGAAATCAGCTTTAGACATTCCAGCTAAAGAATTACATCACCGCAAATACCTAAAAGCCAAAAAAGCTTATAGGAAGGCAGTAGAGGAAGCAAAAAAGAAATATAATGATACATACATTTAAGAGGCCCAAAATCCTTGTAAAGCTGCCTGGAATCTTGTAAATGAGAACAGAAAGAAGACTACCTCCTACTTAAATTCGTGTAGCCCTGATGACTTCAATGAATATTTTGTCAGAATAGTGGAAAAGACAGTGAGTGAAATTCCACACTCTGACCTAGATCTGACTGCAAACATAAGAAATGCAGACAGTTGCAGTATTCAAAACTGGAAGGAAGTACACCCCGAAGACATGATAAAAATTGTGAACTCCTACAAACACTCAGAAAGTGTAGACATCTATGGCATGTCCTGCACACTGCTAAAGAAAGTTATTGCAGAATTAGCTCAGCCACTAGCCATAGCAATAAACAAATCTCTATCTTCTGGTGTCTTCCCAGACTTCCTTAAACTGGCGCGCCAGTACCAATATATAAGAAGGGGGATCCATGTGAGGTGTCCAGCTTCAGACCAATCTCAGTGGTACCAGTACTAGCCAAAGTTACTGAGTCTGTGATGCACCACCAGGTACTGAATTACTTTGAGAAAAACAACTTATTCCAAAACACACAGCACGGATTCCGCAAAGGGAGATCAACAGTGACAGCCACACTGGACTCATTAAAAACAATTCGACAGAGTTTTGAAGAGAGAGAGAGTGTGTGGCACTGACACTCTGTGACCTCAGCAAAGCCTTTGACTGCATCTCACACACAACACTAATAGCCAAGTTAAGATGCTATGGTGTAGGAGGTGTTGTTCTATCAACACTCCAATCTTATTTGGAAAACCGAAAGCAGGTAGTATCAGTGCACGAAGCAACTTCCCTTGAACACAAACTGGAACATGGAGTGCCCCAAGGATCAGTCTTAGGACCTCTCCTATTCCTCATATATGTCAATGATATGGGCTGTAATAGTCAAATGTTGCAGTTTGCAGATGATACTACCCTTATTGCCAAAGGACATACAGCCGCAGAAGCTCTTGGTGCATCAAATTTGATGTTTGAAGAAATAAAAGAATGGTTTGTAATAAACAAAATGAAGATCAATGAAGAAAAAACCCAACATTTGATATGCAGTCTAACCAACATTGAAGACCAAGAAAACATGGAGACTGTCAGACTACTGGGCTTCAAGATTGACAGCAAACTCTCCATGAATGATCACACTGCATATGTATGCACCAAACTTTATCGTGTGATATACCTCCTGAGGAAGCTGAAGAGGGTAATAACTGACCAGTTTCTCAGAATAGTCTACCATGCACTCTTCCACAGCCACATTAGCTATGGACTGTCGTTGTGGGGACACTCCTCAGGCAGCAAAGATGCGTTGCTATTACAAAAAAAAGCCATCAGGATCATATCCTCTAGCAAAAGACTGGACCACTGTAAGCTTATTTTCACCAGGCTAGGCATAATGACTGTTTTTAGCCAGTATGTGTTTTTTTGCCTCGTGTATATAAAAGAAAATCAAGGGAATTTTAGCATAAGACAAGAAATACATAATCATGACACTCGCTGTAAGAGGAACATTGAAGTGCCAAGGTGTCGCCTATCAAGTACACAAGACAGCTTTCCAACAGTCGCCCTAAAAATGTACAATCAACTGCCTCCAGAAGTGAAATCCCTGCCACCTGAATTATTTCTGAAAAAAAATGCTCAGGACTTGAAACAACATCCACTATATTCCTTGGAAGAGTTTTTCAACAGCGGTTCTAGTGAATGGACAAAATAATAAATATTAATATGTTTTATATATAATTTTGCCTAAATTTAATCTTCTTTTTATGTTAACTGCACATTTAATTTTGTGTTTTACTTAAAGTACATATTTTGCCAAAATGAAACTTTGTGTGTGTGATCTACATGGACTTGTAAACATTTTGCTTTATGGTAGTTTCATTTGCTGCTATGAAGTTTTACTTTCCTGTTTAGTTATATTTCATTCCCGCTATGTTCTATGTGTTTTTGCGCACTGCATAAATATTTTCTTTTATTTGTAATATAAATTTTGTATATGGTGTTGTATAAATGTTAGTTGATAAACATCGTATTTGTGACGCAGTCTGTCCAGCCATGGCTGGTAAACGACGAAGATATAGTAATAAAGTAATAATTTGGTGCCTAGTAATAGATTCACTGTCGTAACTGTTTCCATAGATGCTCATGACGACAGCACGTGACCACTCAACCAGCTTCGCCGTTTTCGAGACTCTCGTTCACAGGTTCTGTGTAATAAGAATCTGCCCTTTGCCAAAATCTCTTTTCCCTATTTACAGCCCTTCTTACTAAGGTGAACCCCCGTCTGTGTCTGCTCCACTTACATACTTTTATTACTGCATCACATGCCCACAACACCGCCAGGCGGCATCCAACCTCGCAGTAGGTAGTGGCCATAATGTTTTGGCTTATCAGTGTGTGTGTGTGTGTGTGTGTGTGTGTGTGTGTTGGGGGGCTGATTAGATGTCTTAAATTACGCAATTTCTCAAGCAATGAAACATCGACGCCCATGGATACAGAGGCTCATTCTTGTAATAATGGGAGTGTGGCAAAACACACAGTTTGTGTGTTATCCATGCAGATCGCACAAAAAGGGAATTCCGTGCCTGAAGCAGTCCACCAAAGTCGGATTGACAGCAAACTCTCCATGAATGATCACACTGCATATGTATGCACCAAACTTTATCGTGTGATATACCTCCTGAGGAAGCTGAAGAGGGTAATAACTGACCAGTTTCTCAGAATAGTCTACCATGCACTCTTCCACAGCCACATTAGCTATGGACTGTCGTTGTGGGGACACTCCTCAGGCAGCAAAGATGCGTTGCTATTACAAAAAAAAGCCATCAGGATCATATCCTCTAGCAAAAGACTGGACCACTGTAAGCTTATTTTCACCAGGCTAGGCATAATGACTGTTTTTAGCCAGTATGTGTTTTTTTGCCTCGTGTATATAAAAGAAAATCAAGGGAATTTTAGCATAAGACAAGAAATACATAATCATGACACTCGCTGTAAGAGGAACATTGAAGTGCCAAGGTGTCGCCTATCAAGTACACAAGACAGCTTTCCAACAGTCGCCCTAAAAATGTACAATCAACTGCCTCCAGAAGTGAAATCCCTGCCACCTGAATTATTTCTGAAAAAAAATGCTCAGGACTTGAAACAACATCCACTATATTCCTTGGAAGAGTTTTTCAACAGCGGTTCTAGTGAATGGACAAAATAATAAATATTAATATGTTTTATATATAATTTTGCCTAAATTTAATCTTCTTTTTATGTTAACTGCACATTTAATTTTGTGTTTTACTTAAAGTACATATTTTGCCAAAATGAAACTTTGTGTGTGTGATCTACATGGACTTGTAAACATTTTGCTTTATGGTAGTTTCATTTGCTGCTATGAAGTTTTACTTTCCTGTTTAGTTATATTTCATTCCCGCTATGTTCTATGTGTTTTTGCGCACTGCATAAATATTTTCTTTTATTTGTAATATAAATTTTGTATATGGTGTTGTATAAATGTTAGTTGATAAACATCGTATTTGTGACGCAGTCTGTCCAGCCATGGCTGGTAAACGACGAAGATATAGTAATAAAGTAATAATTTGGTGCCTAGTAATAGATTCACTGTCGTAACTGTTTCCATAGATGCTCATGACGACAGCACGTGACCACTCAACCAGCTTCGCCGTTTTCGAGACTCTCGTTCACAGGTTCTGTGTAATAAGAATCTGCCCTTTGCCAAAATCTCTTTTCCCTATTTACAGCCCTTCTTACTAAGGTGAACCCCCGTCTGTGTCTGCTCCACTTACATACTTTTATTACTGCATCACATGCCCACAACACCGCCAGGCGGCATCCAACCTCGCAGTAGGTAGTGGCCATAATGTTTTGGCTTATCAGTGTGTGTGTGTGTGTGTGTGTGTGTGTGTGTGTGTTGGGGGGCTGATTAGATGTCTTAAATTACGCAATTTCTCAAGCAATGAAACATCGACGCCCATGGATACAGAGGCTCATTCTTGTAATAATGGGAGTGTGGCAAAACACACAGTTTGTGTGTTATCCATGCAGATCGCACAAAAAGGGAATTCCGTGCCTGAAGCAGTCCACCAAAGTCGGATTTTTAAATCAGTCTCCAATAACATACAATCAAAACTATCCAAGCTTTTGCACACTACAATATGTGATTTTATTGGACTAGTTTTCGAGCAAAACCTATATCCTTGCAGGAGCACTGATCTAAATCTTACGTTTTGCTTTGTGGAACGAAGTCAACGACGAGAACTAGATGCAGTGCTAGAGGCCATGATCACAGAAGATTTTCAATCACTCCGATTGGAGTAGAGTACACTGGTTTTAGATGTTTTGTTGCACTGTTGGGCCCAAAATATGCGATACCAGATCGAAAAAAAAAATCAGATAGAGAGTGTACACGTGGAACTGAAAGACTTCTTTAATAACCGAAATTTGAACCTCGCTAAATTATGAGGCATATACGAAGATATGTGGTCATTTCATTAACAGTAATTGGTGCTTGGAAGCCTCAGCTCTCGAGACATCCCGTATCTCAGATAAGCACACAGCACGAAATTCGGAACATTGAAAACAATGTTGTGAACATCACAGCTGACAATTCCAATGACATGACCGCAGCCGTACAATTTAACCACATAATTATGCTACAGGTGTGTTGCAATGCACACACTACCAATTCAGTTGTGGAAAATTCTTTGAACAAGAATGGTGACTTTTTCATTGTGCGGGAAAACGTCAGAAAGACTTTTAGTTATTTTAAAACAAGTTGCAACACTAACGAACAGCTCTGAGATCCAGGAGATAATGCAGAAACCTGAAAATTCAAGAAACCGAAACTCGACGGAACAGTACGTTTTATACGCTACAACGCCTACTGGATCAAACAGAATACATTGCATTCCGTTTTATCATCTTTGTGTTCAGATATTCACAGCTAACGAATGGCGAATTGGCAACAAGTGAAATCTCAACTGAAACTATATCTGTTTCGAAAGCTATTCCAATAATCAGCTAATCTTAATCGTATGCGAAAAATAGTGGGCTACCACGACGTGTGGGGTTAATAAAGAGTATAAGGAGTTGCTACCGTGCTCGGCCCAAGATTCGATACTTTGCCTTTAACAAATCTCATTCATTCAAACAATGTCGCTGCAAGACTAGTTGCAGAATAGGGACCTCAAGATCTATTCATTTGCCCGCCAACTAGCCACGAGTACCATTTCGAACAAAAAGGCTGTAGTTCCTTAGGGTTTCGTTCAATAAAGAAGCTCCCGACAAAAATATGTCAAACGGCCGTGATAGTGTAGATCCGGAGTTCAAACATTATTTTGAAGAACCGTACATACACGCCTGCAGAATCCTATACAGTTCTGGAAGGAAAAGAAGAACAGTTACTCAGGTCTAGGTGTCGTGGCAGAAAAACATCGCCCGATACATACAACTCTGGTCCCAGTGAGAAAAAAATTTCCAAAACACTAAGTACACTTTTCCATCAGCACTTTATTGCGCCAAAATTGCAATTATTCTTGGATTAAGACAATTTTGCAAGACTTTGTCGTATTTATGAATTTATATTTATATAAGAAGCAGACTAAAAGCTAAATGGTATAAAATTATATTTCTAAACAAAAATCCATATGTAAATGTA
This sequence comes from Schistocerca serialis cubense, assembly GCF_023864345.2. Lineage (NCBI taxonomy): Eukaryota > Metazoa > Arthropoda > Insecta > Orthoptera > Acrididae > Schistocerca > Schistocerca serialis. The sequence goes on from NC_064641.1 coordinate 554,563,367, forward strand.
CGTAAGCAGTTTCTGGATATAATATATTATAGTATTTCTATTTAATTTAAATATATATAGGTGCAGAATGCATAAGTTTTTTATTAAAAGTTTTTGTTTCGCACGTCTTATGAGACATACACTACTTCCTTAAAAATTAATGAATTCCTTGCACGTACGGAAGACAACGACTACGACTGCTGCGGCTCGTTGCTTCGCTGTAAAGTAAATTCGCTGTCTCTCAAGAGTGCGCAGCGTTGTCGAAAATTTCCGGAAACAACTATATCATAAATTCTCGACAATTTGCCTTTACCGTAGCACTTTCCTCGAGCGCTATCATGATCTATATGTACGTTTATCGCGACCGTTTTTGTTTCCCAACAATGTTCATACTTTGTATTCAAACCCAACCTCTGAATCACATCTATGAAACATTACGAAGACAGGTCATCCATAAGCATAGACTTGCACTTCTCAACATTTTAATTTTATTCACTATTAGTAATACTTCATGAATGCTGAGTATAGACACCAGTTACACCATGAAGTTGTTAGCCATGGGCTGTTCTTGACAGAAGCATGCATACAGTGTATTGCTTGAAACTAAACAAAGTAAAAAGAAATCTCTGTACCTCACTGAGGCAATAACTGGCCTGTTCCCGCAGCGTGGTTTAGACCATTGTGCTTAACTCCTCTGCACAGTGACATGTACTATACAACTTGATCCAAAATATGCAGTTTTCTCACTCTACAACAATAACTGAGCGTGGTATTTCAGATAGTTGTCAAGTTAATAACAGGAAAATAAACTTTTATTTATAGTCAATAATATTTCCTAATAAATCTTGCTAATCAGTTATCTTGTTAACAAATTATTATGAGTATTTAGGCTTCGGTATAAACGAATGGAAATTATTAAGCCTTTATGGCGCACTAACTCGGATAATGAGGGACACTAAGTACACTTTTCCATCAGCACTTTATTGCGCCAAAATTGCAATTATTCTTGGATTAAGACAATTTTGCAAGACTTTGTCGTATTTATGAATTTATATTGTCGTATTTATGAATTTATATCGGAATGTATGAAATTACGCCGGAATAAAAATAAAATACTTTCACGGAAGAACACTGTTCAAAACCCCAACTGAATGTGCTGCAGTAATGAAATCAAACGCGAAACAAGAAGTGCAAGCTGTGCGCATGCGCGTGGTTTGAACACGTTCGGCCAGCAATCAGCCGTCCGTGACAAATTCTGAATCATTGCTCCAAAACAGGTGTTCAGAAATAGTTGTATTCGAAAGCACTGTTGCATGCCGTCTACTGGGTGCGGGTGCAATTGTTTTGGTCTGCTGCTTGATCAAACCGAATCCTATCGATTCATTTGTTGTCTGCATCAGCTATATTCAAGGACAATAGATAAACCAATTTTGGCATAGTCTTTTCTACCCAGCATAAAGGATTCCGCGCTACAGTGCTCTGACGATTAGGTTGATTTAGGAAACATTAACAAAGAATCTGTCGGTGTCTCACGCAAGAACACAGTTGTTAACAGATAAATGAATCATTCTGAATGTGATGATAGGACCAACAGCTGCACAGCTTCTAACATGCACAGCATATCCAATTCCGAGTGCTCTCTAATCCTTCAGGCTGTAGAAAACAATTTTGTAGAGCCATAATAATCTCCTAGAAGAGATTTCTGAATGACAAACTCCTTCTGCTCAATAGATGAATTCTTAGATATGAAGTAGTAATTGAAAAAAATGTATATATCGTGTAAAGAAACTTCGTTAAACTGACACGCTCCACAACATTACGAAATGTCTTTTTCATTATCTATGAAACAAGTATTAATGCAATGTAATGTCAGAAGATCTATTGACATAATGCTCAAAAAATCTTACCAGTACTTTGCATCATTGTTATTCTTAGTAATTTTCTCTGAGTGAAATTGTTTACAATACATCTTCCACGAAACTTGATCATTCGAACGAAATTTTTAGTCTTCAAACGCGTCTAGCCGCCTTTTGACTTCCCCAAGACTCGCTGCTCAACTCAAAGCCTCAAACAAACCCTGTGTCTATGCAACTACGTGATTCGGGAACCCGAAAACTCCAAAGCATTAGAGCGTAAATAGTTACATAGCTGTAATTCACAGACCGAAAATTAATATTTATATTTATAGATGCACTTCGAGTTATAACACGATTTGCTGTCATAAATGCTCACGCAGTATGGTACACTGACATCTGTCATCAGACGCTATCTGAAAACAAGGTGGCGACGTTCTGTGCGGAGTGGGCGGATATAAACATTCCAGTTGTCTGAGTCCTGGGGTCGACAATATCTCCCAATAATAGATGTAAATAAGGTTGATTGACTGTTAGATTAAATTATCCCAGGAAAAAATGTCCAAATTTGTGTACTGATTGAATAAACCTGTCGTGCGGTTCATGTGTTAACAGCTCCGTAACTTGCTTCCCGTGAGTGTGTGAGTCATTGTATGCGCGCAAGTTTAATAAATTTAATAGAGTAAAATGGCTTGGCGTTTTAAGGCTTCCAAATATAAAAATGCAGCGCCCATAGTACCGAAACCGGAGGCATGCATACGTGACATATTTGTGGGTTCATATCAAACGTATGGGAATAATATTACTGCTTCCGCCACTTTTATGGCATTTAACGTCGATCACAATGGTAAGTGTGCAGCTAGTTTGTTCTTTATTTAAAAGACAACGTGGTAGAGTGTGAAATTTACTCTTGTTTAAACAACGTCATTAAAACTTCAAAATTAATTACACTGGCTGGTGTTGACAAACCCATCTATATAAATGAATGTATAGATAAATTTGCAACACTGGGAACTTTAAAGAACAGTCAGGACGTCACAGAAGTTAACTACAAATTCAGAATAATACATCAGTTCCATATTTTGTTGCATATATTTCCATTTAATCAATTTCAGACTTGCCCATAGTGTTGGCTTTATAAAAACTTCTTTATTTTTGTTTTTTATTCATAATCACCTGTTAAAACTAGAAAAATATGTAAATATGTATTGCATGGTAGGTTACATGCATTTTATTGGTCACTTTCTTGTTTTCCTTCTTGCAGGTTCAAGTCTTGCTGTTCTTCCGATTGATGATTGTGGACGTAAGAGCAAGACCATGCCCTTGCTCCATGCACATAGTGACACTGTTACAGACATGGACTTTTCACCATTCCATGACAATATTTTAGCAACAGGATCGCAAGACTGCCTTGTACGAATTTTCAATGTTAACTACATATGTGACAATTTGATAAGTTGTTAACAGATTTATTTGTTAAGCGAAAACTCTCTCTCTCTCTCTCTCTCTCTCTCTCTCTCTCTCTCTCTCTCTCTCTCTCTCTCTCTCTCTCTCCCCCCCCCCCCTCTGTGTATGTGTGTGTGTGTGTGTGTGTGTGTGTGTGTGTGTGTGTGTTTTTCTGATTCTGATAAAGGCCTGTTTGGCTGAAAGCTTTGTTTTGACAGACAGTCTTCTTGTTGCCAAAATAATCTTGAACATGACTGTGAATCAACAACTGTATAAATCTAAAGAGATTGTAAAAATCAGCCAACCATTTGCAATACAAAGGTTTATTAGCCCTTGACCTAAATTTCGATAGTCCTAAAAATAACAACGCCCACTCCTTCTGAAGAAGATATTTTGAGAAGTATTGAAACCTAGGTCAGGTGCTAATTAAACTGTGTTTTGCAACTGGTTGGCTGATTTTTTTTTTTTCAATCTCTTTATATTTCAACCTCTTCTTTTTGTTGTTCCTTTCTGCGACTAACCATCTCCAGGTGAGTAGCAACTATACTTTTCATGGTACTATTAGTATTTCATCCTTTGTTTACTTGTAATTAATTATTAAATTATGATTTCCATTGAATAAAATTGGGATAGTAAAGTTTTCTCTCTTTAGTCTTGTAACATTACCTTGTAAGACTTGTGTGGTGTTCATTGTATTGACACACACACGTGTGTCAGAGTTTATTTTTCAATGGAGCTTAAAATCAACATAACTGCATACTAGCTGATCGACCATAGAAGAACTTATATAAGCTTTTACGACTGCCTTCTTTCCCCATTTTTAAACAGGGCCATGGGTTCCTTGGGGCAGAGCCTATGTGTATATAATAATATAGCCTGTGAGCAATGTAGTAATGCTGCTGACCTTTTCAGAGTATGTAAATAAAATAAAAGATGTCTAATAGCTATTAAAGAAAGTTAAAATGATGACCAAGTAAATTATTACGTTAGAGCTGTTCATTGGAGTGTAGAAGGTAGTACTTGTACACACAGGCAACGAAAAGACTATTTTTTTTACTGTGGTTTAGCTGCCAGGAGGATATTATTAATACTGTAATTGTTTTGAAAGTGTTATTGTTAGTAATAGTAACTGCAGACTATGAGTATAATGAAATTATAGTACCGTTTTGTGTCAAGAAATGCTGATTGGTTTTTAGCTGTGATTTTTTGCCTACTATAATGTGATATTTGAGGACCAGTGGATAGAGCACTAAACACTAGCCCTGGAAATCCTGGACTCAATCGGAGATAGTGGTGGGGATTCACCATCATTCCAGTCCCCCCTCCCCCCCCCCCCCCCCCCCCCCTCCAAGGTTATCCCCGGGTCTACTCACACCCAAACCTCCATAAGTCAGACCCTCTGATAGGTACTAAACATTTTATGTTCATAGAGTATCAACCAAAACACCGATTTAGTTTGTGCTGTGTGCTGTTGTCCAGTAGAACACACATAAACAGTAATTAAAAGTAACGCTACAACTTCAGAGCACAGAAAACCATATCTGTGAGTAATTGATTTGTAGATCTCGTGTGGGTAAGTTAGTAGAGCATGTGGTTGTTGTACTAAAGGTCCTGTGTCCAAATGCCATGGATGACAATTATTTTTAAATGTTTATGCATTAACTGTTGTATGGGAGGACATATTCCTGGCACATAAAAGGAGTTTGTAGCAATATTCTTTTGGCAGCCTGCTTTTGCTTTGGTAGTTCAAAGTTGCAACCCTATAGAGTACATTTGTATAGATAGATGTTGCGTTTGTACTCTATAAGCGATAATTTGTAGAAAGTTCTGGTAGAATGCAAGTACTTTACTATGCCCTTACATGGCACTGGCTGGATGCATAATGCAGATGCTATATTTCAGAAAGAAGACTATGTGGGGGTTGCTACTTTGGGTAGGGCAGGTAGGGTTTGAGAAAGGGGGACGGCAGGGAGAGGGGTTGGGGGTGGGTGGCTAGCAGCTCTGAGGGAGGCAACTGATTTGCCAGCTAGGGTTGCAGGAGGGAGAGGTGGCAGGTGCATGGGTGGGGCATGATGCACAGGTATCAGAGCTAGTGGGGAGTGCTGCACACTGGCAGTGATGTGGGGATATGAATTCAGTGGCAGTGATAGGATGAAGAATGAGGAAACAGTTGGGTGGAGAGTATGGAGGCAGAGGGTTATTGGAGACTGATCGGGATAGTTACAGGAATGGAGGATGTGTTACAAGAATAACTCCCATCTCTGCAGTTCAGAGAAGATGGTGGTGGAATGAAGAATTCAGAGGGCCCAAGTTGTGAAGCAGCCATTGAAACTGAGCATGTTATGCATAGCCTCATGTTGTGCCATGGGTGATCAACTTTGTTCTTCGCAACAAAAATGCTGAATGAAGACCAGTTTGGGTTCAGGAGCGATTTGGATTCAGGAACGATTAGGAACAAGAGAGGCAATTCTGTCACTGAACCTTCTCATTGAAAAGCAATTCTTCTTCTTCTTCTTCTTTCTCTTTCTGAAACATTTTTGCTTATGCAGGCCATTCACAGAGCATCTTCCAAGCTTCTCTTTTCTTGTACAGTCTATCATTTAGCATCTCCTCCCACTACAGTCCTCTTTGGCTCACATCATCCTTTACTTGGTCTCTCGATCTTAAGCTGTATTCTGTTCAGATCTTTCATTGTCCAAGTCCTTCATTTAGATTCATAATTCATAATTGGTAAATAATATGACTTGCATTTTCTTATCTTTGCGTTGGTTGTTATTTTCCAGTTTGTAATTATGTCCTATACACAACAATAAAATTTTGAACAATTTTCTATTCTCTCCGAAATTTCATCCTTGATGTTTCCTTTATTGATTAACTACTTCCTAGATACTTGAAAGCATCTACTTCTTTAATAATATTTCCATTGAAACTTACATCCTTAATCTTTTTTACATTTTTATTGCTGATTTTCATTACTTCACTTTTTGTTGAGCTTACCTCCATGCCTGCTTCTTCAGTTACTGTACTCTCTGCCATGTATCTAGTTGCTCCCCCAATTTCTGCTCATTTTCTTCCCAAGTCATCACATCTGCTTGTGCTATGATTTTCATGTCATCTGCTGTTGACTCTTGCTTGACTTTCCTTTTGATGTTGTCCATGACTATATTAAAAAACACTGGTGAGAGCACACTTTCGTTCCTCTGTCCCTTATAAACCATTCTGATTTTTTGCCATCTATTACAACACAATTCAGGTACTTTTTCTACATGTTCCTTTTGACAGTTCCAGTCTCTTCACACCTACCCATATCTCTTACATTCTAACAGTGTAAAAACCCTTTTTTATGTCTTTGAATGCAGCTGTGCTGTCTTTACCAAATTCTATTTCTTTTTGCAATCTGTCTGGCTGCAAATATGGCATCTATAGTTGATCTTCCAGTTCGAAGTCCTAGCCGTTCTTCTCTTAGTTGTAGTTCCCTATTATTCCTGATTTTCTGTTGTAAAATTATCTTTTCATAAATCTTCATGTAGTGGTACAGTAGTACTATCCCTCTGTAATCCTCACAGAGTGACATGTTACCACTCTAAAAGATATGTACAATAATTGCCTTTGTCCAATCATCAGGAATTTTTCCATACACCCATAATATCATCATCACCATTTTATACAGCCACTGAATTCCAATAGGTCCTCCAACTTCTAACATTTCCACTGTGATGTCTTTTACTCCAAGAGCTTTGCTAGTTTTCATTTCTGATAAAGATTTCTCTATATATCCCACATTTGCAGATCTTCTCTTTCTGTTTCCTCTGCAGTGGCGATATTTATTTCGTCTCTCTATGTCTCGTCACATGTGTTTGTTTCATCCTGTCCTTCATATAGTTTTTGGAAGTATTCTTTCCATACTTTCAAAACTTAATCATCCCACACAGGTTTACCTTCTTCGTTGATGTTGATGACTTTTGAAGTATTTCTTTTTTCTTCTTTTTGCCCTCAGGGGCTCAGCATTTGTTTGGTGAATATGGGCTTGGTGAGTGTTCCTGAGCTGGGGACTGGTAAGCACTGTAAGTCCTCTTATCACCATAAGCTCTGGGCGTGCTCCAGCGACCACTGTGCAGCATGGCAGTGGAACACTGTGTGTCACAGGGCTTGGAGCTCTTGGCTTGACTGCCCAGATTGAGAGCGGGTAAAAAGTCTATAAAAAAAATCCTCAATGTCAAGGTGTGCTGCGCACTGATGTGATGCGTGGCTTATAAAGTGGAACAGCCATTAGCAAGTAACCTCCGGGGAACCTGCTGCACCTCGCTTACATAAGGTTTACCTAGGCATGTGGGGCTCTGTCTAAGTGGGCTTTTATTTCTGTAGCTCCTTGTGTGACTGGCATGGATCCTTCAAAATCATCTCTTCCTCCTCCTAGCAGAATGGTGGGCCGCTGGTAGGTGCCAACAGCCAAGCAAAGAAGAGGGCTCATGTAACCAGTCCTCCAGACTTGGGGATTGTGCAGACTCATTCAGTATCAAGTAACAGAATACGTGCTGGTGGCCAGAATGTGTTTCTTATGATTAAATGGAAAGAGGGGAACTTTGAGAGCGTTTCATATTTTTACATTCAGAAATGTTTAGAGGGAATCACTGTAAGCTTAAAATCTGTCAAGTGCTTGCAAAGCAAGATGCTGTTGATAGAAACATCTAATTCCTAACAAGTGAAGAACATCCAGAAAGCTCAATGCCTCAGGGAGTATGCAATAGAAAGCAAACTGCACAACACCTTGAACTACAGCAAACGTGTTGTGACTTGCATGGATCTGGGTGACACTCCCTGAGAAGAACTGAAAGCTGAGTGGTTCCAGGAAGGCATTGTTCAGGTACAGAACGTGACAACATGGGTGGATGGCGATATTGTGAAATCAGGCTCATCTGTACTGACTTCCAGCAGCACGAAACTTCCAGAGCACTTAAAGTCTGGTTTCCTTCGCCTTGGCATGTCGTCTTATTTTCCCAACCCAATGCGCTGTTTTACATGTCAGCACTTTGGGCATACAACCTTAGGTTGTAAAGGAGCAGCCACTTGGGGCAGATGTGGTAAGGCCACCCATGAAGGTGTTGGTTGTTCACCTCCTCCAAAGTGTGTAAAGTGCTCTGGGTATCACCCTTTGTGGAATAGGGACTGCAGTGTCTTCCTTGAAGAAAGAAAGCTACCAGGAGATCAAAACAGCTAACCATATCTTATATGGTGAGGCCAAAAACATGTATAAGGCCATGCAGCCCCCAAAGTTTGCTACCTCCCTTGCATCTGTTTCTAAACAGCCAGTACAGAAGACTGATGTTGCCACACAAATGGAGGTTGGTCATGTCACCACTGCTGCCTGCCTTTGCCAGAGCACTTGTGCTGCTGCAGTTGCTTCAAAGCCTTCACTACCTCCCAGAACAACAGACAAGGCCATGGTCACTAACACTATGGAGCCCCCTGCTCCTCCAAAGGTTCAGTCTGGTCCAGTAACCAGAGCTACCACTACCACAGTTGTGGCTTCGAAGCCTATCCAGGCAAAAAATCAAAGGCCAGGTGTCCATCACTGCCAGAGCATGGAAGTAAACAGTCTAAGAATGCCGACATCATTCTGTCGGACACATCTCTTGACTCTTCGTTAGGGCTAATGGACCTTGATGTTGGACTGTGGCAAACTTCTCGCCCCAAGACTGAACCCCCACCCATTATTGGCTCCCTTCCCTGGTGGAATAACAGGGTGAAAGTGCAACCCCATTACACAGTGGAATATTAATAGATTCAGGACTTATGTGGGGAAACTGAAACTGCTAGCACAGGAAAGCCCCCTGTGCCTGTGTATACAAAAAGTACATTTTAAGGCCGCTGACACCCCTATGCTGAAAGGATGACTTGACTGGCGACAGAGCCAAGGGAGGGGTTGCTGTGTTTGTAAATAACATGCATCACTCCTCTACTGTCCCCGTGACTACTGACCTGCAAGCAGTTGCTGTAGAAATTCATGTGTGTTGGAGGATCACAGTTTGCTCACTGAATCTATCTCTGGAAGATGCAATAGACTTGGAGACCTCTCATAGATTTTATGGAACAACTCCCATGATCATTTCTCATGCTAGGAGACTTCATGGCCCTTTGTGCCATGCGGGGCTTGATCACTACTTCCCCACGGGGTCAGGTTTTGGGAAGCCTTATGACGTGTCACAAGTAATGCATCCTCAACACAGGTACTCACACAGATTTCTGTACTGCTGCTGGGTCATTCCCAGCTACTGACCTCTCTTTTTGCTCTCCAGCTCCTACATACTGCTCATTGGGAGGTCATTGACGACCTTCATTCTAGTGACTTCCCTCTTTGTGTCCACCTACTGGATGGAACATTGTCTGAAGATAAGCCACCAAAATGGATGCTGAGCAGGGCTGGCTGAATGCTGTTCAGCCAGCTAGCTGTATTTGAATGCCGCAACAGTGTCCAGGAATGGGTGGACCACATCACATTAATGATCCATCATGCCGCTGACCTATCAATTCCAAAGTCCTCAGGTCATCTGAGGAGGCAACCTGTACCTAGGTGGACAGATGAGTGCCATTCACGCATCTGGGACAGGCTTGTGGCTCTTTGACGGCTAAAATGCACTCGACAGCAGACAACCTCACAGCCTTTTGAGTCTTGAGAGCCAAGGCTCAACACAATTAAAGAGAGCAAGAAAAGGTAATGGCAAATGTTCCTGGACTCTGTCAATTGTTGTACAAAAGTATGGGAAGCCATCTGGAGGATTTCTGGTAAACACAGTCGTTTACCAATGGCAGCAGTGCTGAAACAGGTGTCTCTAAACATCAACGGAGACATCGCTTAGACGATGGCAGAGCATTTTGCAGCAACTGCAGCCAGGATCCAATGTATCGCCACCAACATATGACTGCAGAGAGGGGCAAGTCGGACATCAGATCCCACAATTCTGAGTCTTAAACTGCTCTTTCTTCACATTGGAGCTGGATTTGGCGCTGTCTGAGACTCGCGATACTGCATGTGGTCTTGACCAAATCTGGTACTGTATGCTACGACATTTGCCAGCAGCATCAAAGAAAATCCTCCTCAAACGTTTTAATCTTATATGCCAGACAGGCAACTTTCCAACTCGTGGAGAGAAGCCATTCTGATACCTCTCCTCAAACCCGGTAAGGAACACACATCTCCTAGTAGTTACCAGAGTGTCACTGTAATGAGCTGTGTAGAAAAGACCCTGGAGCACATGGTTAACCGTAGCCTGGTCTCTTTCCTGGACACCAGGCAACCCCTTAGCAGCTCTCAGTGTGGATGCCAGAGATTTCAGTCCACTGTTGACAATCTGCTCCTCCTAAAGGTAGCTATTCAGCACACTTTCCTATGTAAACATCACTGTCTTGGTATATTCTTCGATATCAGTAAGGCGTGTGACACTACTTGGAGACATAATATTCTGGTGCAACTCCTTCAGTGGGGCTTTCATGGTCATCTCCCCATTTTCATATGATCCTTCCTGTCTAATCGCAATTTTAGGTCTCGAGTTGGTAATGTGCTGTCGGATCATTTTGAGCAGGAGAATAGTGTTCCTCAGGACATTGTTTTAAGTGTCACCATCTTTGCCATAACCATAAACAGTATTGTGTCTATGGTAAGGAGTCCTGTACAATGCTCCCTGTCTGTGGATGATTTTGCTGTTTTCTGCTCTTCTTCCAATGTTGCAACAGTGACCCACCAGTTGCAACTTACGGTGCGTAGGTTATAGGAGGGGAGTTCAAAGACGGGTTTTCAGTTTTTTGCAGATAAGTGCTGTGTGTGTGTGTGTGTGTGTGTGTGTGTGTGTGTGTTTTCCCAGATTGTGTTCTCAAGGTCCAACAGCCTCGAAACTTTACTGTCTTCAGTGCAGAATTATATGCGTTTTGCAGGCACTGGAGCTGATGAAATGTCAAATGCTAAATTTCTTGTCTGTTCAGATTCTCTTGAGTGCTCTTCAACTTCTACAATGTTTGTACCCAGCAGATAAAGTAATCCAGAATTTCCAGATTGCCCTCCTCCAACTACAGTTGCTGAGGATGGAGGTGTCTTTTTACTGGGTACCAGGTCACACGAGTGTTGTGGTGAATGAAAGGGTGGATCTAGCAGCCAAGGAGGCATGTTGTGACCCACAGTTATTTCAGTGTGCCATACACTACATGCTGTAGCCTTGCTGTTAAGGTATAAAGTCTTGAGTTGATGGGAGGATGAGTGGTTGGAAGTGACAGACAGTAAGCTCCATCTCATAAAGCCCACAACGTGGCCATGGTATACCCCCTTCCAACCATGTTGATGGGACAAAGACCTCCTTCCTCGTCTTTGCATAGCCCCAGCCCTATGACACATGGCATCTTGTTCTGTCACAACGACCCTTCAATGTGTGGTGCTTGTGGCTTACAGATCACTGTTCACCACATTTTACTAGAGTGTTTGATTTTTGGACCAGAAGGCAGCGGCAGATTTGGGGCCAGACCTGCCCTTTATTTTAAGTGACGTAGAAACAAATGTGGTTGGGGTTTTAAGGTTCTGTGATCTGTCCAACTTGTATGTGCAGATTTTAGGGATATGGTCACATTAACAGGGTGACCGGCTTACCTACATATATAATAGGGGGAAACATTCCACGTGGGAAAAATATATCTAAAAACAAAGATGCTGTAACTTACCAAACGAAAGCGTTGGTAAAAACTCACAAACACACGCACAAATTTCAAGCTTTCGCAACCCATGGTTGCTTCATCAGGAAAGAGGGAAGGAGAGGGAAAGATGAAAGGATGTGGGTTTTAAGGGAGAGGGTAAGGAGTCATTCCAATCCTGGGAGCAGAAAGACTTACCTCAGGGGGAAAAAACGACAGGTATACACTCGCACACATGCACACATATCCATCCGCACATATACAGACACATGCAGACATATGTAAAGACAAAGAAGTTGGGCAGAGATGTCAGATGAGGCGGAAGTACAGAGGCATTTTTTAAGATGTTGTTGAATGACAAGTGATGTACGAGGAGCGGCAACTTGAAATTAGCGAAGGTTGAGGCCTGGTGGGTAACGGGAAGAGAGGATATATTGAAGGGCAAGTTCCCATCTCCGGAGTTCTGATGGGTTGGTGTCAGTGGGAAGTATCCAGATAACCCGGACAGTGTAACACTGTGCCAAGATGTGCTGGCCGTGCACCAAGGCATGTTTAGCCACAGGGTGATCCTCATTACCAACAAACACTGTCTGCCTGTGTCCATTCATGCGAATGGACAGTTTGTTGCTGGTCATTCCCACATAGAATGCGTCACAGTGTAGGCAGGTCAGTTGGTAGATCACGTGGGTGCTTTCACACGTGGCTCTGCCTTTGATCGTGTACACCTTCTGGGTTACAGGACTGGAGTAGGTGGTGGTGGGAGGGTGCATGGGACAGGTTTTACACCGGGGGCGGTTACAAGGGTAGGAGCCAGAGGGTAGGGAAGGTGGTTTGGGGATTTCATAGGGATGAACTAAGAGGTTACGAAGGTTCGGTGGACGGCTGAAAGACACTCTTGGTGGAGTGGGGAGGATTTCATGAAGGATGGATCTCATTTCAGGGCAGGATTTGAGGAAGTCGTATCCCTGCTGGAGAGCCACATTCAGAATCTGATCCAGCCCCGGAAAGTATCCTGTCACAAGTGGTGCACTTTCGTGGTTCTTCTGTGGGAGGTTCTGGGTTTGAGAGGATGAGGAAGTGGCTCTGGTTATTTGCTTCTGTACCAGGTCGGGAGGGTAGTTGCGGGATGTGAAAGCTGTTGTCAGGTTGTTGGTGTAATGCTTCAGGGATTCCGGACTGGAGCAGATTAGTTTGCCACGAAGACCTAGGCTGTAGGGAAGGGACCGTTTGATGTGGAATGGGTGGCAGCTGTCGTAATGGAGGTACTGTTGCTTGTTGGTGGGTTTGATGTGGACGGACGTGTGAAGTTGGCCATTGGACAGGTGGAGGTCAACATCAAGGAAAGTGGCATGCGATTTGGAGTAGGACCAGGTGAATCTGATGGAACCAAAGGAGTTGAGGTTGGAGAGGAAATTCTGGAGTTCTTCTTCACTGTGAGTCCAGATCATGAAGATGTCATCAATAAATCTGTACCAAACTTTGGGTTGGCAGGCCTGGGTAACCAAGAAGGCTTCCTCTAAGCGACCCATGAATAGGTTGGCGTACGTAGGGGCCATCCTGGTACCCATGGCTGTTCCCTTTAATTGTTGGTATGTCTGGCCTTCAAAAGTGAAGAAGTTGTGGGTCAGGATGAAGCTGGCTAAGGTTATGAGGAAAGAGGTTTTAGGTAGGGTGGCAGGTGATCGGCGTGAAAGGAAGTGCTCCATCGCAGCGAGGCCCTGGACGTGCGGGATATTTGTGTGTAAGGAAGTGGCATCAATGGTTACAAGGATGGTTTCTGGGGGTAACGGATTGGGTAAGGATTCCAGGCGTTCGAGAAAGTGGTTGGTGTCTTTGATGAAGGATGGGAGACCGCACGTAATGGGTTGAAGGTGTTGATCTACATAGGCAGAGATACGTTCTGTGGGGGCTTGGTAACCAGCTACAATGGGACGGCCGGGATGATTGGGATTGTGAATTTTAGGAAGAAGGTAGAAGGTAGGGGTGCGGGGTGTCTGTGGGGTCAGGAGGTTGATGGAGTCAGGTGAAAGGTTTTGTAGGGGGCCTAAGGTTCTGAGGATTCCTTGAAGCTCCGCCTGGACATCAGGAATGGGATTACCTTGGCAAACTTTGTATGTGGTGTTGTCTGAAAGCTGACGCAGTCCCTCAGCCACATACTCCCGACGATCAAGTACCACAGTCGTGGAACCCTTGTCCGCCGGAAGAACGACGATGGACCGGTCAGCCTTCAGATCACGGATAGCCTGGGCTTCAGCAGTGGTGATGTTGGGAGTAGGATTAAGGTTTTTTTAAGAAGGATTGAGAGGCAAGGCTGGAAGTCAGAAATTCCTGGAAGGTTTGGAGAGGGTGATTTTGAGGAAGAGGAGGTGGGTCCCGCTGTGACGGAGGACGGAACTGTTCCAGGCAGGGTTCAATTTGGATAGTGTCTTGGGGAGTTGGATCATTAGGGGTAGGATTAGGATCATTTTTCTTCGTGGCAAAGTGATACTTCCAGCAGAGAGTACGAGTGTAGGACAGTAAATCTTTGACGAGGGCTGTTTGGTTGAATCTGGGAGTGGGGCTGAAGGTGAGGCCTTTGGATAGGACAGAGGTTTCGGATTGGGAGAGAGGTTTGGAGGAAAGGTTAACTACTGAATTAGGGTGTTGTGGTGCCAGATTGTGTTGATTGGAATTTTGAGGTTTTGGAGGGAGTGGAGCTGGAAGTGGGAGACTGAGTAGATGGGAGAGACTGGGTTTGTGTGCAATGAGAGGTGGTTGAGGTTTGCTGGAAAGGTTGTGAAGGGTGAGTGAGTTGCTTTTCCGGAGGTGGGAAACCAGGAGATTGGATAGTTTTTTGAGGTGAAGGGTGGCATGCTGTTCTAATTTGCGGTTGGCCTGTAGGAGGATGCTCTGAATAGCCGGTGTGGATGTGGGAGAGGAAAGATTCAGGACTTTTATTAAGGATAGGAGTTGACGGGTGTGTTCATTGGCTGAGTTGATGTGTAGGTGAAGGATTAGGTGGCTGAGGGCAATGGATTCAATGGACTGTTCAGTTTGGAACTGGTATAGGGACTGATGGAAAGAAGGGTTGCAGCCAGAGATGGGAACTTTAAGTGTGAGGCCTTTGGGGGTTATGCCAAATGTCAGACAAGCCTGAGAAAATAAAATATGCGAGCGTAATCTGGCTAGGGTGAAGGCATGTTTGCGGAGGGAATGTAAATAAAACTTAATGGGGTCGTTGTGGGGGTGACATGGTATTAGAAGGTGGAAAGTGTAACATGAGATTGAAATGAAAATGAAAGATAAAAATATATGGGGAGAGATAAGGGTGAACTAGAAAGTAACTGGAGATCTGGTATGAAAAAAGGCGAAAAAGTGTTGGTTAAGTTGATCCTGTGGTGAACTTGGGTTGGTAGACAGCGATGTGCATGAAGGTTAGGTGGTTGTGTTGCTGCTAAAACACGTTAATGGACGGAGAAATTCGGGAAAATTTCGAAAAAAAACGTGTAAATGTATTAAAAGGAGTGGTGTTGTGGTGAAAGATTACGAAAATGGGGCTAAAAATTGTCTGACGAAGAAATAATGACGTTAAAACCTGTGGGGAGTGGCTAAAAATGATCAGTGATGTGCGAAAAACGGAAGTGGAAATAAAGTGAAAGTTATCAGAACTAGCCAAAATGGTTGTTTAATACATGAAAGCAGCTGTTATTGAACTAGAAACGGTGGATTTTATAGCAGCGGTAGTGTTGAAGGTGGAAAATAAAATTTTTTTGGTTATGGTTTGGAAGTGGGTTACGTATTATTGAGTATATATAGGCGGGATAAAATTGTATTGCGGTAAAAAGGGGAAGGTGAATACGAAGTAAGACTACTGGTAAAAACAGAAAGAGAAAATAAAGGGAAAATAAGACGACAGGAAAGATTTCGAAATGCAACAGCGACAATAACAAACGTAATTGTTGGGTTCAAATTAATGATATGGTTATAATAAAGGGAAACATTCCACGTAGGAAAAATATATCTAAAAACAAAGATGATGTGACTTACCAAATGAAAGTGCTGGCAGGTCGACAGACACACAAACAAACACAAACATACACACAAAATTCAAGCTTTCGCAACAAACTGTTGCCTCATCAGGAAAGAGGGAAGGAGAGGGAAAGACGAAAGGATGTGGGTTTTAAGGGAGAGGGTAAGGAGTCATTCCAATCCCGGGAGAGGAAAGACTTACCTTAGGGGGGAAAAAAAGGAAAAAAGGACGGGTATACACTCGCGCACACACACACATATCCATCCACACATATACAGACACGAGCAGACGTTTTTAAAGACAAAGAGTTTGGGCAGAGATGTCAGTCGAGGCAGAAGTGCAGAGGCAAAGATGTTGTTGAATGACAGGTGAGGTACGAGTGGCGGCAACTTGAAATTAGCGGAGATTGAGGCCTGGTGGATAACGGGAAGAGAGGATATACTGAAGAGCCAGTTCCCATCTCCGGAGTTCGGATAGGTTGGTGTTAGTGGGAAGTATCCAGATAACCCGGACGGTGTAACACTGTGCCAAGATGTGCTGGCCGTGCACCAAGGCATGTTTAGCCACAGGGTGATCCTCATTACCAACAAACACTGTCTGCCTGTGTCCATTCATGCAAATGGATAGTTTGTTACTGGTCATTCCCACATAGAATGTGTCACAGTGTAGGCAGGTCAGTTGGTAGATCACGTGGGTGCTTTCACACGTGGCTTTGCCTTTGATCGTGTACACCTTCCGGGTTACAGGACTGGAGTAGGTGGTGGTGGGAGGGTGCATGGGACAGGTTTTACACCGGGGGCAGTTACAAGGGTAGGAGCCAGAGGGTAGGGAAGGTGGTTTGGGGATTTCATAGGGATGAACTAAGAGGTTACGAAGGTTCGGTGGACAGCGGAAAGACACAGGATAGTTTCCGGGACTGGATCAGATTCTGAATGTGGCTCTCCAGCAGGGATACGACTTCCTCAAATCCTGCCCTGAAATGAGATCCATCCTTCATGAAATCCTCCCCACTCCACCAAGAGTGTCTTTCCGCCGTCCACCGAACCTTCGTAACCTCTTACTTCATCCCTATGAAATCCCCAAGCCACCTTCCCTACCCTCTGGCTCCTACCCTTGTAACCACCCCCGGTGTAAAACCTGTCCCATGCACCCTCCCACCACCACCTACTCCAGTCCTGTAACCCGGAAGGTGTACACGATCAAAGGCAGAGCCACGTGTGAAAGCACCCATGTGATCTACCAACTGAGCTGCCTACACTGTGACGCATTCTATGTGGGAATGACCAGCAACAAACTGTCCATTCGCATGAATGAACACAGGCAGACAGTGTTTGTTGGTAATGAGGATCACCCTGTGGCTAAACATGCCTTGGTGCACGGCCAGCACATCTTGGCACAGTGTTACACCATCCGGGTTATCTGGATACTTCCCACTAACACCAACCTATCCGAACTCCGGAGATGGGAACTTGCTCTTCAGTATATCCTCTCTTCCCGTTATCCACCAGGCCTCAATCTCCGCTAATTTCAAGTTGCCGCCAATCGTACCTCACCTGTCATTCAACAACATCTTTGCCTCTGCACTTCTGCGTCGACTGACATCTCTGCCCAAACTCGTTGTCTTTAAAAACGTCTGCTTGTGTCTGTATATGTGTGGATGGATATGTGTGTGTGTGCGAGTGTATACCCGTCCTTTTTTCCTTTTTTCCCCCCTAAGGTAAGTCTTTCCGCTCCCGGGATTGGAATGACTCCTTACCCTCTCCCTTAAAACCCACATCCTTTCGTCTTTCCCTCTCCTTCCCTCTTTCTCTGCGAAAGCTTGAATTTTGTGTGAAAGCTTGAATTTTGTGTGTATGTTTGTGTTTGTTTGTGTGTCTGTCGACCTACCAGCACTTTCATTTGGTAAGTCACATCATCTTTGTTTTTTTATATATATTTTTTTTTTTGTGTGTGTGTATGTTTGTGTTTGTTTGTGTGTCTATCGACCTGCCAGCGCTTTTGTTCGGTAAGTCACCTCATCTTTGTTTTTATATATAATTTTTCCCACGTGGAATGTTTCCTATATATATATATATATATTTTATTTTTTTTTTTTCAGCCAGTCATATTTCCCTGTGCCCCCTTTTCTTTACTTCTGCTTTAATCCCTATCTTAAGGCTTGTGAGATGAGTGATTGTGTGAGTGAGGTGGGAGTGAATGAATACTTGTCGTTGTATATATCTCCTCTTTACTGTGTAACAACAGCTTCAGTCATTTTCTCCACATGCGTTTCTTTTAATATGTGCAAGGACACTGATGACCTCAGTGTTGAGCATTTGTAAGCTCCAAACACACACAATGCTTTCTTCTGTTACCTAATATGCAGTATAATATCTTCTTGACACCTTTATAATTTTCTTCTATTTCTTTTATTGAATTTTTTCCAAAAGATTTTCCTAGGCGATAGTATCATTTTCCTTGCTGCTCTGCTTAGTCTTTTCCATTTGTCTATATTACATTCTGTTCTGTTTTTTAATCTTTACCTCCATGTGTTATTCTTCTTCTTGGTTGCTGCTGCAGTTCTGATTCCCCCATTGAGTTTCTTTGTGTTTGACTTTTGTTGATTTCCTTCCACAAGTTTCTTCCGTAACCTTGACTAGGACCTGTTTGAACCTCCTCCATTCTGCTCTCATCTCTACATAGCTGTGTTTTAATCTTCTCCCTGTCTATCACTTGGGTTTCTCTATCTTTCAGGTTCCAGCATTTGATTTTTAGCTGTCTTTTTTTTTCCTCGTGTGTATCTTTTCTGAATTTCTTCAGTGTCCTTACCAGTACTCTGCGGTCTCTGTCGAGATTAATGCTTGGTATCACTTTCACTTCTGTCAGGAATCTTGTGATTTCATCAGTTGTTATTATACAGTATATTAAGGATTTCTAAGTCACAACTACATTGGTAAACTTGTGACTCGTTTTCTTATACAATCCACTACCAGTTATCCATTTATTTCCCAGACATGTATCTAGTATTACCTCACGTTCTTCCTTGTTTCTGTGAGCGTTTCCTTGGCTTCCTATGGCTGTTTTATGTCCTTTTCTTTCATTTTCAACTCTAGCATTAAAGTCTCCTGTCATCACTGTCTTGTTAGATGTTACAACATTTCCAGTTTAGTTATAAATTCTTCCTTCTCATCTGTTTCTCATCCTGTCAGAGGAGCATAAACCTGGAGTACATCAAGAATATTTCCATCCATCATTATCTTAAAATTTGAATTATTCTGTCAGTTACATTTTCCACATTAAGTAATTTGTTCACTGGTTCCTCAGCTACTATTAGTGCTATACTATTTCTTCTTTTGTCTCTTCCTGACCATCACACCTTATATCCTGTTTTCAGTGTCTTACTACCAGTCCCTTTCTTTCATACCTCCCTTAGTCCCATTATCAGTATATTCCTTTCTGTCATTGTCCATTTGATATCCTGTATTCTTGCATCCTTTTCTAAGGGTACAACATTAATTGTCCTAATTCTTATACATTTGTTGGGAAAAATCTGTCTTTCATTGGGACCATGTTGACCATCATATCTAGCAGATCTGTTCAACGGCTTGTTAGTTTTGGTGCTGGTTTTGATCCAATGCTCATTTGACTGTTGAAGGCAAACGGATTACCCACTGCTGGTTTGCTGTCCCTATCATGGCTTCGCCAGAGCTCTTTTGGCCAAAACTATTCGAGGTTTCTGTTGGGCTTTCACAGCTGTTGTAGTGGTCTCAGAGGCGCACACAGTTCCCATTATACTTGGCCCCTACTGGTATTCCAATACTTCATGCTGTTGCCCCTCTCCCATGACATGGATGAGGGGTTTGACTTTTGGGAGAGGAAAGCAGTTACGAAAAATAAACTTACATTGCCTTTGTAAACCTGGAAAAGGGTTTTGATAACATTAGCTGACTGTTCTTAGCACTGAACAAAACAGCTGTAAAATTCAAAGACATGCGGAGGTGCTCAGCTTCTACAAGAACAAAGTAACTGTGATTAGAAATTTTTATGAGGGACAAGAAGCAAAAATTAGAAAAAGACTGTTCCAAATAAAGCTTTCGGCCCATAAGGCCTTCGTCAAAAATCTCTCTCTCTCTCTCTCTCTCTCTCTCTCTCTCTCATACACACACACACACACACACACACACACACACACACAACTGCAGTCTAAGGCAACTGTAGCCACACTGTGAGCAGCAGTACCAGTGCATGATGATGGGAGTGGCGACTGGGTGGGGGTAAGGAGAAGGCTGGGGTGGGGAGGTGGAGGAATAGTGGGGTAGGGGTGGCGGACAGTGCAGTGCTGCTAGGGAGTGCGCAGGGATGAGGTGGAGAGGGTAGGGCAGCTATGTGCAGTTGGGAGACGGTGGGGCAGGGGAGGGGTGGGGAGAGGGGGTAGCGGAAAAGGAGAGAAGTAAAAAGACTGGATGCGATGGTGGAATGAGGGCTGTATATTGTTGGAATGGGAACAGGGAGGCTGGATGGGTGAGGATTTCCCGCCTGTGCAATTCAAAAAAGCTGCTGTTGGTGGGAATCATCCAGATGGCACAGGCTGTGAAGCAGTCATTCAAATGAGGGATGTCATGTGCATTTTCAACTTCTCGCGGCGTAATGAATAATCCATTAAATTTCGGTCATGCAGCCACGCAAATAAAATTTCTTCTACTGATATTTTGGCCGGACGATACGCAGCCGAAATATCAGTAGAAGAAATTTTATTTGCGTGGCTGCATGCCCGAAATTTAATGGATTATTGACGGATGTCATGTTTCGCAGTCTGCTAAGCAACTGGGTGGTCCACTTGTTTCTTGGCCGCAGTTTGTTGGTGGCCATTCATGCAGACAGACAGCTTGTTGGCTACCATTCCCACATCGAATGCAGCACATTGGTTGCAGCTTAGCTTGTAAATCACATGACTGGTCTCACAGGTAGCCCTGCATTTGATGGGACACGTGATATTTGTGATCGAACTGGAGTAGGTGGCTAGGCTGCATGGAACGGGTGGCAGCTGTCAAAATGGGGGTATTGCTGGAGGTCAAGGTACAGCTATGGGCACCTGTTTGATGCCATCCTATGCCAACCTGTTCATGGGCCATCTAGAGGAATCCTTCCTATACACCCAGATTCCTGAACCCCTCACCTGGTTCAGATTCATTGATGACATCTTTGCAATCTGGATTGAGGGTGAGGACACCCTATCTGCTTTCCTCCAGAACCTCAACAACTTCTCCCCCATTTGCATCTCTGAGTGAAATACAAAAAGCCACCTTCCTAGATGCTGACCTCCACCTCAAAGATGGCAACATCAGTACCTCTGTCCAAATCAAACCTACTAACCACCAGCAATACCTCTACTTCGACAGCTGGCACCCATTCCATACCAGGAAGCCCCTTCCCTACAGCCTAGCCCCCATGTTTGTCGCATCTGCAGTGACGAGCGGTCTCTCCCAAAATATACTGAAGGTCTCACTGAAGCCTTCACAAATTGTAATTATCCTCCCAGCGTTGTACAAAAACAAATCTTCTGTGCCTTATCTTTCCAGTCTCCCACCACCTCTCAAAGTCCCACTGTCCAGCCACAGAGGAGCATTCCCCTCATAATTCAGTATATCCCAGGACTGAAGCAACTAAATTACATTCTCCACCAGGGTTTAGACTCCATTTCATCGTGCCCTGAAATGGAAAAATGTCCTGCCCACTATCCTTCCCACCCCTCCCACAATGATATTCCGCCGTCTGCTGAACCTACGCAATATACTTCTTCATCTCTACACAACCCACAACCCCTGCTCCCAACCCATTAGCTCATGGCTCATACCTCTGTAATAGACCTAGATGCAAGACCTGTTCCATACATCCTCCCACCGCCACCTACTACAGTCTGATCACAAACATCACCTATCCCATCAAAGGCAGGTCTACCTGTGAAACCAGTCATGTGATCTACAAGCTAAGCTGCAACCACTGTGCTGCATTCTATGTGGGCATGCTAACCAACAAGCTGTCTGTCCACATGAATGTTCACTGACAAACTGGCCAAGAAACAAGTGGACCACCCAGTTGCTGAGCATGCTGCCAAACAGGACATCCCTCATTTCAATGACTGCTTCACGGCCTGTGCCGTATGGATCGTTCCCACCAACACCAGCTATTTTGAATCACACAGGTGGGAACTTTCCCTGTAATGTATCCTGTGTTCCTGTAACTCTCCTGGCCTCAACCTTCATTAGTCATTATCCTCACCTATCCAGCCTCCCTGTTCCCATTCCAAAACTATACAGCCCTCATTCCACCATCGCACCCAGTCTTTTTACTTCTCTACTTTTCCGCTACCCCCTCTCCCCATCTCTCCCCTGCCCTCCTATTCCTCTGCCTCCCCACCCCAGCCTCCTCCTTACCCCCACCCACCCACGCACTGGTACTGCTGCTCGCAGTGTGGCTACAGTTGCCTTAGACTGCAGTCGTGTGTGTGTGTGTGTGTGTGTGTGTGTGTGTGTGTGTGTGTGTGTGTGTGTGTGTGTGTGTGTGTGTGTGCGCGCGCGCTTGTTTTGTCTGGGCTAAAAGCTTTTCTTGGAACAGTTTTTGTTGTGCCTATCTGCAACACAGTATCTCCACTAGATGGTGAGTGGCAACTTTCCTTTTCATAATATTGTTACATTCTATCCTGGATTTTACATTCTTTAAAAATTAGAAAAGACATGACAAAAATGCACTCTCTTTCCTCTTATATTCATTGCTTACATCCAGGATGCTGTAGACCAAGTTCATGAAATAACTGAGGTTGTGATCAAAATTAATGAACAGAAGATATACGCACTGCATTCTGCAGAGGTTATTGCTGTGCTGAGGGAGCCAAAAGGTGATTTAGAGATGGTTCTTAGTACAATGGAAAGGATTTACTATAATCAGTATCATGTGAGAATAAACAAGAGGAGGAGTGAAGTGATGGTATGCAGTTCTGAGGAAGAATATGAACCTCTGAAGAATGAGAATTGAAAGCGAGGAGTTATAAATGATAGAGAAATTTAAACAACTTTAATAAACATTTTTGGAACAGCGATCAATAAATTAAAACAAAAAAAAATTCCTTTTAAAATTCAGTCTTGATCACACCACAGATGCTACAAGAACACAGTTTCGATCATATCACATGACCATCATCAGACCTGTAATTTAATTTAGAAAGTAATAGAAACCTTACTAGACTGACAATAAAATATGACAAAATGCTTATAAGGATAAAATACAATAAGACTTGTTATACCCATGGCATCCTTCGAAGATGGTTGGTGGAGCACTCTTCCGAGCTGCTGTGATGTCAACTGGTGCCAGCAAGTGACAGGCATACGCTTAAATACGAAGATGCTCCGCCTACCTCTTCTCCCTCTACCTCACATCAACCAATCAGTGTAAAACGGGTTAACATAATCGTCAAAACATAAAAAAATAGAGTACAATAATAACATAAAAATAGTTATGTATAAAATATCTCTTTACAACCAAGGTACTACTTAAATATTGTGTAAAATATCAATTAAAAGCTTTAAAATAACTGTGCAGACGATGTATACTCAGTGTGTCCTCTATGGGCTAAGGTGGTACTACCACAATGGTTTCAAAGTAAACAATGTCGTGAAGGTCTTTGGCATTGCGGCATCATATCGATATGTGAGTTGTGACTCGACTGCATTATAGAGATGAACCGTCAGTGCTTCTCAATGAACAGTTGTATTTTCGTGAAAAACATTTTTATGATCTCTTTGATGAAATTCTATGAACACGTATGTACTCTTTTGTTCAGAAAATCATAGGACCCAGTTGTATCCATGGCAGAAATGTACCTTAGAACAGGATGTAAATATTTATATCACAATCTCAAACTTCCAACTAGAAATATTAGGAAATATGACTTTTAATAAATCAGTTTTATGACATTTTAAAAAGTGTAGCACTCTGCAGATAATCATTCCATTATTACATATATCACCAGTGGCAAATAAAGTTAATATAAGACAGACAAACCGAATCTAACATAGGTGTAGACTTGCAGTTGAGTCACAACTCACATATCGACATGATGCCGCAATGCCAAAGACCTTCACAACATTGTTGGCTTTGATGAAACCATTATGGTGGTACCACCTTAGCCCATAGAGGGCACACTGAGTGTACTTAGTCTGTACAGTTATTTTAAAGCTTTTAATTGATATTTTATACAATGTTTAAGTAGTACCTTGGTTGTAAAGAGATATTTTATACATAACTATTTTTATGTTATTATTGTACTTTTTTTTTTACATTTTGACGATTATGTGAACCTGTTTTTCACTGACTGGTTGACGTGAGGTAGAGGGAGAAGAGGTAGGCGGATCATCTTCGTATTTAAGCGTATGCCCGTCACTTGCTGGCACCAGTTGACATCACAGCAGCTGAGAAGAGTGCTCCACCTACCATCTTCGAACGATGCCATGGGTATAACAAGTTTTATTGTATTTTATCCTTATAAGCATTTTGTCATATTTTATTGTCAATCTAGTAAGGTTTCTATTACTTTCTAAATTAAGTTACAGTTCTGATGATGGTCATGTGATATGACTGAAACTGGTCACCTATGTTCTTGTAGCATACGTGGTGCAATCAAAACTGAATTTTAAAAAGAAAAAATTTTTATAGAGAAATTTACCTATTTGGGAAGCAGGATTTCAAGAGATTGTGAAGATAGGAAGATATTGTGAGCAGGATAAAGCAGACCAAAACTGCACTTAATTTTAGAAAGCACTCACCAGCAAGAATAACAGTCTGGAAATGAATCACCGAAGTGGTTTTGTGGAGTGACTGTATATGAGTGGGAAACTTGTACAGTAAGAAAGCAAGAGAGGAGAAAACTAGAAGCCCTAGAGATTTGGTGCTACAGGAGGAGGTGATATGAAAAGTACAGGAAACCAGAGCTCTCTGAAGGCGCATCCAGACAAGAAAAGACAAACCTATAAGACACATTTCAAGCTTCAATAACAACATTTTAACAATGGCACATGCTGTTGAGGGAAGAAATTGCTGGGATTGACTAAGAATTTCATACATGCAACATATTATGAGAGTTATGTGGGATATGCTATGTGCGTATGTGGAATTGAAATGGAAGGCAGAGAGAAGAATGTAACGGCATACTGCAGCAAACCAACCTCAGCATTGCACTGGAGGAGGAGGAGGAGGAGGAGGAGGAGGAGGAGGATGTACCTAGGTGGTATATAGATAGTTGTTTTTTTCCTCACTGTATTTGTGAGTGGAACAGAAAAGGAAATGACAAGTAGTGGTACAGGGTACGCTCCACCATGCATCATATGATGGCTTGCAAAGCATGTATGTAGATGTAGGAAATCGGCCACTGTGCATGAGAAAACGTGTTCATGACCTTATTCTGTTAGAAGAGCTTCGCACCTCAGTGCATATGACAAGAAAATTTGGTGCTGCAGAAAGTTCACTCTCTGCCAGTGACCTTTCATTTTCCACTCCTGCTAATGCAGATACTGCACAGTGAGAAATGGTCTTTGACTTGTATTAAAATGACATCTGGATTTACCTCTTATACAGAGCTGTTGCCAAAAGGAACCTATCTTGTTCTTGATGGATGCTCTTCTGAGCGTACTGGATGTTATACAGCCATCTGGTTGTTTTTGTACATGATAATCTTGTTCAGGACTGGGTGGATCACATTACAAGTGTGGTCCACTAAGCCAATGACACATCTATCCCTAAATCGACTGCAGTTACACACAAGATAAGATTTCTCCCCCACACGCGAAAGCTGACTTCTTCATTGTATAGTGCCAAGAGGACTGCATCAGTACAGCATTCAAGGAAACCTTCAAAAGCTTACATTCTTTACAGTCACTAACTTATCACTAAGAATGTAAATGTCAGTGAGAAAGCTTAACCAGCAATAATTCTAGTGATATTCAATCATATCTCATTAAAATATTGACATGGTGCAAAGTTTGAAATATGACAATTTCAGACTGCCAATTTATGCTTCCCTCTGATTAGTAATTGCAATTTTCACTCTTAATTCACTGCAAATTTTTCAAACAGCAGGCAGTGAGGTACTCATCTTTGAAGTGTTGTAATAAATATGACCAATAATGGGAAGATAACCATCACATCATCAGTCTGTGATGTGAGACAATGTGAAAAAATCAAACATTTCTAACCAGTAGTTTCCTTGCAATCATTTGAGAATGAAACATGTGAATCCAAAATATGTGGTGTTTTATTTTTTATGTCACAAATAAAACATTTTCTGAAAAACTACTTCACTGATTTCAGCATCTTTGCCTTGCTTCCATATACAGGATTGCCACAAGTTCTGGAAATCAGGGAATTTCAAACATCTCAGGGAAATTCGGAAAAAAAAGCCACTGGAAAAATCTCATTTTTGTCTCGTCGTGCTCCGTCACTGGCAGGGCGCAGCTGAGTACGTTTGCTGCTTCCCTACTCACTCATTCTTACTACTTCTTCTCTTCCTACCACCCACCTCAGCTTGCAGTCAGTGCTGCCACCACTTCTTGCTGCTAGTCTAGCAGGTGCCAATGAGAGGCAGGGAGGCATGAGGAGTGGTTTGTTTGCATATGATTCTCAGAGACTGTAGATGCCACAGCCAGATACGGCGGTCATGTGTGCATGAGCTGTGTCTGAGTGATTGTGTGAATGTGTGTGTCCTCTCATTTTCTGACAAAAACTAGGGCTGAAAATTTTATTGTGAGAGTGTGATTGTCTTTTCTACGTGCCTGTCTGTGGCTCAGCAATCATATTTACAGGGAGTTGCTACCTATCCTCATTAGTATTGATTCTCTGAGTATTTGCGCAAGTTATCTGTTGCATGGATGATCACTGGGGTCTTGTTTCATCAACATGGTGTCTGTGACATGTGAATAGCTGGTCACACAAAAGGGCCAAAACACAGATCGGGCCTGCCGATCTGAAGCCCATTATTTCCCACTGATATTGAGGCCCTGCCTGTCAGATTTAGTCTCACCAATCTGTCCGCAGGATGGGTCTGTTTGTGTGTAGCATAACACAGCAGATTTTCATGGTTTTATCCATGGACCCAGGACAGATGTGCCCCTCGGCAGGCCAGAGGCCATGGGCGATGGATTTCAGGAATTGTGACCATCTCACTGCAAGTACATTGTATAGTGCAGTGTTTTGTAGACATATTAGTTATTATAGTACATTTTGGCAATTCAAAAGTAATTTATATATTAGGAAGTGTGGAGGATAAGAAGAAGAAAATCGTGGCAGTCGCTGGCAGTTTGTACGCTAGGTACTCACATATTTTTCAGAAGAAAAATCACACAATATCTGTAAGATAATAGACTTAACACAGTGGCTTATAACTGACAATAATGAACATAGTAGAACCAACATTTTATTGATGGTCACCTGTAGTGATTGTTTACACAACTCTTCCCTGTGTTTTACACTTCTTTCAAGAGGCCTTCTTTTTTTTCTGAGGCTGTTTCTGAAATCAATGAAGGTTTTTTAAATCTGCCTTGTGACTCCAAGGAAATTTGTATTTTTGTCATCAAATGCGTTTTGTTTTATTGAAATAAAATAACAACAGTGGTCTTAATGACCTTGCATACCATTTGGCTTGCTTTCTCCATCTAAAAACAGTTCATTACAAAAGATGTTGATGGTATCCTTAAGATTTTTGCTCACATGGGGGGGGGGGGGGGGGGGAGGGAGGGGGGAGGGGGGGGGGGAGAAAGACATTCTTACAATTTTTGTCAACTTATGTCTTTCTTACCTTTGAGTCTCAAAATTTGGCAGGGAAACATGTCTGAAAATCAGTTAAATATCAGGGAATTTCACTTGGGGAAACTTGATTCCTGTCTTCATTGACTCAAACCTAGATGTGGGTAGCATTCTTTGTGTGACATGATGTAGTAGTCCACCATATAGAGCCCATGTGAAAGAACTGTGGTGATGAGTCTTAACAATGCATGACAGGACATACTAAGCTTCACAAGAGGAGTGTTGTAACAACAGTTAAACTTGTACATCTTGTATGTTATTTCTTATTTTTTCTTTTATTTGTGCCAGCCTCCAAACAAACACACACACACACACACACACACACACACACACACACTCAAAACAAAATTTGGATAGGACATTATATTGGTTGTAAACATATTACTTACATCACGATGTGCTCCCATCATTGCTATAAGATGTCTTTCCAAACACCAATTCATTTCAATGTGGAACACACAATTTTCATGCCTCCAGACAATTTTCCAGCTCTCTGAAATTTATTTACTTGTAACTCCACACAGTGACCTGCAAACAAAATACACCACACAAGTTGTCCACCTTAGAATATTTAATGCTATCCATGCAAAGCTGAGCTGGATTTCTGTTTCAAGAATAAAAAAGATTGTAAAATTCAGTTAAAAAATGGACACTCCAGGTAGGAATATCAACATTGTAGGAAAGGGTAGATTGCTACTTACTGTAAAGGAAACATGTTAAGTTGCAGACAGGTGCAATCAAGACACATACATAGTGTGTGGCCACAATCTTCACCAGAAAAAGAGAAACACACAAGCAAGCACACCTCATGCACTCATGACCACCAACTCCTCCGGCCCGAGATGCTGGAGTTGGTGGTCATGTGTGTGTGAGGTGTGCTTGTTTGTGTGTGTGTGTATGAATGGTGTGTGTGTTTTTTTCTTGGTGATAAAGGCTATGGCCAAAAACTTTATGTAAGTGTCTTTTAATTGTGCTTACCTGCAACTTAATATGTCTCCTTTATGGTAAGTAGCAATCTATCTTTTCCTACATTGTCGATAAGATTCAGTTAAGTGGATAAATAATGGGAAACTGCGGTTTATCTGTAATAGGGATTAGGTGTAAAGTACTCTGTAGCCTTTGTTGCCATTCATTTAAAGTATGTAGATTCCATATCAAGCAACATTAGTAACCACAGCTAGCTTTGCATATAGATCAGGCAATAGAAGGCTGAGAAAGCTTGTAGACTGCTCGAAATGACAGGCAAGGAAACTACCAATGAACTATGAGAGTGAAAGAGGCATCATGATATGTGTTTTGGCATTTAGAGAGGGACTGTGTTGTTATTGAGGGACCATGTGGTAAAATCACTAATTTACATTCAGCCTTTAAGAACATGATGTTATTTTGAAAATGACACTAAATAAAAGTTTACAGTTGTAGTGACAGACGTACAAAGTGCATGCTTGTTCCTATGTTAATATTGAGGGACACTGACTTTCTGGTCTTGTATTTCAAATAATAATCTCCGGTTCTGGAACTGATTTCTGAGCTTACAAATGTTTTTTACTTTACCTAGCTTAGTTTCCATTTTCACACCACAGCAGGGGCAGTTGTCACAAGTTAGTTTATATATATAAAATTTGTGAAAAGATGGGTTGGCCATTTTAGTCTCAAGAATTGTAACATTCTTTGGTTTGTTCATTTACTGTAAAGCATGTGGGAACTGTTGCCTGTGGTAGTTTGTTTAGTCCTGTGGAATCAACATAACTGGGAAAAATGAATTATGTGTCCAAAAAAAGTTATTTGTGCACCAAAATTTAAGTTATGGATGCTAATTATATTAGGTGATCTTATGATGTAACGTATCCCTAATATACCAACATGTTCAGTGCTTGGTTGTTGTTTTGTTTTCTTCTGTCTTGCACTGATACACAATGAACCTCACAATGCAACAATCAATCATTAAAAGTATGTACAATGTGATGATGAGTCTCTAGGTGACTTGAAACCACTCAAGATATAATAAAAATGAACCACCACAAAAAGTGAGTTATTACCATTCTGTCTGAACACCTTTCAACATAACATCTTCAGTTGCCATCTCCTAAATGTTTGGTGTTGTAATCCTCCTTTCATTGAACCCTTGTAGTAGTTCCTTCATGTTTTGTTTACTGTTGGCTCACATATTTTGGTTTCATAACAGCAGCTAATTTTTATACTATGCTTACTTAATTTTTTTCTCAGTGGCTTTGATTCATCTCATTCATTCACAAGGTTGTATAAGCACTGCAAGCAAAAAAAAAAAAAAAGTGCTCTGAGTCATGAATGGCTACACATTTAGTCAGTGCAGCATAATTATCTATTTCATATTATTGATTGTAATTCATCTTTGATTAGTTAAAGTAATCTGACCTGAAATTTCTAAGTTTTCCACCTGTCATTGTAGTAAGTTGAATTATCTTCTCTTATTGCAACTGTTTATTTTTTCTATTAAAAGTGGTATTGAGTGATTATGACTTTCACCTCTTCCATCAGGTGAAAATATGGCAGATTCCAGAAAATGGGCTGGAAGAAAATCTCACAAACTCGGAGTGCACGTTTTCACACAAACAGCGCCGTGTGGAAACAGTCTGTTTTCATCCAGTAGCAGATTGTCTCTTGACAAGCACATCATTCACCACTCTTACCTTATGGGATATCCTTGCAGAGAGAGAACTGTTCTGTAAGTATACTTGCAATATTATCTTGCTTCGTTCTCTTATGAAACTGTAAGGAAAGCTTGTTTGGTGTCAACATCTGTGCCCTCATTAGTTTGCTCCGTATTTTCTTCCTAATGTTTCTATAAAAGTCTTTCATTTCTTGAATTATGAGTCACATTTTATTACTTGTGACAAAGTGTTTAAATATAATTCAATCTATTCTGTTATTTCTTTTGTACAGCAAATGCAGACCATTGTGATGTAATCCAGTCTGTAAGTTGGAAAAAAGATGGAATACTCTTAGCTACATCCTGCAAGGACAAACAGGTGCGGGTTGTCGACCCACGGGCTTCTGTACCCATCAGTCAGTCAGCCAACAGCCATCAGAGCATCAAAGACTCTAGAATTGTTTGGTTAGGGGATTCTAATAGAATACTTACCACTGGCTTTGATTCGGTAAGCTCTTTATTCTACAGTCAGTATTTGCCTTAAGCAGTTGACAATATTTCACAACATTCATTACTTTTTAGGGCCGACAAAGAGAAGTTTACATAAGAGACTTAAGAAATTTTGAAGAAATTGAAAAAAGTTTGGTTCTGGACAGTTCAACAGGGTATGTAGCATTTACTTTTATTGCTATATGAACCTCCCTGCATATTGCATGTTCTTGTTTCCTTTTCATTTTATTTGTGTCCAACAATAGTACCTTATATGAATAGAGGGATCATCCAGTTACTATTTTTACAGGGTTCTTCTGATACTATACTATAGTATAGGATATAGTTAGGGGAAATCACATAGCACAAAATTGCACATCTGAAGTGATATTCTTTAAGATAATGTAACACATCTCTTTAAAAAATTATTTGCATACTTCTTAAAATCAGGCTCAGAAATGAAACCCATTCTGTCTGATGTTTTGCCCATCACACTTGGAATATCTGTAAACACTGTTTGGCCTCTTACATTGGTATGACTACCACCAAGTTATCAATTAGGATGAATGGACATAGATAGATGGTGTATACTACCAACACACAATATTCTGTTGCAGAACATATTCTACAACATTACAGTCATGACCTCAGTGCCTGTTTCACCATACATGCCATCTGGATTCTTCACCCAGACACTAATTTCTCAGAACTCTGCAGATGGGAACTGCCATTACAACGTGTTCTTGTTCTCATCACCCACCTGGCCTTAATTTCCATTAATTTCTTCAGTTGAAACATTTCTTCTCAGTAATTATTCCTTTCTTCATGCCCTTTTACTTTTCCATGTCTTTATTTTCTGACCTGTCTAATTTTTCCTCTCCTCCCACCTCTACCACATACAGTGCACTTATTTTTCTGCTATTATTAACTCTTGTTTTAAGTTTTGTCACTAATGTGTCTCTTGTATATTACTCTTATCTTCAACCTTTAAGCTCGCAGGTTTTCATATCTTGTCTGGGGCACTCCCCAATAACCAGTGTTTCCTTCTCATTCTCAGTCAGTTGGTCCTTGTCGTCGGTAAGTCATCCCTGACTCGGGGTTCTGGGTGACCCTTCTTAAACCTCACCTTTCCTTATCCATCACACCCGTGCCTTTTCATTCTGTGAGTAGGAGGAGCCACTGGTTCTGAAAATGTGCACATTTCTTTGACCTTCATATGGGTTTTCTACTGCCACTGCTTGGTGATGTTTCCAGTTACATTATATAGATTTTCATTAAGTCAGTGTGATCATTATGGATTTGTAATAATTCTAATTAGTTCTACAGCCATAGCTTTTGCACTCGGAAATATACTTGGGAATTTTAAAAATAAAGAAAGAAGTCGGTGAGTGAGTGTCAGTATTCCAGAACAACTGGAGAAAGTCTTTAGATAAGATATTTTGACATTGTAGTCTTTAGACTTCACCACTACATTTTCCTTTTCTCTCATTCATGTCTTCCATGAAATGAGGTGGTGCAGGAGCTAATATACTGTACATATGTGCACGAGTAATGAGTTTCAACTCCCAATCCAACCATTCAGATTTAGATGATTTACCTAAATCACTTTAATATTGGTGTGATTTCTTCAGGCAGTGAGCAGTTAATTTCATCACTCCTGTCAAATTGAGCTAGTCATTGAATTTCTTGTGAATGAGACTTTAAATCCTACCTCCCTTTTTCGATAAAGATGGGGAGCTCAAACTTTGATTGGGTTTATCAGATTATAGCCCCAGTCACTGGTTATTGTAGATCATCATTTTCTTGAACTTCATTACACATTTACTGACTCTCACTCTTTCTGCATAAAATGTGAATTATCACAAATTTCTCGCTTCAAAGGTTTTATACATTCCTTAAGTAGATGCATTGGCATATACAAGTGCAGGTTGAGCCACTGTAGAATGCTTGTGTACTCCACTTTCACAGAATTTATCACACTGTAATAATATGAAAATTGCCCTTGTAAGTAATGTGTGTGTTTTTAGTTAGACTACTTCCTGATAGTATGAGAAGCCCTCCATGAAACATTTGTAATTTTGTGCTAAAATATTTCAGGAATTAGTTTTTCAGGAAAGGTAAGAGACACTCTCATTGAGTGGCTTGAAAGTTTTGTGGAATTCCATGTTAGTCACATGTTTTGCAA
This sequence comes from Schistocerca serialis cubense, assembly GCF_023864345.2. NCBI lineage: Eukaryota > Metazoa > Arthropoda > Insecta > Orthoptera > Acrididae > Schistocerca > Schistocerca serialis. The sequence goes on from NC_064641.1 coordinate 554,596,459, forward strand.
TTTTAGCTTTATATTGTAATGAAGATTTTTTTTTCATGCTTATGATTTTCACTAGTCTTTTTGAATGAATATACCTTTTAACTAATTTTGCATATTGATAACAGCCATATTTTAAAAATCAGAAATTAACATTGTTAGCTGCAACAGGCAGAAGACGTGCTTTTTTGGTACTGCACAGTTTAGCGATTTTGATCAAGATAAACTCACGCTGCAGTGACTACTTTGGCAAGCCAGTGTAGAAGTATGCACAAAATCAGCTAAGTTAAAAATATGTACAATACACGCATTTATTTATATATAAAAGCCACCTTAGGAATTTTCCTTTGTGTGAGACTGCATGTACAAGATCACGTGCCAATTTAAAGTTCTAGATTCACAAATTTAACTGTTTGCATTGTTTCTGCATATCTATCATTGATTGTATCAACACCCATTTGTATTGTGAAATTTTGACCATTGTGAGTGCTACGATTAACTTGTACTCTTATTCTTAATTGTAGGCATAAACTTTATTGTGCTCTCTTAAAATTTCAGAGAACAGTACCCCTATACTTGTTCAGAACAATTGTTCTCTTATATCATAGTATCATGTGAGAAATAGGTTATTTTGAGAAATTTCAGATGCTTACAAAACTATATTTTCATAAATTACCAGTATGAGTGTTTTGGATGTGTAATTTATTTCATAGCAAATCGGCATTTGTGGTTTACAGTTCTGCAAAAAACTACATCTTCCATGAACTTTATTGTATATCAATGCAAATAATCGTGCGTTTTTGAAAATTTTATGAAGCTTCCTTTGTTCTTTGCAGAATCTGTGAGCATTTTGTTGAGAAGGTCGAGAAGAGTAGCCTTGCACTTGGAATTTCAATGAAGCTCACAATTTGTAGTATTGTCCCCAGAACTGATCATGGCCCTTTTGTTCTGATTCAGGTTGAAAGACGAAACCAGAGACTTTGAAAGTTCTGTGACAAGCTAGGCTGTGACTTTCAGGACTTGTGCCATAGGGTTGAGAGCTGTAGGTTACTCTTAAATTGGTCAGGTGTGTACTACGCGTCAGAGGCTGCTACTCAAGTAGCGGACTGTGTGTGAGATGGACAAAAGGGTTTTTTAGATCAGGCAACTCTATCCAATCCAGATAACAATATCTGCTGGAAATCCAGAAGTATCAGGGTAAGATCAAAAGAAACGCCACCAACAGGTGAGAGTCTTAAAATTCTAATGGTAAACTGCCGAAGCATTCGCAACAAAGTGCCGGAGTTTGAAGTGCTCATGAAAAGCAGTGAAGCTCACATAATATTAGATTCAGAAAGAGCTGGTTGAAACCTGAAATTGATAGCAGTGAAATTTTTGGGGAAAATTTAAGTGTATATCAAAAGGATGGACAAACAGGAAGTGGAGGTGTTGTATGTCGCAGTAGACAAGAAACTCAAATCCACTGAGGTAGAAATTGAAGCTGCATGTGAGATTGATTGGCCAAGACTCAGTATCAGGGGTTAGTCATAAAATGATAATTGGATCCTTCTATCGCCCACCAGACTTGTCTCCTGATGTAACCAAAGACTTTAGGGAAAACCTCATTTCACTTGTACATAAGTTCCCCTATCATATTGTAGTCATAGGTGGAGACTTGAATCATCCAACAGTTAACTGGAAAAATTAGTTTTGTTAGCAGTGAGCATGATAAGACATCCTGTGAAACTTTATTAAATGTCTTCTCTGAAAACTACCTAGAACAGATTGTTAAGAGCTCCACTCATAATGGAAATATATTGGATCTAATGGCAGCAAATAGACCTGATCTCTTTGAGGATGTCCACATCAAAACTTATATCAATGACCATGATGCAGTTATGGGAGCAGTGATTACCAAAGTACAGAAGACTACTAAAACAAGCAGAAAGATATATATGTGGTCAGTAAACTAGATAAAAAATCATTAGTGTCTTATCTCAGTGAGGAACTTGAAACTTTTAGCACAGAGCAGGAGCATGTAGAGGAACTCTGGCTTAAGTTCAGAAGAATAGTTGACCCTGCACTGGATGGATATGTACCCAGTAGAACAGTTCATAATGGGAGGGAACTCCGTGGTACACAGTCACTGTAAAGAAACTTCTAAAGAGCAGTAATAACTGTGTAACCGATGTAAAACAAAGCGTAGTGCTACAGAGAGAGAGAGAGAGAGAGAGAGAGAGAGAGAGAGAGAGAGAGATCCTGAATGAAACATGTTTGACTGTCAAGAGAGCAATGCATTTTGCCTTCAGTGACTACCGTAACAGAATATTGTCAAGTGTGTTTTCACAGAACCCAAAGAAAGGCTGTTCGTTGCACCAAAGCTAGTGTCCAGTCCCTAGTGAATGAGACAGGAACTGAAATTAAGGGTAGCAAAGCAAAAGCTGAAATACTGAGCCCCATTTTCAAATGTTCCTTGACAAAGAAAAATCCAGGAAAATTGCTCCAATTTAATCCTTGTACCACTGAAAAGATGAGTGAAAGAAGTATTAGTGCCAGTGGTGTTGAGAAACGGTTGAAACTGTTAAAACTGAACAAAGCTCCAGGGCCTGATGGAATCCCTGTCAGATTCTATACTGAATTCGTGGATGAGGGAGCCCATCTTCTAACTATAAAGTGTCATAGATCCATCAAACAAAAAATTGTGCTCAGTTCTTGGAAAAAAGCACAGATCCACCCATCTACAAGAAGGGTGGTAGAAGCGATCCACAAAACTACTGTTCAATATCCGTGACATCAATTTGTTGCAGAATCTTAGAACATATTCTGTGCTCAAACGTAACAAGGTATCTTGAACAGAATGACCTCCTCAGTGCCAACCAGCATGGATTTCAAAAACATTGATCATGTGAAACCCAACTCCCACTTTTCTCACATGACATAATGAAAGCTTTGGATCAAGGCTGTCAGGTAGATGCTGTATTCCTTGATTAATGAAAAGCATTTGATGCAGTGCCACGCCTATACACCTATGCTTATTGTCACAAGTACAATCACATGGGATATCAAGTGAGATTTGTGACTGGATTGAGGACTTTTTGGTAGGGAGGACACTGCAGGTTATTTTGGATGGAGAGTAATTGTCAAATGTAGAAGTAATTTTGGGTGTGCCCCAAGGAAGTGTGCTGGGACCCTTTCTGTTCATGTTGCTTATTAATGACCTTGCAAACAATATTAATAGTGAAATCAGGCTTTTTGCAGCTGATGCAGTTATCTATACTGCAGTACTCTCTGAGAGAAGCTGCATAAATATTCAATCAGATCTTGATATGATTTCAAAGTGATCTAAAGATTGGCAACTTGCTTTAAATGTTCTGAAATGTAAAATTGCGCACTTCACAAAATGACAAAACATAGTATCCTGTGAGTGTAATATCAGTGAGTCACTGTTTGAATTTGGTAGCTCATGGAATGATCACATAGGTTCAGTCATGGGTAAAGCAGGTTATAGACTTTGGTTTATTGGTAGAATAATGGGGAAGTGCATCCAATCTACAAAGGAGATCGCTTACAAATCACTGTTGCGACCAGTTCTAGAATATTGCTCAAGTGTGTGGGACCTGTACTAGATAGGACTAGCCGAAGATATTGATCATCTATAGAGAAGGGCAGTACGAATAGTCATAGGTTTGTTTAATCTGTGGTAAGAGTGCCACAGAGACAGTGAATGACCTGAATTGGAGGGCTATAGAAGAGAGACGTAAACTATCTGGAAAGTCTGCTACAATAGTTTCAAGAAATGGCTTTAAACGATTACTCTAAGAATACACTATAATCCCATATGTGTTGCTCACATATGCATCATGAGGATAAGATTAGAATAATTGCTGCATGCACAGAGGTATTCAGTCAATCGTTCTTCCCACACTCCGTACTTGAATGGAACAGGAAGACACTGGTACAATGGGACGTATCCTCTACTATGGACCTCACAGTGGTTTGCAGAGTACAGATGTAGACGTAGATGTAGATATTTAATGCTCAAGACATCAAAATAAATATATAAGTTATTTTTCATTTATGTCCAATGAACAAATCTCCGAGTCTCAGTGTTTCACTCTCTACCTTGGGTTGCTTTCTCTTATTTCAATTAAATTGTTTGGCACTGCATTATACCATAGATTGGCTTGGTCATATTGTGGTCACCTATTCACATGTTGCACATGGCTAATTAATGCAGTTACATTTTTAGTCTTTTGTTTTCTTTATGAACAGTGACAGAAAGGGCAGGCCACAAGCCAAATTTAAAACGAATTGCTGTGTGCTAGACAGACAAACAAAAATTAGTGTTACTATATTTTGATTATTTTGCAGAGCAAGATGTTTAGGCGCACACATTCTCAAGGGTCTCGCTGGGCCATAGCATGACAATCACATGAATGAATCTGAAGTGTGAATGAGTGTTCATGTCTCTAACCTTCCTAAACTGAAGAAGAATGATACTCTGAAAGTCTTGTCCAGTAGTTGCTGGTACTTTCTTTTTGCTTTCCATCATTCAAATCTATTTCTTAATAATTGTTTGTAATTCATACATGGCTTTCCATTATTGCAATAACTTTGTTTTATTTGCATCATCTTGTACAACACAATTTTGAAACAAAGATGGCTTCCATCTGTGTTTACTCCTGAATTTCTTTTCTGTTAAACTCTTGTCATGCTTGTTGATTTCAGTACATTATGCCTATTCCATTCCACGCACATTATTTGAAATTATCATTGTAGAGTCTCACTGTTTTAACATTAGCATTTGTGTGTGTGCAGTTCTTTTTTTCTCCCCTCCTGAAACTGGTCAGTGATTTTATTCATTGAATTTGTATGGTTTTGATGTATTTTAGAGTCCTACACCTGAGCAGCATAGCTCCATCACATTATTTTTGTAAAAAAATTGCAGCTTTAATAAATAAGTAAATAAGTAAATAAATAAATAAACAATGGAAAATTCGCGATGGAATAATGACAATATTATGAAAAGGATAAATGGCTACCCACCACATAGTGGAGATGCTGATTCGCAGAAAGGCACAACAAAAAGACTGCTAAAAAAAGTAAGCTTATGGTCAAAAGGCCATGTTCAGAGTTAGAAATCATACACACATACATTCACGCAAAAGCAACTCCCACACATGACCACAGTCTCTGGCTGACAAGGACAGACTTGAGCTACAGTGCATGATAAGAGAAGCAGTCTTGGTGGTGGTGTAAGGAGGAGGCTGGGGCAGGGACAGGGAGGGATAGTAGGGTAGGGGTGAGGGATGGTGAAGTGCTGCTTATCGGAGCATACAGGGATGAGGTGAGGAGAGGGTAGGGCGGCAAGTTGCAATCGAGATTGTAGATGGAGGGCGACGGGGGAGGGGGTTTGAAAAATAGAGAAGGAAGAAGACTGTTGGTGCATTGGAATAGAAGGGTGAGTGGGAATAGAGAAGAGCATAGGTGGGTGAGAGACAGTACTAATGCAGGTTGGGGCCAGAAGGATTATGGGAATGTAGGATATACTGCAGGTAGTTTCCACCTGTGCCTTTCAGAAAAGCTGGTGTTGGTAGGAAGGATCCAGATGAGAGAAGCTATGAAGCAGTCATTGAAATGAAGTCTGTTGTGTTGGGCAGAATGCTCAGCAGTTGGGTGGTCCAGCTGTTTCTTGGCCATTTGTGCAGACAGACAGCTTGTTGATTGTCATGTCCACATAGAATGAAGCATAGTGATTCCAGTTTAGCTTGTAGATCACATGACTAGTTTCACAGGCAGCCCTGACTTTGATGGGATAGCCGTGCTCGTTACCTGACTGGATTAGGTGGTTGTGGCAGGATATACAGGACAGGTCTTGCATCTAGGTCTATTACAGGGATATGAACCATGAGGCAAGGGGTTAGGAGCAGGGGGTCATGTAAGGACGGATGAGGATACTGAATAGGTTCAGTAGGCAGCAGAGTACCACTATGGGAGGAGTGGGAAGCACAGTGGATAGGACATTCTCATTTCAGGGCGGACAAGATGTAGTGGAAACCATGGTGGAGAATGTGATTCAATTGCTCCATTCGTGGGTGGTAATGAGTCATGAGGGGAATGCTTCTCTGTGGCCGGACAGTGGGACTTTGAAGAGATAAGACATGGGAGATCTGTTGCTGTAAAACGTTGGGAGAGTAAATATGGTCTGTGAAAGCCTCAATGAGACCCTTAGTATGTTTTGACAGGATCTGCGCACCCTACAGATGCAACTGCCACAGGTAGCTAGGCTGTGTGGAATGGACTTGTTGGTATGGAATGGATGGCAGCTATTGAAGTGGAGGTGTTGCTGGTGGTGGGTAGGTCTGACATGGACAGAGGTACAGATGTAACCATATACAGATGTAACCATGTTTGAGGTGGAGGTCAACATTTGAGGAGGCATTAGTAGTGACAAGCAGGACATAATGTGGTAAAGGAACAGGAACTGTGGAGAGTCAGTGGAGAAAATGGTTGGTGTTTTATAGTAGAACGTGTTGTGGGTATTAGGCTGAAGGTGTTGGTCTACAGGAGTAGAGATTCTCTCTGCGGAGGCACAGCAACTGGCAACAATGATGTGTACTGGGTGGTTGGATCTACGTATTTTGGGAAGCATGTAGAGGGTAGAAGATGGGGAGTGAAAGGGTTGAGGAGAGAGATGGACTCCAGGTAGAGGTGCTTGGATGGGCCTATGGATTTGAGGAGATACTGCTGGATTTATAGAATTGGGTCATTGTGGCAAAGTTTGTAGGTGAATGAATCTGTCAACTGGAGGAGTTCTTCTGCCAGGTAATATTTGCGATTCAAAACAACATTGTAAGGTTAGCTCGCGTGTTGGGGTTTTTGGGGGATGATGGTGAGGCAAGGTTTGATATTAATAAAATTCTGGAAAGTTAACAGGGCCATGATTAAGGAACAGTGGGGGAGGATCATGGTTAAATGGAGGAGTGAACTGAGTCAGGCTCACCAGTCAGACTCAATGGTAGACCAATGTTGAACCTTGCCTGACTCAGTTCTCTCTTCCATCCAACTGTCATCCACCCCTACGACCTCATAATCTTTCCCTGTTAACTTTTCAGAATTTCTTAACCTTGAACCCTGCCTCACCATCCTTTCCCAAATCCCTCACCAGGCAAGCTTACCTTAATCTGCAGAAAGAACTGCAAGCCACCACCTAAAACTGATCCCAGTCTCTCCTCAAATCCTTGGGCCCATCCCAGAACCTCTCCCCTATCTCTCTCCTCACTTCTACCACTCCTCACACTCGTATATTCTACATGCTTCCTAAAGTACGTAAACCCAACCACCCAATGCGCACAATTATGACCATTTACTGTCCCCCACTGAGAGAATCTCTGCTCTAGTAGATCAGCACCTTCAGTCTATTACCCACAATCCATCCTACTATATAAAAGATACCAACCGTTTCCTCCACCGACTCTCCACAGTTTCTTTTCCTTTACCACACACTGTTCTGCTTGTCACTATTGATGCCATCTCCTTTTTCACCAGTGTCCCCAGTGCCCATGATCTTGGCGCTATTGAACACAAACTTTGGCCCTGCATTCCAAGCGTACAACCTCCTTCCTGATGACCATCACTGACTACATTCTCACGTGCAATTACTTCTCTTTTGATGGTATCGCTTATGAACAAATCCGGGGTATAACACTCAACACATGTGCGGCACCATTCTGTGCCAACCTATTTGTGGGCCATCTAGAGGAATCATTCCTAACCCCTCAGAATTCCAAACCCCTCGCCTGCTTCAGATTCATTGATAACATCTTCATGACCTGGATCAAAGGAGAGGACACTCTATCCACATTCCTCAACACCTTCTCCCTCATTTGCTTCACCTGATCATACTCGACCCAATAAGCTGCCTTCCTTGATGTTGACCTCGATTTCAAACATAGCTACATATGCACCTACCAACCACCAGCAATACCTCCACTTCAACAGCTGCCACCCATTCCAAACAAAGAAGTCCCTTCCATACAGCCTAGCCACCCATGGCAGTTGCATCTGCAGCAATGAGCACTCCCTCTTGAAATATACCAAGGGTCTCATTAAGGCATTCATAGACCTTGTACAAAAACAGATCTCCCACGCCTTATCTCTCCAGTTACCCTCTGCCTGCCTGCCCCACTGTCCGGCCACAGTGGAGCATTCTCCTCATGATTCATTACAACCCAGGAATGGAGAACCTGAATCGTATTCTCTGCCAGGGTTTCGACTACATCTCGTCATGCCCTGAAATGAGGAATATTCTATCCACTATGTTTTCCACCACTCTCACAGTGGTATTCTGCAACCCAGAGAACTTACACAATATCCTCATCCATCCTTACTCAGACCTTGTTCCAAGCTCTTGCTTAAAGGCTCATATACCTGTAATAAGCGTAGATGCAAGATCTGTCCCGTGCATCCTGCATCCTGCTGCCACCGCCAATGCTGCTGCTGCTGCTGCTGCTGCTGCTGCCACCACCACCACCACCATCATCATCACCATACCCTACTCCAGTCCAGTCATGAAGGCATGACAGCCAACAAGCTGTATGTCTGCATGAATGGGCACCAAAAATTTGTGGCCAAGAAAAAACTGCACCACCCAGTTGCTGAGCATACTGCCCAACACAACAGTCCTCATTTCAGTGACTGCTTCACAACCTGTGCTATCTGGATCCTTCCTACCAACATTAGCTTTTCTGAATTGCGCAAGTTGGAACTCTACTTGCAATATATCGTATGTTTCTGTAACCCTCCTGGCCTCAATGTTCAGCAGTCTCTGTCTTTCACCCATCTGTCCCTTTCTGTATTCCCATGCCAGTGCTACACAGCCTTCCATTCTAATGCACCCACAGTCTTTTTACTTCTCTTCTTTTCCAGTCCCCCCCAGCTCTGTTCTCCATCTAACCTGCCAACTGCACCTAGTTGCCCTACCCTCTCCACACCTTGCCCTGTATTCTCCCACAAGCAGCACCTTACCATCCCCCAGCCCTACCCTACTATCCCTCCCTCTCCCCACTCCAGCATTCTCCTTACCCCCACCATCCAGATTGATTCTCCCATCATGCACTGTAGCTTTCAGTCTGGCACAGTTGCTGACAATCTGGCCTCAGCAGCCAGAGACAGTGGTCATGTGCATGAGTTGCGTGTGTGTGTGTGTGTGTGTGTGTGTGTGTGTGTGTGTGTTTTGTCTAATTCAGAAGAAGGCCTTTTGACCAAAAGATTACTTGTTTAGCTGTCCTTTTGTTGTGCCTGTCTGTGATTCAGAAATTATTTTTGGTTTGTTCCTCCAGCAATCCTCCATGGATTTATGTTTCTATGGCCATCCTGTTACTAAGAAGCACAGCTCAAGACTAGTGCTATGGGATAGTGTCCATAATAGTTACTTTCACCAGCATTACCAACTCACGAAGATTAAACTTTTCATTATTTCTTGCCATGTAACATTGGAACTGGTGTTAAAAAAAAAGACAGAATTTGCTTTTAACATCCTAATTTGCTCATTGTTGTACATTTTAAGCACTATCACCCCAAGTAGTGCCCTCCACTGATTGTATACCATTCTTAATGTTTCTTCCATTTTTGGAAAACCTCCTGCAACACTCGTTCTCAGATGATGCACACATGTCTTGTCACATTGTCCTATATCTCTCCTATGGAGGTGATGTCCTTTCAGAGTGATTTTAAGTTTGGGACACAGCGAAATGTCTGCTGTGGCCGGGTCCAGGGTATAGGGTGGATGGAGATGACTGGAATCTGATGTTTTGCCAGATAGTGGCAGTCAAGTAATGGGTGTGAGCTGGCATGTCATCGTGATGCAACATCCGAGTGTAGTTTTTCCACCTCCAGGTCTCTTCCTGCACATGGCATTCCTTAGACATGCTGATATTCTCTGATAGACTTCCTTGTTTATCATCTCACAGGTGGTACCTTTTTCCTGATGGACAATGCCTTTTCTGTCAAAAAGGATCCTTGAGCTTTGACTGACACATGCATGGTATTTTTCGGATGAGGAGATGCTTTGTCCACCCTTGGCGATGACTGCTCATTTATTTCAACACCACAGCCATAAACACATCTCATATATTGGTATGATGTTCTTCAGGAAATTTTTTTTGCTGTTCACAGTGGCAAGCAGTTTCTGGCTAATTTCAACATGGGGCTGTTTCTGATTGTCAGTCAACAATCACAACCCAAATTTTACATTGACACAATGTGTCAAAATATAACAACAAAAATAATCAATTTTATAAAACCTATGTTGTTGTTGTTGTTGTTGTTGTTGTGGTCTTCAGTCCTGAGACTGGTTTGATGGAGCTCTCCATGCTACTCCATCCTGTGCAAGCTTCTTCATCTCCCAGTACCTACCGCAACCTACATCCTTCTGAATCTGCTTAGTGTATTCATCTCTTGGTCTCCCTCTCTGATTTTTACCCTCCACGCTGCCCTCCAATACTAAATTGGTGATCCCTTGATGCCTCAGAACATGTCCTACCAACCGATCCCTTCTTCTAGCCAAGTTGTGCCACAAATTTCTCTTCTCCCCAATTCTGTTCAATACCTCCTCATTAGTTATGTGATCTACCAATCTAACCTTAAGCATTCTTCTGTAGCACCACATTTCGAAAGCTTCTATTCTCTTTTTGTCTAAACTATTTATCGTCCACATTTCACTTCCATACATGGCTACACTCCATACAAATACTTTTAGAAAAGACTTTCTGACATTTAATCTATACTCGATGTTAACAAAACCTATAAGGTTTTACATATGAAAGCTTTCGGAGCCAGTGGCTCCTCCTCCTAGCAGAATGGCTGAAAGGGAAGAAAGAGAGGTGAAGGAAAAGATAGGTTTAAGGGGTAGAGTTTAGGAAAGTTACCCAGAACACTGGGTCAGGGGAGATTTACTGGACGGCATGAGAAGGAAAGATTGATTGTTGGGAAATGCCTAAAACAAATAAATGTATGTTGAGGTGTCAGACAGCTGCCGTAGACCTTCACTAACATAATCCTCTTGGTCAAGTAGCACAGTGGTAGATCCGTTGTCTGCTGGAGTCATCACCTTTAGGGAACACAGCCTGGAGGTCAGCAGAGAACAGGTTACTGTCATGTTATACGGACCTGAGAAAGGGTTGTGAAGCAATGCTGGATGTGAGGAATTCTCGGAAGGCTTGTAAGGGATGGTTTTGAGGTAGTGGTGATTCATCAAGTTGGTATCGTGGTCAGAACTGTTGAAGGCAGGATTCAGTGTCAGCTTTGCTGTTGGAAAGGTTTTGGGGTTGGCTTGCAAAGTGATATTTTCAGTTGACATTACATTTGAAAGAAACTAGGTCCTTCACCAAAGCAGTGTGATTAAATGCAGATTTAGAGGTGAAAGTGAGATCCTTGGATAATACAGGTAATTCAGGAGAGGAGAGTGCTTTGAAAGAGAGGTTGAGAACACTGTACTGTTGTGACTGATTCTTGTTTTTTTTAGTTGTTATTAGTCTGGGAGGCAGTAGTGAAGGCTGGAGGATGTTAAGGAGGTTAGCCAAGCTCAGTCTGTAGGAGACGGTGTGGCTGTTTAGGGAGTTGCAGAGGGACAGGAAGGGAAACACAACTGTTGAGATATTTTAGGAGAAGGTGGGATAGCTTTTTGAGGTGAAGTATGGCATGTTGCTGAAATTTGAAGTTGGTTTGGTGGATGATACTATCCAAGGAAACATGAGGGGCAGAAAACTGCAGGATTTTGTAGAAGGAGAGAAGTCTGGTGGAGATTGGTGTATTTGAATCTATAAAAGAGCGCAATGTAGAGTAGCATTACATCCATAAACAGGGACTTTCAGTATTAGGCCTTTGCGAGCAACTCCAAGGACAAGCAGGTTTCAAGAAACACAATGTGGAACCATAGTTTTGATAGTGCAAAAGCATATTTTCAAAAAGAACAGATGTAAATATGTGATGGGATACATCATGGCAAGAGGGGCTGATTTGGAGTGTTAAAAATCGTGGTACTGACAAAAAAGAGAAGCAGAGGATAGAAGAAGATAGAAAAACAAGAAAAGCAAGGAAAAATATGGAAAAATTGTACGAAAATCATGAGAACAGACAATGGTTAACAAGTGGTAGTGAGTGGGTGAGAATTTCTCTACAGAGAAGTGGCCTATATGATAGAAAAGAATGAGTGGAAAAGAAAAAATTGGTAGGGAAAGTCATGGAAAGAGACAAAATTTTAAAAACTGGGGAAACAGAAAGGGAAAATCATAGAAGAAAATATTAACTGCTTCGCTTGACAAAGTAATGTAGGTGATGACAATAAAAGTTAATCATAGCGGTTTGTTGGAAAAAAACATGTGAAAACATAAAAGAATAACACACAAACAAGATAAGTGGGGGGTGGGAGAGAATATAGCTGTCAAATTTGCAAATAAATTGGTGAAAGATGATCAGGAGAACGCACTGTGCTGTAGTGAAGCATAAACAAATTGTCATATGCAATTTTGTAAATGACGATGGACCCTTCTACATGCACATAAATCAATACTAGAAAATGTGTAGGAGTGAAGTGTTGATAAATCTGGATGATACAGATAAGTAAATGAACGAAGTGTACAGAAGGTAGGAAACAGATGACAGTGTGATCAAGACAGGTGACAACAATGACTTACAAGAAGGTTATATAAGAAGGGATGATGACCACATGGGCTAATATAACAACGAAGATAACCAGTTTTTGACAATATAATGTAATTGGATAGATAAAAAAATCTACTCACCATGCGGTGGCAGAAAACACACACACACACACACACACACACACACACACACACACATACACACACACACACGTATGTTTGAAGCTAGTGGCTCCTTCTTCTGGCACAGGAGGATTGATGGGGAAGGAAGAGCTTTAGGAAAAGTCACCCAAATTCTACCCCTTCTCTTAAATCTCTCCTTCCCTCTCCTTCACCCCTCTTCCTTCTTATTCAACACTTCTACCAAAAGGAGCTGCCACTGGCTCCAAAGCTTGTGTACGTAAAACTTCCACTGCCACTTGGTGAGAAGATATTTCTTCTATCCACTTACACTGTCAAAAGATTGTTATTCAAAATTTCAAGGCATGATCTTATACTGATGCCTACACAGTGCAAACTCTTGACATAGTCATTATTAATCTTTGTGGAAGGTTGTCAAAGTTTTGGATCCTTACCAACCCATATTTTTGTGCGTTCAGAACCTTTCAATCACTCACAGCACTGTGTGCAACTTGTACTGCCCCCCCCCCCCCCCCCCCGCCCCCAAACACACACACACACACACACACACACACACACACACACACACACACACACACACACACACAGAGTTCCTTAAGCTGTTTCATTGTCACTTAATAATCTCCTGAACAGCTGTGGTCATACTCACTTCAGTGGCTGTAGGTTGGCAACTAATGGTCACAGTAAAATAAGGCTAATGGCAATTTGTTGTTTATACCTGCCACTAGGAGCACTGAGTAACTTCAGCACACTTGCTCTACCAGTTGACATGATGTTTTAAAGGATCTATTTTTTTATTGTATTTGTTATTTTTTTATACTGCACTTTCAAAGTTCATTAGGACTGAAATGAGCATGGAATGGAGGGAAGCCTGATCATACTGCATCCTTTTGTCATAGCCAGTTCATTGAACTGGTAGCATGGAGTTCGGTAGTATGGGTTGTGTTTGGCTTATACAGCTTTACAAGTTCCATTAATTCTACCTTCTTCGTGCCTGGTTCTGTACCCAGAAAAATATCCTCTTTCTTCCAGTGCATTGTTGGAGCTTTATCTAGCACTATAATCTGATATGGCAGATTGTTAATTACTATAGTTGAATCTGGGTGAATATTTGGTAGCAGCAAAGTGGAAAACAAATTTATGAAAACTGTGGCTTTTATTTCTTTATGATTGGTACCTCCCATTTGGAAATCAACAGCAATAAACAGTTACGGATGAAGCCATGTTCTGCTCCAGAGTGAAGGGTGGTTATACTGTCATCCTTTTTTATCGATGCTTTACTACACTATGACATGAGGTGAAATGAACAAAGAAGTGACTGAAGCTCAGCAGTATATGCTACTGCTCACTTATGTTGCGACAACAGGGCACTAAGAGGGTATACTGCTTATCACACAATACCTTTCTATTCTATAATCCATCAGTCGACTTTTCCACCTAGGCTGCAATTTTTCTGAACCTCGACATAAACAGATATATAGTTTATTACCAGTTTAACTATTTCTTCATGCCTTAGAATGTGTTCTATTATTGTAGCCCTTTCAATCAAGGTGTGCCATAATGCTCTTTTCTTCCCAAATTGATTCCATACATCTTCATTAGTTGTCCAGTCTACCCTTCTAATCTTCAGCATTCTTCTGTATCACCACATTTCAATAGCTTTCATTCTTTTCTTGTCTGAATTTCTTTTATGTAGAAGGCTACACTCCAGACACATAATTTTAGAATACACTTCCCAACATACTTCTCTTTCCAGAAAAGCTTTCATTGCTAGTGCCAGCCTGCATTTTATATCCTGTGTACTTCTGCCACCGTCAGTTATTTTGCTACCTGAATAGCGAAACTCGTCTACTAATTTCTGTCTAATTTCCTAATCAAACAATGGAAACTCTAGGTAGCAATGTCAACAATATATCAACAATGTAGGGAGAAAATCCCCTTATTGTCACCTCTTGTTATTTCATCCTGAGCTAATTCTTTTTCCAAATTGTTTTGGTTTGCTTTACTGTTTGCTCAGTGCACAGATTGAATAATGTGGATGACAGGCTACAATGTGGTGTCTTTCCCTTCTCTTTTAGTGACCTCCTTTTCATATCTGTCAACTCTTAGAACTGCTGTGTGGTCTGTAAAAGTTGACAAGTTTTAGGTAACTTTTCACTCCCTGGCATTGTAATGTCATTGAGGTTAATATGCAACAGGTGTATTCAAGTCAACATTGTCAGAAGCCTTTTCTAAATCCACATATGCCATAAGTGTAGATTCATCTTTCTGCAGCGTATCTTCTAAGTTAATTTGTAGGATCACATTTCTGTGGAATGCAAATTGATACTCCATGAAGCTGGCTTCTACCAAGTTTTTCCTTCCTTCTCTAGAAAATTTGCATTAGTGTTTGCAACCGTGACATGAAATTGATGGTTTAGTGATACTTGTACTAGTAAGCATCTGTCTTCTTTGGCACTGTGGTTATTGTGAGGGCAAGTCATTTTTATCTGCAATTTAGTTAAATTTTTGTTTATTTTGGTTGTACTGTAGTTTTACGTTGATCACGCATGCTTTGTATATTTGTTGTTATATCTTTGCAATTTTCAAGCTGCTAGGTTAGTTTCATTATTGCTACCGGGCTGTTAATCATGACTGCTCCACTGTCTATTTGCACCAAAGAATAGCAATGTTTTTCGGGAGGACGACGGTTCAATCCCGCGTCCGGCCATCCTGATTTAGGTTTTCCGTGATTTCCCTAAATCACTCCAGGCAAATGCCGAGATGGTTCCTCTGAAAGGGCACGGCCGACTTCCTTCCCCATCCTTCCCTAATCCGATGAGACCGATGACCACGCTGTCTGGTCTTCTTCCCCAAAAACAACCAACAACAACAACAATAGCAATGTTTAGTTATCTGTTTTTTGTGGTCGGAAGGCGTATCAGGGGCTGAAATTCATCGAAGACTTTCAGTAGATTATGGGAACAGTGTTTTACCACAACTGAGTGTATACGAATGGATTGAAAAATTCCAAAATGGTCGCACAAATGTTATGCACGATGAAGGAGCCATACGACTGTTTACCACCACAAATGAAGAAACCATTGAGCGTTCACATGAAATGATTCTCTTAGACAGATGATTAATTATTGACGAAGTGGCACATCATCTGCAAATTAGTCACCATTCTGCCTATGAAATCATCCACAACAGACTTGGGTTTCATAAAGTTTGTGCACAATGGGTCCCAAAACAACTCGTACAGTTGCATAAACAAATGCATCTGGTCATTTGTAAAAAAACATTTGGATCGCTATGGTAACGAAGGGGACAACTTTTTAGACAGGATCATTACTGGTGATGAAACATGAATCCATCATTACAAGCCAGAGAGTAAACAGCAGAGTATGGAATGGAAACATCCAAATTCCCCATGCAAGAAGTAGTTCAAGACCCAACTGTCTGCAGGAAAACTGATGCTTATGGTTTTTTGGGATGCACAGGGTCCAGTACTGGAACATTATGGGGAAAGGGCACAACAATAAACAGTGTACGTTACAGTGAGATGCTTACTGCCAGGCCAAAGCCTGCAGTTCAAAGCAAACACCAAGGATTGCTGTCAAAAGGTGTTTTGTTGTTGCACGACAATGCCCATCTACATACTGCTGCCCACACTGCTGAAACACTCCAGAAACTCAAACTTGAAGTACTGGATCATCCTCCATACAGTCCTGACCTTGCCCCTTCTGACTATCACTTGTTTGGTCCACTCAAACAGGCATTAAGGGGCTGTCGATTTGTCTCGGGCGAAGTAGTGAAAGAAGCGTTGCATTCCTGGTTTGCAACTCAACCGAGAACTTTCTTTTATGAGGGCATCAGGAAGCTTGTAAAATGATGGACTAGGTTTGTTGAAATGCAAGGAGAATATGTCGAAAAATGATGTTCTTGTAAGTTTCCTATTTGATTACAATAAAATTTTATAACCACATTGCAGATAATAATTGACTTAACTGTGTACATTCTTCTTGAAGTTGGCAGGTATTTCAGCTGTCTCAAATATCTCACTTACCAGCCTGAACAGTTTTGTCGGGTTTGATTTTTCTGATACTAAAAGTTATGATGGAATGTCACCTACTTCAGATGCCGTTTTTTTTTAATTAGATCTTGCAGTGCTTAATCAAATTTTTCTCGTAGTATCTCACCCGGCATATCATCTTCTTCCAGTTGCTCTTTCCATTCTACAAAATTGTCCTCAAGTTTCTTTCCTTCTTGTAGCTTTTCTGTATATTCCTTCCACTTTTTCTTTCCTTATTTGCTTATGATTGGGTACCCATACGAGGTCCAGAAGTTCATACAGTTGCTTCCCGTTTTGCCAAAGGTTTTCTTATATGCAACAAGTACCTTTCCTGTAATCATGCTTGCTTCTACAGTTCTGCGTCTCTGCTATTCCTTTCACAATCTCTGTCGACCTCATTTTTAGACATCTGTATTCCATTAAAGGTGTGGTTCTGGGTGTGCAGCCAAGTTGTTAATCATGATAAATCATATTAGTAGTCTCTTTTGCTTACTTTTTGTTATTGCAGTTATGTATTTTCTCTTGTCAATTAAGTAAATTTTTTGCCTGTTTGTTTTGTTACTGCCTTCACTATGTCATATCTCGAAGCTTATATTGTATTCTTGCCTTTGAAACTGTCAACAGCCAGTGGCTCCTTCAATCTATCTAGATTCCATCTGCTTAATTTCTTACCTTTCTGCAATGTCTTCAGTTTAAATCTGCTGTTCATAGCTAACAAATTATAGGCAGAAGCCACATCTACCTCTAAAAATATTTGCAGTTTAAAATCTTGTTTCAGAATCTGTGTCTTACTATTAATAATCTATCTGAAACCACCTGGTGTCTCCAGGTCTCTTCTACATACAGAAGAGAAGGTAAAGTCATGATTCTTAAACAATCAGGACAAAAGTTTGATATGGTAAATTTGTGCTCTGTGCAAAATTATTTCAGGTTCAGGTCATAGAAGTGAGGCAGCTTCTCCTTTCATTCATTTCCTCGTCTCCATGTCATACTATTTTTCATTTTCTTCCTTTCCCAAATACTGTATTCCACTCAATCCTCCTGTATGTCCCCATTCACAATGTTATCCTCAGAACACAATTTTTGAATGAATAAATAAGTGTATGATTGAGTGGTGTATGATACATAGGTTATTGATGCACTTCCAGGTATGAAATGTGAAAAGAAGAATAATAAGGCTGAAAAACCATGCAAAGAGAAATGTTTTAAGTATTTGAATCTGTGATGCCACCATTCTGTTTTGAAAAATGCCAGCATAGACTACTGGTCATATGAAATTAATTGGGAAGTATCATGTTGTCAAAAGGTGTCATCTGAAATTTTGACTGAAGAATGAAACTGGTAACACGGCTCAGCTGCACTATAGTAGGTGGAGGTTAGTGGTGCTTCTGCAGTCAGTGGGCTTTGGTTTGCTAAGTATGTAGGTCCACTAACAACTTTTGTAATCGAAGTTGACTCTAAAAACTGCACACGTCATTGAAAGAAAAACTTGTTTAAAATCACTGCTGTAGGCACAGATCTGTTAACTGTCATAGTATTGTGACGAAAAAAATACTTTTTACTCTGCCAGTAAAAATGTTTCTCTTCTTTAATTTTATAAAACTCATTGATCAGAAACTATGTATTATTGTTGATAGCCATCATAATTCCTCTTTCCTTATTATCAAAGATTAAGGGTTAATCATTTGATTACTACCAGAAAGAGAAAACGGAATTATGTTCATGATGTGAGCTCGGGAAAGAATCAGCATAATCAGTGGTTGCTGATTTGCTGCTAACAGGGTGATTTATGACCTTGAATCAGTGTTTCAGTACCTGTAATGGTGTGTGCAACAATTTTTATGACATTGAAATTTGTGTAATAAATTTAGAATGAATGCAGGTTCTGTGACTGACTATATGATAATCAAACAATGAAAAATCCAGGATGGAATGTAACAATTTATTGTGAAAAGGAAAGTTGCCACTCACCATATAACAGAGAAGCTGAGTTGCAGGCATGAGTTGCAGATAGGCACAACAAAAAGACTGTCACAAATAATAGCCTTCGGCCAATAAGGGCTTCGTCAAAATTAGATGACAAACTCACACACTCACGCAAATGCATGTGATATGTGTTTAAGACTGCTGTAATAGTAGCCAGTCAGTGGCATCATTGTATTAGCATTGTCAAGCATAAATCATCGCTCACCATCACAAAAGCTGTAAACATGTTTAGAAGTCAATTGTAGGACAAGGAATCATGACAATATTGAATGAAAGCATCTTTCCTCTCAAGATTGTATTATTAGTCTAAGGAATACAAAACTACATTTTCATCACCTTACATAATAGTTGTCATGGCAGGAGAAACATGAAAAAGTGTGTGTTACAGGAATCTACGTTTTTTTCTATCACTTGTTTCTTTTAAACAAAATCCAAATGAGTATCCAGAGTGTGCACACTTTACAAGCGTTCATAACTCTTGTGAACTCATGAGGCTGTACTATGTAATGAATGTAACTATGAAGCAAAGGCTTGTAGTAATTGAGAGCAAAATGGCCATGGTAAGCACACTCACAATCAACCAATGATTTCTGGTACATTTGGGTCAGCTGCAGGTTGAAGTAAATATTTTTAAGAGTAAGGGATTGTTCTGCAAAAAAAAAAAGAGAGAGAGTGCTATTAGTGTTGAGGTACTAGATACATTGAAATTAGAGAAACTGAATGGATCATACTACTATATAAGAAATTAACACTTAGCGCTGCACTGTTGGTTCTTATCTTTATACTGTAGCTATGAGTGGGTTGTTAAATAATGAAAAAAAAGTTCTATATTTTTACAGGGTCCTGATACCTCTGTACGATCCTGATACTGGGATGTTATTCTTAGCTGGGAAAGGAGACACAACAATTGCTTATATGGAGGTGACAGACAAGGAGCCATATCTGGTTGAAGGCATTAGGCACAATGGTGATCAGACAAAGGGAGCGTGCCTTGTTCCCAAGCGAGCCCTTGCTGTCATGCAGGCTGAAGTGAACCGTGTACTTCAGCTGACGTCATCATCTGTCATACCAATTATGTACCAGGTGCCTCGCAAGGTATGCTTGTCTCACAGTTCTAGTGTAGCAATACACAAACCACAGATTATCAGCCTAGCAGTTACTATAGAAAACTTCAGAGTCAGTTAATCACATTTACTTTTTCACTCACAGACAATGTTGAAACCACATGGTGGAGTGAATTAAGGATTTTGTTGTGTAGACTGATTTGAATCTGTCACAATGCAAAACACTGTCTATCACTGTTTTTGTGTTTTGAGAACATCACTGAAGAATGTTTTCTTTATTTGAAAAGAATTTGGCTGATTGCTGTACATTTTTCAACAGTTAGTCACAGGATAATGTTCTATGTTTTTAGGTCAGTGTGTGTTACATTTTACTATGTGATAATTCACTTCTATCAGTTGCCAGCAAATGGTATCAAACTATCACAGGCTGTACTTTCTGTTAGTAGACTGATGCAGTTGCCACCAATTAAATTTGTATTTATGCATTATGCCTAAGTGTTGTTAACTTTTGTTTTACTTAAACTGAGCGGCAAAGGTTTCATGTAATACTGCCACCAGCAAAATAGTTAATTTTAAATGCTATTACATTCTTTTAATTAATCGATTGGTGCTGCCATAGTGTGTATCAAAGGCAACTGAAAGCTTGAAGTCGCACTGTTGCTAATTGAAATTGCGACACCAAGAAGGTATCAAATTAGCAAGAGGTGTACTACATGCTGGGATATGGAAGTCATGAGCATTTAGGAGTAATGCCATCTGCATTTTGTTTATAGGCAAAGAATATGCATCGAATTTTCGCTTTAGAAATCGCATTTCAATCTTGATTTTTGTGTAGGATGAATGTTATGCCTCTTGTAAGAAGGTGAAACATCTACCCCTATGAGTCACTGTGGTCTCTATTTCCATCTCTTGTTTGTGGTGGTCAGGATCCCATGAGTATCATTGACTTATGGAACTGATGGGTCCAGTAGGGCCATACTCAAATCCTTGAAGGATCTTAATGGCCCTGTGTGACTAGTGCAAGATCACACAGTTGTGTCGCATACCTTGAGTCAAGTGGTGGGTCTTGGGTGCAGCTAGACATCTATCCACACAGATAGTGTGATTAGCTCTGGAGAACCACATACTGTCAGCATTGTCGTCATTGTTATGGTTTCCCTTGCTGCAGCAGTAGAGGCATTCTAACACTGGTATGCTCAGTGAGAACACTGGACACAAGAGTAGCACCACGTTGACTTTTCAGATGAGTCCAAGTACTGCTACAGCATCATAATTGATGTATCCATGTATGGAGGCTCTGAGGAGAACATGATGCTAGATTGCATTCGTCATTGTCATATAGGCTTAGCACTTGTGGTGGTGATATGGGGTGCTATTGGGTACACAGCATGAACACTTTTGATTTGCATAGCTTGCAATTTTTACATTTGTTACATTTCCGAAGTGTTAAGGCTGAGGGCGGCGCCCTGTCGTAAAGGTCTCATGTTATCTTTTAGCGAGATAATGGAAGATCACACAAAGTCAGTGCTGTCCTGACCGACTTTGATAGAGAGAGTATTCAACTGTTGACCTGGCCAGCATGTTTTCTCCAGATTTCTCACACACTGAAAAAGAAATGGTCATGGGTTGCCACCACTCACTGTTCACTATGAAAGAACTGTGACATAGAGGAAACAACATGCAACATTGTACCCTTATCTGTCATCCATGCTCAGTTCAATCTGATGACCAGCTGATGTAACACTATTGTTCCTGGTTGAGATGGCAGCTCCTTATACTAAATTTTGATCACCAAATCAGCCAAAAATCTAATTATGTACTCTTCCTATTATACTGTATGAGGACTGTACCAAAAGTAAGGTTCCCAATGAGCTACAGCCTCGAGGGAAGGTGCTAGGCTAAATCTGACAACAGTGCCATGTGCAGTGGTTCCCCCACCCTCGAGTCCACCCATCTGCGATTCGCTACGTCGCTCACTGTTGGCTCAGCAGCCATCAGAGATGGAAGTGTTGATCACCGTTCCCACCAAGTCCAAGGGTTGAGCAGTAATCTGGTTTCTCCACGCAAGGAAGTTACCGCCCTTGGAGATTCATCGGCAGCTGACTGAGGTTTACGATGAAGTGTGCACGTCCATTCAGCACATCTGCAATTGGTGCAGGGCCTTTGCTGAGATTCGCACAGAAGTTCACAATGAAGAATGGAGTGGAAGACCACTGGGTTTGGATGCGATTGTCCAGAAGGTCAACAGTGAGCTGCTCAGAGATCAGAGGGTCACTGTCCGTGAACGTGTTGAACGCATTCCTGAAGCTTCCCACGGCACAATTGAAAGAACTTTTAACAGAAACGTTGGGTTATCGCAAGGTGTGTGCTCGCTGTGTCCCCCAGATGCTGATTGATGGACACAAGGAGCAACGCCTCGACTGTGCTCACTTCAACGATGTGAGGGAGGGAGGCATCACCGGAATGAAAAGTGGGTGTTTCATTATCCCACCCCCCCCCCCCCCCCCCAAAAAAAAAAAAAATCTTGTCAGTGGCGTCACTTCGGTTCACTGCCACCAAAGAAGTTCAAACAAACGCATTCGGCAAGCAAGGTTATGGCGGCTGTGTTTTGGGATCAGAAGGGGGTACTTCTCATCGATTTCATGCAACCTGGGATGAAAATAAACTCAAGACAGATATTGTGAAACACTGACTCAACTCTGGCGAGCAATCCAGGATCGCCAGAGAGGATGACTGACGGAGAGAGTAGTGGTTCTTCATGACAATGCTCGACCCCACACCACTCATCAAACACAGGAGCTTTTGTAGAAATTTGGGTGGACTGTTATGCCCCATCCCCCGTACAGCCCGGATTTAGCCTCCAGCGATTATCTTCTCTTCCCCAAGCTAAAGGAACACTTAGGTGGCTAATGCTTCAAGAGCGACGATGAAGTCCAAGCAGAGGTCACACGCTTCCTCAACGGGTTGGTGGGAGGCTTCTTCAACTTAGGAATACAAAAGCTGGTGCACCGTCTTCAAAAGTGAGTCGAAAAAATGGAGACTGTTGAAAAATAGACAAAAGTGTAAGCTTTTCAATGATGTATGAATTAATAACAATAAACATTGTTTTCTATTTGTAAAAAATATAGGAACCTTACTTTTTGTACAACCCTAGTATATGCACAATAAGTAAAATTTTGTTTAATACCTTTGCTGGTGTTCCCCTCAGGTGGCTTATGACTCTTTCATGAGTATGTGTGTCGCAAGCACTGCAACACCTAGTTCCTTTCTTTTGCTGTAGTTTCTCATCTCTCAACTATCCTTCTTTCTCTTATGTACTTTCTCATATGTACTTTCTCATGAGATCAGCCTTTGATGTTGACCTGACTAACCACAAGGCTCTGCTTTCCTTTCTTTGACACATTCATTCATTTTTGGTCCTCTTTCAGAGTTTGACCTTCGTTCTCAAAACTGTTGCTTTAGTGTAGCGATTGGGGAGAACGTCTTAAAAAGATAATTAATGCACAATAACAATATATGCTTAAAAGCCAATGCAGTAGCCAGTCCAACATGGTAGGGTCATTATGCATCCTTTCAGTAGAGCCCGCTGACAGGACACCACAGTTGTGTGAGCTGCTGGTTCCCCATGCATGCCAAGGAGCAGATGCCTATCATCCTGGAGCATCAGGACTCCCAGGTGCGACTATTATGCCAGATGACTTTTGCTGTGATTGGATGGCGCTTTTTGGGAGCGCCTTTGATTGAAGTGGGTAGCATGAGTACAGATATTTCACACATGAAATGTGTCAAATTAAAACAAAACAATGGCCATTCTGATCTGGCCGTCTCATCAGATACGTTTAGAAATTTCAGTACAAGCACTTTGTTTAAAACTGCTTTTCCTATCCTAGATACCCTATGGGAAAAGGGACAAGCCAGACGATTAAGAGTGAAACAATTTCTCCAATAGCTAGTATGTAATCAAACTAATGGAGATACTTTCACCGTGGCAAAATCATTATTTTTTTTTTGTGGAACACATTGAAGATACATTTGGAGAAAGTGAGTCATTGGGAGAAATGTGCAATGGATCACTGCTGATTAAAGCCTCCTCTACTGCACAATCTAAAGCTTTTCAGATGTATGAATGACCATCCAGATCACTAGTGGGTAACGTTTGGGGAAATTGCTGCTCATCAGTTATATAGGGCTTATGATGCAGGTAAGTGGGGCTCTGTCTGAGTGGACCTTTATTTCTCTAGCTGACTGAGATGGAACCCTTGAACTCAAGCTTCTCAACTCCCAGCATGATGGGTCTACCACCCGGGGGTACTTACATCCACTTATCCAAATGAATGAAGGAGTTAGTTTTCCTGATAATCAGATTATATCTAGTAACAGGGCTCAGCCCATTGTAAATCAGAATGTGTTTGTAATGATCAATGGGAAGGAGGGGCATTTGAAAAAGTGATCCCCTTCTGTAAATGCTTAGAAGGGCTTACTAATGTCTTAAAAGTGTGTTAAGTGATTACAAAATGATTCCTTATTGGTTGAGACTTACAGAGCAAAGCAAGCAGAACTAATTCAAAAAAATTAAATGATTATAACATAATTGTTGAGTTGCGTAAGTCCCTTCAACTCAAACAAGGGTGTGTTCATGTTCCATGATATTAGGGATATTGAAATTGCATAGCTTAAACTAGAAAGGGCGTACTGTGGAATAGTGGATGTGTAACAAAAGACATGAAAGAATAATGGAGAAATTGAGATCTCTGCCACCTTCAGTGTGACCTTCAGTTCTCCAACGCTGCCTGAACATATTATGGTAGGGTCCCTCTGGCTTAGAGGAAGGCCTTATCTTCCTAACCCTAAGCAGTGCTACAAATGCCAACATTGAGCCATACAACACTGAGTTGCTGAGGTGAAGTGACCTGTGGGAAGTGTGGAAAAGCAGCCCATGAAGCTAGGACTGACTGCCTGCCTCAAGAAATCTGCATCAACTACACTGGGAGCCACCCAATCTGGAGCCAAGACTGCCCTGTCTTTGCTGAGAAATGCAAAATTCAGGAAATAAAAGTGACCAAGTGGATCCCCTATGTAGGAGCCAAAGAAGAGTTTAAGGCTGCACATGCCATATTGTATGCTACCGCGGTGGAGAAACATGTTTCTAAGGTCAATCCCTTGATGCAAATGGTGTCCAGCATACCATTATCCATCACCAGCACTGGTACTTGCACATGTACATGCCAAAGCAAAGTGAGCAAAAACATAGTAATCCATATGGCTATGATAAAAGAGACCTGCAACATTTCCCAGTGAGCATTGAGAAGGCACCCCAAAAGTGGAGTGCCCTTCAACACCCCCCTTTCCCCATCATCCTTGAAGAGAATAGGAACAGGGAAAAAGTCACAACATTCAGGTCAATAGCTGTCCCTTGTGCCATCAGACATCATATTGGCACACCTGACTCATGAGGAGGACATCACAGGGATTTCAATGCCTCATCACCAAAACCAGATAGCCCCTCCATCTCCCCCTCCCCCCCCCCCCCCCCCCTACAAGTGCCTTACCACCCTGACACAAGGATAGGAGTAAATCAAAAGAACACCACAAAAATGACTAAATGACTCCCATATTCTAGTGGAATGTAAATGGATGCAGGACTCATCAGTAGAAATTGAGACTTCTCTTATAGGATGGTCCATTTTGCGTCTGTCTCCAAAAGACTGATTTTAAACAGACCAATGTGTCTGTACTTGGATGCTGTCTTCTCTACAGAAAATATGACCTTATTGGTGACAGAGTGAAAGATGGGGTAGCAGTGTTCCTCAAGGACACATTCCATTCTTCACCTGTGCCCTTAACCACAGTGTTGCAAATAGTGTCTGTTCATATAGTGGCCCATGTTGCCGTCGTGGTGTCCTCTGTGTACCTGTGAACCCATGAGCCAGTTGACTATGGGATCTGTGCACATTTTCCTGATAAACTACCCCATCCCTTTCTCCTTTTAGGAGACTTCTTTGCACATAGTGAGCTATGGGGATCTAACCCCATTTACCCCAGAGGTTGGACTACAGACTTCACATTGATGAAAATGGGTCAAGCTATGCATTTTACCACCACTTCAAGTTCTTCTATGGCCTTCGGCTCGCCTGCTCTTGCAGACACTGCTCAATGGGGAGTGAGTGACAACTTTCGTGGTTGTGACCACTATCCATCTGGATCCATCTGCACGATGGAGCAGATCCCAAAAGGGGGTTGCTGAGGTGGCTGCTTTATAGAGGCTGTTTCCAAACAGTGTGACAGCATCCAGGACAGGTTTTATCACATTACAGCAGTGAACACCTAGGAGGCAACCTGTCCTTTGGAGGAATGGTGTGTGTCATTCTGCAATCAGGATCAGGATCAGGAGGGTGGCTATTCGAAGATTCAGTTGGCGTCCTGCAGATGCAAATTGTGCAGCCTTTGGAGAGGTATGGGCAAAGGCAAGGAGAATAATCCAAGAGAGTAAGCCGAGGTCTTGGAAAGAGTTCCTGAACTCCATCAGTAGGTTCACATCTGCAAGTAAAGTGGAACTCAAGACTGCCAATAACAGCTGTACAGGTGCAGGGTTCTCCTAACATCACCGAGAGACATTGCTCAGACAATGGCTCAATCATATAAGACTATTATGGTTGATTCTAGCCAGGATCGACCTTTCCATCACTATTGGGAGACACAGGAAAAGGTTGATTTTGATTTCTCTTCCACCTATGTTGAAGGATACAACTAGCCTTTTCCTCTGTGGGAGTTGGGATCTGCATCGTCAGTAGCTTGTGATACTACTACTGGCCACAATCTGTTAATGTACAGCATGTTGAAAGAATTGGATCTGTGGTCAGTGGAAGGCCTCTTTTTTTCTTTCTTTCTTTCTTCCTTCCAGCTCTTTAATGAAATCTGGATGACAGGAGTCTTTCTAAACTTGTAGAAAGAATCTGTTTTAATCTCAATTTTAAAACCAGTAAGTATCATAGCATTAGTCTGACAAGCTGCATGGGAAAGGCACTGGAGCATACGGTCAACTACCACCTAGTGTGGGTTCTCAAAACTAGACCCCTCCTGTTTGCTCCCAGAGTGAGTTCAGGTGGTATCACTCCACACTCAATAACCGGAACCTGCTTGAAGCAGCAAATCAGCAAACTTTACTCTGTAAGCAATGTCTTATTGGTGCTCTATTCAATTTAGAAAAGGCATATGATATTACCTGGAGGCTTAATATTTTGTCACAACTCTATCAGTGGGTGTTCTCTGATTGTCTATCCACTTTCATACAGTCCTTCCTCTTGGACAGGTATTTTACATACCAGGCTGAGAATGTCCCATCTGACTGTTTTAAGCAGAAGAAGGGTGTCCCGTGAAGGTTGTTTCTAAGTTTCACGGTATGCACCTCCGCGATCAACCCTATTACGTCCACAGTGTGGCATCCGTACTGTGTTCCTTGTCTGTGGATGACTCTATGTCTTTTGTATGTCCTTCACCACTGCAACAGCTAATCAGCAATTGCATTTGACAGTCAGGTGGATTGAGGAATTTCTAGCACCACACCTTTTAAATTCTCTTTGAAGGGAACTGTTGATTTTAATCACTCCCACTTTCTCTTTTTAATTAACCAATTTTAAAACTGGAAGTACTGTTCTCACTTTTAAGGGAAAGGTAAAGTATCTGGGCCTCACTTTTGATGAGAACCTAATTTCATTGCCACACCTTAAAGAACTAAAACTGAGATGTCTCAAGGCTTTAAACATCATTAAATGAGTCATTCGTAGGTTTTCGGGAGCAGACAGAGCACATCTTCTCCAATTTTGTAAGGCCTTTGTGTCACCCTCGCTTGAATACAAATTTCAGGCTTATAGATCAGCAAGGCCTTCATGTCTTGAAATGCTGCATGTGGTTCACTACGAGGGCTCTATGCTCTTGATGGAGGCTTATTGTGCAAGTCCAGTAGCTAGCCTGCGTGCAGAAGCTGATGAACCTCTGTCATTTGTTCAACATCTCATGGTAAGCCAAGCAGGCTATGTCCATTCCAAAATCACTAGCAACCATCTACATTGCCCCCCCTGCGGGTCCGTGGATTAGAATAGGCCCGAGGTATTCCTGCCTGTCGTAAGAGGCGACTAAAAGGAGTCCCACCCCCTCAAGGGGGTCGTTAGCGCCTGCGTCCGGAGACGGACGGTTCCACGACCTCTATTTGCTGTCATTTTGCATTTTCACTTCTCGTTTCTTCCTTCCTTTGGTTGGTTCCTTTCTTTGCTCTTTTCCACCTCACTGTCTTCCTTACTCTTTCCTTGTCTTCTTCTTCTTGCCTTCTCCTTGCCTTCTTCTCCTTGCCTTCTCATTGCCTTCTTCTCCTTGCCTTCTCATTGCCTTCTTCTCCTTGCCTTCTCATTACCTTATTCTCCTTGCCTTCTCTGGTCTCTGCCTCGGCGTTTGAGACAGTCTGTCCTCTCTCTCCCTCTCTCTTCTCCTTTTCCTCTTCTTCCTTCCTCCCTGTGCGTGCCTGAAGGCCGACCCATGCGTTCACACGCGTAGCCGGTGACGGGGTAACGCGTAATTCCCCACCCTGTGTAGACATGTAAGGCACGCGCGTACCCCCTGGTAAAGGCCAGGCCCGGGGAGGGGTGATTGCCTGAGCTGATACCTTCTGACCATGCCGATTGGTCCCTCCGTCTGGTTCTCGGGAGGTGTGACCTGAGGTGTAAACATTCACCTAAGGCGGGAGTGCCCTCTGAGAGGGTCCCCACAAGGAAGGAGCGCGCCATGGGAGACACTGGCAATCATGGGGGATTCCTCCGCAATGGATTTCACTCCATCTGTCTCGACTTCTGCCCAAAAACGGAAACGTGACCAGCCATCAGTGACAAAAGTACTACTGCCTGCCCCACGGTTCCTCGTCGTTTCTCGATCTGAGGACGGAAAGGATTTTTCCTCTGTCAACCCTTTCGTTATCCGGAAGGGTATAGATGCCATAGCCGGATCTGTCAAATCTTGTACCAGGTTGCGTAACGGTACCTTATTACTAGAAACTGAGAGCGCCTTTCAGGCACAAAAACTGCTTCGGGCCACACTCCTGTACACGTTCCCTGTGCGGGTGGAGGCTCGCCGAACTTTGAATTCGTCTCGTGTTGTGGTCTATACTAGCTCCCTCGACGGACTGACTGACGAGGAGATTCAATCTTTCCTCTTTGAGCAGGGGTGACGGCTGTCCATAGGGTCCTGAAAAGGGTCAACAATGACCTTGTACCGACCCGGACACTTTTCTTGACCTTCGAAGCTGCCATCGCGCATCAAGGCGGGCTACGAGGTTATTTCTGTTCGCCCCTATGTCCCGACACCTACGCGCTGTTACCAGTGTCGGCGTTTCAGTCACACTCGACAGTCTTGTTCCAATGCGGCTAAATGTGTCACTTGTGGCAGGGATGCCCATGAGGGTGACTGTCCACCTCCGTCTCCTCGTTGTGTGAACTGTCAGGGTGACCATGCCGCATCCTCCCGCGACTGTCCTGTCTATAAGGAAGAACGCTGTATCCAAGAAATTCGGGTCAAAGAGAAAGTGTCCACCTCGGCTGCTCGCAAGCTATTGGCTAGTAGGAAGCCCACGCTGCTCCCAGCGGGGAAATACAGTACTGTCCTCGCCTCTCCTCGGACTACCAGGGAGGTGGCAACCCAGACATGCGATCTGACCTTCAGCACCACGGTCGTCCGTTCGGCCAGTGCTAAGATCGCCCGGTCGACGTCTCCTCTTCCTCCCGTCACCCCTCAGACACAAGCACCTTCATCAGCTTCTGCCAAGACGAAGACCCAGAAGACAGATGCACATTCCTTTAAGAAGGAACCGTCCCGTGCAGACTTCCTACGTACCTCGACCTCCCAGCCTTCGACCGGTACTTCCACCAAACGTCCTTCCAAGAAGGCTCCTAGGAAGCACAGTTCTCCTTCTCCGCCACTGCGCATTTCTTCTCCTGCGCCACCCAGCGGTTGCCGCCCCAGGCCGTCATCCGTTTCACCTGGCCGCACCGCTGGTAGCCGAACATCTGGCCGTTCACCGGCGGAGGAAGCTCCCCCTCCCGGCCATCTTACCAAGATGGCCGATGAACCTATAGACCCAATGGACGAAGACTGTCCGCCTACTGATAGCGGCGGCAGTGCTCGCTCGAAGCCAGGCCCTCCGCGGCCTTCGAGGTGACCCCTTCTTTTATCTTCCTTTTCTTACGATGGCACTTATTCACTGGAATATTCGCAGCATTCGCTCCAATCGAGAGGACTTGAAGTTGCTGCTCCGCTTGCACCGTCCGCTCAGCGTAGCCCTCCAGGAAACGAAGCTACGCCCATGCGATCAAATTGCCTTGGCACACTACACCTCTGTGCGTTTTGACCTACCCCCTGTGGTAGGTATCCCGGCTCATGGAGGGGTTATGTTGCTGGTCCGGGATGATATTTACTATGATCCCATCACGTTGCACACCGGCCTGCAGGCAGTTGCCATCTGCATTACTCTCCCCACTTTTACATTTTCCATTTGTACCGTTTACACTCCATCGTCATCTGCCGTTACCAGGGCCGACATGATGCAACTTATTGCTCAGCTACCTGCACCATTTTTGTTAACTGGAGACTTCAATGCCCACCATCCCCTTTGGGGCTCTCCAGCATCCTGCCCGAGGGGCTCCCTGTTAGCAGACCTTTTCAACCAGCTCAACCTTGTCTGCCTCAATACTGGCGCTCCTACTTTTCTTTCGGGCACATCTCACACCTATTCCCATTTAGGCCTCTCTATATGTACTCCCCAACTTGCACGCCGGTTTGAGTGGTATGCACTTTCTGATACATATTCGAGCGACCACTTCCCGTGTGTTATCCATCTCCTGCAGCATACCCCCTCTCCATGCTCCTCTAGTTGGACCATCTCCAAGGCAGACTGGGGGCTCTTCTCTTCCAGGGCGACCTTTCAGGATCAAACCTTCACAAGCTGCGATCGTCAGGTCGCACACCTCACGGAAGTCATTCTCGCTGCAGCTGAATATTCCATCCCTCACCCTACTTCTTCTCCACGTCGCGTACCGGTCCCCTGGTGGACTGCAGCATGTAGAGACGCTTTACGTGCTCGTCGACGTGCTTTACGCACCTTTAAACGCCACCCTAAAGTGGCGAATTGTATCAATTATTGTATTACGTGCTCAGTGTCGTCGTATTATTAAAGAAAGCAAGAAAGCCAGCTGGGCTGCTTTCACAAGCACCTTCAACAGTTTTACTCCTCCTTCTGTAGTCTGGGGTGGCCTGCGCCGGCTATCTGGCACTAAGGTCCACTCACCAGTTTCTGGCTTGACGGTCGCGAATGACGTCCTTGTGGCCCTTGAGGATGTCTCCAATGCCTTCGGCCGCTTTTTCGCCGAGGTTTCGAGCTCCGCTCATTACCACCCTGCCTTCCTCCCACGCAAACAGGCAGAGGAGGCTAGGCCACCTAACTTCCGCTCCTCGAATCGTGAAAGTTATAATGCCCCATTCACCATGCAGGAACTCGAAAACGCACTTGGCCGATCACGGTCCTCCGCTCCAGGGCCTGATTCTATTCATATTCAGATGCTGAAGAACCTTTCTCCTGCGGGTAAAGGTTTTCTTCTTCGTACTTACAATCGCATCTGGATTGAGGGACATGTTCCCGCATGCTGGCGCGAGTCTATTGTTGTCCCGATTCCTAAGCCGGGGAAGGACAAGCACTTGCCTTCCAGTTATCGACCTATCTCGCTTACCAGCTGTGTCTGTAAAGTGATGGAGCGAATGGTTAACTCTCGATTGGTTTGGTTGCTCGAGTCTCGACGCCTACTTACCAATGTACAATGTGGATTTCGTAGGCGCCGCTCTGCTGTTGACCATCTGGTTACCTTGTCGACCTTCATTATGAATAACTTCTTGCGGAAGCGCCCAACCGTGGCTGTGTTCTTTGATTTGGAGAAGGCTTACGACACCTGTTGGAGGGCGGGCATTCTCCGCACCATGCATACATGGGGCCTTCGCGGTCGCCTCCCTCTTTTTATTCATTCTTTTTTAATGGATCGACAGTTCAGGGTACGTGTCGGTTCTGTCCTGTCAGACACCTTTCGCCAGGAGAATGGGGTGCCACAGGGCTCAGTTTTGAGCGTCGCTCTCTTCGCCATCGTGATCAATCCAATAATGGATTGCCTCCCAGCTGATGTATCAGGCTCCCTTTTCGTGGACGATTTTACCATCTATTGCAGCGCGCAGTGTATACACGTCCTGGAGCGCTGTCTTCAGCGTTCTCTTGACCGTCTTTACTCCTGGAGTGTCACCAATGGCTTCCGTTTTTCTGCCGAGAAGATGGTCTGTATTAACTTCTGGCGCTACAAAGAGTTTCTCCCACCGTCCTTACGACTCGGTCCCGTTGCTCTCCCAGTCGTGGATACAACAAAATTTTTAGGTCTTACATTTGACAGGAAACTTAGCTGGTTTCCACATGTGTCATATTTGGCTGCCCGTTGTACCCGTTCTTTAAATGTCCTCCGTGTTCTCAGTGGTATGTCGTGGGGAGCGGATCGAACCGTCCTGCTTCGTCTATATCAGTCGATCGTGCGCTCCAAGCTGGATTATGGGAGCTTCGTATACTCCTCTGCACAGCCATCCATCTTACGCCGCCTCAACACCATACGACATCGGGGTTTACGACTTGCGATCGGAGCGTTTTATACTAGTCCCGTAGAGAGTCTTCATGCTGACGCTGGCGAATTGCCACTCACCTACCGGCGCGATATACTGCTTTGTCGGTATGCCTGTCGGCTACTGTCAATGCCCGACCACCCGTCTTATCGCTCCTTTTTTGACGACTCTCTCGACCGTCAATACGGGTTGTATGTCTCTGCCCTGCTACCCCCTGGAGTTCGCTTTCGTCGCCTCCTTCAACACCTTAATTTTTCACTCCCTGCAACCTTTCGAGTGGGCGAGAGCCACATGCCACCTTGGCTCCAGGCTCAGGTCCGCGTTCACCTTGACCTCAGCTCGCTCCCAAAAGAGGTTACCCCCGGTTCGGTCTACCACTCCCGTTTTGTTGAACCTCGTTCAAAGTTCATCAATAGGACCTTCATTTATACAGATGGCTCAAAGACCAATGACGGGGTCGGGTGTTCTTTTATTGTCGGGGCACAAAGTTTCAAATACCGGCTCCATGGCCATTGTTCGGTCTTCACAGCTGAGCTCTTTGCCCTCTACCAGGCTGTTCTTTACATCTGCCACCACCGACATTCTGCTTATGTCATCTGCTCCGATTCCCTGAGCGCCATCCAGAGCCTCAGTGATCCGTATCCGGTTCACCCTTTCGTGCACCGGATCCAACGCTCTCTTCAGCAGCTGGTGGACGTCGGTTCTCCGGTTAGCTTTATGTGGGTCCCTGGCCATGTCGGTATCCCTGGGAACGAAGCTGCAGATGCCACGGCCAAGGCTGCGGTCCTCCAGCCTCGGACAGCTTCTTGTTGTGTCCCTTCCTCAGACTGTAGGAGGGTCATTTGTCGGCGCATTTTATTGCTGTGGCATGCCGATTGGGCTGCACTTACAGACAACAAGCTTCGGTCCTTGAAACCTCTTCCCGCGGCTTGGACGTCCTCCTCCCGCCATTCTCGGCGGGAGGAGGTCGTTTTGGCCCGGTTACGCATTGGACACTGCCGGTTCAGCCATCGCCATCTGCTGACGGCTGCGCCGGCGCCGTTCTGCCCATGTGGGCAATTGCTGACGGTCCGCCACATTTTAATGTCCTGTCCGGATTTCAACACACTGCGGCAGGATATGAACCTGCGACCGTAGCAGCGCGCGGTTTCTGAGTGAAGTGCCGTTTGGGATCTGTGCAAGGGAGAGCCTTGAATTACTACAAGTGGGGGGCATGAAGATTGAAATCCAGGGGTGGATAGGGGATGCCTGTGGCTACTAGAGGCTCAGGTGACTTTTCCAATTTACTGTTTACAGGAAGAATTGTACACCAGACTATATTTTTAAAATTAAATTTAATAAGATTTTACATTGCCACCCAGATTTTATCACTGTTTACATGGATGGGTCTAAGCGGGTGAATTTTAACAGCTGCTCTGTCATGTTCCCTGATATTGTCCTCAGGATAGGGCTTCTAGAGCAGTTTTGAGTTTATTACATGGAATTGTTAGCTATATCGAGGGCACTAGAGCAGGTGAGATGGCATCATGGCAAGAAATTCCTCATCTGCTCAGATTCCCTCAATGCCCTTCTCGCTGTTGGTCATATGTACCCAGAAGATTGGATGCTGCAAACAGTGCAGGACGCTCTCCTCGTGCAAAAGCAGGACAAGGAAATAATTTTCTGCTGGGTCCCAGGGCACATAGGGATTCGGGGAAATGAACTTGCTGATGCAGCTGCCAAGGAAGCTTGCTCCCTTCCATCTTCTGCTCATGGTTCAGTGTTGCAGACTGTCACCTCATTTGTGACCAAGAAGACCTTGTGTTGGTGAGAGGCTCAGTGGCTGGAAGTGATGAATAATAAGTTACATTCCATAAAACCTTGTGTGTGACCACAGCGTACCTCCTTCCAACCACAAAGAACTGAAGTAGCCCTTATACTGCTTAGAGTGGGTCATTGCCCATCAATGCATGGCTCTCACTTACATTACAAGGTGTCACCAGTGTGTCGCAGATGTGGGGCACATTTTAATTGAATGTGTTTTATATGACGAGCTGAGGGCTGATCTGGCCTGTCCTCTATTTTACTGACAATTAGGTGAGTGTGGTTTGTGTTGTAAGACTTTTTTTTGATGTCCAGAATTCTCCCCAACATACTGAGTGAGAGATTTTAGTGTCAAGAGTGACTCAGTTACCCATTAGTTCTAATTAGTCATCCAGCCACAGTCACCTGTCCCCTTTTTAATCGTGTCTGTACTGGTATTTTATCCTTGACTTTATTTAGTTGTTCTGCTGTGTTTTGTCTGACTTTTATTGAGGGCTATCATGGTGCTTACCGTGGTTTGTGAATGCAACTTGGTTTTCCAATTATTTTTATTATTATTGTTATTATTATTATTACTATTATTATTTTAATATATTTTCACAACACCCATCTGTATATCATTTATGCTGTTGTGCTGCTGACCTTGCTGTTTAGTGCCTTCATCCATAAATCACTGCCACCTTCATCTTTATGCTTTAGACAGATGAGGAGCAATGGACTAATTTCAAATCGTGAGGCATACACATTGTGCAGCGCGTACAAGAAGGTCCCAAGGATAACCAAACAGATATGGGCACTTCAGCCGTTGAAGGAAATATTGTCCCAGAAAAAGCTAGTCATTGTGTTCAGATATGATGTGAAACCTTACATCTCAGCACACACGAGGTGTTCCTGATGTTTCTGCTTTGGTTATATGACGTCCATCTGCAGATGATCATTCCATGGAGGTAGTCCTAGTGAACAACAGTCTTTATGTGTCAGTTGTGTGGAACACCTCCCTCCAATTTACTGTGTGCAGTCTTCAAGAAAGAAAAGAAGTTCCAAGAATATAAATCTATCGAACACCTGTCATATACTGAGGCACAAATAGAACGTAAATCCCACATCCTGTTGATGTGACAACAAATTATGTGAAAGTCACAGCTACAACCCCCTCTTCCCTACCTCATTGTTTTCCAAACTGTATCTCAAAAATATCACCCGCTTCTCTTGTGGCTCTCACAGCACCGTCTCCTGGAATCACCTCCTCCACTCTGCCACAGAAGCGGTATCCTCCTGTAGTATCTGCCGGTGACAGTGTTCCCTGGCGGGACCCATCTCCCTGAAAATGTACAGATCAGAGGCCCAACGCCAACCATTGGCTGAAGGAGCTACAGCCTGTGGATTCCAAGGCTGCTCTCTTTTCATCTGTCCCCATGCCCATCATGGATAGGCCCTTGCCTGAATCTCAGCCATCAAAAGTAGTGGAGGAGGAGGAGGAGGAGGAGCAGGAGCAGAAGAAGAAGAAGAAGAAGAAGAAGAAAAAGAAAAAGAAAAAGAAGATCATCCAGACAGGCTACCCTGGTTACCCCCAGAGGTACCAGATTTCCACATCTGGACAGGCTACTCTGGCGACCCATGAGGCACCAGATCCCCCCCCCCTCCCTCCAATGCGCGCGCGCGTTCTCACACACACACACACACACACACACACACACACACACACACACACACACAAACACACACACAGTCCGATTCTGAAGTAATGTTCATTCTGTCTCTGTACATTATATACTCTGCCAGCCACCCTGTGGGTGCATAGTATTGGGGCAGGTTTGTTGATGTGATTCCATTTCCACTGGTGACAGTGATTCACAGTAGTAACTGGTTCTCCTGGCCCGCTCATGCCTAACGTTGACCGCCATACTCTGATCACTCAATGGAACTGTGATTGATATTACTGTCACCTGCTGGAACTACAAAACTGTATATCCTCCTCTTCTGCAATTTGCACTGCTCTACAAGAAATATGCTTCACTGATGATAATTCCCCCAATGCTCTTAGGTTATTGGTCGTTCTGTCGTAACTGTGCTGGTTTAGAGAGGACATCTGTGAGTGGATTCACCTCATGCCACATTTGAAGCAATAGCAGTGTGGGCGAAAATGACTGCAGTGATCAGCATTTGTAATGTTTATTTACCTCCAAGCAGACCACTTACTAACATTAAGTTGACTATTTTAATCTGACAACTATCCCCCTTTCCCTCCTCCTTGGAAACTTCAGTGCACACCTTCACCTTTGGGGGGAGTACCACTTTGTGTGGTAAGGGCCTTCTAATTGACCAACTTCTTACTGACCAAGTCCTGTTGCCCTTTAATGCTGATAGTGCTACCCACTTAGTGCTGTCTATGGCTCCCTTTCAGCTGACTACCATAAGGTCTTTTCCTCCAGTCTCATGGCTTTGCTGCATTGGTCACCATGTGGCAATCTTTTTGATAGTGACCACTTTTGCTGACCCTGTCGCTTCCTTGCCACTGCCTGATGGACCTGTGAAACATGGGTGCTTCGAAGAGCAAACTGGATTTTCTGTCAAATGTTTTCACGTTTGCAAATAAGCACTACCGTCAGCTGTGGAATGAAATGACAACAATAAAAATTTGCGTCAGGCGGGGACTCTAACCAAGATTTCCCTCTTTTTGTGAGCTGTGCCATTTGGCTATCCATGCACAACTCATGGCCTGACCCAGACATCCATAGGTTATCAACCATGCATCTTTGTATTGTAATCAGAATACTACAGGTGCTGCAATATTGGATTTTCTATGTCTCTGCTTTTACCTTTGCCCCATCTCCGTCAGACTGCATCGACAAGGTTGTGCAATTCATCTCTGATGTGATAACCCATGCTGCTGGAACTGCCATTCCCCTCCATTGCTGGCCAGTTCATTATGAACCAAGACATTGCCATAGATGTTCAGGAATGCTGAAGAGCCGAGCAATGTTTTGAGTGACTTGCTTCACAGACCACCTGTCTCACTTAAGTGACTTCATGCTAAGGCTCACTATCTAATTAAATGCATTAAAAAGAAATACTTATAGCACTCACCTACTCTATGGGAATGTATTTCTCTTCATCCCAATTGTGGAAAAGCTACATAGCTGTCTGGGCTGCCAAAGACCTACAACTGTTTCAGTTCTTTTCTTGCAAGGTGGTCTCTGTGCTGCTTCACCTATGCTTGGTGAACACCTTGCAACCCACTTTCCGAAGGTGTCTGCATCCTTTTCTTATGTGGCTGCTTTCTGACAATTTCAAGACCTCTCTGTCTTCTCCACTCCTCTCGTGCCAAATTATATAATGGAATTTTCACTTACAGGGAACTGTTTTGTATTCTTGCTTCATCTCATGATATGGCCCCAGATCCTGATTCCATTCACAAGTAGATGACCCAACATTTGAATAATATCCAATGGGTCGACTTCCTCAGGGTCTTCACCCACATTTGGCCTCACAGTGTCTTCTCTGTGCAAAGGTGAGATAGTATCAACATCCCTATACTTCAACCAGGTAAAAACCAATGTCTGTCGACAGTGACTGGCTAGTTAGTCTCACTGACGTGCTCTGAAAACTGCTTGAACCAGTTCTGCTGGGTTTTCAAATCTTGGGGCCTTTTGTACCTATGTCAGTGTGGTTTTCACAAGGGACAATCCTCAGTCAGCCATCTGGTTAGGTTGGAACCAGCAATCTGACAGGCTTCTTCTAAACACCAACAAATATTGCCTCTTTTTGACATACACAGGTCATATGACACTGCCTGGTACCATCACATTTTACTTATTTTCCATGACTGAGCGTTTCAAGGCTGATCTTTATTCATCAGTTTTTATCCCACCAGTTGTTCCGGGTTAGAATTTGTGCTACATGCAGCTCTCCAGGAGTCCAAGAGAACGGTGTCTACGGGGCTCCATGCTGAGAATTGTACTCTTCTTTATCACCATCAATGAGCTGAGCTGGTGAGCTCTCTTGGGCCACTGGGTATCAATGCACAGTATGTCGATGAAACTGGGGGTCTTGAATTTCTGTCATCGCACCGTGGTCCACCCTGACTAGAACTCTACTTCAGTACGCAACACTTAGACATGGTTGCAGAGTCCTGATTTCAGTGACACCTGTTTGACAAAAAGCTGGCTTGGCTGCCCTATATTCATCAATTAAACCATAGCTACGTGCAGAAACTTAATGCTCTCTACTTCCTTGTCCACATGTCTTGGGGTGTGAATCGCGCTACTCTTCTCCATATTTACTGGGCTCAGGACTAATCCCACTAGGTCTGTGATTGCTAGGTTTACAGCTTGGCTGCATCTTCAGCTTTGCAATTTGTAGGCACAGTCGATTGTCATGGAGTCTGACTGGTCACTGCTGCCTTCTGTACTAGTTATGTAGACACTCTCCGTGCTGAAGCTGGGAATCTTCCCTCTTCAGTTCTGACAGTACTAAGTCCTGGCCTTCTATGCAATTTCCATTCAAAAATTTACTCGTGATATGACATATAGTATTATTTTTATATACAATGGGCATCAGCCCCCTGGCATTTGCCCTCAGGTTGGGTTACCAGTTGCAATACGCTGCCAGGTCCTCCATCTCTCTTCCTTGGAATGTACTCCATGTGTTTTCCTGTGCAACCCCACCCCCTCTCCTCCCCCCTCCGTTGATTTGTGCCCAGGCTACAGATTATGACCAACCTATTTCTAGATTCTAAAGGCTCTCACCCTCATGGCTTTTTGGTGTCTGTTCTTTTCAGTTCTTCAGGAGTTTCAGGGTGCTACCATTTTTTACACTGACAGCCTTAAAACTGTGGTTAAGAGGGGATAACCTTTTACACCTCTTGCTAGTCAGGAATTATGCTGAAGCTGATGGCTATTTTATTAAATGGGCATCCCATGACTACTTTTTAATATGTAATACCAGACTGACCCATAGTTTTATTTTATGTAATGAGCCACCCGTACATAGAGGTTGTGGAGCCTTGTAAGTTGCTGCTCGTCTCCTAGTCGAATAATAGTGGTTTTTACTGTCAGATATAACGTTTTTTAACTACCTTTATTGTGGGGGTGGGGTGGCTGGGGCTGGAGGTCTCTCCTGCCTCATGTTGCTTCAGGGGGACACTGAACCCTGCTTCCTTTGCCCATTACCTCTGTCATCCCTCCTTTCCTCTGTTTTAATTGCTTTAAGAAGCGATTTGCCACTTTTTTTCCTGCTGCATTCTGTTATCTGTTTTGGAGTAGCACTCCTTAAATAGTGGTTGCTCTCCTCCCACCCCCCTTTAATCCTTTGCATCCAATCGATTGGCAGTGTGACAGCTGTGACTGGGCCTACTCCTTCTGTGTGTAGAGCCCTGGGGACACCCACTTGCTACCTTAACTATTTCTCTCATCTTGTTTTATTACATTACATTTTTCGTCTTTTCACTTTTACTGCTCTGGATCTCTCACCTAGAAAACTAGAAGGCATTCTTTACTCTGTAGTTGTCTTCGTCCTTAATCAACTTGGTCAGGATCGGATGTCACTGCGATTTCTCTTGCCATGGTTTAGCCCTGGGAGGTCACTCATCTGCTCTAACCTACTGATCCAGTAGGAGGGGACGGTAACCAGCATTCGGTACATGCAGAATGTTGTTAGACTGATACTTTTTCCATTCTTGGAACAGAAAGGTGCTGTGTTGATCAAACAGCTTAATGTTCACCAACATACTGACTGTGGAACTTAACGTGCTCTGCTAGACATGCAGCAACCTCCCTGGCAAGTGTGATCTCTGGACAAGTTCAGAACCATGCTGTTCAGGGAAGTTGCTGTACGTTGTCTCCAGTTGAGCATGTTTTGTGTGTGATGGGACGAGAAGTGACTCATGCAACTTATCAACCAACAACTCTTACAGAACTGTATGAACAGGTTGAGCAGGCATGGCACAGCGTATTCCAGGACATTAGTAACAAGTTGTGTGATCAATTGGATGTCAGAGTCAGAGGTTACACCATGTACTAATATGGGTGTTTCAGAATGGTTCAGAACCTACCACCTCAGAACTGCTTGTGCTACTGATTTTTAAATATAATCATTTCATGTACTCAATGTGCAGCATTGGAACAACAAATCTTGAATGGATTGGAAACCTTTAAAAGGATACAACACACACACACACACACACACACACACACACACACAAACAAACAAGGATTTATTATTAAATAAAAAAAAGAAAGGAAAAAAGAAAAGAAAAGAAATCCGAAGAACTTGTGCTTCTTAGCAGAGTAAGTTAACAAATAAAAAATATCTATCCAACCATACATTGACTGTGCCATTACTGAATTGGAGGATTAGAGAATGAATGCTGCAATTCTTTATTGTTACGTTGTCTTACAGTAAAAGAGTGTGTCACTACCAATACAGTTAATGCAGGAGTAGCTCTGATAGTGAATAAGAAAATAGGAGTGGCGGTAAGATTCTATGGAAAGAATAGTGAACACTTTATACACTGAAGGACCAAAGAAACTGGTATAGGCATGCATTTTCAAATACAGCAGTATGTACACAGACAGAATAAGGCACTGCAGTTGGCAACCCCTACATAACACAACAAGTTTCCATCACAGTTGTTAGGTTGGTTACTGCTCTACAATGGCAGGTTATCAAGATTTAAGTGCGTTTGAACATGGTGTTATAGTCGTCACATGAGCTATGGGACACAGCATGTCCGAGGTAGAGATGATGTGGGGATTTTCCTGTATTACCATTTCAAGAGTGTACCATGAATATCAAGAATCTGATAAAACACCAAATATCTGACATCACTGCAGCCGGAAAAAGATCCTGCAAGAATGGGACCAACGATCACTGAAGAGAATCGCCCAAAGTGACAAGAGCTGCACTTCCGCAAATTGCTACAGATTTCAATGCTGGGCCATCAACAGGATTCAGCATGTGAACCATTCAATGAAACATCATTGGTACGGGCTTTTGGAGCTGAAGGCCCGCTCATGTACCATTGATGACTGCACAACACAAAGCTTTATGCCTCATCTGGGCCCTTCAACACTGACATTGGACCGTTGATGACTGGAAACATGTTGCCTGGTAGGATTAGTCTCATTTCAAATTGTATCGAGCGGATGGATGTGTACAGGTATGGAGACAACCTCACGAGTCCATGGACCTTGCATGTCTCCACCCCCTTGTACTCTTACAGATTTATGGACAGCCCTGCAGGATTCATGGTGTCAGTTCCATCCAGCACTACTTTGGACATTAATCGAGTCCATGCCATGTCACTTGCAGCAGTTCTGCATGCTCGCAGGGACCCTACATGATATTTGCGAGGTGTACCAGTTTCTTTGGCTCTTCAGAAGAGTTGCCAAGGTAGACACAAAGCCAACTCTCACCACAGTAGTCAAATTTATATACCAAGTAGCTCCACAATTTTAATGAAGAGATTAAAGATTGTATGATGAAATAGATTAAATTATTCATAATTCATCTACATCTGCATCTATATGGCTACTCTGCAAATCACACTTACGTGTCCGGCAGAGGGTTCATCAAACCATTATGTATTCAAGAGTAGCTTCACATATCTGTAAAAATGAAGTACTAACAAAATGTCAGTTTGGTTTCCAGAAAGGTTTTTCAACAGAAAATGCCATATATGCTTTCACCAGTCAAATTTTGAATGATCTGAATAACTGAACACCACCCATTGGGATTTTTTGTGATCTCTCAAAGGCTTTTGATTGTGTAAATCATGAAATTCTGCTAGACAAGCTCAAGTATTGTGGCATGAGTGGGACAGTGCACAAATGGTTTAATTCGTACCTAACTGGAAGAGTGCAGAAAGTTGAAATAAGTAGTTCTCGTAACATGCAAAGATCAGCACATTCCTCAAACTGGGGGACTATCAAGAATGGGGTTCCACAAGGGTCAGTCTTGGGTCCTTTGTTGTTCTTATTATATATTAATGACTTGCCATTCTATATTCATGAAGAGGCAAAGTTAGTTCTCTTCGCTGATGATACAAGTATAGTAATCACACCTGAGAAACAAGAATTAACTGATGAAATTGCCAATACTGTCTTTCAGAAAATTACTAAGTGGTTCCTTGTAAACGGACTCTCTCTGAATTTTGATAAGACACAGTACATACAGTTCCGTACAGTGAATGGTATGACGCCATTAATAAATATAGACCTTAATCAGAAGCATATAGCTAAGGTAGAATATTCCAAATTTTTAGGTATGTCCATTGATGAGAGATTAAATTGGAAGAAACACATTGATGATCTGCTGAAACGTTTGAGTTCAGCTACTTATGCAATAAGGGTCATTGCAAATTTTGGTGATAAACATCTTAGTAAATTAGCTTACTACGCCTATTTTCACTCATTGCTTTCATATGGCATAATATTTTGGGGTAATTCATCACTGAGGAATAAAGTATGTATTGCACAAAAGCGTGTAATCAGAATAATAGCTGGAGTCCACCCAAGATCTTCCTGCAGACATTTATTTAAGGATCTAGGGATATTCACAGTAGCTTCTCAGTATATATACTCTCTTATGAAATTTGTTATTAACAACCAAACCCAATTCAAAAGTAATAGCAGTGTGCATAACTACAATACTAGGAGAAAGGACGATCTTCACTATTCAAGATTAAATCTAACTTTGGCACAGAAAGAGGTGAATTATACTGGCACTAAAGTCTTTGGTCACTTACCAAATAGTATCAAAAGTCTGACAGATAACCAACAAGTATTTAAGGAGAAATTAAAAGAATTTCTGAATGACAACTCCTTCTACTCCATAGAGGAATTTTTAGATATAAATTAAGAAAAAAAAAATATTAAAAAAATAAAAAAATAAAATAAAAAAATAAAAATAAAAAATAAAGAAAAACAAAAAAAACACAAAAAAATAAAGTTGTTATATTAACTTAAGTATGTTGTTAAATTAACCTAATTATGTCATGCATTGGAAAATTCGACTCGTTCCACATCATTACGAAATATCGTATTCATGATCCATGGAACTAGTATTAATCTAATCTAATCTAATCATCTCCACAATAATTCTTTCTTATTCGACACTCGAAAAGCACACAGAAAGAATGGACACCTACATCTTTCTGTGTGAGATCTGATTTCCCTTACTTTATTATGATGATAATTTCTGCCTATGTAGATTAGTGTCAACAAAATATTTTCACATTCAGAGGAGAAAGTTGCCGACTGAAATTTCGTGGGCAGATCCCATCACAATGAGAAACACGTTTGTTTTAATGAAGTCCACCCCAAATTGTGTATCATGTCCTTGATACTCTCTCCCCAATTTCTCAGTAATGCAAAATATGCTGTCCTCCTTTGAACTTTGTTAATTTACTGTATTAATCCTATCTGGTAATGATCCAACACCATGCAGCAATACACCAAAAGAAAATGGACAAGCATAGTGCAGACAGTCTCTTTAGTAAATCTGATGCATCATCTAAGTGTTCTGCCAATAAAACACAGTCTTTGGTTCGCCTTCCCAACAACATTTTGTATATGTTCTTTCTAATTTAAGTTGTTTGTAATTATATTTCATAGGTACTTTGTTGAACGTATGTTCTTTAAATTTGATTATTTATTGTGTAACCAAAGTTTAACAGTTTCCTTTTAGCACTCATGTGGATGACCTCACACCTTTCATTATTTTGGGTCAGTTGCCCCTTTTCACACCATACAGATGTTTTTTCTAAATTGTTTTGCAATTTATTTTGATCTTTTCATGACTTTACTGGACAATAAATGACAGCATCATCTCCAAACAACATAAGAGGGATGCTCAGATTAGATTAGAGTAGATTCAGTTTTCATGAAAAGATGAGATTTGTCAGGAGATTGTCAAACTAGGTGAATACACTACAGTAAACTGGAACAGCTAATATTTACAGGATTAATATGGTGTCAGAATGAAATGTTGTTATGCACTATTAATAAATTAATCATATATAACAAAGTGCTGTCAGAACTGAAATCTAAGAGGCATTTTTACTTAAGCAGGCCTAACAGTCTCTGTTAAGATATTTGTCTATAGAGTAGAAGGAGTTCCCTATCAAGAAGTCTTTCAAACTCTGCTTAAACTATGCTTTATGTGAAGCCAAGTTTCTAATGGTTGCTAGCAATTGATTGAGAATGTGTGTTCCTGAATATTGGACCCCTTTTTGGACCAAGGTAAGTGATTTTAGGTCTTTATGTAGATTGTTCTGATTCCTAGTATTGATA
Organism: Schistocerca serialis cubense; assembly: GCF_023864345.2. Taxonomy (NCBI): domain Eukaryota; kingdom Metazoa; phylum Arthropoda; class Insecta; order Orthoptera; family Acrididae; genus Schistocerca; species Schistocerca serialis. The sequence continues at coordinate 554,641,103 of NC_064641.1, forward strand.
CTATGCATTGAGCTTGTGGTTGGAAATAGAGATATATTACTTGTAACAAATTTCATTGGATAAATAAATATACTGAGAAGCAGTGGTTAGAATACAAAGTTCCTTGAACAGTTTTCTACATGATGTTCTTGAATTTACACCACAAATGATCCTTATTACACACTTTTGCATGCTAAAAACTTTAGCTTGGTTTGATGAGTTACTCCAGAATATGATCCCATATGACATAATAAAATGAAAGTAAGCAAAGTATGTAGTTTTTTTATATTTATACATCCTGCATCTGACATCATTCTCACTGCAAATACAGACTTGTTTAGGCACTTAAGCAATGCTGTGGTATGCCCCTCCCAACTGAATTTATTATCGATTTGTAATCCCAGAAATTTAACACTGTCAACCTGCATGTCTTCATACGTCATACATGTGCTGGAAGGAAATTTCTTACAGGTTCTGAACTGCACATAGTGGGTCTTTTCAAATTTTAATGACAGTGAATTAGCAGTAAACCATTTATTAATGTCAGTGAAAATTTGATTAGCAGCTGTTTCTAAATCTTTGCTTGACTTGCAACTTTTTGCAATGTTCGTATCATATGCAAACAAAACAAACTTAGCATCTGGCAATGTAACAGACGAGAGGTCATTAATGTATACAAGAAAAAGGAGTGGACCCAAGATGGAACCTTGAAGAGCACCAGAGCACCACATGTAATTAATTCCCAATCAGATGAAGACTGACTGCTTACTGCACAGGTATTTCGCAATGATACCCTTTGTTTCCTGTTAGTTAGATAAGACTCAAACCATTTTGCAGCACTGCCAGTGACACCATAATATTCTAATTTACTTGAGAGAATGGTTTGGTTCACACAGTCAAAGGCTTTTGACAGACTACAGAAAATGCCAGTAGCCTCTAATTTATTATCTGATGAATTAAGTACATTCTCCCTGTAAGTGTAAGTAGCTTTCTCAATATCGGAACCCTTAAGAAATCCAAACTGTGACTTCGACAATGTATTATTTGCAGTCAGATGCTTTAGGAGATGCTTTAACATAACCTTTTCAAATATTTTTGAGATAGCTGGCAGAAGTGAAATTGGTTGATTGTTTGATGGTATGTCTTTATCCCCCTTCTTGTAATGAGGCTTAAATCACCATATTTTAGCCATTCTGGAAATGTTCCGCTGATAAGAAATTGATTACACAAATAACTTGAGATAGAACTCAATTTGCGTGACCATTCTTTGATTTAATTCATTGATATGTTATCATACCCACTAGAATACTTCTTTGGGAGACATGTCATTTCCATTTTACTGAAGCCATTTTTAAAGACTGGTCTCAAATACCTCTATTGCACTGTTCTCTGTACCTAATAACCCGAAGCCGTCAGTAACAGAAATGAAGTAGTTGTTTAAGAGGTTTGCACCACTACATGCACTTGTTACCAAAGTCTCATTTATTTTTAGAGCTATCTGTTCCGCTTCCCTTTTAGCCCCATCTGTCTCAGTCTTCAGTATATCCCATACTGTTTTTATTTTGTCACCCGATGTAATTATCTTTTTCTCGTAATAAAACTACTTTGATTTCAGAATTACTTGCTTCAGTATTTTGCAGTATTCTTTGTAATGCATTGCAATGCTAACATCAGAGCTGTTTCTAGATAGCAGATACAGTCTCCTTCTTGTCCCATATGATATCTTTATTCCTTGTGTAATCCATGGTTTATTTTTTGACTTCTGTGTGATTTGAGTTGCCTTTAGGGGAAAACAATGTTCAAAAGTGGCAGTAACTTTATTAATAAATGCTTTGTGTTTTCCATTTGAGTCAGCCGTGCAGGGTAGCTGCATGGTCTGAGGCATCTTGTCATGGTCCGCGCAACTCCCCCTGTCAGAGTTTTGAGTCCTCCCTCAGGGATGAATGTATGTGTTGTCCTTAGCGTAAGGTAGTTTAAGCTTAGGGGCTGATGATGTCAGCAGTTTGGTCCCATAAGACCTTACCACAAATTTCCAAAATTGCATTTGATTCAGAAGTATTGTAAACATCTATCCAGTTCATGTCTTTGAGCAGTTTCTTGAATTTCTCAATTTTTGGCTTATTTATTACCCTCCTGTACTCAGACTTAATAGATTTTTTTATCCTGACAAGTTTCAACATTTAACGCAAGATGCTGCATGTCATGATCAGATAGCTCATCTTCTATTGGATTTGTGATATGACTGTTTTCCCTAGGTTTGTTTACAAAGATATTGTCAGTAGCAATCTCAGAGCATTTACATATCCTAGTTGCAAAGTTCACAGAAGAACTAAATTGAATGATAGTGTTACTGACTGCAATAATTGTTCGCTGACAGAGCTTTTCAATAAATCCACATTAAAATCACCATCAACCACTATTTCCTTGGCGTTTTTTTGTGAGATGGGACAACAGAGCTTCCAGATTTTTTATGAAGAGGTTAAAATTTCCTGAAGGTTTTCTATGTACTATTACAGAGGACTTATCATAAAATACAACTTCTGTTACACAAGCTTCTAAGTGCTGCTCTGAGCAAAATTGATTAATACCAATATTCTTGAAATCAAAACAGTTTCTGACAAATGTGGCAACTCCTCCTTTCTCCATATTTTCTCTGCAGAACTAAGAAGCTAACTTGAATCTTGCAACATTTAACATATCTATACCAGTGGTCACATGATGTTCAGAGAGGCAGAGTATATCAACTGATTTGCTCAACTCTACTTCTTCAACACAAATAAGCAATGCATTAAGCTTACCCCTAAGTCTCTGATTAGTCTGATGTAATAAGGCTAACTGATTTTGTGCACTGGTGGCTGAATTACAACTGGATGAACCTAATTTTCCTGTCAATATTTGGGTATCTCCAGTTTCAATCAGAAGCTGTTAGCATGAGTTGTGTGCATTAAAATTTGCTTTCTGGCTGTCTTGGAACATCTTTTGTTTCAACCCTCTGATACTATGCCACTTGTCACAGTGCAGCACCTCTCCCCCAACCCCCCTTCCCCTTAAGTTATTTGCACAGAAAATTTTCCCTTCCCTTTCTTGTTGGTGTGAAGGCCATGCCTAGTATAGTCCCACCTGCTGATAGTCAACAGGAGCCACACTGATACGAGACCCCGTACCTGATCCAAGCACATGTTCCACCTCTAAATTAACTCTTGTAACAGAAGAGTTGAGGCGCCGGCCGGAGTGGCCGAGCAGTTCTAGGCGCTGCAGTCTGGAACTGCGCAACCGCTACGGTTGCAGGTTTGAAACCTGCCTCGGGTATGGATGTGTGTGATGTCCTTAGGTTAGTTAGGTTTAAGTTGTTCTAAGTTCTAGGGGACTGATGACCACAGCAGTTAAGTCCCATAGTGCTCAGAACCATTTTTTTAAAATGAGGCCAGTCATGGTGCCTCAGAACAGACACAAGCCCAACACTAGTATGTCTCGTTGCTGAAGCTATCTTTACCAGATCACTCTCAGTTGAATAATTAGGGTTCCTATCTATGCTGTTGCCTGCCCCACCCACTATTACCACGGTGTCTTCCCTTGTGAAGTCTTTGCAAAATGAATCTACATCCTCTATCACCTGACCCAGACTTGCACTAGGTTAAAAAAAACTTGTGACCTGCTAACCCGACCCTAGTTCATCCTGCAACAGTCAGCCAACACCTCTACCATGTGAACTACCTAACAACAAAACTTTCTTCTTTTTCACAGTTTTTCTGACTTCTTACTTTTCAAACACTTTCTTAAAGTTTGTCGTGTCCTGTCTTCTCCAAAATATACTTGTAGCTCACCAGTTTCCAACTGTGACAACAGATCAAACCTATTTTCCTCATTGACAACAAAACTGTCTGAGAAAGACCTATTCATATTTCTTCTATGACCAGTTGTCACTTCCCACCTCTTTTTTCCCTTCTCCCCCCTTAATCTTTCCAGATCTTGTTTCATTTTATCTAGTTCCACCTGAAGGGCAGCGATCTTCTCCTGTTCCACTATCTTCCTACCTCTACAGCAAATCCTCAACAACCAATGAGCCTTGTTTATTTCCCCAATTCCCACGCCACTGCAGTCGCCCACATGAAAGAAACTGCAACAACCCTCACACCACTCCCTGGAACTAACAATCCTACTTCTCACTCATGGCAAACAAATTTTAGCTTTAGTCTACATTAAAACAAGAATAACTTCCTAGACTACTCAGTTAATATATTAAATTTCTTAGTAAGTTTAGGCCTAAAGTTCGAGTACTAATTAAAAACTTCCGGAGAAACAAAAGCAGTTTAGCCTGTATTGTTTATGTGGCAAAACAAATAGCAAACAAATAACTGAGCCTACACTATTTAAACTTTTCATTTATTTCTGAAATTTTCACTTCAGTTACTTACAAGAGAATCAAATAGACAGCGTGTAAGAATAAATGAACAACACAAACTTTACTTTATTGAAATAATCATGTAACTTACAGTATATGACACTGTAAACAAATCCTAGTCAGACTGCCTCCTAAATCATTTATATAAATAAGAAAGCACAAAGGGCTGGTAACACTACCTTGGGGAATGCCAGAAATCACTTCTGTTTTCTCAATGACTTTCCATCAGTTATTATATACTGTAACCTCTTTGACAGGAAATCGTGAACCCAGTCACGTAACTGAGATGATATTCCATAAGCACACAAGTTGATTAGAAGCTGCTTGTCAGGTATGGTGTCAAAAGCTTTCTGGAAATCCAGAAATACAAAATCAATTTGAAATCCCTTGCCAATAGCACTCAAAACTTTGTACGAGTAAAGAGCTAGTTGTGTTTCACAGTAGCAATGTTTTCTGAATCCATGTTGACTGTGTAAATTGATCGTTCTTTTTGAAGTAATTCATAATGTTCAAACACAGTTTATGTTCCAAAATACTATTGCGTATTGACATGAATGATATTGGCCTGTAATTTAGTGGTTTACTCCTATTGCATTTCTTGAATAATGGTGTGACCTGTGCAACTTTCCAGTCTTTGTGTATGCATCTTTCACTGAGTGAGTGGTTGTATATGATTGTTAAGTGTGGAGCTATTTTATCAGTGTAATCTGAAAGGAATCTAATTTGTACATAGTCTGGACTAGAAGATTTGCTTTTATTAAGTGACGCAAAAATTTTTAATTGTGACGGCTGGGGGACACACATTCAACAGCAGGAAAAGGAAGAGAAGGAAAAATAGGAGAACATAGACTGGGGGTAAGGTATGAAAGAGGAAGCCACCTGCTAGAATTTTTCACAGAGAGTGAGTTATGATTTAATCTCGGAATCATATAACAGCACCAGTTACCACTTTTATTTTTGATTACCATGACCAGTTTTGGGCACCAAGGCAACTTTTCAGTTGTTACATGATTATCACTGTGGGAGTATGCAGGCTTGTCTGTGTACTCCCATGATGATAGAGTAGCAGTCATTCAAGTTTTAAAGAGCCATTTACATAGGTTAAGAAAAGGAGGGGACCCAGTGCCAAACTTTCCCAATTCTTAGTTTCATTTCATTTCTCTGATGCAGTTCATCAATGTGTCCCTTGGTGTTTTGTTATAGAGGTAACACTCTGCCCATTCTACATCTACATCTACATTCCACAAGCATCCAACAGTATGTGGCGGAGGGCACTTTACGTGCGACTGTCAGTACCTCCCTTTCCTGTTCCAGTCGCGTATGGTTCGCGAGAAGAACAACTGCCGGAAAGCCTCCGTGCGCTCTCGAATCTCTCTAATTTTACATTCATAATCTCCTCGGAAGGTATAAGTAGGGGGAAGCAATATATTCAATACCTCATCCAGAAATGCACCCTCTCGAAACCTGGACAGCAAGCTACACCGCGATGCAGAGCGCCTCTCTTGCAGAGTCTGCCACTTGAGTTTGCTAAACATCTCCGTTACACTATCACGCTTACCAAATAACCATGTGACGAAACGCACCGCTCTTCTTTGGATCTTCTCTATCTCCTCTGTCAACCCGACCTGGTACGGATCCCACACTGATGAGCAACACTCAAGTATAGGTCGAACAAGTGTTTTGTAAGCCACCTTCTTTGTCGATGGACGACATTTTCTAAGGACTCTCCCAATGAATCTCAGCCTGGCACCCGCTTTACTGACAATTAATTTTATATGATCATTCCACTTCAAATCGTTCCATACACATACTCCCAGATATTTTACAGAAGTAACTGCTACCAGTGTTTGTCCTGCATGATATAATCATACAATAAAGGATCCTTCTTTCTATGTATTCGCAGTACATTACATTTGTCTATGTTAAGGGTCAGTTGCCACTCCCTGCACCAAGTGCTTATCCGCTGCAGATCTTCCTGCATTTCGCTGCAATTTTCTAGTGCTGCAACTTCTCTGTATACTACAGCGTCAAGGATGATACAGTTTTAGTTTGCCAAGTACAGTTTTGTTCTTAAACCAAAGCCTTTGGTGCAGTTGCCAACAGAAAGAAGAGTCAAAAAACATAAAAAAAAACATATTACTTCCTCCCACTTGCCCTGCAAAATAACCACAGTGAGAAAGTCAAAGAAATTAGAACTCTTATGAAATCTTACAAACAGTAATTATGTCCATGCAACATTCGGGCAATTGTGATAAAATGAAGAAAAATTTGGCCTCAGACTGAAATGTGCAAATTGTCTTTTTTTCCTGTATACCACAGCAAAGAAAATTTTTAAGGAGGTGGGGGAGGGGTGGGGGAACTAATGATAGTAGTTCACAGAATACCCTACTCCACAGAACATATTGGGACTTGGGAAGTGTGTGTGCAGATAAATTATCTAATCTATAATTAAAAGTAATGAGCTTTCATATTATTAGGCAAGTCGTCGCTGTACAAAAATTCAACTGTTCTGTTGTTCTTAGATGGCAGTGCATCTCTGTATTACATAGGTTACTTACTCAATCTCCAAACATAATTGAAAGGTTTTGTTTAACTTTATTGCTGTGTTATTTATGTGTCATATTTACTTCTGAAAATTAAAAAAAACTTGTTTAATTTGTGTGCAGTTCTTTAATCATTATATTCGTTTGCAGTCATATAGAGATTTTCATGGGGACCTCTTCCCAGAGACTGCGGGAAATGTTGCACCAATTTCTGCGAGTCAGTGGAGTAGCGGGATCAATGCTGAAGTGGCACGTGTTAGCCTTGATCCAGCAAAGAGGCACCTAGTAGAAACTGGTTCGCAGGTAAAGACTGTCTTATTCTTCTAGAAGTTTAGAAACTATTTGGGACTGTGGATGCTGTGCAAATTGAAATATTTTAAGACCTGCATTTCGTGAAATATGTACAATAGTATTAGGAGGTTCAGATGTTACCCCCCCTCCCCCGTGTGTGTGTGTGTGTGTGTGTGTGTGTGTGTGTGTGTGTGGGCGCGCGCGCGCGCTTATGAGAGAGAGAGAGAGAGAGAGAGAGAGAGAGAGAGATTGTGTGTGATGTGTGAATTTTATTTAAATTTGTTGATTTTGTATATTTGTAATTTTAGGCAGTTATTAGTTTTGTTAAACTTTTCTATTTAAAACCACTTATGCCATAAGATAGATGACTTCAAATGATATTTCTGTTCACCAGTGTAGAAATGTGGACTTTACCAGAAAGTTTGCTTTGTATCGTTTTAAAATAACTCTATAGTGAGGCTTGCTCTTTTCTCCTTTCTTTGTAATTTTTCCTGCAGACATGTCACTAGTGATGAGCCAAAACATTATGAACCTGCTAATAGTCTGTTAATCCACTTTTGGAATACAATGCACTAGTGATTCTGCATGGCATGAATTCAACAAGTTTGTGGAAGATTTTGAGAGACATGTGGCACCAAATGTCTATGCACAAGTCATGCAATTCCTGTAAAGTACATAGCAGTAGTTTGGGGACATAAAACTGGTGTCCTACAGTGATCCAGATGTGTTTTATTTTGAGCAGGTCAGAAAAATTTGTTGGCCAAGGCACAAGACATCAATGTGAGTTCACTTAAATAGACTGCTCGAACCACTGTAGCACAATTTTGATCTTGTGACATGAGCATTTAGTCTGATGGAAAATGTTATCACTGCTGAGGAAGACATCATGCACAAAGGGACGCATTTGGTCGGCAATAATGTTCATATATTCCACAGCTGTCAAGGCTAACACAGGTCTCATAGAATCCCATGTGAATGTCCCCTATGGGATTACACTACCCCCACCAGCCTGAGTCCAGTGCATGGTGCATATTTCGAGCAGCTTTTTGCCTGAATGACAGCATATCTAGACACGCCCACTGACTTTGTGTTAAAACAAATGTAATTCATCCAACAAGGCAACACATTTCCAATGATCCAACATCCCCTCATGATGATTCTGTATGCACTGCATTCGTAATTGACAGTGTCATTGGTTCAACATGGAAACACTTGTGGGGGTCTTGTACAACAGAGACCCATTTTCAGCATTGTGCATTGAATGGTGTGCTCCAAAACTCTTGGGCCTGAATCGGCATTGTACTATTTCTTCTGATCTGCATCAGATTATCACTTGTTCTGCTTTAAACAGCAAGCTAGCCTCTGAACACCATGTTCCGTAACAAGACATGGATGTCAAACACCCTGTTGCCTTATCGTGGTTTCACCATCCTTCAGCTGCTTTCCATAGATGCTCATGACAGATGCATATGAACCAGCTATGTCATTTCTGAGGTGCTTATTCCCAGCTACCAAACCAGTACAATCTGTTCTTTGTCTGTGGATTTCCCCACTTGTGGCCCATACCATTACGACTTCTATTTCCCTCCTACAATGATTCCTATGTGTATATTCATGTCTCTTGCTCCACTTCCATTCTCTTCTTACTGTGTCACATGTCCAAAGTGCCCCTATATGGCATTCAATCCCGCAATGGGCAGTGGTCAGAATGTTTTGGCCCTTTCTCTCTCTCTTTCTCTTAAGGCTTCATGTTAGTAGCTTTCCCCCCCCCCCCCCCCCCCTTCCCCCCCCCCCCCCCCCCCCCCCTCTCCTCACACTAGGTATTACCCACATCATGCAGGTTATGCTAAAAGTAGTTTCATAACTTGAATTCTTGACCATGTGGAAATTAAAGCTTTAGCTTCATATATGCAAAATAAAGTTTTATTTTAGCGTAGTTATCATACTCTTTTCACCTATTAAACACATTTTTGTAAATGAATGCTTTAATCATATATTTGATTTTAATTATAAATTAAAATAATTCTGATTATTCCTGTAACAGAAATTCCAGGCTGAAAACAGTGAACAAAGATGATGAAAGGCAAACTGTGGGTTGTAGCTAATTCATAATGATTCGTAAGTGGTTTGTACCCACAAGACAATACAGAGATTTCAGTAGCTTTGGGCTCCCACTCTTTTTCTATTGTCAGCACAGTGTTTCGTGTGTGTGTGTGTGTGTGTGTGTGTGTGTGTGTGTGTGTGTCTTTACAGTAGAAAAAAAAACCAATAGCTGAAGAACTAGTTATGTCATCTACATGGTACATGTACACATAATAAATTGGGCTAATTTGAAGTAGACCAGTAGATTTTTCTCATTACTATCACTTTTTTTTCCTGTGCAGTGCAGTCCAGCCATAGAAGAATCTGTAGTTGATAAAACTAAAATATAATTGCAAGGGCTATTGTTTATTCTGGCATAAACAGCCCAGCCAATGTTTAGAGAAACTTTTGAGACCACTGAAATTACAAATTACACTTAACATAAACCACTAAAAACTTGTATTGGTAGAAAGTTTAGTAGGCAGCATACCACTGTTTGGAAGAAAAGCATGAGATATTGTTTATGTAAATGCTTTAATTGCTGCGATAAGCAATTGTATGGTGTAATGACCTCAGCAAGAGGATGTACTTGTTGAGGCCAAGATCATAATAGCAGTATGCAAAAGTTGTCTTCCAAATACCCCAGAACGTTTTTGCAATGAGTAGTTACAGTTCCAAGAGCCTAAGATTCTTCATGAAACCAATTTTATAAATAATGTAACTGGAGCAATGATAGTTCAATATTTGAGAACCTGAATCTGTTCCTAATGACAATTAATTTCTCTCAAAACATACACCATTAAGATCCTCTGATTTGTTATAAGGGAAACACATCAAGTTGAAAAAGAAACATAAGCATCAAACTAAAAACTAAAAATTAAGTAGATGAAAGGAAAATGCAAAAAACTGAAAAGATGACATTAGATTACAGGCATTACTGCATCACCATTTATGGTAATAATTTGTTATACTTGAGCAAGTTAATAATACAATAGTGTGTGACTTTTTAGTTTACACCAAAAAGTTTGAAAGCTTTTTACAGGTTTGTTGTACTACAAAAAAAAACAATGTTTTTAAATGCACATAAGATCATGGTCAGGTTAATCAGTAGAAAAATTTATTTGACAACAAACTAAAACATACACATACATCATATATGAACAAAACAAAAATGCAATTACAATTAATAATACTTCAAGACACCAACAGCATTGATAATTGCTTGGCATCTCCAAGGCATGCTTAAAACCAAGTCTTCCATGTATTCATGTGGAAGACCTCCACATGTGTTGAATGTATATTGACAGCCATTTCAAAGTGAAGATTTTTTTTTCCTTGCAGCTTCTTTTTTATGTAAGACCATACGTTCTCAGTAGGGTTAGCATGAGGCAACCTAGAGGATCAATTCAGTACCTATACACCATTCTCCTTTTTCCAGTCACTGCAAAGCCTGCAGCAGTACTTCAGGTCATTGTACTCGTGCTGTACCTGACCTTCATTTTGGTGATGAACCATCATTTGGCAGCTGGTATAAAACATCTTTAATAAATTTGTAAAATCTTCTGCACATTTAAATTGTTGGTAGACATTTGCAAATCTTGGTAAAAAATTCAAAATAAACTAACGGTTTACGGACATTGCATGAAGGGTGAAGGTTTCCTCTATGGGCTGTGGAAGAATGAAGGCTATATCTTTCACAGTCTGTGTGTAATGCCAACAGCGCACTTGCCTAACAGACTGAAAATGTATTTTGTGATCAAACTGTAAAACTGTATTCCATAAATTATTCTGTGAAGTGAGTTCCCCTAAGGATTATGGCCTACATATTAACTCAAAGTAACTGTGATATGCTACTTTTCTCATTCTCATGTGAATAGCACCAGATAAAATACATATTGTGAAAGCTAAGCTATTCAGTTAGTTTGATGAGAAGTTTAAATAAAATAGGCCTTGAAATTTAAATGTTTGTTTTTGATTTAATCCTTGCAACTGGATCTTCTTTGCATTCACCATGTGAAGCAGTATGTAACAGTTAAGGATTTTTGTGCTGTTTTAATGCTATATTTCTGTGCCCTGAAACTTGCTGAATTCAAATAATAAACTTCATTTTTGTGTGCAGTCCCTATACTGAAGACATTTTGATATTGTATTAAAATTAAAGAAAGAGTTGAAACAACACTACTTGCTCATTTCAGTATAGATCTAAGTAGCAGGTCATTACTTCCTCTTGCCTCTTAGATAACAGCTTTTGTTTTTAAAAATAGTGTGCATGCATGCGCGCGCGCGCACCCACCCACCCACCCACCCACACACACACACACACACACACACACACACACACACACACACACACAAGAAGGTTTCTACCACTTACATCCCTACAAATGTGTACAGGCTTAGATTAACAAATCTTTGTAAATCTTTGAAAGTAAAACCCACTGTTGGCTAACATTCAGTATTGTGTTGCTCCATCCCATGCACTGTAACATGCTTTGATCTTCCATGGCAAGCTGTTGATGCATTGGTGCCTAAGCCCTGTCCCACTGTTTGATGGCGGACCGCCGGAGGGCATGCAATGGTGTGAGGGAGCTTCCTTTGATGACACACTGGAAATTTCAACTGGTGTTCAATCAGGTGCATGTCAGCATATAGTACAGGCCATTCCATTTCATTGATTCTGGTCTTTTCGTAGATGATGTTTGTGAGGTGAGAGTAGTGTGATCTTGCATTATCCTGTTCAAAAATGAACCTTTCACCAAAATGTTGATATTAGTGCTGGATAATAGGTCGGAGTATCTGTCTTGATACTTTAATTCTTCAAGAGCCTTTCTAGCGATGAGAGGCACACATGAAACATAATCTATCCACCTCCCTGCTAAACCCACACAATTGTGTGCCTAAGACTTGCCTTGGGTCTCGCCACTACTAGGCAGATATTCACTGTTTGGTGTCTCACGAAAGCAGCTGAGTGCTTAAATGATGTTACTGGCATATGTGTAAATTTAGCAGGCTATTGCCAATGCTGATGACACCCGTTAATGATGTAATGTGACCATGCGCACACATTCTGAACTTCAAAGATTCTTTGACGCATGTGGTAAGATGAAATGCAGTTACTGTTTCAAATATGCACCATAATATTTAATCATGATTTTTTGTTTTTGTTTTGTTCTTACATTCTGTACATTCAAATATTAGAGCGGTTGGGTTGCGTAGAGGAAGTTAAATTTGCTGCCATATTATGTGTCACCTCTATTTGGCAAGCATATAGGCATTTATATTCCACCCTCAGTTTTCCCTCACCATATGAATCATTTTTAAATCATTTCCATTTTTTTCAAGTGGTCCTGTTAGAGAACATTCCAGTTTATACAGACTTTTACAAAATTGGGGGTGCATTGGCACTATTATTCATACCTAATGGTGGCATGTTGCTTTTCGCTAGTACTGAAATTCAACATTGTAAACTCAGCTCTCACATTTGTTTACAGCATCCATTAAATTCAGTACATTTATACACATACACTGCATAGTGCAGCACAGTATACAGGTTTCTATGCAACACTAACAGATGGTGTACAAGTCTCTTATCCCCCAACATGTTCCCCACCCTGGTCTATCTCAAGAGGAGGGAGGGGGCAGTGACCAGTCGGACCTATTGACGGATCTTCATGCTACACAGCTACCAGATAATGATGCATCATGTTGTGTTATCTCTGCTATGCTGCACCTCTTGGACCACTGCTCTCTTCCACAAGTGCCATGGTTTATATCCTCCGAAAGTAGTATGACTTCTCCAGTTCCTGGTTTTCTTCTTGGGGCACATCCCTTCGCTTCATGGTAGTTTCTTAGCAGCAGGAAGTATTCGTTTTTCCACTTGTACTAAATGTCCCCATTGACCTTCTGTCTTAGCTGAAACTTCTTGGAAAGATCCTTCCTAGTTGCTGGTTCTGGCCCATATGGAATGGTTATTACTTTGCTATCATTTAGGATGTGGGCTGGCATCAATGTTGTATCAATCTCTCTCCTCGAGTGATGGGTCTTGAGTTTCTTGTGGCTTCTATTACTGTCAAAATGGTGTTTAGCTATCTTCATCAACCTAAGAGTGACCGAACGCTTCCTCGAGCAGTGCTTGATGCAGTCTAGCATGCATTCCCAACAGCTGCAGTGTCTTAAATACTAATGAAAAACATAACTGCTCTGTGCCCAAAAATAGACTTGTGTGAAGAAGAAGAAGAAGAAGAAGTGGTGTTATACAATTATACTTATTTGTATGGTTCAAGCTGAAACAAACACACACACACACACACACACACACACACACACGACTGCTCTCTACAGCTACTCAGGCCCAACTGTTAGATGATGAGAATGTACTGCTGGATAGTGGTTATTTAGTTAAACTTTGTATAGCAAACTGTGGGCTCTTAAGTAGTTGGGTGTGCCTCCTTATTTGAAGTCATTGTCTGAGTTCCTCCAGTACATTATTTGTAATGTTTTGTCACATGGGCTGAAATAATGTCGTCTTAAGAACACACATGTGGCAGTGGGTCCTCTGACAACCTTACACATGGGACACTAGCTTGCCAGGGCTTGAAGAATTTGGAAATACACATGAACAGTGGTATATCACAGCATAACTGTTCTCACAACCACATTATCCCTGGCTCTAACACTTCTGAGTTTCAGTTCCAGGGTCATCAGGACCATTATTTACTTATAATTGTGTTTAATGACGTTGCTAAATTTTTGCTTACATTTTTTTGGCCAGTGCAACATTTTTCTTGTACCCTTCATTTTTTTCATATTATGAAATTTATGTTGTAATCATGACAAGGTTTCTTCTAATTTTGTTCAGTATATCAGGACTTGCATTATTAAAACAAATCATTCCTGTGCTCTGATACATTGTACTCTGTAGAAGATAGTCTGTTTAATTGTAGTTACTAAGTCATATTAAACTTCAATTGGAGACAAATAACTGGTGCCTTGCAATGGGCTATCTTAAAGTCTGATGTCGATGGTTACTGAGAATTTTACTCCCAGGTGAACAGCAGTACCCTTTCTGAAATGCGAAAACACCTTCATCTAAAGCAGTATGTGACAAGCTCACCACAGCTACAGCAGCAGAACAAGAAACAACAACTGAGTTATAGATCAAATGCAACAAAGGAAGAAGAGACAAAGAGCACACAGCAGAATGGAGAGACGACTCATGACCATCAGAATGGAACAGTGACAGCTGTCCGCAGCACGGCTGCAATTCCTGGACCTGTCCCACCAAAGCCACTGCCCAGATCATCACGTCAGAGCTCATTGACAGAAGCTGATGAACCAATAGTTGCAGCAGTACCTGCCCCGAGGCCAGTTGCAAGGCCTCGAATGGGTACCACTTGCCCCTCCAGTGTATCAAGTCAGGCTGCTGTGCCATCCCAGCAGCCTCAAGTATCTCAAGAATCTGTACAGCCACAGATTTCTCCAGTTGGCACTGTTCCTCCTTCAGCTAGTGTCGTCACTCCGGTGAACCCCCTGATGCTCGGCTCAGGGGGCTACAAGGTCAGAAGCACACTTAGTACAGCCTGTTCAGTATTGGGGACTAACAGTGATTTTCTTAGTTCCTGTGTTTGCTTTTCTGTTAATATTTTGAGCTTTGACTTTGGTTCATATTGTAACACTTGTGTAGCGTAGGTAGTTTGCTGCTATATACAATTGCCTTTTGTTGTCAAAGGAAGTTTGTTATACGTTGCGAACTTTCAATAGACAAAGTGATTGTTTCCATGAGCTGTTTTTGTTGCAGTACTCGTTTGGTTATGTATATTGCTGTTACTTAGTAATAAAAGCTTGGCAGTGTCAACTGTGTGCTTGTATGTTTTGTTTGCATATATTTATATGTATTTAAAAAAATAACTATATGATTTTAGTCTTGTTTTGTTTCCCCCTTTTGCTAAGATTCATTAGTAGTATAGTTGTTTGCTTTTTTGTTTATAATTGACAACAAGGATCTAACTGCTTTTATTCCTAATAACTCTAATAAAGATATGCAATTTATCAAGTAACTGATTTCTTGTCACACTGCAGTAATGTGTGGATTTTTTGTTAAACATACAGAAATATAGTGGAATAATTTTTGTGGTGTTCTTGAATTGTAAAATTTTCAAAAAGATATTTTTATAATAGATTAATTTTTTGTGATAATAATGCTACTTTAATTTGTGGGCATGCTGCACACATCCTAAATTAACAATTGTGTGTTTTTTGTATCATTTACGAAATACTGACTCTAGATGAGATACATGCACCTTTAGTTACCCAACATCTGCCAGAACATTGATTACAATTAAGAATAATTTCAGTTTTTTTATATTCCTTTGCTTTCCATATATATATATCGATTTTGACATTGAAGATGTAGTTTCACTAATGCAAGGTAAATCCTATGAAAATATATATACAGCTTTCACAGGAGTCAAAAAAACTCTTGTAGGTTTACACCGAAATTAGGTTGTAGTCACCTACATCGTAATTCAGATTATTTTGATGTTTATTAATGCTATATGAATACTGAAAGAACTGTGTCAGAACTGATGCCACAGTATTTTCTCGAATTTTGTTGCTTGTATAGTAGTGTGACAAATTTCTTTTCCTTTTTTTTCTGTTGTCTGTGGGAAAGATACAGAAAAGCACATGGTGATAAACTGTAAAGATACTTTCTTGCAAATGTAATTTCTGGAGGAAAAAAAAGAAAAAGAATTTAGCAGTATGAAGGGCAGAGTTTTCAAGTAGTAAAGCTACAGAGGCTGTTTGCACTGCAGCAGTTGCTTCTGAAGGACTAAATGTTTTTTTAATTCAAAGATTTTGGATGCAAGATGTGCATCAGAAAATCCAACATGTTGAACTGTTTTGCTTCAAAGATAGTGTGATGGTTCTTTATCATTATTTGGCAGTTTGGTGGTTTCAAAGTATTAGATAAAATTATTCATCTTTATGTCATTTTGAATGTTTATTATTTCCTTATCTATACTTATACTATAAAAACTGTCCATTGAAATTTCATGTTATCATCATACAGAATTTACACAAGAGAATTATTTTCATGTAACAACTTGTTCGCAGATAGAAATGAAAGTTTGTCTCTAAGAATGAGCGTCAGGAATATAATATAGAGTGGTCGAAGTACCAATTTACTTTATTGACATGATTGGATGTTCCCAGTTTATTACTTTTGATAGTACTACAAAGGACCACTAGAAACACAAAAATATCCATATTTATCGATAAGAGATATCGGTGTCGTTCAGATTTATTGTTTTCAGTGTGCTATATAACCACAGACATAATTCATCAAGCAGCTTATATTATTTCTTTACAAGTGAAGTAAAGGTTGCAGTTACCATGACCTACCTATCATTTGCTATTCTGTACATAATGTTAGGAACAGAAGATTCCTCAATTATTTGATCAACTAAAAGGGTGTACCACATTACTCAGGATTTCCGAGACTTTCGTTATTATTACTCAACTTGGCCATGTCTTAAGTATCATTATTACTGAACTAATTTGCTGTGGTGTAATTCATGGTATATTCAACAGTAAATTCAAAAACAAGAGATGAAATAACTAATGTTAGCAGTTACATTTGCCAGACGCAGCACTTACTTGAGTTTTAATTAAATGACTTGATGCTTGTCAGTATACACATTTATGATGTGCAAAAAACACAAAAATACAGAAATTTTATTTGAATTGTACAGTTTATTTTAAAATTCTCCGTCTGCTAACTGACTGTGATTACTGTTTTGTTTTATTGTGCCTCCATAAATAAGACTTTATACTGATACATATCTCATCTTTTGCAGCCTCGGCTTGGACCTAAACCATTTACACCACCTAAATTAAACTTTGGTGTGGGAAGTGGAGATGCAGAACTAAAAATAACAACAGATTTCTCATTTGATAAAGTATTTTCTGTCCCATCTGTCCCTGCTGCGGAGGTCAATGGAGCTGTGGCAACAAGGGAAGAAAACAGCAATGATGTGCACACAGACGACAGTGCGCCAGAAACATATACAGAAACATTCCCTGTAGATTGCCAAGAAAGTGATAAAAATGAAGTATGTGCTGTGGTTGGAGATCAAGACATAAGTCCCACCACAGAAGATGAACTTCCATCTTCACCAAACAGTAAAACAAAAACACCAAGCACAGCAGAGAGAAGAAAGGTTTTCGAGAAAAGGATAAGTTCAATGACTACTGAACAAGATTCTGGATCTGGGACTGTGGAAACTCTGCAATCACCAAAGGGCGATGAGTGCATTGAAGATAAACTTGAAGATTTTGAGAGGGCTTCATTGCAACGAACAAGTATTGCAGAACGTCGGCGACTGTATGAAAACCGTTCTGTTTCTGTTCAAGAGACAAGTATTGCAGATAAGCGCAGTCCCACAACTCTTAGTCCTACACCTCTGAGGCGTCGTGATTCACTTAAATCACAAAAACCTATCTTAGAAGAGGATAAACCTCAAAGAAAATTGACAGAGCAGCCAACAAGTAAAACACCCCCAATGGAAAGGAAACAGGAGCCTGTAACAACACCAACACCGAAGAGAACATCGACTGTTTTTGGTATGTATCACCTACAATGTGTTAGTATTACATTCATATTATGAAGTAAATATATCCTCCTCCTCCCCAATCCATTTCAACAAAGTAGGTATCAGTTTTATTTGTTCTCCTACACTCTTCTTCTCTGCAATGCTTGATGATTGTGGAAGAAAGATGAATAAATGCTACATTGCATTATTTTTTGCCTTCCATTTTAAACTGAAGTTGGCCGGGTGAGTTAGTTCTCAGGTTAAAGAAAAACCTAAATATTCTGCCTCCAGTGAGACAGTTCTGAGTATAGCACTTTTAGAGTTCAAAGTAATTTTCATATGGTGTCTGATTTACTCTAATACTGTATGTAGTTAGGAAAGTTCTGTCAGAATGTAAATAATTTTGGAGTAAAGGAAACGCCTCACCAAATCGAGGAAGCACTGAGTCGTCAAGAGGTGTGTGCTTCCACATTGGGGTGAGGAATAAAGTTTAATGGGGTTGATAGAGGGAGCAAGGGGGTGGGAAGTGGAAAGAGATGTTGGGCAGGATAGCAGATGGCCCAGAGGAAGGCAGTGAGTGGATGGGATAAGAATGTGAGAGGGAGGGGCAGCAGGTGCATGAGACAGGAATGTGACACCTGAGCACTAGAGCCAGTGGGATTGTGGTGCACACAGTGACGTGGACATGGAGTAATGGATTGAGATGGGGCAGCAGGGCAGAGGAAGGGGAGACTTTAGGTAAAGTGTGTAGGTACTGCGGTTAGCAGAAATTGAGATCAGGAGGATTATAGAAGCTAATGTATTGTTGCAAGGATAACTTTCTTCTGTGTAGTTCACATAAGCTGGTGCTAAGGGAAGGGGGGGGGGGGGGAGGGGGGGAAGAAGGGAAGTTTCTGGATGGCATGTGTTGTGAAGTAGCCATGACACTCAATCATACTGTGCTCAGCAGTACATTCCACCACTTTTCATATGGTATCTGATTTACTTTAATTCTGTTTGTAGTAAGGGAGGTTCTGGCAGATGTAAATAATTTTGGAGTAAAGGAGACGACTCACTGAATAGTGGTAGCATTGAGTCATCAACTCTACTCTTGGCCTTAGTTTGGTGGTGGCCATTCATTCTGGTGACCAGCTGGTTGGTGGTCACGTCCACATAAAATGCTGTGCAGAAATTTCAGCAGAGCTGATATTCGATGTGGCTGCTGTCACAAGTGGCCCTGTCTCTGATGGGATAGGATAAGCCAGTGACCAGACTAGAGTAGGATATGCTGGGAGCCTCCACAGTGATATGGATCCTGTGGCAAGGGGCTGGAAATGAAAGTGAGATAGGGATGGAGCAGGATGATGTGTATGTTGGGTGGATGAGGTAATACCACTTTAGGATGGATGGGAAGGATTATGGATAAGATGTTCCTCATCCTAGGGCATGATGATAGTCAAAGCCATGATGAGGACATGCTTCAATTGTTCAAGTGTGGGATGATACTGGATAATGAGGGGGAAGCTCTTTTGCAGCTATTTCTTTGGATTGGTGGGAGGATTAGTGATGTGTCAGGATACGGCACAGGAAATCTGTTTGGGGAGTAGGTTTTGGGGAGGCATTCTGCACACTGGACAAGAAAATTTCTGTCACTGCCAATATGCCATCCATGAGTGGCCAGGCTATGTGGTGAGATTTTTTTGTGTGAAAGGGATGTCAGCTGTCAGAATGCAGGTACTGTTGATGGCTAGTGGGCTTGATATGGACGGACGTATAGATGTAGCCATCAGGGAAGTGGAGGTCAGTGTCCAAGAATGTGGCTGTGGAACACCAAGTGAAGCAGATGCTCCAGAAGGTGTTGAGGCTGTGGAGTAATGAGGATAGGGTTTTTTGGCATTGGTTTCAGGTCATGAAGATCATCAGTGATCCTAACCAGCAGGGGGTTTGGGGCGTTTGGGAGATTAGGAAGATTTCCTTTTGATGGAACAGAAATAGGCCGACGTAAGAGGGTGCTATGTTGGTGCCCATAGCCATGCCGTGGGTGTGAGGATTTAATTGGTTAGACCGGTTAGAGGTGTAAGGAATGAGGTAGTGGGTTTTGAGGAGGACACAGGGAGCGGCAGCGTTCAGTAGATGTTTGTGTATAATGAGGGAGCAGCAGTAGTGACAAGTAGGGATGCTTATGGTAATGGGGTTGAAATGTTTGAGAGTTGGTGAAGAAAGTGGTTTGTATCTTTAATAGAAGCTGGGCTACGAGAAATTGGTTGAGGTGTTGGTCAACAAGAGTAGAGATTTTTTAGTGTATGTACAGCAACCAGAATCAATGAGGCATCTGGGATTGTTTTGTTTATGGATTATGGGAAACATGTAGAAAGTGGGTGTGCAGAAGATCATTGGGGTGAGGGGGAAAATGGATTCAGGAAAATTACTTGATGACCCTGAGGATTTGAGTAGAGATTGGAGATTATGTTGGACATATGGGATAGGATCACTATGGCAGACTCGCAGGTTTGTCAGACATTTGGTAGAGACCCTCTGTTAAGTAGTCGCTATGATTCGTCACGGCATTAGTGGGGCCTTTGTCTGTGAGGAGGAGGAGGTTGGTTAAAGCAGAATCTGTCTTTAGTTCATTAATTGCCATTCTTTGTTCTGTTGAGCTGTTTAGGTTCTTGGGAAGAGAACTGGGGAAGGATGGTGAGGCAAAGTTGGCGGCGGAGTTCTTGACAACTACGGGTGGGGGAAAAGCTGTTCTTCTCATTGTCAGGAGGACATTCTGTTCTCCCATGGGGTTTTGGTAGTATGATGGGTTGGTGAGGGCTACAGGAGTCCATCAGAGTAAAAACGTGGCTCCAGCAGGACTGAAGGCATGCATTTAAATTCTTTATTGTTCCAGGAAGCTTAGTGCAGCTATAGGTGCGCCCTTGTCCTGCAGTGCAGCCTGGCATCGATCCATGATGTCCATGTTCTATGACATGGTCAGTCATCAATCTCGATGGGGACAGCTGAAAGTGTGTGCCCCGATCGGGACTCGAGCCCAGGATCTCCTGCTTACATGGCAGACGCTGTATCCGTCTGAGCCACCGAGGACACAGATGAACAGAGCGACTGCAGGAATTTATCCCTTACACGCTTCCTGTGAGACCCACATTCCCAACTGTCCACAATCTACATACATAATGTTCCTAATAGATACTTTGCCCATCCACTCATTTTCAGCTGTCCCCATCAAGGTATGTCAACTCCACCTGTCGGCAGCTGAGGGTTTCAATGAATTTGCTCGGTCATCTATGGTATCTGTTCTTTCTAGAACAGTTATTGTCTATATATATAGTTAAATGGCTACCCATCCATTGACCTTTGTCTGTGCAAATGTGCACAGGTTGCCCGAACTATTACAGGAATTGACACCTTAGTGGGTGCTAGTAACGAGTGGAAGGGCAAAATATCTATTAGGAACATTACATATGTAGATTGTGGACAGTTGGGAATGTGGGTCTCACAGGAAGCGTGCAAGGGATAAGTCCCTGCAGTCACTCTATTCATCTGTGTCCTCGGTGGCTCGGATGGCTAGAGCATCTGCCATGTAAGCAGAAGATCCAGAGTTCGAGTCCCGATTGGGGCACACATTTTCAACTGTCCCCATCGAGGTATGTCAACAACACCTGTCAGCAGCTGTGGGTTTCAATTAATTATCATTTATTGCTGTGTCAAACGCTGATATGCCTGCCTTTTGTTGTTGCACTGCTAATGAGGCATCCAGGTACAGGTTGTACCGGTTGGCACTGGCAGGCACCCAGCAGCTTGGAAGCTGAGCTCAGCCGCAAGTTTGGTTTGCTGGCAGTTGACCCATTGTCATATGATGGAGATATGCAGGTGCAAACCCTAGACCTGCTTCTGCCTGGCGGAGGCCCAGCAAGAAGTTATGGAGCAGCCTCACAATAGAAGCCAACGCAGCAGTGTTTGATAATTGATGAGTCATGAATTTGGCTAGTGATCAAAGAACAGATGATTTGCCTCTCTGTATATCAAGTATTTATACACGTCAATGTGGGTTTGTTGGGGTGTTGTGGCCTCTGAGTCACATCTGCTGCCTATAGAGGTGGTAGTGCCAGGATCCCAACCGGCAGGCAAACGGCGATGCCCAGTGAATGCAGTGACAGAAAACTGAGTAAGAACCTTGCTGAAAGTGGTCCACATTATTGCAATGAGCCCATCTGTGTCTTTACAGAAGTAAGGAATTCCTGGAAGTAGTGGTTGGGTGGGTGCTGGGTGGGGGGTGGGGGAGGCAGTGTTCATGATTGGAAGGTGGTATGAACTGGGAGAGGCAAGGTTCAATGTTGCGATTAGATTGGAGGTACTGGTAGCAGATAAGTATTTCCACTGTAGGGATCAGGAGAAGGAGAGTAGGTCTTTGAGAAGTTAAGCATCATTGGACTTTTTCATTGGTGAGGTGTTTGGAAAGGACTGGATCTTCTGTAGGATTAAGGTTTCTGGGGAATAGGTTGATAACAGTGTATTGTGTTTGTTTCTGTTCTGGATTTTGTGGAGTGTTGGGGGAGAGTTTTAGAGGATGTGTCAGATGGGAAAGGTCAGCTAGCCAGATTCTGGATACTATTGAGGAATTAAGAAGGGCGTTCTCTAGTGGTTAAGATAGGTGTTATTGGGTAGTGTTGTTTCAAGGTGAGAGTGAAATGTCAGCAAATTTGATAATTTTTGGAGTAGGTATCTGAAGTGCTCTTGTTGATGTTGGAAGGCAAGGGTTTCAATTTAGGACATATGGTGTAGATAGTTGTTACTGAATAATAATAGTATCTTGTTGAAGGAGCAGAGGTGGTTCTGGGATGCCTGTGAAGTGGAGATTTGTTTATGTAGTAACAGATTTGTGAGTTGTAGCAACTGGCAGATTCTAAAGATTTGATCATTGTACAAAGACGGTTGGGATCCAGAGAACGAAATACTTGTGGTTAAACATGGGATTCCATAGTTACATAATATTTGAGGAATATGTTGTGAGACTGTATTTTACCCAAGGGTAGGCCTACTTTTCTGAACTTAGACAGATAAATGAAGCAGAGTCCATTTGTGATTGGTGGCGCAGGGGGGGGGGGGGTCTTGAAATAGATGTGGAAAATGAATAAAAGTAATCATTGGATGATTTTAAAGGGAAGAATGAATAACATGGTGCAAGTTTGAGAAATGAAAATGCCACAAAAGTTGTGCTGCGAATCATAGGAAAGTTTGTTACACAAGAATATTTGTTCACACATTAACTATTGTTGCGCATGGGGAATAACAGAGATGAGACATAAAATTTGGACAAAAGCATTGTGTGATGAGGGGTGAGTTGATTATTGCTTGGAGTATATTTAACTGTGATCTGGCTTATGGGTAGTTTGGAATATGTTTGCTCTACATCAAAGTGGCTGTAACTGGTGCTACTGGGTGTTGCGAAACTCACACACAACCATGTTGGTCAGAAATGCTGGTGGTGGTGGTGGTGGTTGTGTGTGTGTGTGTGTGTGTGTGTGTGTGTGTGTGTGTGTGTGTGTGTGTGTGTGTAACAGTGGCTTCCTTCCATCCTAAACCACATGCTGTTCATCCTTTTATACTGTCTTGTACTTTATCTCTGCTTTGTCTCTCTTGTGTTGTCCATCCTATCTTTTCCTGTGTTTTCCAGAGTGGAAGGAAAGTTGAAAGAGGCAGGTAGAGGATAGAGAGTAACAGAAATTGAGCCTTGGGAGTTTTTGAGACTGAAGGATGTGATGGATTTAGAGATGTTAATGTTTAAAGGACTATTAACAACCATTTATCTTGTGCATTTGTCAGCCTGAGTGTGGTTTCCACACAGTTTCCCATACTACGTTAGACAATTGCTGGGGTGGTTTCCAATCTCTGCCTCAGAAAATATGAAACACAAACAGTTAAAATACAGTAATACACCAAACAAAGTTTATAGATTCAGAGATAGCAAAAAAGGCTTCCATATTTCTGTGTGTCACAGGGAATTGGAATCTTGACTTGACCACCAAGGTCACAAGGAAGGCAAGAAACATCTATAAAAAAGGCATCAATCTCAAGGTGTGCTGTGTACCAATGAGATGCATGGCTGTTTAGGTGGAACAGTCATTAGCAGGCAACGTCTGAGGAACCTGCTGCACACAGTTGTATAATGGTTACCTAGTCATGCAGGGCTCTGACTAGGTGAACTTTTATTTCCATAGCTGCTTGTGGGACCATGATGGAACCATAAAAATTCTCTCTTCCTCCTCCTCCTCCCCCTCCTCCCAATAGAATGGATGGGCTGCTAGTAGGTACCAGCACCCAGTCAAACAAGGGTGCTCATGTAACCTGTCCTCCAAGCTCAGGAACATTTCAGAATTCTAGCACCTGCAGGAACAGAATGCAAATTGCTAATCATAATGTGTTTTTATTAGTTAAAGGGAAAGAGGGAAGCTTTGAAAAAGTCTCACCTTTGTACATTCAAAAGGTTTTAGAGGGTACTGCAGCTACATTAAAAATCTGTTAGGCAGTTTTGATATGGGACACTTTTGGTTGAAACCTCAAGTTCCCAACAAGTGAAAAACCTGTAGAAACTCAAAAGGCTTGGGAAATACGCCACAGAAACTGAGCTCCACATTACACTGAACTACAGCAAAGTTGATGTGACATGAAGGAAGATGGTGGACATCCCCAAAGATAACCTGGAAGTTTAATGGACTCCAGAAGGCATTGTAGACACACAGAATATTATGAAAAGATGGTAGGTGATCTGATAAAATCTGACTCATTCATCCTCACTTTAAATAACATGAAACTCCCAGAGTGTATCAAGGCAGGTTTTTTATCTTAAATATTTGGCCCTATGTCCCCAACCCAGTGTGCTGTTTTAAATACCAGTGCTTTGGGCACACCACTGTTGGGTTTAAGGGAGAAGACATTCATGGCATATGTGGTAATGCTTCCCATGATGAAGTCGGATGGCTATCACCTCTGAATTGTGTCAGTTGCTCTGGGAATCACCCTGTCTGGAGGAGTGACTGCAATGTCTTCCTTGGAGAAAGGAAGATACAAGAGATCAAAACAACAAAACACACTCCTTATGGTGAGGCAGGAATGTCTAGAAAATCATGTAGCACCTATGTTTGCTAGCTCCTTTGCTTCGGTTGTCAAACAGCTGGTTCAGAAAATCGATGCTACTACACAAATGAAGGTTGCTAATGTAAGCACTAGTATCTGTATTTGTCAATGCACTTGTGCTGCTGCAGTTACTTCAAAGTCCACTCCTCCTCCCAGAACATCAGACAAGGCCAACATTGTGGAGTGCCCCATGCTACCAAAGATTCTGTCTGGCCTACTATCCAGTGCTGCCACTACACTGCCATGATTGTGGCTCTAAAGCCTCTCCTGGTGGAAAGATCAAAGTCGAGGAGCCAGAATTAACCACTGACAGTGACAAGAAGTAAACAGGCTTTTAATATTGTTATTATCCTCTCTGACGTCTCTCTCAAATCTTCATCAGAACTGATGGTCCTGTATTTCAGACTGGGGCAATAATCTCACCCCAAGACTGAGCCTTCACCCACTGTGGACTCCACTCCCTGGTAGAAAGTCAGGGTGAAAGTGGTACAATTGTGATAGATACCCCCCTCCTCCCCTAAGGGGCTCACTGCTCTTTGGCAGGTTTGTGCTTGTCTACAACAGAACCCCAGCCTTTGCAGCAACTTTGATGTTCCATGCTGCATGCCTATCCTGTCGCTATTCTTTTTCGCTCCCTTGGGGAACATGTCTGGGGTGTTTTTGAACATGTGTTCTGCGTTTTCAGCAGCTGATACCAGGAAAGTCTCTCCACTGTTTTTAATTCCTTTTTTCGTTCTTTGTTCCCCTTCTCCTATCCTTCCTCCTCTTCGATGTTTGAGGTTCCTCTTTTTCTTCTTCCTCCCTGTACACTGCTGAAGGTTGGCTGATGTGTCTCACATGTAACAGGTGACTGAGTGATGCATAATTTCCAGCCCTGGGTCAACAGGTAGGTTTTGCGTGTACCTTGGTACAGGCCAGGCCCAGGGAGGGGTGATTGCTTGAGCTGCTACCTTCCTGAATTGCCGATTGGTCACTCTGTTAAGTGTTTCGGGAGGTGTGACCTGAGGTATGAACAGTCACCTAAGGCGGTTGCACCCCCTCTAGGAGGGGGGGGGGGACAATGGTGACTATGCTGCCTCCTCCCGAGATTGTCCCATGTATCTTGATGAGAAGGCTGTTCAGGAGATAGGGTGGAGGAAAAAAGTGCCCTACTCAGTCGCTTGCAAGTTGTTGGCTAGTTGGAAGCCCTTCGTTCTACTATCAGTCACATACAGTACTGTTCTTGCTACATCTCCATAAAGGACATGGCCATGCAGACACATTACCTCAAATTCAGTGCCATTGTTGTAAAATTACCCAGTGTCATGGCAGCACCCTCATCTTTTCATCCAGTATGCAACAAGCCACCAAACTTCACCTCACGGGGTGAAGTCACGTGCTACACAACTGGCAGTATGGAAAGGACAGAAGGAATACTCTTGTGAAGACTTATTACTTCGCTCCAGCCAACAAACATCCGAGTTTTCCTCTGCCAAACAGAAAGGCTCCCAGAAATCAAACAAAATCAAATGATCTTCTCCTTTGCCGACAGGAGGTCGATGGTTCAATCCCGCGTCCGGCCACCCTGATTGAGGTTTTCCGTGATTTCCCTAAATCACTCCAGGCAAATGCCGGGATGGTTCCTTTCAAAGGGCACGGCCGACTTCCTTCCCCGTCCTTCCCTAATCCGATGAGACCGATGACCTCGCTGTCTGGTCTCTTTCCCCAAACCAACCAACCAACCATCCTTTGCCAACTTGGAGATCCTCTTCAATTGTGTTGCCACAAAATACCCTTGGCTAGCTGATCTCCATGTTGCTAGTGCGAACTGCCAACTGGTTTTCTGCCCTGGACTTTGCAGACAGACAGAAGGAGAATGCTGACAGCTCTGTAGATCTCATGGAGCAGGATCCTCCAATCTCTGCACTCTGTAGTAGTAAGTCTCCGAAGGCTGGCACTTGGCAACCAACAAGATGATACCCCTTCATTTCTTCCCCCCCTTTTTCCTCATCATGACTCTCCTCTGATGGAATGTTAGGGATTTTCGATCTTATAAAGAGGACTTATGGCTGCTCTTGGAAGCACAGCGTCCACTTGTTCTCTGTCTCCAGGAAACAAAATTGTGTCTTCATGACCACTTTGAACTCTCACATTTCTTCCTAGTTTGCATTGACTCAAGGACAGCATTCCATCTTGTAGGGGAGTCATGCTGCTCATCCAGGATGATGTTCATAATCAACCCATCTCCCTGACCACCTGGGTTCAAACTTTTGCAGTCCACAGTTTCTTCCTCATATGACCTTTTCCCTTTGTACCCTTTAATCACTCCATCGTTCGGTGTCACCAGGACAGACTTCCTCTTTGGGGTTCTCCCAGAACCTGTCTGAGATGTACCCTCTTGGCTGACCTCAATCAACTTAACCTTATCTGCCTTAATACAGGAGCGCCCACATTCCTCTGACTCCGCGCACACCTATTCCCAATTGGACCTCTCATTCTGCACTGCTGAGCTTGTCCATCATCCCGAGTGGTCCATTCTCTCTGGCATATACTCGAGCGACCATTTCGCGTGTGCTATCTATTTGCTGACTCCTACCCCACCTATCGTGCACACCCAAACGGCAGCTTTTGAAGGCTGACTGGAGGCTTTTCTCGTCCTTGGTGACCTTCAGCGAACAACACTTCCCCAGTTGTGATGACCAGGTCGAATATCATACGAAGGTTATCGTTACTGTCGTAGAACATTCCATTCCTCACACTTCCTCTTTACCGCACCATGTCCCAGTCCCTTGATGGACTGAGGCATGCTGCAACACAATTTGTGTTCAGAGACGTGCTATCTGCACTTTTACCCATCATCCTAGCATGGCAAACTGCATTAGTTATAAACAGTTGTGTGCACCATGTCATTGCGTTCTTTGGGATGGCCAAAAAGTTAGAAAGGTTTCCTTTACTAGTTTTTTTTTAACAGTTACACTGCCTCACTCGTCGTGTGGGCCAACTTCTAAAGGCTCTCTGAGACCAAGGTCCATTCCAGACCAAGGTCCATTCCCCAATTTCCAGCCTAAGAGTAGCAGATAATGTTGTAGTGGACCCTATTGCTACCTCCAACACCTTGGGTCACTATTTTGTGGAGATTTTGAGCTCCACCCACTATCACCCTCCATTCCTCCATCGGAAATGAGTGGAGGCGGCTAGGGCGATACCCTTCTTTTCTCATAATCATGGGTGCTAAAATGCTGCCTTTAATACGAGGGAGCAAATCATGTTCTCATTTCATTGTGATCTTCCACACTAGGGCCAGACAATGTTCACATTCAGATGCTGCAGAACCTTTCTCTTGCTGGCAAGCTTTTTCTCCTTCATAGGTACAGTCACATCTGGGCAAAGGGCATGTTTTCCTGATGCTGGCGTAAAGCCACTGTCATACTCATACCTAAGCTCAGCTGTATCTGCAAGGAGATGGAATGTCTGATTCATGCCCGGCTGGTAGAGTGGCTCAAGTCTCACAGTTTACTAACCACTGTAAAGTGTAGATTTTGAGTGTGCTGTTCTGCAGTTGACCATCTTGTCACTTTGTCAACCCATGTCATGATTGGTTTTCTGTGGAAATACCAGACTGGCCATGTTTTTCGATTTGGAGAAGCCTACTATGACCCCTGTTGGAGAACTGATAGGTTCTGTACTTTCTACACACAGGGCTTCCATGGCTGCATGCCCTGATTCCTTCAAGAATTTTTAAAAGACAGAGTTTTCAAGGAACTTGTGGGTTCTGCTTTGTCAGACACCTTTATCCAGGAAAATAGGAACCTCGGGGTTGTGTCTTGAGCGTCGTCCTCTTTGCTATAACCATTAACCTTATTATGGCCTGTCTCTCACCGGGCATCTCCAGCTCGCTTTTTGTTGACGATTTTGTGATTCATAGCAGTTCTCGATGGACTTTTCTCCTTGAGTGGCATCTTCAGTGATGTCTCGATCATCTTTACTCATAGGGCGTAAACAGTGGCTTTCGCTTTTCCACTGACAAAACTGTTGTATGAATTTAAGGTGGTGCAGTTGGTTTCTTCCACTGACTTTAGATCTTGAGCTTGTTGCTCTTCTGTTCATTGAAACTACAAAATTCGTGGGGCTCATGTGTGATAGGAGACTTTCTTCATCCTCCCACGTGTTTTTTGTGGCTGCCTGCTGTATGCTGTCCCTCAATGACCTACATGTCCTCAGCGGCAGTTCCTTGGGAATGGATCGGACCACTGTCCTCAGTTTGCACCAGTCCTTTGTCCATTTGAAACTGGACTATGGGTGTTTCATTTATGCATCTGTACATTTATGCTTCTTACACCATCTCAATACTATCCACCATTGTGGCATCCGTTGGCCACTGGCACCTTTTACACTAACCCAGTTGAGAGTCTGTCTACAGAAGCTGCTGAACTACCACTGTCATACCACTGTGACTTCCTCCTCAGCAGAAACACATGCCGTTTGTCTGCCATGCCTGGCCACCCATCCTATGCCTCCTTCTTTGATGACTCCTTTGACCACCAGCATGGGCCGTGTTCCTCTTCTGTTACCTCCTGAAGTTTGCTTTCGGCTCTTCTCTGGCAGCTTAACTTCACACTACCTGCCACTTTCCTGGTGGGTGTGAACCCTTCACCACCTTGGCTTTATGCGACATCCCGCGTTCACCTTGGACCTAATTTGTGTCCTAAGGACCCTACTCCAGCTTTGCTCTTTCACCATAAGTTTCACGACCTTTGCTTGGGACTTCACAATAGTATCTTAGAGTACACTGATGGCTCTGACTGACTGTGGTGTCAGGTGTGCCTTTGTCATTGGCACCAATAATTTTCAGTATTGGCTTCCGGAACACTGTTCAGTATTTACAGCAGAGCTCTTCACTCTATCAGACCATGCAGTACATCTGGCAACACGTGCTTTTCAATTGCGTCATCTGCTCAAACTCTCACTGTGCCCTTCAGAGCCCCTGTGTGCTGTACACCATCCACCCCTTAATGCAATGGGTCCAGGAAAGCTGTCACTTGCTCAGTCTTGATGGAGCCACTGTGATGATTATGTGGGTTCCTGGTCATGTCGGTCTGATAGGAAACGAGGCCACTGACGCTACTGTCAAGGTTCCACTCCTCATACCTCGGCCTGTTACTTCTTCCATTCCCTCTGGTGATCTCTGGTTTGCTGTCTGTCAGCAGGTGGTGTCACTTGGGCATCACCACTTGTCCATCTTTCATGGGAACAAGTTCCTGGGAAATAAGCCTCTCTCACCATCTTGCCTTACCTACTCTCGCCGTGGGCACAGTCTTTTCACCCATCGCTGTTTTTTAAGTGGTGCTCCCCCACTACTTTGTGCTCATTGCCATCACCTTTGACAATTCATCATTTCCCTACAGAATGCCCTTTTTTCAACCATGTATGTTCTCATTTATGTTTGCTGTCCTAATTATCAACTGTTTTAGCGAACGACGTGTGGACTGTCGACTGCATTTTATTATTTATCCATCATAGCAATATGGTCAAGGACATTTAATCTTTGAGTTCAGGACCTCTGTTTCTCTATGGTGTATTTTATGGACCATTCTCAAAGTCGCTGTTTTTAGTTGTATTTCCTTCCATGGAATGGGCTTAACGTGTAGTCATTTTTAACTCCTGTTTTTGTTTTTGTGTTCTACGGTTCTGACATGGGTGCGTATGACCCTAGTCATTCTTGTGCCATAAAACAAAACAAAACAAACTCATGATAGATGGCACCCACACTACAGTGGAACATTAATGGGTTTATAACAAATGTAGAGGAACTGGAACTCAAGGCAGAGGAATGCCCCTATGTCTTTTAAAGTGTCTGATGTCCCTGAGCTATGGGGCTTTCTCTTCATCGTAAGGATGGGCTGACAGTCACACACACACACACACACACACACACACACACACACACACACACACACACAAAACTCCTTTGCGCTCTCCATGGTTACTGACCTGCAAGTAGTCACAGTTGGAAGTTTATGCCTGTCTTAGGACCACTGTCTGGTGGCTAATTTACCTCCTCAAATGCAATTGACTCTTAGGCTCTAACAGATCTTACAGAAAAATTCCTCTGACCATTTCTCCTACTATTGGACTTGAATGCCCCTTCATACATTGTGGGGCTCATCTGTACTTGCCCTCGAGGTCCGATTTTGGAGACACTCATGATGTCTCATGCCCACTCATTTCTGTGCTGCTAATGGGTTATTCTCAGCCATCAACCTCTCTTTCTGCTCTCTAGCTCTTGCAGACTCTGATCCTCTGTTCAGTGGGAAGTCACTGACGAACTTTATTCCAGGGGCCACTTCCCACTCCACATCCACCTGCCGGTCAGAGGTCTCCCTGAAAGGACTTGGCCACCTTGGATGATCAGCAGAGCGGGGGGACGTTGTTCAGCCAGCTGGCTGTGTCTGAATGCCCTGGCCGTATCCAAAAGTGGTTGGAACTCATTACATGAGTGGTCTACCATGCTGCTTTCTTCTCCCCCCCAAAGTCCTCTATCATCTTAGGACACAACCCAACCCTTGGCAGACTGCTGAGTGCCATTCAGTAATTCGGATCAGCTGTGTGGCTATATGGTGTTTTAAGTGTCGCCCAACAGCAGGAAACCTCGCAGCCTTTCAGTTAGAGAGGGCCATGGCTTGGTGCGTCATCGGGGAGAGCAAGAGAAGGTCATGGCAAGTGTTCCTGGAGTCCAGCAATCATTCCAGTTGCTCTGTAACAGTATGGGAAGCCATCATAAGGATTTTGGGTAAAGGCAGTCAATTACCTGTAGCAGCATTGTTGAGACAGGGGTGTCTCCAAACAACACCCAGAGACATTGCTCAGATAATGGTAGAGCATTTTGCAATGACTATTGCCAACACTAGCCAGGATCCAGTATTCCGCTGCTGCTGTGTGACTGTAGAGACGTGCTCTTGGATTTCAGATTCAAAAATTCTGAGTCTTACCACTGCCCATTCTCCATGTGGGAGCTTGATTCCGGCACTGTCTGACACTCATGATATGGCACCTGGTCACGACCAAATTTGGTACAGCATGCAGCAGCACTTGCAGACGGTGTCCAAGGAAATCCTCTTATAATGTTTTAATTTGATTTGGCTGACAGACCATTCCCTGACTCATGACGGGAATAAATTTTGATCCCTCTCCTCAAACCAGGAAAGAGTGTAATGTGTCCCAGTAGCTGTTGGAGCATCACCTTAATGAGCTGTGTGGAAAGATCTGTCATGGTCAGCCATCATCTGGCTTGGTTAATAGAGACCAGGCAGCTCCTGAGCCACTCTCAGTAGGGATGCACACAACTTGACCATGCCAGTGGTGGATATCCAGCAGGCTTTCCTTCATAACAAGCATTGCTTAGGAGTGTTTTTGACACCGGTAAGGCATACAACACAGTATTCTCAGTCAACTACAAGCCAATGTGGCTTTCATGACCATCTCCCCATCTTCACTCAGTCGTTCCTTTCCAGGTGCCTTTTTTAGGTACAGAGCAGTGACATGCTGTCAGATAGTTTCATACAGTGCAAAGTTTTAAGTGTTACTCTCTTTGACATAGCCATTAACACTGTCGTGTCCACAGTACAGAGTTATGTCTGATGCTCCTTATGTGTGGGTGATTTTGTGGTCTTCTTCTCTTCCTGCAATACCATAACAGGGAGTCGTCAGTTGCAGCCTCAAGTGAAGAAGTTGGAGGATTGGGCCACAAAGACTAGTTTTACATTTCCTGCAGAAAGATGTGTGTGTGCGTTCATTTTAATTGTTCTTTTAATATTTTTAATTCCCCTTATGTGCATATATGGGACACCACTCTTCCTTTTAAAGACTCAGTGACATTTCTGAGCCTTATTTTTGACTCAAAACTTCATGGTTACCACACATCACCACATCTCAAGGACTTAAGGGCAAGGGCCCAGAAGGCACTGAACGTATTGAAGTGTGTTAACCGCATGTCCTGGGTAGTGGATAGGCAATGTCTGGTTCAGTTTTAAATGGCTTTTGTGTGATCGTGGCTGGACTATGGGTGCACAGTGTTTGGGTCAGCGAGGCCTTCTTACCTGATGTTAATTGACACTGTACTCCATGAGAGCATCAGGCTGGCCATGGGCACTTGCAAGACCAGCCCTATACACAGTCTCTGTTCTGATGGTGATGAACCACCACTTACCACCTGGTGGCAGCTTCTTTTGGTGTATCAGGTGTATGCATTCCTCACTATTCCCAATTCACCAGCATACCATACCATTGCTCATCCAGCTATTGAACACCACTTCACCAATTATCCATGGGCAATGAGAACATTTGGGATCTGCACGAAGTTTGTGTTGGAGTCCCTGGGTGTGGGGCATGTACAGGCTCATATCAAGGGTTTTAACTGCTGCCACCATCGTTACTGCAGAGGCCCAGAGTATTTTAGATTTAGTGGAGTATAGGAGAGATTGCACTCACACTTCTGCTTTTAATACAATGTTTTCTGACATCTTAAATGAACACAAATACTGTGTAGCTGTATTCACAGATGGAGTGTCCATTGGTGCTCTGTTGTTATCCTGAATCGTTCCCTTGATATTCGGTTACCTCCATATTCACTGTATTCAGTCATAAATTATCCATGATCTTCAGGGTGCTGGAGCAGATGAGATGTGCCATACTTACTAAATTCCTCATCTGTTCTGACTCTCTCAGTGCCCTTCAGTCTCTGCAATGCTTGTATTCAGCCACTAAAGTAGTACAGGATATCCAGGACGCCCTTCTCCACTTACGAAGGCAGGGAAGGAGGTGTCTTTCTACTGGGTGCCAGGGCACAGGGTATTGCAGAGAACAGAAGACCTGATGTAGCAGCCAAGGAGGCATGATGTGATCCTCAGTTCAGTGTGCCGTGCCATGCAGATTTATCGTCTTGCTGTGGGGAACAGAGCCAAGAGTCGATGGGAAGATGAACAGCTGGAAGTGACAGACCATAAGCTCTGTCTAGCATGCAACATGACCATGATGTACTTCCTTCCAGCCATGCAGATGAGATGAGATACTCCTTACCCATCTTCGTGTAGGCCACAGCCCTATGACACATGGCTTCTTGCTCTAACAAGGAAAACCTCCAGTGTGAGATGTTTGTGGCCTAAAGATCACTGTGCTTCACGTTTTATTACATGGTATTTCATTTTTACACCAGCTGACAGTGGCAGATTTGCTGACAGATCTGCTCTCTATTTTAAGTCACATTCAAATGAATGTGGTGAGAGTTTTAAGGTTTTGTGATTTGTCAAACTTGTTTCCTAAAATTTTAGGCAGATGTTCTTAATGTGTTAACAGACTGATTGGCTTGTCCATGTTTTTTATAAGTGGACAGCCATTCTCATTTCCCTGTATCGTCCTTTTAGCTCCGCTGTCATTTTCTTGTGTTTGAATCCCAGATATAGCACCTTTCACCCTTTCTCTGTTGTCGTATGGGATGTGAGATAGGTTGGGTGGGTCAACTTGAGTGAGGTGGGGGTGAGTGAACGATTGTCATTTTATAGGATTCCTCTGCACTGTGTGATGACAATTTTAGCCATTTTATACACATTCATTTCCTTTAATACATGTAAGGTTACTGATAACCTCGCTGTTGAGCACCCTTAAGCTACAAACCACACACACATTTCCTTTAATATGTGTAAGGTTACTGATAACATCGCTGTTGAGCACCCTTAAGCTACAAACCACCCCCACACACACATACACCCACACCCACACACGAGAACACCATTGTATTCTGTTGGTTATAATGTCATGCTGAAACTACAATCAAATCCAAATCTGAAGGCAAGGGTCATCAATAAAATGAAGCACTTGGCAATGGAAGCATGTTTATTACTGATGCCACCACACACTCAGAAAAGAAGTGACCCCCTGGAATGAGAGGGCAACTATTTATATAAACTTCAAGTATTCCAGAATGCTGGTATTTATGCAGACATAGAATATTCCAGAATATACAAACATATGATCTCTCAATACCTTACCAGGTATTGTGTGCTGTTGTGGTCTTCAGTCTGGAGACTGCTTTGATGCAGCTCTCCATGATGCTCTATCCTGTGCAAGCTTCTTCATCTCCGAGTAACTACTGCAGACTACATCCTTCTGAATCTGCTTAGTGTATTCATCTCTTGGTCTCGCTCTATTATTTTTATCCTCCACACTTCCCTCCAATACTAAACTGGTGATCTCTTGGTGCCTCAGAACGTATCCTACCAACCGATCCCTTGTAGCCAAGTTGTGCCACAAATTCCTCTTCTCCCCAATTCTATTCAGTACCTCTTTGTTGGTTACATGATCTACCTATCTAATCTTCAGCATTCTTCTGTAGCACCACATTTCGAAAGCTTCTATTCTCTTCTTGTCTAAACTGTTTATCATCCATATTTCACATCCATACATGGCTACACTCCATACAAATACTTTTAGAAAACACTTCCTGACAATTAAATCTATACTCGATGTTAACAAACTTCTCTCCTTCAGAAACGCTTTTGCTAGTCTACATTTTATATCCTCTCTACTTCAACTATCATCAGTTATTTTGCTCCCCAAATGGCAAAACTCATCTGTTAACTTTAAGCGTCTCATTTCCTAATCTGATTCTCTCAGCATCACCTGATTTAATTTGACTACATTCCATTATCCTCATTTTGCTTTTGTTGATGTTCATCTTACATCCTCCTTTCAATACATTATCCGTTCTGTTCATCTGCTCTTCCAGGTCCTTTGTTGTCTCTAACAGAATCAGAATGTTATCGGCAAACCTCAAAGTTTTTATTTCTTCTCCATGGATTTTAATTCCTGCTCCAAATTTCTCTTTTGTTTCCTTTACTGCTTGCTCAATATACAGATTGAATACATTGGGGAGAGGCTACAACACTGTCTCACTTCCTTCCCAACCACTGCTTCCCTTTCATGCCCCCTGACTTTTATAACTGCAGTCTGGTTTCTGTACTAATTGTAAATAACGTTTTGCTCCCTGTATTTTACCCCTGCCACCTGCAGAATTTGAAAGGGAATATTCCAGTCAGCATTATCAAAAACTTTCTCTAAGTCTACAAATCCTAGAAACACGGGTTTGCCTTTCCTTAATATGTCTTCCAAGATAATTTCATGTTTAATGTAGTTTTTAAATGACATTGTCCTTCTGTTGTGTTTCCAGTTTACATTTTCACTATTCTGTAATCTCAGTGATTATTTGTGTAAATTTAAAGTAGAACTACATTGCCTACATGTTTCTTAGTTCCCCATGTAAATTGTTTGTATTCTCTGTGTGTGAAGTTAATATATTCATCAATGAACAATTTTGTGTACATTTTTTAAATGGCAGTCCATTGCCTATTTTTTTCCCTCCAAACTACATATTTGTTAAGAAAAATGACTTGTCCTATATCATGTGTACTTTGTACAATATGTGATCCACAGGATAAATAAATAAATACAAATACAAATAAGTTGTAGGGTCAATATTGCCTTGTGTTTTCCAACATTTCTACAGAATACAAACTGATCTTCCCCGAGGTCAGCTTCTACCTGGTTTCCGTTCGTCTGTAAAGAATTCATGTTAGTATTCTGCAGCCATGACTTATTAAACTGGTAGTTCGGTAATTTTCTCACCTGTCAGTATCTACTTTCTTTGGGATTGGAATTATTATATTCTTCTTGATGTCTGAGGGTATTTCACCTATCTCATACATCTTGCTCACCAGATACTAGAATTTTGTTATGGCTGGCTCTCCTAAGGCTATCAGTAGTTCTAATGGATTGTGTCTATTCCTGGGGACTTTTTTTTTTTACTTAGGTGTTTTAGTGCTCAGTCAAATTCTTCACGCATATATCTCCCATTTCGTCGTCATCTACATCCTCTTCCATTTCCGTAATATTGCCCTCAAGTACATTGCCCTTGTGTAGGCTCTCTATATACTCCTTCCACCTTTCTGCTTTCCCTTCTTTGCTTAGAACTGGTTTTCCATCTGAACTCTTGATATTTATTCAAGCGGTTCTCTTTTTTCCAAAGGTATCTTTAATTTTCCTATAGGCAGTATCTATCTTACCCCTAGTGATATATGCCTCTATATCCTTACATTTGTCCTCTAGCCATCCTTGCTTAGCCACTTTGCACTTTCTGGCAATCTCATTTTTGAGACGTTTGTATTGTTTGCACCTGCTTCATTTACTGCTTTTTTTAAATATTTTTTCCTTTCATCAATTACATTCAATATCTCTTCTGTTACCCAAGGATTTCTACTAGTCCTCATCTTTTTACCTACTTGATCTTCTGCTGCCATCATTATTTCATCTCTCAAAGCTACGCATTCTTTTTCGACTGTATTTCATTCCCCTGTTCCTGTCAATCATTCCACAATGCTCTCTCTGAAACCCTCTGCTACCTCTAGTTCTTTCAGTTTATCCAGGTTCTATCTCCTTAAATTCCCACGTTTTTGCAGTTTCTTAAGTTTTAATCTATAGTTCCTAACCAATAGATTGTGGTCAGAGTCCACATCTGCCTGTGGAAATGTCTTACAATTTAAAACATGGTTCCTAAGTCTCTGTCTTACCATGATATAATCTGTGTGAAACCTTCCAGTGTCTCCATGCCTCTTCCATGTATACAACCTTTTTTCATGATTCTGAAACCAAGTGTTAGGTGTGATTACGTTATGCTCTGTGCAAAATTCTACCAGGCGGCTTCCTCTTTCATTC
This sequence comes from Schistocerca serialis cubense, assembly GCF_023864345.2. Classification (NCBI taxonomy): domain Eukaryota; kingdom Metazoa; phylum Arthropoda; class Insecta; order Orthoptera; family Acrididae; genus Schistocerca; species Schistocerca serialis. Next base: position 554,678,848 of record NC_064641.1, read on the forward strand.
CCTATCCCCATTCCATATTCACCTATTACTTTCCCCTCTCTTCGTTTCCCTACTATAAGTGACTATTAACTTTTGTCTTCCTTAACCATCTGAATAATTTCTTTCATCACATCTCGCATACCTTCAGTCTCTTCACCATCTGCGGAGCTAGTTGGCATATAAACTTGTACTACTATGGTAGGCGTCAGCTTCACATCTATCTTGCTACAATAATGCATTCACTATGCTGTTCGCAGTAGCTTATCAATGGTCCAATTTTTTATTCATTGTTAGACCTATTCCTGCGTTACCCCCATTTGATTTTGTATTTATAACTCTGTATTCACCTGACCAGAAGTCTTGTTCTTCTTGTCATCCGAACTTCACTAATTCCCACTATATCTAACATTAACATATACATTTCCGTTTTTAAATTTTCTAACCAACCTGCCTGATTAAGGGATCTAACATTCTACGCTCCTATCTGTAGAACACCAGTTTTCTTCCTTCTGATAACAGTGTTATCCTGATAACGAAATTACAAGTACTAAATAACAAATAATAGCAGAAGGTCAGATTTTAAGTGGCAACCTGCAGTACACCAGGCAGCAATGTTAACTGCTGCACTACACTGCATGCTCCACAACTTTTGACAATATTTGTATACTCAGTGCAACTCTGCTGTCCCTTTCAAGTTAATTAATATGAAAATACCTAAATCACATATTTCTGCATTTGTGTCTGTGTTGTTACTTAGTAATAATCAGATGTTCTTGTCGGTGCAAAACTATCTAATAGGTGACTCACGGATTTGAAACTATTTGGGACTTTCACAGAATTATTCTAAGAGAAACTTTGCTGGAAAAAGAGATTTTAAGCCAAAATAAGTAAATAAATGTGCACATTTTCCATCTGCTTCTATTATATTTTACAGCTCTTGTGTATGAATATTGATGAGAATTATCCACTGTTCATCAAGGAAAGTACTATGTTATTATTCTACGCATTTGATAATATGTATTACGTTCATTTGTGGAACATTTTGACTCTGTCTGAATACAGTCAGTACAAAATGAGTTGATTGTGATGGGTAGTCATAAAGCTTTAATTATCACCTTCATAAAATAAAATTAAGTAATTGATTTTTATATTTATTTGCAGATGTGTATCAGCAGTTCTGATACACACTGAGATTACTGCACCACAATACTGTAGAATGCTGCTAGAGGAGCCAAAACAAAATGACACAGTCCATTGATCAAATATTTTTCAGTACTTTATCTTCTTCATTTGAAGGGAAATAAAGTTGCTGTTGCAGCTAAGTAACTGCTGTGTACACGGAAGTGTACAGTTATAATGTGCCATCATATGACACTGATTAGGTGCACAGACATTTCCAGTGTGGTCTAACAAGGTCAAATGTTGAAGAATCAAATGTCAGATAAACTCTCTGTGAAGAATTGGGAATTGTACGAGAAGTGTTACTTGATAACTGGCATATCAAAATTGAGGTGATAGTGGGAAAAGTTAAATCTCTTCAAGATCAGTTTTCAGCATCTTGCATGACATTTTGAAAATGACAGAGCTGCCACTTACCAGTTCCAAAACTGCTCACACACAATGAAAAGTCCTGCTGAACTGAGGTGGTAGCCAATCCAGATGACTTCTTTAGTCTCCTATTTTTCATGTATGAATATTGGGTTTCACCTGACTATGAGACAAAGGAACAAAGCAAGCATGAAAACAGGTGAATTTGCAACCACCTGAAAAAGGTGAAGATTCAACCATCAGGTAGTGAGGTGACGCTGTGTGCCTTTTTGGAACTGCCATGGCTTGGTGCTAAAACATTATGCATGTAAAAGACAAGCTATAACAGGAGAATACTACTCATACTTGAATCTGAAGACAAAGTTATGGAAGTATGGGAAGTCGTCTGACAGGTGTTTTTATCCTCAATAATTGTCTCCCCAATAATTCCCCAGCTCATTCTGCACAGGACACACATAAATATGCTGCTCCTTTTGACTATCAAATTTTGTTCAGCGATCTGAAATAGTTGGTGAGCCATTTCATGTGGCATTACTAAGGCGAATTGCTCTGGTGGTTTTTTAGGATCATTGCTAAATTTTTCAATTATTTTCCATGCCCTTATACTGTTTTGAATTTATCTGTATCAGCTAAAAGATTTGATCAATATTTCCCTTCTGCATTCTGCTGTATATTTCCTCAGTTCTTCACCTGTTTGAATGGTGTCTTCAGAAAGTGGGTCTCTTTCATATTTACCGTGAAAGTCTTAAGTAGTCTGTCTTGATTGAGGGTGGATATATATTGTGTTCTGTGCACACAAGGTATGTTCTTTCGAGAGATTTTTTCCTCTACAAATGTGAAAGCCTATACAATTTTGGAGTCACTTAACATTTTGCAACTTCATTGCCCATTTCTTTTGAGAAACTTTCCCAGCACAAATATCTGAAGTTAAATTGTTGTTTACAGGCAACTTCTTCTAGGTTGATAATTGTAACTGTTGCTCATGTTATTAGAATTGTGCTGTATTTTTGGTGTTGGTTCCTCAGCTTTTTTTACCACATGTTAAGCTGCTTGTGAACTAATAAAAATATTCATCCAGTTACAGCACTCCACATGGAAAAGATTGCTCAACTTTGGATAGTGTTTGAGTTTCATGCTTTCCTTTTCCACCCAGCTTTTCAGCTCTTCACCATTCTTGTCTGTAGTTTCATAGCCTCAGCTTGTGCTTCTGCTGTTGAAATTTCCCAATACAATCTTGATAATCTTAGAGTTGAATTGCCTAGGATTAATGAAGTTGAAGTCTGCATTAGATGTTATGTAGACTGTTATTGTGCAGGTATGTAATTCTGCTGTCATTAATTCCCCTTGCATGTCAGACTTTCAGACTTACTATTGATCGCGACCTTAAAAACTCATTTCAACTTTACTTTAGAGTATGCCTAATTAGTGATTCATTTATGGGCAATTAATTTACAGGGCCACCTTCAGTGTATCATCACTAATTGATTAATTTTGTAAGGACATGAATTTGTAACATAACTTTCATTTTTTTAATGTGTCAGTCCTTGTATATACATAACATTTTTTGTCTTAATGGCAGATCATATCTGTAATTCAGGTCGTTATTAAAGAGTTGATCATTTCTGATTAAACTTACCAGTGTAAAGACAGTTCAAGGTCAAGAAATCATACATTAATGTGCCATAACAGTTTGGTCCTTTAGTAATGTGATCACTCTAGATGCTGTTTTGTTAAACCTTGCATACCAATATGGCACTCTGTATTACCAACCTACATCTCCTGCAAGTTCTCAGTGTATGATATTGAAGTGAACAACTGATATTACTTTTTATACGTCTTTTATGGCTAATATTACTGTTTATATGTCTTCTTTGGCTTCCAGTACTGTCCTTTGGCAATTTTAATGTATTTCACTGGTAAAACTGAAGAAAGTAGCTTATTTGTGTATTCTGAAAAGCTACAGTAACCCTGCAAATGTTTATGAAATTTATTATGTGAACTATGTTACTAGTTTGTGCTCTGTATGTTTCCTTTTTCAGGCCGTGTATCAAAATTCCGGCATTTGAAAGGCACCCCTTTGCACAAGTCAACACATATTGAGAACATACGCAATGTCAGCAGACAGATTTCTGGTGAATGTGATGGATTTCATGGTATGTGTTGGGATGCAAAAATACTGTTAATCTTTTTCATTTGTTTCTCTTCTTTGACGTAATTGGTTTTTACTTGATGTTGTTCAAAACAATCAGGAAGCCCAATGTCATTTGACATTTACTGTACTATTAAGAACTGTTTTTATCAATTGTTTGTCACATTTTCATGCAGTGAATAGTTTTCTGGCTTTTACGACACAGTTCGTGAGCGATACATAACAATGTGGAGAAATAATTGTTTGAAACAACAATTGATCTTCCATGAGCAAAGTCAGAACAGTTGAGGATGTGTAGACAATAGAAAATTTAACTGTTGTAAACCATTAGAGTCTGTTACTTCCACTTTTTTCTCCTTAATGCACTGCTTAGAATAAATTTTACATCTGTCCAGCACCTATCTCTTCATTTAACTTTCTCTTTTTTCCCATCTTCCCATTTTTCATGCCGGAGGACCATTTTGAAAATTCATGAATCCAGAGATTGGTCCCCTTTTTTTTTTGTTAACATGTGTGGCAGCCCGCTTCAGTTTTCTTTCTCTGTTAACTGAAAATAGACATTTATTTTCTGTTTCATACATAGTTAACATTGATTTTTAACATGTATTTTGAATTACATAAACTAACACTGATTTAACTCTGACAACCATTGGTCTGTTACCTTCTGAATTCACTCAAGTTCTGTAAGTTTGTAATGTAGACCGTACATGCATGTCTGATACTAGGCACTATAGTGTTATATGAAAGTGATAGTGATCCCATTGTGCATTAAATTATGCACTGATCGAGAATATGATATGAACATCAAAAGTTTTGTCACATTTGATAGACACCAGTCTGAAACATAGCAAAAGGCTCTAAATAGCTGTGACGAGCTCATGCACAAAGTACGAAAAACTGCAAGGAATCTTATCATCTCAGCTCTCAAGACCCATGGTATGTAACACACATTATCCATTTGTATTGGGAGCCTATTGAAATTTGAATCTGTAAAATTTAGAAACTTCTATTTATTTATTTATTTACAACAGAATCAAACAATGGAAACTCTAGGTTGGAGTATCTACGTTATTAGGTGAAGGTAGATTGCAACCCACCATAAAGATGACACATTGAGTTGCAGAGAGGCACTTACAGTACACATTTAGCTTTTGGCCAAAAGAGAATATGCACACTTTCACCCAAGCAAACACACGTTAAGCACATATGCCCACTATCTCCTGCAACTTGAACCAGAAACACAGGTGAATAAATATTAACAATTCTATGTTTCTTACTCATTGAGACCATGTTATTAACTGCATATTTCATTAAGTGATATGTTTACTGCCCAGGATTAAAATTCTTATTCTTGAACCATCACCAGTAACCCATGTATCAACACAATGGATATTTCTGATTACTCTTACTCCAGTGTAAGAATATTGTTTTAAGATGCACTTGTACGTTATTATCTTTTGAAGTTTTTTAATCTATTCTTTTTATGAATAAAAGTTTTATATCTTCATTTCATTTCCCTTCATGTTGTGAGAGTAACGCTTCTACTATGTACTACCTCATTGATGGCGATTGTATCAGTGATGCTCACAGTGACTATATTATGAAAGTGATAGATTGCTACTCACAATATAATGAAGATTTTGAGTTACAGACATGCACAACAAAAAGACTGCTAAATATTTAAACTTTTGGCCAGAAGACTTTCTTATGAAATAGGGAACATATGCACAAACACCTTCATGCAAATGCAGCTCACAAACAAATGACCACTGTCTCTGGCTGTCGAGACCAGACTGCGAACAACTGGTTGGGGGGGGGGGGGGGGTTACCTCTCACTGTGCATGGAATGAGGAATGTCCTACCTGCTGTGCCCCCACCCCTCCTACAGTGGTATTCTGCCACCCACCAAACCTATGTAAAATCCTTTTCCATCCCTGCACAGCCCCTGCTCCCAACCCGTTGGCTCATATCCCTGTAATGGACCTCAATGTGGTCACAAGCATCACCTATCCCATCAAAGGCAGGGCTATACCTGAAACCAGTCATGTGATCTGCAAGCTAAACTGCAACCACTGCTTCGTTCTATGAAGGCATGACAGTCAACAAGGTGCCTGTCCGCTGGAATGGCCAATAAACAGCTGGACCATCCAGTTACTGACCATGCTATCCAACACAATGTTCTTCATTTTAATGACTGCTTCACAGCCTGTGCCTTCTGGATTCTTCCTACCAACACACTCCTTGCGGTATATGCTAAGTTCCTGTGACCCTCCTGCCCTCAACTTTCATTAGTCATTGCCCTTCAGCCACCTGTCCCCTTCCCTATTTCCATTCCAACACTACACAGCCTTCTCATCCACAAGCACACCCACAGCCTTTTTAATTCTGTCTTTTTCCAGTCCCCAACCCTCATCCACACAGCTGTTTAAACTTTCGATTGCACCAAGCTGCTCTACTCTCTCTCAACCTTGTCCCTTTAAACTCCGACAAGCAGCTCTTTACCATTCCCCACGCCTTCCATACTATCCCTGCCCCTCCCCGCCTTGTTATTACTCCACCATCCAGACTGCTTCCCCCATCATCCGCAGTTGCTGACAATCTGGCCTCGGCAGCCAGGGATAGTGGTCATTTATGTGTGAGTTGCATTTGCATGAATGTGTGTGTGTGTGTGTGTGTGTGTGTGTGTGTGTGTGTGTGTGTGTGTGTGTGTGTGTGTGTGGGTGGGTGGGTGGGTGGGTGTGTGTTTTCTGTGTGCATGTTGTATATTTCATAAGAAGGCTTTCTGGCCAAGAGCTTACATGTTTAGTAGTCTATTTGTTGTGACTGTCTGTGACTCAACATCTCTGTTATATGGTGAGTAGCGATCTGTCCTTTCCATAATACAGTCATTATTCCAGTTGGGATTTTCCATTGTGTGAGACATACAATGGATGTATGTACAAATTTATCACCAACAGTTCAATAGTTTACATTTTGTATCCAATAAAATAATTTTCCTACATTTTATTTGAATATTTCAGATATTTCTGACTGCTTTCAAAGTTGTGAAACAATATGAACCATTAAAAAAAACTGGGATTTTAATGTGCATATTATGCCATGTTTTTAGCATGAGAAGGAAAAGTGATTGCTTCTCTGTGTTTGTATCCATAATCTTAAATGTTAGAAGTCATGTGATCCTTAAAGCCAGCTGCCCCATTATATTCAATTACATAATATTCTTTAGTAGTCTAATAATTCCTTGATGTTCATTGTATGCAGTAAAGCCACATTTATTGTCTCTTCAACACCAATTGAGTTGATACAAGTGGTTATTCTAAAGCTGTGTATGATTTCTAAAATCACTAGTGTTTGTTGGCAGTAATGCCAAAATGGTTCAGGCATTTATGTGCATGTGAGATATCAGATTTTAAGTACTAATTATAGAAAAGTGGTATAGGAAGTTCTGGCAGATTGTAAATAATTTAGAAGTGAAGGTAATAACTCACCGAATGCTTTGTGTTGTCAGCAGGCATGTGCACCCCCCCCCTCTCCCTCCCCCATATCCACCCTCAACATCCCCCCATATCCACCCTCTCCCTCCCCCATATCCACCCTCACCATCCCCCCATATCCACCCTCTCCCTCCCTGCCCCTACTGCCCCTCTCCCTCCCTCCCCCCTACTGCCCCTCTCCCTCCCTCCCCCCTACTGCCCCGCTCCCTACCTCCCCCCTACCGCCCCTCTCCCTCCCTCCCACCTACCGCCCCTCTCCCTCCCTCCCCCTACTGCCCCTCTCCCTCCCTCCCCCTACTGCCCCTCTCCCTCCCTCCCTCCTACTGCCCCTCTCCCTCCCTCCCCCTACTCCCCCTCTCCCTCCCTCCCTCCCTCCCCCCTACTCCCCCTCTCCCTCCCTCCCTCCCTCCTACTGCCCCTCTCCCTCCCTCCCCCCTACTGCCCCTCTCCCTCCCTCCCCCCTACTGCCCCTCTCCCCCCTACTGCCCCTCTCCCTCCCTCCCCCCTACTGCCCCTCTCCCTCCCTCCCCCCTACTGCCCCTCTCCCTCCCTCCCCCCTACTGCCCCTCTCCCTCCCTCCCCCCTACTGCCCTCTCCCTCCCTCCCCCTACTGCCCCTCTCCCTCCCTCCCCCTACTGTCACTCTCCCTCCCTCCACCCTACTGCCACTCTCCCTCCCTCCCCCCTACTGACACTCTCCCTCCCTCCCCCCTACTGACACTCTCCCTCCCTCCCCCCTACTGCCCCTCTCCCTCCTTCCCCCCTACTGCCCCTCTCCCTCCTTCCCCACTTCTGCCCCTCTCCCTCCTTCCCCCCTTCTGCCCTCTCCCTCCCTCCCCTCCCCCACTCTCCCCCCTCTCTCCTCCCCCTCTCACCCCTCCCCCTCTCACCCCTCCCCCTCTCACCCCTCCCCCTCTCACCCCTCCCCCTCTCACCCCTCCCCCTCTCACCCCTCCCCCCTCTCTCCCCTCCCCCTCTCTCCCCTCCGCCTCTGTCCCTCCTCCTCTCTCCCCTCCCACTCTCTCCCCTCCCCCTCTCTCCCCTCCCCCTCTCTCCCCTCCCCCCTCTCCCCTCCCCCCCTCTCCCCGCCCACTCTACCCCTCTCCCCCATCCCTCCTCTTCCCCTCTCCCCCATCCCTCCTCTTCCCTCCCCCTCCCCCCTCTTCCCTCCCCTCTCTCCACTCCCCCTCTCTTCCCTCCCCCTCCCTCACTCCCCTCTCACTCCCTCCCTCCCCCCCCTCCTCCCTCCCCTCTCACTCCCTCCCTCCCTCCCTCACTCCCCCCTTCCCTCACTCCCCCTCCCTCACTCCCCCTCCCTCACTCCCCCTCCTCACTCCCCCTTCCTCCCCCTTCCTCACTCCCCCTTCCTCATTCCCCCTCCTCCCTCCCTCCCCTCTCCCTCCCTCCCTCACTCCCTCCCTTCCCTCTCCCTCCCTCCCTTCCCTCTCCCTCCCTCCCCTCTCTGTCCCTCCCCCTTTCCCTCCCTCCCCCTCCCATCCCCCTCCCTCCCTCCCATCCCCTCCCTCCCTCCCTCCCCCTCCCATCCCCCTCCCTCCCTCCCTCCCATCCCCCTCCCTCCCTCCCTCCCTCCCTCCCTCCCTCCCCTGCTCCCCCCTCCTTCTGCCCCTCTACCCCATTCCCCCCTCCACCCTCTCTCTCTCTCTCTCTCTCTCTCACACACACACACACACACACACACACACACACACACTGTGCCAACTGAATATACAGTTCTGGCATCTGTGCCTCTTGAAAACTCAACAGTTTCGTTGTGGGGTGAATTACTACCTTCAGTCTTAAATTAATCGTAGAAAATAATATTTAGATAATTTAACAGACAGGTTTATTTCAGCAAACTCTGAACGTGTTGCTGTACCACTCAGTGGACCTGGTGGCAAGATAGCGGTGTTCGAAATAAGCAGAACCGGCAAGCTGCCAGATGGTGTAATACCTACACTTGTGCAGGGAACAAATGTAATGGACTTTGCTTGGGATCCATTTGATTCCAGCAGATTGGCAGTTGGTAAGTTATAGATAAAATGTAGCTGTTACAGAATTTTAGTCTCTGATTTTGAGTGAAAGAGGTATCAAATAATAAGTAAAGTACATATACTGTGCATCCATCTTACAGGAACAGTTCTCCAGATAGCAAAGAAGTTTCAGATGGACCATCATTTAAATTGTTTCTCAATATTTTGTGCACTTCTGATCACAGCATTTTAGTACACATTTTATAAGCTCTGCATTGTTTTAACTTAAACTTGCTGTTAATGCACTGTTCTAACTTAGTGCATAATTTCTAAAACTGCCAGTGTCAGTGCCAAAGTGCTTAAGAGATTTATTTACTCCTGAGATGGCAGACCATAGTTCTGGCATTTGCAAGCTAGGGCATGCGTGCATGTATATAGAATAAATGAAGAGATAAATCTATGGAAGACAATTAGGAGAACAACTGCCTCTTTGTTAACACTTAATGTGTTATTAATGACTAGTTAAGTTGGTAATGGAGGGAACAACGAAAGGAAAAAATTATAGCTCTCAGAAAGTACATCGCAGATTATTGGCAATATTTGCTACAATCAATGTATGGAACTAGATCGTTGCAGTGGAAGGAGAACAATACAAAACCAGGAAAAGAACTGGCAGCTGTTAAAACATGCACCACAGGCCAGTCATCAGTTCATTGTGTTTTTTACTTTTACAGACATTGCTCTTCAAATAATTCTAGAAGCTGTGCGTAATAACCTGGAGTTTGGAGCACAGACTTGTCTTTCATTGTAAAATTGTCACCAATTACTGGAAATGGTGGTGTATGTTGCAAAGCATGACGATAAATACCATAGACTTTGCAGTTGCTACACAATTAAATTTGCCTGAAAGGCTACATCCTCAATATTTTTGTTTAGATGCCACACTGTTCATGGTAATGTTGCCATTTCTTTTCTAATGGTGGTTTCAGTGTCATCCTACAATGAAGATGAATGCAGACCTTGGCAGAACAGTTGCTACGTTTAGTTCCTGAACTCTCGTGCAGTCTCTTGTTGAGGAAACCATGACTCTCATGCATAGAGATTATGTCTTCTTCGTTGGACACTCCTCTGTTCCCTCATAGTGCTGCATAAGCAAAGTGCTAGTATACTTGACAGGCATGTATTACTAAATGCCAGCCCAACTCCATTAGCACAGTGGAATACATTTTGTCTGTGGATAACCTAGGCCTTTGGTGGCACGTGGAAAGTACATAGAGTTTTACATGGCAGAGCAATTATAGTAGATGTTGAAAGACATTGTTATTTTATACAGTAGGGGACTTTTGCTATGCAACTTCCATGGACCTAAATGCATTTCAGCAATGGGATGTAATGTGTTGCACTACGAGTTAAAAGCAAAACACCGTGAAATTTTTGTCAAGTATGAGCGAATGTCAGCTCGAGAAGTTGACACCATCTTCAGCTTGGCAAGGTAGCACCAACACTCAACATGTAGAGACAACATTACAGAATTCTGCAACACATTGACAGGGTTGCTTAATGTCATATCAGATTGGGATCATGAGGACTGCTTTTTTTTTTTTTTTTTTTTGTTACAGAGTTGATTATGCTGGCCAATTTTATTGTGATATTAGGATGTTTACCTTACATATGTAAATTAATTCTGGGCCTGTGTCATACTTTACATCAACTACCTAGAACGTGTAGCTTTCAGCACACATTTTTTTAATTCTTAATTATGTGACTTGAGCAAAAAATAGAGGTCATGAAAATGATTAACCTCCACTAATTTGATCGGATGAGAATTTTTGCAAACAATCACTATGATACACAGAGTATGACAAACACTTTTACATATTTTTGGGAGGTGATTGCTTGCAGCAAAAGAATAAAAAGCCTACAATGTGTGAAAGGCCTTCATCTTTTATTAAAGAAGTTATTTTTTTATTTTTTATTTTAGGGTTCTACCCTAAGGTTGGTTTGCAGCAGATTGCCATTCCTCTCTTCCGTCTGCCTTCCTCTTCATTTCCACGTATGTGTTACATTCCAACATCATTCATGATCTGTTGCATGTTTGATATCCTTGTTTTTTTTTTTTTTTTTTTTTAAAAAAAAAAGAGGATCAACAAGAACCAGATAATAGACTGCGTATGATAGATGATGTTCTGAACGAGAGTTTAGCGAAAATTTTTCTCTGCTTGAAAATCTTTGCACGCGCCTCTTTAGAACATAACATTCTGCACAGAAATTAGAGTCATCTTAGATTTAAAAATCTAGTCAATTGCCGTGCTTTATTTCTGACTGTATCACTATTAGGCATAAGAATAATACGAATATGAACATGACATGATATGTACATTCTTCCGCGTTTGCTGTTGTCTCATCTAGTTTCGTAGTTTATTAGGCAGACAGGATTTAAATGAGATAGCAGCAAACACGAAACAATACATGGCAAAATGTTTATATTCGTATTATTCATATGTTGAAGAGAATACTGCATGTGATTCACAATTCATAAAAGTTACTATTAGCAACCATATCTTCTCAGAGATAGGAAACAATTCAGAACGTAGAGTTGGCCATACTGACAAACATCCCAAACAGTCTTGCCAGTCGGATTTTCGTAGTACATTGAAAGACTGCTACATTCGAAGATGAACAATATGGAATTTGTATTTACTTCGTAAAATAATGTATGAAAATGCAGTGGTCGAAACTCGGGGCGGAGAAAAAAGCTCGTTTTCCACCTTTTTTTTGTAAATTTATTTACTGGCGCAGAGGTTTTGGTGCCAGTATTTATTTTTGTGCCTACAAAGCATGCCTGTGTAGTGCTACGTATATTCGACGGCAGAAGTTAGTTGTGACGGCACCTACCAACATTTTTCAGAACTTCCTCTTACTTTGCACTCGATTCTAAGCCGCAGGCGGTTTTTTGGATTTCAAAAATCGGAAAAAAAGTGCGGCTTAGATTCGAGTAAATGCGGTATTCTCATTCCATACTGATTGCATAGAATTTTTTCCATTGTTCTTAGGTCTTCCTCTAGATCTTCTTTTGTCTCCCTGACTATAGCGGTATCATTTGCAGAACATAGCATGTCTATCTTGTGCCCATTAATTTTGATCCCCACCTGCGTAGTTTCTCGAACTTGGTCTGTAGCTTCCTGGATGTAAGCATTCAATATAAGAGGAGAGAGAGCACATCCTTGTCTTACACCTTTTCTAATATTTGCTTCTTGTTTCTGGTGATGGTTCCTGATCACTGCCACCTCATTCTTATAGAAACTGAGTATCACACGGATGTCTTTGTACTTTATTCCACTTTTACTCAGCACTCTGAACATCTCTTACCAGATAATGTTATCAAATGCCTTTTCCATGTCTACAAAGGCAATACAAGTTGGTTAATTTTTCTGTAATTTCTTTTCGATAACGAGTCTCGGTGCCAGAATCTCCTCTCTTGTTCCCAATCCCCTTCTGAAACGAAGTTGTCTTCACCCAGCATATCCTCCACCTTCTCTTCAATTCTCTTCAGAACTACTTTTATGATAATTTTTTATGCATGTGGTATTAGGCTTAGAGTTTGGTACTGTTAACATTTTGTAGCTGCTGCCTTCTTTGGTATAGGAACAATGATACATTTCTGGAAGTGTGTCGGTATCTCTCCTGTGTTATAGATGGTCCTAATATGTTTAAGCAGCATCATTTTCATGCTGTCACTAGCATTCTTTATTAGTTCTGCTTTGTTGTCCCGTAGTTCTTTTAGAGCTCTGTCAAATTCTTCTTGCAGAATGTCATCTCCCTTGTCATCTTTGTCTACTTGCTTTTCTCTTCCTATTACTTCCTCTAAAAGAGGTGTTCCGGCATACAACTCCTCTATGTATTCTTTCCATCTCTTCACCATGTCTTCACCAAACAGCATTTTGCCCTCTTTATTTTCTATTGTGCCTGAGAGTGTTGTTCTACGTTTGTTAAAAAACTGATTTACTGTTCTGTAGGCTAAATCAGTTCTTCCGTTTTGTGTATTTTCTTCCACTTCCCTGCAAATTCTTCAAGAAAATTTTCTTTTGCTGTCCTAGCTTCTCTATTAACTAAATTCCTTAGTCTTGTTTCAGTTCTTCCAACTATATTTTCTGCTGTTTTGTATATACCAGATTTAATTTGATCCCAGTCTTCATTTACTCCACCATGTTGAAAATTTTTAGCTAGGTTGTCTGTTTCATGAGCATAGCACTTTGCCAGTCCCTCAGTTTTCAGTTTTTCTAGTTCCCATTTAAGTTTTACTGGGTTCTTCTTCAAACGTTTGAATCTCAGTGAACTTTTCATCAGGACCAGGTTATGATCACTGCCTATGCCTACAGAGGGATAGCTCCTGCAATCTTTTATCTGGTTCCTAAAACGTGCTTTCACTAGAATGTAATCAATCCGTTGTCTCCTCAGGTCTCCAGGGACCTTCCATGTGTGTCTTCTTCATTTGTGATGTTTGAAAAGTGTGTTTGCAACAACTAATTGGTGCTTCGAGCAGAACTCAATTAGTTGATCCCCTCTTTCATTTCTTCTTCCAAGTCCATATTTGCCAACAATTTCTTCCTCCTGTTCTTCACCCACAATTGCATCCCAGTCCCCCATGGCAATCAGGTTTTCATCTCCCTTAACATTTCTCATTTCATTACTTATTTCATCGTATATTTCGTCAATGACTGCATCTTCTTCTTTGGATGTTGGTATGTATATTTGTATTATCACAGTGTCTTTTGCTTTAGTTTCAAGTTTGACTAGTATTATTCGAGAGCTATATTGCACATATCCCTTGACACGTGAGCCATAGTTTTTCCTCAAAATTATTCCAACTCCTCCCATTCCTGGTCTGTAACTTAAACGAGAATGAAGATAGAAACAACAGGGTAGCAAGTTATGGAGCAAACAATTTGTGAAAGTTATGCCATGGTCAGAGACCAGCAGGTGAAAGGCCTTGTACGTGTTCGAGATGATCCAAGCACATAATCTGACATGAATTACCCACCATGCCACACTAAGAGATGTGTCACATGCTACAGCGGACTTCTGGATCTTCCTCAACAACTTGCAAAATGTGTCCTTCGTGGTCAAAATATTACAAAATGTATAGACTGCTACTCACTGTAAAGATGACCCATTGAGTTGCAGACAGGCACAATGAAATCACTTTTACACATTATGCAGGATGTATACAACCCGGGAAAAACCCGGTAATTTTTTAGAATTCTGGGAATTTTTCATTGTTTTAGTTTCCAGTTAAATTTTTGTAATTTTGCATGTTAAGAACCGATTCTCCAACGAAGTATATTACTGTATCCCACTACTGCATAATAATACTTCAACAATAAAACATAAACGAGAGAAAAAAACGAAAATAACTTAAATTGCAAAAGAAATGCGTCATATGCAACGATGACACACAGTGCTCATGCAAGCGTCTGCCAACAGCAAAATGTGTCAAAGGCTTTAGGAAGACTATACATTGTTTCATAACAACAAATTGCCTCCGATGAGTGTGAAGTCCCAACTGTTTACATTAGATTCGTTTTAGCAGTAGATTTCCCTCTTCTGGCTACAGGAATGTGGCTATTGGCTGTGCAAGCAGTCGCAGCAAGCAGCTAGATGCTGCCGAAAAAAGGGGGCGCCAAATTCATATTCTTGAGGGGGGGGACTTGTTTCACAAAGCACATAGCATCCTGTGCACGTTTGTCTTATCGATTATTCATATGATTTTGAAACGCTCCCCTGTTGCTTTTTGAACATTTTTGAACTCATTTTAAGTTGATTTCTGAATGAATCATAAGTTGAGTTTTGAAAGCGTGCATAGTGTACATGATGTCTCAGTCAGGAGAATCCTTGTCAGATCTAGAAATAAACTTTCCGCAGACAAAAGGGGACAGGGCTATACAAGCTGAGTGGAGTAAAGCCAAACAGATGAATGCCAATCGCTGTCTGGTTATGTGGTTGATTGGGTTTGCGAATGATCAGTGTTGTTATAATTACTAGCGAAATCCATAGATTCAGACTACCAGAATGGAAATAAACGATTGACAGGAATAACAGGTGAGAAATATTACGTACTATCTTGTCAGTGTTCCCAAGAACATGAAATTTTGACAAATTTTTGGCCAGGTCGGCACACTAGTAAGGACCAGTTGTACAGTTCCTGGCTAGCAGCCACTTAAGTTGTATTCTGGAAGTAACGTGGAAAACGTGTAGTACGAACACGTAATAACGCCTAACCGGAAAACAATCTTGGGATAACTAAACCTGTGATTCTGGCAGGGTTAGTGAAGTTAATCACTGAACAAATTTTGACAATGGCAGGAAAAGCTGCAGAATTGGTGATGACAAGATTGTTTGTTAGAACAAGGAAGGAGAAGAAACGGGGACATCACACAAATTGTGGAAGAATAAGACGATTACAAATTTATATAAAAATTCCTTAATTCTACTTTTCGATCTCATGCTTGAGAAGCTGGTGCGTATGAATGAAATGTGAAACTGTTTCCTAACATAAAGCTTTTTGCTTGTAGTAGGCCTAATAGGCATTTGATATTGGCACTTCGTGAATTATATTCTCTCATATAAAAATGGCCATTTGTGCTAAAACATTCTCGTTTATTTGGTGTGTCTTACAAAATTGCTCCAATATTAGAAAGACCTATTTTGTTTTATCTAGCAGACAGTGACAAAATAGACTTAATCAGATCAAGAAACCACACCAGTCTTGGGTATTATTTGTGTTAACAGCTTTTTCAGTATTAGATAACAACATTTCGATTTTTCATGTAGCTTGTCTCTTGTTTGTCTCTCTTTCTTTATTGGTTTTATGTATCCTATATTTAATATTATGTCACACAAAACAGTAAGTTATTAGCCAATTGTCAATAAAGAGTGCAGATTTTCTGAAGAGTCTTGTTCTCCCTTTTACAAATAATCCTATCCGCTATTAATTGCAAGATTTTTTTTTTTAAAAAAAGAGGGGCAGGCTGTCAAACTGGCCGACTGGGAGCAGGAGAGGCACCATAGGACATTTTAATTTCCACTATTCTGTGTAGGTTTGGTGGCATCCATTACAAAATACACACGTTTCAATTCCACTGAGTGAAATACAGTGACATGCAATAGAAGAATGGTTTATGAAGAGGCATTGCACTGCACTTTGGCACACTTAAGACCAAATAACATGTCTTACATTTCTTTGAACACATATGTTTTATATTTCAGACTTTTCAGAAAGATGTGCACTACAAGATGAAAATCTTTTTGAAAATTCGATCTTTTTTTTAGTATTGACCCAGTTCGAAAATATCATAGATCCGAGGCTGATGAGCAGAGCAGTCTGAGTTATAGTGGATAGTCTCAAACAGACCCATGTTTACATGTAGCGATTTTGCTGTTTCCCCTTCGTTTACTCTCATGTGGAATGAAAACAAAACAGATATCTGTGGCCGGGAGCTATCAAATGAATTAAAATACATTCACATAATTACAGAAGGCTAAAATATGTCATTCGTTTCAGATTTTATTTTATTTCCACCTTTCTGACTGTCAATCATTTATCGCCTTGCAGAACAATGAAGTTATTTTTGTCTGTTTGCTAAAGAAATTTGACTTTTAGTAACCTTTTAGGCATAGGCAGTCAATGTATTTGAAACGAAATGTTTAATTCCACAGTACTGGCTAGTTTCAACTGTTCTCTGCATTTCAAGTGCATGTTTTCATCCACTAGCACCTATGGCATTGTGCCATAATAAAGAACCAAACATGATATAGTACAGTACTGGTGCTCCAAGAAAATTTATGTCCCAAAAACCACACTGAAAAGCTTAATATCAGGTCGAGGTCTACTTCATTGGGAATCTGGACATACGAATGTGCACTTTAAATATGCACTTTAAATGTGCACATTTTAGTATGGGTCAGGAAATTCTGATGCTCTTGGAGTATCCTCTGATGTCTTGTTTCTTTTATGACATAATGTATGATCTTTCAGTGTTTTACACCTATGTTCTTAAGGGTTTCCTATGTCATCATAGCTGCACAAGCATGGTGTCGCCTGTTATCTGCATTCTCTGGCAGCTATTGAAACAAACCTATTTCTAACAGGTCACAGGAAAGTATGGCGAATGGTGGTTTGAAAAGCGTTACTTTCAAAGTAAATATCCTTTTATGTAAGTTGAACTATGTGCAAGAATGTACCATGAATTTCTTAGATCACAGAGCGTTCGACTCTCATTTAAAAATTAGCTCTTTGATGATGAGCCATTTAGAAGAATTTCGAACCCTGAAGATCAGACATTTATGTCATTATTAAAAATTTTGCTGGCACATTTGTGTGATATATCTTAAAGTGTAACACGCGCAAAAAAGATCAACATCATATGCTTCTCTTGCAGCTTATTAACCTTAGAGACCAATATTATATGTGAAAGCTTTGATTTTCTTGTAGCAACATGATGTATATTAATTTAAACTATTAACTTTCCCCGTTTGTGTGTTCGTGCTACGTATCAGTGATGTTGCTGTTGGCTGACTACATCACGTGTCCTATGCTCTGAATATCCGTTGTCATCAGCTGCCAAGATCACATCGTGAGCTATGACTGGCTTAAAGAAACTCATCGCAATCTCGATTTCAATGATTCCAAAAGTAACATGTGGTGTTTGGTGGAATTCTAATGTATACTTTCGTAATACGAAAATATGCAACGTACATGTTGCTGCACATAAAAGATACTTCCAAAACGTGTCTTTTTCTCTGAGTTTCATTTTCTAATGTGCTGGGAAATTCCACACCCATGTATAAAACCTTAACCATTCAAAGGATTGATAAGGGAAAATATACTGTCACTTAACACGGAAAAAGCATGTTTTCACGCGGGAGAAAGTGTATTTTTACCTGGGAAATCTGGGAAAAATCCGGGAATTTTTCTTCCTTGTCCACATATACACCCTGTTATAACTTTCAACGAAAGCCCTCTTCAGCAAAGAAAATGCCCACACATTAACACAAGAAATCATATCCCACACACACATGACCACTACCACTGGCACCTCAGCTCTGACGACAGTCTGACTGTCACATGAACATCAATCTGGTGTGGGGTGAGGAAGAGGAAGGGGTAGCAGGATATGTGTGGGTGGAGAGAAGAGGACTGTCTGGTGGGGCTAGCAAGGACTAGATCACAGATTGACAAGACTGGTGGGTACAGTGTTGGGTGATTTTTTGGGATGGTGGGGGGCAGGGGGAGAGCAGAAAAGGGGAAAGAATGGGTAGAGCACATTGAGGGTGGGGGACTTGAAAAGGGTGGAGATGATAGGAGAGAGGAGGATGTGGTCTTATGGATTACTGTAGGTTGAGACTGGGATGATTTCAGGAGCAGAAAATGTGTTGTAAGGATAACTTCCATCTGCACAGTTCAAAATAGCTGTTGGGAGGGGGGGATACAGTTGGCCCAGGTTGTGAAGCAGCCATTGAAATCAAGCATGTTATGTTCAGCTGCCACCACAGGCTGGTCCAGTTTGCTCTTGGCCACAGTTTGGCAGTAGTCATTCATCCTGGTTGGCAGTCATACTAATATAAAAAGCTGGGCAATGGTTGCAGCTGAGATGATACACGACATGGCTGCTTTCACAGGTGGTCTAGCATTTGATGGGGTAAGCTAACCCTGTGACAGGGCAGGAATAGGAAGCGCTGGGTGGGTGGATTGGGCATACCTTGTAAATGGGTCTTCCACAGGGATATGATACCAGTAGCAAGGGGTCAGGATCGAGAGTCACATAGGATTGGACTAGGATGTTGTGAAGGTTGAGTGGGCAACAGAATACCACTTTAGGAGGTATGGGAGGGATCTTGGGTATGAATTCCCTGATTTGAGGGCATGATGACAAATAATCAAAGCCTTGCAAAGGATGTGGTTCAGTTGTTTCAGTTTGGAGTGGTATTAGGTGATGAAAGGGACACTGTTTTGTAGCTGGCTCTCGGGGCTGTTGGGAGAGTTGGGGGTGTGGAGAAACATCACAGTAAATCTATTTGCGGACTGGATCAAGGGGATAGTGCCTTTCACGAAAGGCATTGGTGAGACTTTAAGCATACAGTGAAGGAGAGTTCTTGTCACTGCAGATGCGTCGTCCCTGGGTGGCCAGACTGTATGAAAGGGATTTTTAGGTGTGAAAGAAATGACAGGTTTCAAAATGCAGGTACTGTTGGTGGTTGCTGGGTTTAATGTGGACAGAGGTTTGGATGGAGCCATGTGAGAGGAGGGGTCAACATCCAGGAAGGTGGCAGGCTGGGTTGAGGAGGACCAGGTTAAGCAAATGGGAGATGAGGTGTTGAGGTTGCGAAGGAATGAGGATAGGGTGTCTTGGTTCTGAGTCCAGATCATGGAGATATCATCAATGAATCTGAACCAGAAAAAGGGTTTTGGAGGCGTGGAAGGTTTCCTCTAGATTGCCCATAAACAGGTTGGCATAGGAGTGTGACATGGGGGTGCCCATGGCTATGCCGCAGATTTGATTACCTTTCCTTCAAACAAAAGTTGTTATGTGTTAGGATAAAGTTATTAAGCTTATGAAGCATGAGGTAGTGGGTTTGGAGCCTGATACCAACAATTTCCTTCACTGCCTCTCCACCATCCCTACCCCTTTACCTCCTGGTTCTGTACTGGTCTCTGTTGATGCCAGTTTCCTATATAACAACATCCCTCATACCCACGGTGGCAGGTTGTAATACTGTGAACTGCCTTTGGTAAACTAAATAGACTTTTCAAGACAAAACTTGTAGTTTGTCTAAAATGCAAAGTTTACAATCAATATGTACTAAAAGTTTTGCTTATGGCAGTGAGAAAAGGACATTTAATGTGAAAACTTCGGAAACTGAGGGCTGCTCTGTGAGCAGTGGAAAGAGGCATATTGAGAATGAGTGGGAGAGAAAGGAAAAAAAAAACAACAAACAAACAGATGGGCCAGAGAATAAAATGGAAGGTGTAGTTATGACCGTAATGAAACTGAGGTGCATATAAAGCAAGGGAAAGTCTGGAGGGGACCATCATCCAAAAGCGGACATCACACGACTGGTGGTGGTGGTGGTGGTGGTGGTGGTGGTGGTGGTGGTGGTAAATATTATGAAGCACTAATAAATGTGACAGAAATTTGAAATAGTAGCAGAAGTGAGTGGAAAATTGGTTGTTGAGATGGTTCTGGGAGAGCACTTTCCACCTTTAAAGGATGCTGTGAACTATTCCCGAGTCTCTCTCTAGTTGGCATCCCAGCAGAAATTTCCCCCAGGGGGCTTGTCACTCTTTGGCAGGTTCATGCTTCTCTACCACGGGGCCCAGCCTTTACAATGTTTTTTTTCCTTCTGTGCTGCATGTCTGTCCTCTTGCTGCTCTTTTTCCTCTCCCTTGGGGAACATGTCTAGGATGTTATTGGGAATGTTCTGCATTGTCTGTCGCTGATGTAAGAACAGTCTCATCTTTGTTTTTCACTGTCTTTTCCTTTCTTTGTTTCCCTTCTCATCTCATTCCTCTGCTTCTGTACTTGAGATTCCTCTTTTGCCTCTTCCTCCCCGTGTGCTCCTGAAGGTTGGCCCACACGTCTGACACATAACAGGTGACTGGGTAACACTTAATTCCCAACCCCGGGTCGACAGGTAGGATTCGCATGTCATACCCCCTGGAATAGGCCAGGCTCAGGTAGAGGTGATTGTGTGAGCTGCTACCTTCCCAAATTGCCAATTGGTCCCTCTGTCTGGTGTTCAGGAGGTGTGAACAATCATCTAAAGCGGGTATGCCCCCTTGTGCGGGGGCCCCCCGTTGGAAGGAACACACCATCGGAGATGCTGGCAAACATGGGGGATTTTCTCGCAATGAGTCAATCATCTTCCCAGTCAACATCTAGGAAACGTAAATGTAATGAGGCTAATGATACAAAGACCATTCCCACTGCACCACAGTGCCTTGTGGTCTCACATACTGAAGATGGTCAGTCCTTCGTCACAGACAATCCGTTTATTATTCAGAAAGGTGTTAATGCAATTGCTGACCGTGTGAAATCCTGCTCTTGTTTATGGAATGGCATTTGCTTTTGGAGACTGCTTTTGATTCTCGGGCACAACAATGGCTTGCTGCCTCGCTTTTCCAAGGCTACCCTGTTCATGTTGAGGCCCATAGAACTTTGGAATCTTCTCGTGGTGTAATTTGCACCCAGCTGCTTGACGGTCTAACTGAGGCCAAAATCCAATCTTACCTCTATGATCAGGGTGTCATTGCCACCCATCGTGTAATGAAAAAGGTAGATGCCTCCTTAGTGCCCACCTGCACCCTTCTCCTCACCTTTGATAAAGTGGTGCTGCCGTCCAAGATCAAAGCAGGCTATGAAATTATCACTGTCCGGCCGTACATTCTGAACCTGATGTGCTGCTACCAGTGTCATTTTTTCAATCACACTAGAAAGTCTTGTCGACACCCAGCCAAATGTGTAACCTGTGGTGGGGATGCACACAAGGGCGATTGTCTGCCTCCTTCTCCCCACTGTATCAAGTGCAATGGCGGCCATGCTGCCTCCTCTCGGGATTGTTCCATGTATCTTGATGAGTGGCCTGCCGAAGAGATTCTGGGAAAGGAAAAAGTGCCTTACCCAGTGGTTTGCAAGTTACTGGCTAGTCGCAAACCCTGTGTTCTTCCGTCTGGTACCTAGGTTCTGTTCTTGTTACCCCTCACTCCATGAAGGACATGGACCTGCAGACATGCAACCTCAAATTCAGCTCTGAGGTTGTGAAATCGCCCAGTGTCAAGGTAGCATCGCCATCCCCCTGTCCCGCTATGCAACACACCATCAAACTCTCGCCTCAAGGGGCAAAGCCACCAGCTACACAACCAGTAGGCAGGAAAGGACAAGAGGTGTACTCCCGTGAAGACTTCCTCCATCCCAACAACACCCGAATCTTCCTCTAACTGGAAAGGCTCAAAAAAGTCCACCAAAGGCAAACGGTCTTCTCCTTCGCCAACTCGAAGGTCCTGTTTGACAGTGTTGCCACATGATACCTTAGCCTAGCCAGTCTCCGTATCGCTGGTGTGCACCATTAACCGTTTTTCAGCATCAGTCACCACGGACCGACCGCACAAGCAAGCCAATGCTTCTGTGGACCCCATGGAGCAGGATCCTCCTCCTTCTGTGCCCTGTAGCGGCTCTACACCAGCTGTCACTCTGCAGCTGCCGAGTTGACACCCCTACATCTCATCCTCCTCATGACTGTCCTCCAATGGAACATTCGCGGCCGTCGGCCCCACAAAGAGGATTGATGGCTGCTTTTAGCATTGCAGCATCCCCTTGTACTCTGCATTCAGAAAATGAAATTGCACCCTCACAGCCGCTTTGAGCTTTCACATTACTTATCTAGTTGTTTTGACCTTCCCCTTGAGGTTGGCGTTCCATCTCATGGAGGCGTCATGCTGCTCACCGGGACGACATTCATAGTCAACCCATCTCCCTCATTACCCATCTTCAAGCAGTTGCAGTCCACCTTTTCCTTCCCTGCCTGACTTTTTCCCTCTTTACCATTTATGTCCCACTGTCATTCAGTGTCACCAGGGCAGACTTCCTTCGGCTTATTGGACAGCTACCACCCCCATTTTTGCTATTCAGTTACTTTAATGCACATCATCCCCTTTGGGGTTCTCCCAGGACCTGTCAGAGAGGTGCCCTCTTGGCTGACCTTAACCAACTTAACCTCTTCTGCCTGAACACTGGAGCACCCACTTTCCTTTCTGACTCCTCACACACCTATTCCCATTTTTACCTATCCTTTTGCACTGCCCAGATTATCCATCATCTTGAGTGGTCCGTTCTTTCTGACACCTACTCAAGGGACCATTTCCTGTGTGCTCTCCTTTTGCTGACTCCTACCCCATCCATGTGCATGCCCAAATGGCTGCTTACTAAGGCTGACTGGCAGCTTTACTCCTCCCTGGCAACCTTCCAATAACAAGATTTCCTCAGTTGTGATGATCAGGTGTACTATCTAACCAACATTATCCTTACTGCTGCAGAACGTTCCATTCCTTGCACTTCCTCTTTATCGTGTTGCGTCCCAGTCCCAATCCCTTGATGGACTGAGGCATGCCGCGATGCAGTTCGTGCATGGAGACGTGCTATCTGCGTTTTTAACCATCATCCTGCGATGGAAAACTGCATTCATTACAAATAGATGTGTGCAAAGTGTTGTCGCATTCTTCGGGATAGCAAACGAGCTAGCTGGATTTCATTCACTAGTTCTTTTAACAATTCCACCCCTTCCTCTGTCATGTGGGCTACCCTCCGACAACTCTCTGGGACCAAGATCCATTCCCCCATTTCCGGCCTCACAATAGCAGATGATGTTATCGTGAACCCCATTGCTATCTCCAACACATTGGGCCACCGTTTTGCAGAAGTTTCGAGCTCTTCCCACTATCACTCTGCCTTCCTCCATCGGACACAAGTGGAGGAGGCTTGGGCAATACCCTTCTCTTCTCTAAATCATGAGTGCTACAATTCCTCCTTTACTATGAGGGAGCTCGATCATGTTTCCAGTTCATCCTGATCTTGCACCCCAGGGTCAGACGCCATCCACATTCAGATGTTGCAACACCTTTCTCTTGTGGGCAAGCACTTTCTGCTTAACACATACAACCGCATCTGGGCAGAGGGCACATTTCCCAGACGCAGGCATGAAGCCACCGTCGTACCCATACAGCCTGGTAAGGACTAAAACATTCCTTCTAGCTACCGCCCCATCTCTCTTACCAGCAGTGTTTGCAAGGTGTTGGAATGTATGATTCATGCCCGGCTGGTATGGTGGCTCGAGTCTCACAATTTACTGACGAATGCTCAATGTGGATTATGAGTGCGGCATTTTGCAATGGAATCGCTTATTGCAGAAACCACCTATGTACACTTATCCAGGATGTTGGGAAATTAAAAAAAAAAACTGTGTAGCATTGTAAGTTGAAGTCTGATCTCCTTCTAATATTTTTGAATGAAACTTTAAGGTGCTGGAAATGTGTACAAAACACACAATAATTTTAAAGAAATGTACTATGCTATAAACAATTTTTTAAAATATTGCACTTAGGTTGTTTCTGAAATAAACCACTTTTCCTGTTAATTTCTGTAGCAATAATACAGAATCAGATAGGCAAATTGATTAATCTTTGCATGTTTTAAGATGAAAGATTAAGTAAATAACACCATTCTATTTATAAAAATGCAACAGGCACACATTAGTGAACCACAAAATACAAATTTACACAGTAAATGCTTTTCTGGCTTTATTGAGCCTCAGGCATGTCCTCGACAGTTTCTTCCTCGGTTGTTGGCCATTGAATAAAGCTGTCATAAAATTCTTCATAATCAACAGTGTAGTCCATTAATTTTATCAGTTTCTTTTTGTTGATTGGAACCTAAAACCAAAAATTATGTTGTGCAAAACCCAGTAACTGTTTGTAATGCTACACAATATTGTTTTTACTTGCTCACTAAATCGACATCCAACTAATAACATTACTGTAATCAATGTACCTTTCCCAAAGGATAAGCCTTCTCAGAAGGTAGTTCAGGTGGGCTGTCAGTTTTCAATAGAGTGAAAGTAGATGAAAATCCTCCAATAAATGCCTTTTCCACAACTTTCCCGCGAGTATCTTTAGAGTACAGGAACTGTTTGTAACTAGATACCTTGAATGACTCCTTATGTTGTCTTGGTACATTTCTGCCTGATGTTTCATTAGAGTTTGTAGTTTTCTTGTACAGTGTAGACCACCAACATTTAAAACTTAAAACGTCATATGAGGTAAGATGATAAACGGAAAAACGTCCGGACGCACTTGCCTTAAACGTGAGCTCAGAATGTCGATGTGGACTATAAATTCTGTCCACCTTCCCCAAGAGCTGTTTAATAGTTCCAAAATCCCTGTTACATGGCAAAAAAGAGTGTCCATGGACTGGAAAGTGATGCGTAATCGTCTCAAACTGACCTCTGGCACAGTGATTCAATAAGAATCACACAATTGTGTGATTCTTATTTTGGCCCGTTGGCCCATCACAAAACAATATGAGATGCTTGACGTTAGATGGAATTTCAGTGTCAAAGTAATGTAGCAGCATAGAACAGACTTCATCTGGGCCTTTGTGTGCTTCTCCCCCATGGTACACATACAGTTTCGATCAATTGGTTTTTAAGTCTTGTACTGAAAAACATTTAACCAGAGCTGTCTCATATAAAATACCTCCTGTACAAGTACACTAGGCGAAGGCAGGTTTTGCATGAAGTCAAATGCCAATGTCACAGTGTCTTTATCTTTGTTCTGAGACACTTCTTCCATAGCTGAATAATATTTTTTTGGATCTTCTGTTATGAAAAACCATTTCAGCTGCTACATTCTGGTTAGAGTTTTTACTCAGAGCTTTTTATTTCAGTTTTACAGATAATCTTTCACACGTTGCGCAAATGTCAACTTGTGGCCGACCAAACAAATACGAGAAGTTCTCTTTGACGTATTTGTAGTAGAAACTATACTTAACTCTGTCTTGTAGATCAGGGTAGTCTAGAATGAACATATTGTAGATTTTTACAACATCAAATCATGCTTCAAGATATTTTTTGCGTTTGCCTCCATAATGGCTTACTTTCACATCAAATTTCTCAAACTGTTTATGTATGCATACACAAATTTCACCTGGAACACAGTTCCCACTTCTTGACTTCCCCCTCCTGTCCACTGGGCTCTTATTAAGGACAGAACATTTATTGATTCTCTTAATTGTGCTGTCTGAAATGCCAAAAACATGCAAGAAAACATTTCTACATACTGGAGTTAGAATACCATTCCATTTATAAGAGTGTGATTTTTTGTTGTTAAGTAATTCATCAATAGACATGTCAGCATTTTCTTGAATCTCATCTTGACCTTGTTCCTCTACGTTAGGGTTTTCACACTTACGTTTTACTGGCATGACCTCAACCAATGTTTGCAATTAGTTGTCTTGTGTGTTTTTACTCTCCAAAGAATAAAAGTTATTCCAGAGTGCCTGTATAGATTCTTCAGTAAATTTTGAATTACATTTATAGCTACACTAGTCTGGCCTTCTGGGTGACCTCTTTCCCTTTGTGGGACACATACCTCAGTCCTTGCTTTCTAGCTTTTCGGAAAACGTTCTGCTTGTATTTTTCTTCATATCTCACTCCATGTGTACGCTTAGGATTAGGTTCATCATCTGAACTGTCAGACATGGTTTAAGAACTGCACACTGCTTAATAATCACCAAATACACCTATATTTCCACTACAGACACACACTCAGTCCCTCCGTGTTCAACACATAACAACAACAACAGACTAAGTAAAAACAAAAGAAGGGTCACGTAACACATAATCCTAACAGGGCTACCAACCATCATGAGTGGAGGATTGAATTTACTGCAGAAAGAACCTAAGTGACGGTGTTTGGGTTCTGTCTGAAATAAACACATTATTTACACATCTGCGTAATAGCGATCCTTGCATGGAACATTGGCTGTTTCTGCAATAAAAGATGTATTTATCTCCAAATTGTAACATCACATCAAAATTTCCATTTTGTTAAAAGTGCCACTTAGGTGGTTTCTGAAATAAACAATTGAATTAACCATCTTGTTACTTTGTCCACCCATGTCATGAATGGTTTTCTGTGGAAATTCCAGGCTGTGGCCATGTTTTTCTATGTGGAGAAGGCCTATGACACCTGCTGCAGAACTGGTTTCTTCCGTAATCTTTACATGTGGGGCTTCCGTGGCTGCGTGCCCTATTTCCTTCAGGTATTTTTAAAAGATTGAGTTTTCGAGGTGCATGTGGGTTCTGCCTTGTTGGACACCTTTATCAAGGAAAATGGGTGCCTCAGGGTTGTGTCCTGAGCATAATCCTCTTTACCATCACCATTAACCTTATTATGGCCTGTCTCCCACCAGGCATCTCTGGCTCCCTTTTTGTTGACGATTTTGCCATCTATTGCATTTCTCCATGGACCTGTCTCGCTGAGTGGCATCTTCAGCAATGTCTTGATTGTCTTTACTCCTGGAGCGTCGGCAATGGCTTTCGCTTTTCCACTGACAAAACCGTCTGTGTGAATTTCTGGAGACGCAAGTGGTTTTGCCCACGAGCCTTACATCGTGGGCCTGTTGCCCTTCCATTTGTTGAAACTATGAAATTCCTGGGGTTCATGCTCAATAGGAAACACTCTTGGTCCTCCCATGTATCTTACCTGGCAGCCCGCTGTATGTGGTTCCTCATTGTCCTCAATGGTACTTCCTGGGGTGCCGATCGAACCACCCACCTCCATTTGTAGCGGTCCCTTGTCTGTTCAAAACTCGACTATGGGTGCTTTGTTTGTGTGTCTACACATCCATCCCTCTTGCGCCATCACAACACTATCCACCATTGTGGCATCCATTTGGCCATGGGTGCCTTTTACACTAGCCCGGTTGAGAGTCTGTATGCAGAAGCTACCACTGCCCTACCACCGTGACTTTCTCCTCAGCAGGTATACATGCTGTTTGTGGAAAATGCATGGCCACCCATCCTGTGCCTCTTTCTTTGATGATTCCTTTGATCGTCAGTATGGGGCTCGTCCTTCTTTTCTGTTACCTCATGGAGTCCACTTTCGGCACTTGCTACAGCGGCTGAACTTCACACTACCTGTACCTTTCCCAGTGGGTGTGAACCCTTCACCACCTTGCCTTCGCAAAGTGGCCCATGTTAACCTTGGCCTTTATTTGCTTCCTAAGGGCACTTCTCCAGCCTTCGTCTATCGCCTTCAGTTTCACAATCTTCTCATGGAACTTCGCGATAGTACCTTTGTATGCACTGATGGTTCACGGACTGACCGTGGGGTCAGGTGTGCCTTTGTCATTGGCAATCATGTCTTTCAGTATCGGCTTCTGGCACACTCCTCAGTATTTACATCCAAGCTCTTTGCCTCATATCAGGCCACAGAGTAGATCCGGCGACACAGCCTTTCCAATTGTGTCCTCTGCTCAGACTTACTCAGTGCCCTTCAAAGTCTGTGCGATGTACACCGCTCATCCCTTAGTGCAGCGGGTCCAGGAAAACTGTCGACTGCTCATTCTTGGTGGAGCCAGTGTGATGTTTCTTTGGGTTCCTGGTCATGTCAGTCTGCCAGGAAACAAGGCTGCTGATGCTGCTGCCAAAGCTGCAGTCCTCGTACTTCAGCCTGCGAGTACGTATATTCCCTCCAGTGATCTCTGTGTTGCTGTCTTTCAGGAGGTGGTGGTGTCCCTTTGGTATCACCAATGGTCCTCCCTTCATGGGAATAAGCTCCAGCTCATTAAGCCTCTACTAGTGGCTTGGGCAACCTCCAGTCAGCCCTCCCGCTGGGAGGAGGTTATTTTAACTCTGCTATATATTGGGCGCTGCCTTCTTAGCCATCATCATTTGCTAAGTGGCACTACCCCACCACTTTATACACATTGTGCTCAAGTTTTAATTGTCCGCCACTTCATGATGGAATGTCCATTTTTTAACTTTTACATTCCCGTTTGGGTTTGCCGTTTGAGTTATCGGCCGTTTTAGCAAATGATGTGTGGGCTGTCGACAGCGTCTTACTTTTTATCCACCAAAGTAATATGGTGAAGGTCATTTAATTTTTAGTTTTTGACTTCTGTTTCTGTATGGTGTCTTTTTTAGCCCTTTTTTCATGTGCCTCTTTTTAGCTGTCTTCTATTATGTTAGTTGGTACTTACGTATAGTCGGTTTTTAACTCCTCTCTGTCATGGTGTTCTACAGTTCTGACTTGGGCACGTATGACCCCAGTTGTTTTTGCACTCTAAAGCAAAACAAGAGGAAAAAACCAGCAGAAATTGAACAAATTCAGAGCTGTGCTACATAACAAATTGTTATAATCTTTGGAGAAAGTTGTACAGAGATACTCAGGAAAAGTATATAGGAATATTTGGTAAAATTAGAGTGATGTTTGCTAAAGAAGTATTTTGAGTACATATAGAGAACTGGCAGTCAAGGGAAATAAACTGCAATAAACTATAATAAAATACAGTAAACTCTGTCCAAATGGGTCTTGGAAGGCCCATTAGTACTGACCAACTGCCATGTCATCCTTATCCCCAAAGGCATCATTGGATGCAGATATGGAGGCATGTGGAGTCCGCACAGTGCTCTCCTGGCCATTGTGTTTTCTTGACCTGAAGCCGTTGCTTCCCAATCAAGTAGCTCCTCAGTTGGCCTCACAAGCACTGACTACAGCCTGTTTGCGAACAGCCCACAGTGGATCCAGATGGTCGCTCATCCGTGTCCTATCGGCACCCGACAGTGCTTAAGGAAGAGAGACTGGTGATCTGATGGGAACTGATGTATCCACGATGACAAGGCTGTTGGCATTCAAGAGAAATAATAGTCAATATTTATGCTGCCTCCATTTGTCTCTCAAATAAGAACAATTGAAATGTGAGATTACAATGTCAGTTTTCTCTTGCTACATACACAAATGGAATTGAACAAAATGTTTCTAATATTGATATGGAGTACAATCCACTATGCTCTGTATTGGCTTGTAGAGTGTATATGTAGATGATTGTGATGCTCCCATCATTGACTGGTAAATGGAGTAATAGGATTGATGTTGTGACTTGGCATGACAGCCAAGCCACTAGGAGGTAGCCGAAAAGCACGCGTTTAAGCTCACACAGGCTAGCGTGAGGTCTGAAACAGGTAAAGTAATTCAGACTAGCAAATAAAGTACGAAGCTGCTGGAATACTTAACTTTAATCCATAAGTGGTGAACATAGCTCTTGACGGTACATGCATCACAAGATAAATAGCTAATGACGTAGCTGAAGGCTATGCTAACTATCGTCTCAGCAAATGAGAGCGTAATTTGTCAGTGAACCATCACTAGCAAAGTCGGCTGTACAACTGGGGCGAGTGCTAGGAAGTCTCTCTAGACCTGCCCTGTGGCGGCGCTCGGTCTGCAATCACTGACAGTGGCGACACGCGGGTCCGACGTATACTAACGGACCGCGGCCGATTTAAAGGCTACCACCTAGCAAGTGTGGTGTCTGGCGGTGACATCACAATTTAGATGTTATGTAACCATTTTGATACAATGTGACTATCATCCATCATGATATTTACTAAATTTAAATATACCATGTGGCAGTTCTCATCACAAGAAAAGACTGAAAGTTGTGGAAATAATAGAAAAAACTATGCCGTGGGGCACAATTTCTTTACAAGGACAAGGCAATGTGACTTACGTTGAGCATGAGCAAAGCTGAAATTTCATGAGCACTTAACTGAATTTTCTGTTGTTGCGTGGTAGAATGTAACAACAATATTAAATTGTAAAAACTCTGAGAATGTTCTGTGAAATGATGCCTGATGACACCTAATGATGGCCTAAGCTGCTGAAAGTCTGTGTCTAAATAAATGATACTTTGCAGTGTTTCTTGTTTAATATCCATCTTACATTCTTCAGATTTAGACTTTGCAATGTTTCTGTAAGGAAATTGAGGCATACATTTTGGATGGTTCCTATGAAAGGGACATGGCTGATTTCATATCCAGTATTCATCCAATCCAAGGTTGTGCTCAGGCTGTAAAGCCCTTTTTACATGAATGACATCCTTTTCAGCGTGTGTCACTTGCCTGTGTATAAATCAGCATCAGATCACACTGGGAGTGGATCGGTGACATCAATCATTGTCTGTGCTGAATGTCGAGCTATATAACCTTGAGTGTGCTGCAGACAGAAACAGGGCTTTGGTTACATCTACTAATATCAAAAATTAATCTGTTTTTGCTGAGCTCACACCTATTATAGTAATAAATTTTGTGCTTCCTGTCTTCTTGTTCTTTATTATGTTATTTGCTTTGTTTTCATTGCTCAAAGTTCTGGTATTTTTCCTACGAGAAATGAAATATCTGAAATCAAAAAAGTACTTACGTTTTACAATACCTGGACAAAGGAAAATAGATTCATTAAGTCATCAGCAGGCACACAAAAAAGAATGAAAACTTAGACAAATCCCCCTCTACTCTCTCTCTCTCTCTCTTTCTCTCTCTCTCTCTGCATTCCTGGGAGTGCGTGTTCAGCCAGCGCAATGTAGCTGCACAGTGTACACACGCATATATAAAACCAGATATAAAAAATAAAGTAAAAAAAAAAGGCACCATTTACTGTGTTCTAAATATGGTTTGATGTGTCTACAATTTTCTTGGTAAAATAAATGGTAAATTTATATATTTTGAAATATTTAGACACTGCCTCTACCATTCTTTCTGTTCTCAGGAATGTAGAGGATTTACCATACAGCCTTTGACAAGATCCACAATGAATTTTGCTTTAGTCATTAATAAACTCTATTATTATCGCTTGTTCCTTCTCATTATTGTATTTGCTTTTTTTTAAAAAGTATGGCTCTTGTAATGTTACTTTCACTGATAATGCCTCAAAATGCACAGCACACAGTTGTCTCAGCACAAGCAGTTTTGGTGTTGATGTGTAAACAAAAGCAACACCTCATAACAGGCAAGACTTGGTACATATCCAGAATTTCAGTGGTGCTGCAGTAGACCCAGTCAAATGAGACAAGAAAGTAGCCCATGCAGAAGGGGCTTAATGACCTCATTCTCTATGTAGGTGTATTTTTATAGCTGCAAACAGTCACATAATGTGAGTAGTGAGGCAATAAACGTACAGTTAGACTTAATCATGGTCACGGGCAAACAAGGGTCATTATTGCTCACAGTGGACCTCATCATCAGTGAGAATATGTATATCCTTCCTTGCTTGCTTCCTTCCTTCATTCTTTCCAGACAAGAAAACACTGATCACTTGTGCACTACTACTGTTGTTTGTAACTGCAGTCAAGGAAGTGAATGTTAAATATGCTTAGTGGTGTATTATGTGTTTACCTACTCTTTTGCTGGATGTAACAGCGGCAGTATGTGTTCTCTAAGGTTTTCTTGGTATGGCTGATTAGTGACATGCTACCAGGTGTTCTACCAAATTATTGTTTTCGTTTTATGCACAATATTTCAATTTACTGACCTAGCCATCTTCTTCAAGTGTTGTGAGTTTTGTTTGTTGCGTGTACTTGCTGTCTGGGCTCCAACCAAACTGTGAACTGCCATTGGTCTCATGCCACAATTTATAGCAGAGTTCAATTTAAGAAGGTCAGCAAACTGAGAAGTCAATGTTTCTTTTGGGGAGCTTATCCAAACTGTGTAAATTGTGAACATCATCTCCCCTTACAACACCTGTAAGATCAGCATTAATCAGACATGCTGAGAAAACATTAGAAAACACACCACTTCTCTCCACAGGAGGAAATGCTCCACAGTGTATACAAATTGGTTTAGCTCTGCTGAAAAAAAGGTTGATTTCTCAGTATGTTCTCCTTTGTAAATCAAACTCGATTATAAATAGCGGAGCAAGGCCAAAAATAGTTCAGTCTGGTTGGAGTCAAAGGCAGCAAGTACACATAACATCAAAGATCACAGCATCTGAAAAATGACATTAACAAACTAAAATAGGGGTAAATGATAATGTCATTGGTGTTTGTTGCAGGATTCTAGTGTGAGTAGTTACAAGGTGTCATATATTGAAAATTGCATTGATTGACTGTTGTGACTTCTTTGTAGTATTTTTATACATTATGAGTGAAACACACACAACACTGGGGTAATATTCTGCAATATTTATTATTTGTGCAGTGAAATTTTGTTGGATCAAAGATTTTAAAGTAGTGCATGTGCAGAGTATCTCCATTTCCAGAGATGAAAAATGTTAATGTTAGGAATGAAACAAGTGGGATTATTCCAGTGTAAATGTGATGTAAGATTATTTAACTAAGACAAAATATATGACACATTAACTAATGAACTATAGACCTATTACAACATTTGTCCATAGAACAACATAGTTGAACAATAAACTTTCATGACATATTCCAAAGATGTGGCTGAACAAAATAATCTTGTCTTTAATATATCCTAAATTATGAATACATAAGGTGTAATAGTGATATTAAGCAGGTAAGTGAAACAGCTGTGATTATACAAAGTAAAAATTTTTTAACACAATGAGAAAATTTATAGTAACTGAAATGAAAGAAATAGAGCATATGAGTAAGACGGGTAATTTATAATATGGCTTGGATGGGATTATGAGTGGTATCTGCAGTTAGAAGTGGTAAGGGAACTGTGTCTGGTCATTCAGTATTAAGCTTGGGCTGATGGACATGTGTTTATTGATCATCAATGTTATGTTATCTACCGACACAAATGTAATTGCCAAGCGCTTTGCTGAGCACAATGCTCGAGCCTTTGCATTGGAGAACTACCTCCCAGCCTTTTGCACCCTCAAACAACGGATGGAAAGAAAAGTCCTCTCGTTCACTACATGCCACAGTGAACCCTATAACGTCCCATTTACAGAGTGAGAGCTCCTCAGCACCCTTGCATATTGCCCCGACACAGCACCTGGGCCAGATCAGATCCACAGTCAAATCATTAAATGTCTCTTGTCTGACTGCAAGCGACATCTCTTCATCATCTTAACCGGATCTGGTGCGATGGTGTCTTTCCATCACAATGGTAAGAGAGAACCATCATTCCTGTGCTCAAACCCAGTCAAAACCCACTTGATGTTGATAGCTACTGGCCAATCAGTCTCACCAACGTTCTTTGTAAGCTGCTGGACGTATGGTGTGTCGGCAGTTGGGTTGGGTCCTGGAGTCATGTGGCCTACTGGCTCCATGTCAGGATGGCTTCTGCCAGTGTTGCTCTACCACTGATAATCATGTTTCCCCCAAGTCTGCCATCTGAATAGCCTTTTCCAGATGTCAGCATCTCGTTGCCATCTTTTTTGACTTACATAAAGCGTAGGCGACATCATATCCTTGCCACATTGTATGAGTGGGGTCTCTTGTGCCTGCTCCTGATTTTTATCCAAAACTTCCTGTTGCTCCATATTTTCCATGTCCAAGTTGGTGTCTCCCATAGTTCCTCCCATATTCAGGAGAATGGCATTCCACAGGGCTCCGTATTGAGTGTGTCTCTACTTTTAGTGGCTATTAATGGTCTAGCAGCAGCTGTAGGGCTGTCAGTCTCACCATCTCTGTATGCAGATGACTTCTGCATTTCGTACTGCTGCTCCAGTACTGTTGTTGCTGAGCAGTGCCTACAGGGAGCCATTCACAAGGCGCAGTCATGGGCTCTATCCCAGGGCTTCCAGTTTTCAGCCACGAAATCGTGTGTCGTGCATTTCTGTCGGCGTCACACCGTTCATCCAGAACCAAAACGTTACCTTAATAGCGATCCACTCGCTGTAGTGGAGACAGATCGACTCTTAGGACTGGTTTTTGATGCCCGATTGATTTTGCCTTTTCACCTTTATCAGCTTAAGCGGAAGTGCTGGCAGCACCTCAATGCCCTCTGCTGCCTGAGCAACACCAACTGGGGTGCAGATCGCTCTACGCTGTTGCTGCTCTACTGAGCCCTTGTTCAATCCCACTTTCACTATAGGAGTCTGGTTTACGGTTCGGCGGTGCCCTCAGCATTGCGTTTACTTGACCCAATGCACCACTGTGGCATTCGCATAGCGACGGGAGCGTTTACAATGAGTCCAGTGACTGGTGTCCTGGTGGAGGATGGAGTCCCTCCATTGAAGGTTAGGCATACACAGCTGCTCACCAGTTATATCACACACATTCGTAGTTCTCCTGAACATCTGAATTACCATTTCCTTTTCCCAACCACGGCGGTCCATCTCCCTCATTGGCGGCCCAAGTCAGGGTTTACGATTGCAGTTCATGTCCTGTCCCTTCTGTCTGAACTGGAGTCCTTCCCATTACAACCTCTCCTTGAGGTCCATTCACATACACCTCCATGGTGTACACCTAGGCCGCAGATTCTTCTGGACCTTTTGTGTGGCTCTAAGGACTCCGTTAACCCTGTGGCTCTCTGCTATCACTTCCAGTCGATTCTCAACATGTACCGGAGCCATGAAGTGATTTACACTGACGACTCGATGGCTGATCGTCACGTAGGCTTTGTGTATGTTCATGGAGGACATATTGAACAGCACTCCTTGCCAGATGGCTGCAGTGTTTTCACTGCAGAGCTGGCGGCCCCATCTTGTGCTCTTGAGCATGTCCGCTCATGCCCTGACAAGTCATTTCTCCTGTGTACTGATTCCTTTAACAGCCTACAAGCTATCGACCAGTGCTGTCCCATTGTTCAGTGGTGTTTGTGTGGACCCCAGGACGTGTCGTAATCCCAGGCTACGAACTTGCTGACAGGCTGGCCAAACAGGCTATGTGGAAACTGCTTCTGGAGATTGGCATCTCCGAAACTGACCTGCATTATGTCTTATGCCACAGGGTTTTTCGGCTTTGGGAGACGGAATGGCATAACAGTATGCACAACAAACTGCATGTCATTAAGGAGACTACAAATGTGTGGAAGTCTTCCATGGGGTCCTCTCACAGGGAATCAGTTGTCCTCTGCCGGCTTCGCATTGGCCATATGTGGCTAATGCATGGGATTGTCAGGATCAGTAAATAATGCCCTTGAATATCTGAAACTAGCCTTTACAAATAGCTTCAGGTACATGAATATGTCACTCACTTCACCAAAAGAAATAACTTCCATAATAAAATCTTTAAAAACAAAGCATTCTAGTGGTTACGATGAAATATCAACAAAGTTAATTAAGGCATGTTCTTGTGAATTTAGTACAGTTCTAAGTTACTTGTGTAACCGGTCAATTATAACTGGGACATTTCCTGACTGGCTGAAATATGCAGATGTTAAGCCTCTATTCAAGAAAGGGGATAAAGAGATGCCATCAAACTACAGACCGATTTCACTTTTGCCAGCATTCTCAAAAATTTTAGAGAAAGTAATGTACAGGCAGCTTCTCAACCATCTGACCACAAATAACATATTATCAAGAACACAGTTTGGATTTCTGAAGGGTTCTGATATCGAAAAGGCTATTTATACCTACAGTGAAAATGTACTTAATTCATTAAATAACAAGTTACAAGCAGCAGGTATTTTCTGTGATTTGTCAAAGGCATTCGATTGTGTAAACCACAACATCCTTTTAAGTAAATTAGAATTCTATGGTGTCATGGGCAGTGCTGCAAAATGGTTCAAGTCATACCTCGCTAACAGGAAACAAATGGTGTCAGTGCAAGGGACTAGTGAATTAAGTCATCAGTCATCATCAGAATGGGAAGAAATTACATGTGGTGTACCACAAGGATCCATCTTAGGGCCATTGCTTTTTCTTGTGTACATTAATGATCTCTCATCAGTTACACTGCCAGAAGCAGAGCTCGTTTTGTTTGCGGATGACACAAGTATTGCAATAAATAGTATGTCGAATGTAGTTCTAGAAAGATCTGCTAATGATATTTTCATGGATATTAATAAATGGTTTAAAGCCAACTCACTGACATTAAACTTCGAAAAGACTCGCTATATGCAATTCAGAACCTGTAAGAGGTTTCCACCCAGCATATGCATTAAGTGCGAAGAAGAGGTTGACAGTCTTAAATTCCTGGGATTACAACTTGATAATAAATTCAGTTGGGAGGAGCACACAACAGAACTGCAGAAACGCCTTAACAAATCTGTATTTGCAATTCGAGTGTTAGCAGACATAGGCGACATAAAAGTGAAAAAGCTTGCATACTTTGCCTACTTTCATTCCATAATGTCATATGGTATAATATTTTGGGGTAACTCTTCAAGTCAAACAAAAGTTTTCAGAGTCCAAAAGCGTGTAATACGTATTATTTGTGGAGTAAACTCACGGACGTCTTGTAGAAACCTCTTCAAAGAACTGGGTGTACTAACTACTGCCTCTCAGTATATTTACTCCTTAATGAAATTTGTCCTAAATAATATATCTCTTTTTCCAACAAACAGCTCAGTTCATACATACAATACCAGGAACAAAAATGATCTGCATGAGGACTTAAAAGCACTTACTTTAGTTCAAAAGGGGGTCCACTACTCAGGAACACTCATCTTCAATAATTTTCCAGCAAACAAAAAAAATTTAGTTACAAATAAAGATCAGTTTAAAAGGAGCCTGAGAGACTTACTAGTGGCCAACTCCTCCTACTCCATTGACGAATTTTTTAATAGAAACAAA
Organism: Schistocerca serialis cubense; assembly: GCF_023864345.2. Taxonomy (NCBI): domain Eukaryota; kingdom Metazoa; phylum Arthropoda; class Insecta; order Orthoptera; family Acrididae; genus Schistocerca; species Schistocerca serialis. The sequence continues at coordinate 554,716,242 of NC_064641.1, forward strand.
TAATGTGTTGTATATATTCATAGTATTAGTATTGTTATTTCAGCTTAAAAAAAAAGTGACATGTTCCACATCCACAAGGATCTCCTCAACACGGATCTATGGAACGAAAAACTAATCTAATCTAATATAAATCTAATCTAATATAAATCTAATCTCCGTCACGAAGACCCACCTCAGTGTCACTGTAGCTCACAAATGACGGTCATCCACCTCTTGCTGGACTGCCCACTTTTAGTGCTCTGCAGCGGACTTTTAACTTTCCCAGCACCCTGCCTTCAGTGTTGGGCGCAATGCCTCAACAGCAGCTGTAGTTTTTCGTTTTATTCATGAGGGTGGGTTTTATCTGATCTAAGTTTTAGTGCATGTCCTTTGTCCCTCAGTGTCCTCCACCTTAGTTCTTTTTCTTGGTCTCTTCTATATGTTTCTTGTGTCTCTCTGTGGTTTTCTTTTCTGATATTGTCCATTTTAGTGTTTGTTGCCCTTGTGTCATTCTTGTGGTTTTCTCCTCCTTCCAGCTATGTTTTGTATGTCTCGATTATTTTACTCCCACCCTTGTGGAATTATTTTAATCAGAACAAGGGACCAATGACCTAGCTGTTTGGTCCCCCCACCGACCCCCAATGCTCCACCCCCCCCCCCCCCCCCCGCCCCCCAACCCCCACCCTCTTTTAAAACCAACCAATACTTCATGTTTCACCTTGTAACTATGGCTTTCTTTTAGCAGGTAGTGTGCAAAAGTAGAGTCACCATTTTCTAAGTTTCCAAATGGTGTGGTGTTTCTTCGAGTGGATACATATTGCCCTGACAGACTGACCTGTATAGAATTTGTCACAGTTAAAACTAATTTTAATATTCCACTCTTTTTCAAAACTGGAGTCCTGTCTTGAACGATGGACAAAAAGTGTCCAATAGTATTGTGCTCATAAAATGATATTTTACTTACTGAATTAAGGTTTTTTGGCTACATCCAGTTAGACTTTTCAAGTACAGAACTGTGCACCATATTTTGCATTCTTGAGGTAGCGGGTCAGGGACAGGGTGAAGAAGGGAGTGCACATGTTGTTTCTGGGTTTTGCGCATTATGGAGTCCACTAATTTAGGATGACAACCATTGTTCTATGCTATTTTTTTAATGGCATTTAATTCCGTTTTGAAGTTGTCTTCACTCATGGGGATGGATATTAGGCGATGTATCATAGGATGAAAGGCAGCATGGTTATGGGTACCGGTTGTTGAGAATTGGCCTGTTTTACTGTATCTGTGATGGTAGTTTCCACAAATCTTGAAAGTATGAATACAGTCACTGATGTCTATGGTTAGATCTAAATAATGTATGCAATATCCAAACTCTGTTGTGCATTGTGTATGATTGTTTTTAGAATTTAGCTGCTGAAGGAATTTTTGAAGTTGTCTGGTGCTACCTGTCCATAATCACAACACATCATCAACATACCTAAAGCAGCATCCAACCTAGGAAATGTGTGGATTATTTTCCAAAAACTTTGTTTCAAAATTGTCCATGGAGATTTCAACAAGAACTGGACTGAGGGGGATGTGGGGGGATCTCGTAGCTAGACCATCCAAAATGTTTGTACATCCTATCATTGAAATGGAAATAATTTTGTGTTAGACAAATTCTGTAGCTAACCTTATTTCATCTATGACAACTGGTTTGACTCCTGATTTATCTGGTAAGTCTGTGAGAATGAGAATGTTTAGGCACTTATCAAAATGTATGTTAGTGAGTAAGTTGTTAACATCAAAAGAAACAAGCTTGGTGCTAAGAGGGATTCTCATGCCTTTATTTTGTTCACTAAGTCAACAGAATTAAGGATGCCATGACTGTGTGTGAACTTGGTTTTGATCTTGATCATGTTAATTTTTAACATGGAGCTGAGAAGGCAGAGACCATGGGATGGATTGAGATGTTATCTCTATGGAATTTAGGGAGGCCATAAACTCTCGAACACTTCTAATTTAATCATTATAGGATTGTCTGGGGTGTTTCAGTATCTGTTGGAAGTTGGTGGCTCTTAGGAAATCATCCACTTTGTGAGCATAGTCACATTTGTTCATTAGAAAACAGTATTTCCTTCGTCTGACCAGATTGCTATAATATTATTGTCAATCATTTTGTTCTTGAAATTGTTTAATACTTGCTGTTTCTTAGTTGGTGGGACACTGGAAATGAGGTTAGATACTACCAGTTCATAGGATATGAGATGTTTAGTGGAGGTGTCCTCACCTAATGCAAATTCTATGTCTATTTTTGTTATTTTCAGTTGTTTTTTGGAGATTTTTGTGGTGAACCGTATTTGAAGCTTTTTCTCAGTACATTGAGTTCTTTGTTGGTACTGAATGACCAGACACAGTTCCCTTTCTCACCAGTTCTAACTGCAGACAGCACTCACAGGCCATGTTGTAATTATCCCTGTTACTCACATGCTTCATTTCCTTCGCTATTCCTTCCTATTTCACGATAATTTCTCTCGTTGTGATAAAAAAAATTATTTTGTATAGTCACGACTACTTTACTCACCTGCTTAATGTCACTATCATATCTTGGTTGTTGTCATTGTTGTTGTTGTGTTGGTCTTCAGTCCAGAGACTTGTTTGATGGAGCTCTACATGCTAATCTGTCCTGTATAAGCTTCATCTCCAAGTAACTATTGTACCCTACATTCTTCTGAATCTGCTCAGTATATTCATCTCTTGGTCTCCCTCTACGATTTTTACCCTCCACGCTGCCCTCCAAGACTAAATTGGTGATCCCTTGATGCCCAGAATGTGTCCTGCCAACCGTTCCCTTCTAGTCAAGTTGTGCCACAAATTCCTCTTCTCCACAATTCTATTCAGTACTTCTTTGTTAGTTACATGATCTACTCATCTAAACTTCAGCATTCTTCTGTAGCACCACATTTCGAAAGCTTCTATTCTCTTCTTGTCACATCCATACATGGCTACACTCTGTACAAATACTTTTAGAAAAGACTTCCTGACAATTAAATCTAGACTCGATGTGAACAAATTTCTCTTCTTCAGAAACACTTTTCTTGCCATTGCCAGTGTCCATTTTATATCCTCTCTACTTCAACTATCATCAGTTATTATGCTCCCCAAATAGCAAAACTCATCTGTTACTTTAAGTGTCTCATTTCCTAATCTAATTCTCTCGGCATCGCCTGATTTAATTAGGCTACATTCCATTATCCTCATATTCCATTATTCTCATTTTGCTTTTGTTGATGTTCAGCTTACATCCTCCTTTCAACACACTGGCCATTCCATTCAACTGCTTTTCCAAGGCCTTTGCTGTCTCTGACAATTACTATATCATCAGCAAACTGCAATGTTTTTATTTCTTCTCGATGGATTTTAATTCCTACTCCAAATTTTTCTTTTGTTTCCTTTACTGCTTGCTCAATATACAGATTGAATAACATCGGGGTTAGGCTACAACACTATCTCACTCCTTCCAAACCACTGCTACCCTTTCATGTCCCTCGACTCTTTACAACTGCCATCTGGTTTCTGCACAAGTTGTACATAGCCTTTCGTTCCCTGTATTTCACCCCTGCCACCTTCAGAATTTGAAAGAGAGCATTTCAATCAACATTGTCAAAAGCCTTTTCTAATTCTACAAATGCTAGAAACATTGGTTTGCCTTTCCTTAATATGTCTTCTAAGATAAGTCACAGGGTCAGTATTGCCTCATGTGTTCCAATATTTCTGCGAAATCTGAACTGATCTTCTCCCTGGTTGGTTTCTACCAGTTTTTCCATTCGTATGTAAAGAATTCGTGTCAGTATTTTTTAGCCGTGACTTAGTAAACTGATAGCTCGGTGATTTCCACACCTGTCAACACTTCCTTCCTTTGGGATTGGAATTACTATATTCATCTTGAAGTCGTAGGGTATTTCGCCTGACTCATACATCTTGCTCACCAGATGGTAGAGTTATGTCAGGGCTGGCTCTCCCAAGGCTATGAGTAGTTCTAATGGAATTTTATCTACTCCCAGGGCCTTCTTTCACTTTAGGTCTTTCAGTGCTCTGTCAAATTCTTCGCACATTACCATATCTCCCCTTTCATCTTCATCTACGTTCTCTTCCATTTCCATAATATTGCCCTCAAGTACATGCCCTTGTATAGGCTCTCTATATACTCCTTCCACCTTTCTGCTTTACCTTCTCTGCTTAGAACTGGTTTTCATCTGAGCTCTTGATATTCATACAAGAGGTTCTCTCTTTTCCAAAGGTCTCTTTAATTTTCCTGTAGGCAGTATCTATATTGCTCCTAGTGATATATGCCTCTACATCCTTACATTTGTCCTCTAGCCATCCCTGCGTAACCATTTTGCACGTCCTGTTGATCTCATTTTTGAGACGTTTGTATTGCTTTGCACCTGCTTCATCTACTGCATTTTTATATTTTCTCGTTTTATTGATTAAATTCAATACTTCTTCTGTTATCCAAGGATTTCTACTAGCCCTTGTCTTTTTACCTACTTGATCCTCTGTTGCTTTCACTATTTCAGCTCTCAAAGCTACCCATTCTTTTTCAACTGTATTTCATTCCTCTGTTCCTGTCAATCGTTCCCTAATGCTCTCTCTGAAGCTCTCTACAACCTCCAGTTCTTTCAGTTTATCCAGGTCCCATCTCCTTAAATTCCCTCGTTTTTGCAGTTTCTTCAGTTTTAGACTGTAGTTCATAACCAATAGATTGTGGTCAGAGTTCATATCTGCCTGTGGAAATGTCTTACAATTTAAAACGTGGTTCCTAAATCTCTGTCTTACCATTATATAATCTATATGAAAACTTCTATTGTCTCCAGGCCTGTTCCACATATACAACCTTCTCTCAGGATTTTTAAATCAAGTGTTGGTTATGATGAAATTATGCTCTGCGCAAAATTCTACTAGAGGCAGCTTCCTCTTTAATTCCTTACCACATTCCATATTCACCTACCACTTTTCCTTCTCTTCCTTTTCCTATTATCAAATTCCAGTCCCCCATAACTATGATATCTTATCTGTTTGTCATTTAGGATCTATTAAAGTCAAGATTATTTTGTACAGCCACATCTGTGGAATATGTCACTAAAGTTTATTGTTCAGTTATGTTCTTCTATGTTCAAGTCTTATAATATGTCTGTAGTTTATTAGTTAATGTCCCATATTTTATCTTAGTTCAATAATTGTACATCACATTTACACTGAAATAATAATCTCTGGAAATGGAGATACCCTGCACATGCACTAGATTAAAATCTTTGATCCAACAAAATTTCACTGGACCATATACTTATCTTTTTACTTCATGATGGTGTAATAGTCGCAAACTGGTTCATGTGACAAATAATAAATATTGTAAAATATTACACCAGTGGTGTGTGTGTTTTATTCATAATGTATTTTGAAAAAGTTCCCACGCCGAAAATTGTGCACTATCTGTGTAGCACACATTAAAGAACAACACAAGTGCAATGGTAGTTATGATGGATTCTGACCAGTAACAAGACAACTTATTTTCACAGGTTGTGTTCAAAATGACCACTTGAAATGGGAATACGTGCTTCCAGTCAGATACAGAGTGACTATTGCACACATGCCAGCATTTCAGCAGAGATGTCTGTACAGGCTGCAGTAATGCATCATTGCATATCATCAGTTGTAATTGGTATGTCCTTTTAGACAGCATATTTCAGCTTTCCCCACAGCAAAAAGTCTACTGATGTGAAGTCTGGGTAATGAGCTGTCCAGGATAAAGGTGCTCTTCGTCCAATCAAATAATTTGGAAACAATTCATGGGGCCATGCTGTAGTACTTCGTGCACTGTGAGCTGGACAGTCATCATGTTGGTAACACAGGTTCCCCATAGCCTGCAGAAGAACACCTTGTAGCATTTGTGGAAGATGGTCTGTTAGGAGGGTGCGATACTTGTAGACGTTCATTGTTTCATCTTCGAAACATGGGCGTATGAGCTGACGTTCACTATCCCACACCGTACATTTACGTTGTCTAGGTGTTACACTAATACTTTCATGTAACTGGTTGAAGAGGTTGAAAAATAATTGCCAAGATGATTGATGTCTCTTTTGATATCTTTTTGCATACACCATACACTGAATTCTTCCTACACTCTCCATACACCATATGCATCTCAGCTTATTCTACATTAGTAAATACCATTGTCTACTCATGATCTGCCGCTTTGACTGTCATACAGTAATGGACTAGCAAGTTGCAGTGCAGTCAATGAAAACATAGGCACACTGTAAACAATCAAAACAACATTGTACCTAGCAACTACGCGTGTTGAATGGCACAAGCAAGTGTCAATGTGGAAACTTTTCAAAATACTACATCTCATAAATAACTTGCACTAGAATCCTTCAACAAACACCACTGACATTCTAATTTACCCCACTTTCAGTTTGTTAATGTGAAAGGAATAAAGTTAAGAAATAATTGAAAATTCCTCTAAAAGTTCTTTACACAACTGAATGTATACATAGATACATCGTGTCGGATGGTTCCACAGGATGCAAAAAAGGCTTTGCACGTGTTTTAATTAAAGTTATACCCACACCCCTCCCCACCCCACCCACCCTGTGTGGAACACTGAATTTTGGTTCCCTTTACATTACATACCGTTAAGCTGTAGCATGTCTGGAAATGTTTAATGAGTCCATTTTCTCTTATATATCTGTATTTTAATGTGTTCATTTCTTGAGTTTGTAGGAATTTATTTTGATGATGTTCATTCTAAAAGCTACATACCACTTCCAACTTAAATTACGTTGTATATAGAATGAAACATTTGAATTTCAGCTTGTGATGATGGAACCATAAGATTGTGGTTGGTACCTGAAGGAGGCCTCCCAGAGCCAACGAATACTCCTGATCAGATATTAGCTGGTCATTCAGAGAAGATATACTTCATTAAGTTCCATCCTTTGGCAAAAGATATTCTGGCTTCTGGCTCTTATGACATGACAATTCGGATCTGGGATCTAGCAACACAGTGTGAAAAGATTGTACTTCTTGGACACACGGACCAGGTAAGCTCATTAGCCAGGTCTCATACTGGAACTATATATAAAACGAAGTTTTTGAATTAATCCATGTAGATTAAAAATTGCCTGGAATGCTTTCAGTAAACTAAACAGGGTTTTCTAAACAGAGCCTCCAATGTATCTGAAAAGGGAAGTCTATACTTTGCATACATGACCAGGTTTGAAAGCAGTGAGACTTGAACTTTTAATGTGAAAAACTCTTCAGAATCTGAGGATTACTTCACAAGCACTTTAGGTACACATTCTGAGTGTTACTAGGAGGGACAGGGGAATAAATCAATCGAGAAACAGATGAGTGGGAGATGCGAACATGACTGTAATGAGGAGGAGGAGGAGGTGATGATGGTGGTGTCACAAAGTGATGCAGAAACAAAACTGCCATTAATTATAGACAGAAACCACATGACTTGTCAAGGAAGAGTATAGATGGACACCAGATTGAGGGTAGACAGGTTTATTTTACGTGAACAATGACTTTGAAGTTATCAGATAATGCCAAGCTTGCCTTGTCTGTCCTTTGTTATCTTGTTACATCACTGTTCATATTCGTGTAATTACCACAGTTGAGTGCTGATGTGTTAACCTTTTGTCCTTACACAAAAAATATTGTTGCATGTAAGTGCTGCATGTTTACAGGTAAATGAAAAGGCATTAACAATTATGTAAAAAAAAAATACATTACCCTGTTATTGTCCATAAAATGAACTTTACAAATGAATACTATTGAAAATTATTTATAGTTATTGTCTCCGTAATACTATACACACACACTGCTTGACAAAAAAGGTGAAGCACTCAGAAGGGAAAAAGGAAACAAAATTAAAGTTTATGGGTTGAGAGGGTATGTGATGTCATTTTAGTGATTACAAAATCAAGTGAACTTTAGAAACAATTTGGCAGCATGAGCCCACTTATCAGCACGACATTGCACTCCCTCTGACCTAGATGCATGCGCTGATGCTGTTGGGGAGAGTATCACAAAGTGGTTGTATCCTCTCCGGAGGCAACTGTTGTAACTGGTCCTCGATATCCTGGAGACTGACTCTGTAACATGGTTGAAATCAGGTTGGTCACTAACATCTTCTATCAGGGACAGATTCAAGGATCTTGCTGGCCATGAGTGTACCTCAATATCACACAGACAGTTCATGGAGACACATGCTCTGTGTGAATAAGCATTGTGCTGCTGGAATATGGCACCACAATAATCTCACACAAGAGGTAACACACAAGGATGCAGGATGTCCATGCTATACAGGTGTGCCATCAAATTCTGTCCGATCGTGGCTCACCTCCTTCCGACAACGATGAGCTGAGGAAGTAGCCCTTACACGGCTTAGAATAGGACATTGTCCATTGACACATGGTTTTCTGTTACGTCGTGAGGAGCCACCAACGTGTCAGACATGTGGGACACAGCTGTCGATATGACATATTTTAACTGAGTGTGTTTTATATGCAGGTTTGAGGGAAGATTTCAGTTTCCCACAAGACCTGCCCTCTCTTTTAACTAATAATGAGGCGAGTGTCTGTAGGGTTTTACGTTTTTGTGTGATGTCTGGGCTTCTTTCCAAAATATTGGGATTGAGGTCTTAATGTGCTGTACAGTCGTTTGGTCGTCCATTCTTTGTAAGTGGTCACTCAGCCACCATTAATTATTTTTACCTGTTTTGTACTGCTATTTTATTTTTAGTTTTATCTACCTGTTTTGATGTGCTGTGTCCAATCTTGCCATTTGCACATTTCCAATTCTCGCAAAGATCGGCTCTGAATTGATCTTTGTTTAACAGATCTTGGCTGCACTCGTCAACATTCCTTTTGGGAACGGGTGCTGATAACCTCGCTGTTGTGCGCCCTAAAACACTAATCATCATCATGTGCCATCAAAGTTCCCTCAGTCACTACTAGACTTGACCTAAAGTAATACCTAATGGTTCCTCACACCATCTTACTAAAAGTAACATGACTGTGCCTCACCAAAACTTTGGAAGAGCGAGTTCTCTCTACAGATTGCTCTCATGCTCATCGATGATATTCATCCAGGGTAGTGTAGAACCACAGTTCATCACTAAACACAATGTGATGCCATTCATCAGCAGTATGTGCTTCCCTGTCATGGCACTAATCCAGACACAGCTGTCTGCATTTTGGTGTTATTGGTAGCCTATGCATGGGATGGTAGTTTTCTAGTCCTACTGCTCTTAGTCTCTTAACAGTGGTGTGTGGTGACACAATGTTACAAGGAGTCTTGTTCTCTGATGGCAGGTAGAGATGGGAAGGGGATTATGATGTGCTTAGTGCACACCTCTCTTGTTGTGGTCACACATGGTTGACAGGAACCTTGACAAAAAGTATGCCTGCCTTCTTATTTTCATGCAGTCCAACATTGAGCCACTGTGACACCTAAATGCCCCATAAATTTGGATATTGCATGATTCGACCTTCTGTCCAAATGGAGACCCATAGTGAGGTCTCTTTCAAATGCTGTCAGGTGCTGATAATGCTGTCTCACATGAGTATGTGATACCTTTGTGTCCTTCACAGTGATTACTTAACATCAGACACTTTTCACGCCCCTTATGTGCCTTACCAGTCCTGGTAACAATGCTACACATGAACACCATTAAAGCATTCTGGTGACCTTTCAATATGTCACAGAGAATTGCAACTCTAGAATCATTTACACGCCAGTGGCATTTGGCATTTGGCATTTGGCCATGTCTCCTGAGTGCTTTACTGCTTTTGTTATACATGGGGTGATCCGTTTGAGATGTGACAAAAATATAATGTTATATTTATTAAGTTAATGTATTCATCTCTGAGCAATTTTCTACAGTGTACGTGAAATTGATGGGAATTAACAATGGGTGACCATGCACCAGGAGGCAAGCCAGCAGCACATGCTGTTCACAGCACAAACTCAAGATGTCACAAACATGTTATATAGATGTGGAAAAGTTAGCGCAGTCAGTGTGTCTCATCGTAGAGACCTAGCAAGCTTTCATATAAAGGTACAATGTTATTGGCCCATTTGTTTTCCAGAGGGTACTGTTCTTGCGCTCAGTTATCTTGAAATGCTTGAGCAGGATGTGAACTCCAAATTACAGCAAGATGAGGTACTGGGCACTTCTATATATCAACAGGCTGTTGCTCCACCACATTGGGCTCTCATAGTGTGAGAAAATTAAACCACATATTCAATGATTGCTGGTGTGGCTGTAGTGGACCTATCCCATGGCTTGCTAGTAGCCCCTGCCTAGCTCTTACAGATTTTTGTGTGCGGCTGTGTCATGTTAACAGTGTATGCACGAAGACCACAGAATCTGGCCAACCTACAGAGGCAGATTACAGCAGACTTTCAGGAAATCAGAAATGCTGTATGTCATGTGGTGCATCATGGATATCACATATGATATGTGCTGATTCGCAATGGCAGAAATGTTTAGTGCTAAAATGCTGCAAATTTCAGACACAATCTCCAGACTCTGATACACATAAATGTGCCATTAACAAGTGATAAATTTGCATAATTTCTTGTATATAGTGTTTTACTTTACTGACATCTCTAGCACATTACTCATATACACTGAAGAGCCAAAGAAACTGGTACACCTGCCTAATATAATGTAGGGCCCCTAGAGCACACAGAAGTGCCACAACATGACATGGCAGGGACTCGAACAATGTCTGAAGTAGTGATGGAAGGAATTGACACCATGAATCCTGCAAGGCTGTCTATATACCCATAAGAGTATAAGGGGGTGGAAATACCTTCTGAAAAGCGTGTTGCAAGGCATCCCAGATATGCTCAATAATGTTCATGTCTTGGGAGTTTGGTGGCCAGTGGAAGTGTTTAAACTCAGCAGAGTGTTCCTGGAGCCACTCTGTAGCAATTCTGGACACGTGCGGTGTCGCATTGTCGTGCTGGAATTGCCAAGTCTGTTGGAATGCACAGTGGACATGAATGGATGCAGGATATCAGTCAGGATGCTTACATACCTGTCACTTGCCAGAGTTTTATCTAGACGTATAGGGGTCCTGTATCACTCCAACTGCACATGCCCCACACCATTACAGAGCCTCCACCAGCTTCAACAGTCCCCTGCTGCCATGCAGGGTCCATGGATTCATAAGGTTGTCTCCATACCTGTACACGTCCATCCACTCGATACAATTTGAAATGAGATTCGTTGGACCAGGAAACATGTTTCCAGTCATCAACAGTCCAAAGTCAGTGTTGATGGACCCAGGCAAGGTGTAAAGCTTTGTGTCCTGCAGTCATTAAGGATACACAAGTGGACCTTTGGCTCCGAAAGCCCATATTGATGATGTTTCATTGAATGGTTCACACACTGACTCTTGGTGATGGCCCAGCATTGAAACCTGCAGCAATTTGCAGAAGGGTTGCACTTCTGTCTCATTGAATGATTCTCTCCAGTCATCATCAGTCCCATTCTTGCAGGATCTTTTTCTGGACGCAGCGATGTCGAAGATTTGATGTTTTACCTGGATTCCTGATATTCACGGTACACTCATGAAATGGTCGTAAGAGAAAATCCCAACTTCATCGCTACCTCGGAGATGCTGTGTCCCATTGTTCACGAACCGACTATAATCCCATGTTCAGTCTCACTTAAATCTTGATAACCTGCCATTATAGCAGCAGTAACCAATCTAACACCTGCACCAGATACTTGTTGTCTTATATAGGCGTTGCCAGGGGCAGCGCTGTATTCTGACCATTTACATATCTCTCTATTTGAGTACTCATGCCTATACCAGTTTCTCATTTGATTTGTAATGGCGAAATAAACTAACACTGTCTTTTGACATGGGGTATAGCATGAAAGGTGTTGTCAACAATGTTTGTATGGGCTTTCTCCAGCTACACATTGCAAAAACAAAACCACAAATATCTGCGGAAACACCAGAGAAAACATGCCTGACAGTGCTTAGGAGGGACGCACTTTAAAATAAAGTTAGTTACTTTGTGTGCTGGTTCTGTTGCTCTCCCTTACAAAATGCAGGAAGAAATTAAAATTTCTCAAAAGAGAGAGTGAAATTTATATCTCAAAATTACGTGAAATTACTATGAACTGAAAGAGTGAAGGTGTCTTATTCTTTTTACAAATCTGTTATTTTTGTGGAAACAGTTAAACAAGGGCTTGTAAATATTAATTAGACATTTTAAATGCAATTGTTTTCAGAGCTGCAAAATGCACGAGTAGAAATTAACTATTCAGAATCAGCATTTGTCATCTAATGTGTGAGAAAAGAGGTCTATCCTAATTCATATTGTTGTTATTCCATCTCTGAATTTCCATTGTTTAGTTTCATAAAAGTTTGTACTAAACTAATGAACTGTGAGTTTGCTACATTTCACCCTTTGCTAAACTGAAATGAATATGTTTTGATTGTGTGGAACAGATGTTCTGCTTTGCGTGGAGTCCTTGTGGAGCATACTGTGCAACAGCTTGCAAGGATGGCAAGCTAAGAGTGTATGAACCCAGAGTGGATGTCCAACCCATCCGAGAAGGAAAGGGTCCAGTAGGTTCCAGAGGAGCAAGAATTGTTTGGGCCCTGGATGGACAGTTCCTTGTTGTTACAGGATTTGACAAGTTCGTAGAACTTCTGCTAATCTATTTAGGAAACAGTGTTCTCAATTAATTTGTTCTCTTTGAGCTTGGATACATTAGATGAAATTAATGTAACTTACTGTACTTTCATTTCATCATCTTTTTGCAGGGTTTCTGAAAGACAGATACAGATTTTTAAGGCAGACAGTCTGAATTCGCCTCTGAATACAGTTGGTTTGGATGTTTCTCCAGCTATACTCATTCCTTTTTATGATGAAGATAGTTCTACTCTTTTTGTTACGGGGAAGGTAGTGTATCGACTTTTTTAAAACTGTAATTTGAAGTGTGTTTGCATTGTGATTATTATCTATGCAGATCTCATTAGTTCTGAGCATGCTGGTTATAAAAGTACCGCAGTATGAACAGTCAGCAATGAAACTATAAAGAAGACTGTTTTTCTCTCTTTTATTTATTTTAGCTGAAATTAGTATTAAATCTACTTCACTCTGATACAGAAATGTACAGATTTCGCGTGTGTGATGATACTGATGATACAGAAAACTGCCAGTCTAGGTTTTGTTAAACAACAGCATGTGTCCCCTCTCATCATCAGAGAAATTCACTTTCCATTCTGCTTGTTGTTGCTCCTACTTCCTGCGTTATGAGTAGGCACACAGACTTTTTCTTTGTATGATGTGCAAGAATGAACATAGCATACAACCTAAAATTACTTCAGCTAGCCAGTGAAGGTAAATGAATGAACTTACTCAAAGAAATTGAAATTTATTCTCTGAAATGTGCATACCCAAATGACATTCTAAATTATCAGAGCTACCCAACAAAATGTTTGTAAGAAACACCAATGATTTCCTTATAGAACCATACACCAAACACAGCCCATGGAAAATAAAATACAGTAACAGCCATACATTTCTGTTTATGTACATAGTAGTAGCTCTGAGCCACATAAGTCAATTGTTCTGCATTTATTCATTCTATATGTCACTCCAGTATGTCAAATTTATTAACTGTGCGTGAAATATGTAACATTCAATATTTTACACGAAATGCACTGTACTATTTTCTGATATACAGCACTATTACATTGTAGGTAATCATTCATAGCATTCAGTACATTGCATGCTAAGAAGTCTTAATTTTTAGTCTTTTAGAAGTTTAAATTAAAAATATTTAATGAGTACATCCATCTGACATCAGCAGTACAGGGCTATTTAAAAAAAGATAAAAATACAATTCCAGTGTTCCTGGAAGGAGAAAAGTCCAAATTTTTGTGCATCCAGTGTGAGCACCATGAGTTACATGACAAATATCAAAATGGTGGCTCATTTCCTGCCACACATGAAGCAGCTGATCTCTCATTATCGAATTCACAGCTTCAGCAATGTGATGCTGCAAACTTTCAAGAGTGTCATGCATAGGGGGGATAAAAACACAGTCTTTTACGTAACCTCACAGATAAAAGTCACAAGGTGTGGGGTCTGGAGACTAGGGAGACCACCAGCGATGAAGTTCATCTTCGCTCCTCCTCTTACAATCCAGCATCCTGGAATGATGTCATTCAGGTAACTCATTCAAGTAGCACTGAACATGCTTACAGAAATGGACCACCGTTTTGATATTTGTCATGCAACACTTGGTAGTCACATTGAATGCAAAACGTTGGAGTGATGTTTGTATCTTTTGTAGTTTGGAAGCAATAAATGTTTGAAATCTCTTCCTTTTGTAATCAAAGTGTAACTTTTACTGTAGACATAATTTTCTGATACAAACAAACATGTCAGCTGACAATATGCGTGGGTATGCTCTGTTTTCGTGCATCATACAGAGAAAAAGTGTTCGTGATACTCTTATAAAGGCAGAAAATATGAGCAACAACAAACAAAATATAAATTAAGTGCATTTAACGCTTAATATATATATATATATGCTTAGTATATGTATATTTACGCTTAGTATAGGTAAACAAGATCTGTCTATGTATTATGCCAATTGAAGATGGGTGAAAGCCCAAAACATGTATTAGTATAGATAAAAAAGGTAGGAAAAGACAAATTGCTACTTACTGTGAAGAAGACAAGTCAAGTTGCAGACAGGCTTTTGGCCACAGCCTTCATCAGTAAAGAGACACAGACACACTCAACATTCACACACAAACAAGCAATTACACCTCACGCATGCACGACAGCCAACTCCAGCATCTGAGGCTGGAATGCCAGCTTGCGCTTGGGGTGTGTGTGTGTGTGTGTGTGTGTGTGTGTGTGTGTGTGTGTGTTTTTTCTGTCTGTCTCTGTTTACTGACAAAGGCTGTGTCCAAAAGCTATAAGCGAGTGTCTTTTAATTGTGCCTCTGTGCAACTTCAAGTGTCTTCTTTACAGTAGTAATCTGTCTTTTCCTACATTGTTGATATTTGTACATGGAGTTTCCATTGTTTGATTAGTATAGATAAAAATACGTTAAGTGGCAGGTTACTGTATACCTTAAAGTAAAACAATCAATTACTGTAAAATAAAAACAAAACACTAATCAAAATAAAGGCACTCTGTTCAAAACTACATGACTTTACACAACTGTAAAATCAAAAATCCACTGCATTGTAACATTAAGTAGAACATTACTCAAACTCATGTGTTGTAATATCATTGGCTCCTCCTTGGCACACTGTCCACATGTCGGGTGAGACATTGGTGCTCAGCCATCTCTCAGTCATTGACAGTGAGCCCCTTGAAATCATCGAAAGGTTGAGGAAAGTTCCTGTGAAACTGCAAATTTCAATTGGTCTCAAGTGTACGCTGCTGTGTTTTTGTCAGTAAATACATCAGACCATTTGATTCCTGTATCCCAGAGGGAGGTGTTCACAAGGTGGGTACAGTGTGCTTATGTATTATCACCTTGAGAGATTAATTTTAACCAAAATTTTGGTTACGGGGCTGCACGATATGTTGGAGGTTTCTGTCTTAATGCTGCACAGCCCTCAAAACACCTTCTGTAGTGATGAGAGGTATGACCCACTTTCCTGCTGAATGTAAGAGACAGAACACCTGAGACACGCAGTGATACCTGGCTGCCTCAACAAACTTCTGTGATGATCATCAGATGTCAGACAAACCCTGCACTTGGTGAAGAGAACCTAATGTTCAGGTTCAATTCCATGTCCATCTTCTCCATGCACCATGGTTCTGGGGCGACATTGCTGGTGGGGGTTGTATTGTTGGTTGCAATGTACGCTTAAGACCAAATTGCTTACATGAATATAATTGTGTACTATATGGGTCATCACAGCCCTTTCAGTTGCCTCCAATGAAAGCCAGCACACAATTCTGTTGCATTGTACTCAATGTACCTAGGGAGCATAATTTGGAGGTAGCAGCCATGAGCTTTTGGTGTTTACCATGGGGGATCCGTATGAGGCAGAAATTCAATATTATCAGCTTCATGACAGTGGCAGAAACTTTGAATGTGATGTATGCCAGTTCAGACTGGAACTCCTTCGTCGAGAATCCTTCTTGCTCTTAGGTTACGATGCACACATGATAAAAGTTTAAAATCACCCTGGGCTGCATATTGACAGAGTGTTTGTAGTATATAGGATGATTCAGCAGCCCCTACCAACCTGTTTTATGCAAGCTGCACTATGTCTGTATCAGGAACAGTATTCAGACAGCTGACGGCCACGTAATCAATGCAAGTTTCCTTTTGGAGCTTCGGACGACTGTTAGCAAATGGAAATGTATTGTAAAAAATACAAGTGCGGATTGGCCCTGAGTTACAAAGTATTTTTGAACCAAGATATATGTTACTTCTGCCATACTTATCCTATTGTCACCAATCTTTCTGTGTGCAATTAGTGGTGTAGTTATACATGTTTTGGATGTCTCTGTAAATTTATTCCATTTATAGTACTTAATCTTTTGTAAATGGTTCAGAAATGTTGCCTTATAAAGTTTTTCACTATTGGAAACTGTGGTGTCACCGCCAGACACCACACTTGCTAGGTGGTAGCTTAAATCGGCCGAGGTCCATTTAGTACATGTCGGACCCGCGTGTCGCCACTGTGTGATCGCAGACCGAGCGCCACCACAAGGCAGGTCTCGAGATACGATATAGCACTCGCCCCAGTTGTACGACGACTTTGCTAGCGACTACACTTACGAAGCCTTTCTCTCATTTGCCGAGAGACTGTTAGAATAGCCTTCAGCTAAGTCCATGGCTACGACCTAGCAAGGCGCCATTAGCCTTACATAGTTTGATAGCTATCATATGAAATGTCTCATCAAGAATGCTGTATTCACATCAAAGAATAAAAGATAAGTATTCGAGGAGCTGCATACTTTTCTTATTAGAATTCACTACTTATCCTGTTCCAGATTTCACGCCCGTCTGCGTTAGATAGCTTCCATTTAGGCCTCCTCTATCTACAAGGTGTTGGCACATTTGCCAACACAGAAACAATGAAGTTAACAGGAGATATCAAAATGGGAAGTATGGAAGTAACAACTTCCTGGTATATAACCTAATGAAAAGATTAATATAGTGGGTGATTGTGCTGCTCCTACCAATGTCTTTTGATGAAGCGCCACATGACAGAACAATGTTGTTGGGCAGTTTGCTCTGGAGATGTGAAGCATATTTTCAGAACGTTGCAGAATAACAGACAAAGTATACAAAGACATCTTAGACCTATTGTACAAATTTTGTTCATGACAGTACTTTAGCACATTAATGTGGTGATCCAGATATTGAGCTTTTCATTGGGTTATATACTGGAAAGTTGTTATTCCATGCTTCCCATTTTGATACCTTCTATTAATTTAGCTGTTTCCAATGGTGAAACACACTTTATAAGGGAATGTTCTTGAATCGTTTATGAAAGGTGAAGTACTGTAAATGGAAAAGCTTACAGAGACGTCCAAGCACTGTATGACTATATCACTGATTACACAAGGAAAGATTTGAGACACTTGGATAAATATGGTAGAAATAAGATATATCTGCTCCAGATAAACCATGTAACTCATGGCCTACCCTTACCTGTGTTTTTTACAGCACGATTCCATTTGCTAACAGTCACCCAAAGCTCTGAGAGGGAACTTAGAGACATAAATTATGTTTGGATACCATTCCAAATGCAGACAAAGTGGGAGTTGCATTAAACAGATCAGTAGGGGCAGTGAATTGTCCTGTATGTGTCACATTCTTCCATTGCTGATTGGAAACTCAACTTGCTGTACTGATGTGCACTGAAAATGCGAGTTTACTTCTACCTCCATTACACAGGAGGCTGTATGTAGCAATTGACTGTTGTCAAAAAAACTTTCCAATCAAGCTAAAACAAACATGCAAGTCATGAGGGCATTGCAAACTTTTTTTTTTAAGCAACTTAGTTCAGTAAATACCGAAATGAAAATGCTGTCTTAAATGCTATTAATATATTTCCTTTGCCCAGCAGTCTTCTTGCTTTCAGTAAATAATATTCTGGAAATTTCATAGAAATCTGCAGCAACTTACGTGCAAAATAGTGTGTTTTCTTTCATAACTTCAAATAGTTTCCTGTCTTAAAAAAGTTTTGTCAATCAAAATTTTGTGCATTTCTTGAATACTTCACCCTTACTTCTGTTTTTCTTTTATTTTTTGAAATAGGGTGATTCTACAATATATGCATTTGAGGTAACAGAAGAGGCACCATACTTGTGTCCTCTTAGTCACCATCGCTGTAACTCGTTGCATCAGGGCCTCTCATTCCTACCTAAGAATGTATGTGATGTGAGCAGTGTTGAGTTTGCTCGAGCTATGAGGCTCACAAATAACACCATAGAGCCTCTGTCCTTCACTGTTCCAAGGCTGAAGGTATGTTGTTGTCTTATACATTATCATAAACATATGCTACTTAATTGAGAAATATATGTTGCTGGAATCATAAGTTACTAAAGATTACTTGATGCCTAGCAAGTGAAAAAACAAATCTGTTTATCAACAGTGTTATTTTTCAAGACAAGATGTGCTAACACTAATGTTTATAATACAGTGTGGTATATAAAAAAAATTAATTCAAAGATTGCTAATTTATGAATCTGGTGATCTTGTTTGAGGGTTACTGTATTTTTTCAGCCTACATAGGATTTTTATGATTGTACCTCGATTAGAACTTTATGCATCATTCTGTAGGTTTGTTGGCCCTGACTGAATCCTTTAACATATTCTCTACTTGACAGAAAAAACTTGCAGATGAAAACTTTTCACAACTACACTAAGTTCACGAAGAAGCAGTGACCAGAGTTCAGAGAGCAATGACCTGAATGTACTCGCTTGATCTCCTAAATTTCCCAATTAATTTTGTTGACTTTGAACTAAAAACTGTGTGATAAAGAAAAAGTAATTCATTGTGTGTTGTTGTGTGTTGTGGTCTTCAGTCCAGAGACTGGTTTGATGCAGTCCTCCATGAATAATTCATTGTGGTAAATAAAATAGGATGGTAATGGAAGAGGAGCAATGGGGAGGGTAACAAGTCGGGGGGGGGGGGGGGGGGGGGGGGATTTTAAGAATACACATGATCTGAAATGTTGCAGATGATATACATGTTATGGTTAAGTTAGTTTGCAGGAGCTGATTATTACTGGACTAGAATATTAAACACACTCTCTCTCTCTCTCTCTCTCTCTCTCTCTCTCTCTCTCTCTCTCTCCTTTTTCTTCTTCCCCTTATGATGGAATACCGTGGGCTCGCTCCACCTCTGTTGCTGGTTGGCCCAGCATTGCTGTACTGCCAGGACTGTCCCACCTAAATTCTATTCCAACACTTTCTCACAGCTTGAAATCACTTAATAGTATTCTTCTGTCTGTGTAAGGATAGACTGTTGGAATGGAGAATGGAGAAGGGGGAAGGAGGAGCTGGAGATAGTGCTAATTTCTTCTTCCCCTTATGATGGAGTACCGTGGGCTCGCTCCACCTCTGTTGCTGGTTGGCCCAGCATTGCTGTACTGCCAGGACTGTCCCACCTAAATTCTATTCCAACACTTTCTCACAGCTTGAAATCACTTAATAGTATTCTTCTGTCTGTGTAAGGATAGACTGTTGGAATGGAGAATGGAGAAGGGGGAAGGAGGAGCTGGAGATAGTGCTAAAAGGCTATCTTAGACAATAACTATTTCCCATCTGAGAAATCTTAAAAGTTATCCAGGGAGGTAATAAACTATTTAGAGCAAAACTGGATGAACAGACTCTTCGAAACATTACTATGGTAAGGGTGGAAACAAAATCAAGTAGAAAGAGAGTCTTACCACAATGTATGTAGGTGTGTAACCTAGATGCCAGGCCGTGGAGGGAAAAAGGAGGTTTTGTGCAGAGATTTTGATAAAATGATCATAGTATGAGCACAAAATTTGCAAATGACTTAGATTTCAGCATTAAAGATGGTCTTCGTGAGATGAAGCTACAACAGCAGCACACACAAAGAGACTTCAGTGGATTTCTCTTGCCTGCAGAGTGTTAGAAGTGTGATATACTTATTGCTGGAACTGGGAGATAGAGTATTCTAACTATGACCTTCACTTAGATAGGGAAGGGGACAACATACTAGCTGAACATCTTGCATATAGTTTAGGAGGAGTAACCATCACGCAAAGAATAATCCCTTTAATTAGGAGAAATCCTCAAATAAGCCAAAAGTTGTTGCGGTTACTGGAATCAAAGGGACTCATTTTTTAGTTGTCCTTGATTACATGCTTCAAAGAAATCTGAGTAGAACAGGTCCACTAAATATATAATTGTTTTCAGAAAAGTAAAACTGCATAATTGAGCTGCTTGTATGATTCTGAAGAGGTAGTATGTTGTACACTTGTCTCAATGCTATCTAACCACAAGGATTGAGAAGTTAAACATCAGATTATGTGGGTTGTAGTCATCTCAATGTAACTAATTGTGCAAGACAGATTTATCACATATGTAAAAGTGGAACATAATATAAAAAGCAGTTTGTACAGTGCGCAGTGTACAGATTTATTTATATATTTATTTAACCTGGTCAGATTAGAGACTTTAGGCTTTGTCATGCACTGAACGAGGGTTTCACAGCTAGAGTATTTTTTACATCATAGTGTTAATAGAATTCAAAATTATGAAGGACAAGGATGTTGTTAGTAGAATTGTAGAGGATCCAAATTCCAGGCTACATCTACTACATGAAGAAAGTATGAAAAATTTGTATCAGCAAAGGTTAAATATATGATTGCATGCAGAGGAGGAGGACTAGAGTGTGAATGAACTTCATGGTTTCCTGAAACAGTCAATTAAGGAAGCAGTGGAGGCAGCTTTAGGAAGGGAAAGGGAGAGAAGAGTAAGAACGAAGTGGATGACCACAGAGTTATTGGATGTGGCCGAGGAAAAGAAAAAGCTGTATCACATATGGTTAAGCTCTGGGAGTGAAGAGGATTGGAATATGTATTAGTACATAAAAAGAGGGCTAAAAAATGTACAAGAAACTGTAAGGAAGAGGCATGGGAAAGAATGTGGGAGGGGGGATAGAGCATTCACTTGGATACAGGAGATTGGTGGAGGCAATGAAGATGATCAAGATGATGAAAATGGATAGAAATCCTGCATCCACAATACAACCTATGTCTACTGGACAGTGGAAAAAGCACTTTGAAGAACTCCTGGTAGAAAAAAAGATAATTCCAAGTGATTGACATCTATAATAAAAGGCAGTGTGTTAGGTAATACAGAACCTGTAGTAAAGAAAGAAGAAAAACAAATGCTGCAAAAGGTAAGAAATGAAAATGCATGTGGACTGGGACGAGTTGTGATGGGACTGTGGAAATATGAACCCACTCAGATGGTGAGACCTAAATGTCTAAATGTAAGTTCTTCAGACACATTGTCGGAGGAGAGGAAATACCAAAAGAATGACGAATTTCATATATATCTGCTATAAAAAAAAAAGAAGGAAACAGGAAACACACAAGCAGTAATTGCGAGAGGGGGGGGGGGGAGTGTAGAGTTCTGCCATCTGTTGGCTGATTTTTTTTTTTAGCACTATACTCAAAAACAGGTTGGAGAGTGAAATCAAGGGAAAGATGTGAAGATATGAGAGGATGAGGTAATTTTAATGATCTTGCATAGATCATGTTTTTAGCCTTAATGAAAAGGCGTATTGTAAGGTTAAGCAAGTACACTTAATATTTGTGGTTACAGAAAGTGTATGACTCTGTACCCATGAACACTCAGTGGGTAGCAATGGAGTATATAGGTATAAAAGCACAGCAAATACCCCTTATTTGGAGAATACACTAGCAATCATACACAGTAGAAGTATGAACTAAGTTGAGTGAGGCATTCCAAACATAGACAGGGCTGTAGTATACCGCTGACCCTGTTGAAACTGTGTATTTGTAATTGTGCAGAGGTATGGGAATTCCTTTCCAGCTGGGAGCTATCCACTCATTATTTTTGGCTAAAGATCAAGTATTGATAGCACAAAGTAGGGAGGATGTCAAGTCAGTGATAAAAAAAGTTAATATACGCATTTGACAAAGGTGGGTGTAAAATATAGATGAGAAAAACAGAATATCTTTCATTGGGAGGAAATGTAAGGGATATAGTACTGACATAAGTAAGTATTAAAAACAGTAAAACATGTTAATTACTGAGGATCAATTATCTCTACCTCGGGAAGCTGTGAAGTAGATCTAAAAAGCAGGATCCAGCAGGCAAGAGAAGCAATGAAGATGCCAAATGGAGTTAATGGAGCAGGGCAATGTCAAAGGAAACACAGAAGAAGATTTTGCAAACAGTAGTTGATAGCATACCAACATGTGGTGCAGAAGGATGGGCCCTAGAGGAGCAGCAGAGAAGTTCAGGCTATGGGCAGTAGAGTTGCATGGAATAAGGAGGGCAGCCAAGGTATCCAGAACAGAGAGAAGAAGAAATGAGAAAATTAGGGAGATAACAGATATGGAACAACAACTTGTGCAAAGAATGGAGAAAAGAGCTCAACAGTGGTATGGCCATGTACAGCGAATGAAGGAAGGACTGTGGCCACGTGCTTACCTGCAGTGGTCACTGTTGAGTAGGAGGAGGAGGAACCTTGGATGGCCATGAATAACACAGATGTTGGGACTAATGGTGAAGGGAGGTCTGAAAGAGGAGGACTGTAATGATCATGCATGTTTGCAATTGGGAATACAGGGCAACTGCTGAAGAGTGGAGAAGCCCTTAAAAGTAGAAGTAAATAAGTAAAAACAATTTGAATATACACTGACAGAAAAAAATTCTAGTGCCGAAAAGGAGCTGTGCGCCATAAACAAAAGTTGATAAGCGTGTTTCTACATAGGAAAGATGATGTCTTAAAATTTCACGCTAGTCGCATAAGAGTGGCACTAGTAGTGCCACTATGAGGATGCAAATTAGGTTTAGTTTAAATACGCACTGTAATAGTCATGAGGTCTAGTTACCTTTGAGATTGGATATGGTGTGTTGATGTTAGTGAAGAAAGGCTTTGTCAACGGCTTACTGAGTTTGAATGAGGCCATGAAATAGGGCGATGAGAAGCTGGATATCCTTCTGCAGTATTGCAGAGATACTTACCAGGAATGGAGCCACTGTACATGACTGCTGGAGGAGGTCATGAGAATGTACGGTCACAAGAAGACTGGCCTCTAGACGACCACATGACATTGCTGAGGGCAAAGACCATAATGTTCAGCATATGGCTCTGGTGCATTGTACTGCACCTGCAGCAACAATTTGAGCAGCAGTTGGCACCGCAATGACACAACGAACTGTTACAAATTGGTTACTTCAAGGACAGCTCTGAGCCAGATGACCCATAGTGTGCATTCCACCAACCCCAAAACACTGCCATTTGTGGCTTCAGTGGTGTCAAGTGAGAGCTCATTGGAGCACAGAGTGGAGGTCTGCTGTGGTGAAAGCTTGTTCTGCCTCGGGGCCGGTGATGGCTGTTTGTTAGTTAGCTGGAGGCTGGTTGAGGGCCTGCAACCAACCTGCCTGTGTGCTAGACACACTGGACCTACCCCTGGAGTTATGGTCTGGGGTGTGATTTTGTATGACAGCAGGAGCAGTCTCCTGACAATCCCATGCATGGTGACTGAAAATTTGTTCATCAATCTGGTGACTTCACCTGTTGTGGTGCTATTCATGAACAGCATTCCAGGGCATGTTTTCCAACTGTGTAATGTTCACCTGCATGCTGCTGCTGCAACCCAACATCTTCTACTGTTTGTTGACGTGTTGGTCTGCCTGCTCGATCACCAGATCCGTCTCCATTCGAGCATATGTAGACATCATTGGACAACAACTCCAGCGTCCTCCACAAACAGCATTAGGCATCCCTGAATTGACCAATGAAGTGCAACAGGCGTAGAACTCCAGCCCACAAACTGACGACTGCCACCTGTACACACAATGCATGTTTGTTTGCATGTCTGCATTCAACATTCTGGCAGTTACACTGGTTATTAACATACCAGCATTTCACATTTGTGACAGCTTATCTCACGCTCGCATTAAGCTGTGATGTTGCAATGTAAATCACTTAAATATATTACCTAGACAGAGGTATTCCCAAAATGTCATTACTGTACATTTACTGTTTTTTGGTATTGTCATTTTTTCCATCAATATAAAAATAGTGTGAATAAATAGTGCTGGCTAAGAATTAATTAAGTTAGTACCGGAAATACTTTTTCTTCTTCTTCTGCTACTACTGCTGCCACCACCAATAATAATAATAATAATAATAATAATAATAATAATAATGACGACGACAATGATAGTGGCAGATATGGAAAGTATCTATAAACGTACAAAAGTGACCTTTTCTGATCTAGCAAGTTCTGAGGGAGGGAAATTTAGATAGAATGCTCCAGCTAAGAGCACTGGGAAATGGAGATGATGTGGTTAGAAAGAGGGTTTCATGGGGGAATGAGTTCATACAGGAACAAAGGGAGACAGTATTGCTGCTTTAGTAGATACATTATTAACTGTCTTTTAAAGCTGGAGATGTTATTCCAGAATAATGTTCCTGACACTGAAAAACGATTTCGAGTCAGTGGCTGAGTGACTGAGTGGGACAAAGGATTTTGCTCTGTTTTGAAGACTTTCTCTGCTGTGTTGTTCAGACATGGTTTAGGAGAGATTTGAGGATCAGTGTAAATTGGTAAGGCAGTGGAGGAGACAGAATGAGTTGAAATTTCTGCATTCATCTGTGCATAGCATAGATATATGTGCAGATGATGGTGAAACGTGATCAAAGAGTGGAATGTCACAGATGCAAGGGTTGGACAAAAATATGGAAACATGTTGAGAAATGCATGCCACAACATAAATGCAGATGGTAGTCAGACCTGCAGGTTGCGCTGTTGAGTTTGCCCACGAATGGTGGCACCTATCCTTGATACATTGCAAGTATCAGTTGTAGTCACAACAGTGTTTTGTGTGGTTGTGAGTACATTCTGTCAGAGGTAAGTGAATTTAAATGTGGACAAATGGTTGGTGCTCATACGATGGGTGATTCCCTAACCAAGGTATCTGATGATGTGTTTGGTTTTCAAGAGGCACTGTACTAAAATTTATACCATGTACAGGAACAGCAGAAAAACATCATCTGCTAAGTCACAATGTAGACAAAAGTGTGTGTTGGGTGATCATGATGGACAGTCATTGAAGAGGATTGTTATAAAAAATAAGAGGATGGCAGTGGCAAAAGTCACTGCAATGCTGAATGTCACACTCGCAAACCCTGACAGCACCAATAGAAGACACGAAGGGATACGCAGGGGATTGCAGGGTAAGCTAAAATTCCAAAATCAGTCATCAGAGATACAAACGCCTGTAACAGGAAACTGAGGCACTGAAGTCATAAAACCTGTAACATGGAGCAATGGAAGAATGTCATTTGGCTGAATGAGTCTTGTTTCACACTGTTACCTACTTCTGCCTGAGTTTATGTCCCAAGAGTGAAATGTGTTGGGGGTTTGGTGATGATTTGGGCAGCCATAATGTGGTATTCCATTGATCCCATGGTTACTCTGCAAGGTTGCATTACTGCCAAGCATTATGAGCCCATTTTGGTTGATTAGGTCCATCCCATGGTACAATATTTTTTCCCCAATGGTGATGCTGTGCTCCAAGGTAGCAGGACCCCAGTGCACACAGCTTGCATCATCCAGGACTGGTTTTATGAGCACAAGGATGAAGTTTCACATCTCCCCATGCCACCACGGTCACAAGATCTCAATATCATTGAGCCTTTGTGCTCTACTTTGGAGAGAATGGTGAGTGATAGCTATCATCCTCCATTGTCATTTCCTGAACTTGACAGTATTTTGCAGGAAGAATGGTATAAGATTCCCTTGAAACCCATACAGGATCTGTATTTGTCTATTCCAAGATAATTGGAAGCTGTTTTGAAAGCCAGTGGTTTCCCTGCACTGTATTAGGCATGAAGTTGTGTTGTGTTTTTGATGTTTCCATATTTTTGCCTATCCCCTGTATATCGAACACAGACATTCATAACCAGCTCGGAGCATCCTTAAACTCTCCTGAGACAGACTTTTCAGGACTGAAAGTATAAGTATTTTTACAGGTTTCTTTTCCTAGCCAAAATGGGAAGAGCTATTTATAGTTTTGTAGGGTATGAGGAGATGCCAGTGTCTTCTTGCATGTTGTAACTATGTGCTCTGATGAGATTATATTTTCATCTGTTATTACTACAAAACTTTTTGCTGAGGGAGATAAATTGATAGTTGTCTCATTTATGATTAAAGATGGTAGGGATTCCTGATATCTCAGGTAACAAACCTTGAAAGACCAACTGGGACTGGTTGATCTTTGGGTGCTATATAGTGTGCCTATTTTGACAGTGCACACAGGTCTGTATTAAAATTCTCCATAGCTGTTGTAATGTTTATTGATTTTGCACTTAGATACAACTGTAGGTCATGAGCATACATGTGATATTTATAGTAGGATGAAACTGATGATATGTCTGATACTGAACACTGGGTTCATATGTATGATACTGAACACTGGGTGACACCTGGTGTCAACTGTCTCCACTGTGACTTTATATTCAGATGTGACACATTGCTGGCGAGACGTTAGGAACAAGGAAAACCATTGCAGTGCATTTGGTGATAAATTTAGGCTGCTAAGATTGACAAGTAAAATGTTGAAGTCAACAGTGTCAAATAGTTTGCTGAAATCTAAGAAGCACACAATAGTCACCTCTCATCTGTCTATGGCAATCTTCAAGAGAACAGTTACCTGTATTAAGGCTGATGATGTGCTGCCCTGTTTATGGAAACATGATTGGTATTCATCTAGTAGGAAAATTGGAAATTTGTGGTAAGGACTGTGGGACCAAACTGCTGAGGTCATTGGTCCCTAAGCTTATGCACTACTTAACCTAACTTAAGAGGGAGAACTCAAACCTCCGATGGGGGAAGCCGTGGAAGTGTGACCAGATGCCTCAAACCGCATGGCTACCCCGCGCAGCTCATCTAGGAGGTTTTTTGTAATTAAGTAGTCAGTTAGATGGCTGTGAATTATATTTTCTAAGGCCTTGGACATTGACAAAAGAATGCAAGTAAGTCAATTCAGAGAGTGTTCTCAGGGAAAACGCTTGTGGTTAAGGAGTAGTTGAAGATCCTCACTAGAAATATTAGAGCTGTTTATGAGAAATCTTTATTCATTGCTAAGCAGCCCATCAGATAAAAAGAAACATTTAATAATTTGTTGATGTTTCAATGTAAATTCCTTGTATTCAGATTGAAAAAACGAGTTGTATGTAATTGGCTGCTACAATGTGATTTCAATAACAAAGTTTCCAAGTTGAGTACAGCAAGGTGGTAGAAGCCTGATCATCATAACACTTTCGTCAGGCCAAGCAATATCACATTTATCTCATTGTTAATGCACTATTCATGATGGTTAAAATGAACAATGCAGCTTTTTACAGCTCGGAGAAATAATCAGGTCAAAAGTGAGGAGTCATATTGATTCTAGGATACAGTCTTTTAAGAAGAAGATACAATAAATAAAAAACCTGAGCAATATATGCACATGGATAATGGAACATGTTAAAATATCTTGTCCTCAGGAAAGGAAAATGTGCTTGTATTTGCTAGTACAAATAAAGCTCCTTTATTAGATGTGTTCTGCAAATATTACTGCAATATATTAAGAAACTTAATAAGATGCTCAGAAACATACAAACATAGCAAAAGAAACTTTTATTACATTTGTGAAACTTAGTATTTCTTTTTATTTACAAGTAACAGAATATTTGGAGCCAGATTGCAAGATGTAGGCACTCATCAATGTTAAGTGGAGAAACTGTGATCTTTCCGTGTTTTGTATTCTTTCTAAGATTGAAATAAGTCTCTATCAGTAAAGAATTTGACACAGGTATATGTTATAGATATGATCTTAGTTGCATTTCTGCATAGCTTGGGAAATTCCTCCACAATTGTGTCAAAGGACCACTGTAATGAGTTGATAGTGCTTTAATATACCAGAGGTACAGTATTTGTTACAACTAGAGTGACAAACAATTTCTTTCTATGCTATTCAGTTTTCTAAATTGTCTCAAAGCCCTGGCAGTGTTACACAATGTTTTGTTGGTAAATCCTTAAAAAAATTGTCCTTGTGTAATTGTAGCATTGGAAAACATTCAAAAATGTTATGTTAAATTTAGCAAGCTGTTTTTAATAAACAAAGTTTATCATCAGATGCATTAATCTTATCACACCTATTAATGATCAATATATACTTTCTTAAACCAATTGAGGTGCCACAGTACTTAGCACAATGAACTTGCATTCAGGAGGATGGCAGCTCAAGTTCACATCCAGTCATCCAGATATAGGTGTTCTCTGGTTTCCCGAAATTGCTTAATGCAAATGCTGAAATGATTCCTCTGAATTTCTTTCCACAACTTTCCGTAATCTATTCTTGTACTCTTTCTCTCCAATGATCTCATTGTCAATAGGACATAAAAGTCTAATCTTTCTTTCTTCCTTCCTTTCTTCTTTCTTTATTTCTTTCTTAAGAGCCTTGTTAAATTTGCAAAAAAGGTTAAGTCAAAATTATTCTTTGCAGTCTCTGTCTTTGCTTTCATATCCATAAAGACGGCATTTATTCTCAAGCACAAAGAACTCAGCATTTATTAAACCAACAAACCATGCTTTGGTAGGCTATGTCAGCACATGCTGCTTCCATGTCTTGCAAAAACACATTAAACTAGTGGTAAACAACACCATAGCACCATACACAATTCCCTCAGTCAGGACATAACAAAAGTTGCCCAGTGGTCAGCCTACCATGCAGTATAGAAGGTGTTTACTTTGGTTGGTAAATTTTTCACTAGCAATATGAGCAGTATAAAGACAAATATATTCATTTTTACTCAATTTAAGCCACTTTGCATTTCAGTCATCTATAAATGGGCAGCATGGGCTCATATGCAAACAAATCATATGCAGGGTGCCCCCCCCCCCCCCCCCCCAAAAAAAAAAAAAATTGTGTATTGTGCAGGGAGGCACTCTTATTGATATTCAAGAAAGAACTTGTATCCAGAAACACTGGAGAGCGTAAAAGTCTGAGGTGGGTGTGCATACCACATTAAATCAATAAACCCAACATGAGTAGCACTGTCTACATTACAATCGGGCTTTGAACTGCATACCTCCTATTTTAATGCAGAGCATACATTGGCTGTTCTAAGCTTCCTGCACATACGCCAGTACATGCAGTTGTACTTCAATCACTCTGTGTGGACTCGAGCAATAAGCTCTTCTGCTGATTTTGCAGATGTGCCATACACCATACTCTTCATGTTACCCCACATAAAATAGTTGAGAGATGTCAGATCTGGCAACTGTGCTGACCATGGAACTGGTCCACCTCTACCAATCCATCGATTGGGATATGCGACATTGAAGCGATTCCCCACATTGAAATTGAAGTGTGCTGGAACTCCATCATGTTGCAGTCATATGTCCATCTGAACATTTAGTGGCACTACATCCAATAAGGTAGGCAAAACATCTCTAATAAATGCGTGGTAGATCGATCCTGTTGGTCTGTTGGACAGTAGATAACGCCCAGTGATAAGGTCCTCAATTATCCTAGTCCAGATGTTAATACTGATCCCTGATCCTGTGTTGGTGATTTTGAATCACCTGTGCATGCAGATTTTTGTCCACGCAAGTATGCATATTGTGTAAGTTTAATATGCCATCTCTAGTAAACATGCATACATCTGTGAATAGCACTAAGCTCAGGAACCATGGCTGGAGTATGCATTGTTGTAAATACCACTGCACAAACTGTACCTCTTGTGAGTAGTCTGTCTCCCGTAATGCCTGGACTATCTGTAGATGGTACAGATGGAGCCGGCGTTCATGAACAACCCGCCTCACAGCACTTTTACCTGTCTGCAGCACCTGTGCCATCTGCCGAGTGCTGGTGGCTGGGTCCTCTTTGAACATTGTCAGCATGTCCATCTCCAGCTGTAGTGTTTTAGCCAAGCATGTATGACCCCCATCACATTTCGCACCTACCAGAGGACAGGCAGTAAACTGGGGATAATATTCACAAGAACCAAGCTCAAAATGCTATTACTTCACTGTACAATGGGCATCATCAGGCAGAAAATACCTTTCTGCAACTTTCCAGTTTCTCTGAAGCGTCTTTCGATCGCGAACTTGGAATGATGTGGCGTACATCTGTTTGGAAAATGTTCCACATACAATCTTGCAGCAGCTCTCCCATTGCAGTTGCTTTGCTGTTTGCAAGCACCATGTTTGTCATTTCCGCAGCTGTGTATTGGTGCATGTCGCACTGCAGTGGCAGATCACACATGGTCCTCAGTAGGATGCACACAAGGGCTTTGTGGAGGATTGTAGTGCATGCACAGGAACGTTGTTAGGCTCAGGTCATCCATCTGCAGCACACAGATGGCTTAAGGGTTGCATACCTTCCATATTTGGACACCAAAATAAATCAGGACAAACCATCACAACTGTTCGTTCTCAGACTTCAAGGATTTCCAGCATCAAAGCTGTTTGTTTCTGTGTATGGGTTCCTTCTTGAAAACTGATCAGTTTGGCTTCCCACACAACATACTATATGTTGTCAGGGCTTTTTTTTCGGGAGGGAGGGGGGGGGGGCTGACCCTTATACATAGGGCTTAAACTGACTGTCTCTGCATGATTTTGATATAAATCACTCAAACAACATATGGAACATAAAATCAACTAACTAAACACATGATAACATATAATTATATGATGCTGGCATTAAATGTTGGATAGTTTCCATAAAATTGGCATGTGGAGATACTCATTGCGATTTTTTGAGGGCTTGGTGAGTCTGTATCATTATATTGTGTGGTCAGTATGATAATACAATATGCCATAAGGTAAATTGCTTCTTGGAGAAAAAGACCAGTGGTAGTGGTTTTTTAAATGTTTATCCAAACGATTGTGGAATGGGTTGGAGCCTTTCTGCAATTATATCAATATGTCCAGCTTTCCTTAATGAATTTTGTCCTGTCTCTTGTCATCTAAAGCCTCAAAGGACCTGTACAGAAACCTCTCTTCCCGTATTCTGTGCTTTGTTTCTTCAATTAATAATTGATTTTGAGAAACTACACAACAGAAAACACAACTGCCACAATTTTGGATGTGTTAAAATACGGTACAATCTGTATTACAGACTGATCTTGAGTCACTTTGTCATTTCACACACTCATTGGTGTATGCCATACTCATAAAAATAGTCCTTTCTCCATTGAAAAATAAATATCTAACAGTGGATTGCTGTCATTGCCCATGATGAATGTTGCTATTTAAATAACAACTGGTAACTTATTTTCTCATCGAGAAAATTTATATGAGAATGTGACAACCCATCTCTCACAATTTGAAGGTCTGGTGACGGCAATATTTCTAGAGCTCCCTTGACGGCAATATTTCTAGAGCTCCCTTTCTCAAAATGTACCCCATACAGATTGTACAATTTAAACTTCCGTCATTTTAATGGAATCGAAAATGTTGTATTGTCAAAAATTTCCTTCCTCCTATTAACATAGTATGCCAACATGAAATAATAAACAGGTAGAAAAATCAAAGTTCTTAGGTGTGCAAATTTATGAAATCTTACAGTGGAAAAACTTGAAACATTTATGTTTACCTATTTTTGTTGTAAGAATAATGGTCAATTTTGGAGCTAGGGAAGTCAGTAAGTTAATGTATTTTGCTTTTTCATTGGCTGATGTCTTGTTGAATAACATCCTGGAAAAAACCTCACTTAGGCAGAAATATTCATTGCACAAAAGAAAGTAATTGAAAATATGAGATGGCTTTACACACATACATCTTGCAGGCTTCTCTATAATCAGCTAAAATATTAACCACAGTCCCACAGAACATTCATCCACGTGTAAAATTTGTTATCAACAATCATTCTGAGTTTGAGAGTTACATATATTCACAAACTTAATTTCAAGAAGGAAAAACAATTTGTGTTACCCTTTAATTAAACTAACTAGCCACAGGAAGCGGTGAAAGATGTGACTATAAAAGTCTTTAAAAGTCTGCCCAGCCAAATAAAATGTTTGACAGATAAAAGAAGTGTTTTCAGATGTAGATTTCTCATTAACAAGTCCATGTGACCATACAGGAGTTCTTGACTAGAATTACTCAGTAATTTTTGTAGACTGAATTTGTAAATCATCATAACATTAATCATGGATGTGATCAGTGGAACAAGTATTTGAGATGACCAAATTTTTTGGCGTAACATTTCTGTTCTCCTTTGCCCTTTCAAGTTTTTACTGCTGCATGATACAGTTCCCCCTCCCCCCCCCCCCTCCCCCTGTGTTTAGGCCTTTTCTGTCTTTGTCTCTATTATGTGATCTGGAAAACTGCATATAAAAATCTGGAGTCTTTAATCAATTTTCAGAGTGAATTATTTCAAGATGACCTGTTTCCACCAACAAAAGTAACATGGAAACCAACCATGACCAGCACTGAATGGTTGGGAGGATTCAACAAAACTCCATCTCGGTTAAGTCTCAAGCCACAAGGCATGGAAAGCTGTGAGTATCAGTCAAATTTTCTATATTTTATTGCATAAACAGTGTAAATGGGGTGCCTCTTTATACAGTTGCCTTGTGCCATTTTAATATACGTTAAAATATTGCTTCATGATGATACACATGGAAGTAAGCATGTGTCTGAGTGACTATAGGTATTATGATGATTTTTCCTTTATGTTATTGAACTTGGAAAATCTGAATACCTGAGTATTGTGTCAATTTGACAGAATATCACGGCAGTTCGTTCTGGATACAATAGCACACTGCATTCCAATAACAAATTGTATGGCATCTGTGCTAGAGCATCTGTGCCACGTGGATCTTTCTTATTAATAAATGTTCTTCAGTTTGTGGAGCCATAAGCAGGCAAAAATTATTGTGAAACTGTTGTAATTACCCTGCACAACTACATTTATTTCCAACAAAATGACTGGTTTCAGTCATCATCAGTCATCTTCAGATCATAAAATACAGGCCATGGTTCAATCTCACCACTGCAAAAAAACTATGTTGTTAATAAATGTGGTTCGGCATTGGAGGGATTGAACCACAGCCTGCATGTTATGATCAGAGGATGGCTAATTCCGGCCAAAGCTGGTTTGTTAGAAATAAGTGGGATTGTGCTGGATAATTAAATTATTTTTGAAACAATTAATCACTGTGGTGCACTACTTGACAGAAATGTTGTTTCCTGACCATTGTTTTGCCTATGCAGTATTGACATAAAATGCTGGTTATAAAGAAATTTAATGATAATTCAATCAGTACCTTAAGCTGTCAACAGGCATTGATATACATTAACGAGGACAGTTGAAAATGTGTACCCTGACTGGGATCACCTGCTTACATGGCAGATGCTCTATCCATCTGAGCCACCAAAGGCACAGAGGGTAGTGCGACTGCAGGGATTTATCCCTTGGACTCTCCCTGTGAGACCCACATTCCCAACTTAATGTCCACATGCTACGTTCATAGTGCCCCTGCCCACTACACTCATTACTCGTGGCAGACAATCTTACCGAGTCCCATAAGAGTTCGGGCAATGTGTGTGCATCCGCTCAGAAGGAGGAGGTCAATGGCGGGTTAGCCTTAACTATATGGAGATGGAATCTGATCTTCTGGATCTCCATGTAAAGATATGTGGTTTCCAATCATGAAGGCTGGGAGCTAAAATTAATTAATCACTTCAAACACAATGTAAATTAAGTAAAAATAGAGTTTACAGGAAACTTGCCTTTTTTTTTTTTTTTTTTTTTTTTTCTCTCATTGAGTTTGTAGAATATTTTTCTGTGTCTCTGAAACCAATTTAAAAATAAAATAAAATAGCCTTTGTAGTGCAAAGTGAGAAATTACTTTGGACGGGGTCTCGTGTTTAGTATTAAAATATAAGTAGTGACCGTGTCCAAACTGAAACAAGCACTAATTACTCTGATAGTGGAAAGTCCATTGTGGAATATAAATCTACATCATTACTAAGCAATTCACACTTAAGTGCCTGGGGTAGGGTTGTTTGTACCAAGTGCCTGGGGTAGGGTTGTTCGTACGATCTTCAGACTATTTCTTTACCGTGCCACCCTGTAACGGTGTGGAGAAAAATGAACACTTAAATATTTTTGTATGAGCTGTGATTTATCTTGTTTTATTATAACCATTATATCTCCCTATCTAAGTTGGTGACAATAAAATATTTTCACATTCCTCAGAGAAAGTTGGTGGTTGAAATTTCATGAAAACATCTCACAACGAAAAATACTTTCATTTTAATAACTGCCACATCAACTCTCTTACCATATCTGTGACACACTCTTTCTTGTTTCATGATAATAAAAAACAAACTGCGCTTCTTTGGACATTTTCAATATCTGTCATCAATCCCATCCGGTAAGGATCCCATTAACACACAGCAGTACTCTAGTAGAGGACCTACAAGTATAGTGTAGGCAGTCTCTTTAGTAGACATGTTGCACCTTATAAGGGATCCACCAATAAAATGTAACATTTGGTTTGTCTTCCCCACAACATGATTCATGTGATCATTCCAATTTAAGTTGTTTGTAATTGTAATTCTTAGGTATTTAGTTGAACTGACACCCTTTAAATTTGTGTGATTTATCGTGTAACCAGAATTTAATGGATTTATGTATGTGCTTGTGTATAGCCTCGCTCTTTTCATGATTCAGAGAAAATTACCACTTTTCACACCACACACATATTTTTTTAATCGTTATGCAATTGGTTTTGATCTTCTGATGGCTTTACTAGATGGTAAATGACAGTATCATCTGCATACAATCTTAAGAGGGCTTCTCAGATTGTCTCCTAAATCATTTGTGTAGATCAGGAACAGCAGAGGGCCTGTAACACTACCTTGGGGAATTCCGGGCATCACTTCTGTTTTATGCAATGATTTTCCATCAATTACTATTTATAGTGGCCTTTCTGACAGTTAGTCACAAATCCAGTTGCACTGCTAAAGCAATACTCATAGAAACACAATTTGATTAGAAGTATCTTGTGGGGAGCAGTGTCAGAAGCCCTCTAGAAATCTAGAAATATGAAATCAATTTGAGATCCCTGTCGATAGCACTCATTACTTCTCATGAATAAAGAGCTAGTGTCAACAGTTGTGGAGAGGATAGATTACCACTCACTGTAAAGATGACACTTAGGGTTGTCATTTTTATGGTGAGAACTGTTGATATCCCAATGTGGACTTTCCACTGTTCAGAGAGCTAGTGTGTTTCACAAGAACAATATTGTCTGGATATGTGGTGAGATGTGTCAGTAGACTGGTTTCTTCAGGGTATTCATAGTGCTTGAACATGGTATATGTTCCACAGTCCTATTGCAAATTGACATCAGTGATACAGGTCTGTAATTCCTCTTATTTGGTTCCTTGAATACTGATGTAACCTTTGCTACTTCCCAGGCTTTTGGTATGGATCTTTCATCAAGCGAGTGGTTATATATGATTGCTAAGTATGGAGCTGTTGTATCAGCATACTTTGAAAGAACACTAATTTGAATACTATCTGGACTGGAAAACTTGCCAGTATTCATGATCTTCGGTGAAAGAATTTTAGGAAACCAAGTTTAATAATCCCACTTTAGTGACACTGTCATTGGTAATATTGTGTTGTAGAAGAAGGTATAATTAGATTAATGACAAACATTAACTTCACTTAACAAAGGTTTATTGAGCACTTGCACATACAAGAGCGTGGAGCGAACTGCCTCCGGCCAGAACACACATGGAATATATACAGTTACAGAACATTACAGTACAATGATTCTTGACATTTCTGGATACTTCTAGAATGTACTCGAATCAAATATAGAAATTAAAATTTTACAGTTCAGGTAAGTTTTGAACTAACGACCCTCCATGCAACAGTCTAGTATCATAACCACTACACCACAGTGACTGTGCTACTCAGCCTCTTCTGCGACATTGCTCCCTCCTTAAGAGAACAGTGTCTCACTGTTATGTCCTCCTAGTCTGGGAATGAGTCATTGGTCCTGCATACTCCGACTCCCGATGACTGATGTTCACCCTGGCGGTGATATTCTTAGAACTTTCTTTGCCGCTACACTCTTCGTCACTTTTCCGCTGGTTGCCTGTCACTGGAGCTTCGAATTTACCCTGGGTTGCAGGATCCTTATAGGGCTTCATTCGAAGGATGTGGACCGTATCTCTGATCTTTTGTCATCTTGTGTTGGGGTCAAATCTTCAACTCCATAAGTAACATCAGACAAGTATTTTAGAACCTTATAAGGTCCAAAGTAGCGCCTGAGGAGTTTCTCAGAGAGACCAACCTTCCGAACAGGAGTGAAGATCCAGACGAGGTCACCAGGCTGGTAGACAACAGGGCTGTGGCTTGCCTCATACCTTTGGCAATCGTTTTCTTGTGCCTGCAGCGTGTAGAGTAAAGCTAACTGCCGAGCTTCCTCAGCTCTGGTTGACACCTGGTCAATGTAGTCATCATCCACGTCATCAGGATGTAACAGAAACCACAATCTCCATTGTTGTTGTTGCCGCATGCCCATGCACCAGGAAAAATGGCGTAAATCTTGTGGTGTCTTGTTTAGCAGTGTTGTAGGCAAACGTCGCAAAAGGTAGCACCTCATCCCAGTTGCTCTGCTCAACACTGACAAACATTGATAGCATGTCGGCCAAGGTCTTATTAAGGTGTTCAGTAAGCGCACTAGTCTGCAGATGGTAGTCAGTCATCATGTGATGAGTAATGTTGCACCGATGGTTTATCTCTGTCACAAGATTAGATTGAAAAACTTTTCCTCGATCCGTAATTAACAACCTTGGGGCACCGTGTTTTAATACAATGTCTTCCATGATGAATTTGGCTACCTTGAATGCTTCGGCTGTTTTCACGGCTTTTGTAATGGCATTTATTTTTTATTTATTTATTTATTTATTTATTTATTTATTTATTGTTCCGTGGGACCACATTAAGGAGAAGTCTCCATGGTCATGGAACGAGTCAATACATGAAATTACAACACGATTGTAGAAACAGATAAAATGAAATATAAGAAACATATTCAGGTGACACGTCATTAGTTTAAATAAAGAAAATCAAGAATGTAACACTGGAATTTGCTTAATTTTTAAGCTCTTCCAGGAGCTCATCGACAGAGTAGAAGGAGTGAGCCATGAGGAAACTCTTCAATTTAGACTTAAAAGCGTTTGGGCTACTGCTAAGATAATCAGATACTCAGTGCAAACAATAATCCATCTATTGCCACTAGCAGACGTTGGAAATTGTCTGAGGAGGTCAATCCCAACGTGCTGGAAAGGTGTTTCAGCTGGTGGAATTGGTATGAGTTGGCCAGATGGTTTCTGAGGAACTGCCTTTCTCCTCTGGCACTCTCGACAGTGCGACACATAGTAATGGACACTCCTAAATAAACCTGGCCAGAAAAATCTCATGTGGATCCTATTATATGTCTTAATAAATCCTAAATATCTAGCCTCAGGTATGTCATGGAATTTCTGTAGAACATCTAAGCGCATGTGTTTAGGAATCACTGGTAGCCACCTCTTTCCAAACAAATCAAAGTTTTTCTTGCAAAGTAATCCATTAACTACTTTAAATTGTCCTTTCACATCCTCTGACCAATTTAAGACAAGCATAATTTGAGATATCTTGGCGTCCTCCTTCTTCTTGGCAGAGAGATCCCGGAGTGCAGCGAGACAGTCACAATCTTCATGAAAGTCTTGATGGTCTTGCACAGGGTTTTGTGAGAGACAATCGGAATCTTGGTGTTTTCTTCCACTTTTGTACACTATTGTAATGTCATACATTGTCCACCTGGTGAGTTGTTCTGTTGGACCCTTAAGACCTGTCAACCAACAAAGTGAATGATGGTCTGTAACAACTGTGAATGGCCTTCCTTAGAGATACTTGTGTTCCAAGATGGCCGCCGAGTAAGTGACGCCAAAAACCATTTCCAGAAAGTTAAGTGATTTAGACAGAAATATAATTTAGTTTAACGCTGACAACAAATTAAATACGTGCATTAGTGTATCGTTTAGTCTTGCCGTTAAAGGTTTGACTTTTATTTGCGTATTTTTTCAGAAAACACGAAAAGATCGTAACTTTGCGAAGTCGTGCTTAGGCTTAAATTTTGTAAACGTGTTTGTTTCTTGTTTCAAGGTAATTTAACTAGTTTCTCGGTAACAAATAAGTAAACTACCGTAAATAGCATATAACTTCACTGTTTTAATACAGATTTCAGAAAAACAGCGTAACTTTATATCAGAAACTTGCCTATATACATTTGTTTATAGGCCTATTCTCGTAACGTTTTTGGAGAATCAAAGTTAAAGTATCTCATTTAATTGCCCTTTTTTCATTCCATCGAGTGAAATATATAATAAATAGCGTATACCTTCGTTGTTTTAATACATATCTCAGAAAACCAGCGGAATTTTAAATCAGAAACTTGCTTATATACATTTGTGAATAGGCTTAATTCTTGTAACGTCTTTTTTTGATTTTCGGTAATTTAATTGATTTATTCTAGCTAAAGTATTATTTTTTGCCATGAGTGAGAAGTGCCTGACTTGCCGTAGAATTGTTAGTTCCGGGGTTTGGTGTGATGGATGCAGTAGTTTTTTTCACTGGGGGGACTGCAGTGGCATGGGTGTTGGGAAAGTGGATCAGGCTCATCAGTGGTTATGTAGGATTTGCAGCAGAGATAGGAAGATAGTGGAACAGGAGGGGAAAATTGCTGCCCTTCAGGCTGAGCTAGATCAGGCTAGGGAAGATCTGGACAGGTTAAGGAGGGAGAAGGGCAAAGAGAGGTGGGAAGTGGCAACAGGTAGCAGAAGGAACAGGCCTAGAACTAAGTCTGACAGTTTTGTGGTGAATGTCAAAAATAAGTTTGACCTGTTGTTTCAGTTAGAAACTGATGAGCCTCAAGCAGAGGTAGGTGTAGACAGGACACAACAAACTTTCAATAGGAAATTGAAAAAGAATGTAGGAAAGTCATCGAAAAGGAAGAAAGTTTTGTTGTTAGGCAGTTCTCATGCCAGAGGTGTAGGCCAACTTCTGCAGGAGGAATTAGGACCAGAATACCAGGTCACAAATTTTTTCAAACCAAGTGCTAGTCTGGATCAGGTGACAGAGGATTTAGGTTCACTCTGTAAAGGATTTACCAGGGAAGACACCGTGGTTATTGTGGGAGGGCCAGGGAACAGCATCGACAGAGATCCTGGGTACAGTATAGAGTGTGACCTGGTAAAGATTGCGTCGGCATCGAGACACACCAATGTTGAATTTGTATCTGTCCTGAGACGCCATGACCGGCCTCATTTGAACTCTTCTGTTGGGAGAGTTAATTTGGAGTTGGAACGGCTGCTTGTGTCGGGTGCGGGGGCTCATATTGGTGTGGTTCCTGTTGATTATCTCAGTAGGTGGGACTATACCAGGCACGGCCTACATCTCAACAGGAAAGGGAAGGGGAAACTGGCTGGGGTAATAGCAGGAAATTTAAGGGGGAGAGGCACTGCCATGAATGGTAAAATACCAGTGGTTACAGGTGTTGGAGCAGCACCTTTTTTAGGATAGGTAAGACAGAAAGATGTCAAGTTCTACGAGAGGTCAGGATTGAAACAAATCTTCAGTTTAGGAAAGAAATTCAACAGCACAATTCTAGCACATTGGATCACCAATCACAGCTATCAATTATAAATTTTCACCAATCACCAGAAATTTTATCTCCACCAAGTTGTATCTCAGTCCTAGGTAATTGCATTGATGAACTAAAGTCACCCAACCCAATTGACATAATCTGCCTCTCTGAACACCATGTGACCACTGGTATAGGAACTAGGCCTAAGCACAATGAGAAACTCAGACAGGAGAGTACTGCAAACGTTAGAATAAGGAAAGGTTCTCATAAAAGTATAATTAAAAATAATGTAAGTATATTTCATCAAAATATTGGGAGTTTAAAGAATAAAGTAGATGAGCTTCTGGTTTGTTTGGAAGATTTAGAAGCTGAGAATGAAATAGATATACTATGCCTGTCTGAGCATCACATTGTTACTGATATGGATAAGGTAAATGTAAGTGGTTATAAGCTCACTGCACATGTAATGAGAGAAAATATGGAGAAAGGAGTTGCCATATATGTCAAAAGTTATCATTGTGCAAAAAGTATAGAAACAAAAAAGTTTTGTGTAGAGAAACATATAGAAGCATGTGCCTGTGAGCTTAAATTAAATAAAGGCACATTTATAATTGTAACTGTATATAGGTCCCCATCAGGAAATTTTCATCTATTTCTGAAAAATTTGGACTCCTTGTTGTGCTATCTGTCAGACAGGGGGAAGCAAATTATTATTTGTGGGGACTTCAATGTAGATTCTCTGAAAGAGGGTAATAGGAAAAATGACCTTGAAGTATTACTCGGTTCTTTCAATTTGACACCCGTTATTGATTTTCCTACTCGGGTGGTAAAGGATAGCAGCTCACTGATAGATAACTTCTTTATAGACCAAGATAAGTTTAACCAGATAAATGCTCAGCCTGTTGAGAATGGTCTTTCCGATCATGGTGCACAGCTAGTTACAATATATGACATAGCTCCATTCAGCAATACTAAACAGTCCTCCAAAGTAGTACGTTCAGTCAACAATTTAACAGTTGCAAATTTCAGGGAAAGCCTACAGCAGTTAGACTGGGATGAGGTGTACCGTGAACCTGATGCCAATTTAAAATATAATTTATTTCATGACATTTTTGTAAATGCATTTGAAAACTGCTTCCCCAAGAAAATAGTTAAATATACTCGTAAGAAACCTTGTAACAAACCATGGCTTACTAAGGGTATAAAAATATCTTGTAACCGGAAAAGGGAAATGTATCTGACAGCAAGAAAGAGTAGTGACCCAGAAACTATCAAAAATTATAAAAACTACTGTGTTATATTAAGAAAAGTTATTAAAAAATCCAGGGATATGTGTATCATGTCTGAAATCAGCAACTCTGATAATAAAATTAAAACAATTTGGAATATTATTAAAAGAGAAACAGGTCAACCAAGAGCAGAGGAAGACAGTATTACCATCAAATTGAGTGAAAACTTTACGAACAAAAAGTCAGAAGTTGAAAATATTTTTAATAATCATTTTCTAAATGTTGTGGATATAGTAGGATCCAGGTGTTCATTAGAAGATGCTAGGCTGTTAATGGAAGAGGCCATACCTATGCAATTTGATACAATTGAAATCTCACCCACTTCTCCCTCTGAAATTAGGAAAATAATAAACTTGCTTAAAAGCAAAAACTCACATGGAATTGATGGCATTTCCAGCAAAATACTAAAAGCTTGTTCTCAACAGATAAGTAAGATACTCAGCCACCTGTGTAATAGCTCTCTGGAACAGGGCATTTTCCCTGATAGACTGAAATATGCTATTGTTATACCTTTGCATAAAAAGGGGGATAGATCTGATGTCAACAATTACCGTCCAATCTCCCTTCTAACAGCTTTATCCAAAATTTTTGAGAAAGTAATGTATTCAAGAGTAGCTTCACATATCTGTAAAAATGAAGTACTAACAAAATGTCAGTTTGGTTTCCAGAAAGGTTTTTCAACAGAAAATGCCATATATGCTTTCACCAGTCAAATTTTGAATGATCTGAATAACCGAACACCACCCATTGGGATTTTTTGTGATCTCTCAAAGGCTTTTGATTGTGTAAATCATGAAATTCTGCTAGACAAGCTCAAGTATTGTGGCATGAGTGGGACAGTGCACAAATGGTTTAATTCGTACCTAACTGGAAGAGTGCAGAAAGTTGAAATAAGTAGTTCTCGTAACATGCAAAGATCACCACATTCCTCAAACTGGGGGACTATCAAGAATGGGGTTCCACAAGGGTCAGTCTTGGGTCCTTTGTTGTTCTTATTATATATTAATGACTTGCCATTCTATATTCATGAAGAGGCAAAGTTAGTTCTCTTCGCTGATGATACAAGTATAATAATCACACCTGAGAAACAAGAATTAACTGATGAAATTGCCAATACTGTCTTTCAGAAAATTACTAAGTGGTTCCTTGTAAACGGACTCTCTCTGAATTTTGATAAGACACAGTACATACAGTTCCGTACAGTGAATGGTATGACGCCATTAATAAATATAGACCTTAATCAGAAGCATATAGCTAAGGTAGAATATTCCAAATTTTTAGGTATGTCCATTGATGAGAGCTTAAATTGGAAGAAACACATTGATGATCTGCTGAAACGTTTGAGTTCAGCTACTTATGCAATAAGGGTCATTGCAAATTTTGGTGATAAACATCTTAGTAAATTAGCTTACTACGCCTATTTTCACTCATTGCTTTCATATGGCATAATATTTTGGGGTAATTCATCACTGAGGAATAAAGTATTTATTGCACAAAAGCATGTAATCAGAATAATAGCTGGAGTCCACCCAAGATCTTCCTGCAGGGACATTTATTTAAGGATCTAGGGATATTCACAGTAGCTTCTCAGTATATATACTCTCTTATGAAATTTGTTATTAACAACCAAACCCAATTCAAAAGTAATAGCAGTGTGCATAACTACAATACTAGGAGAAAGGACGATCTTCACTATTCAAGATTAAATCTAACTTTGGCACAGAAAGGGGTGAATTATACTGGCACTAAAGTCTTTGGTCACTTACCAAATAGTATCAAAAGTCTGACAGATAACCAACAAGTATTTAAGAAGAAATTAAAAGAATTTCTGAATGACAACTCCTTCTACTCCATAGAGGAATTTTTAGATATAAATTAAGAAAAAAAATATTAAAAAAAATAAAAAAATAAAATAAAAATAAAAAATAAAGAAAAACAAAAAAACACAAAAAAATAAAGTTGTTATATTAACTTAAGTATGTTGTTAAATTAACCTAATTATGTCATGCATTGGAAAATTCGACTCGTTCCACATCATTACGAAATATCGTATTCATGATCCATGGAACTAGTATTAATCTAATCTAATCTAATACTGTCAGAATTTGCACATGGTCCAGATCACAGCAAGACATTCTCTTTCTGTAGTTGTATTGGTTTCTCTCGGCTTTTGTAAGTGTCCTAGAAGCATAGGCTATAACCTTCTCTTTTCCATCCAAAATTTGCACCCGAACAGCATTGATCCCATACCCACTGGCAACTGTGTGTAGTTCTGTAGATGCGCTCTATCATACAGACCAATTACAGGGTCACTCATCAAAGCTTTTCACAGTACATCGAAAGAATCTTGTTGAGCACCACCCCAGATAAATTCAGCACTGGCTTTTAACAACTCTTTGGAGTGGCCTTGCTTTGATGCAAAAATCTTTGATAAAATGATGGTAATAAGTACATAATCCGAGGAAGCTTCTCACATCTCTAATACTTTCAGGAATAGGAAATTCTGTTATAGGTCTATCCTTTTCTGGGTCTGGTTGCACACCTTCGTTTGACACCAGGTGTCCAAGCATTTTGATTTCTTTTGGTCCAAAGAGACACTTTCTTGGATTAAGTTTCTGTCTTTTTACTCTGAGAACACTACAATGTCATCTAAATAACAAAGACACATTGTCCACTTCAGGTGACTTACAAGATTACCCATCATCCATTCAAAAGTTGCTGGTGCATTACACAAACCAAATGGCATTACCTTAAACTAATACAGGGCCTCTGGGGTGATGAATGCAGTTTTCTCACAATCAGCCTCATCTACTTCGATTTGCCAGTATCCCGAGTACATGTCAGTGGTTGAGAAAAAATTAGCGCCCTTCAGACGATCTAGTGTATTGTCAATTTGTGGAATGGGGTAAATGTCCTTTTTAGTTATCTTATTAAGCTTCCTGTAATCAACACAAAAGTTCCAACTGCCATCCATCTTCCTGAAGAGAACCACTAGTGACGACCATGGGCTCTACGAAGGCTGAATGATGTAATTCTTCATCATTTTCTCCACCTTGTTGCGAATTATTCAACATTCCATTGCTGACACACAGTATGCTCTCTGGCTTATTGGTTGATGGTCTCCATTGCTACTCCAGTGCTTCACCATCAATTTGTCTAATTTGCTCTTCACCTGTGGATTGAAGCATTCAGAGAACTCTTGAAGGATGGCAAGCTGTTTCTTCTGTTGTTCCTTAGTGAGATCTGGTGATAGTCGAGCTAGAAGATCTTGTGTAGTAGTGGTAGTGACAATTTTGCCCACAGACTCGGCAGGAGAGGTTTCTGTGACACTCAGCTGTTTGGCAATTAACAGCTCAGCATTTGCTACCCGCTTGTGTCTTTGAAGGATCTGCAGTTCTCCGTGACAGTTAACTATCCACAATTCACCGAATCCATTCTTAAATGAGATGACAGAGGCTGGGATGACCAAGTTATTCTTCAGTGGTATGCTTCTCTTACATTTCACTACAAGATCCATCGGTTGATGCATGGCATGACATGTTCCAGTTACCTTTCTAGTGCTGACTGCAGGAATGATCACTTCATCCAGCACACATAGTCTCCACATGCTCGGATACACATCACCATCCACAGCATCTCATCTCGTCTAGCATAATCTTCGAGCAACCACAATTTATAATTGCCTGAGGAGCTTTCAAAAAGTCCGATCCAAAAATGACGTCATGAGGACACTCTTGTAAGACGATAAATTCTAAGGGCTGTGTAT
The DNA here is from genome assembly GCF_023864345.2 of Schistocerca serialis cubense. NCBI lineage: Eukaryota > Metazoa > Arthropoda > Insecta > Orthoptera > Acrididae > Schistocerca > Schistocerca serialis. The sequence goes on from NC_064641.1 coordinate 554,761,241, forward strand.
GGCCACTTATACCCACACGAATGACACATATTCCTGTAAGTTTTACATATTTCCCATTAGCCACCTTCAGCAGAGATGTTTTGCTGTTGACGAATACAGTTTCCTGCAACTGGCGATGGTACTTCTCTGAAATGACTGAATATGAAGCTCCAGAGCCCACAAGAGCTTGAGCTAGTCAGCCATCCATGAGGATATTGACGTAGTTTCCTATCATTTTTGTAGTAATCGATGGTGGAGGATTTTTCTCTTGCGGCCTCACCTCCAAGGAAGGCCGCACCCTTTAGTTTACCAGGTTGCGATGGCTATGTGATTGGCTGGAACTTCTAAATGGCAATGGAGACCTTGATCGGCATCTTGGGGAGCATCCTCTCCAGCACCTATCTTGCGGCGATGGTGCTCTATGTCATTCTACACCCACATCTTCTTGTTCCTCTTCATAATCCTGGAGTTGGCATCGGCTAAGATCGGTCTGCTGTCTTCTGCCATGGGTGTCATCAAATAACCGCCACCTTTCTCGACAATAGCACACAACATGTGCCTATTGGCCACAGTGGAAACATACTGGATGGTTATCCTGGATTATCCAAGCAACAGTCTTCCTTGGTGCCCAAACAGGTTCCACATGCAGCATTGTAGGAATGTAACTTTGCCTGGGTCTCGACTTTTTCACCGTTTTAAAGGGAAATGAAGGACGAGAGATTGCGTTCAATGTTTGTTACACTTCCTCCCGTATGACCTCTTGAAGTATCTTGATTTTTTGCTCGCCGTACAATCCAAGTGCCTTCTGAACTTCCTCTCTCGCTGTCTGATGAAGGTGAAATCAGGTCCTTCCTCCATTAAGTGCATTGATACGACGTTTGGAAGCCGTTCAAACTTGTTGCATGTAATTCTTTTTTGATGCTTTGTCTTGATATACTTGCACAATTTCATGAAGTCATTTGCTGTCAAAACCTCCTTCAGGAGTACGGCTTGATACATGTCCTCAGCAACACCCTTCCTGAGTTGTGCAACCGTATCTTCCTTCTTCGTTCTAGGATCCACTATTTTACACAGCTCCAAGACATCTTGAATGTAGGATGCTGTAGTTTCTCCTGGACGCTGTGCCCTGCATTTTAATTTATCTTCAGCTTTGCACTTCTGTCATTGTGTGTTGCCAAATACTTTCTCAGTTCCACCTGGAATACTTCCCAGTTTGTGAACTTCTCCTCGATGTTCTCATACCATTGCTTGGCAGTGCCCTCCTGCAGTACGCCAGGCAGTGATGTTAACTGCTGCACTACGATGTCCTCCTGAGTAGTTCCTGCCCAGAGATCTGAATGGGAGACTATTTCACCTCTGGAATATTTTACCCAAGAGGACGTCGTCATCATTTAACCATACAGTAAAGCTGCATGCTCTCAGGAAAAATTATGGCTGTAATGTCCCTTTGCTTTCAGCTGTTCGCAGTACCAGCACAGCAAGGTTGTTTTGGTTAATGTTACAAGACCAGATTAGTCAATAATCCAGACTGTTGCCCCTGCAACCACTGAAAAGGCTGCTGCCCCTTTTCAGGAACCACACGTTTGTCTGGCCTCTCAACAGATACCCCTCCATTGTACTTGCACCTACAGTACAGCTATATGTATCGCTGAGGCACGCAAGCCTCCCCAGCAGCGGCAAGGTCCATGTTTCATGGGGGGAATATGAGTTTAAGAATTGCCATTTCTAAATCTTTGTCAACACAGAAATTGTTCCCCCAGAGCACTTTTTCTATGGTGGTTATAAAATTACGTTTTGTTGAGTAGATGGAGGCACCACCACCACTACCACTACCACCAGCACGACTACCACCACCACCACCACCACCACCACCACCACCACCACCACCACTACCACCTTTATTGTGTGTTCTGCAGTAGAAGGTAGCTAGGTTGTAGCCTTCTAATTTGCAGTATTGAATGTTGTCCATTGTTTTCTGGTGTTCTGTAATGATTACTACATGTGGAGATAGTCCTGTGATAAATGATTCAAAAGCATCTATTTTGTTTCCTAAACCATGTACATTACATTACAATGCAAATATCATAAATTATTCTCATGTGGACTGAAGTCTGTTTGAGGCACATATGAAACACATAAACTTGCATTTGGTGTTGCCGTGTTGGAAGGTTTTATCGTCCTAAAAAAACATTGTCCTTGTCCTACCGATGTATTGTTTTACTGACCTGGCATTTCATAGTTGGTTCTCCATAGTATTCATTGTCGACCAGTTTGATCCAAGGAGTTATTACACAGTTCATGATCACAGCATAAAGATACCTAAAATCAAATAGATTGCAGCAATGAAGTATTGTGTTTACATTAATTATGACTGTCGTATTGTGTTCCAGTTAGTTTCCACTTTCAACAGCAGTGTATATTGTCTGTATTTGCCATTAATTTCTGCTGTTTATGTCAAGTGATCCATTAATAAGCATAAACTTGATAAAACAAAAGTTCAACAAGAAGTTCTGAAGAGCTTGAGGGAATCTGTAATTTTTTTTTTTTTTGGTCATAACACAAACCATTTTTTGGGTGTTGTATCTCCAGTTCTTCAAGGAGACTTGTAATCCTTGTAGTGCAAGATATCCTGAAAGTTAAAAAAAGAATCAGCAAGGTTAATTTCAAGTTAGGTCCTACTTATTTACTGTTCAAGAAAACATTGCACCATTGATAGTAGCAGCAGCTTTACTCTTCCATAGATCACTTTTACAAGGATGTTGGACATGTCTTGCTATTACAGTTTAAGATCAATGAAAATAAAGTAATTCATATGTACAGGTCTTTATGTATTTATAGTTTGACAAGGATGGGACAGATATTCTGTTGTGGCCTTGGAATGAAGGCTCTTGTAGAAATGGTGGATAGCAGTAGTCCAAGACGAATGAACTTTTTTACAGAAATAATGGGCCATCTAGAGGAATCATTCCCAACCACTCAGGCTGACACACTGTCCGCATTCCTCCAGATTCTCAACACCTACAACAAGCCACCTCAAGGATGACTGCATCAGTACCTACATCCACATCAAACTCCCAACTGCCAACAAAACCTCCACTTCAATAGCTGCCACCTATTATGTTCAAAGAAGTCTCTTTCACACAGCAAAGCCACCCGAGGTCATCACATCTGTAGCAGTCTCCCTCCAAATATGCCAAAGGTCTCACCGAGGCCTCCACAAACAAGAATTACCATCCTTACCTCATCCTCTAACAGATCTCTCGTGCCTTCTCTCTCCTACCCTCTCCCACATACCCACTGTATGGCCATGGAGGACCACTCCTCTGATGACTGTAACATACAGGACCAGAGAAATGGAATCAGATTCTCCTCCGGAGTTTTGACTACCTCTCCTTGTGCCCTGAAATGAGTAATATCCTCTCTGCCCATCTGTTGCCTTATTCTGCCACCCACTGAACCTATGCAATATCCTTTCCATCCCTATTCTGCCTATACTCCCAACATCTTGCCATGTGGTTACCCTTCAACAGACATAGATGCTAGATCTGTGCCATACATCCTCCCAATATCATCTACTCCAATCCTGTCATAGGCATCTTCTAGCCTATCGGAGGCAGGGCTGTATGTGAAAGCAACCATGTGATCTACAGACTAAGCTGCAACCACTGTGCTGCTTTCTACAGAGGCACGGCATCTAATAGGCTATCTATCCACATGAATGGCCAATTCCAGACTGTGACCAAGAGACAGCTGGACCACCCAGTTGCTCAACATGGTGCCCAACATGATGTGCTTCACTTCAATTACTGCTTCACTACCCGTACCATCCGGATTCTTCCTACTAACAATATCTTTCTGAACTGTGCAGGTGGGAACTCTCCCAACAATGTATCCTTCCCTTCATTTCTATAACCCTCTGACCTTAACCTTTACTATTCCTGACCTCCACCTATCTATCACCTTGCCTTCTCCCACTCCTGTGCTACACAGACTTCTATACCACCAAGGCACATACTTATCTTTTCCCCTTCTCTATTTCTGTCCTCTCCCTCCCCCCATTCCTCTCCCCAGCACAGCCTTCTGATTCTGCTTCCTGTCCCCGCCACAGCCCAGCAAACTTCCAAAGGCAACACAGCATCGTCTTATACTCCTACCCTGCTATCCCTCCCCCTCCCTGCCCCATGCCTCCTCCTTATCTCTACCACCACCCCAAAGACTGCTGCTCACTTCAGACACAGTCTGCAGTTGGACCCCAGTGCCCAGAGACAGTGGCCATGGCTTGTGTGAATGTCTTTGTGTTTTCTATTTTGTAAGAAGAAATTTTTTGTCTGAAAGCTTAAAAGCTTAGCAGTCTTTTTCGTTGTGTCTGTATCTCAAGGTCTCCTCTGCATGCTGAGTAAAAATCTGTCATTTTCATTTTGTTATTAATGGAATGTGCAATATATACATACAACCTGTCACGTGGGTTACATGATAAAATCTGTTACATAGTTTGTTAGAGGCCAGAAAACATAAGCCTGGGTGAACAAAATTGATAACATAATGGTGACACATCAGTCATGTAATTAGATGTGATCATAAACAGTGAGAATTGCCAGATCTTTCATATATTTTTGATGCTAATAAGCAATACATACGTATTCACACTCATTGACTGTCAATGAAATTTATTATGCTTCTTCTTTTTAATAAAAAGAGTTATATGTTCACTCTGTTTCTGCCTGATGCACCCATCTAATGATTTTATTGTCTTTCTCAAATCCCTAGTAGGATTTTTGAGGGCTTCAGCAGTTTTCTACCAATCATATTTATTTTCCTTCAGCATTTGTGTTGTCTCTCTCTTGGATTTCAGAAGCACATCTGGTATGCATGTTCTTTTAGTAGTTTTCTGTACTCCTAGTGCTGAGGAGAAGAGGATGCAAACTTCCTTTGGTTGTTCACTAAACGCTGATAAGCAGTTGTACATGAGCAAACACAAGCAACTGCGAAATACACATGAATAAATTCATGCATCTGCACGAAGAATTCCCATTTGCTATTGCATGTTCACATTTGTTTGCTTCATTGTATAGGGGGCTTGTGAAGAACTGAGAATCGTGAAAAAAGTGGAGGCCAATGGTACTTGAAGACCAGCATATTACAATCAAGGTATCAGTTTAAAAAGTGAAAAGCAGTCGGGGATCCATTTGCTCAAAATCTTGAGCATGACAAAGGTTACAATCTATTGGTTTCATGAATAGTCTTACTCATTCTAAAAGCCCTCCAGACTGAGGCAGCAGTGGAAATGTTGCAGTCCTGTCAAGACAGTTCAGATGAGTTTTTTGGCCACCTAATCACAATGAACAAGTTTTGGGGTGTATCACTAAGGTCCCAAGACAATGGAGCAAAGCAAGAAGTGAAAACATGTGGATTTACCACCACTAAAGGAAAAAAGAGAACCCAACCATTATCGGGCTTTTTGTGATAATTAAAACATCATACATGGATTGTGGTGCACTTTGGAATTAATTGCAAGAGGTGACTATTGGGAGGGCATAAGTGGAGTTGGTTCTGTATCAGGAGGGAACCTCACAGTTTGCCCCTTGTCAGTTTTCCATGGAAGGATGGTAGTGACCTGTGGCTGCCGGTAGGTGCAGTGAAAGAAGATTCAGAATTACTTCTTTATTTCCATAAAAATATAGGTAGTATCTCGACTCACAGTTGACATCATCTGTCAATGCCTACTGTGGAGGAATTGTATTGTAAGTGGCCTTCAGCCTGCTCAAGGCAGCTGACACCCCACACTTCATTCTACCTGGCTGCTGCTCTGGCAGTTCGCCAATTCTGGTGGCTCCAGCACTGGCTGTACCATGACACCACGGCAGTGAGTGACGGTGGTGTGTGTATTGAACTTACACAGACTGACTTGGTAGGTGCAATGCCCACTCACCGCCCTTCTTCGTCATCCATTGTACTGCAGTGATGGTTGCCGTGAGCTGTGAAGTTTGATGATATTGGCCTGCCATCCAGGTAGGTCCTATTCAGTCTGTCAGAATGTCAGGAACGTTGGTGTCCTGATCCTGGTGGGAAAGAAAGACTTTGTACTTGGTGGCAACCAGTTAAGGAATATTTTAGGGAATTGGTTTAAAACAATTTATTTAAAAGGCCCAGTGAAATCTTTACAAGTTTTCTCCCAGAGAAACTTACGCTGTGCCCACATGACACAAGTTGCCTGTCTTTCAGAATCGAGGCAGTTTTGTCCAATTAAAGCTGCTGACAAGAGATGCCCTGAGACTGCTGAAGCTGCTACCGAATTCATGCCATTGGTTTTAGCCAATAGCATGTGTGGGATACAGGTCACGTGTGTGGACATGGAGTGTTCTGCAAATGTGAAACACCATTGCCTCTCTCTCTCTTGTAACCCAGACCTCGAGCAGAACAGACATCTTTTTTGAAGGCAGGGCCTCTGGCTCTGCTTTTCATGACCGGCCACCAACGTAAGTTAACATGAACCACTTCCCCTTCTGTTGCCCATTTCAATTAATTGTGCAACCTCCTAGACTGGCCTAAACCTGGTAACTTCCGCCCCTGTGGGTGTCTGTTGTACACCGTACATTGAAATATATCCTCTTTATTGTACCTAATTTCCTGTTTTGTCATTTAATGGCAGCCCTGGATGCCCACTCTCAAGTCCTGACCGCTTGACCTCCTGCACATTGTCCTCACGAGGCATATATAACAACCTTCTCCCCCCCTTCCCTGTGCCTGTATACATTAACATTGGTGCCAGGGATCATATACACTAACATTGGTGTCAGAAGTGGGATCACGTACTTTAACAACTTCCAGGTCCTCCCACCTGTCAAAGAGACAGACTGTAGTTGTTGAACTCGGCAACTGGTTATTATGGCGAGGTGCTGTCTCTCCCAGTAGTGAATGTTGTTGTCTGTAACATGCAGGAAATCTATAACAGGGTTGCACCAGATGTCACTTCACTGCGGTATGGGAATCAAGTGCATACCCCATGGATCATCTGCCCGATTGCCTTACAAGCTAAACTTCTGGGGTATTTATGGAGCAAAGTAGTGGCAAATGTTTACCTGATGTCATCCGTCATGACCAGATAGGGCTTGCTATTGTGAAGGTATCAGCAGTTTTCCTTCTGCCGTGATTACTTGTTGAATTTGTTATAGTATGGAACTGGTTTGTAAAAGCTCTTGGTACCATTCGTTGCCTTCAGCTTAGCCTTTCTTTCATCACATAATGAAGCCCTGTTTCGCTGCTCTGATCTACTCCAGTCTACTGAAGTCTGCTTCCTGCTCACCAGAAATGCTGATGTGTTTTGCCTTGATCCTTTCTCAGTGGTGAAATGTTTTCATTGCAGCTGCCTTGTGTCTACATAGGCAAAATCTAGTGAGATAGCTTCACTATGGGACTTTGAAAATTTTACCTGTTTTACTACCCTATACAAGGTTGGCATGCAATAGAATGATGCTCATCATCTGGATCTGGACTCAGAGGATCATTCCAGGGACAGGTAGAAAAGGTTGACATGATCGACCTAGACCACTGAACTTCAGTGAAGCCACCACCTGCAGCCTTGTTGCCAGAACTCATCTTGGGCACCTTGTTCTGGGTCTATTTGAAGTGGTTGAACTAGAGACTTTGAAGGTTCAGTGATGAGCTCAGCTGTGATTTTTTAGACTTGCACCATAGTGTTGAGAATTCTGTGATTCTAAATGGCATTGGAGTTCACTACACAACAGAGGCTAGCCAGGTAGTTAACTGTGAGTGAATTTGCAGACCATTGTTTTCCAGGCAAAGCGACTCTCCCGCACACCTACCTGTCTGTTCCCAGTAACTGTCACCTATCTAAAGATTTCTTGCTTCTCCGTGTTTTTAAGATATTTGAATTTGAAACTTAACTTCTGGAGTGATAGAAAACACAGAAGCAGAAAGTGGGTTGCAGAAGCTTGTTCAAGTATACCAATACTACTTAGAGAATCATAGTGATGATGCAGAAAAATGGGCAGAAAGTAAAAGTCTCTAAATTACTTGATCGACTTTTTTGTAATTGTTTTTGGACAGATGAAATTGAATGAAACCTTTCATATATATTCCAAAGTATTAACCAGTTGTATTGAAGCATTGAATGTTCAAATTATTTTTCAGTGTCAGAAACACAAGGTTGTCAAGACAAACAAAATACTTCATCTCAAGGAAAGACAATATCTAGTCTTGTCCAGCAGCCATTCAACAGGTTGGCATGGAATGCTGAGATGTCGGATGCTACCAAAGAAACACAAGAGCAGGTAACAGTTGCTCTATTGTACACACCAGTTTATTTGTGTGAATAGCTAGAAGTAAAATATAATCAGCAATTATTTATATCTAACATAAATAAGAAAACAGCAGCTTTCCTGCTAATTTGATATTGTTAAAGTTAACCTGAGTAAGCACAAATAGTTTATAGAAGTTTGGTAATATTTTAATTATGAATGCAGTTTCCAAAAGTGTGTTGTCTCTTTCAGTTAATATCTGTACTTGCTCTGCATCCATGAAAATTCTCCTTCCTGATGGGATCAAAGGAATAAAATAGTTATGGAAGGAGTAAAGTTAAGAACTCCCTGTATTGTTGAGACACTTGAATGGGTGATACGAACATAAGCAAATCTGAAACTGTTGTTAAGTTTTGGTATGATCTCCTCCTCAGAAGTAAACAGTGTGTTTGCATGTGCAACCTCCCCCCCCTCACACACACACACACACACACACACACACACACACACACACACACACACAGCCAGAAACATTGCACTGGTACTGTGGCACTGCAGCTCATCAGGGCTGAATGAATGAATTTACAGAATGAGCAAACAAATAATTTTTTCAGTAATTTCATGAAATGCTGTGTGCATTACTTGGTTTCTTAGTTCAGTTACATATAGTGTAGCAAAATATAAAGGTACACCTGCATTACACTGCAGTGATTTTCTCGTGCCTGTGTTTTGAACACCTAATGTATTAGGTAATATATGAGAGTTTCAGGGAACGAAAATATGACAAAATTAGCATTTAGATATCCCAGGACATCTTAAATTTGTGTGTGCTTGATTGAAGAATGTAAATTTAAAAGACCATTTCATCTTAATGAGATGGAGTGTGGCTTATGGCGTGTTCAATTTTTATATATTCATACTTCAAACAGCTTCCTGGGTATCGTGGAGATTATAAGGATGAGTATACTTGTTCCCTTTAAATGGCATTCACAGGTTGTGTAGGAAACACAATAGTGTGCATGTGATCCAACCAATGCAATTTTATCAGTGTAACCTTTTGTTAATTCAGGAGAGTCCTGAATGGAAGAAAATTTGTGGAAGAAGTGAAGGTAACCAGTCTTTTTGACTATTGAGACAATGAGTTGTTGACAGGCACATAAATAAGATTGGAATTGTCACTTAAGTTTTGGAAAATGATTGTTTGAAACTTATGTGATGGTTGCAGTCTATTTATGAGCTTATGACATGAGACCTTTGATGATGTTAATGAGCTGAAACATTGGCAGTAAGTTATTTATAGCGTGGCCCTCTGCAGAGCCAGTCCCAAAAATGTAATACAAACAGTTACAGTTAATACAAATAGTGAATGGGGTTAATGCTAATAATTCTGAAGAACTCCAGGTTTGCAAGCGAACAGAAGATAGAACATTCGTTGATTTTCTTTTTTTTATTTATTTATTTATTTATTTATTTTTAATCCAAAAATATGATTGCCATCTACCAATAAAGGAAGTCGCATACCAAACTTTTCATTGTTTCATTTTTAATATATTTTATAAGTATCAAGCATTAGCAAGAGTAGAAGGGCTGCAGATAAGAGAGACTACGAGAAAAGTGTTGTACTTTACAGGATAAGAAATCCTATACTGAACTAAACTTAAGACAGTTTCATGCCAGTGAACGAAAGAAATCGTCCTTCCATTTTCTGTTTGTGAGTGCAATAAGAAAGCATCCAAATTATTTAAACAGTGGATAAATTGTGTCATGGAAGGTGTGGTAGTTTGTAGAGATTAAATAGATATGTAAAAGGATTTCTCATGGTAATGATTCCAATGTCCTTGGGAACATATTCCTGACAAGATAAATCTGATAGTTTGTGCTCAATAGCATTGACAGTTTATTCATGAATTCAACACCAAACACAATGAATCATAATATCAAAGAGAGACACAACTAATATTGGAAAATTGTTACTCTATTTATTACAGTCACAGTTGCCCTTTAATCTATGTGGTTATGAGTTTTGACCGTATGGGCAGTCTTCAGTCTTTCCAGCTTATTTACATTCTAACACAGTGACTTTGATGCCATGTATGCCCGTCTCAAAATTAAAATTTTAGACAGCCATATATGGTAGGAAAGTTGACACGTATTAATGTAACTAAGCTGAAAACATGTGAATATGGTCCATACATGCTGGAACTAGTAATTGCCTAGATTAAATTTCAACAAAGACTGTAATAAATAATCAGTTGACTGATCGTTCCATTTAGTTGATGTGAATCAATTGTTTTTCATAAAAACTTAGGAAAAGCCTCAAATAAAATGCTAAAATTTCTTGAAAATAAATGAAATTAAGACATAAGTAATGAAGATCAGTAGAATCAAGGGCCAGCAGAACCTAAACATTAAAGATCGAGGATAGATAGTGAAAGTTATGGTTGATGTCTGATATATTGAAAGAAAGACCACATCCCCATTGACAAACAGATGCTATAATTCTAACCTTGATGCCAACATCTTGCTGCACACATTTCAGGTTCATTCTTCTGCCTCCAATACCTCATAGTTTCATATTTAGCAATGTGTGTGCAGCAGATGCTTTGTTCCGGCAATTACCCAATCTCCACTTAGATTAACTTCCATTGTACATTAATACCTCCTTTTGCTCTCCCTCCTGTGCTTCTTCTCACTCACATCTACCTGTTTCTCACAATCCTTCCCTCGCTTTCCATGCAGATACTATTGTCTTTTGTTTTTCCTTTTCATTCTCCACTATTTACTTATCTATTCATCAATCACTGCATATCATAGCCTGCTTGACATATACCCCCCCCCCCCCCCCCTCTCTCTCTCTCTCTCTTCTCTCTCTCTCTCTCTCTCTCTCTCTCTACCCTATATTGTCACCTGCTGACTTCAACTTCCCAGATTTTGACTTCAGCTTCCCAGATTTTAAATACTGTCTTTTTGCTTGCTTTGCAGCTGTGGTTTCTCTCTCTTTCAATTTTTATTTTTTCTGGGTTGCATGTGTGTATTTCTAGCCTATGCCTTAAATATTTCACCCTTCTCCCAACACTTCCTTATTTTTCTATAATGAAAGAAGAATTAATTATGTAAGTCAATATTTATGTTGTTTTGTGCTGTTGTCTATAGTCGTCAAGTATTTGGTAAGTACACATTTCTTCATGTAATGAAAAATAACTGATACGTGTCACTATGTTGAAATTCCAATTATTTTATACTGGTTTTACACATTTTAAGATGTGTAGCTTGGGGCATGCATATACATTTTGATAATGGGCTTTAAGAATAACTCGTAATTTTTGAACCATATGGAAGTCCTCCCCCCTCCCCATGAACCATGGACCTTGCCGTTGGTGGGAGGGCTTGCGTGCCTCAGCGATACAGATAGCCGTACCATAGGTGCAACCACAACGGAGGGGTATCTGTTGAGAGGCCAGACAAACGTGTGGTTCCTGAAGAGGGGCAACAGCCTTTTGAGTAGTTGCAGGGGCAACAGTCTGGATGATTGACTGATCTTGCCTTGCAGCACTAACCAAAATGGCCTTGCTGTTGTGGTACTGTAAACGGCTGAAAGCAAGGGGAAACTACAGCCGTAATTTTTCCCGAGGGCATGCAGCTTTACTGTATGGTTAAATGAAGATGGCGTCCTCTTGGGTAAAATATTCCGGAGGTAAAATAGTCCCCCATTCGGATCTCCGGGCGGGGACTACTCAAGAGGACGTCGTTATCAGGAGAGAGAAAACTGGCATTCTACGGATCGGAGCGTGGAATGTCAGATCCCTTAATCGGGCAGGTAGGTTAGAAAATTTATGAAGGGAAATGGATAGGTTAACGTTAGATATAGTGGCAATTAGTGAGGTTCAGTGGCAGGAGGAACAAGACTTCTGGTCAGGTGAATACAAGGTGATAAATACAAAATCAAATAGGGGTAATGCAGGAGTAGGTTTAATAATGAATAAAAAAATAGGAGTGCGCGTAAGCTACTACAAACAGTATAGTGAACGTATTATAATGGCCAAGATAGACACGAAGCCCATACCTACTACAGTAGTACAAGTTTATATGCCAACTAGCTCTGCAGATGAAGAAGAAATTGAAGAAATGTATGATGAGATAAAAGAAATTATTCAGGTAGTGAAGGGAGATGAAAATTTAATAGTCATGGGTGACTGGAATTCGACAGTAGGAAAAGGGAGAGAAGGAAACGTAGTAGGTGAATATAGATTGGGGCTAAGAAATGAAAGAGGAAGCCGTCTGGTAGAATTTTGCATAGAGCATAACTTAATCATAGCTAACACTTGGTTCAAGAATCATAAAAGAAGGTTGTATACATGGAAGAATCCTGGAGATACTAAAAGGTATCAGATAGATTTTATAATGGTAAGACAGAGATTTAGGAACCAGGTTTTAAATTGTAGGACATTTCCAGGGGCAGATGTGGACTCTGACCACAATCTATTGGTTATGAACTGTAGATTAAAACTGAAGAAATTGCAAAAAGGTGGGGATTTAAGGAGATGGACCTGGATAAACTGACTAAACCAGAGGTTGTACAGAGTTTCAGGGACAGCATAAGGGAACAATTGACAGGAATGGGGGAAAGAAATACAGTAGAAGACGAATGGGTTGCTCTGAGGGATGAAGTAGTGAAGGCAGCAGACGATCAAGTAGGTAAAAAGACGAGAGCTAGTAGAAATCCATGGGTAGCAGAAGAAATATTGAATTTAATTGATGAAAGGAGAAAATATAAAAATGCAGTAAATGAAGCAGGCAAAAAGGAATACAAACGTCTCAAAAATGAGATCGACAGGAAGTGCAATATGGCTAAGCAGGCATGGCTAGAGGACAAACGTAAGGATGTAGAGGCTTATCTCACTAGGGGTAAGATAGATACAGCCTACAGGAAAATTAAAGAGACCTTTGGAGAAAAGAGAGCCACTTGTATGGATATCAAGAGCTCAGATGGAAACCCAGTTCTAAGCAAAGAGGGGAAAGCAGAAAGGTGGAAGGAGTATACAGAAGGCCGATACAAGGGCGATGTACTTGAGGACAATATTATGGAAATGGAAGAGGATGTAGATGAAGATGAAATGGGAGATACGATACTGCGTGAAGAGTTTGACAGAGCACTGAAAGAGCCGAGTCGAAACAGGGCCCCGGGAGTAGACAACATTCCATTAGAACTACTGACGGCCTTGGGAGAGCCAGTCCTGACAAAACTCTACCATCTGGTGAGCAAGATGTACGAGACAGGCGAAATACCCTCAGACTTCAAGAAGAATATAATAATTCCAATCCCAAAGAAAGCAGGTGTTGACAGATGAGAAAATTACTGAACTATCAGTTTAATATGTCACAGCTGCAAAATACTAATGCGAATTATTTACAGATGAATGGAAAAACTGGTAGAAGCCGACCTCGGGGAAGATCAGTTTGGATTCCATAGAAATGTTGGAATACGTGAGGCAATACTGACCTTATGAGTTATCTTAGAAGAAAGATTAAGGAAAGGCACACCTACGTTTCTGGCATTTGTAGACTTAGAGAAAGCTTTTGACAATGTTGACTGGAATACTCTCTTTCAAATTCTAAAGGTGGCAGGGGTAAAATACAGAGAGCGAAAGGCTATTTGCAATTTGTACAGAAACCAGATGGCAGTTATAAGAGTCGAGGGGCTTGAAAGGGAAGCAGTGGTTGGGAAGGGAGTGAGACAGGGTTGTAGCCTCTCCCCGATGTTATTCAATCTGTATATTGAGCGAGCAGTAAAGGAAACAAAAGAAAAATTTGGAGTAGGTATTAAAATACAGGGAGAAGAAATAAAAACCTTGAGGTTCGCCGATGACATTGTAATTCTGTCAGAGACAGCAAAGGACTTGGAACAGCAGTTGAACGGAATGGACAGTGTCTTGAAAGGAGGATATAAGATGAACATCAACAAAAGCAAAATGAGGATAATGGAATGTAGTTGAATTAAGTCAGGTGATGCTGAGGGAATTAGATTAGGAAATGAGAACTTTAAGTAGTAAAGGAGTTTTGCTATTTGGGGAGCAAAATAACTGATGATGGTCGAAGTAGAGAGGATATAAAATGTGGACTGGCAATGGCAAGGAAAGCGTTTCTGAAGAAGAGAAATTTGTTAACATCGAGTATAGATGTAAGTGTCAGGAAGTCATTTCTGAAAGTATTTGTATGGAGTGTAGCCTTGTATGGAAGTGAAACGTGGACGATAAATAGTTTAGACAAGAAGAGAATAGAAGCTTTCGAAATGTGGTGCTACAGAAGAATGTTGAAGATTAGGTGGGTAGATCACGTAACTAATGAGGAGGTATTGAATAGGATTGGGGAGAAGAGAAGTTTGTGGCACAACTTGACTAGACGAAGGGATCAGTTGGTAGGACATGTCCTGAAGCATCAAGGGATCACAAATTTAGCATTGGAGGGCAGCATGGAGGGTAAAAATCGTAGAGGGAGACCAAGTGATGAATACACTAAGCAGATTCATAAGGATGTAGGTTGCAGTAGGTACTGGGAGATGAAGGAGCTTGCACAGGAAAGATTAGCATGGAGAGCTGCATCAAACCAGTCTCAGGACTGAAGACCACAACAACAACAACAACAACAACAACAACAATGGGAAGAAGTGTCGTACATCACAGTGTAGTGAACATCTTTAAGATTGAGTGTTATGCATGTTTTAAAAGCAATAGAACTGCATTGAAAGCAGATTGTTAATCAGGTCAAACCTCGTAAGACTGTCAAAATCTGAAAGCAATGTGCTAAATGAAAAATTCAATAATAGCACTCAACTTTGGAGTGAAAGAAACTTAAATTCAACGTAGTGGCACTTAGCTTGTATTTATTGGCTGTATTAATACAGAACCTTGTCCTTTCCCAAGTCTGCTTGTTCCAGAATTGCTTTACATATTTTCTGTATTTGTTCAGTTGCCATTTCAAGTTTGAGATTAGTTTCTTAAAGGTATAGTATGTGTCATATAAAGCCAAATTGATACTCTAGTTCTAAAAGATGAAACTGTACGTTTTTGTGTTGCTATGTATCCTCCTGATAAACATAGCTGTTTAATAATGCTTGTTTACTATGACTTGAATCAGAAGAGAGTCAAATTATTCTATTCTGTAAGTTGTGTGCCTTATTAAGGACTTTATAAGTTTCTAATCAAATAACTTGTGTATGCATTTTTAAAATTAATGTTTGTATAACTTTTCTGTATATTTGAATTCAATGCTGTGAGGGATGTGATGTTATTTTCTGGTATCACATTTCAGATATGTTTTTAGTTAGCAACACAGAGGTATCATACATTCACAACAATACCATGCTGTTGTTAATTATATAAAAGAGAAAATTTAATTGAGGTAACTTAAATTATGAGACAGAATTGCCAGCCAGTACATATGTTCAGGAGGTGAAATTCACTCTAAGGAGGGAAGAAGAAGAAGAAGAGAAGAAGAAGAAGATGATGATGATGATGAAGGAGAGGCATCCTTAAGGAATTATCTGAACAGAACAAAAACCGTTAGAAATGATATAGATGTACAGACAAATAAGTGATTACAATGCTGTCTGGTCCCCTCCCTCAACCATCCAACCAAGTCATTACAATTTCAGAAAAATTGGATTATTTATTTGAGAGAAAATCTTCAAAACTTGAACAAGTCAATTATGTATTGGTCCACCTCTGGCAGGGGTCAGTAGAGTTGTTGAATGTCCTCTTGAGTGATATCATGCAAATTCTGTCCAACTAGTGCATTAGATTGTCAAAATTTGCAAGCTGGTTGGAGGACCCTGCCCATAATGGTCCCAACAATAAACCTCAGTGTTTCCACGCGGTCTTCACTGGTGATTGGGGCTCAGTTCAAAGTGGAACTCATCACTGAAGACAATTCTACCCCAGTCAATTAGACTCTAGGCTGAAGAATGTTTGGAGATGTCTTGGACAGACCTGACTGTTGCTCAGCATACAGCCCAGTAACCAGGAGTGCTGGTCTGGGGTGCCATTTCTTTTCATTGCAGTACCCTTTCTGTTGTCATCTGCAGCACCATTACAGCTTAGGGATACATTGATGATATGCTGCCCCCTCCCCCCTTTTTCTTTTATTTTGCAAGCCATCCTGAGATTACATTTGAGCATTTTTGCACAAGGTGAGAGCTTTTACTTCTAACACTTTGGATGGTGTCCTGAATTGCTGTGTTCACATATGTCTGTCAGTTGTATTAAGTATTTCACTTCCTGAAGGTAAGTACTGGCCAGCGATTCCATCTCGTGTTAATTTTCTAAATTATAGACAATCCTTTAAAAGGGAAAGGAGAATTACATGTTAAAAGTTCAACTAGATAAATGCCAGGCTTTATTATGGGCAACAAAATATTCCTGTAACATATTGTAGTGTGTGCTCCAGTGATGACATAGGAAACTTTTAGGAGTTGGAAACTAGGAAAAGCATTCCAGTATACAAATGCCTTGGTTAAAAGTTTTGCACTAGTAGGAATAACTGTGCTAAATCCGTGGCTTTCCATCATATAAGATTTGTAGTGTACATGCGAATGGAAATACCGTAACAGTGTAATAGTCTCGCATCTTCTACCATGTTGCTTGCCACCACCATAGTCTCATTTTTGAGAGATACATTGTCAGAACTGTCAGAAGATGACACATTTAACCTATTGGTTGCAAATTGTGCTTGCTACAAGTCAGGCTGTGCACTACATGATTATCACCTAATGCATCTATCAGCACTAAGTAGCCCGCATTTGGGTTTCTAACTGGGCTGGGGTTACCAGAATGGCCTCCTCACCCTGTGCCAAATGTTACTAGATGCTTTCTGTGGTGTCTCATTCTGTTGCTGTAAGGTTTGTCATCCTGGGGATGAATGTTATTCTATGTGTAAATATTAGTTTCCAACTTCAAGGCTTCTCTGCGAATTCTTGGTCTTTACTCATAGTAGTGAAGGAAGACACAGAGGGCACACTTAAATTTGTCAGCAGCAACTGGTGGGTGACAAAAATGACAAGTCAACTCATCAGTATCACCCAAAGGCTTAATGTACATATTTGTTAAACGTAATACTGTTCAACATTTTTATTTTAGTGTGGAAAATAATCTGACTGGGCCAGCTGATTATATAGTGTTTTTATGTCTGTGCTCTGAAATTCCTAAAGTCAAACGGACAATTTCGGCTTTCCCTTCATTCCTGATTTTATGTAAAGTATACAATATCAGCATATAAGTACCTTGAAAAGAGTAGCAGTTACTTCATAATTCTATTTAATTGCAAGTGTTGCTTGCTTATGCCATTTGTTCCAAATGAGTGCCATAGTAACTAGTTTCTTTAAGTAGTTTAATGTGCTTGTAGCATGTTGATATGTGTTGTAGATGACTTGCATGATTTTGCTCTATACATTTCCTTTTGCAGTGACTGAGCATTGCATAGATGAAGTAGAACCTCAAACTGTATATTACTCAAAGCTACTATGATTTCTACTAAGTAAGAAATATATATTCATAATCAGAAATATATATTAACAATATTTGAGACAGATGTTGTATTTGTGCTTATTAGTCACTAAAACTAAATGTTTGCCTAAAGCTGGCAAAAGCATATATGTAAAAAATAAGGGTGAGGCCCTAACATTCAAAATTTTGTAAATACTTTCAGGAGAAATGATACAACATGAATGGAAAGAGACAGGGCTGGATAAATGCAAGCAAATAGCAATGATAATCAAATCTATTCTTTGTACATAGGTACTTCACCTTCACAAGCCGTTACCAAATATCGTAATTGTTCAACATTGAATTTCAGTATTTCACTTACCAACCACTTGGCATTTCCTGCCCCAGTCTCTCTCTGTTTGCCAACACCAGACTTTTTTGTTCCTCTGATCAACCTTATTTAAACAAAAATTTTATTTTTTTGGCTGTACTTTTGTACATTCATTGTAGATTCTGTTCTGATTCACAATTACAAACAACATATTACCTGTTTGGACTTGAAGGCAGGTGACATAGAAGTCAAAATTTTCTGTAGTTGTGGAAGCCAGTGGTATTTCTCTTGGTTTGCAAATTTGTAGTTGTGTTCTTTCAGACCTACCAAAAAAATTGTTGCGGCTTCACATTCACTATAGCAACTTCTCACACATTAAGAATTCTCTAGTTTATTGGCATCCTAGGCATAACCTCATTTAAATCAGCCCCTACCATTCATTGTTTCCTAGCCCTAGCATAACAACATTCTGCCAAAATAGAACCATTGTACTCTTGTTGATTACCATGTTTCAAATAGCTATTACAAGATTGTAACTTCCTGAAATTACTGAACATTTTATGTCACAGGGAATGGTAATTCTGGCTTAAGTGCCCAGATCTTAAGGATATTACAAATGATGAACATTATTTCAAGGTGTGCTAGGTGCTGTTAGGGTGAATGATGGTTGAGGCAAAACCATTGTTCTGGGCATCTGCTGCATGCCAGTTGTAATGAGGCTTCTCCAAACAAGGTGGGGCTATGTTTAGATAGACCCCTATCCCCCCCCCCCCCCCCTCCTCCCTAATCTGCTTTCCCCACTCTGCTCATAGCTGATGGCTCATAGGTTAGCTATCGAGCTTACTAATTCTAACAAAGAAACTACCAGTGGATCAACTTTAATTTCATGTGTATGTTTGTGTTTGTTTGTGTGTCTATCGACCTGCCAGCACTTTTGTTCGGTAAGTCACATCATCTGTGTTTTTAGATATATTTTTCCCACGTGGAATGTTTCCCTCTATTAGATATATATATAAAGTGCTGGCAGGTTGACAGACACACAAACAAACACAAAGATACACACAAAATTCAAGCTTTCGCAACAAACTGTTGCCTCATCAGGAAAGAGGAAAGGAGAGGGAAAGACGAAAGGATGTGGGTTTTAAGGGAGAGGGTAAGGAGTCGTTCCAATCCCGGGAGCGGAAAGACTTACCTTAGGGGGAAAAAAGGATGCGTATACACTCGCGCACACACACACATATCCATCCACACATATACAGACACAAGCAGACATATTTAAAGACAAAGAGTTTGGGCAGAGATGTCAGTCGAGGCAGAAGTGCAGAGGCACCCTCCCACCACCACCTACTCCAGTCCTGTAACCCGGAAGGTGTACACGATCAAAGGCAGATCCACGTGTGAAAGCACCCATGTGATCTACCAACTGACCTGCCTACACTGTGACGCATTCTATGTGGGAATGACCAGCAACAAACTGTCCATTCGCATGAATGGACACAGGCAGACAGTTTGTTGGTAACGACGATCACCCTGTGGCTAAACATGCCTTGGTGCACGGCCAGCACATCTTGGCACAGTGTTACACCGTCCGGGTTATCTGGATACTTCCCACTAACACCAACCTATCCGAACTCCGGAGATGGGAACTTGCTCTTCAATATATCCTCTCTTCCCGTTATCCACCAGGCCTCAATCTCCGCTAATTTCAAGTTGCCGCCACTCATACCTCACCTGTCATTCAACAACATCTTTGCCTCTGCACTTCTGCCTCGACTGACATCTCTGCCCAAACTCTTTGTCTTTAAAAACGTCTGCTCGTGTCTGTATATGTGTGGATGGATGTGTGTGTGTGTGTGTGTGTGTGTGTGTGTGTGTGTGTGTGTGTGTGCGCGAGTGTATACCCGTCCTTTTTTCCCCCTAAGGTAAGTCTTTCCGCTCCCAGGATTGGAATGACTCCTTACCCTCTCCCTTAAAACCCACATCCTTTCGTCTTTCCCTCTCCTTCCCTCTTTCCTGATGAGGCAACAGTTTGTTGCGAAAGCTTGAATTTTGTGTGTATCTTTGTGTTTGTTTGTGTGTCTGTCGACCTGCCAGCACTTTCATTATATATATATATATATACACTCCTGGAAATTGAAATAAGAACACCGTGAATTCATTGTCCCAGGAAGGGGAAACGTTATTGACACATTCCTGGGGTCAGATACATCACATGATCACACTGACAGAACCACAGGCACATAGACACAGGCCACAGAGCATGCACAATGTCGGCACTAGTACAGTGTATATCCACCTTTCGCAGCAATGCAGGCTGCTATTCTCCCATGGAGACGATTGTAGAGATGCTGGATGTAGTCCTGTGGAACGGCTTGCCATGCCATTTCCACCTGGCGCCTCAGTAGGACCAGCGTTCGTGCTGGACGTGCAGACCGCGTAAGATGACGCTTCATCCAGTCCCAAACATGCTCAATGGGGGACAGATCCGGAGATCTTGCTGGCCAGGGTAGTTGACTTACACCTTCTAGAGCACGTTGGGTGGCACGGGATACATGCGGACATCCATTGTCCTATTGGAACAGCAAGTTCCCTTGCCGGTCTAGGAATGGTAGAACGATGGGTTCGATGACGGTTTGGATGTACCGTGCACTATTCAGTGTCCCCTCGACGATCACCAGTGGTGTACGGCCAGTGTAGGAGATCGCTCCCCACACCATGATGCCGGGTGTTGGCCCTGTGTGCCTCGGTCGTATGCAGTCCTGATTGTGGCACTCACCTGCACGGCGCCAAACACGCATACGACCATCATTGGCACCAAGGCAGAAGCGACTCTCATCGCTGAAGACGACACGTCTCCATTCGTCCCTCCATTCACGCCTGTCGCGACACCACTGGAGGCGGGCTGCACGATGTTGGGGCGTGAGTGGAAGATGGCCTAGCGGTGTGCGGGACCGTAGCCCAGCTTCATGGAGACGGTTGCGAATGGTCCTCGCCGATACCCCAGGAGCAACAGTGTCCCTAATTTGCTGGGAAGTGGCGGTGTGGTCCCCTACGGCACTGCGTAGGATCCTACGGTCTTGGCGTGCATCCGTGCGTCGCTGCGGTCCGGTCCCAGGTCGACGGGCACGTGCACCTTCCGCCGACCACTGGCGACAACATCGATGTACTGTGGAGACCTCACGCCCCACGTGTTGAGCAATTCGGCGGTACGTCCACCCGGCCTGCCGCATGCCCACTATACGCCCTCGCTCAAAGTCCGTCAACTGCACATACGGTTCACGTCCACGCTGTCGCGGCATGCTACCAGTGTTAAAGACTGCGATGGAGCTCCGTATGCCACGGCAAACTGGCTGACACTGACGGCGGCGGTGCACAAATGCTGCGCAGCTAGCGCCATTCGATGGCCAACACCGCAGTTCCTGGTGTGTCCGCTGTGCCGTGCGTGTGATCATTGCTTGTACAGCCCTCTCGCAGTGTCCGGAGCAAGTATGGTGGGTCTGACACACCGGTGTCAATGTGTTCTTTTTTCCATTTCCAGGAGTGTGTGTCTATATATATATAATTGCTGGTAGATTCAGATATGTGAAATAATTTATGAGCGGTAGATTACTAATAGAAATGTCTTGTTTCTCTCCTAGCAGAGCAGATGCAAAACATTGATAAGCTTGGTGACCACCCCAATTTTAACAGAACTTAACAACACACTGAATTTCAGCAAGTATCTTGTTCCCTGTATAGATCTGAAGTAAACTGAGCTTTAAGAAGTGGAGGGGGAATGAGAAAAACAAGACTGTATTAGAAGAAATAAATATCGTGGGTAGATGGCAAATTATACCTATACTTAATTCACCAATATTTCAAGAACGTATCAAGATTGGTTTCCATTGGCTTAAGGTAGTATCCCTTCACATGGTTTAAGTGCTGTATTATGGGTGCACCAAATTTACATAAATCAACAGGATTTGAAAAACTAAATCAGAACCATCAGACCACACAAAATTGATTCTATCTGGTGAACCAAAAGGAGACCCTCCAGGAGGTTGCATAGATGAATAGGTCAGCCAGTGGAAACCTGCAAGCCTTTCAAATCAACCACCAACAGCCACTGATTCTTCTGCTCATTGTGAGGCTAAAGACAAAGAAAAACCAAACCACTGAAATGTCTTCCATAGTATAATGAAACATAAATGAGTACATGAAACTTTCTTGATAAACATCGTACATGAAATCCATATAATGTTTCATACTTGTGACAGTATCCTCCCTTTTCATTAATAAAACTGAGTGCAAAAGGAGTAAATGAATTGGGCAGATGAATATGATGCAGTGGTACCCCCCCCCCCCCCCCCCACCAGAGAGTACCTTGATGCCAATGATAATATGTAGAATAAGGGTCATATTCCTCTGTAATGTCTTGGTTGTTTGGAATTTGGTCTCTATAAGAATCAGTAGCAGTTCTGGTGAAGACAATAATGGATATTGTTGAGAGGTCAGAATATTGTACAGATTTATGGGTCATGTCTGTGAAATAAGGTCCCCAATTTTTTAATTTTTTTCCTTCCACCTAGAAAACACTTTTATTGGCAATGAATGTTACATTGACTGGAAGGGTATACTTCCACCTATTTTTATATTCAGTGCAGCACTCAGCAAAAGCTGATTGCCTTGTTTGTATTAGTCGGGTGTGCCACTGAACTTCCTAGCATCTCTGCTCAACTATTCTGATAGTCTGCCTAGCGTATGAATGCCACATTCACGTGGAATCTGATACACAGACCTTGATCCTCTTTAATGGTAAAAAGCATACTTTTTATCTTAGTTGAAGGGTGCAAAACACACTGGATGGATGTTTCTGTAGGAGGTTGCTGATTTTTCTGGATATTAGGCCAGCATAAAGCAGATAAGCAGTTTTTGGCTTCTATTGCTCCGTCTCAGTCTCGGCTTCTTTCTCAGGTATCATTGCCTGTTAAGTTATCATCTGAGCATCCATTCCTTCGGAACACTATTCATAGGTGGTATAATTCTGCAGTGAGGCTCTCCTTGTCTGAAATGTAAGAGCTCTGTGGTCCAGAGTCATTAGCATTGAATTTCTATGTGATGAATGGTGGTGGATCAAGTAGTGGAGATAGAAGTCTGTGTGTTTATGTTTTCTTTACCTAGCAATCCATTTGTTCTCCTAACTGACTCAACAAGGAAAGTTAGTTGCCCTCTTGGTCAAGATTCAGCATGAACTTTATATTATGATGGATAGAGTTTGAATGTTCCAGCAATTTTGAAGCTTTCCCTCTTCAAGTGGCCGCACGACAAATGTATTGTCCATGTGCTGATAGAAACACATTTGTTTCAACTTGGTGGATTCTAGAGCCTTTGGTTCAAAGTGTTCCATTCATCATGATGGATGATAAGAGTGTCAGTACCTGGACAGCACATTTGTGGTGTGGCCAAATGGATTGAAGAGTTTCAAGAGTTCCTAGAACATTTAAACTTTTATCTATCGCAATATGAAATTCACAATAGAACTTGAGGTGATAGTTAAGAGAAGAATGAACGTATCCCTATGTCACAGTGTATATAGAAAACCTACGCAAACTGACCTCTATTTCCATGCCTCGAGCCATCAGCATCTGTCACAAAGAAATTTAGTGCTAAAGATTGTGCTACATAGAACTTGAACAATTTCATACAATGATAGCCTTACCAAAGAATTAAAACACCTATAAATAATGTTATGGAGGAATGGGTACTCAGATCATTAATCTGAACAGGCAATAAAAATCAAGAATGCCAGAGAAGAAGGTTGAGACTGAGACTAGGAAAAGGAGCCAAAAATCATTTACATACATAATGTGCAAGCCACTGTATGGTGTGTTGTGGATGGTAATTTGTAAAACTGCTAGTCATTTCTTTCCTCTTCCATGTGTAAATAGAGCTAGAGAAAAATGACTTTCTACATGCGCCAGAAAGAACCCTAACTTCTCTTATCTCATCTCCATCGTCTTAAACAAAATGAATGTTAGCAGCAGTAGAATCATTCTGCAGTCAGCTTCAAATGTGGGTTCTTTTAAATTTTCTCAATAGTGTTTTGCAAGAAGAATGTTGTCTTTCCTCCAGGGATCCATGAAGCATCTCCATAATACTTGCTTATTGATTGAACCTGCCACTAACAAATCTAGCAACCTGCTTCTGTGTTGCTTTGATGTCTTTCTTTAATCTGACATTGTGGGGATCCCAGACATTTGATCAGTCCTCAAGAATGGGTTGAACTAGTATTCTGTATATAGTCTCCTTTATACTTGAGCTACACTTTGCTAAAATTGTCCCAAAAAACCTTATGCTGGCCCAAGCTCTGGAAAGAGTGATAGCCTTCCACAGAAACATGGTATCCAGTGTATTTTGCTTCCTTCAACTAAGATAAAAAGTGTTCTTTGTAATGTTAAAGGTGATTAGATATCTGAAAGCCAGGTGTGTATCGTATTCCATGCAAATGTGGCATTTCTTAATGAGGGGGAAACTATTAGAGCAGTGTAGGAGAAATGCAAGAAACATCAGCATACACATGACTACAACAATGAAGCAAATCAGCTTTCATGAAGCACTGCCTTGAATATAATTCTGAAATGAAATAATGTTGGAGCAGTGCAGTGGTACAAATGCCAAGTTTCTAGGACAGCATAAATAAGAAGTCAATCAAAATAAAGACGTCAGAGAACCTAATAAACAGGGATGGATGTTTCAATTTAAATAACACTTGGGTCCCAGTACTCAATTTATTAAAATCTCGCCTGCATCATATCCACCAGAGCAGAAAATGCTGAGAAAATTTGTGTTTCATGGAATATCAGTGCGAGGTCTGAAAAACAAATGAACATGAAAGGATATTGTGTGTGTTGTGCATCGAATACGGCTATAAATAACGGAGTGAGATCAATTCTTGTTGGAATCCAGGCAGTGAGTACACATAATAGCAAAACTCAGAACCTAACAAAAATGGCTGTGTTGTCATCAAAATATTGTGCATAAAATGGAAACATAGTTTGCTTGCGCGCACACACACACACACACACACACACACACACACACAGTGTCATTTGCCTCATATTCCATCTGTGAATGGAATGGGAAGGAAGTGTGGTGCCGTCTGCCTCTACTTGATAGTAAGTTTCGGATTATAGCTGTAGATGTAGATATGACAAGTGTGTGAAATGTGTTCTTTGTCCCCAGGTGCCTTTGTGGCATACCATACCATACCATACCATACACACCACTGCTCGCCCAGCCATGGAGAAACGTTTTAATAATTTGTGATTCTTCAGTTTCTCCCCGCATATTTCTTGTTTGAACAGTCCTCAGGTGTGCTGCTGGTCCATAGTGTCCAGCGGGCACAAAATTTCTGCAATCAGACATGTCACCATCGTCTGGTGTGCTGACGAACTGAGCTCCTGACGGCAGGCAGCCATCTTAAATCCCCTCCCCCTGCGAGGCGTTCTCTCCGCAGTCCACACCTGCAGCCACGCATCGGCGGTTGCTGAGATGCTGGCGACGGTGTCTGTGGTGGCGTCAGTGTAATTGCCTCATCTACTCTAGTCGCCCGTTCGTTTTCTTTGCTGGGTGTCTTTTTAATTAGACTCAATGCTGGTTCCCGTGCCGTGCTGAGGTTATAACCGCAGTCTCAGATGGGGCATGAGAACCAGCATTGAGTCTAATTAAAAAGCTGCTCAGCAAAGAAAACAAATGGGCAACCAGTGCTGATTAGGCAATTAAACTGATGCCACCACAGATGCCGATGCCAGCATCTCAGCGACAGTCAACACACGGCCGCGTGCAGAGACCGTAGAGAGAATGCCTCGCAGGGGGAGGGGATTTAAGACAGCTACCTGCCCTCAGAAGCTCAGTTTGTCAGTGCACCAGACGATGGCGACATGTCTGATCGCCGAAATATTGTGCCCATTGGACACCATGGACCGGCAGTACACCCGTGGACTTTTCAAGCAGTTTTAATAATTATTTATCATCAGTATGCCCTTTTCCATACGAAGCACTGTTTCTTTTTAGAAATAGATGTAGCAAGCATTGTTTTATGCTGTGTTTGGCATAAATTAGCACCTTTACTTCATAAGAAGTCCAGATTTTTTTTAAGTTTGTGTCTTTTGATTTTTAGATTTTTATTTTATAATATTTAAGTGAGAACCTCAGTTTTAACTGTTGTATACATTAAAATCCTTCAGAGTTAACCACTGTATCATCATGCAAAATACTTAAAATATCAGAATGTATATACTATACAATACAAATAAAAAACTAATCAATTTGTTGACTGATCCCACCCACATATTATGAGTGACCTGATGGTGAATGAACTTTTTCACCAAAACTTTATGGAACACCTAAGATTTATAAGGAAACCTGCCACTTCTGGCTTATATCAGTAGGACTGACTCAATCACAATCTGACAAATTATCTGACCAGAAAATTACATCACTTTGTGGATGCAAATGCCCCCCCTTCCCACCACACACACACACACACACACACACACACACACACACACACACACACACACACACACATAGATGTAAGTAAATGGTTGTTGTGAACAAATGGGTGGATTGGGAGGGATTCTTTTCCAGTAGCAGCAGAAAATCTTTGTCCAAGCTCTTGATCAAACTGTATCAAGATCTGCACAATTTGCCCATGCTACTGGCTGTAATATATGAATGACACATTCACCATCTGGCTGCATGGAAAAGCAGCACTCCAAAAGTTCCATTGGAATCTCGGCAACTTGCCCAAGAACTTTCAGTTTTCCCAGGAATGAGAAAAGAATGGTATAAATCCATTTTTGGAAATGAAGGACCGGATCTCCCAATGGCAAATGGAAACCAATGAAGACCAGCTGATACCTACATCCAAATCAAACTATCATATAAAGTTCAGAACAGTTACATCATGTGCATGCTTGGTGTATGAACCCACCTGATGGTAATGTCAACAACATCAAATAGGAACTGAGAGTCACTTGCCATCTTCTCAACAGCAAAATAATAAAAATGGCCATGGTGTCCAACAGGAAGCAAGACATACAGAATTAAATAAGAGAACAACTACTGGTGATACACTTATATTTTGTTGAAGTCTTCACCAAACACTTAGGCTAGGTTATTAATCAACTTTTCAGAATGGCCACAAAGCCAGAATTTAGTTGGATCCACTAAGGATGCTGTAAAAGCCTTCAAACTACAAGCATGTATGAGATACATTGTGTGGTGCCACCTAAATAGGGGAAACTGGGAAGCCTGTTAACAACAACATAGCAGAAATTAACATTGTGTTCAATTGGGAGACTGCAACAGATTGTCAATAGTACATACTGTCATGTGGTCAGCCTATAACATTCCAAGACATCTGCATGTTTGCTGTGGATGTGCCCAAGCAAAACAAGAAAGGCAACAGAAATTGTGAATGAGCCTAACATCAACAGAGAGGATTGCTATAGGCTTCTGATGTCCTTTTGTCTCTGAGTTGTTTTCATTTCACATATTAAAGGAACTTAAAAAACATGGAATATTATATATCAATTGGTCTTTTTAAATCTTGCATGTCTCCTCTTCTGTCTCAAATATTCTTAATAAATATGTGTTCCAGGTGCATGTCTTTGAGGGGGCAGCCTCATTACTTTGTAGTTAATGTATCTCACTTGTAAT
This sequence comes from Schistocerca serialis cubense, assembly GCF_023864345.2. Lineage (NCBI taxonomy): Eukaryota > Metazoa > Arthropoda > Insecta > Orthoptera > Acrididae > Schistocerca > Schistocerca serialis. The sequence continues at coordinate 554,788,987 of NC_064641.1, forward strand.
CGGTAGTTTTCTTATTATTTGATCTCTTGAGATATTACGGAACTTGCTTTGAACATTTTCTTTGCATGATTGGAATTGACATATTAGTATCTAAAGTTTCATGCTCTTATGTCAGTCTCACTCTCAGTATAGATATTTAAGTGGTGTGTGGTATTAGATACAACGAGCTGTGAGCAGCCGCATGGAGGTTAACTTGAAGCTGGAACAAGATGACATGGAAGGAGTGGATGACCGTGAATGGGTGAGTTGAAATGTTTAGAAAATATAAAATGTAAATGCAGTAAATCACAGTGTAAAGAAAAAAATCAGAAACACTTTTATTGTAATTGAGAGAGATCAATATTGTTCTTCCTGAGGAACCTATGAATGATTGATAGAACACATGGAGCAGGCTTTGTGGTTCAGGTTTTGTAAATTCTGGTGCTCTTCTTTTCAACTTGATCTAGTGAATATATGATGTAGTGATGCCAAAATGAGGAGTGAGATACAGTAGTGAAAGAGAACAACACAAAATAAATAAAAAAACTATAGGAATGAACAGTAAAAGTCTGAGGCAACGTAATTGGAGGCGAGGCTGAGACAACCCACATGGGAAAAGTACATGTGTAAAAACAATAAGAAATAAGTGGATTGTAGGATGCAGTTCTGCTTATGAGCATTGTTTAATAATTAAGTAACCTTAAGTTGAAGTTTTTTAACACATTGCTTGTTCTTTTTCTGAGGATTGACATGAATCATGTTCTGCATTGTTGCATTTCTTATTCTGTCCTTTCTCATGTTATCCAAAATCCCTCATAGAAAGTGTGTCTCTCTTGCTTGTATTCTACTCAGCTCTTTCTTTATTCAGGTCGAACATTCTGATCCCTAGGTCAAAGGTGATAGATAATGTGATTTTTGTATAATGATCTTTGCTTTAGCAGGTATTTTCCAATTCCTAATTATGTCTGTACAAAATAATAAAATTTCTGGGCAGTTTTCTGTCCTGTTCAAAATTTCTTGTTTGATATTTCCTTTCCTCGTCAACTTAATTCTTAGATATATGAAAGTGTCTACATCTTTAATAATTTTCCCATTACAACTTACAGCCTTCATTTTTCCATGTCCCCTGCTGATTTTCATTACCTCAAACTTTGTTAACATTATTTCCATGCCTGCCTCTTCAGCTATCATCTGTCAGATATGAGTTGTTCTTCAAATTTTTGCTCATTGTCTTCTCATATCATCAAGTGTGATATGCTATGACTTTCATATCATTTGCTGTTGACCCTTGGCAAGTTTTCTTTCTGATGTTGTCCATGACTACAAGTGGGGATGGTGGTCACAGGCCACATTAATATTACTGTCCAATGTTGCCTACAGCTAAGGCCATAAAAGCAGGCATTTGGCAGTCTAGCTTCTACATGAAGTGCAGTGCTAAAGACTTTGTCTTTGTTTGGAGTTGGACTGACAACTATTGTTGCTGCTTTCATTGGATAGGTATGCACCGTCTAAGGCTGACTGTTCCATCTTGAATGCCTGCCTGCCCCTACAGAGGTAGTCAGGGATGACCAACTACTGTCGCTCAGACAGTAAGGGAGCCATGTCATAACCAACACAATCATACTGCCATGGCCGAGTGCCTGTTGGCTCACATGCTGGCAGAAGTTGGTGCAGTAGTTCATCCTGATGGGTAACTTATTCTGCTTGCGCCTGCCCACAGGTATGTGACAGGCGGTTACTGGTGCCCACGCCCCTTGGGCCCACACTGCTTTTAATGATCATTCCAGTAAGTAATTTTACCCTATTGGGAAACTGATGGTCTGTAATAAATTATCATTTGGCAGTGAATTATGTGCTGAAGGAAATATCACCACACATTTAATCTGTTCAGGAAGTATCATACTGAGAATAATTATTAATCTGTGACTCAAGCTACATATAAAATGACAGGGCCATTTATACTGAACATTGTGGTAATATTTTTTCAGTTTTTTTAGAAATGCATTACAAGAAACATTTGCTTCCCTTACTAGCCACACAGATTAAGGTTATGAAAGGAAGACACTATAATTTTGTGAGAAGTAGTGATTGTAAAAAATATCATGACAATTTGGTTTGATGTGTATTGGCATGTTCATTGTAAGGTAATACTGATGCTAACAAGACCAGTATAGAAGAGTAATAGCCATTGAAATACACTTGAAAACACTTCTGATGTAAGAGGTCAAAGCTGTGCATCTACATTGATCACGTGAATGGGTAAAGATAAACCACTCCTAAGTTTACGTATAGGAAAGTTGGTCCTAGTTTTACCCTCGTGATTTTCTGTTATCATCCTGTTCCAAATAGTGACTAATATTCCCCCATCCTCAAGTGACCATACGGCATTTCTCAGTGTCAACTTCTAACAGCTTTGGGTGACTACATACCTGTATTATTGCTTTCTTACTTGTTAGACTATGAGAATCTGTTTACTTATGAATTATAAAACAGGAGCTGCTATTATCTCTGCTCAAAGTGTTCTATTGATCATTTATGGCTTCATCATTGGGAGGACTGATCATCTCTTTTGCTACAAATATTAAAAAAAATTAGACACTGAACTAAATAAAGTCCAAAACTGAAAAGTAAAAGGTAAATGTTTCATTAGAGCGTCACACGGTTTCCTTTCTGAAAAGCTGTTAGTGTTGTTTCACACTGATATGTAGTCGTCACCTATTTGTGCAAGTTTTCTTCTAGAACATGTATCAACCTTACACATTGATATGTATCCTGTTCTGTAGCAGAACAATAATTGGATTGCAGTTTTTGCCTGTATTCCTATTGTAGTTGGTGATGGGAATTCCACCATAATAATTGTTGACATTGTCCTGCAAATTTATATCAACAAATAGGTTTTTAGTTTACACCTGTATTCTTGAAGTCTGACTTTCTTCTAACCATACCCAGTCTGAAAATAATATTTACAGAATTTCCAATCTACGTGTTAGAAGAAGGTACTTGCTTCAGCTGCTTTGAATTTACAATAAATAGAACTCAGATTTGTATCATCTTTCCAGTAATCTTCAATAAGATTCAAGCTTTGTTTAATGAGTACATTTGGAAGTTTGACATCTACAGAAGATAGAAAAGTTGTGTTCTCTCATCTCTTCCTCATGCAGCACGTTCTTAACAATTTGATTTTCAAGAATAACAGCACTGAATAAAACTAATGAATCTGTTTGCAAATGTGAAAGAAAACTTTCTAATGTTCTGATTAGAGGCCTCATTAAGAAATTTCATAAATGGGATTACATTAAAAATGTATCCCAAAGGGCACTGTGTTTGCCAGCGTAAAGAAGCACTTTTTTCCTTCAAAAATAGATCCAAAAACTGGATGTGTCTTATACACCATTAGCAACTTACGGTATGTACCTATAAGCTCCATTTCTTCAAAATTCCTATGTTGTGGCTTGAAGCAATTCACTGTTAGCTTCATTGTGAATTTTGAGCATTCCAGTTATATAGAGTTCAGTGGACGCACATGCACATCATTAACGGTTTTTATGTTGTTTGTACAATTTTTAGTTATTGTTATGTTTAGTGTGGAGGTCAATTTGTGTTTAACCTATATTGTGGTTTTATTTGCAACTATGGTTGAAAAACAGCACTCCTATACTATTGCATTTAAGCTGCAGGTGACTTTATATGCTAAAGTGCATGGAAATGATGCAGCATAAATGCATCTTTAACTGAAAAAACAGTAAGAACTCGGTGGAATCAGGAAGATGTTCTAAATAAAGCACCTTGCAGTAAACATAAAATAAGAAGTGGAACTGTTAAATGCCCAAACATGATGCAGAACTCAATACTTGGATTTTAGAGAACAGACATGCAGGAATTTCAGTTTCTACAAAAATGGTCTTTTATCAAGTGATAGCGTTATCTAAAACTAAGAGATTCCTGAATTCACTGGGTCAACATCATGGTGGTCAAGATTTATAAAGACATATTGGATTTATATGTGAACAAAGACAATAACATCGCAGAAGATGCCACCTGAGTATGAGGAACAAATTTCGATTTGTCATTAATGCAAGGAAAAGAGAAAGTACAAACTTTACAAATTGGAAATGTGGACAAGATTCTACTAACCTTTTATGTGGCTTGTAACAGAACTGTGGTTTCCAAGGCCCAAAAAGTGTTACTGTTAAAACCTCAGGGCATGGAAAGACTCACTACACAGTCATTTTATGCTGCTGTGCTGATGGGACAAGATTGCCACCACTTTTGATTTTTAAAAGAAAGATGTTTCCTAAGGAACAATTACTGAAAGGAGTAATTGTCTATGTATGCAATAATTGATGGATGGATGGATGGATGGATGGATGGATGGATGAAGGAATGAGATTATGGGTAGATAAATTTGGTCTAGGTGACCTGGAGGCCTAGTGAAGAAGCCTGCCTTGTTAGTAAGGGATCAGTTTCATTCTCAGAGAATAGATGATGCTAAACATAGACTAAATGAACTGAAGACTCAGTTAGCTGTAATTCCAGGGGGACTAACTAGTTTACTTCAATCATTTGATGTATATATCAAACAGTGGAACAGATGGATTCAATCTACAGGTTTTGAAACCGCACTTTCAGGAAGGAGGAAGAGAACTAGCATTTCTCAAGTTGGTGAGTGGGTCAAAGCTTCATGGGACTCTTATAAACGCTGAAACAGTGATTAAATTGTTTGAGAAGTGTGGAATCAGTAAAGCACTGAATGGTATAAAGGCTAATTTATTGTATGCGGATTCAAATTCTGACATGGCAGCTCCAGGCATTTCTTCCTTCAACCCTGAGGATGAATTTTGCAGATCCGAGGACGAATATTAAAAGATGATCACTTTTTCCTACTTACATTGCATAGATATTTGATGTACCTGCATATGTGTTGTAGTTGTTTTGCAGTAGATGCGTTAAGTGAGAAATTTTTTCCCTAAGAAGTCTTAAAAAGTGAAGCGCATCTCTTATGCTGGTGCATCTTATAAGCTGGCAAATATGGTAATCAGATACACGTAGCTGGTAAAACATCACCATCTGATGGGCAATAATAAGTCACCACCCCTCCACCCAACACTCGTTTTTGGACAAAAAACGTGAATATGCACTGGTGCACAAGACGAAACAGTTACCATCACAGTCAATGGATGATTTTGGCAGATAAGAAAGATGAAAGATTTTGCAATAGGAGCTTAGAATATACAAACACTGTAGAAACATTTAAAAATGAAAGAAATAGCTGAAGAGGTCATGAAGTTAAATACAATACACGCCACTACAAGAAGTGAGATAGCAATGACAAGGATAGATAAATATTCCTCAATACTCTCTTATGCGTAGTGATGCATAAAGAAGAAAAGTCAATCTGGAACTGGCGTTATAATAACAAAAATGATGAGGACCTGTGTATTGATATTTGAAGCTATAAACAAAAGACTTGGCAGATTGAGAATAAAAGGTAAATCTGGGAATATGACAATAACAACAGCATACTCACCAACAGGACAAACAGGAGGAAGAAGAACAGGATAGTTTTACGAGAACATTGAATGCCCCTGTAGTAAAGTACCAAAATGTGACATACTGTTAGTTTTGGGAGACTTGTAACATTGGGCTCAGTGGCTGCAGAGGAATATTATTAGGCAGGTACAACCTGAAAATGAACCTATGCTATGTCAGTTTCCTGCTAGAAATAATTTACTCATTAAGAGTACCAATTTTCCACATGAAATGAGACATCTTGGGACATGAAACTTGAATGTTGATGGAGTAGTTAACCAAACTGATTGTGTTTTAGTAAAAGCACATCATGCCTTGTCAGTCACAGATGTACTGATCTGCAGGGATCCTGTTTACTATGAAGACTACTATGCTGTAAAAGCTGCAGTGAGAGAGAAGTTGTGTATGATAAATAACTGCAGAACAGAAAAAAAGAGTAAATTGTGACATAGAATAACTAAATCATGTGGAAACCGTAAAAATAACCAAATAAAATTAAGAGATACTACAAGAGATGATGAGGAAATTGTAAGAGACCAAGACAAGTGGAACATGACCCAGAAAGCAGTAAAATAGGTACCAGAAAACAAATTACTTGGGATTAAAAGAAAAGAAATAAACAAACAATCTGATGACAAGTGTAGACTAGGGACAGAGGATAGAATTACGGTAAGACTGACTATGCTACAGAGAAAAAGAAAATATGCAGAGGTACGAGGAGATACCCAAAGAAACCCGGAATAACACTGCCGTGGACGGAGCTTGTGTAGCATGCATTTCTGCCGCTAGGCATTTACAGTGCAATTCATTGCTGCCTGTGTTGTCAAACAGGCTTGTTCTGTTCATTTGCAGTGATTGTTTTTGCTAGCACTGTTTTGTTCTTGTTCGGTTTTTTTTTTATGATGGCAACTTTGAGTGAACAACATGCAGCTATGAAATTTTGTTTTCTGTATGGTAAAAATGTTGCTGAAATTGTTTCAATGTTGAAAACAGCTTACCAAGATCATGCTATGGGTAAAACTCAAAAGTATGAGTGGTTTGCTCTATTTAAAAATGTGACATGTCAATTGGTGACAAACCTCGTTCTGGATGTCCATCACCTGCCTGAATCAGTGAAAATATTGAAAACACTCAAGAGCTTGCGCCCACAGACCATCAGCAGACAGTTGCTCAATTGTCAGAGGTTAGCATGTAATATTGGAGCTCAGTTCAGCGAATTTTAGTGGAAGACTTGGAAATGAAAAGGGTTACTGCCAAGTTTGTTCCTTGGTTCAAGTTGAAACATATTGTGTTTTGAAACAACAGCTTGAAACTGATCCAAATTTTCTGTCAAAGGTTATTACTGGTGATGAGTTGTGGTGCTGTGATTATGACCCAGAAACAATGTAACAGTCAAGCGAAAGATATCATTCTCATCCCGTCCAAAATAACAGTCAAGTAAAATCAAACATCAAAACAATGCTGATTTGCTTTTTTGATGTCAAGGGTGTAGTTCATTCAGAGTTAGTTGCTCCAGGTCAGACCATCAATCAAACCTTTCATTTCAATGTTTTAGGAAGATTGCGCAACAGTGTTCATGAAAGCAGACCCAATTTGTGGTAGACAGGAGACTGGTGTTTCCACCATGACAAAGCAACTGCACACACACCCATCTCTGTTAGACAGTTTTTGACTAAAAATGGCAGGGTTCCGCTGTCCCGCGCACCTTATGTGCCTGACCTGGATCCGTGGGATTTTTTTATTTTTTGGCTGGAAAGGACACCGATTTGACAACATTGAAGGAGTCAAGGAAGAAAATGAGGGAAGATCTGTCAGCCATTTCTAAAGATGACTACAAAAAGTGTTTTGAATAGTGGAAGCACCAGTGGGACAAATGTGTTAGTTGTAATGGAGAGTATTTTGAAGAAGATAAGGTTGTTGTGTGAACAATTTGAAAATGTATAGCCTTTAATAAGTAATTCCAGTTTTTCGGGGTCCCCTTGACTATAAAGAATTAAGATCAAATGCCTATATGATATGAAATAAAAAGAAGAAAAGAATACTGGAAAGCAAAATTTCAAGAGCTAGAACTAAAGTAACAAAATGAAATCTTGGGAAAATTCTATAATACAGTGGGGCACACAAAGAAAAAACTTCACCGTATATTAAATTTATGTGAAAATATAAATGGTGGGATAGTTAGAGATGGGCAGAATATATGAAAACAGTACTGAATATCAATTCAAATCATGTATTGAGATCCAAAGGAACACAAGGATAATATAGAGCCAGGAGAAGAGAAGAGAAAAGAAAAGAAGCAAAATGATTGATGGGACAAGAGGTGGAGTCAGTAATATACTGATTGAAAATAGCCATACACCTGTCATAAATTGAATAGTGTGAGAACTTATATGGTGGTCAACACACAATACAGAACAATTATAAAGCCCATGAAATAATTTCGAAAATTGGTACAGATAAATGACCAAGAATGATGTAACTCTCAAAGCTTTTTTGTAACATTTCTAAATATTTTCCATGTCCATTGTTTGCCACACAGTACACATCTGATCAGTAGTCCAATTCTCCCCATACCCAATCGATCATGTGAGGAGTGACAATAAGAAACGATGCTGTGCCACAAGTCTGTGAGGTTCTGCTTTAGATGTGGAATATAACTGCCATTCTTCATGTATTCCTCCCCCTCGAGGAATTACTTCCAGTGACAGTGGTTGCCAACTGAGTAGCTCCAGGTCAGTGGGCACATGATACATCCAGCAACATCTCATGCAATTGTGAAAATGTGGAGTGTGTAAGGGGTCCGTAGGCCCTTACTATAAGTTTGCGACAGCACAGGTCGACAGGACAGACAATCGATAGTGTGCGTCGGGTGGCGAGAGCGAGAGCGAGTGTTGAGACAGTGTAGTGTGGTACGCGCTGCGGGCCGAACCGGGTGGAGGTCTGTTGCTGGAATGCAAGACCGTACCGAAGGGAGTGACCATCGCCGTGGTTTAACCCCTTTGTGTTAAAAATATACGGGAAAGAGAAAAAGTATAATTACTAGTGTGATTCAGTGACATTTTTGTGCCGATATTGTAATTACGCGTCTACCGCGCCGGCATCATTTGGATTGCAGTGTTGGATTGCAGTGTTGGATTGCAGTGTTGGATTGCAGTGTTGGATTGCAGTGTTGGATTGCAGTGTTGGATTGCAGTGTTGGATTGCAGTGTTGGATTGCAGTGTTGGATTGTAGTGGTGAATTACAATGATTGAAATTGCGTGTGACGATAATGAATAACGAAAGGGCCTGTGCTGAGATTAGCCGTTATTAACTCTGTACGACGAAGGCAGTGGCTGTCTCCTTACTTTGTGTTTTTGTGATGAATATAGGTCATTGATTAATGAAGCTGTGTTGTCGTCCTTCTTGGCACCAGACATTTCTTTATTACAGCATTTGAGAAGGACAAAATGGAATGTAACATCTCCGTAGCAGTCCAATCCGATTGCCAGCCCCATTAGGTACACGGTCACATTAATTATTATCTATTTGGGCTGCTATCAGATCCTGATCGAGCGGGATAAGTCAGTAGATTAAACCGGAGTGTTACAAGGGGCACCACCTAGTTGAAACATAAAATTCCTGCAATCAGTTTCAAGTTGTGGCTTGAGCCACTGTTGCAGCTTGTTGATATATGTAATACTTTTAACAGTTCTCTCAGCAAAAAAAGGATCCATATATTGTCTTGTAGGACTCAGCATAGAACATGTTAACTTCCTCGGAATCCTGGACAAGTTTGAAATTTGCATGAGGATTATCTGTCTCCATATGTGTATGTTGCATTGGTTGATCTTCCCCAAAAGATGAAAAATGACTTCATCACTGAAGATAAATTTCCTTGGAAAGTTGTCATTTTCAAGAAGGTTTTCCATATCACTGCAGATGGTGCAATTTGTGGTCATGGCCTATGGCTTCCAGAAGCTTAAATATGTACAGCTTCACTCTTAATTGCTTACAAAGGATTTTTCACACTATTGTCTGAGAGTGTTTGACTCTGCACTAGCTTGGTAAGTAGGCTTTGTGGGACTTCACAACATTTCACCTCTCACATAGTGTGCTGTCTGTTGAGACATGCTCAGTCAACCCTAGCATTTGCATCACACAGTCAATCATGCTCCTTGAATTTCTTGTACCAGTTCTCTGTGCTGTTGTAAACTTGTGTTATCTTGTGAAACTTGCCAGAGAAAGTTCGTTGAACACTTACAGATGATTAACAACTGGCAAGGTCTAGCGTGCAGTGTGTTACTCCTCCTAGTCTGGCATCGTTTTCAGCAACTATGGTTGGTGGCACCACTGTCTGCAGTTTTCCAAAGTAACTAGTTGGCGCCATGTTAAAAAAAAACTTTGAGAGTTTGTCATTCACTAATGTATCATTTGTTACATTACATTTAGCTATTTACCCATACAATTACAAAAATGTCACATGGACTTTATAATTACCTTGTGGATAAGAAAAATTCAGTAACAAATAATGTTTGGGAAAATGAAAGTGTGCGAGTGGATTGTCAAACTGGAACAATATGTTGTCTGAATAAAAAAGAAGAAAAGTTATCAAGTGAGAACTATGGAGGCATAACATCATTGAATAAAGTCTACAAGGTATTAACAAGGATTCTGACTGAAAAGAAAAAGAAGGGGGTAGTGAAAATATTTTCAGAGTGTACCAGTGCTTTTTTCGATTACATAGAGGCACTTTTGTCACTAGACAAATAATGGAAAAAAGTGAAGAATATGACAAAGATCTCAACTTCCTGTTTGTTGATTTTAAATAGGCGTTTGAGAGTGTTAACAGAGCAGAATCACATAAGCAGTGGCAGATACAGAAAAACCTCAAGGAGGGGGTGCTAAACATATCTTGAGCTACCTTTACTTTTACTGTAATAAAAAATAATCGTCACATGCAAAGTTTAAGAAAGTCTTATTTAAACTGATTATACACATATACAAGACAATGCCATCTTGTGACATAAAAAGTTAAGATTGTTGTTCTCTTCCTTAAATGATGAATCCTATGTACCTATTTTCTTCCTGGCAAATTGGTTAATTACATTGTCAATAGGACAATCAATGTCAGGGTGAGTGTTCAAAAGAGCTAAGGCATTAAGTTGATCCCTATGTGCCAGACAGAAACGCATAAAATACGATGACGCGGACGCACGCGCTACGTAGGAAAGTACAACTACGCAATAACTCGATTCAGTTGAGTTGACTGGTGAAAGAAATGAACGAATAGCATGCGGGCTGATTGGCGGGGGCAACGCAAGTGGCAATGTCGGTGGCTCCGCAAGTGTGTGTGTGTGTGGGGGGGGGGGGGGGGGGGGGGGGGGCAGGTGCATGCCCCACACCCCCCTCCCCCCATATCTGTCTGCCACTGCACTTAAGGCACTAAAAGAACTGTGCATCTGTAACAAATTAAGGATATTAGTTAACAATGAAGGACACAAAGGCAAAAGTACAGCTAAATAAAAAATGATCAAGAATTTTTTCTTCAGGCTTGGGACCAGAGTGATGATCTCTTTACAGTTCCATAATTGGGCATTTTGAAGTGTCAGTATAAAATACTGACAAAATAGGATCAGTTATGTGTATATGCAAATGATATTGCAAGTGTGGCAAGAGAGATAAATACCCTTAATCAAATATATGTAATAATTAAAGCAGGAGGAAAAATTGGACTTTGTATAGGTGAAAATATATGATGTCAATTTCTAGGGCCGGAACACCACTAAATGACTTGAGGTCTTCTAATAAATGTTTGAAAGTGCCTGCTGCTTCAGTTACGTAGGTGTCCTTTTAGCCAGCAGTATTAATGTGAGAAAATATATTAAGAGAAATAATGCAAGCAGAAAACAGAGTCTATTTTTCACACTTATTCTCTAATTACAGTGACAAGAAAGATAAAAGTATACTATTCACTTGTATAACCAGTTGTCATGTATGGATCAGATGTATGGACAGTAACGGAAGTGGATAAACAACCTGTGAACATTTGAATGAAAAATACCATCTTAAATCTGTGGACAGAGTATGGGAAATAATATACGACAATGAATTATAGCAACCTGTACAAGGTAAGGATGTAGTTAAATTTATCAAATCTCAAAGATGTGGTGGTATTCATTGTCATACGACAATGAATTATAGCAACCTATACAAGGTAAGGATGTAGTTAAATTTATCAAATCGCAAAGATGTGGTGGTTAAAACATTTGGAGGTGATGTCAGATGACAGGACACCAAAGAGAACCATGAAAAGGACATTAAAGTCCACCAGCAAGAGGGTCCTACCGAGATGGAGGACGGAAAATATGTTAGTTGACATTACCAAGATGGAGATCTGAAGCTGGATGAGAAAATCAGAAAACAGAGATGTATGAATGTTAACAGTAGAGGAGGAAAAGGGTTCCAAGGCCAGAGAGGGAGATCATCATCATGACAATACCATAAAAGGAAGGTGGGGGGGAGTGAGTGAACTGGTTAAAAGAATAAAAAGATAGAAATCGATGGAGAAGGGCATTTTCTGAAGGTCAGCAACATTTCAGTCATGTTTGTGTGTCTATAGACTGCTCAACGCCTTCTCCAATTGGTGAATGGTTACATTCACTCCTTTCATTATTTTTAAAGTGCAATAGTAAAGGTGTGGTTGTCTTTTTTATCTCCATGTCCCCACACTTGTAGGTAATTTCTTTGTTGTGCTATACCATTCCCATTTTTAACTGACCTACTGAACTTTGAAAAAAATGTGTTGCAGTTATGTCCATGCATGCATTGACACTTCTAGCATTATCACCAACTCTATAGCAATACTCTCACCCTTCTGTGTGGAAGATGCTTCAATAGAGGCATTGTGAATCACTGAGAGTTTTACTATTTTTATTCTGAAAGTGCATGTTCCAGTAAAGGCATGCAACATTCACTGCCCATCACAGGACTGAACGACACTTGGTGGTATTGTGAGCATGTTACGTGATAAGGAAAGTATATAAGTGGAGCAGAGATGAATGGAGACTCATTTAAATACAATAAAGGCCACAAATGGGGTAATCGAGGCAGCACATTGAGAAAGCTATTGACATAAGTTACTTTGACAAAGGGCAGCACCTGGGAACAAGCATCTTGGAGACGGCCAAGCTGGGTGGCTGTTTACATAGTACTATCAAGAGCATTTATGGAAAATGGATGATGGACAGTGAAAAAATTAATGGATGACAGGATGTGGGACGTCCAAGCCTTATTACAAAACATGGAAATAGGAGGTGTGCCCACTCTGTAAAGCAGGATGGGCAGCAATCTGTGGCAGATCTGATGACAGAGTACAATCCTAGAGCAGGCGCAAATGTTCAGAGCATACACTTAAGTGCACATTGTTAAACATTTGGGTCTGCAACAGATAACCTCTACAAGTTCCTATAATAACACTGCCAGTAAAGATTTCAATGGGCGTAGGATCATGAAGATTGGGCTGCGGCTCAGTGGAAACATGATGTCTGGTCAGATGAATGTTGTTTCTTGTTACATCAAGTAAATGGTTGTGTTGGGATACACTCTCATCCAGCCTGCTCGAGACATCGACCACCCAACATTTAAAGCCTGGTGGATGCAATATTAGTGTGTTAGTAATTGAAGGCACCATGACAGTTGTGGACTATGTGAATATTACTGTGGGCCTTCAGCCTCCTGCATCCCTTCATGCTTGATGTCTTCTGCAACATCTATGGCAATTTCCAGCAGTATAATTGTCTGTTTCACAAGCTCAGAATCATGCAAAAGTGTTTCAAGGAGCATGATAGTCATGAAGTCACACTGATGTCTTGACCATCAAATTCACGTGATCTGAACTTGATGGAAACTTTTTTTTTTTTAAAAAAAAATTGCAGCCTGCCACGACTAACTGTCTTGTGCCATCTTCATTTCAGAGTAGCAGTTGTACCCAATGTCCTCAATTTTTTTTTTTTTTTTTTTTTTTTTTTTTTTTTTTTTTTGTTTTGTTTTATTCCAATCTCTCCAAAAGCCAAACTGATAATCATCTTAACACATCCTCAGTTTTCTTTTGCAATCTTTTGTATGTTATTTTTATTAGCAACTTTGATGCATAAGATATTAAAGTGGTTGTACGATAGCTCTCACATTTATCTGCCTCTACCATCTTCAGGATTGTGTCCATGATATTTTCCCGAAAGTGTGGTGGCATGTCTCCGGTCTCTCAGATTCTGTATACCATCTTGAATAGTGGTGTGGTTTCCATTTTAAAATTTCTGAAAGAAAGTTACCTATGCCCTTTGCCTTGTTTGATCTGAAGTCTTCCAATGTTAGGTTAAACTCCGGCCCTAATACTGTATCCCTTCTGTCTTCCACTTTGTCTCCATCTCTTCTATAATGTCAATCATTTTTCAGTTTCTTCACATTTTTACTTCAACCATTTTGCATTAGCTTCCCTGTGTTTCTTATTTATTTCATTTTTAATGTTCCTGTCTTATTCCAGACAGTTTTGTGTTTCTGTGTTCTGTCAACCAATTGATGTTTTTCGCCTGTAAACAAAGATTCCTTTGTAGTTACCTTCTTTTTTTGCATATTTATATCGCCAACTTCCTTTAATCACCATTTCTTGGAGACGTTCTTTTCTCTTCGACTGAAACACCTATTAGAGAATTTCAAACACACCTAGTCATTCCTCATCATTTCAGTATCTGACTTCCTTCTTCATTGATCCTTCCAGATGATTCTCTTATACTTTAACCTACTCTTCATCAGTAGTAAATTGTGATCTGAATCTATGTGTACTTCTGGGTACACCTTACAAGCTACCCATTTTTGGCAACTCTTACCTCACCAGGATGTAATCCAACTGGAATCTTCCATGTCTCCTGGCTGTTTCCAAGTATACCTCCTTCTCTTCTGATTTTTGAACTGTGTATTCACTATTACTAGCTGAAATTTTCAGCAGAACTCAATTAGTCTTTTTCCTCTCTCATACCTAATACTGTCCCCAATTTTCTTCTAGCCCCCTCCCCCCCCCCCCCCCCCCCCTTTTACTTACTGCAGTGTTCCAGTCCCCTCATGATTATCTCCTTTTACATATTGTATTACCTGTTTAGCTAGATCTTGGTCATCTAATGATTTATAATATCCCTAATTTTGTAAGCTTCTCTAGATGACAGGTTAATATATTGAAATATCCTTAAATAATTCCTTTTAAGGCACAAGTATTTAGACAAACGGCTGAAGGCCTTACTCAGGTAAAATTAAAATATTGTCTTGGCTAAAGGCTCAAATAACTTTTCAGATCAGCAAAGGAAATTCTTGAAAGGCAAGCATTTATCAATTTTGTCTAAAAGCCATATTGAGGAAAATTTCAATTAATTCCTCAGTTGAAAGCCGAATAATATATCAACATAATAAAAAGCAACCTTTAAAGACAAACATTTAGACAGTACAACAAAAAACCATCTTAAGACAACTTGAAATATCTTGATGGCTGAAGGCCCAAACAATTATTCAAAATAATTAAAGACAAACCTTAAGATAAGCATTTACACAGTATGGCTGAAGGCCATGTTAAGAATTCAAGATAATTAAAGAGAAACCTTACCGCCAGCAATTTAAACATTGCGGCTGAAAGCCACAAATTTTAAAACAAACGTGGCTGAAGGCCTAAATACAGAGCAAACAAGAATTTTAAATAGAACTTGGCTGAAGGCCAAATCTTAAAATACTTCTCATAAGGTTCGGCTGAGGGCCATATACTGAACATAGAACAGACAAAATTAATACACGACTGAAGGCCTGGCATAGTACTTGCGACAAAAGAAAATCACAATCATAACAACAGAACAGTGGTGCTCAGAAGTGTTCCAGGGGTCGGCCTGGGGAAGAAACTTTAACAACAGTTTAGGTGAGGCAGGCAGCCAAGCGTAACACTAAATAATCGGTTGGCAGCATGACCTAGGGACCGCTGACAAACCAACCAACAACCTAATCAATTCCCTTCCACCCGACCAATGGCACGACAACCAAAAATTTCATCGAGGACGAAGATCCCAGCAGCACTATGTCTTGACAATTGGCATGTAAACACAGTTGAGGCACAATAACCACTCAAAGACAAAAACGAAAAACACCAAAGCCGTCGAACTACACGCCGTGCCGGACACATCAAGATGGCGAGGAAACTCACACTCGCTGCTCTGTCCCAACCAACTGACTGCTTACTCCAGTACGCAGACAACATTCATAACTACTCATTGGAAATCACAGAAGCTACACACAGCTCCATGTAAACACGTGCACCAAAAACTCTGACAATCTAAAAACCAATCACTGTGGAACAACAAGGAGAAATCACAAGTCGACACACACAGTGTTTCCATAAGCGGTCGGTGACCAACTACATGTCGTCTGATGAGACGACCTACCGAACGACCAAGCAAGATTGTCCCCACTCAAGTTACCTGTGTTGGAAATGGTCGAGCGAGTCATGGCTGTCCGGAGCTCACTGCAGCTCCATCCCGACTCCCTTGATGTCCATTCAGAACTCAGAGACACAGTGATCCGGGCACACTGGCTCGGACCCAACCATGCAGGGGTAACTCTTGCCCATTGGCAACGACATCTCTGCACAAGGAAGGAACCGACCCACATTGGGCAAGATGACCAACTGACGAAGCCCAAGCCCAGAAACGGTCAAAAGACCAAATACAGGTCGCCCAATGAGACGACCAACTGAATGACCAACCAGCAGTCGTTCCCACTCCAATATCCTTCCATCGGACAGTTCATGTGTGTCACCAGTGGTTGGCGAGTACTGGCTGTCCGCACCTCACTGGTGCTCCGTTCCAACTGAACCCTGACAGAGGACAACCCGGAAATATTAGCAGTCGCTCCAGAGATTGTACATCAGTGCACTTATCGATAAGTGACGCCAGTAAATCGAATAAGAAACGAGGTGACGGTACTGTAAAGACAAGATGACAAGCAATGAATGGCATGAACATGAGCTGTGCACGGCTCAAAAATATCTGTGCAATGAGTGACTGAAATTTTATTGTGAAATTTTATTCTGAACTCTATTATTATTCATACAGGATCTTGTGTACAAAATCTAGCATACAACATTTCAAAGTCCAAACTTCATAAAGCTTGTCATACAAACCTTGTCCAATTTTGAAGAGATTAAATCTGGAAACAATTAGGAAGTGTAACTATAATTGTTGATAGCTGTTAAGATTGAAGAACAGTGGATTAGCAAAATCAGGACAGAACTAACGGGAATTTTAAGAACTCACAGGTAAAAGGACTGAAATTTTGATCAGGGTGGTCTCTCGTGATTGACTTTCTTTATTTCAGTAAATACTGTTCCTGATTGTTTTCACGAATTGATGCTTATCAGTCATATTTCAGTGTCACTTTTACGGTGATGCAATAGAAAATGAGATCCCCGTATTGCTTATTCAGAAATAAACATAATAAATACAGTTTTATGAATGTATTTTTATTTGGTTAACATGTGAATTAAATTGGCTGTACAGTTGCAACTGTGTTCACATAACAAAATATATTTCATAAGTAAGGTGGGTGAGCAGTTGTAGCCAACATTATAAACTAAGAATACCAATATAACACGCTATTACTGAAAATCAAAATAGTGTGTTAAGAACTGTTGTTATAAGAAAATAGCATCTAGAAGTTGGATTGACATGTGATACTTCCAGCATGAGTTTTCATTTGAAGTGTCGATAATAGTAACATTAAACATTTTTGTGCTAACTCTGAATGATCAAACTAAAGTGAGAAAATAGATTTTTATGGTACTCCTTTCATAACATGGATGCAGCTTGAATATTCTGTAAATCAATTGGTAACTTACTAACAGGACACTTTTTACTAATTTTGCTTACAGGAGGACTGAAATTACAGCACTGAATCATCAAGACTACACAATCTACATAGGGACCACACCAATTTTTATGGATCTTTTTAATTCCACTGCTGCAGCATTGGAAGAACCAGGGTCATTTTAAAACTGAAAGCACACAATTCTCACTTTCAGTGAATTCACTGCCACAGTATGAAAAGTCTCTTATAACAACTAATTTCCAGCACTTCTGTGAGATTCGTCTCTGCTGACTGAATTAATATATGGGTCAAGTTCTGCTCTGTCACCAGTTAATGCTTTTTGAATTTTCAGATTGACATTCTTATACACTCCAGGCTCTTAAAATGTCTATGACAGCCCACGCGCAAAGTGTAATAAAAGAAACAAAAAATGTAAAATGCTTGTAAACATTGTTAATAATGACTGAGGATATTGAGGGCTGACAAACTGTCCTTCAGATTAAAACATAGTGTTGATCTTTTTGCTGGGCCACTTTTATTTGTTAACTCGGCAGTGTGGCCCGTCTTAATTGACAATTAGCCCAAGAATAATGTTAGATACATTTTAACTGAACTGCCTGTTTTATATATATATATATATATATTTAAAATATTTATGATATGTGTATTTATAGTGAACAGTACTAAGAATATGAACTATTCTTAATATACAGTATCCAAGATTGTTTTCTGTTCTGGATTGGAACAAATTCACTCAGTGTCATATTAATTTTTTTTATTTTTTTTGCATGTCCATATTCAAAAGGCACTGTTGTGTCTTCATGTATTTTGTTTAAAATGATCTGGTTGTCATATTTTATGTAGTAAGTTTACAAATGCAGGGTAAGATAAGTTCAAACCTCTTTCAGCAGTATACAACTGTGTTAAAAACCATATTATTTTAAAGCGCTCTCTCTCTCTCTCTCTCTCTCTCTCTCTCTCTCTCACTCTCTCACTCTCTCTCTGCCCCCCCCCCCCATTCCCCCTCCCCCCACCCATCCTTCCCATCCCACTCCCCATCCGCGCGTGCGTGTGCGTGTGTTTGTGTGCGTGTGTTTGTGTGTGTGTGTTTGTTACTTCCTTTATAGAGGCCTCCATTTCTTGAGCTTCACTGAACATTTCTTTTTCCTTTGTACTGTTGTCAACTTTTAGGATACACAAATCAGTATGGATGACTAGATACTAAGCTACAGTAGAATTCTCATCTTTTTGCTTATAATCTTGTTAGAAATTCTTGACCAAAAGTAATTAGGCTCAAATGGTTCAAGAAAGTTCACTTAACACTGCATATGGTAAAAGCTACTACTTTCAGTGAATATATAGCAAAAAGAATGGCATGCTACCAGTGAAACTGTAAATGCCAATATGAAAAATATAATTACAGGAGATAAAATTATCATACTAAGATGAATTTCTTAGCATAATGCTAAAGTAGACAGACATGACCTAGTGGCCACCTAGCCTTGAGCTTCTGGAGTTCATTAACAAGCAGCTAAGAACAGAAAGTGATAAATGTTTTGAAACTTGTCAGGAAGAGACAGAAGGATAGGAAATAGCTAGAGAGATGCTTTAATGATTCTCAGGCATAATATCAGATGATATGATCCATGACATTCTGCCTGTGAACCATTCGAGGTGGTGGAATAGTTAAAGCATTGTGATTATAAGTACGTTATCTGAATGTATAGAAATGAACTGAGAGGGCCAGCAAGGACAAAAATAGGGACTTTTTTTTGTGCGTGGGTGGGGGAATGGATTGCAGGAACATGAATGAGGAAATCTTGTAGAAAAACTTGAGAGGAAATGGTAAAGAGCTTCCGAAGTTAATATTCAAGAACTTAGTGATATGAGGAAGAGACAGAGAAATAGATCATCTGTCTCTTGCTCATTCTGATGAGTGATGGAGCCTTCTATCTCACACAGCTGTATTGAAGCATCAAAAATTTGAAATCTCTTCTGTACATCGTATGACCTATATTCTGTTCTGATCCATATTCAGAATTCGGATTTTGACATACACTTCTGAGTCTCTCACTTTACCCATTAGTCTACCTACAGATAATCTGTACATTTTTTTTATTTTTCAATCTTCAGTAATGAGAAAGAACTTCTTTCTTCCAAAATCCCAAAGCCGTATCAGATTTTTCATGCATTTTTAATTACTATAATAAATTTGAGGCAATGGCACTATGAAAATTTTTGCTGTTTCAGATTATGTAAACAACGGTGCAAAATAAAAATACTTCAGATTTTGTTCATATCATTAAAAAGGAAATCAGTGCTCACAAACTCCAGGGACCCATTGAAGAATTGTAAATATTTTCAAAGAAAACCTCATCTTTTATGATTCAACAATCAAATTAAGAAACCCTCTGTACTGAAAAGTAACAAATGCAGCTTCTGGCAGTCACTTAATGAAACTTAAATTAATGAAATGTAAACATTTAACAGGAAATACTGTTGTTATATTCACATTTTCATTGCGTGCACTAGTCAACTTATTTTCATTTCATTTTTTTTCAATCTCTCTCTGTCTCTCTGTCTCTCTCTCTCTCTCTCTCTCTCTCTCTCTCTCTCTCTCTCTCTCTCTCTCTCTGTGTGTGTGTGTGTGTGTGTGTGTGTGTGTGTGTGTGTGTGTGTAATTGATGACAGGAAACATTTATGAGCCAAGTTTCTCAGACATTGCTACAGAACAGTGAAGTTGCTGTTTTTAAACTTTTAGTCTGCTTCAGCTGAACCAGGCAAATGCTCGACTCCTTTGTTAAATAAATTCATATTAAGTGCCTTTAAATGTCTTAAAAGTGGTCTAATATTTCATACCTTTCGGATGAATTAACAAAGCTTAAATAGCATTACACACACACACACACAGAGAGAGAGAGAGAGAGAGAGAGAGAGAGAGAGGGAGAGAGAGAGGGGGGGGGGGGGGGGGGCTGCCCTTAAACAATTCCGTGTGGAATAGTAGAATAGAATAGGAGCATGTTACAGAATTTTGTCAAATTATACTAAATATAACTGTGAATGGGGAGATCCATGTTTGAATTTCCATTATGCCTCATTTCTTTATTCACAAAGTTATGAACTGTCCATCTGGTCATTGACATGTCTGATCGCTCTATTCAGATTTGTGTCTGTATCATGGTGGAACATCCGAGATGTAAGGAAGGGACCTCCAGGCTTATGTACCTCCTATTTGTTCTACACAAGTTCCACATATTATGACTGTTGTCTTCCATTTTGGACTCTTGAATTACTTTGTTGTAAAATAGTTCACACCCATTTATTTGTTGTTTTCATTTCTGTGAGCAGTCTACATGGCATCTCAGCTGCTCTCACTGTTCATCACATTTACTTGTGATGATTATGTATTCTTATCACATGAATTATACTCTATAACAAATGTGTAGTATGACATTGCCAAAACTACAGGAGGAGAACGGACACATCAATGAATGGACAGACAGTTTATAATGTTTTGGAAAAAGGGGGGAGGGGCAGGGGTGGTGGCGGCACGAGGGCAACTCAAGCATGGGATCTCCTGCTTTGCAGTCCAACACCATGTTCATAAAACCCAGACACCACACTTCTGCCAACTTGCTCGACGTTCCTTCCTGCTTTCGTGCTTTATCGGTATTCAGTTTTTGATGGGCTATCCAATGGGCCATCTTACCACTAAATCTGAGGGGGGTGCAATGAAGAGGTTCCCTTGTTAGTAACATTTAAAGTTTTTTGAATGGTCCATTGTAATTCATAAAATCTGAGAACTGTTGTGAAAGTTTTTAGAATCCCACAGTATGAAGCAGCACCTTTTTAATCAGAAGACTTTTTTCAAAGTAGTTTCATGCTGGGCTGAGCCCCATTTTATATCATTCCATTATCTATTAACATCTGCGACAAATTAAAGGGCTACTTGTTAGGAGTGATACACTCAATTTTCATAGTAATCTGACAATAATGGGATTAATACCACATTCATGGGCTATTACATACTCCACTACAGGTCTTGTTCAACAATGAAATGATCTTCTTGTGGATAAAGGAGCATTTTAAAACATAAATGCCTCATTATTTTGATTTCATACTAGTGGAATCATTCTCAAATCCTCTTGCCATCTTTTCTCAAGAATATACTTTAAGTACTGCTCTTCATTATAAGCATTCATTTTGTAGTGACATTGCCCCAAAAGTACCCTCTTGCATGTGGATCCTTACTTAAAGTATTTTTGGTCGATAGAAACTTTTGTAGCCATATTTGACATTAATCAGTGCTTTGGAAGTCTGAAAGTATCTTAGTAATCAATGTGTATCTTTACTCTGTAAACTGTCACAAGTTGTACTACCAGTTTTTACTTACAAAGATCAGTTCAAAGCAGTGAAGTGTCCTTATGCTGCGATAAGTTTCAACGTAATCTGTCGACCTGGTGGCAGTGGATGAATAATTTACTACTGGTGATTGCATGCACTCTACTGAAGAATACTGTGTACAGGATATGACAAAAAAGAAATTATATTTATATTGCTAATTTGTATACTTACCAAATATGTTCAGTTAGTGATTGTTGCCTCAATGTATGAGCCATTTATATCCACACATTCCTGTATTGATTCCTTCCACTGTGTAAAACATTTCTGCACCATTTTTTGTGTTTTTGCATAGGAGCTTCACCAATTTTGCCTTCTGATGAGGTGCAAGAACATGTCTGTAACAAAGTACTCATCTTCTGCCATTGAGTTGATTGATATTAAAGACACTTGTCAGAATGTAATGAGACAGTCAGAGACTGCTTTGGAAAGTACAGTATAGAAAATAATCAGTTGTTAAGAGGTCAGGCCATCAGTAATTTTGAAAATAATGAGAAAAATGACACATTGGATAACACACAGGACTCAGATTTCTGAGCATGGCAGTGTAAATTCCATTTAAATTTAAGTTTTCTCTAAACTGGTTAAGTTAAATGTTAGGATATTACATTTGAAAAAGGCATGGCCAACTCCTTTAGTTTGAGCTTCTGCTCTGTTTCTAATGACTTCACTGTTGGCAGGATATTAAACCCTTATTGTTCTTCCTTCAGATTGAAAATGGGCACTACGAGCAATGAATAGCAAGATGTGTGCTTGTTATTTCTGTATTTATATTCTTTCTGTGTGCCCTCTCCTCTTTCTCCATTTTTACTTTTGCCTGATATTTATGTCTTTACGTTCCTTTCCTGTCCTCTCCCCGTAACTTCTCATGTCTGTCATTATTAGATGAATTCCTGTCCTTTTTCTCTTTGTACTCTTCCTCTTCTCATTCCAAGCAACCTCCTGCTCATATTATCTCCCCTAAGATTCATTGTCACTGCCATCAAGTAAAGTGGCATAATGGTTAAGATTTGGACTTATATTTGGAAGGAAAGGTTTAGATGTCAATCTGGCCACCTGACTTAATGGTATACATCTTTTCCCAAAATCACTTGAGACAAATGCTTGGATAGTGCCACAAACAAGGTGACCACTAGTTTCCTTCTCGTACTCGTCCAGACTGGATTTGTGTTCCATCTCTAATGACTTTGATATAAACGGGATGTTAAATTGTAATTTTCAAAACAGGATGTTAAATTGTAATTGTCATTTTTCCCTTATCACAGTTGGCACCACCTCTCAGGTTAGGTGCACATATCTTACACCAGAAAGTTACATCAATCATAGTGTTTTTAGCATCTTGGCATGTTTCAGATTTCAATAAACATTCTAATTTTATTTTAGAGAAAATAAATTAACAGTGGATGCTGGTAAGAAGAGAGATGTAGTCACTGTTCTCTCTGTCTTTGTGAGGAATAATGTTTTGAACCAGTCTGTAGAACAAACTGGATTTTCTTACACTATTGTTATTAGGCATTTCCTGTCTTCTGCAAAGGAATTGCTGGATGAGAAAAAGCTAACTGACAGTGAAGAAATTAAGCACTGTTGTTCAGTGCTCTTCCAAGAAAATTTTCCACTCCAGATTTCTGAACATTGACTGTTATGACACATTATTGTTGCAGATGCTTTCCATTATAACAGTTCAGTTAATAATGCAAGGTGTAGATAATTAAGTCACTGAGTGCCAAAGTGCCTGAACCTTGATAAATACAGCAAATGTTATTACTAACATCTGGTCTGCCTTAGCAAATTTCTTAACCATATTTACTGGTCACATAGTAACACTACTACAGCAGATGATTTCCTCGTAGAAACTGAAAATATTTTTCTGTGTAGAAGGTTCATTTAACATATTCTTGACTTGATTATCAGTTCCTGTGTACATGTGTGTATACATGTGTAATAGAATATGTGGGTAGATTTTAATTTTAATTACAGGCATTGATTATTTACCCAGGCAGTACTAAGAACAAAATCTCATAAATTTGTTGGAAACTTGGGTGCATACTTCTCATATGCATCCGTACATTCATAATTGGATAGTGTCCTTGAACATTTTTGCTTTCATAAAAAATATGAGATTCAACATAATTCTGAGAATTTTGCATTATAACAGAAGCAAGGAATGGATATGTACAGACACCTCTCATAAAACTTTGATTCTATATTCAGTCCTCTAGTATAATTCATATAATTGCGTCAATAAGAACGTCAAAACTATCTTTGTGATCATCCACATAGCACCAGCTAATGGGCTACACTGTAGTGGACAAGCACTATGCGATACAACTGTTTTTATTGTTTTCAGCATGTTCATCATCATCATCATCATCATCATCATCATCTGTGTGAACAATCATAGATTTCATTAATATTCATATATGTCACAATTGTAAATAATTTCATCTTAAATTACATACCAGTTATGGAGCCATCATTTTGGAACAGACATCAAAATCATTTTTCATTATTTTTTGTTACAGATCTGCAGTTCTGTCATTTCAAATTGTCTCCAGTAAAATTGTGTATTTGGTTTAAGTAGAGAGTACTTCTGCAGAATGAAGGATTGAAATTGTTAGAATTGTCTTTCATCAACAGTATTTGTCCTTTAGATGCCTTATTGATGCTACATTTTGGCTGAAAGATCTTTCTGTGATTTGTTTCTGTATTGGTGAATTTGTGTTATTGGTTGCCAAAACTGACTGATAAACATATGTTGGATTTTTGCACTATTAAAAAGTTTTAATTCAAAATTTGAACAGAATTATCTACTGCAGGTGCTTAAGACATTCCATTAAGGTGCCAAAATCGGTTTATAAAAGTCTGAATAATTTCAGTATTATCAAACTTTCTTTTTGTTTAATGAAAATTGCTCAACAATTAATAAGTTATAGTATCACTATATATTTAAGAGCATTTTTTTGTGGTTTAGTCTTTGTATGATGTAACTGGACAGCAGTTACTTGTGGTGGGGAAGTTTATCTTGATGAATGAAAGATTGGAATGGTCAAATATTACTGCCCAGTAGCTAATGACTTTCAGTGAAGTTTACAGCAGAACATGTTAAATGGTAGATGTATCAAGCAGTTACTGAGATTACAGCTTTATTTACATACATTTCATTTAATGTTTGTCAGTTTCATACTCTCATCATTTAGTTACTGTATAACATACATTACTCCAAATCTCATAAATATTTATTATAAAATATATTTAGAGTTAATTTCTGAATTTAAAAAATTAAAGCTTATTTTGTGTGACTGTTGTAATGTGAGGTTGGAATTGTAAGTAGGTTGTGCATGTGGTATAGTGAGAGTTTTATAGGAGATTTACAAATGCTGATAAATGATTCAGTAACTTGCTCATTATCTAACATGTGTGAAAGTTTAGCCCATGACACTATAGGGTTCATGAGAGTCACAAATGAATCAAAGTGGTTGTCAAACAGCTTGTACAGATATTATTTGTAGTAATATGTAGGCTTTATGGCTATATTTTTTTTCTTTTTTGTACACACCACAATAAATAAATGCAGTATTTTTCTTCTGCACCATCCCAGTTTTTTGGTCATTGACAGTTCCCATATCATGTATTTATAGGTATTTCTTTAAACAGAAACAGGTATTATAAGTGAAATATTTTTTAAGACACATGAAACAGCAGTAAGACAAGTGACAGCAAAAATTTCCATTGTAATGTCTAATAATGTGTAAAAGTGAGTCAAGAAACATCATGGAAAAAAGAAAAAGTTCAATAATAACTTTTAAGTCAGTTTTTTTTGTCTGTCTGTATGCCTTTCTTTAACTTTTTTCAGTGGCTTGCATAACTTGTGAAAATCAACCAGTTACCTCAAGACGTGAATGTATTGTTACCGCAGTACCACAAACCACGTACCACATAGTGCTGTAGCCTGTTTAAGTTGTCAGCTCACACCATACAACTGTTTTTTTTTAAAGTGGGCCTTCAGTTGGTTCTATGAGGAGAGATGGCCCAGATAGGTGAACACTGTTGTGTATCCATTATAAATGAACCCCAGTGGAAGGCCGTTAGCAGATCACACTCTATTGTGAAGGTGGCCAGATAATTGCATGGTTAACATTCTTTTGTTCACAGACATGCCAACAAAATGTAACTGCAAATTCTATACCCTTAACACTTTGGAGACTGAGTCCGAGCACAACTTGGGCTGCAATTCTGTGTTAAAAAAAAATGGCACTCAAGTATATGTTGATGTGTGATTTTCTTGATGTGTGAGTCACCTATCACTCGAAAACTGAAATCGTTTTGTATGAGAACAATGTACAAATGTCTCACAACCTGCCCCTTGCCAGGTACTACCTTCTGTTGCCAATTTCTAGGATTATTTCAAAAGGAACATTAGCGAACATAACAGCTGCTTCATGAATGGCTGACCCAGTATCATCCCGTTGACGTGCTTTCAAGTGTGTACTCGTTAGGTTTCACAGTTTGCTGTAATTCTGCTACAGACACTTTGCATTTGTTCTGGCAGCATGGCTATTTCTTAGTATGAATTACTCTTGAAGATATAGTAATTACTTATGTGCCAGTAATGATTTAAAAAATGGCATAAATAGCCAGTTTCCTAGCCCCAGTATTCTTCTAAGCGGCCAGTATCTGAGTGTTAAGATTCAAATAAAGATAGTCAAGGGCTATGACACACTGATGCCTGGTATTTACTATTATGCACTCAAAGGAGTAGCATCACTACACAATCTAAACCATTGTCTGCTGTTACTTTAGCTGCCAGAAATGTAATAGCAAGTATTGTATGCCGAAATCTTCATGGAGAGGTTATATGTAACAGGTGGCCAGCCAAGTGTATATCATTCACCATAGGAGAGATTTTTTTATAGTGAGAATATATATTTACATTTGTAAGCAATTGAATTAGATATGGCTGTTATGATGGAGAGAGAGAGCACTCCTATCACCTTAGTGTTTGGGATAGTTTGGTGTGTCACATTATTACAATCTTATCACGCTGTACTGGACATAGCCATCAGAGTTGAGTGCAGAATGAACAGCTGTAACATTCTGAACCAGCACCTCACTATGGAGTACAGTAACCACCATTGAACATTCAGAATGTAGCTAATGAACTGTGTTACATATCAAAGGTAGAGTATGAAGATGTCAAAATGACACAAAACAGTACACCCTGCTTTCCTGCTTGCCAATAAGGTTTAGTTTATATGAAATAGAAGTCAGTAATCTTTCTTTGGTGGACAGGATGGCGATTCTTCTGGAAAAACTGGAATTGTCAGAGAATTACATTTTACCAGAAAAAATCAGAAAATTTCAGGAATTTCATAAAATCTCGAGGAATTGTACATTTTTGACCTAGCATTGAAACTGAATTTATTGAGTTTTGTAAATGATAAGTTTTAAAATACTTAATAACTCAAAAGCGTTTTAATTATGTGAATATTATTCCATATAAATTATCAATGTTTAAAAACTGCAGTTAAACTACTGCTTATGGCGGGTACATTGCTCAACTGAGGTGAAATAAGTCATTATTGTGGTATGCTGCTGTCCCCCACCCCACTCACCAATAAATTACCAGTAACTTCTTGACACCATCTTCCTCCTCACATCTGGAATTCTCAGGTTTTTTTTTCCATGTTTGAGGGAAGACCATCTGGTGTAGACTGTGAGATCTTAGTTAATTGGGTGGTCAGTTCCAAAACTCTTCTCTGTTTACAAAAATATACTATTTTGATCAGGTGTGTTGAGAGGGAAGGGGGGCAGGGTTCTACCTCTGGGGTCCAGAAATTAGAGGGACCCTTCCAACAGGTTTGTTAGACTTTTTTTTAAGCGTGGATGTAAGAAAGGTGTTTAATTTATGGATGGTAAAATTTGGAGAAGAATAACATTAGTAGTACAGGCCCTTAATTACGGAGTGTGCTTTTGCTTTGTGAGTCATTCCAGGTTTTATATGTATGCATATAATTTAGGACCTACAGTACATTCCATAGTATGTTTTAATGATGCATAGCTGGCCATATGGTTTAACACACAACCTACTACCAAAGAATGTTATAAATGAATGTCAAATGGCTATACACGTAATGCATCATTAAAACATACTGTGAAATGTACTGTAGGTTCTAAATTCTATGCACTTTCCTAATGCATGAATTTTCATGCTCAAATGACAAACTGTGTAATAACACAGAGCTTCTTTTGTCAAAATTGTTTCAAATTCCATATACATGCCTAAAAAAAAAGGGACAGATACAAGGGGTGGTCTAAAAGTTTCTAGCCCCAGATAGTTACCGTAATATCAGGCACAAATACCTCCACCTACTTTTACAATGATCCTTTGTGGGTATGCAAGTCAAATTTTGTGGCTCCAGCTTTGTTAGTTTTGCCACTAGGATGTGTTGTATACTGTAGTGTAAGCAAAATGGCAAATATCGAGAATCAAGAACTGTGCTGTGATTAAATATCTTTATTTGAAGGGACTGATGCCCAAGGAAATTGTGGAGGACATGTGAAATACACTTAAGGACAGTGCTCCATCTTAGGCAACAGTGGAAAAACTGGGTATCTGACTTCAAATGTGGGAGATATGCCAAGAAGCGGAAGGCCTGCCACTGTTGCCACTGATGAAGCAGTGACTGTAATTCATGATATGATGTTGCAGGATCATCCAAAAACATTGCAGCACATTGAAACTGCATTTGGAATATATCATGGGCATGCTCATGACATTGTTGTGCATATTTTGGGAACATGGAAAGTTTCATCTTGGTGGGTCCCGAAAGACTTTAATGCAGATCAGAGATGGGAGCACGGGCAGTGTTGTGAAGAAATCATCCACCAATTTGAAGTGGATGGAGAGGACTTTCTTGCAAGGTATTTGACAATGGACGAAATGTGACTACACCACTATGATCATGAGACAAAACAACGGTCACAACAATGGAAACATCCTTTATCCCCTACCCCAAAAAAATTCCAGGTGCAAAAGGTGGTAAGGTGATGGCGTCAGTCTCCTGGGATGCAGAAGGGGTAATTATGGTGGGTAACTTGCAAAAGGGCAAACTATCAATGCATCATACTATTGCACCCTCCTGTGCCAATTAAGACAAGAGAGAAAAAAGAAAAGGCATGGAAAACTGGTGGCTGAGTTCTTTTGCATCTGGATAACACACCGGCACACAAAGCCCTCACAATACTGGAAATGCTGCAGGTTCGAATTATTATGTCGTCCACCATATTCTCCAGATTTGGCTCCATCAGACTTTTTTCTTTTCCCAAACTTAAAAAAAGACCTCAAAGGGTGACGATTTGACAATGATGATGCATGATTGATGCTGTCAACACTTGGTTTGACTCTGTAATGGGACATCCTTTTCTAACATAACCTCTCTTATATCTGATACCAGGATTAATCCCAGATCTGATGTAGGTGAACTTTCTCGGCTGTTTCAGTGAAAGAATTTCATTTGATTTTGTATACGAAGTATTATATTTCAGGTGAAAACATATGAAAAGAAATTAAGTTGTTGTAATCAATACAGTTAAAATTCTTCTTCTTTTAGAAATATTTGAAATTACAAAATTATTGGTATACTTAAAATTCATATTATTAATTTCACAATCTAATGCTGGTTATTTAATTTATTTCTGGACTCATTTACAAAATAATGAATATTTTGGTCTAGATTCTTCTTTTGTCAACAAAGTTTGTACACACTTTTGCTTTGTAAACTCTTTGGGATATTGAGAGTACTGCAGAATGCAAGTAGTAGCCTCTGATGGAAGTGCAAGTGTTTTTTAGTTTTGTCTAAAACAATGTAATTGACAGTTTTATGAAATATGGAGATTGTGAAGTCAGTGTGATATAGGAGAATGGGATAAAATATAAGAAAATCATAGCAGCAGATAGTTCTTCATCAGCTATTTAGTCATCAGGAACCCACAATGTTAAATCAAAATTTCAGCCACAAGAATGTACCCCTCGATGCAAGAAATGGAGCCAACAACTACGGAAAATGAAGATAAGTAAAAAGTTTTTCTTTTGTATATCTTACACCTCTCAAAGCTTTTGAAACTAATGAAGACAGAGAATTTTAATAGTGATGTGTGGGAGGGTAAGTTTAGAACCTTTTATTTGAATGGTTTGCAGAAGTTATCTGAGCGTGCCCGCAAGTGTATTAGTGTACACAGGTATTATATTGAAAAATAAATTGGCGTTATGAAATTCCTGTCATTCTTTATTTGTTAGCCTAGAAATATTTCAACCCCCTCTCGTATGGATTACTTTTTGGAGGCAAGTCAGACAGCCTGATGAGACCCTATCTTGAATCTCTATGGATCTCTTGTGATCCTGGCCACATGTTGCACCAAAATGCACTCACAGAGAACAGAACTCTGCTGTTAACTTCACATATGGCAAAGCTTGTGGCAACCTCTGTACTATAGTATTTGTTACTTCTGTGCTATGATCTCACACATTTGGGTATATGGTGCAAGTATCTTATAAGGGGGATGTTTACAGTGGTTGAAATGAGAGTACTTCTTCCATCCTCTCTCAACAAACAATATGGTAATTAACTGTGCATTTGTCTACTCGCCTACAGCACCACGCAGGTGATATGTATGTAGCCACTACGTAGCTCCATTCTATTATTGATAGACTCATTCCTATTATTAATGTTCATCTTTATTCTGAAGCAATGAGCCAGACATTAACATGGAACATCTAAGAAAAAACAAACAAAAAGCAAAGAGTAAATGATTATGTGCACACTAGAGTCTTTGCCACTGCCCCTGTACTGTGCACACGCAACTATTCATCTGCGTGCTCCCACACAGCCCCCTCCCTGAAGAGCGGAGCTCCAGGAATGTGCGGAAGCTTGTACCGGACCCTTCCCCCAGCTCTTGTGCGAATTTCTGGCTGTACTTCCTCCATCGTCGTATCCTCTCACGGCTTCACTTGGCTCGCTGTTCTACCATCCGTTGCACCCTGCAGGGGCCCCTCGTCTTGCTGCAGGCCCGCCTCCTCTTCTTGTCTTACATCTTCTAGCACTAAGTGAGCCGGCTTCACCCGGTTTATTGACATAGTAACACTCTTATCGCAAACTAGGATAGTCATGGCCTGGTCTGTATGGTGTAGTACTTTATAAGGTCCCGTATATGGCGGCCGCAATGGAGTTCTGACTGCATTGGTTCACAACATTACATGCTAGTATTTGCTCAATTCTCGATGTACGAACGATGGCCTAACGCCCTGCCGTGTCACTGGTTGTGGCCTAAGCTCGGCCAGTTGAGCCCTTACTCTCGTTAACAAGTATGGTAGGTCCGTCTCGCCTGTACTCTTCTGAAAAAATTCTCCAGGTAGGCGTAAGGTTTCCCCATATACTAATTCCACTGTAGATGCTCTGAGGTTGGGTTTGAAAACAGTGCGTAAGCCTAGTAACACTATTGGCAAAGCTGCTGACCAATTCTCACCATGGCACATTAACGTGGCCTCAAGTGCTCGGTGCCACCGCTCTACCATGCCGTTGCTTTGCGGATGATGACTTGTGGTGTGGTGACAATGGAACCTGCACATGTTTACCAGCTCCAGGAACAAGGAGGATTCGAACTGACATCCTTGGTCCGTCATGACATGTACCGCCAAACCATGCTATCCACGTTGTCAAGAATGCCTGACTGACTGTCTCTGCTGATATGTCTGAAATGGGGATTGCTTTTGCCATCTCGTACCTGTCAATTGCTGTCAATAGATACCGATAGCCTTCGGACATTGGCAACAGTCCAACAACATCCAGATGCAAATGTTCAAAATGACCAGTTGGCCCGTCAACTTTACCCACTGGCTTCTTCACATGGCGTCCCACTTTACATCGCTGACAATCCAGACACGTTTGCGCCCACTTCAGACAGTCTCTCTTAATTCCTGGCCACACAAAACGCTCTGCCGTTAATTTTACACTCGCTCGGGGTCCCGGATGAGCCAAACCATGTAACCCTTCAAATACTTCCCGGCGCAAACTCTCCGGCAGAAAAGGTCTAGGCCGTCCCTGTGAGGTATCACACCATAACTGTATTGTCTCACCTTCCGGACACAGTTTTTTTTAACTTAAACCCGGTGGGCGTGCTCTGCCGAAAAACTTGCAGTTGTGCATCATCCTTCTGCTCTCTCGCCATTGTAGCATAGTTCACTGAATACTTTGTTGACGCAACTCGTGAGAAGTAATCTGCCACCATATTCTCTGCCCCATTAACATGTCGTAAATCAGTGGTGAACTGGCTTATACATTCCAGTTGCCTGAATTGTTTAGGTGACAAAGTATCCGTATTCTTGCAGAATGCGAAAGTGAGCAGTTTGTGATCTGCAAACAATGTAAATTGTCTGGCTTCCACGTAAGGCTGGAAATACCTTACAGCTTCGTAAGCAGCCAGCAGCTCTCTATCACACGCACGTCAATTCCGTTGTGGGTCTGTGAGTTTCTTGGAGAGGAATCCTAAAGGCTGCAAGTGACCAGCAGTCCACTGATGCAATGCTGCCCCAATCGCCACCTGACTTGCATCAACAACAATAGCTAGCTTCGCATCTTTCTTTGGGTGAGCTAGTAAAACCGCATGCTTTAGGCTTTCCTTGATCTGGTCAAATGCGCGCTGCATGCTTCCTGTCCATTGAAGCTTCTGATTTTTCCCGGTGTTCGTGCCCGCCAAAGCCTCTGTGAGTGGTGCTTGTAAAGCTGCAGCTCCTGGCAGATGTCTGTGGTAAAAATATAAAACACCTAGGAACCTCCGCAACTGTTGCAAATCTAATGGGGGAGGCATCTGCTGTATAACCTCAACCTTCTCCTTCAAAGGATGGATTCCAGCAGCTGAGACTGTGTGACCCAGGTAAGTCACCCGATCTTTACGCAAACTGCATTTGGTGTCATTTACCACTACACCATAAGTACGTAGCCTCTCAAAAACTGACCTGAGGTGCTCTTCATGGAGGACTGCTGTCACTGAGAACACCAGTATATCGTCTAAATAGGCGAAAGTGAAATCTAGCCCTCACAGCACCTCATCGATGAAACGTTGCCATGTCTGTGCAGCGTTTTTTTAAACCAAATGGCATGCGTAAAAACTCGAAAAGACCAAAAGGTGTAGTGACTGCTGTCTTCGGTATGTCACTGTCAGCCACCAGTATTTGGTGGTATGCTTTTTTACAGTCGACTACACTGAAACTTTCAGCTCCAGCCAATTTATTTATAAAGTCGCAAATGTTGGGAACCGGATACTGATCAGGTATCGCACGGGCATTCAACAACTTATAATCACCACAAGGTCTCCAGCTTCCGTCTTTCTTCTGCACTAAATGTAAGGCGAGGCCCATGCACTAACAGACCTTCATATCTTCCCATTTCCAACATCTCCTCAAACTCAGCTTTTGTGTCTGCAAATCTGTCTGGGACCAACCATCTTGGTCTGAGGGAGACCGGAGGCCTGGGCATGGTGTTTATGCGGTGAACTGTCTACATCTACATCGACATCTACATTTATACTCCGCAAGCCACCCAACGGTGTGTGGCGGAGGGCACTTTACGTGCCACTGTCATTACCCCCCTTTCCTGTTCCAGTTGTGTATGGTTCGCGGGAAGAACGACTGCCGGAAAGCCTCCGTGCGCGCTCCAATCTCTCTAATTTTACATTCGTGATCTCCTCGGGAGGTATAAGTAGGGGGAAGCAATATATTCGATACCTCATCCAGAAACGCACCCTCTTGAAACCTGGACATCAAGCTACACCGTGATGCAGAGCGCCTCTCTTGCAGAGTCTGCCACTTGAGTATACTAAACATCTCCGTAATGCTATCACGGTTACCAAATAACCCCTGTGAAGAAACGCGCCACTCTTCTTTGGATCTTCTCTATCTCCTCCGTCAACCTGACCTGGTACGGATCCCACACTGATGATCAATAATCAAGTATAGGTCGAACAAGTGTTTTGTAAGCCATCTCCTTTGTTGATGGACTACAGTTTCTAAGGACTCTCCCAATGAATCTCAACCTGGTACCGGCCTTACCAACAATTAATTTTATATGATCATTCCACTTCAAATCGTTCCGCACCCATACTCCCAGATATTTTACAGAAGTAACTGCTACCAGTGTTTGTTCTGCTATCATATAATCATACAATAAAGGATCCTTCTTTCTATGTATTCACAATACATTACATTTGTCTATGTTAAGGGTCAGCTGCCACTCCCTGCACCAAGTGCCTATCTGCTGCAGATCTTCCTGCATTTCGCTGCAATTTTCTAATGCTGCAAGTTCTCTGTATACTACAGCATCATCCGCGAAAAGCTGCATGGAACTTCCGATACTATCTACTAGATCATTTATATATATTGTGAAAAGCAATGGTCCCGTAACACTCCCCTGTGGCACGCCAGAGGCTACCTTAATGTCTGTAGACGTCTTTCCATTGAGAACAACATGCTGTGTTCTGTTTGCTAAAAACTCTTCAATCCAACCACACAGCTGGTCTGATATTCCATAGGCTCTTACTTTGTTTATCAGGCGACAGTGCAGAACTGTATCGAATGCCTTCCGGAAGTCAAGGAAAATAGCATCTACCTGGGAGCCTGTATCTAATATTTTCTGAGTATCATGAACAAATAAAGCGTGTTGGGTCTCACACGATTGCTGTTTCCGGAATCCATGTTGATTCCTACATAGTAGATTCTGGGTTTCCGGAAATGACATGATACGCGAGCAAAAAACATGTTCTAAAATTCTACAACAGATTGACGTCAGAGATATAGGTCTATAATTCTGCGCTTCTCCTCGACGACCCTTCTTGAAGACTGGGACTACCTGTGCTCTTTTCCAATCATTTGGAACCTTCCGTTCCTCTAAAGACTTGCAGTACACGGCTGTTAGAAGGGGACAAGTTCTTTCGCGTACTCTGTGTAGAATCGAATTGGTATCCCGCCAGGTCCAATGGACTTTCCTCTGTTGAGTGATTCCTGTGTATGATGGGACACCCTGGCTATCAGCTGCACTGACGGTTCTCTAAGTCGGCATATTTCTGTCACTCCAACCAAACCGTGTACGTTCTCTGTGATTATTCCTACATGACTGAGCACCACTTCTTTGCCCCTTCTAAGCTGCGATAACCGAATGTCCACCGCAATACCGAATGCATATAGAAAATCTTCTCCTAATATGCACTCTGCCACATCTGCAATGACAAAAGTCCAATGACAAATAATACTAGATCCTAAATTCACTTCTTTGACACAACTGCCACACGTCATTATGGGCTATTCATTTGCAGCCTTGAGGCAAAACGATTTGCTGTCACTGAGGGAAGTACATTTCCCCTTTGGCCACATGCTGACATCAGACCCCGTCTCTATCAAATAATAACACGAAGCCGTCACATCCCGAACGTAAAGTCTCCGAGATACCGTTAATAAAGAAACATCTTTACTTACAGTCTCCATGTTATTTACGCGGCGAATGTGACTGCACGGTAGAATGCTCTTTGATGCTCGCTCCCCGAATCGTTGATGATACCAACACAACTACTCCTTCCCAGCATCTCCGCTGTCCTTATGTGTCGGCAGGACCTCCAAACCGGTAGCTCTCAATGCCTCCATCTGCCTCTGCAGCCCGTCTAGCTGCTCCTTGAGTTTTTGAAGTTGTGTATCAGTAGCAGCGTGCCGCTGCTTATTAATTGCCGCCGCTTCGTATTCTTCCGTCATCGCCTCCACCTTTGCTATACTGAGAGAATTTGTTGATTCAACCATCGCATGAACCCTGTCGGCGAGTTGGAGTAGTGCTTGTATATTTTATCCGTCATTCGCTGCCACAGCTGCTCTTACTGCAGATGGAAGCTGTGCTGCCTAAATGGAATGAAGCGTAGTGTTCGAAAATTCATTTTCCGTCACGATTCCACGCAAATGCCTCCAATATTTGGAGGGAGTTCTGTCACCTCTATGTTCACCTTGCAACACCTGGCAGATTGTTTGATCTAGCGGTTTAGTAAGCCGGCTTATTGAAAAGCCCTTCAGCGTTGTATATTGCTGCGTTTCTGGTGGCCGTCTAATTATCTCTTCAACCAATATCGCTGCCCTGGTATCCAGACTGCTTGCCGTTATCATGAACTTTTCCCGATCGTCAGTTATGTGTGAATGCCAGTACTAACATGGAGAACCAAAGTTGCAGTTTATCGGCCAGGTATGGCGGCAGGCATACTTTCATGCGTTGTCCAAGCGAATCCTCCTCTCCTATATGTATTCCGGCTGTGGATTTTGTCCTGGTAATATCACTGTCCCGCTCCGCTGAATCCATTCCGTGGTGTCGAACGTCGTTCCATAACAGGCCGCGCGGCGTATCCTGCCGGTAAACTGATCGTGATGTAGAGCTTCTGCCGTTTGGCATATGTTGTAGTGTACCTTCATTGTCCTTCTCCTCTGCCTCTTGCCGTACGTGTCCTTTTGACTTTTGGGTCACCACTTTGTAGCCACTACGTAGCTCCATTCTATTAATGATAGACTCGTTCCTATTCTTAATGTTCAACTTTATTCTGAAGCAATGAGCCAGACATTAACATGGAACATCTAAGACAAAACAAACAAAAAGCAAAGAGTAAATGATTATGTGGACACTAGAGTCTTTGCTACTGCCCCTGTACTGTGCATACGCAACTATTCGTCTGTGTGCTCCCGTGTCAGAATGGATTGAGGAACCTTCCTCATACATCAGAGTGGTCCCTGAGGTCACCTGACTTCTATCCTACATCTGGGACACCACTGAGAGAGATATGTGCAATTTGGATCTAGCTCCTAAAGTTGTGGATGGTTGTTGGGCAATTATGGATCACCATGGCTCCCCAACACTTTTGGTGGCTCATGGAATCAATGAGGTGACATATTGCCGGTATCATTAGGGCAAGAGTGTGAGCTATTGAAGTAATATCATCCACTAAACATTTTCAAAAGGTATGCCTTTGAATGAGAAATCTCTCTGTCTGAGGTGGTATATCATTAGGAAGAAGCACAGACTTCCATGTCTTTCCATGCACATCATGTCTGTGCACATGTATAAATGACATTCTTAATGTTAAAGATGTCCTTATGCTAGTGCATACTAATATACAATAACAAAGAAATTGGCATAAGTGACTTATCTCGGTCTCACACTAGAAACTAGTGGAGAACTTTTGGGATGTACTTGGAATGTTGTTGAGACACCACGTCACGGATTGCATGGCACCTCTTGCCGGAGGTTCAAGTCCTCTCTTGGGCATGGATGTGTGTGTCATTCTTAGCAAACGTCAGTTTAAGTAGTGTGTAAGTCTAGGGACCAATGACCTCAGCAGTTTTGTCCCTTAGAAATTCACACACATTTGAACATTTTGAATGTTGTTCCTCACAATTGTCTGCTCATATCCTTTGCTGCTCTGAGAATAATCTTGCAAGAGGTATGAAATTCCCTTGATATGTATGTATTGTGCTCCCCTCCCTGATTAACAGTCTCATCCTCCTCTATACTGATGTAACTACTGCTCATACCTCGAAATCAGATGGCTGAAAGTTGTTCATATCGGTTCGTTCCATCTCGTCACACTTCACTTCTCACCCTGTAATGTTGCCATGGACAGCACAGTCTAGTTAGTCAATGGAATTTGCTACTTGTATGTGGTTGATTTTTGCTTTAGTCTGTGAAGTCATTCTAGTTTATACAAGGTGCATTCAAGTTATAACACATCTGATTTTGTTTTGTTCACAAACAAATAAGACAAAAACTGTGAAACTTGTCACTTCCCAGCATAATCTCTCTGGAGCTGTACATATTTTTCACGATGTTGATTCCATGGCCACTGTAAACGCTTCTTTAGAAGTCTGCTTTGATCATTGGAAAATCACTGACGCAGTAGCTTAATTTGGGGATTGAAAAACAGTATCCAGTCAATGAAATGAAAGTCCCATCCATACCATCATCATTGCCTGGCAATATACCAAGCGTGTAGCTGTAAGGTAATGCATAAGCATTCATGCATAAGCATTCACATGTACAAGTCCTCACGCAGGATTGCATATATACACCCCATGGAAATTGCAACTTTGTTGGTGATGTGTACTACAATCATTCAGCAATCCTCTAAAACAACTTCCTCCACTCGCTCAATCCTGTCATCAGACTGCTGGTGTGTAGCCAAGTTGCTGTTGGTTTGTTGTCACACAGTTTTCTGCATTCTTTGAACTGTTGCACACATGAACCCACATTAGACACACCCTTTCCACTATCACCATGTTTCACTTAACTGGAAGTGAAATTCATTTGGTGTCACATCATGCAAATGGAGAAAACAACTGATTATTCGAAAAAGTTATGCATTCAAGAGTAGTCTCACATTTAAGTGAAAATAATTTACTTAGAATGTCACAGTTCGGATTTGGAAGGGTCATTCAACTGAGAATGCTATCTACACATTTGCCCATCAAATAGTACAAGCCCTGACTAACAAATTATTGCCGTTGGTATTTTTTGTGATCTCTCCAAGGCATTTAACTGTGTGGATCATGTCACACTCTTAGAAAAACTCAGATTTTATGGAATTGAAGGCTATACACACAGCTGGTTTGAATCATACTTAATGAACAGAAAGCAAAAAGTTGTACTGAATAGCACAAATAATGTTGGGAGGGTGGTAAATTCTAGTGAATGGGGAGTTATCACAAAGGAAGTCCCCACAGGGTTCAATTTTAGGTCCTCTGCTGTTCCTTATTCATGTGAATGACCGCCCACTTCACGTTCAGCAAGCAGAACTAGTACTTTTTGCAGATGACATGATTGTTATAATAAATCCCATTCCAGAAAAAGCAGCTGAAGATATTGTTAAGGATGTCTTGCAAAGAATTATTAAGTGGTTCTCAGAAAATGGACTCTCCCTCAATTTTGAAAAAACTCACTATATCGAGTTCTGTACACTGATAGAGCCATACCAACAATTGATGTAGCATATGAACAGGACTCAGTTAACAGGGTAGATTTCTCCAAATTTTTGCGTGTTCACATTGATGACAATTTGAACTGGAAGAAGCATATTCCTGAGTTTCACAATCAATTACGTTCAGCTTCTTTCACTCCTCATATAATCACTAGTCTTGGTAATAAACAGATCAGCATCCTAATGTACTTTGCATATTTCCACTCAATAATGTCTGCTTGTGTCTGTGTATGTGCGGATGGATATGTGTGTGTGTGTGTGAGTGTATACCTGTCCTTTTATCCCCCTAATGTAAGTCTTTCCGCTCCCGGGATTGGAATGACTCCTTACTCTCTCCCTTAAAACCCACATCCTTTCGTCTTTCCCTCCCCTTCCCTCTTTCCTGATGAGGCAACCGTTGGCTGCGAAACCTTGAATTTTGTGTGTATGTTTATGTTTGTTTGTGTGTCTATCGACCTGCCAGCGCTTAAAATCATTTCTTTTGGACAACTCCTCCTACTCCATGGACAAGTTTCTGTTTCAGAAAAAAAAGTGTACCTCTAAAACGAGTTGCATGTGCAGAACTAAAAATTTTAGTAATATTAATATTAGCACTGTTCATGTGTGTGAATATATATATATCTTGTAATCTGACTTGTTCCACATCATATCGATAAAATAATCAGGAAAATTATCTACGGAACATGACATAACTAAAACTAAAATTAATTACTCTCTGATCTTATAATTAAATGTTATTATTTTAAATATATAAAATAACCCTCTGCCTCACTACTGCCGCTAGAGTTCCATGTGCCATACAGTGGTGCCATCTGTGTCAGGCAGTACAGCAACTGCAAACATAATTAAAAACAAAAGGTGTTATAACTTCGATGCTCCTCATAGTTCAGTATAAGTGATAATGAACAGCAATGCCTATGCATAGCATAGAACTGTTTGTAAAAGGCTGTCTTCATGCACTACCGTTCAATTCATTTTGTATTTTGCCCTTCTTGGGTCCTTACTGTTCCTCACAAACTGTTAACCTTGCAGTAGTATTGTAGACTGCATACCTCAATGATACGAATACCCATCCTGTAATTGTAGCCACGGCGAAGTGTTATCTTCTGAGGAGAGGCAAGACCATATGGTTACTGAAGAGGAGCAGCCATCTGGAACATCAGCCAACATGACTTTGTTACATTATGTATTGTCTACGGCCCCCGCAGGCCTGCTGAAGTGGTACATCATGACATGACATGACATGACATGGCATGGACTCTGCTAATGTCTGAAGTAGTGCTGGAGGGAACTGACACCGTGAATCCTGCAGGGCTGTCCTTAAATCCATAAGAGTACAAGGGGGTGGAGGTCTCTTCTGAACAGGGCATCCCAGATACGCTCAATAACGTTCATGTCTGGGGAGTTTGCTGGCCAGTGGAAGTGTTTAAACTCAGAAGTTTCCTGGAGCCACTCTATAGCAATTCTGGATGTGTGGGGTGTTGCATTTCCTATTGTAATTCCTCAAGTCCATCGGAATGCATAATGGATATAAATGGATGCAGGGGATCATACAGGATGCGTACGTACATGTCACCTGACAGAGTCTTATCTAGATATATCAGGGGTCCCACATCACTCCAGCTGCACTCACCCTACACCATTACAGAGCCTCCACAAGCTTGAACAATCCACTGCCATCATGCAGCATCCATGGATTCATGAGGTTGTCACCATACCTATACACTCCATCCACCCAATACAATTTGAAATGAGACTCTTCTGACCAGGAAACATGTTTCCAGTCATCAACAGTTCAGTGTCAGTGTTGATGGGCCTAGGTGAGGCGTAATGCTTTGTGTTGTGCAGTCATCAAGGGTACACGAATGGGCCTTGACCTCTGAAAGCCCATATCAATGATGTTTCGTTAAATGATTAGCATGCTGCTTCAGTCATCATTGGTCCAATTCTTGCAGGATCTTTTTCTGGCCAGAGCGAAGTCAGAGATTTGATGTTTTACCGGATTCCTGATATTCACAGTACACTTGTGAAATGGTAGTACAGGAAAATCTCCACTTCATCGCTACCTAGCACAACATTCAACCTAATTTAAATCTTGATAACCTGTCATTGTAGCAACATTAACCAATCTAATAACTGCACCCAGACACTTGTCTTATATAGGTGTTGCCAACCCCAGTGCTGTCTTCTGCCTGTTTACATATCTCTGTATTTGAATATGCATGCCTATACCAGTTTGTTTGGTGCTTCAATATACTTCCTGCAGACATGCAGCTCCACTGTATGATTTAATTATTATGTCATCCTCTCTGGTAAAATATGCCATAGGTAAAAATAGTCCTTAATTTGGATATCTGGGCAGGGAATTCTCAGGAGGATGTTACCATTAGAGAGAGAAACAAATCTGATGCTCTATGGGTTGAGGCATGAAACGTTAGATCCCTGAATCAGGTTGTTAGGTTACAGAACCTGAAACAGGAAGTGCATAGGTTGAAGTTAGATATACTGAAACTTAGTGAAGTAGAGGTAGGAAGCAAAGGATTTCTGGTCCAGGTGAGTACAGAGCTATCAAAAAA
This sequence comes from Schistocerca serialis cubense, assembly GCF_023864345.2. NCBI lineage: Eukaryota > Metazoa > Arthropoda > Insecta > Orthoptera > Acrididae > Schistocerca > Schistocerca serialis. Next base: position 554,830,384 of record NC_064641.1, read on the forward strand.
TCAAACAGGGCTAATGCCGACGTGGGTCTAATAATAAAAAATAAAATAAAAATGTGGATAAACTTCTATTAACATCATAGTGAATGCATTCTCCTAACCATGATAAACATAAAGACAATACACACCACAGTTGTAAAAGTATATGTGCTTAAAAGCTGTGCAGATCATGAAGACACTGAAAGAACAAATGATGAAATAAATGATATTATTAAGATTGTTATGAAAGACAAAAAAATTAATTGTGGTTGTGGATTATATTTCAATATTAGGAAACATAAGTGATATAGTTTGAGAACATGGGGTAAAGGGTGGAGAAATGAAGCCACCGATAGAATTTTGCGCAGAGTATAATCTAATTACTCCAGACACAGATTAATAATCGTGAAAGAAGGTTGTATACATAAGAGACCTTGAGGAAATAGAAAGATTCAAATAGAACAGGCACAGTTTGTGGTTTCCATACTGGGGAAGGCTGCGACATTTATCATTTGGAACTAAGCTAGATCTCTGGCTACACTACAGGTCATTCTGTCACCACAACCAAGATTTCATGATGAGAGGGGGAGGGGGGGGGGGGGGGGGGGGCAGCAATATCACACTCTAGCCCTCTAGCCAAACGTTTACATACTGTTTCATAGTGTCTACTAAATAACATCAAAAGTTAACTTGAAGATAAAATCTATAGGCAGCTTATTTACCCCAAAGTGACATTTCCTGGCAGTTTACCAAAACAAATCCTACTAAAACGTGTTTTGGAGATATATTTAATGTGGTGCATTTTAGCATCATTGTATGCTTATAATTTTCGGTATTTTCATTTTTAAACTTCGGACATGACTGGCTGATATGAGCAACTGCCATAAAAATGTACAGACGATATTTGTTGTATTGAAGGCCCCCATAAACAATCACACGTGTTTGACAAAATCGCTCTTATCTAGCCACTAATTTGCCAAGGAGACCCATGCACATTCAAACAAGATTTGTCATTTGTCAGTTTAACCTCACTTTGGAGCAGGCACTATTTGTGTTCATGTGTATTGTGACAGCAGTGAGTATGGCCACATATGTAGACAAAGCAGTCCTGGCACTGCTTAACGAAGAAGAAGAAAACAAGACTCTTGTCCAGGGAATGTTTTAAAATGAGACATGTACCCATGAAAATATGTGAAAGAAAACATTACTCTCAGAACCTGATTATTACATCAGCTTGCTTATAATGAACAATGAAATTTCGTTAAGTCCCTCCTAAAACAGCAAACTTGCCTGTCAAGTTCACTCCATCTAGCCACAGACGCATCACCTGTACACATACTAAGAAAGTTCATCAACTTAACCTTAAAAGCGTTTCTAACATTGCCTCTGGCACTGTGTTTAAAGAAGAAAACAAAATGCTGGTTCAGGTAAAGATTTAAAAATTAAAAATATGCAACTGGAAACCTCTTAATGGAAATGTTTCACACAAAACCTGATGATTACATCAACTTTATGTTGATGGATAGTGAAACATTTAATAACTTGTTTAGTGTTACTTCATCCTCACATTGAAAAAGAAGACACAAGTATGCGAAAATTTATTCTTTTCTACTTGGTCCTCTAATGATAGGTCATTAAAATACCACAACATGAGAACATATAGCCCACATCATCCTTGGAAGAACCAAAGAACTTCAATTTCTTTCATTCCATTCCACTCTGCTCAACTTGTATGCCACTGTATGCATAAAACACTGAGTTTGTTCATACCCTCTTCACGCATAATATGTAGCTGGGAAAGATGTGGTACCTCTACCATTTTGGTAATTGTCAATGCTCTTTTGTTTTTGTACTTGGTTATGGTTTTAATAGTGGGGGAAACTCAAGATACAGTGAGTTAAATAGTAATTAAACAATTTTTCATTTAAGATATGTGGCTAAACATCAAGAAAATCAACATCTGCCATCTTGTCAAACTTTCTGTCAATCAAAATTTCTCGCAAACACAATCTGTGCTTGACAAACGTGTCAAACTGTTTGATCATTACAAAACTTGCTGGTCAGATTATGGTTTATTGTACTACAGTGGCGACTTTGGTGTATAACAGTTTCGCCAATTAGGTTATGAGCACATAATGGTTAATTTGTGTGGTGAAAGTAGATGTTTCTATTATATGCTGAATAAATGAAATTTGTATGTGAGTAAATAAGTATTTTTTAATAAATGAAAAACAGATCTGTGGTTTCACAGCTCACTTTCAGATGAATATTAATGCAATGCTACCAGTTGATATATTCAGATAATCAGATTCTAGTACTGGAAACTTCACTGCTCTTTGAATGCTTACCCAGTGGATTTGAGAAAGGACATATCAAGATTTCTGGTGGCAGTGTTATATCAGAGTTAGGTGATTTTTTCTTTATTATAAGCTACACTATGTTATAGTATGGGTTAGGCAACTTGTGCAAAACATAAGTATTTAGGGCATTGTAAATTGCATTTAACCTATCACACAAAAACTTTGAAACTGTACTTTTCAGAGCACGGTATAGGCCTAATTATTGGAAAGCTGTAATCACCAGATGTCAAAGTGACACTTCTAGTTTTACTTGAGCCAGAATTGCATCTCCAATGTGAGTATTGGATTTTTTAATAGAGTTCAAATCACACACCTAGACAACTACTCTAAATCTGTTTCGCTGAATTTGTTTGAAGTTGTGCATACATACATCAGTTAACCTACAATGATTGTTTTTCAGCATGTGACACACCCCGTTTACATGGGGCTCCCAAAACTAGATTTCATAAACCGATTTCCCAATACCGCTTCTGGGTGACCATGTAAACACATCAAAATCGATTCTGGGAATCAGCATATAGTTGCTGGTTTTCCAATTCCACAATTCATTTTTGATTCCATATAAAGGCAACTGGTTTTGAAACATGCTTGGTTTGTCACATTATGTCTTGTTTTCAGAAAATTCGGTTAATATGGACTTCTTGTGCAGTGAAGGAGAGGCAGAAATATTAGACTGAGCATGAAGCTGTCTGCCTGTAATATTTAAGTGAAGAGAGATAACGGTTGTGTTGACTGAATATTTAGCTGAGCTAGCAAATCCATTTCAAACCCTTAAGGCTGTGGTCACAGTGGCTCCGACATCTGCGGATTCTGCCGACAATTAACATCAACCGGAGACAGCTGATCTTTTCAAATCAGTCTGTCACTATGTGCATGGTCACACTATAGTCCATCTTATCTCCTGAACATACAGGCTTTGGACTACAATCTGTAAAATTTAAATCGTCAGACTTTGGACTGCAATGGATGAAATTCAAATCAGTTTGTCTTCTTCGGTCAAATCGACCGACATTCTTGCACACAAAATATGGAGCGTGAGGAACTGGTAAGTTTAGTCCAAGAAAAAATGAGTTTGTGGCATCCCGAGGATGAAAATATCAATTGGGATATAATTTGGAATCTGTGGACTGAAATTGTAGGTTTATTTGAAACCTCAAGTAGGCAAAATCTTTATTGGAAATTTTAGGCGTAGATTATAACCTAAAAAATTAATTTGTTCAAGTGAAAAGGGTGAATATCTTATATGCTTATAGTTACTGTAATGATGATAAGGTCCCATACTCCGAGGAGCATAGGGGATGATGCGGGAGACCCGCACCGCCGACTAGGCAAGGTCCTAGTGGAGGTGGTTGCCATTGCCTTCCCTCTAACTGTAATGGGGATGGATGATGTACTGGATCTTTTTGTGGCAGATTGTCATTAGTTGTTTACAAATTATTAGTACTGCATACTGGTGTTTTATGCCAGTAGGGTAGTGATCCTGTTAATATAAAGTGGTTTACTACTTTTAAGTGACGTAGGTAATCAGAGTATCTTATGCTACACTTTATACATGTCTTTCACTTGTGTGCTAAATGACAGTCATTGAAGGTTAACTGACATACATCTGCACAGCTTTTAAACAAATACAGCAAAACAGGGTGTTTATAACTTGTTTTTCAAGGTCACCACAAATTATCTCAATTATGTAATAGAATATTTCCCCTGTCATCTCATACATTAGTGAAACTTGTCTGGATATTCCGATAACTGAGGACAGTGTATAGTACCCACCACATTCTTTACGAGACAGGAAAGCACATTCACATGCATTCAGTGTCTCTTTAACAGTAGAAGCCGTTATGCAGCACTCGTATCCAAGCACAGAGGCATCGTGGTATCCACCACACACTAAGAGGTTAAAATCCAACCTCCTTTGACCCTGCCAAAAAATGGCAGAGGAGATCGGGCACACTATGACCACACCATTGGCCAATATTATCGGATGACCTCTGGCAACGATGTCTGACAACCACTGTTGGTGCCACTGTGAATACAGCTTAATATACATACACCACATTTACAAACCACTTCATGTAATAGAATAACCAACCTACTGACATAAAAATGCCGGTAAGTAGTAGCAATAATTTGTAGACAGCTAATGTCCACCTACTAAAATTCAGAAATGTCCGCTACAGTAACTTTAATCATAAGATACACCATCCCTGTCACCTGAACAAATTATTTTTTGAGTTTACAATCTACACCTAAAATTTCTGATAAAGATTTTGCCTACTTATGGTTTCCAATAAGCCTGCAATTTCAGCCCATAAAATCCGAACTACATCCTGCTTATGATATTTTTTCATTCTCACGATGCCACACACTACTCCTTTGGCTAAACTTATCAGTTTCTCACAGTCCATGTTTAGTGTTGTGTCAGCCATTATGACGGAAATAAACAACTAATTTGAATTTCACCTATTGTCATCCGGAATCTGTCTATTTGGGCAATGAGATCGGCTACATTGTAACCACAAACGTAGTGATGTAGGCCTACTGATTTGAAAAGATCAGCCATCTTCAGATGATGTTGGTAGTCGGCAAAATCCACCAATATCGGCGCCACTGTGACTGCACCGTAAAGTAAAGGGGCATATTTTGCACAGGGGGTGTGTTTTGTGCACTTTTCCCTCTTAATCGCTCGTAGAACTCTCGCTAGGTGATGATATTTATGTTACCATGCTCTAGTGCACTCTGGCGAGATATTTTCAAATGTATTCCACTGGTGGACAGAATAGCCAATGGCATAACAAAAGAAAATGTCTAAATCACTATCAAAACAATAATACTAAACATTGATTACAGATGCATCAAAGCATAATAGATATATACAGAGACAGGGATTTGATAATGAAGTTTCAGCAACTCTATATATTCCCTTTTTATGTTAACAGTGGAACGTGAAAATTGTGTGCAGGTTGGTAGGACATCCTTAGGCTGAAATTCCAGAGACTTTGGGACGCCCACAAGAACTGTGGTCCAAGGAAACCAAAACTCCAAATTTCTGCTACATAGAGCTAAGCAACATTTCATGATGCAGCCTTTAAAAAGACAAGTTGCTACCTGTTTGAAAATCTCCATGTACCAACAGTTCCAAAAGCATTGACTGGCATTATTTACATCCATGTAGGAAATGTGTGAAATGCATTCTGATAATTTAAATTCTGTAATATGCCACTGAGAAATTTATTTTAATACATATTTTTGGGCAGCACCACTCAGGGCCTTTAATTATAAGCTGTGCGTGACATAGATTGTATATTGGTAAGGCAGGGATTTCAAAATCAAATTTTAAGGGCAAAACATTCTATGGGGCAGATTGTAGTCTGCTCTTAACTTTTTGATCGTGAACTTCAGGTTAAAACTGAAGAAATTACAGAAAGGTAAGAAATTAACATGGGGTGTGGATAAGTTGAAACAACCAGATGGTGTTGGGAGTTTCATTAGCACCATTAGGCCACAAGCTACTGAAAAAGGTGAAAAAGAAAAAAACAGAAGATGCATGAGTGGCTTTGAGTGGTGAAACAGTGATGATACTTACCCAGGAGGTACCACCGTACCGCAGCACTTTCCATGCGTGCGGGAGAGTTTGTGTGCTCCAGTGAAGCTGGAATCTATGCTGGTGGTAACATAGCTACTGGCAGGTCCAACCTAGCTGGACAGATCTCAGCAGATGAGCCAGACCAAGTGTGCCTATAACATCCCCTCTTTCTTTCATTTCCTTAACAATCCCTCCTCCCTTCCACCACAACCTGTCTCATGGGCCTGAAAACCCTCAGCAGTTTGTGTCTCTCCAGTTGTCGTAGTCACTATGCCACTGGGCCAAGATTATAAAGCTGTCAGGGACCATGTGATTGTTGTTATGCAGGAACATTCACACATTAAAAAATGTGTGCACAGGCATCTTTTGGAGGACAATACCATCAGTCCAATATAGGAAAGCCCTCTGGCAATCGGCAAGTTGTGACGGGAGCAGGACTGTGTAATCTTGAAGCTCTTAGTGACCAACTGGCATGTAGGTGGCAAGTGTGTGATCGCCGTTTTACATGAGGAGGCTGTAGAGTAACTTGTGTGCAGCACCTGTGACTAGAGCAGGCCTATTCAGGATCAACTCTGCTCAACCCATATGGGGAGGGGCTGGAAAAGGTGCCCTAAACATAGTCAGCCTAACCAACCAACCACTTGACTTGATGGCCACTTCCAGAGGGTACACCATAGGCAGTCAAAAAAAGAAGCAAAACTAAAATATTGCTACCTGGAATGTTCGAACTCTCATTGACTCAGACAAAAGCAACCGACCACAACAAAGAACAACTATTGTGGCACGTGAACTAAGAAGATTTAACATTGGTATTGCTGCCCTCAGTGACATAAGACTTGCGAGCTAGGGTCAACTAAAAGGACAAGGTGGAGGCAACACTTTCCACTGAAAAGGGAAAAATGAAAATGAGCCTCCTATTCATAGGGTAGGGTTTGCTGTGAGGACTCAACTTGTCGATGATCTAGATGAACTACCCTCTGGAATAAATGAAAGACTTATGACCCTTCATCTCAAACTTGTGAACAACCAAAAAGCTACTATAATTGTGCATATGCACCAACACTAGACTCAGAGGAAGATAAAAAGGAAAAGCTCTACAACCAACTAGACCAACTCTTATCAACCATGCCTCGATCAGACAAAATTATTCTGCTAGATGATTTCAATGCATGATTTGTCAGAGACTATATTCTATGTAAAGGTATCATTGGTAATGAGGGCATAGGCAATGGCAACTCCAATGGAACCCTTCTTCTGACTAAACGCTCAGAACATGATCTCGTCATTACAAACACACACTTTTGACAGAAAAATAAGCTTAAAACCACGTGGCAACACTCCAGATCAAAACACTGGCACTTCATAGATTATGTGATCATGCAGTCTAGAGATTGACATCATGTGCGGATCACAAGAACTGTAGCTCAGGCTGATGACTGCTGGACAGACTATCAAATGGTCCATTCAGTAATGGCTCTACAAAAGCCATCCAAACAATGGAAGCAAAAGAAACAAACAAAACTTCTCCTAAATATTGAATGACTAAAAGATAAAGAGAACAGAACACTGTGAAGCAAAAGTTGCCTGCTGAGTATCCACATAATGTTGAAGAACATTGGTCAATACTGAGAACTGTCATGCTTTTGGATTGCCAAGAATAAACTGGATTCATTGAAAGAAAACATCGAGACTGGTTTGATGAAAATGATGATGAAATTAAAAGCAGATAAAAAAAGAAAGGCCTACGACATCTGGGAAAATGTTCCTAAATCAGTCCACAAAACATTAGCTTATCTACATGCAAAAGCTGATGTTCAAAGGGAAACCAGAGCTCTCAAAACCCAATCGTGGACTATAAAATCAACCAAAATGGAAAACTTAGAAGCAACCAACTACTCCAAAGCCTTCTTCACTGCCACAAAAGCAATCTATGGCCTCTCCAAAAAAGACCTAAACCCTCTTCGATTTATAGAGAGTACACAACTTTTTAAAGCCTTGGCATCTGTCAGCTCTCAGTGGGAGGAGCACATTGAAGAAATCTGAGCAGAAATTCAGAGGTACACAAGGACGATTTTACAAAAATACCACAAAAACCCATTCAAGACCTTATGAGTGATGCCCCTTCCCTCCAAGAGGTTGAAGAAGCTATCCATCAACTGAGGAATGACCAAGCCCCTGGACTGGTTGGAATCCCAGCTGAACCATTTGAAAATGGTGGCAGTGAATTAATCAAAAACTTTCTCATCCTTATTACCAAGATATGGAACACTGAGACAATACCTGCAGATCTGCATGACACCACTATTATTACTACAGTCAAAAAAGGTGATAAGACCCATTGTGGGAACTACTGAGGAATATCATTACTCTCAACAGCTGGAAAGATCCATGCTAGGATTCTCTCCAACCGACTACTTCCTCTGGCTGAAAAAACCCTACCTGAAACTCAGTGCAGCTTTAGACGTAATTGAGGGGCATGGTGGATATTATTTTCAGTGCAAGGCAAAATCAAGAAAAATCTAAAGAACAGAACCAACCCCTGTACATGGTATTCACAGACCTTGTTAAAGCCTTTGACTCTGTTAATCAAGAAACACTCTGGACAATTCTGGCATCAAATGGATGTTCTGGAAAATACATCAAAATACTTCAGCTTCTACATAACAACTTGAATACCACTGTCCTTGCCAGCAATGGACCTGGAAAAACGTTTAAAATTATCACAGGAGTCGAGCAAGATGTGCCATTGCACCTAGCCTATTCATGATATTTGTGGGAACCATACTTCACCTTGTTAAGGAAAACCTACCGTTGGGTGTTGACATAGCTTATAGGACTGAGGGTAAGCTATTCAACCTTAGCACACACTGAGCTAAAAGCAAAATAACCACAACAGCTGTCACTGAATTTCAGTACGCTGATGATAATGTTATCTTGGGAAACACAGAGGAGGACCTCCAAAGTACACTAAATGCATTCAGTCTGGCATACAGATCCTTTGGTCAGACAAAATGAAAGTCCTCTATCCGCCAGCCCCAAATTCCGCTGCAGCAGCTCCAGTTATCACAGTTGATGGAACACCTCTAGAGTTTTTATAATATTTTTCATACTTGGGAAGCCATCTTTCTGTGAATTCAAACATAGGTGCATAAATTCAACACCGACTAAAGTGTGCAAGTACTGCATATGGTCGTCTTTTGAAAAGAGTGTTTGATACCCACGATTTGAGTGCAAAATCTAAGCTTACAGCCTACAGTGCCATTATCATGCCAACACTTCTTTTTGGATGTGAAACTTAGTCCACCCACATGTGTCACTTAAATTCCTTGGAAAAATACCACCAATGTTACCTAAGGAAAATATTGAAAGAAAAGTGGTAGGATCAGCGAAGAAACAACAGCATTTTGGAAGAAATCAACTTCAACAGCATTGAAGAAAAAATTGTCATACACCAACTTTGCTGGGCTGGTCATATCATCCACATGCCAAACTCCTTCCTCCCCAAGTAAATCATGTTTTCCCAATAGCAGAATGACCAACACAATCAGGGAGGGCAAACAAAATAGTATAAGATATCCTCAAGTCAAACATGACAAAATGTCAAATAAACACAAATAACTGGGAAACTGCTATCCTAAATAGATCTAAATGTTGACAAATTCTTCACCAAGGAACACTTAATTTTGAGAAGCAGAGACATTTGCAGGAGAACAGGACGAAAGATTCCAAAAGGGAACAAGAGCTCTTGAGAGGAACAAACCTGGTACACCATTCAGTCAACACCAACAGGGTATGCGGGAGAATCTGTGGTTCCAGAATAGGACTATTTAGCCACCAAATAATCCACAGATAATGCTACCAAAAGACATTTCATACTCATCAATGAGTAAATGTTTATGATGACAGCAGTCAAACAACTAGGCAAAATAACAAGAAGCAATAGAAACCTGTGGATACCACATAAGATATTAATTTTAACTGTTGAAACCAGAAAATATGAAAATAAAGCAGGCTTAATGGATAAATTGTCTAAATGATGAGACATAGCAAGAGTAAGATAGCAAAGCAGAAATGGCTAGAGGAGAAATGCAAAGCTGTAGAAGCTTACACAATTATGGGAAAGATCGATTGTGTGTATAGGAAAATTGAAGGAACTTTGACAGGAAAGGAAAGCAGCAGTGTGAATATTAAAAGCTCTGATGGCAAGCCAGTACTAAGCAAAAAGGGAATATGGAAGAAATGCAAAGAAGGATTATATGAAGAAAAGAAAACTGAAGACAATTGATGGAAAGGGAAGAGGAAGTGGATGAAGAAGAGATGATGGACAGAATACTCCAAGTAGACTTTGACAGGCTAATGAAACAAGGCATCTGAAGAAGACAACATTCCCTCAGAATAGTTCCAGTTCCAAAGAAGGCACGCACTGATAGGAATGAGCTTTACCAATACAGCAGCTTAATAAATATCAACATGAATTATTTACTGATGGCTGAGAAGACTGGTAAAAGGTAACTTTGTAGAAAATCAATTTGGGTTACAGCATAATGTAGGAACATGAGAAGTAATACTGTTCTGACAACTTATCTAGAAAACTGACGGAAAAGAGGTAACCTAAATTTATACTATTTGCAGATTTAGAGAAAACTTTTGACAATGCTGGATGGAATGCACTCTTTGAAATTCTGAAATAGTAAAATACAGGAAGTGGAAGATAATCTAAAATTTACACAGAAACTAGACTGAAATTATAGGAGCCGAAGAACATGAAAAGGAGGCAGTAGTGGAGAAGGGCATGAGACAAAGTTGCAGCCCATCTTCCGTATTACTCAATCTGTACCCCGGGCATTCAATAAATGAAGCCAAGGAGAAATATGGAAAGGAACTTGGCAGCTTGCCGATGACACTCTGCCAGAGAAAGCAAAGGACTTGGAAGATATGTTGACTGGAATGGGTAGTGTAATTAAATCAGATGATGCTGAGGGAATTACATTAGGAAATGAGACACTACAAAAGGTAGACAGGTTTTGCTATTTGGGCAACAAAATAACTGACAATGGCAGAAATGCAGAGAATAGGTGCATTTGAAATACAAGAAAAGCTTTTCTGAAAGAGAGAGATACTTTAATATCTAATGTAAATTAAAGTGATTGGTTAGGGGTTCTTTTCTAGTACTTATGTGGAATGTAGCCCTATACTGATGGGGAACAGGGATGGTAAGCAGAACAGCCAAGAATGGGATATTAACTTTGTAAATGTGCAAGAGAAGACTGTGGGAGCTTAGTAGGTAAAGTGTATAACTAATGAAGAGATACTGAATTACATAAATTTATTGCAAAGCGTAGATGAAAAAAAGGGATTGGTTGCTAGTATGCACCCTGAAGCACCATCAAATAGCTAATTTGGTAACAGAGGGAACTTCAAGGTGTTAAAATTGTAGTGGAAGACAAAGGCTTGACTACAGTAAGCAGGTTCTGGTGGGTGTAGGTTGTAGCAGTTTTGCAGTGATGGGGAGATTGTCACAGGATAAACTAACATACATCAAACCAGTCTTTTGTCTGAAGATGACAACAACAACATGGTTCTACTGAGTGAATATATTCAGGAAGACAACAGTTAAAACACACAATTTGCCATCCGGATTTAAGTTTTCCATGATTTCCTTGAAGCAGGTAAGGAGAATACCAGGATAGAGTCACGAACTGAATGTTAAACCCAAATCTTTCTTCCTTCCACCTCTGGTTCTAACATACCGTCAGTAGCTTGCACATTTTATCACAGGATTTCAATTGTAGTGTGATGGGTACTAAGACTGGGATCTATAAGAGCTACAAATATAATATATTTTGAAGTTACAAGTTATCTTCTGGACACAGCAATGAAGTTCCTCTGTTTTTTACCTGCAAAAGACAAAGTAGATAAAATAAGAAGTGGCAAAATCTGATAAGTTAGATATTGGAAAGAAGCCTGCATATTATCTTTGAAGTAGAACAATTACAGTGGTATGGCCGTATGACAAGTGTGGCTTCTACAAGACTGCTTTGTGCACTTTGATCAAAATGTTCCTGGAATGAGACTAAGTGGAACACTTAACCATGGCTTGAAGAAGCAGATCTTCAAGAACCTCAAAACTACGATTACAACTGTTGTCAAGTGATCAACAACTGTGAATGGAGAAACCGTTATGGAGGTGGCTCATACAGAATCACAACAAGTCTGCTCAAGAAGTGAAATGTTGATTCCCTTGGATGTGCAATAGAAACATCTTTTATAATATTTTTTCTGTGCCTTCAGTATGTATGAAACATTACATGTGTTTCCCCAAGAAAACTTTGTCATACATTGTTTCTTAGTAAAAACCATTGTGTTATGTTCCACAGGTTCACATCTCTCATACTACATATTATTTTTATTGCATAGATACTTTTAGATACTTTAGGAGTAAAGGAGACCAGTCACTGTCTGGATGCACCATGCCAGTTGGGATTGTATTGGGTGGAGTGGGTAGAAGGGGAAAGAGACAGGAGGGAGGTTGGCTAACAGCTTGGAGAGAGGCAGCTAGTGTGCCGACTAGAAATGTGGGAGGGAAGGGCGGCAGATAACAGGTAAGATGTGTGATGCAGAGGAGTCAGGGCTGATGGGGAACAGCCATATGCTGAAAGTGATGGGGGGGACATGAATTGGGAGAGGTGGTAGGATGGAAGAAGTGGAAGCTTTTGGGTGGAGGATGTCGGGACAGTAAGTTACAGGAGATAGAGGCCAAAGGATGTGTTGCAAGAATAACTTTATCTGCATAGTTCAGAGGAGTTTTTCCAATTGCTTAGAAGCATTGTTCCTAGGGATCTGCAGGCTGACCTTATGGCTGTAAGAACTTTCCTGAACTAGGAACAGCCTACAAGTCAGCACCAGGGACAGACACTTGCCACACCACTAGTCAGATTGCCAAGTGGTGGATTGGGTAGGGGAGGCCTCCCATGATAGAAGGCTGCTGTCAAATATGTTGAATAGGCAATTCCAGATGGAGACAACATGGTTCCAGTTCCAGGAGTTGCTGCTGGATGTAACGAATAAGTGGCGTCATGCTCTGGGGAGTCCTGCAAACTCAGGGCAATGGGTGTTGTGTGGCAGAATCAAGATGTGTGGTAAAAGTTCGCAAAAGTGCCCTCGAGCAGTGACTCATCAATGTGATTAAGAGGAATTGAGCCAATATGAGGCTTGCTTTGTTGGAGGAAAACATGGGATAACAGCTGAGTAGTAGTTTGAGGTGTCGTACCATACATGGAAGTAACTAGTATCTGAGTTCTCTCTGAAAATTATGGTAAGCCCCTTGGGAGACTGCACAGCAGTTACCCATAAAACTGCTTGACCTTATTGTTGGTCGTTGGGTAATGGATGTCCTTGGAAATTATGAGGTGTGGGGTAGAGGACACGAATCAAAGTTACTTGTGAAACATGATGGGACTAAAGCACTGACACAAGTAGTAATTCTTACAGTTCCAAGTCCTGTCCATCTGGGACTTGCCATTATGGTGTAGAACCTGTGGCTAAATTGGGTGGTTGTAGATGTTGTTGTGGTCTCCAGTACAGAGACTGGTTTGATGCACCTCTCCAAGCTACTCTATCTTGTTGACGCCTCTTCAATTCTTCATAACTACTGCAACCTTCGTTCTTCTGAATCTGATTTACTGTATTCATCTCTTCGTCTCTCTCGATGTCCCCCACCCCCCAAGACACACACGCACACACACACACACACACACACACACACACACACACACACACACTCTCTCTCTCTCTCTCTCTCTCTCTCTCTCTCTCTCTCTCTCTCTCTCTTCCTTAAAATACTATAAATTTGTGATCTCTATATGTCCCAGAATGTGACCTATCAACTGATCCTTTCTTTTAATCAAGTTGTGCCACAAATTTTTTGTCTCCCCAGTTCTGTTCAGTAACATACCTCCTCATTAGTTATGTGATTTACCCATCTAGTCTTCAGCGTTCTTCTGTAGTAGTTTACATTAACAAATTTCTCCTCAGAAATGCTTTTTTTGTGATTGCCAAGTGTACATTTTATATTTTCTCTCCTTTGGCCATCATCAGTTATTTTGCTGCCCAAATATCAAAGCTTGTCTACTACTTTAGTGCCTCGTTTCTTAATATAATTCCCTCAGCATCACCTGATTAATCCAGTTACTTTCCATTACTCTAGTTTCACTTTTGTTGATGTTCACCTTATATCCTCCTTTCAGGATGCTGTACATTCTGTCCAACTGCTCTTGCAAGTCCTTTGCTGTCTGTGACAGAATTACAGAGTCATCATTAAACCTCAAGGATTAAATTTCTTCACCCCGAGCTTTAATTTGTACCCCAAATTTTCATTTGGTTTTCTTTACTGCTTGCTCAGTGTAGAGATTGGATATCATCAGGTATGGGCTACAACCTGTCTCATTCCCTTCTCAATTGCTGCTTTCCTTTTGTGCCTCTGTATTCTCATAACTGCCATCTGGTTTCTGTAAAAGTCATAAATAGCCTTTGACTTCCTGTATTTTACCCCTGATACCTTCAAAATTTCAAAAAGAGTATTCAAGTCAACATTGTCAAAAGATTTCTCTAAGTCTACAAATGCTATAAAAATAGGTTTTGCTTTTCCTTAACCTATCCTCTAAGAGGAGTTGTATGTGCATTATTGCCTTGCATGTTCCTACATTTCTCCAGAATCCAAACTGATCTCCTCTGAGATCAGCTTCTGTTTGCAGCCATGACTTATTAAACTGATATTTTAGTGATATTTACACATATCAGCACCTGCTTTCTCTGGAACTGTATTTATTACATTCTTCTTGAAGTCTGAGGGTATTTCATGTGTCTCATACATCTTGCACACAATGATTGAATAGTTTTGTCATGGCTGTCTCTCCCAAAACTATCAATAGTTCCGACGGAACGTCGTCTACTCCAGAGGTCTTGTTTTGACTTAGGTCTTTCAGTGCTCTCTCAGATTCTTCCCACATTATCATATCTCCCATCTCATCTTCCCTTTCTGTAACAATGCCTTCAAGTTCATCTCCCTTGTATAGACCTTCTATATACTCCTTCCACCTTTCAGCTTTCCCTCTTTGCTTAGTACTCATTTTCCATCTGTGTTCTTGATATTCATACTGCTGCTTTACTTTTCTCCAAAGGCCATAGCTGGTTAATAACAGAGAACCCAAAGTTGCCTGGGCTCAGTGGTGGGTCTAGTCAACTACAAACTGAACCTTCTATGGGTTACAAATTCGATAGTGTTGCCCACTGTATGGATACTGGTGTCGAGTGATCAGCTACGCATGATACCGTGTGGACACTGTTCCAGCAGTTTCTGACTCTGGCAGTGGCAATGAGCACTCTGCATTGAAGATCTTTATGAGGTCCCAGTCTGGTTAGCTCAGTCAGTAAGAGAATTGCCTACTCAAGGCAAGGTACCAGATTTGAGTTCTGGTCCAGCTCACAATTTCAGTCTTCTAGGAAGTTTTAAAACAGTGCGTAATCTGTTGCAGATTGAAAGATCCATATTAATTTTCTCTGGGGAGAGGGGGGGGGGGGGGTTGGAGGAACTCAGTGTTATGTTTAATTAAATCAATCTGATAACCTGATTCACTGACATTTGCTTTCACTACACTTACAAAAAATTCAGTGAAGCTTTCAGCTATTTGATCAGAGTTTACAATAGTGTCATCTTCAAGCTTCACCACACTGCCCCTGTTTCATTTTTATGTTACAAAATTAAATTAATTTTTTTCTGCCTTTACAATTGTATTTACATTTTGTAAGCATAAATTATGATAAATTGCTGGCAGGTGCTGATCTATGTAGCAGATGGACACTAATCAGAAAATAGTCCCCAGAGTACAATTCCCTCACTTACAGCAAAACATGAAGTAGGAGGGCAAAGTGAGGTCAGTGGTTGAGAATGATCCAGTTGCAGTGTTGAAGTTTGTCACTTTCTCAGTGTGCTGGAGGGAAATATACTTTATTAATACAAATCATAACACAAATGTGTACATGTGTCGAACAGTAGGAACCTCTCTGCTTTTAATATGTACTAAAGTATCCAAAGGAAGAGAAACTGATAGAGAAGTTAGTGAACGTGAATCTAATGGACCCTACTGTTAATTACATCATGGGGTGGAAGGTACAAGGAAAAGACAGTTTCTCTGTACAGCCAATATTTCTGTATGACTGCTTTTAGTATCCAGCAGTGATTTGGATTCCCTGCTCAGCTTCAGTATCAATATGAGGGAAAGGTAAGATGTACCTGGGTTTCATACCACAGCTGCAGCTTGTTCTTGCAGAGTACACCACCACTGGAGACATGTTACATGGGACTATCCTCTGATGCAAGAGTGCTAGTAAATACCACAGCTTCACACTTGGCCTACAGTCCCTCTATTTTCTGAAGCCCTCGATATGAGTTATTGATAGTAGAATGACTGACCTTGCTTCTGTTCATGTTTCTCAATTTTGATTGCTCCATGGACTATTTGTGCATGCTTACAAAATCTTGCACTATGCTCTGGAGTTTGATTCTAACTAGCCACTCATTTCATGAAATCTGCCATCACTGAATTCAGGAACCACTTGTTCCATCAGTCTCTGAAACACCACCAGTACAATTGCCCATAAACTGTGTTCTGCCTATGTTGAGTAGGATAGAAAAGTGGTGACAAGACTTTCTCACCATGTACTGATTCACCGTGAACCATGATGGATTGAAGGTTTCTAAAGTTGTGGTACCAGCAGTTGCAACTGCAACAGCAACAATAACAGCTGCAGTAACAGCAGGAATTGCTGTTACAATTACTGCAAAACCAATAGCAGTCTGTAACTGCAGCATCATCATTGCTCCCCTCAACCATTCATTTGCTTCAACAAGGCAAATGAGAGCTGGGAGATCTATTTATGTTGTTTTGTTCTTTGCTACATGGCATCTTAAATAACTGACCCTAAATGTCAGATTGCACTCTTACTGTCTTCTAGCAATAAACTCTATGAAGAGGAGTAAAAACTAGCTCACTCTCAGACCCCAGTTTTCATGAGATTTTCTGATGTTTCTGGTTTGCTGACTTTTCACCAAATCCACACAGTTGCAACCAAGTCAAATTTAAGTTAGTGCAAAGGCTTTACAGTCACCTGATCCAACCATGAGTGATTTGCTAAAAACTGCAAAAGTTCATGAAATAACATCAGTGCAAGCAATGTTTCATGAAACATCTGGTGTTGACCTTCTTAGTATCAGTAGTTGCCATTGTGTTCTGCTATCAATTGATGTCAACCAATCAATGTCATCATCCAATTTACCGACCATTCAATCATCTGGTAGTCCAGCAAGGTGGGATTCAGTAATTAGCAGCCCATTACCCTCATTGTTGGTAGAACCTCATACAGATGTTTATTCCACATGATTGTCTGAGAGTCTCATAAAAATTAGTGCAATCAAATTGTGCCCAGACTGTGACCCAAGACACCGACGAAATCAGTGCCCATTCCATGACATCACCTGTTTTGCACGATGCAAATGAAGGCATCTTGCAAATGTCTGTCTTGGCTGGGCAACAACAACAACAACAACAACAATAACCAGCAGCAGCATCATACTGTCTTATTGGTGCCAGTAGGAGCCATGGATAAGATGCAGCAGCTCCCCTCAGCTGCAGAGTCTCAGTGCAGAGTTGTGACATACAATGGACAGTTGATCCCACTGTGGGATCAGATCAATTAGCCATGTTGGTAGTGAACTCTTGGATGACAAGTAACATTTTTAGCATAGACACTGTTGCACTTTTTTGTTTCCTGATTGAGGCATGAGGGAATCTAGTTTCAACTGTGATTCCATTCACAGAACTTGACACATTACATGCATAATATAAGGATACATTACATGTGTAATATAAGCAACAGTTTGAACCTACATTAAAGTCTTCTAAGCCTATGTATCCAGCAGTGCCCATGTTTTGTAGAGCACATCAGGTGCCTTTTGCCATATGTGATCAAGTTCAAAGTGGATCTAGACAGATTGAGAAGTATGGGAGCAAGATCCCATTATCACCTAGCCAGTGGGCAGAGCTCATGGTTGTAGTTCAAGTTATAGATCTGTATCAATTTCCAGTCCAGAAGAACTGTTGACATAACTGGCTTGGGGCCACTGTTTTTCTAAAATAGATCTCACTTGTGTCTATTTTAATTCACCTGAAAATGACCAAACAAAAGAGTTTTTAGTGATCCATTTGATATGTATCATTATAAAAGATTGCCATTTGGGGTCGCAAGCACACTCGTTCTATTCCAGAGGTAACTTGAGTGACTCTCCAAGGTAATTTAAGTATTAACTGTATTTTTCTTACTTGTCACTTCTTATTCCGTGTGTATTTGCTTTTAGGAAGCTTTAATTGTCGGGTGCTATTAATAGTGTTCCATAGATTTCGTGTTTGTTTTGAATACAGTCAGAGAGAGTCCCTTTAGTCAGCCATAGTGCCAGTAGTGTCAGTGTCGTCGTAACTGCCATCTGCTTCACGTCTGCTGTGCAGCGAGCTACCTTAATTTAAGTATTAACTATATTTTTCTTACTTGTCACTTCTTCTTCCGTGTGTATTTGCTTTTAGGAAGCTTTAATTATCGGGTGCTATTAATAGTGTTCCATAGATTTGTGTTTGTTTTGAATACAGTCAGAGAGAGTCCCTTTAGTCAGCCATAGTGCCAGTAGTGTCAGTGTCGTCGTAACTGCCGTCTGCTTCACGTGTGCTGTGCAGCGAGCTACCTTAATTTAAGTATTAACTGTATTTTTCTTACTTGTCACTTCTTCTTCCATGTGTATTTGCTTTTAGGAAGCTTTAATTGTCGGGTGCTATTAATAGTGTTCCATAGATTTCGTGTTTGTTTTGAATACAGTCAGAGAGAGTCCCTTTAGTCAGCCATAGTGCCAGTAGTGTCAGTGTCGTCGTAACTGCCGTCTGCTTCACGTCTGCTGTGCAGCGAGCTACCTTAATTTAAGTATTAACTGTATTTTTCTTACTTGTCACTTCTTCTTCCGTGTGTATTTGCTTTTAGGAAGCTTTAATTATCGGGTGCTATTAATAGTGTTCCATAGATTTGTGTTTGTTTTGAATACAGTCAGAGAGAGTCCCTTTAGTCAGCCATAGTGCCAGTAATGTCAGTGTCGTCGTAACTGCCGTCTGCTTCACGTCTGCTGTGCAGCGAGCTACCTTAATTTAAGTATTAACTGTATTTTTCTTACTTGTCACTTCTTCTTCCGTGTGTATTTGCTTTTAGGAAGCTTTAATTGTCGGGTGCTATTAATAGTGTTCCATAGATTTCGTGTTTGTTTTGAACACAGTCAGAGAGTCCCTTTAGTCAACCATAGTGCCAGTAGTGCTAGTGTTTGTTTTCAATACAGTCCAGAGACAGGTAGTGCTATTTTCATTGTTTTCTACAAGAAGTGCCTAGCAACCACAGTGTAGTGAATAAACAGCCGCCTTTAGTGAATTAGCAGTCTAGTTAAAGGTTGATTAAATCTCTTCAGTAAATTGATTCCTTAGGATAGATAGGATGTGTGACTGCTGTGTACGGACGCAGGAGGAGCTGGCCACTGTTCGCGAACAGCTGAGCGTGTTGATGGCCGCGGTCAGCCGTCTTCAGGCTGCTGCCTCAAGTGTAGCGGCAGTGGGGAGTTTGGTGCATCGCAAGGTACACCCCAGGTGTTACATGCTTCACCCACTGTCCCTGCTGTCGAGACATCTTCGCGTGTACTGGGCGCGGTTGGGCCACCCTCTCCCCAAGGGGAGTGGCGGGTTCAGCGGCGTTCGCGGCGCACGAGGCGGAGGGTCAATGTGGAAGCTGGTCGTGTGGCATCGCCCGCTCTGCCTGTGAGTGGACATGTGGCTGCTCCTTCAGCAAGGTCCGAGCAGGCACACGGGGGGAGGGGTTTATTAGTTATTGGGAGCTCCAACGTTAGGCGGGTGATGGAGCCCCTTAGGGAAATAGCGGGAAGGTCGGGGAAGAAGGCCAGTGTTCACTCTGTCTGCTTGCCGGGGGGTCTCATCCGAGACGTGGAGGAGGCCCTACCTGCGGCGATAGAGAGCACTGGGTGCACCCGACTGCAAATTGTTGCTCATGTCGGCACCAATGACTCCTGCCGTCTGGGTTCAGAGGTCATCCTCAGTTCGTACAGGCGGTTGGCGGAATTGGTGAAGGCGGAAAGCCTCACTCGCGGGGTGAAATCAGAGCTAACTATTTGTAGTATCGTTCCCAGAACCGATCGCGGTCCTCTGGTTTGGAGCCGAGTGGAAGGCTTAAACCAGAGGCTCAGACGATTCTGCGGAGATCTGGGGTGCAAATTTCTCGACCTCCGCTATCGGGTGGAGAAATGTAGGGTCCCCCTGAATAGGTCAGGCGTGCACTACACACCGGAAGCGGCTACAAGGGTAGCGGAGTACGTGTGGAATGCACATGGGGTTTTTTTAGGTTAGATACTTCTCTCCCTAGGCCCAACAAGACGCCTCCTGAGATGCGGCAAGGTAGGAGTAGGCAAAATGCAACAGGGAATAACAATATTAATGTGCTAATAGTAAACTGCAGGAGCGTCTACAGAAAGGTCCCAGAACTGCTCTCATTAATAAACGGTCACAACGCCCATATAGTACTAGGGACAGAAAGTTGGCTGAAACCAGACGTAAACAGTAATGAAATCCTAAACTCAGATTGGAATGTATACCGCAGAGACAGGCTGGACAGTGAAGGGGGAGGCGTGTTTATAGCGATAAGAAGTGCAATAGTATCGAAGGAAATTGACGGAGATCCGAAATGTGAAATGATTTGGGTGAAGGTCACGGTTAAAGCAGGCTCAGACATGGTAATTGGATGTCTCTATAGGCCTCCTGGCTCAGCAGCTGTTGTGGCTGAACACCTGAAGGATAATTTGGAAAATATTTTGAGTAGATTTCCCCACCATGTTATAGTTCTGGGTGGAGATTTTAATTTGCCGGATATAGACTGGGAGACTCAGACGTTCATAACGGATGGCAGGGACAAAGAATCCAGTGAAATTTTTTTAAGTGCTTTATCTGAAAACTACCTTGAGCAGTTAAACAGAGAACCGACTCATGGCGATAACATATTAGACCTTCTGGTGACAAACAGGCCCGAACTATTTGAAAAAGTTAACGCAGAACAGGGAATCAGCGATCATAAAGCGGTTACGGCATCGATGATTTCAGCCATAAATAAGAATATTAAAAAGGGTAGGAAGATTTTTCTGTTTAGAAAAAGTGACAAAAAGCAGATTTCAGAGTACCTGTTGGCTCAACACAAAAGTTTTGTCTCAAGTACAGATAGAGTTGAGGATCAGTGGACAAAGTTCAAAACCGTCGTACATAATGCGTTAGATGAGTATGTGCCAAGCAAGATCGTAAGAGATGGAAAAGAGCCACCGTGGTACAACAACCGAGTTAGAAAACTGCTGCGGAAGCAAAGGGAACTTCACAGCAAACATAAACATAGCCAAAGCCTTGCAGACAAACAAAAATTACGCAAAGCGAAATGTAGTGTGAGGAGGGCTATGCGAGAGGCGTTCAATGAATTTGAAAGTAAAGTCCTATGTACTGACTTGGCAGAAAATCCTAAGAAATTTTGGTCTTATGTCAAAGCGGTAGGTGGGTCAAAACAAAATGTCCAGACACTCTGTGACCAAAATGGTACTGAAACAGAGGATGACAGACTAAAGGCCGAAATACTAAATGTCTTTTTCCAAAGTTGTTTCACAGAGGAAGATTGCACTGTAGTTCCTTCTCTAGATTGTCGCACAGATGACAAAATGGTAGATATCGAAATAGACGACAGAGGGATAGAGAAACAATTAAAATCGCTCAAAAGAGGAAAGGCCTCTGGACCTGATGGGATACCAGTTCAATTTTACACAGAGTACGCGAAGGAACTTGCCCCCTTCTTGCAGTGGTGTACCGTAGGTCTCTAGAAGAGCGTAGCATTCCAAAGGATTGGAAAAGGGCACAGGTCATCCCCGTTTTCAAGAAGGGACGTCGAGCAGATGTGCAGAACTATAGACCTATATCTCTAACGTCGAGCAGTTGTAGAATTTTGGAACACGTATTGTGCTCGAGTATAATGACTTTTCTGGAGACAAGAAATCTACTCTGTAGGAATCAGCATGGGTTTCGAAAAAGACGGTCATGTGAAACCCAGCTCGCGCTATTCGTCCACGAGACTCAGAGGGCCATAGACACGGGTTCACAGGTAGATGCCGTGTTTCTTGACTCCCGCAAGGCGTTCGATACAGTTCCCCACAGTCGTTTAATGAACAAAGTAAGAGCATATGGACTATCAGACCAATTGTGTGATTGGATTGAGGAGTTCCTAGATAACAGGACGCAGCATGTCATTCTCAATGGAGAGAAGTCTTCCGAAGTAAGAGTGATTTCAGGTGTGCCGCAGGGGAGTGTCATAGGACCGTTGCTATTCACAATATACATAAATGACCTTGTGGATGACATCGGAAGTTCACTGAGGCTTTTTGCAGATGATGCTGTGGTGTATCGAGAGGTTGTAACAATGGAAAATTGTACTGAAATGCAGGAGGATCTGCAGCGAATTGACGCATGGTGTAGGGAATGGCAATTGAATCTCAATGTAGACAAGTGTAATGTGCTGCGAATACACAGAAAGATAGATCCTTTATCATTTAGCTACAAAATAGCAGGTCAGCAACTGGAAGCAGTTAATACCATAAATTATCTGGGAATACGCATTAGGAGTGATTTAAAATGGAATGATCATATAATGTTGATCGTCGGTAAAGCAGATGCCAGACTGAGATTCATTGGAAGAATCCTAAGGAAATGCAATCCGAAAACAAAGGAAGTAGGTTACAGTACGCTTGTTCGCCCACTGCTTGAATACTGCTCAGCAGTGTGGGATCCGTACCCGATAGGGTTGATAGAAGATATAGAGAAGATCCAATGGAGAGCAGCGTGCTTTGTTACAGGATCATTTAGTAATCGCGAAAGCGTTACGGAGATGATAGATAAACTCCAGTGGAAGACTCTGCAGGAGAGACGCTCAGTAGCTCGGTACGGGCTTTTGTCAAAGTTTCGAGAACATACCTTCACCGAAGAGTCAAGCAGTATATTGCTCCCTCCTATGTATATCTCGCGAAGAGACCATGAGGATAAAATCAGAGAGATTAGAGCCCACACAGAGGCATACCGACAATCCTTCTTTCCACGAACAATACGAGACTGGAATAGAAAGGAGAACCGATAGAGGTACTCAAGTTACCCTCCGCCACACACCGTCAGGTGGCTTGCGGAGTATGGATGTAGATGTAGATGTAGATGTAAACCCAACTGTGTTAATTATTTAACTGACTTGCTGATCATCAAGCAGCACCTGAAAAATCTATAAAGTCATTTGAGCAGCAGCAAGCTCATGGTCTATTTTGCATCAACAAATGTAATTTCTTCGAGCAAACTGTAAAGTACCTGACACATATGACGTAGAGTGGCTTATGCTCATACAGTATCATGTGAACACAATCAATAACTTACCAGCTCCCAAGATCCTCAAAGAACTACAATCGTCCCTGGACAAAGTTAATTATTATACAAAATTAATTCCCAAAACAGCCAAGATTTCCTACCCTTTATCAAGTGCATAAGAAGGAGGTAAATTTGTGTGATCAGAGACTTTCTTGCATCTTGCAACTTAAAAAGTGCCTTAGGTCAGTCCCTTGCTTAACAGCTTTCGATCTGGGCAAAAATTTAACTAACTGTTGATGCCTCCAATTGCAGCATTGGTAGTGCTGTCCCATAAACATGCTGATGGCACAGAAGAGCTCATTGCATTTTCATCAAAAACATTAAATGCAGCACAGTGCAATTACTCACAAATAGAGTGAGACATTGGCTATCATAAATGGCATCAAGAAGTTTCATTCATATCTGTACAATATTAAATTTCACCAGGTTCATTCATATTTCTACGTAAGTTTCACCTGATCACCAATCACAAGGCCCCCTATTTTGCTATTTGACCCCACTCAAGACATCCCCATAAGGGGGCGCAGCATCTGTAATGGTGGGTATTGTTACTTAGTAACTATAACTATGAGATCCATTACAAGCCCAACACACAGCATTCAAACACAGAAGCACTTTCCCACTTCCTATGCAGCAGAGATCACAGCTTTGAAGGCATGAAGTGCATTGTTTTGCCTTAAATGACACTCTGAATTAATTCCCATGGTACATACAGTGTCAACAGAAACAGGCCATGATCTGCTACTCATAAACATGTTGACTGCTCTACAGGGGGGTTGGCTGAAGTGCCTGCATAAGGGTGCAGACTCAGCAATTTGCACATACTTTTCATTAAGATACTGACTTGTAATTGATGGTGTCATATTATTTGCTATGGATGAATCTGAAAACCATGTGGTAATTCCACACCTGCGTATTGATGCTCCTCCACACTGCCCATGAGGAATGTGCAGAATGAAGCTGACAGTTTAGTGGAATGTGTACTGACCCAGTTTTGACACCATCCAGAAATGCTGGGCCTGTGCCCACAATTGGCCAGCCTTGATGCATCATGTCAACCTCTGACCACACTTTGAAAACTTCTGGCAAAGAGTACATATTGATTTTGCCGGGCCATTCCAAGGAGCAATATCAGTGATGGTTGTTGACACCCTCTTTAATTTTCCCTATATGGCATGGATGGCTACATTATCAATGCAGCAGCTACCATCTGTGCCCTCTCCATCATAGGGGGCACCTTCCACACTGGTTTCCATCAATGGACCCTAATTCATGACATCTCTGCCTCAGTATCTTTGTAAACTCAATGGTATTGAGCACTTAACCACCATTCCTTTCCATCCAGCGTCTGATTCAGAAGCCAAGAGAATGGTCAGGACCTTTAGAATGCAGATACACACAATAATGATAACAGCCAACTCTGAAGAAGAACATACCCTCTTCCTCACAAACTATGGTCAACAACCATAAGTGGACATAATCCTGACTCATTGCAACCACTGCTCAAGCACGTGTTCAAATTTTTAGGTCCTGGTGAACGCAACGCATCATCATTGAAAATAAGAGATGGCAAATGTGTGAGATTTCGCTCAGCTAGGAGCACCTCATCAGTCATCAAATGCAACTCTGGCTTCAGCAAGATGTGGATACCCTCCTCCCCCTGAGCAGGCAACTGAGCATGACTTGCGCAACCACACCCTCAGGACAAGCCTGCCCAATGGCCTGCCTATCACCACTACAACCTCTGCCTTCATTTTAGGCACCAATGGGGGCAAAAATGAGCAGCCAATTGAGGTGGAACCATTAATACTCCCTAAGTCATTTCCTGCTCCCAACAACATCTCTCGGACTGAGATGCCCAAGGTGGCCAAACCATTGTCCCCATCTGAACTGCAGCTACTTGATCCTGCAGGCAGGATCAACAGGATCAAGTAGTGCCCCAGAAATCATTGAATGGCTGCCAAGTACACAGACAGTGCTGAAATCTGACCCAGCCAATTGTGACAAGGAGATACCATGACAGCCTGTGGCAGGGGTTCCAGCATCTCTCTCTCTCCCCTTTCTTGATTAAGTTGACACAGGCTGGGCTATTTCTGACCCTGCATACTGATTAAAGGGCAGAATGTTTTAGTATGTTGACAGTGATTTGAATTCTGCACCCAGACCACGTACTGATGTGGAGGAAAGATCAGAGACACTCCAGCTTAATAGCACAGCCACAGCACACTTCCACTGATGGCACTGCTAATTCAGACACGGTTACACCCACCCATCTACTGATGCAAGAGTACTGGAAATATTGTTAACTTCATACTTCTACATCTACATCTACATATATACTCCACTAGCCACCAAGCGTTGTGTGGCGGAGGGCACAATTCACGCCAAAGTCATATTTCCCCCGTCTGTTCCACTCAAGGATCGCGTGAGGGAAAAAGGACTGTCTGAACGCCTCAGTATGAGCTCTAATTTCCCTTATCTTTGAATGGTGATCATTGCGCGATTTGAAAGTCGGTGATGATAATATATGCTCTACATCCTCGGTGAAGATCGGATTTCGGAATTTAGTGAGCAGCCCCTTCCGTTCAGTGCATCATCTATCTGCAAGTGTATCTCACTTCAAACTTTCTATGAGATTTGTAGTGCTCTCACAATGGCTCAATGTACCAGTCATGAATCTTGCCACTCTTCTTTGGACCTTCTCAATCTCTTGAATCAGACCCAACTGGTAAGTATCCCATACAGACGAACAATACTCTAAGACTGGACGAACTAATGTATTGTAAGCTATTTCCTTTGTTGAAGCACTGCATCGCTTCAGTATTCTACCAATAAACCACAATCTAGAGTTTGCCTTGCCCATTACTTGTGTAATCTGTTCATTCTATTTGAGATCATTTTGAATAGTCACACCCAGATACTTGACATGTTACCGCTTCCAAAGACTGGGCATTTATTTTGTACTTGTACATTAATGGGAATTTTTGCCTTGTTATTCGCAGTAGGTTACACTTACTAATATTGAGAGATAACTGCCAGTCATTACCCCATGCATTTATTTTCTGCAAATCCTCATTGATTTGTTCACAACTTTCATCTGATACTACTTTCCTGTAGACTACAGCATCATCAGCAAACAGTCTAATGCCGCTGTCAATACCATCAACCAGATCGTTCATGTAAATTGTAAAAAGCAGTGGACCTATTACACTGCCCTGGGTCACATCTGAAGTTACACTTGTTTCTGTTGAAGTCACCCCGTTCAGGACGACATACTGCTCCCTGTCTGTTAGAAAACTATTTATCCAACTGCATATGTCATTGGATAGGCCATAAATGCACACTTTTTGGAGCAAGTGACAGTGCAGAACTGAGTCGAACACCCTTCAAAAGTAGAGGAATATGGCATCAACCTGGGAGGCGGTATCTAGAGCCTGTTGCATATCATGCACAAAGAGGGCCAGCTGTATCTCGCATGACCGCTGTTTCCTAAAACTGTGCTGGTTTCTGCAGATGAGCTTCTCAGAGTCTAGAAAGGTCATTATGTCTGAACACAAAATATGTTCCATGATTTTACAACAAATGAATGTCAGTGAAATTGGGCGGTAATTATGTGCATCCGATTTTCTACCCTTTTTATAGATTGCTTTGACTTGGGCCTTCTTCCAGTCCCATGGAACTTTCCACTGTTCCAATGATCTCTGATAGATGATGGATAAGAATGGTGCTATATTTGTAGCATAGTCAACATAAAATCTTATGGGGATACCGTCTGGGCCAGATGCCTTCCTGGCGTCTAAGGATCTTAACTGTTTTACAATCCCAGATACACTAAACACTATGTCAGCCATCCTTGCATTTGTTTGATAATTGAAAGGGGGAATGGTGCTGCAGTCATCTACCGTAAAAATTTTTGAAAGGTAGGTTTAGAATTTCAGCCTTCTGATTATCATCATCAGTTACATTACCCATACTGTTGCGAAGAGAAGGTATTGAACTATTTGTAACGTTCATATGTTTTACGTACAACCAAAATTTTTTGGGGTTATTTTTAGAATCTGCAGATGAAATATTGCTTTCAAATTCGTTTAAATAATCTCTCATTGACCTTTTGACAGCTGCTTTTATTTTGCATAATTTCTGTTTGTCAGCGGGGCAGTGACTATGTTCAAAATGACTGTGCAAAATTCTCTGCTTTCTCAGCAACTTCCTAATGTGTTTGTTGTACCAGATGCTCCCTGGGCTGTTTGTGTATGCTTACAACGAGTTACTACACTTTGGAGATTTTCTTCTAGCTAGTCATTCACTTCATGAACTTCACCATCATTGATCACAGGAACCACATGTTTGCTCCACCAGTTCCTGCATCACTGCTGTGCGAGTGATCATAAACTATGTTCCACCTAGGGCCAGTAGGATAGAAAACTTTTGGAGTATATAGGGTGGTTATAATTAAACTTTCGCTCCTTGAGAGGGCCCCCACGAAATATAAGAGATTGGAAGACAGCGAAATTTTGTGGAAACTTTCATAAGAACATGCAGAAGAGAAATAACAAATAAACCATTGAAAGAAATACATTTTAATTTCCACATGAGATGGTTCAAATCTGATGATCTTTGTGTTTACATAGTTTGAAATGGTTGGCCAATGATTTGGTTTTCTTTAAATATGTTGCAGAGTAACTCTGTGGCCTCATGTGCAATGTGAGGTCAAGGTCCACTGTGCATCAAAGCAGTTAATCCTTGCATCTCTCTGTCATGGAGCAGGGATCAAATATTGGCAAATCAGATCACAGTACAGTGTGCCATTCACACTGTGTGTCCTTGGTCCTTGGGGTCGAAGTTCCTTAAAGCAAAATGGACCAATCATGAACTGTGCTGTGAAATCACACCACACAGGACATGTTCACGATGTGGGGGAACTTCAAGAACATTCGTTGGTAGTGATGATCCCCAAATGTGACAATTGTGTTTTCTGCCTCAGTGAGCATAAAATGTGCTTCATAACTCCACAATATGCTCCAAGGCCATAAGTAGTCTACTTCAACTCTTGCAAGAAACATAAGAGCAAGGTCTTCTCGAATGTCTGCATTATGTGGCAAACGTTGATGAGTAATGTACAGTTTGTATGGATGCCATTTCACAATTGCAATGCTTGAAGATCACACATTGCAGCCAGCATTCTCAGCCAAGGCAACAGTAATTTCTTGTTGTGGCGCAGTTCACTGTCGCTGTCCCAGTAACAAACTGAATCATTGGCCAAATGTTCTAAATTGCGTAACCACCAATATAACCATATTTGAACACTCTCAAGTGGAAGTTTAAACGTGTTTCTTTCAATGTTGTATTCATTGTATCTCTTCTACATGTCCTTACAAATATTTCCACAAAGTTTCACTGTCCTACAATTACTCATTTTTCATGGGGGCCTTCTCAAGTAGTGAAGTTCAATTATAATAACACTGTACTTTTGAACATTTGCTGCTATTGTGGACTCAGGGAGAGGATGTCATGTATATGATGCGCGAGTTGGGGTGCAATCATTAAAACAAATGTGTTTGTGTTTTTCATTGAAG
The DNA here is from genome assembly GCF_023864345.2 of Schistocerca serialis cubense. Lineage (NCBI taxonomy): Eukaryota > Metazoa > Arthropoda > Insecta > Orthoptera > Acrididae > Schistocerca > Schistocerca serialis. The sequence continues at coordinate 554,859,461 of NC_064641.1, forward strand.
TGAGATCTTTTCATGGAATTTCAATCACCAAATTTCTCCTCCACTCCTCCAAATGCAAAAATGTTCTGCTGATGCCAGGCACTTAAGTGTCAATTGCAGAATGTTCATGTAGATGTAGAAGTAAGAAAATTGATGTTTCCCGTTCATTGCTGTATGAACCAATTTGCAAATGCCACTTAAAGTGGGAAGACCACTGGCTGTGATGATTGCGCTTTCTGTGTGTGATATGAGCACAATTTTTATTCATTTAAGATACTCAAAACAGTTGACTGGCTCATATTCACAGCTCATGCTATGCACCAACTATACCAAAGCAGGCAATTGTCACACATCAAGTAACACATTCTCTTCCATATTCGGACTTCTCACATGCTACACAACTAACTAGTATCTTCCATTCTAACACAGAAGACTCCAGTTTCTCATAGGTGCCTATGTACAGATGCAAAAGTACTGTGATATGGTTGCTGTTGGTGCAGGAGCAGCTCAGTGTAACATCATGCTGCTGTTCCCTTGTACTCATGAACCCATACATGAAGTGCACATCGGTCAACTCATCATCAGTAAGTCTAACCATAGTACTGCTGTGTATCACTGTTAACGTACAACTAACACTGACAGAAAACAAAGCTATAGAACTGAGCTGTATTGACTGCAGACTTGAGAGCAATGAGTTAAGGAGGACATTACTGTTGTTGACACCAGGTACTGTGAGTGAATGGGAACAAGAGAGACAGTTTCTACTGTCAACATTTGCACTGCTGTGCACTGTTTTCTGTGCAATACAGATACAAAGATAACTGGTGCAAGAAAAACCAAACAAAATGCAATAACTGTAACCAGCTACTAGAGATCGTGGGCCCCTTATACCAAACTAGTTGAAAAGTATCCATGAACAACCTCTGAAAGTTTGGCAGTGAAGTTCTGGTTCATCCTGTATATAAATACTGCCACCCCACCCTTACCTAGCTCACCACATAGAGCATCCTTACTGTGGAATGTGTGCCCTCTTATTTCCTCTACATGATTTCTGAATCCATTATCATTCCATGGCTATATGGGAGCTACAAATGTGCTACTTTTATGCTTCTCTTTCATTTTGTAGGAAATGATAGATTGCTAATTACCATAAAGAAGACACATCAAATTGCAGACAGGCACGATCTATCATTTCTTACATTGTTGATATTCCTAGTTGGAGTTTCCATTGTTTTATTTTGTCGCTTAAGTGATTCCAGTACATGTATGGCAAGATTTTCACTGGATTGTTCCTTCAGCAAGTTTTAACATAATTATCAGACTCACTAGCACTATAAATGTCAAGTATCTATGCCACTAATAACTTTAATTCAGTTCTCTTGTTTTTCCACTTAATCTTCCTAACACCATTGTCATTTATCTGTCATTCAGGCACTTGCACTAAGAATAGACAGTGCTCAGTGAGCTGTCTTCCTGTTGACATTTATTGCTCATTTCTTAATGATTGTTTTTGTCTTTATACTTAATCCTTGGACTGATGCTGTTACCAGACAAAGGATTCACAGCTATCTCCTACATTGGCTATTCTGACAGTGGTTGTGCTGGTGTCAGAACAAGTTTAGTGATCCCTTAGAGTGTGAGCAACATAAATGATAAAATGGATTCATATCATTCCATGTGGGATATAGCAGACATGGTATTCTGCTACAGTTTAGCCAATGACTGTAATTTACAGGCATGTGCCACCTATGCCAGCTGATATCCTCATTTATAGAATGGAAATCCATTTCAGTTACCAGTAATATTATTATTTATTCCATGACCAGTTTCAAAGCTTAAACCTCCATCTTCAGTTGCCACCAACTGCAAAGAAGAGGAGGGGCTTCTAATGTACAAGTATTATGGGATTCATATGCTAAAATCAAAGCTTCAGTTGTGGCATGTGGTGTACTCATATAATCATGGGAACATAAACACAACAATGCATTCCATGAGCAACAATGTTCAGCTGGTAATTCTAATGAACACAGGATCGTTCACAACTTGGACAATGGATCACAGCAGATCTTACACATTTTGCACATTAGATATGAAGGAGTGAATGTTGCAACGAGTAGCTGATGATCAAGAAATAACTGTGCAAAGACTGGAAATACGTTAACAGAAATTATTTTTATTTATTCATTGTTGGACTAGTATTGGCTGCATGCCCATCATCAACGGTATCCACATTATAAAAGGCAGAATATCATTATAATACATTTATCTCTACTCCCCCCCATGAACCATGGACCTTGCCGTTGGTGGAGAGGCTTGCGTGCCTCAGCGATACAGATAGCCGTACCGTAGGTACAACCACAACGGAGGGGTATCTGTTGAGAGGCCAGACAAACGTGTGGTTCCTGAAGAGGGGCAGCAGCCTTTTCAGTAGTTGCAAGGGCAACAGTCTGGATGATTGACTGATCTGGCCTTGTAACAATAACCAAAACGGCCTTGCTGTGCTGGTACTGCGAACGGCTGAAAGCAAGGGGAAACTACGGCCGTAATTTTTCCCGAGGGCATGCAACTTTACTGTATGATTAAATGATGATGGCGTCCTCTTGGGTAAAATATTCCGGAGGTAAAATAGTCCCCCATTCGGATCTCCGGGTGGGGACTACTCAAGAGGATGTCGTTATCAGGAGAAAGAAAACTGGCGTTCTACGGATCGGAGCGTGGAATGTCAGATCCCTTAATCGGGCAGGTAGGTTAGAAAATTTAAAAAGGGAAATGGATAGGTTAAAGTTAGATATTGTGGGAATTAGTGAAGTTCGGTGGCAGGAGGAACAAGACTTCTGGTCAGGTGACTACAGGGTTATAAACACAAAGTCAAATAGGGGTAATGCAGGAGTAGGTTTAATAATGAATAGGAAAATAGGAATTCGGGTAAGCTACTACAAACAGCATAGTGAACGCATTATTGTGGCCAAGATAGATACAAAGCCCACACCTACTACAGTAGTACAAGTTTATATGCCAACTAGCTCTGCAGATGATGAAGAAATGTATGATGAAATAAAAGAAATTATTCAGATAGTGAAGGGAGACGAAAATTTAATAGTCATGGGTGACTGGAATTCGAGTGTAGGAAAAGGGAGAGAAGGAAACGTAGTAGGTGAATATGGATTGGGGCTAAGAAATGAAAGAGGAAGCCGCCTGATAGAATTTTGCACAGAGCACAACTTAATCATAGCTAACACTTGGTTTAAGAATCATGATAGAAGGTTGTATACATGGAAGAACCCTGGACATACTAAAAGGTATCAGATAGATTATATAATGGTAAGACAGAGATTTAGGAACCAGGTTTTAAATTGTAAGACATTTCCAGGGGCAGATGTGGACTCTGACCACAATCTATTGGTTATGACCTGTAGATTAAAACTGAAGAAACTGCAAAAAGGTGGGAATTTAAGGAGATGGGACCTGGATAAACTAAAAGAACCAGAGGTTGTACAGAGATTCAGGGAGAGCATAAGGGAGCAATTGACGGGAATGGGGTAAATAAATACAGTAGAAGAAGAATGGGTAGCTTTGAGGGATGAAGTAGTGAAGGCAGCAGAGGATCAAGTAGGTAAAAAGACGAGGGCTAGTAGAAATCCTTGGGTAACAGAAGAAATATTGAATTTAATTGATGAAAGGAGAAAATATAAAAATGCAGTAAATGAAGCAGGCAAAAAGGAATACAAACGTCTCAAAAATGAGATTGACAGGAAGTGCAAAATGGCTAAGCAGGGATGGCTAGAGGACAAATGTAAGGATGTAGAGGCTTCTCTCACTAGGGGTAAGATAGATACTGCCTACAGGAAAATTAAAGAGACCTTTGGAGATAAGAGAACCACATGTATGAACATCAAGAGGTCAGATGGAAACCCAGTTCTAAGCAAAGAAGGGAAAGCAGAAAGGTGGAAGGAGTATATAGAGGGTCTATACAAGGGCGATGCACTTGATGACAATATTATGGAAATGGAAGAGGATGTAGATGAAGATGAAATGGGAGATACGATACTGCATGAAGAGTTTGACAGAGCACTGAAGGACCTGAGTCGAAACAAGGCCCACGGAGTAGACAACATTCCATTGGAACTACTGACGGCCTTGGGAGAGCCAGTCATGACAAAACTCTACCATCTGGTGAGCAAGATGTATGAAACAGGCGAAATACCCTCAGACTTCAAGAAGAATATAATAATTCCAATTCCAAAGAAAGCAGGTGTTGACAGATGTGAAAATTACCGAACAATCAGTTTAATAAGCCACAGCTGCAAAGTACTAACACGAATTCTTTACAGACGAATGGAAAAACTAGTAGAAGCTGACCTCGGGGAAGATCAGTTTGGATTCCGTAGAAATACTGGAACACGTGAGGCAATACTGACCTTACAACTTATCTTAGAAGAAAGATTATAAAAGGCAAACCTACGTTTCTAGCATTTGTAGACTTAGAGAAAGCTTTTGACAATGTTGACTGGAATACTCTCTTTCAAATTCTAAAGGTGGCAGGGGTAAAATACAGGGAGCGAAAGGCTATTTACAACTTGTACAGAAACCAGATGGCAGTTATAAGAGTTGAGGGACATGAAAGGGAAGCAGTGGTTGGGAAGGGAGTAAGACAGGGTTGTAGCCTCTCCCCGATGTTATTCAATCTCTATATTGAGCAAGCAGTAAAGGAAACAAAACATCTTTGGATGTCAAGCACTTTAGCAATGCCAAGTACATAACATCTGAAATTAATATACTGATTAAATCTGCAATATAATTATACAATTATATGACTGTCATGCAAAGTCTTTGGCATGTTTTAAGAAACCAGTGTACAAAGCACATTAAATTTATGAAAAAGTAGCAATTACATTAAGTAATATGAAACACTATACACTAGAGATATGTTGTTGTTGTGGTCTTCAGTCCTGGGACTGGTTTGATGCAGCTCTCCATGCTAATCTATACTGTGCAAGCTTCTTCATCTCCCAATACCTACTGCAACCTACATCCTTCTAAATCTGCTTAGTGTATTCATCTCTTGGTCTCCCTCTACGATTTTTACCCTCCACGCTGCCCTCCAATACTAAATTGGTGATCCCTTGATGCCTCAGAACATGTCCTACCAACCGATCCCTTCTTCTGGTCAAGTTGTGCCACAAACTTCTCTTCTCCCCAATCCTATTCAATACTTCCTCATTAGTTATGTGATCTACCCATCTAATCTTCAGTATTCTTCTGTAGCACCACATTTCAAAAGCTTCTATTCTCTTCTTGTCCAAACTATTTATCGTCCATGTTTCACTTCCATACATGGCTACACTCCATACAAATACTTTCAGAAATGACTTCCTGACACTTAAATCTACACTCGATGTTAACAAATTTCTCTTCTTCAGATACGCTTTCCTTGCCATTGCCAGTCTACATTTTATATCCTCTCTACTTCGACCATCATCAGTTATTTTGCTTCCCAAATAGCAAAACTCCTTTACTACTTTAAGTGTCTCATTTCCTAATCTAATTCCCTCAGCATCACCCGACTTAATTCGACTACATTTCATTATCCTCGTTTTGCTTTTGTTGATGTTCATCTTATATCCTCCTTTCAAGACACTATCCATTCCATTCAACTGCTCTTCCAAGTCCTTTGCTGTCTCTGACAGAATTACAATGTCATCGGCCAACCTCAAAGTTTTTATTTCTGCTCCATGGATTTTAATACATACTCCGAATTTTTCTTTTGTTTCCTTTACTGCTTGCTCAATATACAGATTGAACAACATCGGAGAGAGGCTACAACCCTGTCTTACTCCCTTCCCAACCACTGCTTCCCTTTCATGTCCCTCGACTCTTATAACTGCCATCTGGTTTCTGTACAAATTGTAAATAGCCTTTTGCTCCCTGTATTTTACCCCTGCCACCTTTAGAATTTGAAAGAGAGTATTCCAGTCAACATCATCAAAAGCTTTCTCTAAGTCTACAAATGCTAGAAACGTAGGTTTGCCTTTCCTTAATCTTTCTTCTAAGATAAGTCGTAAGGTCAGTATTGCCTCACGTGTTCCAGTGTTTCTATGGAATCCAAACTGATCTTCCCCGAGGTTGGCTTCTACTAGTTTTTCCATTCGTCTGTAAAGAATTGGTGTTAGTATTTTGCAGCTGTGACTAATTAAACTGATAGTTCGGTAATTTTCACATCTGTCAACACCTGCTTTCTTTGGGATTGGGATTATCATATTCTTCTTGAAGTCTGAGGATATTTCGCCTGTTTCATACATCTTGCTCATCAGATGGTAGAGTTTTGTCAGGACTGGCTCTCCCAAGGCCGTCAGTAGTTCTAATGGAATGTTGTCTACTCCAGGGGCCTTGTTTCACCTCAGGTCTTTCAGTGCTCTGTCAAACTCTTCACACAGTATCGTATCTCCCATTTCATCTTCATCTACATCCTCTTCCATTTCCATAATATTGTCCTCAAGTACATTGCCCTTGTATAGACCCTCTATATACTCCTTCCACCTTTCTGCTTTCCCTTCTTTGCTTAGAACTGGGTTTCCATCTGAGCTCTTGATATTCATACAAGTGGCTCTCTTTTCTCCAAAGGTCTCTTTAATTTTCCTGTAGGCTGTATCTATCTTACCCCTAGTGAGATAAGCCTCTACATTCTTACATTTGTCCTCTATCCATCCCTGCTTAGCCATTTTGCACTTCCTGTCAATCTCATTTTTGAGACGTTTGTATTCCTTTTTGCCTGATTCATTTACTGCATTTTTATATTTTCTCCTTTCATCAAATAAATTCAATATTTCTTCTGTTACCCAAGGATTTCTACTAGCCCTCGTCTTTTTACCTACTTGATACTCTGCTGCCTTCACTACTTCATCCCTCAGAGCAACCCATTCGTCTTCTACTGTATTTCTTTCCCCCATTCCTGTCAATTGTTCCCTTATGCTGTCCCTGAAACTCTGTACAACCTCTGGTTTAGTCAGTTTATCCAGGTCCATCTCCTTAAATCCCCACCTTTTTGCAATTTCTTCAGTTTTAATCTACAGTTCATAACCAATAGTTTATGGTCAGAGTCCACATCTGCCCCTGGAAATGTCCTACAATTTAAAACCTGGTTCCTAAATCTCTGTCTTACCATTATAAAATCTATCTGATACCTTTTAGTATCTCCAGGCTTCTTCCATGTATACAACCTTCTTTTATGATTCTTGAACCAAGTGTTAGCTATGATTAAGTTATGCTCTATGCAAAATTCTACCAGTCGGCTTCCTCTTTCATTTCTTAGCCCCAATCCATATTCACCTACTACGTTTCCTTCTCTCCCTTTTCCTACACTCGAATTCCAGTCACCCATGACTATTAAATTTTCGTCTCCCTTCACTATCTGAATAATTTCTTTTATTTCATCATACATTTCTTCAATTTCTTCGTCATCTGCAGAGCTAGTTGGCATATAAACTTGTACTACTGTAGTAGGTGTGGGCTTTATATCTATCTTGGCCACAATAATGCGTTCACTATGCTGTTTGTAGTAGCTTACCCACATTCCTATTTTCCTATTCATTATTAAACCTACTCCTGCATTACCCCTATTTGATTTTGTGTTTATAACCCTGTAGTCACTTGACCATAAGTCTTTTTCCTCCTGCCACCGAATTTCACTAATTCCCACTATATCTAACTTTAACCTATCCATTTCCCTTTTTAAATTTTCTAACCTACCTGCCCGATTAAGGGATCTGATATTCCATGCTCCGATCCGTAGAACGCTAGTTTTCTTTCTCCTGATAACGACATCCTCTTGAGTAGTCCCCACCCGGAGATCCGAATGGGGGACTATTTTACCTCCGGAATATTTTACCCAAGAGGACGCCATCATCATTTAGTCATACAGTAAAGCTGCATGCCCTCGGGAAAAATTATGGCTGTAGTTTCCCCTTGCTTTCAGCCGTTCGCAGTACAAGCACAGCAAGGCCGTTTTGGTTATTGTTACAAGGCCAGATCAGTCAATCATCCAGACTGTTGCCCTTGCAACTACTGAAAAGGCTGCTGCCCCTCTTCAGGAACCACACGTTTGTCTGGCCTCTCAACAGATACCCCTCCGTAAGTTGACAAATAAGTAAGGATTTCCATATTTCTAAATGCGTGAGAAAAAATCTTAATTACTAGCATCAACATCTTTTGTAATGAACAGTTCTTAGATGGAGAAAGCAAGCCAAATAGTATGTGTTTTTCATTAAGACAACTGTTGTTATTTTATTTCAATAAAACATAACACATTTGGTGACAAAAATATGCATTTCCTTAGAGTCACAAGACAGATTTAAAATACTTTCACTGATTTCAGAAATAACCTCAGAAAAATGTAGGCCTCTTGAAAGATGTGTATAAGGTGTGGAAGAGTTGTGTAAACCAACACTGTAAGTGACCACCAACAAAATGTTGGTTCTACTATGTTCATTATTGTCAGTTATTACCCATTGTGTTACATTTATTATTTTACAGGTATTGTGTGATTTTTCTTTTGAGAAATATATGAGTATACAGGGTGAAGCGAAATTTGTGCACTCACGCTTTGCAATGTGACTCATCACACGCCAGCAATAAAAAAAAATTTCTCTCATAAAATTTCATCCTGCGAACATATCTGGCAGAAAAAGGACAGTAACGAGTGGCAGTCTGGCTACACTGTAATCATTTGTATGGTAACTACCTCTGTCAGCTCATATTAGTTGTGATGTGTTGTTGGTGAAGTGGATAGAGTTTGGGTCAGCGTGCAGGATGTCGAGACTCTGATCCTGGATTGAGGTGCATTTTTTTTAATTTTTTATTTTTTATTTGCTAATTTCATTCTGACATTTCATACTGTAATATACACTGTTTCTTAGGTCATATGTTTCCTGAATTTACAACATTTTGTAACGCTGAACATAACAAATACATGGTTAGTCAAATTAGAAACAGATAGTTGAAACAAATGACATGTCATAGGACAGAGTAACTACAAAAACAATATCAGTTTCAAGATGCTAAAGATGATAGCACAGTATAACACAACATCTACTTGTCATTTATACTACATGTAATATGAGTGCTCAGATGTCACACATTAGCAACCAGTGACTTAATAATGTCCATACTAATGACCGCATGAACTTCACAACAGAATACGTTGTCCTCAGAACAACAGATGCTGAAAGTGACCTCCCTGCACGTCCAAACATTGCGCAACCCACTGGATCATACAGCTCTGGACTCTTCGCAGCAAAGCTGCATCCACAATAACAAGAGCAGCATGAACACACACTACCAATTCTTCCACATTTGTTGGCGGAGTAGAGTACACGTGCTCCTTCAGGTGTCCCCATAAGGAGAAATCCAGATGATTTAGGTCAGATGAATGCAGTGGCCATACATCTGATCACATGATCACATGATGTTTCCCTCCACCACACACTGTCAGGTGGCTTGCAGAGTATGGACGTAGATGTAGATGAACCTCCACATATGAGCCATTTACTTAGAAATGTTCTGTCCAAAAACTGTTGCACATTAATTCCAGAGTGTGGAGGTGCACCATCATGTTGGAACCATATCCTCTGCCAAACATGTAGTGGAACATCTTCCAGCACATCATGCGATAGTTTGAGAGGAATGCATGATACCTTCGTCCACTCAACCGGTCAAGCAACATGTAGGGGCCCAAACACCTGTCATCCAATATTCCGGCCCAGACATTGATACCAAAGCAAACTTGATATTAACAGTCATGGATGACGTGCAGGTTAGCCTCATACCAATAGGGAGCACTGTCCATATTGAAGACACCCTCTGCTGCTTCATCCGACCATATTAAGGTGTTTACGAAGTCATCATTAGCTTCCTGTTGTCATTGGAACCATTCACAGAATTGCTTCTGCTGATGGTGATCTGCAGGGTGTAGGTGTTGCATGAAACCATAATGATAGTGGTGCATCCCATGCTCATGCAGCATGTTAACAACTGTGTGTTGTGAGATACACAGCTGCCTTACTGCACTACGTGTACTTCATTGAGGTTCTTGGTCTATAACCTCAAGAATAGCTTCCTCAGTAGCTGGAGTACTGCGAGTCCGTGGATGACCTTTGTCATGCGATGGTGGAAGGAGAGAACCTGACTCCCGAAGGCACAGCTCCAGACAGCGAAACACACTTTTATGTGGATGGCGTCAATGAGGATATCTAGCAGTGTATTCACAAGTGACAACTCCAGCCCGGTTGTCAGATGCATCAAGGACCAGAAGCATATCCACATATTCATCATTTGTAAATGCCATGCGTCTGCCACACTGGTTTAGAGGTTTACAATGAAAAAATTTGATATTTGCATGCATGTACATAGGAGTCTGTCATGAGCATGATACTATGCTCGCAACTGGTCCCTGTCTGGTGGACAGTGCATACAATATAAACATGCTGTCAGTCCTGCACCCTGTTCCACCTAACACGCATTACCCCTCTGAATTCTGCACGATTCATCCGACACCGCTAATTGTAAATGTTCGGTTTCAAGTTACACTCTTTCCCTAATGGTAATAGACATGATCCACAATCCCACAACATTGAAAGGCATAATTAGTGGGACCATGGTGATAACACATACAAACAGTAACCAAGTTCGGACATTATTCGCAAAGCACGTTGCTAGTTCAACTGGAACATAAGGCCCTAATGAAATGTGGTGGACCTCAACAAGACAAGAATAATAGTTAGTACTAATCTATGGGGCCACTGGAGGAGGGTACAAAGAAAACCGGTTTTGCATCTGGTGCAAATAAATTGACACCCACAAAGTGAAAAGGACTTCTTTCAAAGCTCACCAATCTTCCATTTCTACGACTATAGTATGTTAAGTACAAATGTTTAGTACAGGACCTGCTGCAATCGCTGTTGACGATTGAGATGCCAGATACCATACCACCTGCACTACAGTTACCAAATAAGAAACATATGCCTCAAACCCAGGATCGAACCATCGACCACCTGCATGCTAGCCCAAAATTCTATCCACTGCACCAACAGTACAGCACAACTAGTGTGTGCTGACAAGGGTAGTTACCATATATGTGGTTACAGTGTTGCCAGATTGCCACTCTTTAACATCCTTTTTCTGCCGGATACACTCGCCAGACAAAATTTTGTGAGAGACATTTATTAATCTCTGGCACATGAGAAGTCGTACTGCAAAGCCGGAGTGCATGAATTTCGCTTCACCCTGTATAGTGTGCAAACTGCCAGCAACTGCCACAATTTTCTTCTTCTTATCGTCCATACATTCTAATATATAAACTACTTTCAAGGTGCCAAAATGTACTAGAAGAAATAAAATGACTACAAAATGCCGTACTGTACGATGTACTTATGCTGAGACAGTTGCAGTTCCTGAAAGCCATCACTTGTGGCCTCCGGCCTGCCAAGGAGCACCATAGTCCTAGGTCCATGGATAAACCATGAAAGTCTGCCACATTATGCCACACACAAGCAGACCCAGCATGCAGGTAGATCAGTGAGACTAGATCCGACGGGCAGGGCTTGCACATTAGTGTGAAACAGTAGGCTTCAGATCGGCAGGCTCCATCCATTAGAGATACAGGCAAAAATGGCCTGTGGTTTTGGCCTGTCATGGAAGTCCATTCATGTGGCCAGCTATTCACGTGTCACAAGCACCGTCTTGATGAAATGAGACTGCAGCGATCAATCCATGCAACAAATAATTTGTGCAAATACCCTCAGAATCAGTACTAATGAGGATAGGTAGCAACTCAACATAAAAATGATCGCTGATCTGCAGACAGGCATGTATAAAAGACAACCACACTCTCACAACTAAATTTTCAGCCACAGCCATTGTCAGAAAACAAGAGTGCACACACATTTATACACTCACTCAGACACGACTCATGCACAAATGACCACTGTCTCCAGCCACTGTATCAACAATCTCTGAGAATCAGATCCAAACAAACCACTCCTCATGCCTCCCTGCCTCTCATCAGCAGCTGCTAGGCTAGTGGCAAGAACTGGTGTCAGCACTGACTGCAAGCTAAGGGGAGTGTTAGGAAGAGGACAAGCAGTAAGAATAAAGGAGCAGGGAAGCAGCGTCCAGCCAGTGATGAGGCATGATCTTTCAGTAAATAAACCATTTCATCTACTGAGACAAAAACAAGATCTTTCCAGTGTTTTTTTCAAGTTTTTCTGATATTTTCACGGTTTCTCTGACATGTTTTAAATTTCCCGACTTCCAACTTGTCGCAACCCTGACATCAGCTAGTGAAACAGCAAGATAATTTCCTATTGCTAAACTGTTTCCTTGTGTAGGTTGTTGAATCTGAAGTAGTTATAGGAGAGCACTAATTTTAGTAAAATAATAATTTATTCTATTTCTATTGCACTCATTTTGCCATGTGTATGTAAATTATGATTAATAATTTCAATGGCTTCATCACCTGGTATGCTAATGTGTATGTAGGTGACATCTAAGGAAAAAATGTCGTGTGACGAGGGCCTTCCGTTGGGTAGTCCGCTCGCCTGTAGCAAGTCTTTCGATTTGACGCCACTGCTGTGTGCGCCGCCATATTGGCGGGTGACCTTGAACGAGTTTCGCTCGGCTGCCACTAGGGCTCGGCGGATCGCCTAGAGTTTTAACTAATGGCGATCTGCAGAAAAAAGGCTGCTTCCGGCCGCCTGGTATGCTAGTGTGTATGTAGGTGATATCTAAGGAAAAAATGTCGTGTGACGAGGGCCTCCCGTCGGGTAGACCGCTCGCCTGTTGCAAGTATTTCGATTTGATGCCACTGCGGTGACTTGCGCATTGATGGGGATGAAATGATGATGATTAGGACAACACAACACCCAGTCCCTGAGCGGAGAAAATCTCCGACCCAGCCGGGAATCGAACCCGGGCCCTTTGGATTGACAGTCTGTCGCGCTGACCACTCAGCTACCGGGGGCGGACTGACATCTAAGGAAATAAGTTTTATGTTGTCTGCAATGTGGACGTCTTTAATTTCTTGTCTCAGGTAACTCAAATTCTTAACTGCACATTGATAACCATAGATGTCATTCTGAGTGAGAATATAACTTAAATTTTGACTTTGTCAATATGTAGGACTACTCATTCAGACGAAAAAAAAAGCATTGAAAATTTGACCAATGTTCTCATAAATCTTTACTGTTGAAATACATTTCTTTGTTTAGAAATATTGTGAAGCACATCACCCGTGACAAACCCATCATGTCCAAAATTAATATACTGATTAAAACTGTAATATAATTAGATACCTATATGACTCCTATGGGCAGACGTCTGTGGCATGTGTAATGAAACTGGTATATAAAGGAACTTAAATACCATGAAAAAGTAACATTCACATTAAGTAACATGAAACACTATACATGAACTTATTTTGAAAGACATTTTGTCTTCTGTAATGCAGATGCTGCTGATGAAAGGCAGTCACCTGATGGTAGTCTGGCAATAAATAATCAAAGTAATCCTTATTGGGCAGTCCTACCCAGGTCACTGAACATGTTAGCACACTGCTTCCAAGATTTGGGTAGGTGTCCTGGCCCAGATTAAATCCACCTGGCAGAATAATGAAGAGGGCTGGTCAGCCTGGATGTGGGGGAGGGGGGATGACACTGCTGAATCCAAAATAATGTGCCAATCTCTTTATTCACACCACTTATAGTACATGTGAGTTCTTGGGTCACAAGACCACCATGACATATGACAGCTCTGCCAACAGATTTGTAGATGGGGCACTAAAATCCTCATTTGATCTTGGAAGCAAGCCATCAGGTTAGCTTTAATACCAATGTGTGAGCAAATACTTCACTGGAATTTAAACAAGTGCTGTTTACCAGCAATTTCTGTGCAAGAAATTACCTTCACTGTCAGAAAAAGTAGCCTTTTCAGAAAGACAATAGGTGTGGTTTAAGTATAATAGGATACCAAATCATTTGCTATACCTCGTATGACAGTAATTAACATATACCACAAACGTTTACTGACCAATGGATTGATTGATGAGATCCAGTAGCATGGCTTCCCCGTTCACTTGACCTTAATCCCTTTGATTTCTCGCAACAGATATATCTAAAGGCATGTATTACATGCCCATCAAGATGATGCTCATGTTACTGGAGTGTGCCCTTCTCATGCATGTGATGAAATCTGAAGACAACCAAATGTGTTCGCATGAGTTTGTGATTCTTAGAGGATGAGGGCTGAAGGATGTGTAAGTATAAGTGGTAACCAAATTGATCACCACCTTTTGTCTCAACAGAAATGGCAATCATAGTACAGAATGGCACATATCTTGACAAGTATTTATTTAGGGAGTGTAAGACCTTTTCTTCTAATTTTGATGAGTGATATCCCCTGTAAGAACATGGGATCTTCTTTTTTGTTTTAAACACACTGTGTACAATACCTGTAATGGTTATTAGAGCTGATGCTGATATATTGGACAGTCTGATGACATTAATCACTGGTAACAGCTGAGCAGCAATGCATTTCTACATCTGCAGCTGTATGTATGGATGTTCATAACAGCATAATTTTCATGGTGTGCTTTTTATGTGCCCAGCCGAATTTTAGCTATCTTAAACTTGCTCTGTCAAGTGGATAGAAGAAATCCCTGATATCTTATAGGACAAAACTGGACCCTGCTGTATAAACTTTTACAACTTTCAGCTGCTACATTCAGCTGGGAGAGTCTTCAGGTAGCATGAACACCTCCAAAAATAAAGTACTAAAAAAAGCCAGTCTTCCAGAACAGAGGTCACCAAACTGAGAGCAAATGTGTGCCACACAATGCATCACGAAAATCAAAAAGTTTTGCAATTACAATGAGGAAGGAAGGAACTGTATACCAGTGCTACTTTTCTGGACTATTCCTTGAAGCATCAGGATGTGTGCTATCAAATGACCTCTTTTTAACTTAAACTGTGGCACGATGAACTGTTGTGTCATCAAAGTTCCATCAATCACTACCAGCTGTGATCTGAAGTCATGCCTGATGGCTCCCAAGTCAATAACACTGCTGCACCTCTCCAAAACATTGGACAAATTGGACCTCTCCCCTGGTTGCCACCGTACTTGCCAACAACAGTCATTCAGGGTAATGCAGAAATGCAATTCATTAGAAGCCTTCCAGTCAAAGCACCACTCTGAAACATAGCCATTTGTGTTGTGATGTTAAGGGTAGCCTATACATGGGACAATAATTCCATTACTCCAGCAGCTGCTCGTCTCCAACCACTGGTGTGGAATGTCACAGAATGTTGTAGGGAGTCCACTACTTGTTCTCAGATGGCAGGTGCTTATGTGAAGGGGGTTACAATAAATATGCTTGGTACACAACACAGCAACCATCCCCTGTGATGGTCATATGTGATTGACTGGAACCTTGATGACATTATGCTTGGCCTCAAATTCTTATGCAGTCCAACCTCAGGCTGCTGTCACATCCTAATGCCCCATAAATGCGGATATCGCACAATTCGAGCACCTTGCCAAATGGAGACCCACAACGAGGATCTGCCGAGTGCTGAAAACACTGTCTCACAAGTGTACATGGCATCCTTGTGTCCTTCACAGTGATCACTCAACATTGACTCTGTTCATGGCACTTATGTGCCCCACCTAGCCTGATAACAACACTAAACACAAACAACAGTTATGCACTCTGGTGACTGTTCTACCTGCCACAGGGATCTACAACTCTTAATCATTTACATACCCACCGACGGTGCGTACATTATGAAATTACTTTGAAATTCAACCACGTCTTCTGGGTGCTTCACTTTTTTTGTCAGACAGTGTATTCAAAAGTACAACTCACATCAATCTGGTTTACACCTGATATAACAACTGTCCGCACAAATTAAATAGATCAGCACATCACTGAATGATAAATGAACCACAAATACTAGCAATGACAACTTTACCTCCAAGATCAATAATAAAAAATATTATTGAAACTGAAATTAATAATTAAATATATAAAAATACTTCTCTGTATAATATTATTCAGTACTGGTGTGTGGAAAGCAGTAACAAGCAACAATTTTTTAAAAAATTTCCATATTATGTGACGGGTTGTAGGTCCACATTTGTTAATGCATTATTATTGGTATTAAGTTATATGTATCATCATTATCTGTTTGTACATTCTAGTATACTATAATTTTATTGTTTTATTTCATTCTCAACTGACAGTCTAGAAACAGATGAAAGATTAACAAATATTGGCAAAATTGATCATTTCAATAAAAATCTGTTTATACACTGAAGCACTGAAGAAACTGGTATAGGTACATGTATTCAAATACAGAGATATGTAAACAGGCAGAATATGGCACTGTGGTCGGCAACACCTGCATAAGACAACAAGTGTTTGGCGCAGTTGTTAGATTGGTTACTGCTGCTGCGATGCCAGGTTATCAAGATTTGAGTGAGTTTGCACGTGGTATTATAGTCAGTGCACGAGCGACAGGACACAGCATCATCGAGGTAGCAATGAAGTGGGGATTTTCGCTTACGACCACCGCGAATGTCAGGAATCTGGTAAAACATCAAATCTCCGACATTGCTGTGGCCATATCCTGCAAGAATGTGACCAACAATGACTGAAAAGAATCATTCAGTGTGACAGAAGTACAACCCTTCTGCAAATTGCTATAGATTTCAATGATGGGTCATCAACAAGTGTCAGCATGCGAACCATTCAACAAAATACCACTGATATGGGCTTTTGGAGCTGAAAGGCCCACTCATGTACCCTTGATGACTGCATGATACAAAGCTGTTAGCCTCACCTGGGCCCATCAACACCAACATTGGACTGTTGATGACTGGAAACATATTGCCTGGTCGGACAAATCTCGTTTCAAATTGTATTCAGCTGATGGATGTGTACAGGTATGGAGTCAACCTCACGAATACATGGACCCTGCATGTTAGCAGGGGACTTTCAAGCTAGTGGAGGCTCTGTAATGGTGTGGGGCATGTGCAGTTGGAGTGATATGGGAGCCCCGATATGTCTAGATATGACTCTGACAGGTGACATATACAAAAGCATTCTGTCTGATCACTTGCATCTGTTCATGGCCATTGTGCATTCCGACAGACTTGGGCAATTCCACCAGGAAAATGCGATGCTCCACACATCCAGAATTGCTACAGAGTGGCTCCAGAAAAACAATTCTGAGTTTAAACACTTCTGCTGGCCACCAAACTCCCCAGACATGAACATTATTGAGCATATCTGTGATACCTGGCAACGTGCTGTTCAGGAGAGATCTCCAACCCCTCGTACTCTTACGGTTTTATGGCCAGCCCTACAGGTTTCATGGTGTCAGTTCCCTCCAGCATTATTTCAGACATTAGTCGAATCCATGCCATATTGTGTCGCAGCACTTCTGAATGCTTGGGGGGGCCCTACACGATATTAGGCAGGTGTACCAGTTTTTTTGCTCTTCAGTGTATATTACTCACTCAAAACATGTCATTAGGAAACAAAGAAATAAAAGGGGGGGGCGGGGGGGGGGGGGGGGGGGGGGAGGTGACTGATTGGATTACATTTTATAACTCTATGTTGATGACACTGAATAGATTAAAAATTTTGTTTCCTTTCATTGTGACAGTATGCTTCTTTGGTTAGTCGTATGATGGTCCTGTTAGTGAAGGCATTCTCTTGTCGGTCTGTCATATGTCAGGTCTCAGGCTAAAAGGATTAAGTTCAATCTAGTATGTGAATCACCAATCTGCATCACAGCTGAATGCTATCCTAGAAGTGTTGTTGACTACATGGTTGCTGCAGGGGTGGGATTGAATCATGGCCTGTATTTTATTATCACAGGTTCACTGATGCCTGCTAAAACAGTAATTTCATTACATATAAATATGTAGTGAGCTCCCTGGTGTTCAGCCAAGTTGTTGTTTCCAACACCCGTAAGCTCATTATTAAGCAATCACACTGAGAAATCTGAGAGATCACAGAAATATGTGTGATTGTGCTGTATAATTAAACTATGTTCAGACATGATGTAAATTTTGAATGGTGCCGTCATAAATTTTTCTGTATTTTTCTCAAATTACAGCTACACCTTTGATGATAACCAAAAGTGTTTAGTTCCATTCTGTCCCATAATGAGTATTCTTGCACTGAGTGTATATATCACAATCCTAGTGTCGAATTATGTAAGTGCTGCATGCCACAGTTTGTTAATTTTATGTTCCATGGATCATTCGAGTGATCAACTATAATGATATATCCATATGTAGATATGACTACACACTGACCATTTAACTTTTTTCGGGTTTTCAAATTCAAATTTGATATATGTCAGAAATGTTATATCATTGGGTAAGTGATAAAAAAAATTTCTGTTGCAGCATTGTGCACCCCTTCTTGTGCTGAAGTCAAACTTAATGGTTAATAATGATTTTTTTCTTCTGGTATTGTAATTACATACATCATTGTTCATTATGAACAGTAGTGGGTTATTTAAAACAAACTTCCAAAGGGATTACATAAACAGTGAGGCAACAGTAAGAAAGTAAAAAATTTTTAAACAGATGTCTAGAAGGGGATCATGGGTGAGTATGTATTATTCTTACAGCATGGTTTTGAGCAATGAAAATACTAATCACTGCTATTTTGTTATTTTATGTTTGTAAAATTTGGAAAGTACATTTGTAAATGGTATTCTCAATTGAGCAACTCTTCTAAAATTCAAATCGTGATTTACTAAGGATATTATTGTTGGTCAAATAGCCAGTACATCACCTCAAAGATTACAGAATATGTCAGCACTAAAGTGGGTTAGCAGTTATTGAAATCTCTATCATCTTTTTTACAGAGGTGTTTCCCAATGGCACATTACTGCCTCTGGAAAAATGCCTTGTGTTAGTTATGCATTATGTACCTCAGAAAAGACAGTGCTTCTATATGGGACAACTCATTGGTACTGTGGTGGAGATACCACCAAATGTAAATGAGCTTTTATTTTTAAAAGTATATATAATTTTCTTAATTTCAGAATGAGACTTGGGTGGCAGTGATTGATTGAACTGAATGAGTTGCTTTTTCAGCATAATACTTTCATTTCTCTCTTAAACTGCTTGTCCCGGTAGTTCCTACAACATTTACGAAATCTTCTGGAGAAATCAAACAATGGAAAATCCATGACAGACTGTAACAATATTGTGAAATGGAAAGTTGCTACTCACCATGCAGTGGAGATGCTGAGTCACAGGAAAATTCTTTTCAGGAAAATTTTACATGAAACTCACTTGAAGATGGCTAAATGGTTGTCAGGCAAAATATTATGACAAGATGTCGACGTCATTCAACTGTGATCACAAAACATCATGGAACAGAAAAACTTTTTAAAATAGCATGTTACACTTCAACATAGCTGCAGGACTACTTTCCTTGCAGCCAATAGTAGAACTATTGCTGGTTTCCTACGTTGGTGGTACTGCATCAACATCATGAAAATACGAAAATGATAGGCAGAGTCCTGCAGAATACCGTGGCCTGTAGATTGCGGAGTCAGCAGGGCATGCAATGGAAGAGCAATAGTGGTGGTGGTTAAGGGCAGATGCTGTAGGGGAAATGCCAAGTGCTGGATGGAGGGGAAGTGCTGTTCTAAACTGAAGCATATGCTCATGTTTTTGTATAAATTAAGTGGAACCGCTCCACGGCCACACTTTCATGGTGACCATTCAAAAAGACCTGTCATCCCTTTCGTTAGCATCTACAAAGAATTCTGCTGAAAATACAGCAATTTATTTTCACTTGGCTTGTTAACCATTTGTAACTTTCAGAGAAGCATATTTTGAGCAACACCTACACATTTCTCTTGTTACCATATTGAAATTTGCTTCTTTTGCCAAAACACACTGGAGTTTACAGAGTCACCTCACTACCGTGTTGTGCAGATGCAACAGGAAGTGAATTTTGAAACAGTGGCTTATTAAGTGAGGAACTGAGAAAATGTAAGGTCAGTAGCTTATTGAAAAGCATATGCCTGGTACAAAGTAAACATATAATGTCTTCAGTTACGTTCTGCCCAAACCCATAGCATTTCTTGTTTCAAAAGCTATCAATGGCCCTTAAAAATTAATATTTTTTCATTAAAAAAGTCTGTAGTTGGTGGAATAACACAGTAGATAATGAACTTTTGCATAATAAACATATGGCAAAATACTGCCCTCTTTGTGTGCTGTCATTTGCCAAAATCATAATTCAATATCTCAAATCCTTTATGAAATATGAAGAATTCTGTGGGTACTTTATCGCTGGTATGGCACGGTCGCAAATGAATGCGTTACATCAGATAAATTTTCTTGAGATTTGGTGGCCGGTAGATACCTCCACCCAAGTCTAAAGAAAAATCTGACATTTTAACTAAACTTCATACCAGGAAAATATTACTTAATATACTCCAAAAGCAAAATCATAGTGACCCCCATTTTTCATTGCAAAATTTTTCAAATATCGCGCAGTGTGTTACTGCCATGTAACTATCACAATGACTATGACCATTAACGAAATGATGGACACATCATGAACCTGACATATCAAGTTACAAGTAACGCAAAAATGAATTTTTTTTTATGGACTAGACAGCAAAGGACTTGGAAGAGCAGTTGAATGGAATGGACAGTGTCTTGAAAGGAGGATATAAGATGAACATCAACAAAAGCAAAACAAGGATAATGGAATGTAGTCTAATTAAGTCGGGTGATGCTGCGGGAATTAGATTAGGAAATGAGGCACTTAAAGTAGTAAAGGAGTTTTGCTATTTGGGTAGCAAAATAACTGATGATGGTCGAAGTAGAGAGGATATAAAATGTAGGCTGGCAATGGCAAGGAAAGCGTTTCTGAAGAAGAGAAATTTGTTAACATCCAGTATTGATTTAAGTGTCAGGAAGTCATTTCTGAAAGTATTCGTATGGAGTGTAGCCATGTATGGAAGTGAAACATGGACGGTAAATAGTTTGGACAAGAAGAGAATAGAAGCTTTCGAAATGTGGTGCTACAGAAGAATGCTGAAGATTAGATGGGTAGATCACATAACTAATGAGGAAGTATTGAATAGGATTGGGGAGAAGAGAAGTTTGTGGCACAACTTGACCAGAAGAAGGGATCGGTTGGTAGGACATGTTCTGAGGCATCAAGGGATCACCAATTTAGTATTGGAGGGCAGCGTGGAGGGTAAAAATCGTAGAGGGAGACCAAGAGATGAATACACTAAGCAGATTCAGAAGGATGTAGGTTGCAGTAGATACTGGGAGATGAAGAAGCTTGCACAGGATAGAGTAGCATGGAGAGCTGCAT
Source organism: Schistocerca serialis cubense (assembly GCF_023864345.2). Classification (NCBI taxonomy): domain Eukaryota; kingdom Metazoa; phylum Arthropoda; class Insecta; order Orthoptera; family Acrididae; genus Schistocerca; species Schistocerca serialis. The sequence goes on from NC_064641.1 coordinate 554,880,858, forward strand.
CAAACCAGTCTCAGGACTGAAGACCACAACAACAACAACAGTTTCTGTAAAATCATTTGAGAAATACTGAAGGGCATGCCCCTTGATTTTGACGTCACCGACCAGCCAATAGGTGCCAGACACTGTTGGCCACAATGGACTCGCATTCAGGAGGATGATGGTTCAAACCTGTGTCTGGCTATCCTAATTTAGGTTTTCCGTGATTTCCCCAAATCGCTTCAGGCAAATGCTCCGCTGGTTCCTTTGTAAGGGCACGGCCGACTTCCTTCCTTCCTCATCCTTCCATAATCTGACGGTTCCAATGACCTCACTGTTTGATCCCCTCCCCCAAGCCAACCAACCAACCAATCCTGTTGGCCTCCCCTTCTGAACAAATGAATGAACTCATCCAGTGCATTGGCCTCCGTATCCTGTGCAAACTCTATCATGGAAATCTAAGAACATGCTATTTCCTGCAAGAGTTAACCCTTTTGTGGTTGCTGGGACACTTATGTCCCACTAATTTTGGGCCTTATTTAAAACACTGGGAAGCGAGCTGCATATTTCTGCTAAGTCCTGCCATCTGTTGGCAGCACTTCTCAACTCGGAAAAAATCGAGGCACTGAAATTCTGAGTCTATAGAAGGCTGTGACTGTTGCAGTGCGTAGTCGCGTGAGTTTCCGCGCCAAAACTTGAATTTCTTGTGTCTCGAGACAGTTGTCGGCGTATTCTGACTACTAAAAATGTCCGAAGTAAGTATTTTTGCTATTTTTAATTTCTTAGATATTTACAAATGACAACTACACTTTCTAAAACGTATTTTACTTATAAAATATTTTTTTAGTGTAGTTACAATCAGTGGGACACGTGTCCCAGTAACCATTGTGTGACCCTATAGTTCCTTTATGTTAGGATGTTGTAGGACTTACATTTCAGAGAAACAGCTTTTTTCTGTAAAATTTTGTGCTAGTAAAAGTACGGTATGTGGTTTAGAACTAAGACATATTATTGTTACTTTATGCAGAAGCTGTGAGACAGCGAGATCCTGGATTTTTTATTTTCACTGCCAGGTAATCCAGAAGAATCGGACATTGAAGCTGATGATGATGACCTAGAGGAGATTTTTTCACCTAATGATCATTTGTCTACTCCAAGCACACCATTAGAAACATGGACACACAATTATATGTAACAGATTGTCAACAACGATGTGCAACTAGATTCGTTGATAGATGAAAACAACAGTGTTGCGATTGAAAGTGGAGTGAATTGTGAGCAAGATGATGAAACTGGTAAATTACAGATTCTCACTGGGATGATGATGTAACTCACGTTGAAGAACTAAATTTACCCTCAGTGTTCGACCCAAAACCAACAGTAAACTTTGCTTTGGCAGACAATGAACTTGTGTATTTTGAAAAATTATTTGACGCTTCGATGATGCAACAGATCTGCTTTCAAATAAATTTGTATGCCAAACAGAAGAATAGTGCACAGTGGAGAGAACTCACAGTTCAGGAACTAAAAGCTTTTCTGGGTATGATCTTAGTAATGGGTATTCATCAATTACCTGAAGCAGCCAGTTACTGGAGCTCAGACCCATATCTAAATGTAAATGCAGTATCGAATGTTATGACACTTGCTCGCTATAAGAAAATAATAGAGAACCTTCACTGAAATGATAATTTGTTTCAGCCAGCAACAAACGATCCTGGTTATGACACGTACAAAATCAGACCACTTATCCCAGCACTAAACAAAAACTGTTTGAAAGTATATCACCCTTCTACTTCACTTGCGGTTGATGAGTCCATGGTTGCATTCAAAGGAAGACCAAGCCTGAAAAAGCACATGCCCATGAAACCTGTAAAAAGAGGTTACAAAATTTGGTGCCTTGCTGATGCAAACACAGGTTTTATTTCAAATTTTGATGTCTACACAGGTAAATCTGCTGCCAGTAGAGGGGAATTCAAAGGTTGCCAAATGTGTGAAAGAGTAGTGCTGGAACTCTGTAAACTATTTTTTAATTCCAATAGAACTGTGGTTTTTGATAATTTCTTTTCAACATTTAGACTAATGAAGGAACTGAGAAAACGGGGGCTTTATAGCTGTGGTACCGTCAGAGGAAACAGAAAAGGCCTACCTCCATTCTTGGCGAGTAAATTACCAAGTCTAAACCATGGAGAGTTTACATTTGCTGTCAAATATGGTGTTGCTGCTGTTAAGTGGCAAGGTAGCAAAGCAGTCTGTCTCCTTTCCACTGCACATAATCCTAAAGATGATGTATTCATCAAAAGAAAATTGAAAGATGGATCCACAATCAGCATTTAATGTCCTGAAGTAGTACATGTTTATAATAGTACTATGGGTGGAGTAGATCATTTTGACCAGCTACAAGAAAGGTATATGGTTGGCAGGTGATCAGTAAAATGGTGGCACCAACTGTTTTATTTTTTTGTTGACTTAGCCATTGTCAACTCTTATGTACTATTTTGACTGTCAAGACAAAACGCAAGCCAGCTGTCATTTTGAATGAGACTAGCAAGGCAGTTGATAAATGGATTTTCATCAAAAATGAAGAAGGGCCCATCACCAGCTTTCCATTCTAGCAAAAGATGTGTCACTGCAGTGCCACAGGAAGTAAGGCTTATGAATGGCGGGTCTCATATTCCCAAGGAGCAAAAGACCAGGAGGTGGTGTAGGTTTTGCAGCACAAAAGACACTGAAAAACGAACAAAATATGTTTGTTCATCCTGTAATGTGCCACTTTGTATTTCACCTTGCTTTCCAAAATTTCACGCAATGTAAGAAATATTCACTAAGTAGCAAAATGTATTTTTTGTTGGAAATAATAACGTATACCACATGTTTGCATATTGGCAAAAAATGAGTTACATTTTATTTCCAATACATTAATGTTAAATACTGGTGCAGATAAGCCTTGTTCATAAATTTTACACTAATTTGTAGTAACTTCATTGTGAGGAAAATCAGTTCCAGAAATGATCAATGGGACGTATGCATCCCACTTTTTCTTTTTTTGGAGAAAATTGTTTAAGTTAAAAATTATTCAAAGGCATATTTGTAATTCTGACCCAGATAAGACTGTAACAGCTGAGGTACCTTAATAAATTCTAAAAAATGAGTAAAAATCACGAAAGGGTTAAGATACTGCTATTGAAAACATTTCAAATTTTATATTATGATGAGCTGAGCACCCAGCGTTACCTGGGTATGTATTTATTCCAGTCTTATATTAGTCCACCCTCCCCCCCTCCCCCCCCCCCCCCCCCCCCCACAATCCATCTCATCCTTCAGCCCCTCTGTGTCCATTTTCTCCCCCTCACTATCCATCTCCTTCTCCCTCTTCTCTCTCCACATTATCACGCTCACTCAAACGGGATGCTAGTGGCTCTTACCCTGCAGTATTTCTTTCCAGATTGTAACTAGCTTATTCCAAAATTTGCTGAAATCATTCCATGGGTTTAGGATGAGTTTTTTACCTGTGGCTTTGTCCATGTACACACCAAATGTAAAATATATTTCACACACGTTTAACATATTTCACATGTATTTGTATATATATTTCACCTGTATCACTAGTGAATTTCACTGTGTAGTTAATGTTTATGATGGCATATCTCTTGAAATCGGTGCTGTGCAATGATAAAAAGTCACATGTACATCATCTGGTATATATGGCTACCGTCTGTGAAATGTGTTATGGATAGAGTTAGTAGTAAAGAAGTAATAAATTAAAACATCATGGATGCTGCAGCAGTTTTTCACACATTTCAATGCTTATGAAATCTTATCTCCTGAACTATGTGTCGTACAATGATATAATTTTACTGGTGAATTCCGTGATATATGTGAATACTGTCTGAAATATGTGTTGTTAGTAGTAAAGAAGTAATAAATAAAAACTTCATGCAGCAGTTTAACTGCTTGAACAGTGAAAATGTAGTAAGCAATAAACTTTTCTCCTTTCATCATTTTGTGGGGGCTGTCAGAGAGTAAAATTCTCAAATACTGGATGACTAAAGAATGGCTATTTAGTGTGTTGTGGGCTACACTGGCTTTTTCACCCCCACCCCTTTGATAAGTAGGTGGTTCTTACCCCCACAGCACTGATTTCCAGACAGAGATGTTTGTACCAAGTTTTGCTGACACTGGTCCAGTGGGTTTGGAGGAGATGTGGTACATACATACAAACACATATATACGTACATCCAATTTTATAATATGTGTGGATTTGTTGAGACACAGTGAGCCTATAAAGTATGTACAGAAATGTTGCAACTGAAAATGAGGACAAACATAATGGCTTCTGTTAGAGCAAAAAATATTTTAATAATTTCATTTTACTTGCAGCAACTACTTAAAAAGTACTAATGTTAAACACTTTTTGTAATTACAGCACTGCTACGCTTTCTTGACTTCTCAGCTCAATCTGTCTATAGAACACTACCCTGCCAACTGACTGCTGTTTCATCCTCACAGTATTGCACTTTCATATGAGCAGCACTCTGCATCACTAATGTTTGCACTCAAAACCAGAGTTAAACGACCACTTAAATCTGCTTATCTATTGTCCTGGAGAGGCTTATCACCAACATAAAATCTTGAACTGCCAGGCATCTAATCTAGGACCTCAATATGAGAGTTCGTAAACACATACCATTCAACGAGATGCAGGTTTACAGCCCCACTGTAAATATCCAACATAGCTAGCTTTGGTAACTGGCATCTTAAAATACAAAACTCAAAGGCATAATGCAGAAACCTTACTGTCTCTAGAGTACGATACATCAGACAGATACAACCAAGGCAAGAAGCACGATACTTGGTCATTCAGATGCAGTGGTTGACTTAAAAGGTTTATACTTGTTTTTAAGCTAATACCTTGATGAGAAGCATCACATTTCCTTCCCTTTGCTGTAATTTGTGTGTTCTATGTGTTTACACTGCAACTTACATTGAAAAGTGGGTCATGATGAGAAGAAGTCATGATAAAAAGAGCCCCTTTCTGATTGGTAAGACACAAAATTCCTAAGAAAGTGGGATATTTACTACTACAAGGTGTTAGAAGAAAACTGAAATGAATGGTTTAAGGTTGGTCTCATTTACTGTGAACAATTTCAGACAGAAGAAGAGGTAATAAATGGCAAAAAAATTTAATAATCAATTAAAAATTTTCCCATTCTCAATGTTGTTGTTGTTGTGGTCTTCAGTCCTGAGACTGGTTTGATGCAGCTCTCCATGCTACTCTATCCTGTGCAAGCTTCTTCATCTCCCAGTACCTACTGCAACCTACATCCTTCTCAATCTGCTTAGTGTATTCATCTCTTGGTCTCCCCCTACGATTTTTCCCCTCCACGCTGCCCTCCAATACTAAATTGGTGATCCCTTGAAGCCTCAGAACATGTCCTACCAACCGATCCCTTCTTCTGGTCATGTTATGCCACAAACTTCTCTTCTCCCCAATCCTATTCAGTACTTCCTCATTAGTTATGTGATCTACCCATCTAATCTTCAGCATTCTTCTGTAGCACCACATTTCGAAAGCTTCTATTCTCTTCTTGTCCAAACTATTTATCGTCCATGTTTCACTTCCATACATGGCTACACTCCATACGAATACTTTCAGAAATGACTTCCTGACACTTAAATCAATACTGGATGTTAACAAATTTCTCTTCTTCAGAAACGCTTTCCTCGCCATTGCCAGCCTACATTTTATATCCTCTCTACTTCGACCATCATCAGTTATTTTGCTCCCCAAATAGCAAAACTCCTTTACTACTTTAAGTGCCTCATTTCCTAATCTAATTCCCTCAGCATCACCCGACTTAATTAGACTACATTCCATTATCCTTGTTTTGCTTTTGTTGATGTTCATCTTATATCCTCCTTTCAAGACACTGTCCATTCCATTCAACTGCTCTTCCAAGTCCTTTGCTGTCTCTGACAGAATTACAATGTCATCGGCGAACCTCAAAGTTTTTATTTCTTCTCCATGAATTTTAATACCTACTCCGAATTTTTCTTTTGTTTCCTTTACTGCTTGCTCAATATACAGATTGAACAACATCGGGGACAGGCTACAACCCTGTCTTACTCCCTTCCCAACCACTGCTTCCCTTTCATGTCCCTCGACTCTTATAACTGCCATCTGGTTTCTGTACAAATTGTAAATAGCCTTTCGCTCCCTGTATTTTACCCCTGCCACCTTTAGAATTTGAAAGAGAGTATTCCAGTCAACATTGTCAAAAGCTTTCTCTAAGTCTACAAATGCTAGAAACGTAGGTTTGCCTTTCCTTAATCTTTCTTCTAAGATAAGTCGTAAGGTCAGTATTGCCTCACGTGTTCCAGTGTTTCTACGGAATCCAAACTGATCTTCCCCGAGGTTGGCTTCTACTAGTTTTTCCATTCGTCTGTAAAGAATTCGTGTTAGTATTTTGCAGCTGTGACTTATTAAGCTGATAGTTCGGTAATTTTCACATCTGTCAACACCTGCTTTCTTTGGGATTGGAATTATTATATTCTTCTTGAAGTGTGAGGATATTTCGCCTGTTTCATACATCTTGCTCACCAGATGGTAGAGTTTTGTCAGGACTGGCTCTCCCACGGCCGTCAGTAGTTCCAATGGAATATTGTCTACTCCGGGGGCCTTGTTTCGACTCAGGTCTTTCAGTGCTCTGTCAAACTCTTCACGCAGTATCGTATCTCCCATTTCATCTTCATCTACATCCTCTTCCATTTCCATAACATTGTCCTCAAGTACATCGCCCTTGTATAGACTCTCTATATACTCCTTCCACCTTTCTGCTTTCCCTTCTTTGCTTAGAACTGGGTTTCCATCTGAGCTCTTGATGTTCATACAAGTGGTTCTCTTTTCTCCAAAGGTCTCTTTAATTTTCCTGTAGGCTCTATCTATCTTACCCCTAGTGAGATAAGCCTCTACATCCTTACATTTGTCCTCTAGCCATCCCTGCTTAGCCATTTTGCACTTCCTGTCGATATCATTTTTGAGACGTTTGTATTCCTTTTTGCCTGTTTCACTTACTGCATTTTTATATTTTCTCCTTTCATCAATTAAATTCAATATTTCTTCTGTTACCCAAGGATTTCTACTAGCCCTCGTCTTTTTACCTACTTGATCCTCTGCTGCCTTCACTACTTCATCCCTCAAAGCTACCCATTCTTCTTCTACTGTATTTATTTACCCCATTCCCGTCAATTGCTCCCTTATGCTCTCCCTGAATCTCTGTACAACCTCTGGTTCTTTTAGTTTATCCAGGTCCCATCTCCTTAAATTCCCACCTTTTTGCAGTTTCTTCAGTTTTAATCTACAGGTCATAACCAATAGATTGTGGTCAGAGTCCACATCTGCCCCTGGAAATGTCTTACAATTTAAAACCTGGTTCCTAAATCTCTGTCTTACCATTATATAATCTATCTGATACCTTTTAGTATCTCCAGGGTTCTTCCATGTATACAACCTTCTTTCATGATTCTTAAACCAAGTGTTAGTTATGATTATGTTGTGCTCTGTGCAAAATTCTACCAGGCGGCTTCCTCTTTCATTTCTGTCCCCCAATCCATATTCACCTACTATGTTTCCTTCTCTCCCTTTTCCTACACTCGAATTCCAGTCACCCATGACTATTAAATTTTCGTCTCCCTTCACAATCTGAATAATTTCTTTTATTTCATCATACATTTCTTCAATTTCTTCGTCATCTGCAGAGCTAGTTGGCATATAAACTTGTACTATTGTAGTAGGGTGGGCTTCGTATCTATCTTGGCCACAATAATGCGTTCACTATGCTGTTTGTAGTAGCTTACCCGCATTCCTATTTTCCTATTCATTATTAAACCTACTCCTGCATTATCCCTATTTGATTTTGTGTTTATAACCCTGTAGTCACCTGACCAGAAGTCTTGTTCCTCCTGCCACCGAACTTCACTAATTCCCACTATATCTAACTTCAACCTATCCATTTCCCTTTTTAAAATTTCTAACCTACCTGCCCGATTAAGGGATCTGACATTCCACGCTCCGATCTGTAGAACGCCAGTTTTCTTTCTCCTGATAACGACATCCTCTTGAGTAGTCCCCGCCCGGAGATCCGAATGGGGGACTATTTTACCTCCGGAATATTTTACTCAAGAGGACGCCATCATCATGTAATCATACAGTAAAGCTGCATGCCCTCGGGAAAAATTACGGCTGTAGTTTCCCCTTGCTTTCAGCCGTTCGCAGTACCAGCACAGCAAGGCCGTTTTGGTTATTGTTACAAGGCCAGATCAGTCAATCATCCAGACTGTTGCCCTTGCAACTACTGAAAAGGCTGCTGCCCCTCTTCAGGAACCACACATTTGTCTGGCCTCTCAACAGATACCCCTCCGTTGTGGTTGCACCTACAGTACGGCTATCTGTATCGCTGAGGCACGCAAGCCTCCCCACCAACGGCAAGGTCCATGGTTCATGGGGGGGCCATTCTCAATATAATAGCCAAAATTTGAAGAGAAATTGCTAACTACATTACTGTAACTTTGCTTGTGATGGCATCACCAATCATTCTTGTCAGTTCATCAAATAACTGAAAACTTTTTTCAGAGAGATACAAATCTCTTAGCAGTCCAACCTCAGTTGTCTCAAAAGAAAGAATATATTCTGTGATTGGTTAAGTTTCATTCAGTTCAGAATGAGCCATTCCACCACAGGATTGTTATATGCAGTACACAACTTCCAATACTGAAGAAAAGGATTGTGTGTGACCTCAAAATATTAAATCTTTCTTCAGCACTTGCCTTTCCCATTTTTTGTGGTGTTGTGCAGTTATCATTTCATTTCATTTATGCAAAAGTTTAGGAACTGTTTTTAATTTTCATTTATAAGTCATCTGAGAGTTGTAAATACAGATTGTACAACTAATATACAAATGGTTTCATACAATTACTAAGTAATATTTGTGATTCATAAAATAACAAGTGCTAAATATCTGCATTAAATTATTATGGCAATACTAAATCATTGTTTTCAAATGGTTCTTTGTTTGTTGCATCCCTTGTGAGGATTATCTGCACTGAGCAATCAATGCATCAATAAAAGCAGCATGTTTTTATTTTATATAAGAATTACTTTTAATTCTGTGACAAATACAACGAACAACAGCTGTACAAATTTCTTATAAACATATTTTTAAAATGTACACATAAACAACCATGATAATTATAAACCGTACAATTAATAACATAGTTCAAATTTTAAATGCTGTTATCGGGTATTTTGCCACACAGCACAATCTAAGCCAACCCGATCCCGTGGTATAAGTCGCAGCTCTGATCCGTGTTTCAGAAAAACATTGCCTGCAACACATCAAGTAATTATTTTTCCTTAAATAATATCTTCAAAGAAACTATTACAACACAACATTGATAATACTCTTACCAGCAGTCTGCTGTGGATTAATTCCAATCCCATCATCTGTGATAATAGCAGACGTTGCAGGTGGAACTTTAAATTCTTCTGCAGCAAATTTCAAAACTGCTGTGAATGGTGTGTTTTCAGGAACACTCAATCTGTGGCAACATTGCAACTTATGTATGAAATAATTAAAATGTGTTTCAAATTTAGTTCTTAGAAACACACATACAACGTACATCTCTCCATGGGAAATCTGATTTACACACTAAATCATCCAACCATGCAAAAATACGGTAACCTATGATTTCAGAACTGGAAAGAGATTTTAGTATTTTGACAACCATATTGAATTCCTCATCTGATAGTGAAGCTTTTGAGTCTGATGAAGCCCATTTAACAATTCCATGTTTAAGAAAATATGGAACTTCCCATCTCATGTTTTTCCCAACATCTGTCACAAACTCTAGGAAAGTTGAAAGAAACTCAGGATAACTTTCTGACACAAGTACCACAGTTCTTTCATCAACTGCTGTAAACACCTTCTTCCATAATACCAATTCTGGGCCTGATCCCTGCCTTAATGTTAAAAGTATTCTCTCTAGGATAATTTTTTTAACATTGGCATTACTTTCATCCTTTTCTTTCAGAGTCAGCAGTTTAAACAAACATGGAACATAAATTTCATCAGAAATTAATTTGCTGGCTGATTGTGCAACTCTTTCTGTTTTCCCATGCAGAAGATTATTTGTCCACATTGACATAAGTATAAACTCAAAATCTTTCAGCACATATGCATCACAATTTTTCAAAGACAGCAAATGCATAACTGTTCTTTCACAGACCCTTTCTGACAGCAAAGTTTGGACTGTAGTTTCAAATCTAATCATTCCACAGTAATCAATATATGTGTCTATGGCAGTAAATATTATGTTTGTATCTGCATTCACTTTGGAAAGGAAAGATATTAATAACTTGTCACTAGCTCCCTCAAAGAAACTGAATGTAAATGGAACATGTCTATTTTTTTTATTCCACCAATTAATTAACTGCTCTTCAAACTTGCTTGCAGTACCATTTGAATTCATTTTCAAATAAAGCATTTCCAAAGACTGAGCCAGTTTGAAAGAATATTTTACAGCAGTTTCTGTTGCAGATTCTATCCATGAAGTTTCTTCGCACAAGACAAGAAATTTGTCAATATGATGAAGAACAGGTTCCGCTTCATCTTCCTCCATATCTTATTTATATTCTAAATCATAAGCTGAGTCATTTAGCTGCCATCAAAATTCTTCGCAATCTTCTTATCTGATAAACAAACAGAGAAAAAAAATACTTTTGTATATTGCTGTATACATAAATTTCAAATATTTCCCACCCTTACTTCAAAGCAGTAACCCAAAGCATAATGATTTGTTTTAAACACAAATCCACTCTCCACTGAAAGTATTATGTAAATATGACTAAACAATCACAAATTGTTCTGCATCATTCAATGTGTCATATCCAACAAAATAATCTAATTTTCCAGGAGCATATATTGTTTGCCATGGATCATGATCCACACAGTGCACAACATGTACACACCAATAACTGAATAAGACATAAGTCAAATCCTAATCACTCTTTTTATATATACAAGTGACAGCTGAGGAAGGAATGAAGATCAAGGTTCAACACGTAGCCAAAAGCGAGGCCATTACGAGATGGAGCATGTATTTGTATTTTACAAGGATATGGAAGGAAATCTGTAAGTCTTATTAAAAGAAACCATTCCAGCAATCGTCTTTTACACAATACAGGGGATACCACAGAAAACTTAGATCTGGGTGGCCACTGATTTACTTAATACTCCTCTCAAACATGGGTCAAGTGTCTTAATAATAAAGCCATCTGTCAGTAATGAATGTGGAAACTGTGAAATTTGGCAAATAAACAGGAATAAAATGCTAAGTTATAGATGTCACCAATTTGAAGTTTGGGGTGAACAGTTCTTTTCTAGGGATGTTCCAAAAACACACACAAATAATTGGCACAGATGAAAGAAGGAATGAGTGGCAGGAAAAAGAAATCCTAGCACTAACTGGTGACACAAACGGCAGACCTACGGTTTTGTTGTCTGACAATTACCCACTATGCTACCGAGGCTTTGGGTTGGAGTGGAGGAAGGGGGTGGGGGGTGAAAGACACTACACCACAAGTATAACTGCTGCAAGTGAAAAAAGGAATAGTAGGAAGTATGTGTGCCAGAAGATCGAATTACAATGTGTGAGAGTGAGGGGGACAGGCAACACCAGGGAACCTCTAATAAAACCATGTTGTACGACGAAAACCTATATAACGGGTATAAAATGTGCAGACAATGAAATTATACAAAACAGTGACAATTATGAATTTAACTGTGGGGAGAGTGGCTGCATCAAGTGTACACCAAACACGTATTTCTGTTGTGCCAAAGCATACCCTATCCCAGAGAGTCAAGGTCACTTACCAAAAAGCAATGTCATATACCACTGTCGATACAACCATGTGCAGCTTTCTATGGGAGGACAACAAAAACTTGCTGTCACATGTGTGAAGAGCACACATGCTCATGAAGTTAAAATATCTGCAGAACCACACGCGATAATTGATACCGTGCCTTACGCATGCACAATTGGTACTTGGTGTCATTCACGCGACAGACCTGACAATTGACATGAGTGGAGCACTGAAACTGGTTGTGTAATGAAGCAATCAAAGTAACAGGTTAAATTTTACTTATGGCAGCAGCGGCACATCCCTATGCATAGTGTGTGAATGTTGGCTATGCACAACTGATCTGCATGAGCACAATGAGCAAGTGGATCAATGTTCTTTTAATTAAATCATAAGAGAAGATAGGTGGATTAACGTTTATTCATAATAGAATCACACATTCTATATATTAAAAAACATTGGTTCACCTACCTCCTCCCATGACTTAATTAAAAAGCACTGACCCACTTAATCAGTGTGCTAGTGCAGATTGAATCCAACATTAGCACACTACACTGCAGCTGCCATACATAAACCAAAATAATGGCTGTTGGTACAGTATTACTATATTTCAGCAACCAGCCACTGTCTCTCACTCCTGAACCCAAGATGAAATAACATTAGTTTCTCTATATACCTACCAGTAAATTTACCAATATGTGCACAAGCTGTCCTAGCTCATATATTTCCATCTTCTCCCTTGATGTCTATCCCGATTTTACACATAACTCTGATATTCATTCTAGTTGTGATGCTAAATGAAAAGATAGGTAACTGATGTGTACTTTATGTGAGTACTGCAGTGGATGCAAGTTTTATAACTGGTACTAAAGAATTTCTTTGTTTAACAATGAACAGCCAACTACCCCTGCCATAGATGGCCCCCCTTCCTGATATTGTGGATTACATTTAATTACGCATATTCCAATCTCACATAAGACACAAAAAATATATATTCACAGATACAACTGGGCACAATGTCTGCACAGATTTCATTAGTGATGAAACATGCTAGAGTTTATAACTAAAAAATTCTTACCACATTTTGGAAACCAAATGGGCACAAGTGAAATAAAAGACATGAGTGAAATATACCAATCACAGAAAAAGCTTAAATAGGTGTTGACAGTTGCAGAAATGAACAGCAATCAGCTAAACACAGAATTTGGGGGAAACACACTGCACAAGGTCTACAGCGCATGTATAGTACAACGCAGCTCTTCTTTTGGGTACTGCTGTTGGCAATTCTTTATCATTGTTTAAGGCCAATCAAGGGACAGTGTACAGGAGCCTATGAAAACCACTCAGTCTTATAATCTTGGTTGTCACAAACAGTTCATGGTTTTTTCCAAACATGTCAGGATTTCTGAGGTTGTGGTTAGGTTGCACAGCTTAAATTGCTGCGAGTGAAATAAAATAAAAGTTAACTTCATTTATGAATCACATCTGACTTGCGATTCACCACGTTTGCACTTCCAGTCATGTGAATCATTACCAGCAGTAGCACAAAATAAAAAAAGCTGAGGTGCACCTTTAGTGTACTTTTACCACAAATGCATGCAATGCAATCAGACCAAAGCAGGACAATCATTATGAACATGAAGAGGCACAGCAGAAGCAAGAGGTGTGTTCCTCCCCCCCCCCCCCCCCAAACAGGAATGTGCATTATACAGTGACCCATGATAAGGTAGTTAATAAGGGCAGCACAATAAAACACAGAGTATAAAAGAACTGGGAAAAAGAAACCAGAATCTCAGATTGAGGCACAGTAGAGAAAGTGTGAGGGGGAGAGGTGTAGCTACTGCAAGAGTTCTGTAAAACAAGTTTTGGGGGCCTTGTGTGGAGTAGGTAGGCCTATGTAGAAACTGAAAGGAAGCCAGTATCGAACTATTTAAAAGCCTGATGCAATTTTATTTATTTTAAAATTGACATTTATGTCAGTGGCTTATCGATTTTAGCTAAACTAGATGAGTTAGGAAACAAGACCAAGAAAATCACTACGCCATTTAGCACTTCAATGGGTGTGTCTGCAGTATCTGCTCACAGATTTTCCCAAATCCAAGTGAAACCTTACAAACAATAGAAAATCCAGGATGGGCTGTAACAATATTATGAAAAGGATAGTTGCTACTCACTACATGGTGGAGATGCTGAGTTGTCGATAGGCACAACAAAAAGACTGTCACAAAGTGAACTTTGTTCCTATCTGCAACTCAGCATCTCCACTATAAGGCAAGTAGCAACTATACTTTTCAGAATATTGTTACATTCCATCCTGTCTTTTCCATTGTTTGATTTTGCCTGCTTGATTTTCTTCCGTCCCGTAACCCAATACTATTTTTCTTTGCTTCTATTTTTTAATGCATTACTATACTCGGGTCGACAGAAGCGTCCGATCCCACGCGTCGGCTTTGACCCGTGACTTAAGGGTGTTGTCATGTGTGACGTCATGACGGTGTGGAGTTTGATTTGTGAGTGTGGCGTGTTTGTAGATGTCATCGTGTTGTGGTTTGTTGTGCTCTCTGATGGTATGTTTAGGGTTTTCGTTTGTGTGGTGTAATGGGCTCAGTTTGCTTTTGCTCATTATCCAGAATTTTTCGAGTGTCGGCTGTGTTTGTAGTGGAATTCGTTTCAGTGAGTTAACGATTTTGTGTGAAGGTTAATTTAGTGTTGTTCGCTGTACATCATGTGGTAATTTTAGTAAAATTAATCGGTTGTTGTTTTTGTTCAGGAATGGATATGTCGGATAAAATTAACAGTGTGCAGGTCAAGGGAAGTATTCGATCCCAATGTGTGGCTGTGTATGTTGATATTGCTGTTGGGAGATGTTTTTGAGCTATATAGGCCAAGGAAAGTGTTTGATCCTAATTTATGGGATCGGGAGCTGCTGTTGAGCTATATAGGTCAAGGGAACTGTCCGATTCCAGATGATATTGTGTTTAGTGGTATTTGGGGAGTTTTGTGATGTCTTTTTTTTTTCGTCATTTTGTGTGGTTTCGTATGGGAGTGGGTGTCTAAATTTGTTTATATTTAGTTTGCCCCCACCCAAAAACATCTCATTTCCCGCACTTGTCCCGTTAGTGTCATTAGGCTTTTTGTGGAAAGTGTGTGTGTTTGTTTTTCGAAGTATTTTCGTCCTGATGTGTACGTACCGACTTAATATGCGCCATATTAGAATCGTGGTTTATGGTCGTTTCCGCCATATTTGTGACATCATGGGTCAAAGCACACGGACGGGATCGGACGCTTCCGTATTTCCCTATACTCAATGTCCATCTGGCCTTTCTCTTCTTGCCTTACAAACTACACTGCACACACTACTTACAAGCTATATTGTACCAACCACCTCAGCCTCGCACAACAGAGGGCTACAATACACTGCTGATTGTTGGTGCAGTATTTCATGTCCCACATTACACCCAACGATATCATTAATCTGAAACCTTACAAAGCAACCCAAGTGCACTGACTGATAAATTCAAATAGTATTTCTCTATGACCTTGTCCAGCTGGCAATCAGAATCTGTCAACATCCAAAATATGATCCTGAAATGCTCTGATTCTGTGATGAAGCATGGCTGCATTTGCAGAAGGCTCATGAACTTTTTCCATAAGACCCTAATTGCTGATACATATGAACACCATAATGCAGCCTATTTTTTGAAGGACTAACAAAACAATCAACAGTTACTTCATGCACGACAATGCAAGTGCACCGCCAATATGAATATGACAGTTTTACAAGGAATTAAGTATAGGAACTATAATTTTGTTTGTGTACATCTCTGTGAGAAGATGCTATTACCATTTTGTATCTGAAGCGCTAAATGGTGCACCAACTTCCTCAGACATACTTCCAAGTCCACTCCTAACTCATGTAGTTTTGTCAAAACTGATATGCCACTTGCCAGTCTGAGGCTCATGTCACAGTGTATGCGGAAATATGAGACTGCCTTTCCAATATTGCAGACTGTCAAAGATTTGAGCATACAGAATAGGTCCTCTGATACACGAGTGGCCCGAAGACTAAGTAACAGAACCTAGTACATTACCCTGTCTGGCAAGTGTTCATTGCAGATAAAGCTATTGTCAGGAATGACCCAGGCAAGTGTGATGGGGCTGCTCATTTTCTCTACATATATAAACACTCTCAGAGTTGGGGTGAGCAGCAAACTGAATTTGTTTGCTGATGTAGCTGTAGTTTGCAAGGCAGTGCCATCTTTAAGGAATTGTTGCATGGTACAGGATGACTGACAGAATTTTTATTCAGTACGATGAATGGCACCTACATTAATAGGAAAAATAATCCTATAATGATCAAATACAGTATTAGTGATGTGCCATATCAAATATCAAGCCGTGATGTTGCAAAGCAACATGAAATGGAATGACCGTGGAAGCTCGAACGGTCAACTTCAGTTTCCTGGAACAATTATAGGAGAGTGTAGCTCATCTGTGTACAAAACATTTGTGTAACCAATTTTTGCTTACTGCTCATGTCTTTGGGACCCCATCAGGTCAGTTTAAAGGAAGACATCAAAGCAATTAAGGTGCGTTTTGACTGATTTGTTACCAGTAAGTTTGAGCAACATGTGAGTATTATGGAACTTCTATGTTAACTCTGGTGGGAATCCCTGAAGAGGAGCTGTGCTTTTCGCAAAACATTATTGAGAAAGTTCAGAGAACCAGCATTTGTGACAAAGTGCAGAACAATCCTACTGCCACCAACACGCAATTCAAGAAAGGGAGATAAGAGAAATAAGATTTCATGTGGAAGCATATAGAGTCATTAACCCCTTGCACCTTTTTCCAGTGGAATAGCAAAGGGGCATGACCAGCAATTGTATAATGTATCCTAAACCATGCACCATATGGTGGGACGCAGATTTTGTATTAATTAGTATTATTAGTTTCCACAAAAAGCTGGGCACACCACTGCTCAAACTTTAAACAAGCTGTACTGAAACACTACAAACATGTCTGTGAGAGTGACCACTAAAAAAGTCTAACAAGCCAGTTAAGGTATCTTTCTTTTTTTTTTTTCACTCCATGATCACAGCAGTTAACTTTCACCGTAATCTTGTAGGGAAATATTTTCTGTGGTGCTACTCTTTCTATAATCCAAGTCCTACTAAAGTGTATGTTGTTCTCATTAAAAGAAGCATCAAAAATTACTTCATAAATGGGATTAAATTTGCACGAATAAAAACATAAGGCTACAATAGTCACCTAGCAGACTTCAAGTCAGCCAAAAGTCCAAGTGTAATAATACACACTGTTGCTAATTACACAAACGTGGTATTTTGATATCTGCATGTTTCTCTCCACCACATTTCCTATTGATAAGTTACAAGTAATATTTTCCTGAATAGCTCCATGTCTCACAGCACTCAGAAACATTGTTTGTTACATGTAATACATTTTCGTGATCCTTGTCTTTGTACTGACTTTTACAAATACTTCCACTGAACTAAACTCACAAAGAAATCTTTTTGTTGCACTGTCGAAATCATGGTTCTGGCAGTCGTCTTACAACAATCGGGTTGTTCTTGCATAGGCACAAAATGCTCCCCTACTGCTGTCAAGACTACTGTCATCTTCTCTGGGTACAATGCTTAAACTAATTACTTGTGATACTAATGTTTCGAAACTTACACTTTAAATGGTAGTTTGGGATCTGATGTAAGAGTAATCTTGAATGTTACTTTAGACCTGAAAAGTGAAATATGGTCGTGTTACTTCAATATGTTATGCATGTTAGAACTTTTAACGTGCAAAACACATTACTCTTTTATCTCTGACATATTCTCGACTGTTTTCTGTACACAGATTTACTCACGCCATAGCTTCTTTCACAAAATAAACGAAACTATACACCAAACAATAACGCCAAACATGCACTTTGACAATTTGAGTACTTGCACGCCGCTAACGCAAACGCAACTAAGATCTCTGATACAATTAATGTCGTTGATCATTATGGCCGGGCAAAGTGGTATAATTTTATGTTTTATAGACCATGTGCCTTTATTTGTACATACATCACGAGAGGTACATGGCTGCGATAATTTCAAATATATAAAATATATGTCTGTGTATTTATATAGATCGTTTGTGGCCAGGGCGGCCGAGCCACAAGCTGCGATTTGTCTACGTTCATTACATACTCGCAAACATATCGTAGTGTGAGGACCAGAAAACGGTGCAAAGGGGAAACAGGAGTCACCCATTTGAAAGCAATTTCCCGCATTTGTGGGTGCCGCTGTTGTCACTTCTACCTGTTGGTAAGAATTGTACAGTCACCATTGCCCAAGTTCATTAAAGTATCTTTACTGACAACTGAACTTTTTGAAATGGAATACGATCCGACATTGCATACGTACATACATATTCTAAACTGTCGATGACCCACACTCTTGTGACATTGGCTGTTCTTTGCCGTTCCATGCAATTGTCGCATCTTATCCTCTCCTCAGTGTCTTCCATATACTTCGTGCTAGACCGTCCTTTTCCATTCTATCCAGAAATTTTCCTACAAGAATGTTAACAATGAATGTGTTGAGTCTGATGACAGGCCCAAAAATTTTTTTCTCTTTTCCATTTCCTTTAAAGTTTTTCTCTTCCTTGACTTTCCTTAAGACTTTCTTGTTGGGTTTTCTTTCTGTCCAGCTCATTCTTATCTTTTATCGCCATGTCCACATTTTAGCGGCTTAAAGTTGATTCCTTTCCAATCCAAGCAGAGTTAACTATCACAGATTAGATTAGATTAGATTAATACTAGTTCCATGGATCATGAATACGATATTTCGTAATGATGTGGAACGAGTCGAATTTTCCAATACATGACATAATTAGGTTAATTTAACAACATACTTAAGTTAATATAACAACTTTATTTTTTTGTGTTTTTTTTCTTTATTTTTGTTTAATTTTTTTTAATTTTTTTCTTAATTTATATCTAAAAATTCCTCTATGGAGTAGAAGGAGTTGTCATTCAGAAATTCTTTTAATTTCTTCTTAAATACTTGTTGGTTATCTGTCAGACTTTTGATACTATTTGGTAAGTGACCAACGACTTTAGTGCCAGTATAATTCACCCCTTTCTGTGCCAAAGTTAGATTTAATCTTGAATAGTGAAGATCGTCCTTTCTCCTAGTATTGTAGTTATGCACACTGCTATTACTTTTGAATTGGGTTTGGTTGTTAATAACAAATTTCATAAGAGAGTATATATACTGAGAAGCTACTGTGAATATCCCTAGATTCTTAAATAAATGTCTGCAGGATGATCTTGGGTGGACTCCAGCTATTATTCTGATTACACGCTTTTGTGCAATAAATACTTTATTCCTCAGTGATGAATTACCCCAAATTATGATGCCATATGAAAGCAATGAGTGAAAATATGCGTAGTAAGCTAATTTACTAAGATGTTTATCACCAAAATTTGCAATGACCCTTATTGCATAAGTAGCTGAACTCAAACGTTTCAGCAGATCATCAATGTGTTTCTCCCAATTTAATCTCTCATCAGTGGACATACCTAAAAATTTGGAATATTCTACCTTAGCTATATGCTTCTGATTAAGGTCTATATTTATTAATGGCGTCATACCATTCACTGTACGGAACTGTATGTACTGTGTCTTATCAAAATTCAGTGAGAGTCCGTTAACAAGGAACCACTTAGTAATTTTCTGAAAGACAGTATTGACAATTTCATCAGTTAATTCTTGTTTCTCAGGTGTGATTACTGTACTTGTATCATCAGCGAAGAGAACTAACTTTGCCTCTTCATGAATATAGAATGGCAAGTCATTAATATATAATAAGAACAACAAAGGACCCAAGACTGACCCTTGTGGAACCCCATTCTTGATAGTTCCCCAGTTTGAGGAATGTGCTGATCTTTGCATGTTACGAGAACTACTTATTTCAACTTTCTGCACTCTTCCAGTTAGGTACGAATTAAACCATTTGTGCACTGTCCCGCTCATGCCACAATACTTGAGCTTGTCTAGCAGAATTTCATGATTTACACAATCAAAAGCCTTTGAGAGATCACAAAAAATCCCAATGGGTGGTGTTCGGTTATTCAGATCATTCAAAATTTGACTGGTGAAAGCATATATGGCATTTTCTGTTGAAAAACCTTTCTGGAAACCAAACTAACATTTTGTTAGTACTTCATTTTTACAGATATGTGAAGCTACTCTTGAATACATTACTTTCTCAAAAATTTTGGATAAAGCTGTTAGAAGGGAGATTGGACGGTAATTGTTGACATCAGATCTATCCCCCTTTTTATGCAAAGGTATAACAATAGCATATTTCAGTCTATCAGGGAAAATGCCCTGTTCCAGAGAGCAATTACACAGGTGGCTTAGAACAAGCTTTTAGTATTTTGCTGGAAATGCCATCAATTCCATGTGAGTTTTTGCTTTTAAGCAAGTTTATTATTTTCCTAATTTCAGAGGGAGAAGTGGGTGAGATTTCAATTGTATCAAATTGCATAGGTATGGCCTCTTCCATTAACAGCCTAGCATCTTCTAATGAACACCTGGATCCTACTATATCCACAACATTTAGAAAATGATTATTAAAAATATTTTCAACTTCTGATTTTTTGTTTGTAAAGTTTTCATTCAATTTGATGGTAATACTGTCTTCCTCTGCTCTTGGTTGACCTGTTTCTCTTTTAATAATATTCCAAATTGTTTTAATTTTATTATCAGAGTTGCTGATTTCAGACATGATACACATACTCCTGGATTTTTTAATAACTTTTCTTAATATAACACAGTAGTTTTTATAATTTTTGATAGTTTCTGGGTCACTACTCTTTCTTGCTGTAAGATACATTTCCATTTTCCGGTTACAAGATATTTTTATACCCTTAGTAAGCCATGGTTTGTTACAAGGTTTCTTACGAGTATATTTAACTATTTTCTTG
Organism: Schistocerca serialis cubense; assembly: GCF_023864345.2. Lineage (NCBI taxonomy): Eukaryota > Metazoa > Arthropoda > Insecta > Orthoptera > Acrididae > Schistocerca > Schistocerca serialis. Next base: position 554,901,740 of record NC_064641.1, read on the forward strand.
GGGAAGCAGTTTTCAAATGCATTTACAAAAATGTCATGAAATAAATTATATTTTAAATTGGCATCAGGTTCACGGTACACCTCATCCCACTCTAACTGCTGTAGGCTTTCCCTGAAATTTGCAATTGTTAAATCGTTGACTGAATGTACTACTTTGGAGGACTGTTTAGTATTGCTGAATGGAGCTATGTCATATATTGTAACTAGCTGTGCACCATGATCAGAAAGACCATTCTCAACAGGCTGAGCATTTATCTGATTAAACTTATCTTGGTCTATAAAGAAGTTATCTATCAGTGAGCAGCTATCCTTTACCACCCGAGTAGGAGAATCAATAATGGGTGTCAAATTGAAAGAACCGAGTAATACTTCAAGGTCATTTTTCCTATTACCCTCTTTCAGAGAATCTACATTGAAGTCCCCACAAATAATAATTTGCTTCCCCCTGTCTGACAGATAGCACAACAAGGAGTCCAAATTTTTCAGAAATAGATGAAAATTTCCTGATGGGGACCTATATATAGTTACAATTATAAATGTGCCTTTATTTAATTTAAGCTCACAGGCACATGCTTCTATATGTTTCTCTACACAAAACTTTTTTGTTTCTATACTTTTTGCACAATGATAACTTTTGACATATATGGCAACTCCTCCTTTCTCCATATTTTCTCTCATTACATGTGCAGAGAGCTTATAACCACTTACATTTACCTTATCCATATCAGTAACAATGTGATGCTCAGACAGCATAGTATATCTATTTCATTCTCAGCTTCTAAATCTTCTAAACAAACCAGAAGCTCATCTACTTTATTCTTTAAACTCCCAATATTTTGATGAAATATACTTACATTATTTTTAATTATACTTTTATGAGAACCTTTCCTTATTCTAACATTTGCAGTACTCTCCTGTCTGAGGTTCTCATTATGCTTAGGCCTAGTTCCTATACCAGTGGTCACATGGTGTTCAGAGAGGCAGATTATGTCAATTGGGTTGGGTGACTTTAATTCATCAATGCAATTACCTAGGACTGAGATACAACTTGGTGGAGATAAAATTTCTGGTGATTGGTGAAAATTTATAATTGATAGCTGTGATTGGTGATCCAATGTGCTAGAATTGTGCTGTTTAATTTCTTTCCTAAACTGAAGATTTGTTTCAATCCTGACCTCTCGTAGAACTTGACATCTTTCTGTCTTACCTATCCTAAAAAAGGTGCTGCTCCAACACCTGTAACCACTGGTATTTTACCATTCATGGCAGTGCCTCCCCCCCTTAAATTTCCTGCTATTACCCCAGCCAGTTTCCCCTTCCCTTTCCTGTTGAGATGTAAGCTGTGCCTGGTATAGTCCCACCTACTGAGATAATCAACAGGAACCACACCAATATGAGCCCCCGCACCCGACCCAAGCAGCCGTTCCAACTCCAAATTAACTCTCCCGACAGAAGAGTTCAAATGAGGCCGGTCATGGCGTCTCAGGACAGATACAAATTCAACATTGGTGTGTCTCGATGCCGACGCAATCTTTACCAGGTCACACTCTATACTGTACCCAGGATCTCTGTCGATGCTGTTCCCTGGCCCTCCCACAATAACCACGGTGTCTTCCCTGGTAAATCCTTTACAGAGTGAACCTAAATCCTCTGTCACCTGATCCAGACTAGCACTTGGTTTGAAAAAATTTGTGACCTGGAATTCTGGTCCTAATTCCTCCTCCAGAAGTTGGCCTACACCTCTGGCATGAGAACTGCCTAACAACAAAACTTTCTTCCTTTTCGATGACTTTCCTACATTCTTTTTCAATTTCCTATTGAAAGTTTGTTGTGTCCAGTCTACACCTACCTCTGCTTGAGGCTCATCAGTTTCTAACTGAAGCAACAGGTCAAACTTATTTTTGACATTCACCACAAAACTGTCAGACTTAGTTCTAGGCCTGTTCCTTCTGCTACCTGTTGCCACTTCCCACCTCTCTTTGCCCTCCTCCCTCCTTAACCTGTCCAGATCTTCCCTAGCCTGATCTAGCTCAGCCTGAAGGGCAGCAATTTTCCCCTCCTGTTCCACTATCTTCCTATCTCTGCTGCAAATCCTACATAACCACTGATGAGCCTGATCCACTTTCCCAACACCCACGCCACTGCAGTCCCCCCAGTGAAAAAAACTACTGCATCCATCACACCAAACCCCGGAACTAACAATTCTACGGCAAACCAGGCACTTCTCACTCATGGCAAAAATAATACTTTAGCTAGAATAAATCAATTAAATTATTACCGAAAATCAAAAAAGACGTTACAAGACTTAAGCCTATTCACAAATGTATATAAGCAAGTTTCTGATTTAAAATTCCGCTGTTTTTCTGAGATCTGTATTAAAACAACGAAGGTATAAGCTATTTATTATATATTTCACTCGATGGAATGAAAAAAGGACAATTAAACGAGATACTTTAACTTTGATTCTCCAAAAACGTTACGAGAATTAGGCCTATAAACAAATGTATATAGGCAAGTTTCTGATATAAAGTTACGCTGTTTTTCTGAAATCTGTATTAAAACAATGAAGTTATACGCTATTTACGGTAGTTTACTTATTTGTTACCGAGAAACTAGTTAAATTACCTTGAAACAAGAAACCAACACGTTTACAAAATTTAAACCTAAGCGCGACTTCGCGAAGTTACGATCTTTTCGTGTTTTCTGAAAAAATACGCAAAGAAAAGTCAAACCTTTAACGGCAAGACTAAACGATACACTAATGCACGTATTTAATTTGTTGTCAGCGTTAAACTAAATTATATTCCTGTCTAAATCACTTAACTTTCTGGAAATGGTTTCTGGCGTCACTTAAATGATTTTGTAAACTTTTTTCTGGCGTCACTTAAATGATTTTGTAAACTTTTTTCTGGCATTTATAATAATAAATTTTCTCGTAATTTTTTTTCTTAGACGTAAATGATTCTTTTGCCAATGCTACCCTTCACTTCCATTAAGGATCTATTGTCTTCTGTGATTATACTACCAAGATAAACTTGTTTCATCTGATCAATTCTGCCATTATAAATTTTTTGTATTGGTTTTAATCTCTCCCATACTTTTCTGTACTACCATTACTTTCATTTTTCGTTTGTTCGCTTTTTATTTGCATAGTTTAAGACTGTCTGATAGGACCTGCAAAATTCTGTTAATTTCTTTTTCAGAGTCTGCTACTATTATGATATGAACTTATCTGATGAAATGCATCTGTATTTGTATCTCTTTATTGCTCTTGTAAATTGCGATTTAATATATTGCATAACAGTTTAGGACAAGTCATCTTTTATATAGTAAATACAATTACATATACCATGACTTTGAAAACTAATTCAATACATGTTTCATGTTGTTGTTTGTTGTGGTCTTCAGTCCAGAGACTGGTTTCATTTAGCTCTCCATGCCACTCTATCCTGTGCAAGCCTCTTCATCTCCAAGTACCTACTTCTGAATCTGCTTAGTGTATTCATGTCTTGGTCTACCTCTACGATTTTACTCTCCACACTACCCTCCAATACTAAATTGGTGATCCCTTGATGCCTCTGAACATGTCCTACCAACCAATGCCTTCTTCTAGTCGTTCCACAAATTCCTCTTCTCCTCAGTTCTATTCAGTACCTCCTCAAATCAATATATCAGGACAGTTCTGTTTACAAACCAACAATTCTGTACAGTGCATTGCCAGATAGCATAAAAAATACCAAACATTAGTACATTAAAAAAAAGAGCTACAAAATCTACTAATAAACAACAGCTTCTACAGCATTAATGAATACCTGGATTTTGCTCAAATCTGTAGATCTACTTCATAACTCTCTAAAGAAAAATTCATAATTATCAACCATACCTAGATAAAACCAAACTTCTTTCATCCATGTATGTATGTAATTATGCACCTAGCTTTTGTGCTGTATGTTACTATTCCTAGTTAACTAAAGTACTAATATTTAACAGTTTTGGTAAAATCAACCAAGGGGTTTTGCAAGCTTTTCTTCTACTTATATGTACGTAAGCAGAATAATATTTTTGTTACAAAGATGTGTTGATACCATGATGTAAATATGTAATATTTTATACTGTTCTGTACTTCGACAATTCCAATATCATGAATGTGATAATAAGGGCGCTAATAAATAAATAAATAGTTACATGATCTACCCATCTAATTTTCAGCTCTCTTCTGTAGCACCACGCCTCGAAAGCTTCCATTCTCTTCTTGTCCAAACTATATATCAGCCATGTTTCACTTCCATATATAGCTACACTCCACACAAATACTTTCAGAAAAGACTACCTGACACTAAAACCTATACTCGATGTTAACAAATCTCTCCTCTTCAGAAATCCTTTCCGTGCCATAGCCAGTCTACATTTTATATCCGCTTCACTGCAACCGTCATCAGTAATTTTGCTTCCCAGGTAGCAAAACTCATCTACTACTGCAAGTGTCTCATTCCCTAATCTAATTCCCTCAGTATCACCTGATTTAAATGGACTACATTCCATTATCCTTGTTTTGCTTTTGTTGATTTTCGTCTTATATCCTGCTTTCAAGATACTACCCATTCTGTTCAACTGCTCTTTCCAGCCCTTTGCTGTCTCTGACAGAATTAAAATGTCATCAGCAAATCTCAAAGATTTTTGTTTCTTCTCCACATATTTTAATTCTAACCCAAAATTTTTCTTTTCTTTGCTTTACTGCTTGCTCAATATACAGATTGAATAACATAGGGGATACACTACAACCCTGTCTCACTCCCTTCTCAATTACTGCTTCCCTTCTGTGCCCCTCAACTCTTATAGCTGCCATTTGGTTTCTGTGCAAATTTTAAATAGCCTTTCGCACCCTGTACAAGTCTACAAATGCTAGAAAAGATCGGCTTCTACCAGGTTTTCCATTTGTCTGTAAATAATTCGTGTTCTTAAACTTATAGTTCGGTAATTTTCGCACCTGTCAGCACCTGCTTTCTTTGGAATGGGAATCATGATATTGTTCTGGAAGTGTGAGGCTATTTCGCCTGTCTTGTACATCTTGCTCACCAAGTGGAGAAGTTTTCTCATGGCTGGCTCAGCCAAGACTATCAAAATTTCTAATGGAATGTTGTCTACTCCTGGGGTCTTGTTTCGACTTAGGTGTTTCAGTGCTCTGTCAAACTCTTCATGCAGTATCACATCTCCCATTTCATCTTCATCTACATCCTCTTCAATTTGCATAATATTTTCCTCAAGTATATTGCCCTTGTATAGATCCTCTATACACTCCTTCCACCTTTCTGCCTTCCTTTCTTTGCTTAGAACTGGTTTTCCATATGAGCTCTTGATATTCATGCAAGTGGTTCTCTTTTCTCCAAAGTTCTCTTTAATTTTCCTGTAAACAGTATCTGTCTTACCCCTAGTGATATATGCTTCTACATCCTTATAGCTATTACTACTACTACTACTACTACTACTACTACTACTACTATTACTATTACTACTATTTGTTCCGTAGCCATCTCTGCTTAGCCATTTTGCACTTCCTGTCGATCTCATTTTTGGGATGTTTGTACTCCTTTCCGACTGTTTCATTTATTGCATTTTTATATTTTCTCCTTTCATCAATTAAATTCAGTATCTTTTCAGTTACCCAAGGATTTATACTAGCCTTCGTCTTTCTACCTACTTGATCCTCTGCTGCCTTTACTACTTCATTTCTAAAAGCTACCCATTCGTCATCTACTGTATTTCATTCCCCTGTATTTGTAAATCGTTCCCTAATGCTCTCTCTGAAACTCTCCATAACCTATGGTTATTTCAGTTTATCCAGGTTCCATCTTCATTATTCCTACATTTTTGCCGTTTCTCCAGTTTCAATCTACAGTTTATGACCAATATATTGTGGTCAGAGTCCGCATCTGCCCCTGGAAATGTCTTACAGTTTAAAACCTGGTTCCTAAGTGTTTTATATTCATAACATATTTATAAAAACAAATGAGAGGACTTAAAGAGTACTATGGTTCAGAATATTTGATCAATTACACTAACTTTAATAGCGTTCAAAAGTTCAAAAACAAAACAGAAGCAGTGGTCAAACATGTCCTCTTTCACCATCACTTTAAGTTAATGTAAATTTGGTATCTGTTTCAAATGGTATGGTATATGGTTACATAGCATAATGTCAGTATGAAATGCTTGTACTTACTGTTTTGAGATGTTGGTTATGCTTCTGCCTAGTATCATAAGAATGAAAATCAAAGTTATGCTTGAAGATATTTTCTTATTTTAAGGTGCTCCATTTTGTGCAGATATGCTCGTAGATATACATAAACAAGGAAAGGGTAATGTAAGGCTTCATGGCGGCTGTAGAAGATGTACAAATTGTGAGCTCCGTATATAATGGTGTAAATATTCTCTGTGCGAGAAATATAGTGCAGTGTACGAAAATACTTATGTGCTGTGTAATATCTTAATAAAAACCACTAGAAGAAAAGAACAAGCAAATCCTTGTGTACATAAGTAAAAGTGACAGTGACCAACTCTAAAAATACGGACCTTTGCAGAAAAACAAAGACGAAATACTTCGTCAAATAGACACAAAGAAAAAAATAATTAACATCTTGTGTGATGATATTATAAAATTACTGCAAGACTTGGAATATTTACAGTCATACAAAAATGAAAATAAGATGCATGTTATACCAAACAAAATCTATGCCAAGTCTGTTAGGCCTAAACTGTTCATTGATTTTTGGACAACATGGTTGTGGAGAGAAGTAGCGATTAGTATGGTTAATCAATAATACAAGAACAGTCTTAATTGCATTTATTATTGTTATAGTACCGCCAACCGGTTTCAACCCGACGTAGGGGTCATCTTCTGGGTGTTTACACCATTGGTCGACTGCTGGTGGTGTCACTCCTGTCTACATAATGGCAGGAAACTGCCGGAAACCGGTTGGCGGTATTGTAATAATAATAGATGCGATTAAGACTATTCTTGAATTATTGACTAAACAATTCACTCATGGAAAAAAAATTGAAAACATATTCGAAATGCCATTACAAAACAGTTTCAGTGTTTCAGAAACAGACGAAAGACAAGACGAATTATATGCAAATCAAAACACAACTAAAAGTGCGTCTATAATTACGCTGAGAAAGGTAAGAACGAAATTTTCGAAAGTAAACATACACTCAGATAGCCATGGGTGTGGACTCGCAAAAATTTTACATTATGGACATAGTACAAACGCATCTATCTAGTTACGTGAAACTAGGGGCACCTATGCACGAAATTACAAAAAAACATAAAAACCAGAACTTCATCAAATCCAAATAATGGACAGTGATGGGGGGGGGGGGGGGGGAGGGAGCCAATGATGTTTACAAAAAAGAATGATCGAATGCTGTAGACAACCTAAAGGAATTACTGGATACCAATCAGAGCAAGACAATGATCATCATTGGAATTCCACATAGACACAACCTCGTAAACGGTTTGTGTGTAAATAAAGAAATCATGAAAGCCAACAAACAGTTCGAGAACTTATGCAAAATGTATGAAAAGGCTCAATTTCTACCTGTTAACTATCTAGAGGGAGACAGTTTTACAAGACATGGTATGCACTTAAACGGAAAGGGAGAGAGACTTCTCAGCTTTAAAATTATGGAGACGTCGATGGCAACAGCAGAACCAATGTTACCATACCAGCCACAAATATTAGTACAACAACCACCACCAACTACAGCAGTAAAACAATCAAAAACTACAGCAACAGAAAGACCACCATCAATTCCAGAAACAAAACCACCATCATCAGCTGATACAGCACAGCCCTCACCAGTGGCAGAAAAACCAGCATCGTCTGAAGCAAGACAAACCTCATCAGATGTGGCAGAAACTACAGATGCAGAAACATCATCTCAATCAACAGCAGAACCACTATCATCAGAGAAACAATAGAGCCACTATCACAAGTGGTGGCAGCATCAGCATTGCCAGAATCAGGATTATCATCATCACATGAGCAAGCATCAAGGGAAGAAGCAGCAACAGAAGAACCAACAACATCGACAGAAGAAACAACAGCAGATGAATCAATAAGAGCCACTCATGACAAGAGAAAAACTTCACCATCATGCCATCTTAAAAATTTTTTAGTAGAACCTGAGAGGAAAAAAAACATTAAGATAAGTAATCAACAAAAAGTTGTGTCTGGCCATTTTAGAGTAGGTAATTTTGATGATGTCACACCTAGAATAGTAAATATTAATTTTATTATTCATTTGAATATTGGGGGTTTATTAAGTAATCTGGTCAGTAAGCTTCATAACTTAGAAATATTTCTAGAGAGAACAGAATAGTCTGTAAAGGTTACCTGCTTAAGTGAACATTGGGTTAGAGATGAAAATATAAATTTATTTAACAAACTTACAAATTATGAAGTAGCAGCTAATTTCTGTAGAGACAATGGATATGATGGTTCATGTACTGTGGTTCATTCATTAGTAAAATACCACATTAAGCAAAATTTCAATAATTTAAATGAAGAATGCACATTTGAGAGTTGCTGCGTAGATCATAAGGACTATAACATGCTGATATTCATTATATATCGTACCACTGGTTACTCAATCTCCTGCAGTTTTCTGCCAAACTTGAAAATTTACTCCACCAACTCAAAACTGAAAAGTTATGTAAAAAATTGTTGTTTGTGCTGATTTTAATATAGATGTGAGAAAAAATGACAAATTTGCCTTTAAGATGAAGAAGTTGATATCCATACATGGTTTTATTCTAAATTTTGTAGAAATGACAAGGGTAACTGCTTCGTCAGCATCCTGCATATGTAACATTGCTAGTAGCTTAAACTACAGGGTAACCAAAAAATGAATAGTAAGCTTAGGGGTCTCAGACCACAGTGCTCTATTAGTGACATTACCCTGTATTATCCCAAAGCATACAATTAAGAAAATCAGAAATTTTAGACAAGAAAATATAGAAATGTTCAATTCAGTCTCATCTAATGGCCACTTACTGCTAAGTCCTCAGTAAATGAAATTTTCAATAACTCTCTGGAGGCCCTCTTGATGGTGTTCAATAACTATAAAAACTGACTCACCTAAGAAGGCTTCATGGATAACAAGGGGTATTCAGATTTCAAGCACGAGTAAAAGAGAACTTCATATGGAGGAGAAAGTCAGTCAAGAACCGGAATTCTTAAATTATGTACGGCAATGTAAGAAAATCTTTGATAAAGTTATCAGACAAGCCAAAAAATTGGTGAATAATAATTACATTTCAAACGCTAGAAATAAGTCTAAAGTAATATAGACCATTGTAAGGAATGAAACAGGTATCAAAAAAGACAGATAATGGAAACTTGAACTGGTGGTTGAAGGTGAGACTGATTGAGACTCTACACAAATCTGTGAAGCGTTTAACAGCCACTTCATAAACCCATGTAAAACTGATGAACTTTCACTGCCAAATGTATACCATGTTTCCAGTTTATGTAACCAAACTAAATTTAAATTCACCCATATAGCCTATTCTGAAGTAGCTGAAATCATAGTGTCCATGAAGAATTTCAATTTTGTAGGCTGTGATGAAATTCCTACAAAGATAATAAAGGCAGTCACCCATAATATTGCACATCCTCTGTCCCTTAGAATGAATCAATCTTTCGAGGAAGGATGTTTTCACTACAGTCTGAAGTATGCTGAAATACATCCCATTTGCAAAAAAGGCAGACATGATGAAGTGAGTAATTATAGACCAATCTCATTGTTATCAATATATACAAAATATTTGAAAGAGCTGCATGCAACCAGATGGTTAACTATAATAATCTGCATAACATTATCCAGAACAATCAATATGGTTTCCAAAGAGGACACTGCACCGTGCAAGCCATTATTGAACTTATTACAAAAATTAGTAATAGTTTAGATAAAAATATGAATGTCTAGCGTATCTTTTGCGACCTAAGTAAAGCCTTTGATACAGTAGATCACAAACTAGTACTTCACATGCTACAAGCACATGGTTTTAGTGAAAATTCGTTGAGATGGAAAAAATAGTAATAGAAGAAACTAGTTAGAGATTCTTCTCAAGTTGGAAAAAGATAGAACAAGGTGTGCCACAAGGATCTATCCTTGAGCCAGTATTGATCTTGTACTATGTAAATGACCTACTGACTAACATAAATTCAGACACTATTCTTTATGCAGATGGCTCTACAGTAATAGTCTGTTGCAAGAAAAGTGAAAATTTACTTAGTCATCTTCAGCAGTTTCTGTCTGAAATTGAGGACTGGATGAGAAATAATGGACTGAAATTAAATTTAAGAAAGACACAAATCAATCACTTTACCACAAAACAAGCTGTACAGGATATACTAGAAATACCATATGAGGAAAACTGTGCCACCACAAACTGCACCAAATTTCTAGGTGTAATGTTGAACAAAAATGTATCATGGACAGACCATGTAGATTCCATGTGTCACCACCTAAATAGTCTAATATTTGCAATGAATATTATAAGCAGTATAATACAAACATCAGTCAAAAAAGTTGTATATCATGCATATTTTGTATCTGTGATTAGATATGATATAATGTTTTCGGGATCAGAGAAAACAAACTTACAGAGAGTCTTTAGGCTACTGAAAAAATCATTGGAGCCATGGCAGGTATAGAAAAAAGACAATCGTGCAGATCTCTGGCCCAGGCTCTTGATCTTATGACGATTCCTGACCTCTATATCTATGAGACAATTAAGTTTTCTAAACAAAATCCGCAACTTTTTGAGGATAACCTGATTAAGCATGATCATGAAACAAAAAAAAATATCAGTATAAGTTACCAAATCATAGGCTAAAATTACCAAATCATAGGCTAAAACCGCTGGAGAAGACACCTTACTATATGGGTATGAGGCTGGGAAATAAAGTATATGAAAAATTAAAAACATTTGAATCAGAAGAATTTGGACATAATTTTAAAAAAATACCTAGCAAGTAATTATTATTGGAGTGTAAAAGAATTTATGACTGGCTGTCACAAATAACTGTGTCTGATGTTGCATTTCATTCTGTCATGCTAAAAGGTACTTTAAGTAAATACTTATTCTTAATTTTACTTTATTTTCAAACATGATTATTTTAAATCATTTTGTGGTACATAAAATTTCAAAATACCTGTAATTATTCTGTATACTTAAAATTAGAAAGTAGCTTTAAACTGACAAGTCACCTATGTCCCAATCATCTGATTGTATATGACATGTTATGTGACAATAAAGTTTCTGTTCTATTCTAAGGAGACTATAAACTAATGGTTTCATGTAATCTCTGTATTTAGCATGTTTTATTATTCTAACAACCTTTTTCTGTAATCTAAATGTTTTTCTGCTAATTAAAGTTTTCCCCCAAAAGATAATTCAATACAGTAGTGATTGCAAAGTGCCATGGTGAATTATAACCACTGACACATGGCTTGTATTTTGTGAGAGGATTATTACAGCATAAATGAGTGTATTTTATGTTTTATTTACATTATGTAGGTGTATCTCCCATTTCACGTTTTCTTGAACATATGTATTTAAACATTTTGTCTCACTCACCAATGGGACAGATTTGCCACCAGTGTTAAGAACTGGTGTTACAGTGTGGAGTTCCTTTAGTGTGTAGACATTGAGTGCTACTGTTCTTTCGGAATATATTATTAGCTTGTTAGTTTTGAACCATTGTGTTAATTTTGTATTACACTACAGATGTTTTTTGTAAGCTGTCTTCATCACACGATTTAATTACGATATCTGTGACATTTGCAACAAGTACTGTGTCCCATTGGTCACTTTTTCTGCTGGATCATAAAGATAAACAATGAAAAGAATGTGCCTAAAAACTGACGCTTAAGGGACTCCATATCTGACTTTTTTCATTACTATAAGAATTATAAATTTTGTGTGGTTTTCTCCTTTTTTTATTTTACTTGAGTTGTCTGTTGACGATTGTAGAGGTAAGGATCCACCTGTTTGGTATCTCTTGTGTTCCATAATAGTTTAATTTCTGCAACAGTATATCACTTCATATAAATCCAAAGCTTTACTGAGGCCAAGGAATATGCCAGAAACACTATCTGAACACAGAAACTAGTATGAGAGATTGGTGTCACCAACCTACAAATGAAATATTATGACTTCAAAGAATACACAGTGTGAGGAAATAATTTGCCTACTGATATGGTCACAGATTAGATTAGATTAGATTTACTTTCATTCCAATTGATCCTTAGTGAGGAGGTCCTACAGGGTGTAGAATATGTCAGATAAACAATAATACATGACAAACATTTATAACTCAAACGAATAAGCTAATGTACAAGGCGCGTTTTTTAAGTAAATACCGTTTTGAAATTGAAAAAAGACATGCTAACATATCTCAATAATTTTATTTTTACATGAAAGCCTGTACCTTAATCTACTTTTCTACATAATTTCCGTCTATATTGAGGCACTTGTCATAACGTTGTACCAGTTTTTAAATACTCTCCTTATTGAAGTCTGCCGCCTGACTTGTCAACCACTGCATCACCACTATTTTGACTTCGTCTTGATGACGCTGATCGCCCAAGTGTTTCTTCAAGTGCAATAACAGATGGTAGTCACTGGGCGCAAGATTGGAGCTGTACAGAGGATGATCTAGAGTTTCCCATCGATAATGAGAGCTTTGGTATGATTCGCCACATGCAGACGAGCACTATCTTGCAGTAAAAGGATGCCCTTTCTCAACTTCCATGGACTGTTGCTTTGATTCTGGTGTGATGTAGGCCACCCATGTTTCTTCGCCCATAACAATTTGGCTTAAGAAATCATCACCATCGTTGTGGTACCGCTCAAGGAAAGTCAATGCACTGTCTAAACGTTTGGTTTTGTGCACATCCATTAACATTTTCGGTACCGAACGTGCACACAATTTTCCGTACTTCAAGTGCTCGGTCACAATGCCATACAAAACACTACAAGAAACATTAGGAAAGTCATCCTGCAAGGAGGAAATCGTAAAACGTCTGTTTTCTCTCACCTTATTGTCCAATTCCTGCACCAAACTCTCATTAACGACTGAAGGACGCCACTCCATTGTTCATCATGCACATTTGTGTGGCCATCTTTAAATGCTCTCACCCACTTTCTTACCATTCCATTACTCATAATGTTTTCTCCGTAAACTGCACAGATCTCAACGATGAATATCGATCGCTCTTAGGGCTTTAACACTAAGAAATCTTAATAGCAGCCCGTACTTCACAGTCGGCGGGACTCACTATTAACAGAGGCATCTTAAACACCCAGTACACAACGTAAACAAGGAAGAATGAGACTGTAATGGCGTCAGTGCGTAGATTAAGGTACAGGCTTTCATGTAAAAATAAACTTATTGAGATGTACTATCACGTCTTTTTTTTAAATTTCAGAACGGTACTTACTTAAAAAACACGCCTCCTACCATTCCACAGGTCCCAAGTGGAACGATCGTCATTTTTTTAATGAACACAATATGAAAGAATCGTGTTACAAACACTAATGCACTGAATCTAACATAAAAAAAGTTTTTTTATTTATAAGCTAATAAACATGTAGTAGAACTACTATAATACTTATTTACAATGAACACATTACTCCAATGAAATGATGCAGAAGTTACGTTGTACTTACACACACACACACACACACACACACACACACACACACACACACACATACACACATACACACAAACACGCACTTATTAACAATGAACACATTACTGCACTGAAATTGTGCAGAAGTTATATTGTACTTTATTTATATACAGAAATCAGTTGGTTCTACTGAGAAATTCATTAATGAAGTAGAAGGAGTTCGCCACCATCAAATCCTTTAGGCTTCTCTTAAACTGAATTTTATTGGTTGTTAAGCTTTTTATGGCTGCTGGCAAATTATTGAATAATGTGCAGCTTTTTGTACAAGAGTAAGTGACTTTAAATCCTTGTGAAGATTATTCTTATTTCTAGTATTGATTCCATGAATTGAGCTGTTGCTTTGAAAAGGTGATATATTTTTAATGACTAATTTCATTAAGGAATAAATATATTGGGAAGTAGTAGTTAGTATACCTAGTTCCCTAGACAGGCTTCTGTAGGATGTTCTTGATTTCACACCATATATAACTCTTACTGCACGTTTTTGTGCCCAGAAAACTTTAGCTTGGCTTGATGAATTACCCCAAAAAATAATCCCATATGACATTATGGAATGAAAGTAGGCATAGTACACCAGCTTTTTATTTTTTTATATCCCCTATGTCCGACACAATTCACATTGCAAATAGAGATTTGTTAAGATGCTTCAGCAGTTCTGTGGTGTGCTTATCCCAGTTGAATTTATTATCAAACTGTAATCCCAAGATTTTAACACTGTCCACTTCTTCTATCAGCTTGTCATCGTATTTTAGGCATACACTTGTGGGACACCCCTTACAAGTTCTGAACTGCATGTAGTGTGTTTTTTCAAAGTTTAGTGAAAAGAATTGGATAGGAATCAGTGATTAATGTCCACAAACATTTTATTAGCCGATCTTACTAAGACTACACTTGATATGCTATTTATTTCAATGTTTGTATCATCGGCAAACAAAACGAACTTAGCATCTGGTAATGTTATTGATGAAAGGTCATTGGTATACACAAGAAAAAGTAAGGGCCCTAAAATGGAACCTTGTGGGACCCCACATGTAATTAATTACCAGCTGGACGATTCCTGATAGTCAAATACATGTCTCTTTCCTAATAAAACCCTTTGTTTCCTGCGAGAGATATAAGATTTTATAAGGGGGGTTGTTTGTATTGTTGCCCCAATGATGATTGCACGAATATTCTGTCAGGATTTATAAGTGGTGGGTCCTTGAGGTACAGCAATATGCTCACACGAGAAGTTAGTTTAAAAAGTTTTATTAACAAAGGCGTATTATAAAGCACACACACACACACTTCCATCATTACTGTGTCTGACTTCCTAACACTGGCTAATTACGGTCACATTGAAAGGCTCCATGGTGAGCTAAGTAACGCTGCGGATGGTGGCCACTCATGTACTCACCGTTGCAGTGCTGCCAGACGTGCGTCTACTGACCAAGCAAATTGTCAGCATTCCAGCATGAGTGCGTGTTAATGTAGGTGGCTCAAAACGACCTCCTGGGTGCTATGAATCTATTTCGCCATTTGTGGCATCAGAAGGCATGGCAACGTGTATTTCATTTGTAGACACAGTAACGTCTGGTACAGAGAAGCGTGCATTCAAGATGACAATATCATACATGACAAATGCTGATGACAAGAGATAAATTAATAAAAGCAATAAAAACACAATACTGACAATCAAGTGTGCATTAACATTAGTGGATGAATCGAAGGACCTAATTCTGTTTGCTGCTTCAATGAAATTTAACTCATTATTTGAAGAGATTACATTTTCATGGATGTCCTTAATTAAATTATTGTCTTCAGAAAAACTTGATAAGGAATGCTTTCCATATGTTAGTATCTATGAATCATTGTAATAAACAGATAACATTCTAGTTAAATGCAAATGTCCAGTTGCATGAAATGTGTTTGACAACACACTAGGCATATCAAATAGCTCACATGATAAATCACAGTGTGTGACATTCAAGATTAATCCACTATTGTTCAATTTTAGTGTAAAAGGTAGCTCAGGCTTATCATAGTTTTACATGTAAATGTGACAACAAGTGTGGAGTTAAATAAGAAAATTATACCTTCAGGACATTGTGTAAGAAATGAATGATAAAGATGCGTTAAAATTCTAGGTCAGTCATCTCTTGGGGGATGATTCATAAACAATTATTTCTCACAGCTGTACACTCTACTGTCTAAGAATACTGCTGATCAGGGCAAATTAACTTATGACTACATTTACACATATGCAAATCATTTTCATTTAGGGACACAAAATATCTTCGATCCTTGCTGATCAGTAGATAATCATTCAGTACATACTTTACAAGAATATTTGCCTGTCTCCATTTTACAGGGTAATTATAATTCTTATACATTTCAAAATTATGCTTTGATCTAGCTGTGAGAATAGAAACAATAACAGTTAATTCGTCTTCAGTCATTAAGCAGTGTGTGGTGGTTAACTTATAGTAAGCATATAAATTGTAAGAGTTAACAGGGTAAATCATAGTATATGGTCCATCTATCTTTCGTTCAGTTGATAGTAGGATCTGTAAAAATTGTTTTGGATGTAGTAGTACACTGCTCAAACAATCATTTGAACTTCTTTCTAAGGCTGTTCTTAAGTTAAGGGCATCAGTTCTACAATTTGATAAACTATCAGTAATCCTTAACAAAAGAGTGCTTCAATCTAAGTGTGCACGCACAGCATTTAATCCTTGGAATGGTTCTTGGATATTTGCATTCGTTTCATTACAAAGTATGTGGAAATATGAGATACATTGCTTTACAATCTGTTCAACGAAAACTGTGTGGTTAGTAATGGTTTTTTGCAGATTCTTTAATATGATAATTTCATTATAGAGGTTAGTTGAATCTGTACTGGACTGTTATTCAAGTGCTAATATTTTGCCTTTAACTTCCAGTAGATCTCGACTAGTTAAAGTAGCAAATACAGTGCGAAGGATACTCCCTCCAAAATCAAATCAGGCACATTTATATCTAATTAAAGTTTTGTGTGGCAAAAGCTTTAAAAACAGTAAATCTATTGCTCATAATTAGCAAATGTAGACTCTACCTGCATTTTGTCTGTAAGCCAGTTATTATACCAAGATGTACCCATTTCCAAAATTGTATCATTACCCTTAACTGAACGAATGAGATCAATTTGCTTCTTTACAGAATTGAACTGTTGCTAGATTTCACTCAGATTGTACTTGAGAACAAGTTTTGTATTACTTGTTGAAACTACCATGTCTGATCGTGGTTCAAACAAAATACCTGTGCTCTGTGGTACTATTATTGCAACATTAGTAGAATACACTATCATAGCAAGTATTAGAAAAAAATGAACATGGTTAATTAGTTCTAAATACTAGAGTTAACAATGTACATAAAATAAATGAATTTCTTGTGGTAACCTGTGGAATAAAAGGTTTAGTTTCACTTGTTCACTCGTGCAATAGCTTCAATACTAAATTTCCACAACACATTCACATAAGCACATGGCTGAAATAAACACACGCATTGTACTGTCTCACACTACACACGTTTACGCAGATTGTAGGGGTGTCTGGAACAGGATCGCTCAGAATGTGGCGATGCCTCAGCCTCGAAGTCTGGACTATGACCTCGCGATTCTCGCTTCCTGGGTTTGAGAACAGCAAGTCTGCCTCTCGGTCGGTCCTCATCGTCTTGTGATACTACAGGAAATTTACCCAGAAATGGCTTTACACGATTGACATGAACAACAATCGAATGAAAGGGCAGTTGAAGCTTAAGAGTGACTGGCGACAACACCTCCAAGATTGGATATGGTCCTTTCCAAAACTTCTTAAACTTTTTGACTTGAATCTTCTTTAACATCACATTGCTCAGATACGCAAGATCTCCAACTCGATAATGTGGCACTGCTGCTTGGCGGTCATGTTGTCTTGCTTGCTGAAGAAAGGATTGATTATTCTGCTGTTTCACTCCCTTCCATGCTTCCTTTGGCTTGCGTGCTAGATCCCTTACATGTTCATTGCTGATTCCGGGAGTCGATCGTGCAAAGTCCAAGGGTGAATGCATTCTTCTTCTATAGACGATCTCATATGGACTTAGACTAGTTGAGCTGTGCATTTTGGCATTGTAACAACTTACCAAGTACGGTAAACAGACATCCCAATTGTCGTGTTTGCTGTTCACATAATGGCTAACCATTTTAATAATTGTTCTGTAGACTCACTCGACTCTTCCATTTCTTTCAGGGTGAGCTGGTGTAGTCCTTAACTGAGTTATTTGTACAAACTTACAAGTCTGTTTAAGTAATTCACTCCTAGAATTCGTTCCTTGATCACTAATTATACTTAATGATGATCCAAACTTAAGAATCCATTCTTTTACAAAAACTTTAGCTATGGTCTCAGCGCTCTGATCAGGTATTGATACCATGAGAAGGTATCTAGAGAAATGATCTAACATTGGCAATATGTATTTGTTTCCATCTTTAGTCTTAGGCAATGGTCCTACAACATCTAGTCCTACTCGTTCAAATGGTTCACTTGTTTCTGGCAGTTCTTGCAATGGTGCTCTACTTTTTCCTACATTATTCCGTCTGTTACAGGAATCACATTACGAAACAAACTCGAAAACGTCAGCTTTGCGGCTCGGCCACCAAAACATTTGAGCTATTTTAATGTTTGTTGCTTTTTTTATCGCAATGTCCTGATAATAAAGAATCGTGTTGTTCTCTCATGATTTGCTCTTTCACGCTTTCTGGTATAACTAGGCAGTTTCCTTTACTAGTGATTTTGTGCAATAATCCATCTATTTCGACAAAACGTTGTTCATTTTTCCATAATTTTCGTTGTGTATCTTCTTCTTGAGCTGCCTTTAACTCTTCTTCTCGATTTATTGTAACACAAACATTGACTTTTCGACTCATTGCAACAGCATTCACATGTTGTTTACCAGGTCGGTGAATAACCTTAAACTGGTACTCACTCAATCTTAATGCCCATCTTGTTAATCTGGAACTTGTATCCTTTAAGCTCAATAACCATTTAAGTGTGGCATGATCTGTAATAACTGTAAATTCGCTTCCCATTAAGAAACATCTGTTATGTGTTACACCAAAAATCAAAGCACAAAGCTCCATCTCAGCAGTAGTATAATTACATTCCGCTTTGTTTAATTGTCTTGAAGCAAATGAGATTGGATGCTCATGACTATCAACTTCTTGAGACAAGATTGCACCTATGGCAAAATCGGATGCATCTGTTGAAAGAATAAAAGGTTTACTGAAATGCGGATAGGCTAATGTTGGGGCTGTTGTTAGAGCAGTTTTAAGTTCTTCCATTGCCTTTTTGCAATCTGTTGACCAATTAAATGTGGCTTCTTTCATCAGTAGCTGTGTCATTGGACGTGCTATATTCACATAACCGGCTCTAAATCATCTGTAGAAATTTGACAATCCTAAGAATGATTGTAGTTCTTTCAAATTTTGTGGTTCAGGAAAATTCTTTACATCTTCAATTAATTGTGGATCAGGCCGAACACCTTCACTGGTTATAACATGACCAAGATAGTTAACATTACTTTGGGCAAAATGACATTTATCTATTGATAAAGACAGGTTTGCTCTTCTTATACGCTCAAAAACAGCTTGTAGTCTCTCAGTATGCTGCTTCATGTTTTCACCAAAAATAATTACATCATCAAGGTAAACAAGTGCTTGTGTTGGGGTGAGCCCTCGTAAAACTGAATCCATCAGGCGTTGAAATGTAGCTAGAGCATTATGAAGTCCAAACGGCATACGAAGATACTTGTATTCTCCTGTTGCTGTTACAAATGTAGTTTTTGATTGGTCATCTGGATGCACTGTTAACTGGTGATAAAAACTTTTTAAATCACATACTGAAAAAATTCGACATCTGCCCAAGTAATCCAAGGTTTCCACTAAATTCGGTAAGGGGTAAATGTCGGGTGTGGTCACAGCATTCAAAGATTAGTAATCAACACAAAAACGGAACTGTGGTTCTCCAGAAATTGATTTCTTCTTTTCAGTTACAACAGGCGAATACCACAGTGGGTCTGAAGGATCTCTTGGTTTTATAATCCTCACTTCTAATTGTTCTTTAACCATGTCTTCTACCAACTCTCTTTGACTAAATGAAATTCGGTAAGGTTTCTATGTGATTGGGGCTGCATTTCCTGTATGAATACGATGCTGAACGAAATGAGTGACAGGTAAATTTACACGTTCTCGGAATAAATCTGCATACTCCAACAAAACAGGCACTAAAATCTTATGTTCATCAGCTGTCAAATGTTCTATCTTCTTCCAAATCTTGCGCTTTATTTCATTATTAACTTCGTCTCCTCGTTGCAGTTTTGCAGTAGTGTTACAAAAATCTGTGTTTATAACTGCAGCATTTGTTACCTCATCTGGAATCTGTATTACGTCACTTTTACTTACGTTCGACACTCCAGCAACTTTTGTTCCTCATGGCAAAACAACATCCTCATTGCTCAATTTGTTATTGTAACCAGGACTTTGGCGACATTATGTATTACCATTGTAGCGACACCTAAACTTCTAGCAACATAACAATGCATTGTATCCAGTAACTAACTTTTGTCGGATCGCTCAATTAATAACAAAGTTCCTTCCTTGCATTGGAGTGACTTAACTTCAATGTAGGTTGTCTTTCCTGCTCCCTTGGGAATTTTCTGAGGCTGATCAATTTGAACATTGACTCAGACGGTTTGAACTGATGCATCGTTTGGGCGGTCGATTCCCACGACATTAGTATTGCTGCTCCTACGAGTGCGATCTGAAGAACAATTTCCTAGGTTGTAGTTGCTAAGGCCTAGATTATGTCAGCTGTGTTTGAAGACTCTAATTCCTCGATGCAGATAATTAATTCATTAATTTTATTTCTCAGTCCTTGAATATTTTGATGCAATAAAGATAGCTGACATTTCACATTGACTGAGCTAAAATTGGGCAGAGTTGAAATATCTGCTGACTGTTGAAAATTCTCAACCAATAGCTGTTTACACTGATGTAATAAGCTAGAATTAAGTTTTTTGGATTCTTTCTCAAACTGAAGGTTTGTCTCAGTCCTAACCTCTCTTAAAATTTGGTTTATTTCTGTCCTCTCTACCCTAAAAAAGAGTCCTTTCGGATCCCTATAACCACTGGTATTTTATCACTCATGACAGTGCCTGCCCGCTTAAACTTTCCTGCTGTTTTCCCAGCCAGTTTATCCTTCCCTTTCCTGTTGAGGTGAAGGCCATGCCTAGTATAATCCCTCTTATTGAGAGAACCAACAGGAACCACACCAATGTGTAACCCTGTACCCGGCATAAGCAGCCATTCCAACTAGAAATTAACTCTCTTCACAGAAGAGTTCAAATGAGGTTGGTCATGGCGCCCAAGAACAGATACAAACCTAACACTATTACACATTCTTGTATAATCTAACAACACCTGATTACAGACAAAAGTGCTGTGACTTGAAGATTATTGCTCTTTCTTTGACATGGCTAGTTGTGAATTCAGTCTAAGACTTGGCATATTCTTTTCCATGACCAAGAAATCAGTGCTCTGTAACATGAAGACAAGACCAATTTTGAAACATATTCTTGTTTCACCTGATAGTGATATACTTCTACTTTATGTCATCAACTTTAACTTATTTTTGTAAACTTTGTGACGTGGACAGTTTCAAGACTAGTTGCCTCACTTATCTTCTGACACTCATAACTCCTGCTGTAATGTGGAAAAATACTTGCGTGAAGAGAGCAATATCTCTGTATGAACGGCTCAGAGTTAAGAGCCCTGGCAACAGGAGAAATATAGAGGAATCTAGAATTATCTACTGTAGATTCAAAACAAACATTGAGTGAAATCATAGCAAACGCGTGTGAAGTCATTTACCGGCTTGTGAAGGTGTATTTCTTGAAGGGAAGTAAAATATCTCAGTTCTATAGTAAATCAATTGCGATAAGTACTTGTATGGAGTGTAGCCATGTATGGAAATGAAACGTGGATGATAAATAGTATAGCCTAGAAGAGAATAGAAGCTTTTGAAATGTGGTGCTACAGAAGAATGCTGAAGATTAGATGTGTAGATGACATAACTAATGAGGAGGTATTGAATAGAATTGGAGAGAAGAGAAATCTGTTGCACACCTTGACTAGAAGAAGGGATCGGTTGGTAGGACATGTCCTGAGGCATCAAAGGATCACTAATTTAGTATTGGAGGGCAGCGTGAAGGGCAAAAATCGTAGACGGAGACCAAGAGATGAATACACTAAGCAGATTCAGTAGGATGTAGATTGCAGTAGGTACTGGGTGATGAAGAAGCTTGCACAAGATAGAGTAGCATGGAGAGCTGCATCAAACCAGTCTCTGGACTGAAGATCACAACAACAAGAGGCAGATAATATTTTTACAGCTTTAGATGGGTTTGCAACTCAGTATATTCTAAGAAATTATATGTGTGGCCAATGATCCAAAGTTTAGTTTGTTTCTGAGTCAGGATTTTCAGTTCAGTATCTGGAGTCTGCCAGTGCCCTGTTATTAACTTTTGCACCAAAGTAAAGAAACTCCATTTTGAAACTAAGATATCAATGCATAGCCTGTCTGGAAAGTTTTATTTCTAGCATTGTAGCAGTGAATTCTACAGTTCCCTTGTAATTCATTTTTGTTATGAAACACACATTATATTACAATATATTTACGTTGATTGGATTTATACGTTAAACAGTCTGCAATGATTTTTTTGTTACCGTTTCCCGTTTGCAGTATGGTAAACCACTCATAATTTTTCTGTTAGAAACATTATAAACAGCTACCCTCTTATCTCGATCGTTGTGTTCCTTGCTCTTAATCTCCCACAAACATGTTTGACTCCTACATATTTCAATTATTTCAGCAATGAACTTTCTAGACCACTGAAGTTGATCTGCCATCGTAAAATTCATTGTGCACTTACAGACGAGAAACACTGGACTAAAAAAAGCCACCAACTCAAACGCATTTCGCTTGCCAGATTTTCGGTGAAATCCAGTCCATGCACTACAATTCGTCTGTGTAGAAGTGGTTGGTGGCCACAGAGGTCCACAGTTTTACTCAAGCGTCCAACTTCCAGGTCTGCGTACAACTTAAATATGCACAAATTTCCTATCCACAAGAAATGATTTGTCTAAGCAGTTGCTACGTGCACAGACGTCTGTGTTGAAAGACTGTTTCGTGTGGACGGTCCTGTCACAAGAGGAGACGGTTCCGGCACAGGTACGAGATATGAGCAAACCTAGAAATTGAAGTTAACGTTATTTTATCATAACTACGACAGGTACGAGATGTGAGCAAACCTAGAAATTGGAGTTAACATTATTTTATGGGCAAACTTAAGATTACACAAAACATATATTATAAAGGTAAATGTACAACGTGCTTGTCACTAAAACTCAGTTACGAGTCCTGGTACGATCAAGAGAGTTACATGGTGTGGTATCTGTCTACCCTTCATCCGTGAAACATGCTCCCATTATAATCCGAAGGGCGTGCTTTGGAAGATATAAGGGCTAGGAATTTCCGCCCTCTAACAATTTCTAGAACATTCCAGCACATTCGAGAGCATTCCACAACACCCCAGAATGTTCCACAATGATTGGGGATGTTTTGGAATGTTTGGGAATAGTCTAGAGCATTTGGGAAGATTCCTGAATGTTCAGGAACATCCCAGGTCATTGTGGAACATTCCAGAACACTCTCGAATGTTGTGGAATGTTCTGGAACATTGTGGACCATTCGAATCCTTTTTGGTATGTTCTGGAATTCACCACTGGTAGGGCTGCCCATTAGTAGAGGTATACAAAGCAAGACCAGTGTGTTCAAACGTCACATTCTTATCAGTGTCGAAGGGAGGAACTGAAAAGTAGTGCAGTGCGTGAATAAAAGCAAACAGTGAAGTGTGAATAGTCAAAGTGATGCAGTGACTGAATATAAATCGAGAATAAAGTGTGTAAATTGTAATTAGTGTATTTGTTACTCAAAAGTTGAGTTTATTTACATGTTACACAATGCCCAAACGTAAAAGAGGAGGAGATCTTGCCAATTCTGAACCAAAACGACTGCATCAAAAAGAACAGCGAAATAATTAAACAGACGAAAAGCGCTAAGCAGGTTCAAAGAGAATGACAATGAGCACCATGAGAAGCAGAGAAACCGAAGAACAACGAAATGAAAGGACTAAAGAATCATGAATTGCGACACAGTCTTACAATAATAGACTACGAACTCAACCATGAAAATACCACCTTACAAGAAACGTGAAAGGACAAGTAAATTATACAACCTAACAAGCGAAGCATTCCACTACGACCAAAGAATATAACAAACGCAAACATGTCGTAATCGGAAAAATGGATAACACCTGCCGGTTTCGCAATGTGCAAAATTGAGTAGAGAAACACTAGGATTATGTTGCATGAAAGGAAAAATTCTATTACCGCCGCTGGAAGCATTTCCACATGAATTTTTATATTACATGACAAGGGAAATTCCAGAATCAGAACACTTTCTTCAAAATATATAAGCATACAACGCCTGCTTGCAAATGATGCCATTTCGACCAACACTATCAGAGACGAAATCGATTATGTTTTTCCCATTCAAAGAAAAATGTGTCACAGCATGGGTCATTACTACCACTACCCATAAAGACCATAAATTTCTGCATGTATGTTTCATCTGAAATGAAGAAACAGAAATTGGCCAACTATGCAGAAATACCAGTGAATTGAGAATAGAAGTAGACCAAATATGTACAGAGGACCTTACTGGAATACAGTTAACTGATTCACAAACTCAAAACAGCACTAGATCGAATAATATCTAGTCTACACCTTTATCTACATTTATACTCCGCAAGCCACCCAACGGTGTGTGGCGGAGGGCACTTTACGTGCTACGGTCATTACCTCCCTTTCCTGTTCCAGTCGCGTATGGTTCGCGTGAAGAACGACTGTCTGAAAGCCTCCGTGCGCGCTCGAATCTCTCTAATTTTACATTCGTGATCTCCTCGGGAGGAATAAGTAGGGGGAAGCAATATATTCGATACCTCATCCAGAAACGCACCCTCTCGAAACCTGGCGAGCAAGCTACACCGCGATGCAGAGCGCCTCTCTTGCAGAGTCTGCCACTTGAGTTTGCTAAACATCTCCGTAACGCTATCACGGTTACCAAATAACCCTGTGACGAAATGCGCTGCTCTTCTTTGGATCTTCTCTATCTCCTCCATCAACCCGATGTGGTACGGATCCCACACTGATGAGCAATACTCAAGTATAGGTCGAACGAGTGTTGTGTAAGCCACCTCCTTTGATGATGGACTACATTTTCTAAGGACTCTCCCAATGAATCTCAACCTGGTACCCACCTTACAAACAATTAATTTTATATGATCATTCCACTTCAAATGGTTCCGTACGCATACTCCCAGATATTTTACAGAAGTAACTGCTACCAGTGTTTGTTCCGCTATCATATAATCATGCATAATCCGCGAAAAGCCGCATGGAACTTCCGACACTATCTACTAGGTCATTTATATATATTGTGAAAAGCAATGGTCCCATAACACTCCCCTGTGGCACGCCAGAGATTACTTTAACGTCTGTAGACATCTCTCCATTGATAACAACATGCTGTGTTCTGTTTGCTAAAAGTGTTCAATCCAGCCACACAGCTGGTCTGATATTCCGTAGGTTCTTACTTTGTTTATCAGGCGACAGAGTGGAACTGTATCAAACGCCTTCCGGAAGTCAAGGAAAATAGCGTCTACCTGGGAGCCTGTATCTAATATTTTCGGGGTCTCATGTACAAATAAAGCGAGTTGGGTCTCACACGATCGCTGTTTCCGGAATCCATGTTTATTCCTACAGAGTAGATTCTGGGTTTTCAAAAACGACATGATACGCTAGCAGAAAACATGTTCTAAAATTCTACAACAGATCGACGTCAGAGATATAGGTCTATAGTTTTGCGCATCTGCTTGACGACCCTCCTTGAAGACTGGGACTACCTGTGCTCTTTTCCAATCATTTGGAACCTCCCGTTCCTCTAGAGACTTGCGGTACGCGGCTGTTAAAAGGGGGGCAAGTTGTTTTGCGTACTCTGTGTAGAATCGAATTGGTATCCCGTCAGGTCCAGTGGACTTTCCTCTGTTGAGTGATTTCAGTTGCTTTTCTATTCCTTGGACATTTATTTCGATGTCAGCCATTTTTTCGTTTGTGCGAGGATTTAGAGAAGGAACTGCAGTGCTGTCTACCTCTGTGAAACAGCTTTGGGAAAAGGTGTTTAGTATTTCAGCTTTACACGTGCCATCCTCTGTTGCAACGGCTTCATCATCCCGGAGTGTCTGGATATGCTGTTCCGAGCCACTTACTGATTTAGCGTGAGACCAGAACTTCCGAGAATTTTCTGTCAAGTCGGTACATAGAATTTTACTTTCGAATTCACTGAACGCTTCACGCATAGCCCTCCTTATGCTAACTTTGACATCGTTTAGCTTCTGTTTGTCTGAGAGGTTTTGGATGAGTTTAAACTTGGAGTGAAGCTCTCTTTGCTTTTGCAGTAGTTTCCTAACTTTGTTGTTGTACCACGGTGGTTTTTCCCGTCCCTCACAGTTTTACTCCGCACGTACCTGTCTAATACTCAATTTACGATTGCCTTGAACTTTTTCCATAAACACTCAACATTGTAAGTGTCGGAACAGAAATTTTCGTTTTGATCTGTTAGGTAGTCTGAAATCTGCGTTCTATTACTCTTGCTAAACAGGTAAACCTTCCTCCCTTTTTTATATTCCTATTAACTTCCATATTCAGGGATACTGCAACGGCCTTATGATCACTGATTCCCTGTTCTGCACTTACAGAGTCGAAAAGTTCGGGTCTGTTTGTTATCAGTAGGTTCAAGATGTTATCTCCACGAGTCGGTTCTCTGTTTAATTGCTCGAGGTAATTTTCGGATAGTGCACTCAGTACAATGTCACTCGATGCTCTGTCCCTGCCACCCGTCCTAAACATCTGAGTGTCCCAGTCTATATCTGGTAAATTGAAATCTCCATCTAAGACTATAACATGCTGAGAAAATTTATGTGAAATGTATTCCAAATTTTCTCTCAGTTGTTCTGCCACTAATGCTGCTGAGTCGGGAGGTCGGTAAAAGGAGCCAATTATTAACCTAGCTCGGTTGTTGGGTGTAAACTCCACCCATAATAATTCACAGGAACTATCCACTTCTACTTCACTACAGGATAAACTACTACTAACAGCGACAAACACGCCACCACCGGTTGCATGCAATCTATCCTTTCTAAACACCGTCTGTGCCTTTGTAAAAATTTCAGCAGAATTTATCTCTGGCTTTAGCCAGCTTTCTGTACCTGTAACTATTGCAGCTTTGGTGCTTTCTATCAGCACTTGAAGTTCCGGTACTTTACCAATGCAGCTTCGACAGTTTACAATTACTATACCGATTGCTACTTGGTCCCCGCATGTCCTGACTTTGCCCCGCACCCTTTGAGGCTGTTGCCATTTCTGTACTTTCCCGAGGCCATCTAACCTAAAAAACCGCCCAGTCCACGCCACACAACCCCTGCTACCCGTGTAGCCGCTTGCTGCGTGTAGTGGATTCCTGACCTATCCAGCGGAACCCGAAACCCCACCACCCTATGGCGCAAGTCGAGGAATCTGCAGGCCACACGGTCGCAGAACCGTCTCAGCCTCTGATTCAGACCCTCCACTCGGCTCTGTACCAAAGGTCCGCAGTCAGTCCTGTCGACAATGCTGCAGATGGTGAGCTCTGCTTTCATCCCGCTAGCGAGACTGGCAGTCTTCACCAAATCAGATAGCCGCCGGAAGCCAGAGAGGATTTCCTCCGATCCATAGCGACACACATCATTAGTGCCGACATGAGCGACCACCTGCAGATGAGTGCACCCTGTACTCTTCATGGCATCCGGAAGGACCCTTTCCACATCTGGAATGACTCCCCCCCCAGTATGCACACTGAGTGCACATTGGTTTTCTTCCCCTCTCTTGCTGAAAAGACATAATTCGAACTGACAAAAGACCGCCTGAAGAACACGAATTCGATTTAATGCACCTCTCATAGACGAAATAGCCATCATAATTTTGGACAATGAAAACAAAAGCTGTGACGTAATTGTACAAGGAAGAAGAGGAGGACTACAACACATATCAGAGACACATCGTTCATATGATGCCCTCCAGTTTCCATTAATAGTTCTGTAGTGAGAGGGCGAATATCATTTTAATGTGTAGTAAGTCCAACTCGAAACAGGGTAGAAATATATAAAAAAGTCACTTCCATGGGGCTCTATGCTTACCGCTTAATGATCAGAGACAATGGAACATACAATTACATTCTCAACGCTCGCCATTTATTTCAGAAGAAACTACGCACGAAAGAGTACATCCACCTTCGAGACGCAATCATAAATGACAGAAACATTGACGACATTGGAACAGCGGTAATCTTATCCTCAATTACACAGGAAGTCCGAGACACATGCACGAATACACTCAAGATGCCACGACCTACATAAGAAAACACAGATGACGTGACCTCTTCATAACATTCACATGCAGCTCGTCACTGCCAGAAATCAAGAACAACAGATATAGACAAGCCCCCATGCATCGACACAACATAATACCCCGAGGTTCCGACAAAAAAAAAAAAAAAGAGATTTATTGAACTCACACAAAATACCAAATCTTTGGAGCCATCAGCTGTACACAATCTAATGGGAAAAACGAGGACTGCCTCACTCACACAATCTCAAATGGCTACACAACAGAATTCATCTCATGGATATCGACAAAATTATCCAAGCTGAAGTTCTCAATCCACAAGAAGATCCGGAACTGTACGACATTGTTGTGGAAAACATGATTCACTGACCATGAGGGCCATGAAACACCAATTCACATGTATGAGTAAGGGAAAATGTACAAAAAAAAACCAAAACCATATTCTGACGGCACACAAACTGGAGTTCGGTTTTTTACCCTTCCCTAAACCACAGAATGGGCACTTATGACCGTAGAAGTTTTGTGCGCTAAAATCATAACAAAAAAGAAAAAAAAACGAGTTGATGGCTATCTCAGTTACAGAAGGCGACCTCTCAAAACTGGTGGCTTCACAGCAGAAGTACGAATAAGAGGCTGCGACAAACTGGAAACAAATAATCAGTGGGCAGTACCATATAACACACTACTTTCCAAAATGTTCCAAGCACACCTAAACACAGACTACTGCATATCAGTGGAATCCATTAAATATTTCGGTAAGTATAGGAACAAAGACATTGACATAGCAGTATTTCAAATAGCTAAAGACAGTGAACAACAAAACAGAAACGACCAGATCCTCGTGAACCAAATGGGTAGGTACATCAGCCGTAACGAAACAGCGTGGCGGATTTTCCATTTTCCCTCACATGAACGTGAATCAACTGTGCAACATGTAGCAGTACATTTGGAGAACGCACAGAGAGTTTACTTCACAAAAGACACCGCCAGAAAAATTGCAAGTGAACCACCTCAAATGCAACAGCAACAGCGTTTTACCAACTGTGCCAAAGGGATCTATTCCCGAAAACATTATTATATGTCGATGTTCCTGCCTATTATACATAGAACACAACAAGAAATATCTTTCAACGAGGAAAGCAAGGAAGTCCAGTAAAAGATCACGCAGGAATCATGAAAACTGGCGTACTAGACCGAATATACACCGTACATCCGAACAATGCCGAATGTTTTTATCTCCGGATGTTGTTACACGAAATATAGGGACCAACAACACATTGATGGCTACCTATGTCACACTTACAGAGAAGCATGCCAACGCTTAGGACTAATGGAAAACGACAACCACTGGGAATTAACACTACAAGAAATCTCATTCACAGACTCTGCTGAATAAATGAGTGGCTTATTCGCCATTATTCTAACAATACATAACCCATCGAATCCAAAACAGCTGTGAGACTCCTTCAAAGAGAGTATGGGCGATGACATACTGTACCAAACCCGACAAGCTCATCCTGAACTGACAATCGAGTTCAGCGACGACAACTTCAATGAAACACTCATTCGCCTAAAAGATAAATTTTTAGCAATAAACAACCGGACCTTAGTATAACTTGGATGCAGGCACCATGAAAAGTGCTGTCACTGTGCTAAACTTCGAAGTAACATAGGAAAAATGCTACAGCATCATCGAAATATTTCAGTACATTGCTCACAACAAACCACTCCTCAATGACACTCAAAAGCAAATTTACGACATTATAATGGACCGTATCGACAACAACACCGGCAGAATATTTACTTGGATGCACGAGGTGGCACCGAGAAAACGTCTGTAATAAATGTGTTGGTGTCAGAAATACGTGCTAACAACACATCTCACTTGCACTGAGATCGTATCGTATTGCAGCCACACTTACCGAAGGAGAACTGCCAGTTTCGCCCTACAGCCACCGTTAAATACAACCAAAGAACAGTTCTTGGTATGTAAAATCTCAAGAGCATCTGGATGGGGTGAACTTCTAAAGAAAGTCAAAATTATCTTCTAAGACGAATCCACAATGGAACGTAAATAATCATTCGAAGCAATGGACGGAACAATACAAGACTTGTGAGGAAACTCTGAAGTGATGGGAGGAGCTCTACCCACACTCTCAGGAGGATTTCGACAAACACTTCCACTTGATCCCAAGTCAATGCCAACAGACGAGATCAATGCATGCTTTAAAAAATTACACAAGTATAAGTACTGTGACTAGCAAAAATATGATAGTTGAACAACTGAAAGAAAACAGCAGCACGTTTTGCTCAACAACTTTTACAAATGTGTGAATGCACATATCCTACTGACCAGATGACCGGCCTCATTAAACTCAACAGCGATTTCTGGAACATAGCCACTGTTGAAAGCGAATTCCTCGACCAAATTTATCCAAATATTGTTCACAACTATACCAATCCATACTGGCTATTTAAAAGGTCAATTTTGGCAGCTAAAAATCGTGTTGTCAACGATATCGACTTTAATATTCAAAAGATAATTACTGGTGAAGCAAGAATATACAAATCGATTGACACAATGGTAAATGTTGAAGAAAGTGTGATGTTCCCTATAGTATTCCTAAACCCTTTGCAAGTATTAGGAATGTTGTTACATTGCCTCTCACTTAAAATTGGATCAGCAATCATACTATTCAAAAGTCTCAACTCACCAAAAACTTTGCAACGGACCAAGGATGATCATCAAACAGCCATCGAATAACGTCATCGAAGCTGAACTTTTGACTGGAAAGTACAAAGGACAGGCACTATTCAGCCACAGAATAGCACTGACCCCTAATGAACTGTCACTCCAATTTAAAAGAGTACAATTTCCAAACAAATTAGCCTACAATTTTATATTAACAAAGCCCAAGAAGAAACTGTACAATATTGCGCCATTAACTTCAAAGATACTGGCTTCTGTCATGGTCAACTGTGTGCAGCGTGCTCTCACGTAGGAAATTCGAAAAATTTGTACATATATACCCCAGAAAACAAAATTAAAAATGTTTGTTGTAAGGAATTGTAAATAGTAAGAATATATTTTCAATAAATTTTTTTATCTCTTATACTTTAAGGTTTTTCTTCTTATTCCAACTACCACACCATCTCATATCAACTCTCTGAGCAAAGTCAGGTACCCCAGCTAGTATACTATAATACTTAATGTGACTAAAGTGGTAATTTTTTAC
This sequence comes from Schistocerca serialis cubense, assembly GCF_023864345.2. Lineage (NCBI taxonomy): Eukaryota > Metazoa > Arthropoda > Insecta > Orthoptera > Acrididae > Schistocerca > Schistocerca serialis. The sequence continues at coordinate 554,933,350 of NC_064641.1, forward strand.
AAGTACATCTTCACTAAACAGCAGTCCAGTTTGCTGCTTCACTATCGCAGTATTCATTCAAAGTACACAGTGATTTTTGGTGTAGATTGAACAACATTTTTTCTTGAAATTTCATCAATTCCAAGGACTGCATTCTGGTTTGTAGATGAGCGAACATTTTAATAGGAGCTGTTGGAAAACTGTCTTACATCATAGACAGGTGGAAATTTGCGGATACAAACCACATATGCGCAAATAAATTGTAGTGTGTGGACACTAGATCGCCACAAATCTGGAATTCTGTATATTCAGTCTAGTATTCCTAGTCTTCAAAAACGCAGTAAAATCTAAAATGGTTGCTACACATCAATGCTCTAGGGAGTTCACTGTTGAATTTATTCAGATATTTAGGGTTCTTATATATTTGTAGAAAGTTAAGATCGAGGATAACAGTGAGCAAGATAAGAAAGCAGTTGCTTATTATTCTTTGATAGAGAAAACAAGAGCAGATGATCTTGTAACAAACAGGTAAACTGTCATTTTCAAAACAGGAAGCGAACATCATTGTGAACTTAATGGAAATTATTATTAGAATTAAGACAAGGGTTTTAAAATCCCCACATACCCTGAAAGAAAGGCTACCTCAATGGACAATTAGAATAATGGTATTCAGAACACATCTGAAAATGTAAAAATATTATCTGTGACTTGCCACAGTTAATATTTTAGACAATTTGTTTATTTCACTTGTCTTCATGAAATCCTTATTCATTGAGCCATGTATAGCTTTGCATGCATGAGGTATTATTTCACCCAATGCTTGTTTGAACATTGCCGTATTATATTCTAAATCTTCTTATCTTCTGCCTACTGGCAAGAGTCGGAATGTCAATTCCAGTTGTTCATATGGTACAATTACTCTCCTCATGCAAGTATTTTGCCGTGTTATATGAGAAGTTTCAAGCATAAATAGATATTTACATGTGTCCATATGTATTCACAAATAATTTCGCTGGTTGTTGGAGCTGCCCCACTTGTTAAAAACAGTTTTAAATTTATGACTATTGATTTTAATTAATTTTGCTTAGAGCAGCACTTGGTAGCATGTGCAACAGAGACAGAATTTCATAATAGGTCCTTTATAATACTAGCCATATAGAGAGCACCTTCAGGAAATTTCAACCTGTTTTTAAACGGTCTTGAAGATTTATTATCTCATCTAAAATTAAAAAACAAAGAACTAGTGGTTGCTGGTGATTTTAATATAGATGTCCTGAAGAACACTGTCAGTAAACAGTTACTGAAATCAGTTACATTGTCATTCAATTTAATTTCTACTGTAAATTTCCCAACTAGGGTATACAAATGTTTTAAGACTGCCATTGATAATATCTTTATAGACAGTTCTAGGCAACTAAGCCACATTACAAAACCAGTAGTAAATGGGCTATATGACCATGACATGCAACACCTAACATTAAATTTTGAAAACTTTCAGGGTAAAACATCTATCAGAACTGAGAACAGAAGGTCAATGAAACAGTCAAAAACTGAGAAAATTAGGAGATTGCTCAAAGAAATTTACTGGATAGATGTTTAAAGCATCCAAAATACAAATGATAAATACAAAACATTCATTAATAAAGTTAGCACCTTATTTGAAAATTGTTTCCCCCTGAAGGTAACTCATACAAAGCAGAAGTCTAATAAGAAACCATGGATCACACAAGGGATAAAGATATCATGTGAGACAAAAAGAAAACTCTATCTGATATGTAGGGACACCTTTGATACTAGCATTATAGCTCATTACAAAAATTACTGCAAAATATTGTCGAACATTATCCAGAAATCTTAACATTTGCATTATGAGAAGAAGATAAATACATCCAGGAATAAAATAAAATCAATATGGGATATAGTTGAGTCAGAGACAGGTAGGACCAGAAATGAGGAGGAACAAATAGCTCTAAAAATAAATGAAACCCTGGTAACAAACACATATTGTGTCGCAAACCATTTAAACAAGTATTTTGTCTCTGTTACTTGTAGCATGGGGTTGTCAGGTTCAGTAAATAATGCATTGGAATATCCTGAGACCAGTGCACACAAGCAATCTCAGTAAAATGGAATTGACACTTACTTCACCCAAAGAAATAGAATCCATCATAAAGTCCTTCAAATCAAAGCATTCTAGTGGTTATGATAACGTATCAACAAAGTTAATAAAAGAGTGTTCATGTGAGCTTAGTCATATCTTAAGTTATTTGTGTAATCAATCACTTATCACAGTAACATTCCTGGACTGGCTTAAATATGCTGAAGTTATACTTCTCCACAAGAAAGGGGACAAAGAAATGCCATCAGATTACCAATTGATCTCACTTTTTCCAGCTTTTTAAAAACTCTTTGAAAAGGTTATGTTCAAGTGTCTACTTAAGCACCTTATGAAAATAACATACTGTCAAAGTCACAGTTTGAGTTTCTTAAGGGTTCTGATATTTACACTTAAAGTGAAAATGTCCCTAATTCATTTGACCACAAATTAGAGGCAACTGGCATCTTCTGTGGCCTGTCAAAGGCTTTTGACTCTGTTAATCATAGCATTATTTTAAGTAAGTTAAAATATTATGGCGTCACTGGTAGTGCTGTGAAGGGGTTTCAGTCATATTTTACTAATAGAAAACAAAGAGTGTCATTATGTAACACTTCAGGAGTAGCAATCAGACATCATCTGACTGGGAAGAAATTACATATGGTGTTTCCCAAGGTTCCATACTAGGTCAACTACTTTTTCTTTTGTATATTAATGACCTGTCATCTGTTACATTACCAGATGCCAAGTTTGTCTTATTTGCACATGATACAAACATTGCAATAAATAACAAATCAAATATAAATTTAGAAAAGGCAGCTAATCAAATTTTTACTGACATTAGTAAGTGGTTCATAGCCAATTCACTGTCATTAAACTTTGAAAAGACCCACTACATGCAGTTAAGAACTTCCAAGAGACTTTCTTCTAGTGTCTGTATAAAATATAATGACATGGAAATAGGAGAAGTTGAGAGTGTAAAATTCTTGTGATTACAACTTGATAATAAATTCAGTTGGGAGTGACATACTAATGAACTGCTAAAGGACCCAAACAAGCCTGTGTTTGCAATGCAAATGATGTCAGACATAGGAGATATAAATATAAAAGAGCAGGTATATTTTGCTTATTTTCACTCCATTATGTCATATGGTATCATATTTTGGGGTAACTCCAGAAACAGAGAAAAAAGTTTTAGAGTACAGAAGCATATAATAAGAGTAATGTATAGTGTAAATCCAAGAACATCATGTCGAAACCTATTCAAAGAACTGGGCATACTAACCGCAGCTTCTCAGTATATTTATTCGTTAATGATGTTTGTTGTAAATAATACATCTCTTTTTCCAACATCATCAATGCTAAGAATAAGAACAATATACATAAAGATTCAAAATCACTTACTATTGCCCAGAAAGGAGTCCAGTATTCAGCAACATTTATTTTCAATAAGTTACCAGCAACCATTAAGAGGTTAGTTTCAGACAAGGCACAATTTAAACATAACTTAAAAGAATTTTTGGTGGCCAACTCCTTCTATTCCATCCATGAATTTCTCAACAAGTGCAGTAGACCATTTTAATGAAAATTTATTATACTTTAATTCCTGACAATACTTGGTTGTAACAGCCAAGTAACTACCTACTGTGTGAATGATGGATGTATGGAAAGCAGATGTAAGTCTTAAGTCTGTAAATAGTGGAAGTGTAATTTTAAATCTTGTACATAATTTGAATGTTCTTAACTGTGGATCATTGAAGTGAATAATTTACTTTAATTTTTGACAATACTTGGTTGTAATAGTCAAGTAATTAGCTACTGTGTGAGTTATGGATTTAATTAAAGCAGATGTAAGTATTAAACCTGTAAATATTAGAAGTTTAATATTATTTCATGTACATAATTTTACAGTTTATTGACTGAGGATCATTAAAATTAACGAAACTCAAATTTTTCTATTTACATTTATGTAATGTGTTTATCTGACATGTTCCACACCCAGGAGGGTCCCCTCTTTTGTGGGTCTATGGAATGAATAATTAATCTAATCTATATGCAGAAAATAAATGACAATACTTAACTTTGAGAAATTGACAATGATAATGTTGTAAGCAAAGGGCTACATGCAACATAAGCAATATTTGCAGTATATACAATTCGTAATACAAGAGAAGTAATACAGTTCTTAAGTCGCTGCTATACAAGTGCCTATTCTTGATACCACTGTTGAAGTCGGCGAATGGGGCTGCAGCCAGACGGCATGGTGCTTATGTACTCTTTGTGTAGAGCGCGTTGCCACCGCATTGTCGTCCTGGAGAGGGGTCGGTCAGTTTACAATTAGCTGATGCCGTCTCACACCCCTCCCAGCTCTAACATTCCCACCTGTCGTGTCAGCGCTTGACATTGGACTAGAACAAACTTGAAGCCTGCACAGCTCCATAGGAAAGGAGTGAAGCAGTCCCACCGGTTGTACTTAAGCTTCTCCCCTGGGATGCAACAATCTCTGCTTAACCAAATATAATCTGAAATATGTTAACATGGCATGTATGTTGTTCATAGAACAAGAAAAAGAACAGGCCCTAAGGTATAATTTAAGTGTTTATAGATACCACTCCAATAATATGTGTGTATCATTAACGAAATGGAAGTATCTGTAGCATAAAATAGGTTCCACTAATGGTATTTACATCTGTAATATATAATGTAAGTATTTACGGCGAATATGTGAGCAAAAAAAAAAAAATCACAAATAATTGAAAAATTATTATCTGTTAATTATGATGCAGAGCAATTATCATTAAATTATTTAATATAATCTGTTATTTCAGGAAAACATTACACTTGACAAATAGTGCTGTTGGAATTGTTATTTTGGCAGTGAAAGCTAGCAGTTGGTAACAGAATAGCTACTTGTTTAAAATGTTTGTAATCAACTCAAAATCGTATTGTTTATGAAATGTTTCTAGCCTCACCAAACCTAAAAAAAATTAAGAATGTAAAAGTGATACTGATCACAGATGCACTGTGAAGCCAATTATATATTTCCATATATGAGTCATGGTGTATTTTATTATTATAGTATGTGAAGTTAGGAATAGGTTTACTGCAACTCATTTACTATTATTATGGAATCATTGAATAGAATGAGCGATTCTCTGCAAAATGACATGCAAATTTATTTATTTATTTTGAGTTTATCTGTAGTGATTGTAAGGTATTGTGTCCTCAGTTGTGTGACAAATCAGCAGGAATTGTTGTTGACTTGTAGAAAACGCCTCAGCAAAATCATGTGTCGTTGTTGTTATGCTAGAAATTTTGGAAATTTATGGTAAGTTCCTATGGGACCAAACTGCTGAGGACATCGGTCCCTAGGCTTACACACTACTTGATCTGACTTAAAATAACTGATGCCAAAGAGAACACACATCCATGCCTGAGGGAGGACTCGAACCTCCAACGTGGGAGCCATGTGAACCATGGCAAAGCACCTCAAACTACACGACTACTTCACACTGCATTATGCTATAACTGCATACCTAAAATTAATGGAGCTACAAGTACTTTTGTCAGTTTCACATCATAATCAACAGTTTTGTGATATGTGGATAATCAGGGTATCTACCCAAGAATCATGAGAAGGATTGCATGTATTATCCACAAAGAAGTTTTCACTCGGTGCAAAGGCTGATGGGAGCTATGGTAAATGTATTTCCAATTACAGCTGCTACCAGTAGCAACCATTATGAGTGTCAACTTGGTTTTCGTGGGTAAAAGGTAACAATTTCAACTCAATTCTTGTACGAGACAACTGTTCATTCTTCACACAATGTCAGTTATTTTTACACACTTCAGTCATAGAGAGCATGTTCTTGTATGCAAATTACACCAAAAATTGTAAAACACGCTTGCATTACATTCATAATTAAATCCCAGAATGCGTTAGAAACGCTAAGATAAAAATAAAGGTGTTAGCAAACAATAGGATATGAAATTACTTCCTTCTACTCTGTAATCCTTGTCTTTCCCCACTACACTACAGGAACGCCAAGCAAATACCGACTTCAATTTTGAGCAATGTAAGTACGATATGCAGGCTTTTATTGCTGATGTGTTGTTAACTGACATTTATTTATGGTGTATCGTACCAAGGGTGACATGTTTGAGACAAATCTTCAGTGCACCATTGTCTTGAAACAGCATACTTGTAGTTATAGTATAAAAACAGATAAAACCACTATAGAGCTGACATGGTAGTCAAGGGAAGGCAGGATTCGGTTACGATTGTGGACGGGGCCGTAATCAGTTACTATTGGTTGCCTTTTACAGTTACAAACAATTTATTTAAACCAGTAATTCCAGACTCAAACATAAATAAAAAATACCACATATTATTAATGAAGGAATAAACAACTGTTTAAGTAATAGAGTTTTCAGTGAGTTACAATTTAGCAAATCACCATTTAAATACAGATGCCGCAGATAATGTTTTAAAAGCAAGGCACTGTTACCACGGCAGAGGGCCTTACACGCCAGGAATGGCAACAGATTAAGAATTGTTGAAAACTAGCTGCAACTTACAAATTATAGGTACTGAAATAGTAAAGGCATGTCGCCACAAAAACAACAGAAGGCGTCAGACGCCAGGAATGGCGGTAAATAGGGTTTTAAGGCTCACTGCTAAAATACAAATACCAATTAGTATTTTAAGGCATCACAGCTGAAGGCCTTACACGCCAAGAATGGCAATAATTAAGAATTGTTTAAGAACTCGCTGCAATTTACAACTTACAGGTATTGAAATATTAAAGGCAAGTCGCTACAAACAAAGCAGAAGGCGTGGACTGAAAGAGCGTTACACTGAGCTATTGGCCATCAGGCCTCCTTTTAGAAAATACATGTCTTACAAGAACCAGGGGGTCACAGACGGTTCTCCAGGAATCGACCTCTGAGAAGGTCCGGCAACAAACACTTTCACGAGCGATGAGATAGGCAGCCAAGAATTTCATTCACTTCACAAAATGGTAACTCAGACTAGTCGTAGTCTAACGAATGACTAATGATAATCTTGCTGAAGCTACCTGATGTCCAAAAAATCAAATGCAACGATGGAACAATACGCCAAAGCTGTAAAATCGAATGTGTATTCCGTGAATACTGTTACACAGTAGTTATTCTTCAACACTTGTGCAGCATTAAAGCCAAGAATTAACAAACACGTGCCACGTCAAGTTGACACGAAAAATCTGTTGTCGTTAACGTCATCGGCTTCAAAGAGCTTGCACTCATCTTAAAGCTTGCTGGATCCGGTTTATGACGAGGTCGTACACCCTCGTCACCACAGCCCTTCCATCCGGCAGTCCATGCATGCTGCCAGCAGTCCCGGCGTGTTCTGGCACTGCGTAGACCTGGCTCCTCCTGAGTCCCCAACCGAACTGGCCCACTCACACGACTCGGAACAACAACGACGTCGCCCCAAAGGTAGGGCAACAGTTACTACATATCTATAACCGCCGCTGCTGCCACTAGCAGACAGGCAACGCTTGCGAAACGGAATGGCGCCAGACAACAAGAGAAGAAAACAAACAACTGCAACTAAACTATATCGTCTGGCCTCTAACAGAGGGCGGAAACCTACCACAGCACCATCGCGAGCCGCAGCATGGCTCAAGTGCGGCACATCAAGTGACACTTTACTCTGTTGTCACTTCCCAGCAAGCCGAGCGTGTTGCTAGTATCTTGCACTGGAGTAAGGGGAAGAGTAGATTTAGGCTCGATTCACACGGTGGGCAACGTCACGTCAACGTCAGTGACGTCACACACCGTCAAAAATCCACTTCATTCACACTGGACAGAACGTCAAGCCACGGCAAAACTTCATCCACGTTTTGGCGCAGAAGTCTTCACGAGAGAGGATGGCGGACATTATATTCAGTCTTGATGAACTTGCTACGATTGCAATAGCTTTAGATGATGAGGAAAGAGAGCAGAAATTGGCAAGGCAATCAAAACGAACGTGGGTGAAGAAAATGATTTTGGAGAGAATGTGTGTAGGCGAATATCGTACATTGTATAGAGAGCTGGAAGAAGAGGAGACGTCATTTTATAAATATTTACGAATGTCGGGACAGCAATTCTTTAATTTGATGTCTTTGATAAGCAGCAGCATCAAGAAAGCAGACACAAACATGCGCCATGCAATTTCTTCACGAGAAATCTAATGGTTTGTTTGAGGTGAGTCTGATGCTTCAGATTTACCAATTCCTTTGAGGGTTTCTGTTCTGTACCTTTACGTATTTTATAGAACAGAATATTTATTGTAATACTGCACACTATGAACAAATTGATCTATAGGCTAAACATTCACAATTTATGGGCCCTTGTTATGTAGATCTAAATCTGCTACAGTTCGTCCTGCATAAAGTTTGGCACTGCAGAGAACCAACTGCACACTGTATATGAATGTGGAACATGGAACTTTTTACTGCAGTTGTAAGCTGTATCCATACGAAATGTTGAGTGAGACTCAGTACCAGAAAGTATGTAAATAAATACTATACATAAGCAAACTACTAGCCAAAATGACTATGTGGCGTAGAATACTCATATTTGCTTCGGAATGGTAAGTATTACATATAAACATGGTCGAAATATACAGGGTGATTCAAAAAGAATACCACAACTTTAAAAATGTGTATTTAATGAAAGAAACATAATATAACCTTCTGTTATACATCATTACAAAGAGTATTTAAAAAGGTTTTTTTTCACTCAAAAACAAGTTGAGAGATGTTCAATACGGCCCCCTCCAGACACTCGAGCAATATCAACCCGATACTCCAACTCGTTCCACACTCTCTGTAGCATATCAGGCGTAACAGTTTGGATAGCTGCTGTTATTTCTCGTTTCAAATCATCAATGGTGGCTGGGAGAGGTGGCTGAAACACCATATCCTTAACATACCCCCATAAGAAAAAATCGCAGAGGGTAAGATCAGGGCTTGTTGGAGGCCAGTGATGAAGTGCTCTGTCACGGGCTGCCTGGCGGCCGATCCATCGCCTCGGGTAGTTGACGTTGAGGTAGTTATGGACAGATAAGTGCCAATGTGGTGGCGCTCCATCCTGCTGAAATATGAATTGTTGTGCTTCTTGTTCGAGCTGAGGGAACAGCCAATTCCTGGGCTGCGAACAAATGCTTGCTGGATGCGTGCTACATTTTCATCACTCGTTCTCGGCCATCCAGAACTTTTCCCTTTGCACAAACACCCATTCTCTGTAAACTGTTTATACCAACGTTTAATACACCACCTATCAGGAGGTTTAACACCATACTTCGTTCTATATGCACGCTGAACAACTGTCGTCGATTCACTTCTGCCGTACTCAATAACACAAAAAGCTTTCTGTTGAGCGGTCGCCATCTTAGCATCAACTGACGCTGACGCCTAGTCAAAAGCGCCTCAAGCGAACAAATGTACAACTAAATGAAACTTTATAGCTCCCTTAATTCGCCGACAGATAGTACTTAGCTCTGCCTTTTGTCGTTGCAGAGTTTTAAATTCCTAAAGTTGTGGTATTCTTTTTGAATCACCCTGTACTTTCACGACTTGCGAATAATTGTGAAATTGGAAAGCAGGAAGGCTCTAACCTCTGCTAAGCGTTTTCACCTCCTAATCGTAAGTACATACATACATAAATGGATGCAGGTGCGATGTTATACATCTAAATACATTACATACAAAATAAATATAAACTGCAGTAGGCCTACAATATTCATACAGTTATTTACCTGGCCGACCGATGACCAATCCAATTTTCGTCTATATTTCTTCTTTAAACAAAGTGTCACTGTATTTTTTGCAGCTCATGTCATACAACTCCACATTTTGGCGAACAAATTCGATTAACTTCTCGTCGTTCATGTTTATATAAAAACATTTTATAACTAAAAACTCAGTAGATATTTTCGATGTGGAGAACACTGCTAGCAGAATCAAACTCGTGCCATGCGAGCAGCCGCAGAACAGACAGAAAAGTAACAGTCAATCGTAAGCAGTTCGCCAACCACGTGACCCCCACCGTCAACGTCAAACTATTCTTTCGAAGTATACTGGCCGGCAGGCAAACTGACGTTGAGGGGACGTTGCCCACCGTGTGAACCTCGCCATTTGAAAGAATTGGACGAATATTTTGACGTCACGCGACCCGCGTTGACGTTGACGTGACGTTGCCCACCGTGTGAATCGAGCCTTAGATGGATAGAGCGAGCCACACAGCTGCTAGTATGGAGAAGAGTGGGGATGAATGTGTAAAGTAAGCTGTGCAGGCTTCAACGTTTGCTTTGCTTGTGGACTGGCCTTAAATAACGTATTATGTAAGTAAGTGCAGTGTAGGAAAATTCTTAAATTGTCTAAATTTCCAAAATGTTACTTGAACCATTTACATAGTATCTTAATTAATAACTGTACAAGAACAATATAGTATAAGAAGTCATAAAATTATAACATTTACTATCATCATTGATATAGTACATGCTAACTTAGTACGCAAGAATGGCGGAATAGGGTAAATACTTTAAAGCTAATGTCACTCTCTAAAACAACGTCAGTCACGGCATGCACAACGTCACACATATACAATGTGCTGTCAACACGCAGTCCGAGGCTGCCTGTCTCGGCACTACTTGCTAAATCAAATCTCGGCTTTGATCTGTCCTCAGTAGCCTATAGCGCAACATTTCATTTAGTTGTGTGTTGCAACATTTCTTCCAGCGTTTGGTGCAGCTTAATTTCGTCGGCACGACTTTCTTCGTTTTAGCAGAATCAGTGTGTAAACGCTGTTTATCCTTCTCTATTTGCATGTGGTATACATGAAGCTCGCAAGTCCGGTGACTGTTTATACAAAAGGGAGCAGTCTACTGATCTATTGTCGCGATCGTCTAAAAATGAATGGGAATCACAGAGGAGAATGATGAGAATTCTCAATATCTATTAGTATTCATTGTTCTGTACATCAAGAACTACTCTGTGTTAAACATGCAGGTATGGAGCACGAGATGGAATAGGTGGCGAGAGTAATAAATTTTCCGAGGTCACACACATTATTACATCGTTCGTTGAAACAGTTTTCGATGAAATTGAATGAAGAGTATAGTTCTGCAAAATACGTTTGTTTAGTCAAATGATATGCCTGGAACGAGTTTTCGATTTAAGACCTGCGATTGTTGAAATTCTGAAGGAAAAAGGAAAGCAAGAACGAAAATTAGAAGACCCAGAATGGATTGCAGACCTTGCACTTTAAATAGAGTTGACTGCAGGTTGCCCTTACTAAGGCATTCCAAGATGAAAAGCAGCATATTTCTGATTTCATGCCAAAAGTGGATGCATTTAAAAGAAAAAGGCACACCTCCGTTTCTCTAAGCCCACTGGCGCTAAACAAAACAAAGATTTTGAACAATCCACTGCAGCATTGAAAGATTTACAGAAAGAGCTTTCTAGGCTTTTAAGGATGCTGTCAATCAAGCGTCTGTTTCTGAACTATTTTCGAGACGGTGTACTATTTCAGTTAAAAACGCCCCTGTGCATCTGGAGATGGAAGTGGTTGATCTTCAATGTAATTCTTTTAACAAGAAAAATTCTTTTACGTGAAATCTGTCCAGGACTTTCACGTTTTTTTCCGCAGGAAGTGTTTCTGCATCTCCATAACGAGGTTGCAAACAGTGTTTCGATCTTCATGTGTAAAAGCCATTATCGATTATGAAACTAAATAAGTCACAATTAAGTGGCAACCTGATTGTCAAAAATCTGTGGAACTTCTGTGTCTGTCTGTATGCTGACAGATATAAATTTTATTATGTCTTCAGTATCCCAACAATAATTGAATAATACTAAAAATTTTATCTGTTTGTGATCTATGTTGTTGAGAAATATGAAATGTGAAACCAGGCCACATACCACGCCCCCCCCCACCCCCCTTTGCTCTTTCCCAGTTTAGACAGCATATTAGCATAGCATTGTAGTGGGGATAGCATGTATTTGGGCGAGAGAGACTGGCATGTGTACACAAGCACCACAAGTGAGCAGGATTCTTCGTCATTCCTGATTACGATATCAAGAAGCTCTTTTAAATTATAAACTGTATTGTTTGATAGCCAGTTATACTACTCCATTAAAACACACACAGAGACACTACAGGAAGTGATCAAGTAGAGAGAGGCAACTTATCGAAAATTCTTGTGGGTGAGGATGGTTTCTGTTTGGAAATTGTAAATTAACTGTCAATTTGTATGATGGATGAAGGTATGTTTAGCCTAGCTGTAACACAGTTGGAGGGAAGATCATGTGTAGACTATATTACAATGGAAACTGTAAGTCTAAAGAAGTTGGTTACTTGGCAGAGGACACCACCATGAATAAATAAGTGTAGAATACACTTGAGTTGCATTTGAACATTGATCTCATCAACAAAATATAAAAGGGAGGACTACTTGCAAAAGATATTGTGAATGTGCCTTTGCTCGCTGGGCTGCAATGAAAAAGACATAGTTTCTAGATCCACATAGCTTTTCAGGGAGTTTATAAATTAATTTAACTGAATGATTATCAATATGCATATAACAATTTACTATAAAAAATGAAATATTTTTAATGTGTGTTGCAATACAAAATTTACCAAACTTGATGGTATTGGGGAATCATGAACTGAATTTCAATGATTACCATGAATCCACACATGTTGTTTGGTCATGTTTAAATTGTCTTGGTATAAAAGATCATAAAACACACATCTGAATTAAAACAAGTCTGATTCCCATTAATGATGTATCTTATAACAGCTTCTGTATGGAGGAGAAACATACTGTCATTGAAATGATGGTTTCTGCAGCCAAGTGCCATGAATACTACAGGGACTACCAGGTTTCTGGGATGGCAAACATATATAAAAATCGGGCACCTTTCATAGAATCATTCTGTATAAACTTCCTATTGCAAAGCTACAACATACAATGCTACAACACTTTGATGGAGAGGCAGTACCTCATTACCAAAAGCAAAATTTTAATTTTGCGGAAACAGTTGATTCACAAAAAACTGAGACAGTGATCATCTGTTACTACTGAATGTGATTAAATAGCTGCTACAAAAGAGGTTGCTATTCCACTATTGGTACTGAAATCACTCCACTCCATAACTACCATGGTGGCACAAGTACAGCAACTGTAATAGATCTTCACATACAGAGAAAAGTCTTGATTACAATACATAGGTTTATTTAATCTGTACATGTCATGGATTTCGCCTATTCCAGGCATTATCAGACAATCGGGGGAAATTACAAACTGGTACAAGTATAAATTGCTGTTAAAGACAGTATTAAATGAAATAATTAAAAACAACGGAAGGAAGACAAACACTGACTAGACTATGGAGCACAGGGTCACATTTGTGTTTCTGGTGGAGATGAGTTGTATAAATTTCAACTCATAAATTATTGCACCATAAATGAGCTTACCAATAAAAACTCTTGCTAATCGTGTCTGAAGCGTTGAGTGTAATTAGAAGTCCCACAAAACTGGGAGGTAACAGCCAGATAGCCACAGTCGATGCTTGATTACATCACCAATAAAATTCTTCCTACTCGTATCTGAGGCATCAAACGTGATTGTGAGTCCCAAAGAATTGGGTGGAAATAGCCAGATAGCCACTGTCAATGCTTCATTACATCTCCTACAAGCACAATGAAAAAAAGTAATGACAGTAGGCAAATATAAGTCACTAAAGCGAATTAGGGGTACCCAACTTAAGCAAAGTGGTTCTCAATTTTCTTTAAGCGGCATATTGGGAGGTAATCAACATCTCTGTACTTTAAAGCAACAAGGTAAGTTAGGAACCTCTATTTATATTACCTGTTGTATTATGTTTCCACTTTCTTTTGATATAGAAACTATGTGAATGTAATCTCCGTGTTCATGAGTTCTACAGCAATTTAATCAAAGGAACACAGGAGAGAATAAATTAAACCAGAGGGAGTTCCCCCTCTACAAATACAACAGAGCCAACTCCTAGTTTCTTACTCAATTGACATTCACTAATTCCCTGACAATCCCATGTACTCTGCCCTCTTTGCGAACAAGGGCATCTCCCTCCTGATAACGGCCCATGGGTGGGATTGTCAGTTGGAATGCAACTCACTTCCCTCTGCCAGTATTTCCAATTCCACTCACTGCTCACTGGAACATGCCCCATGTATTTCCTCCTACCCCCCCCCCCCCTTCCCAGGACAGTGCCTAGACCATGGATTAGGACCGACCTATTCCATATTCCAGGGTCATAAGGTCTCTGCCACTCCTACAGTCTTCCAGCGTCATATACATTCCTTTCCTTGCAGAGTTCCAGAGTGCTACCATTTTCTACACCGGTGGTTTTAAGACAACAGATACGGCAGGATACGCTTTCGTGTCTCCTACTGGCTTAGAACACCATTTATTGCCAGGATCATGTAGTCTGGTCCATTAAATTTCGGGGAGGCAGCTGCACAAATAAAATTTCCTCCACTGATATTTCGGTTGCGTACCGTCCGTCCATCCTCAGAATGGGTCACAGGACTGATGATAAGATTTTTTTTTTACTTTATTGTATTTCAGTGCCCCATCTGGGGCGTGCTGGCAGGAGCATATGCGCTGCCCTTCAGCCAAAAGACATGAATTATACAAAGCAAGACATTTGAAAGAACAGAAAGGAGAAAATATGGTGTACATATACATAAAAAAGGGGGAACACTAAGGAAGAGAACAGACAAAAAGGGGGCGACAATAAAATGGAGATAAAAACCGTAGAAAATTAGTGCATACAAAACAAAACCACACACTAGATCGTAAAAGTATTGACAGACAGTGTAGCACATAACAATCACTGACAATAACACTATGTACAAATCCATCACACAACTAAAATCGCAGCTCTGGATGCATAGGAGAACAGCACCAAACACAACACTGACGTAGTACACTGATGACGATGAGCAGACTGAGAGGATCTGTCAGGGGCATACAGACGAGGGAGGAGGGAAGAAGGGAAGGAGAGGAGCAGAGGGGGGTCCAGAGACGGGCGGGGGCCATGCTGAAGAGGACCAGACAGGGTAGTACATGGGAGGGAAGCAGTTACGGAGGAGGAGCAGGGACTCAGGGAAAGAAGGAGAAAAATCCTCTCTGGTAGAAGGAAGGGAGAGGAAATGGAAGCCTCTGTGGAGGGGGGGGGGGGGGGGGGGGCAAGGCCAGGTTACAGTTGGAAGGATGGGTAGATGTCACAGTGAAGTTCAACATCCTGGAGGGGGAGGTGCTGGAAATTGCCCTGATGAAGGAGAGGGAGGGTGTGGAGGTGGAGAGAGAGATGGATACAGTGATAGAGGCACAGCAACAGGTGGGGGATGGAGAGGAAAGAAGAAATCAGGGGGTGGGGTGGATCAAGCCTGCAGACAGTGTAAAAGATGTGGAGATGTTGGAGGAAAAGGAGGAGGTGGGGGAAAGGGGATGAGGTCATACAGAAGCTGTGTTGGGGAAGGAAGGCGGATATGGAAGGCAAGGCAGAGAGCATGGCGTTTGAGGATTTTGAGGACCTTGTAAAAGTAGGTGGGGGCGGAGATCCAGGCAACACTGGCATAACAGGGGATAGGATGGATGAGGGATTTGTAGGTGTTGAGGATAGTGGAAGGATACAGTCCCCATGTCCAGCCTGACATGAGTTTCAGTAGGTGTAGGTGGGATAGGGCTTTCTGCTGGATGGTCAGGAAGTGAGGGGTCCAGGTGAGGTGACTGTGAAAGGTGAGGCCAAGGTATCTCAGAGCGGGGGTGAGATTGATGGGACAACCATAAATAGTGAGGTAGAAATCATGGGTTTTGAAGAGGTTGAGACGAAGGAACAACTGGTTACACTAAGCGGTGAATTGTGAAGGTGGGTTTGGAGGGAGAATTGGGACTGTTTAAGTGTAGGATAGAGAGCCAGGAAGGTGGTGTCATCAGCACATTGGAGAAGGTGGATGGATGGGGTTGGCTTGGGCATAACGGTGGTGTACAGGAGATAGAGGAGAGGGGAGAGGACAGAGCCCTGGGGGACGTCAGCAGTGGGATAAAAGAGACAGGAGTTGGTGTTGTGGATTTTGGCATAGGAAGGACGCCTTGAGAGGAAGGAAGCGACCAGATGGACAAAATTGATAGGCAGGGCATAGGTTTGGAGTTTAAAGAGGAGAATGGGACGCCAGACACTTTCATAGGCATTATGGAGGTCGAGGGAAACAAAAATGGAGGAGCGATGGGAGTTAAGCTAAAGGGAGAGAAGGTGGACAGGATTCTCTTCAGCAGAGAATGAGCGAGGCAGATGGGACGATAAGAAGAGGTGACAGAAGGGGATTTGTTCGGTTTGGGGCATAAGAGGATGTGGGAAGTCTTCCACAGGTCAGGCTAGAGGCCAATAGAGAGGGTGACGTTATAGAGATTGACAAGGGAAGTCAGGGAGGAGAAGGGGCTTTCTCTAAGGTGGCGGTAGGTGACACAGTCTTGACCAGGGGCGGTGTTGCGTTTGGACCGGAGGATAAGTTTAATGTCTTGTGCTGTGATTGGAGTGTTGATGTCAGAGGGGGGCAACTGCCCCAAGTACTGGAGACTAGGAGCAAGTGGAGAGACCGAGATATCAGCGCATTCCATGACAGTGGGGAAAAGAGAATAATCAAAATGGGGATCATCAGGGACCAAGAAGACCTCAGAAAGGTGGAAGAAAAGTGGTTGGCCTTACTGAGGTTGTCGGAAAGGGGGCGGTCGTCATGAAGAAGGGGGTAATGAGGTGCAGAATGGGAACCAGTAAGGCGATGGAAGGCAGACCAGTACTTGGAGGAATTGATAGGGAGGGTGGCGTTGAGTTGTGTACAGGTCTGGCACCAGTCCCAGCGTTTCTTTGCTGTAATAAGGTTCCATACATGTCGCTGTGTATGCCAGTGGCGTTGGAGTGTATCCCTGTTACAAGTGCACAGGAAGTAGCGATAGAGGTGCCGGAATTCACGGAGGAGGAGGACAGCCCATGGAGGGAGAGTGGGACAGTGGGGGTGGATGGTTTGAGTAAGAACATGGGCCACCACAGCGTGAGTAATTGCCTTCTGAAGGAAGGGCGTGCAGGGTGGGGAGCCAGAGGGGGGTGGTGAGCTGACATTATGGTGAGTAGGACGGTCACTACCTGGTGGGGTCATAATGTCGAATGCGATATGCCCAAGGAGGTTAGCGAGGGCAATGACAACATTGGGGGTGATGCCACTTGCGGGACAGGTGTGCTGGGGAACGGGAACAAGGTCTCCTTGGATCATGGAAAGGAAATGATGACACTGCCGAAGGGCAGCAGGGGATCAGCTATGGATGTTGACGTTGGTGGCAATCACATAGGTGGAGAAGGTGCAAGCAATGTGGGAGATGAAGACATAGGGAAGAGGAGCAGTGGAGTGGACATAGATGGTGGCGCAAGTAATGGTGAGGGATGGGAAGAAGACGATGAGGATTAGGTGTTTGGTGCAGTCATTGAGGAGGGGTTGTGACTGCATGGGGACATGCTTAAGGTGGCCAATGGCGACTCCACCCTGCGCTCGAGGACCAGTAGCATCAGTGCGGTGGAGGATATAGGGAGAGGTGTGGAGAATATGGTGGGGCTGGAGAAAGGCTTCATTCTGGAGCAAGGTGTCGACTCAGTGATGGGATAAGGTGTTCATGAGTAGGTATTTGTTGGTGCAGAAGGTGCGGCTGTTCTGGAATAGGATGTGACACCTGTGCTTCACTATGACAGGAAGAGAGGGGGGGGTGAAGAGAGGGGAGGGAAGAGGCTTAAACTAGGGTGTCGAGGTGGGTGAAGGTGAAGTGGGTTGGGTTTGGGGGTAAGTGGCGAAGGTGTTCAGCTGAAAGACAGAGCAGGTGGTGAGGGAGATCTGTTGGAGGGTGTGGGGGCGCTGAAAAGGGTGAATGTTTTGGAGGACTACACTGAGAAACCAAATGATGTCTTCAGCCATGGGGGGTGGATAGAGGGAATTGTTGGGGTGGGTTGGGGGATCAATGGGATGGACAGGGAAAGTAAGCTCAGGGGTGACAGGAGGGGGTTTAGCTTTACACTTGTGGGAGTAGGTGGGATGGGGCCCATTGCAAGTGTTACAGGAAAGAGAGGTGGCAGGTTTGAGGCAGTTTTTAAGAAAGAGGGAGGCCTTGCAATGGGAACATGTGGGAGGGTTTTTGCAGTTGGGGGTCAGGTGATCATTGTACATGAGGCCGCACTGGCAACGATACGATTGGGAAGGGGGTTTTGAGGATTCAACAGGGTGGTGACAGTGGAAAATCAGGGCACCCTTGGTAAGGAGGTGGTCAATGGAGGGGGTGGACCCTGAAAAGACCCACATGAGATAGGTGGGACTGGAGGCATTGTGGATACGTTGGGCAGAGTGGATTTCCAGGTCCAGGTGTGAGTTCAGTTCCAACAACACCTCATCTTCCATGATCACTAGGCTGAACTTGGTGATCACAGCAGTGTAGGTGGGGGGACGATGGGGAGGCTGGGACTGACAGGGAGAGGAAGAGGAGAAGGAGGGTGTCAGGGATGCATAGGGGCCATACATAACACATGGGAGTTTATGGAGGAGGTCCGTGTAAAAGGAGGGGGAGAGGGACTTGATGAGTACTGAGTCCCTGCGAGGAATCACCTGGGAGATGAGAGCACCAGGTAGATACTTTCGTATCTCCTTGGTGAGGGTACGGCCATCGAGGAACTTAGGGTCTGGGGTTGAGAGGACGAAGGTGTGGAGGGTGGGGGCTGGGGTATGTGTGTCATGAGGAGGGGTGGTGTCCATGGAGATGACGGGGCGACGGGGAGGAGGTGGTGACTTTTTGTTGGAAGTGGTGGGAGCAGAGTCGGCAATGACGTGCTTATGGGGTTTTTTGGAGACTCTAGGCTGAGGAATGCACCCGTGGTCTAGGGGTAGCGTCTTTGATTCATAATCAAAACGTCTTCGGTCCCAGGTTCGATCCCCGCCACTGCCTAAATTTTCATAAATTATCAGCATTGGCGGCCGAAGACTTCTGGCATAAGATGTCAGCCTCATTCTGCCAACGGTCTTGTCAAAGAGGGTGGAGGAGTGGATAGAGGTTCAGGGCACTCTCTTGTCCTAGGGGTGGGAAATTGCCCCTAAAGGCGGAAGAATCAGCAATGATCAACGACATGAGGATGCAGAAGGCAATGGAAACCACTGCATTAACGACATGTAACGTGTATCCACAGGACATGTGGCCTGTATTTGAAGAAGTGTCATGATGATCTCACCATTGGCAAAAGATTCCAGAATAGTCCCCCATTCGGATCTCCGGGAGGGGACTGCCAAGGGGGAGGTTACCATGAGAAAAAGATTGAATAATCAATGAAAGGATAATGTTCTACGAGTCGGGGTGTGGAATGTCAGAAGCTTGAACGTGGTAGGGAAACTAGAAAATCTCAAAAGGGAAATGCAAAGGCTCAATCTAGATATAGTAGGGGTCAGTGATGTGAAGTGGAAGGATGACAAGGATTTCTGGTCAGATGAGTATCAGGTAATATCAACAGCAGCAGAAAATGGTATAACAGGTGTAGGATTCGTTATGAATAGGAAGGTAGGGCAGAGGGTGTGTCACTGTGAACAGTCCAGCGACTGGGTTGTTCTAATCAGAATCGACAGCAGACCAACACCGACAACGATAGTTCAGGTATACATGCCGACGTAGCAAGCTAAAGATGAACAGATAGAGAAAGTGTATGAGGATATTGAAAGGGTAATGCAGTATGTAAAGGGGGACGAAAATCTAATAGTCATGGGCGACTGGAATGCAGTTGTAGGGGAAGGAGTAGAAGAAAAGGTTACAGGAGAATATGGGCTTGGGACAAGGAATGAAAGAGGAGAAAGACTAATTGAGTTCTGTAACAAGTTTCAGCTAGTAATAGCGAATACCCTGTTCAAGAATCACAAGAGGAGGAGGAGGTATACTTGGAAAAGGCCGGGAGATACGGGAAGATTTCAATTAGATTACATCATGGTCAGACAGAGATTCCGAAATCAGATATTGGATTGTAAGGCGTACCCAGGAGCTGATATAGACTCAGATCACAATATAGTAGTGATGAAGAGTAGGCTGAAGTTCAAGACATTAGTCAGGAAGAATCAATACGCAAAGAAGTGGGATACGGAATTATTAAGGAACGACGAGATACGTTTGAAGTTCTCTAACGCTATAGATACAGCAATAAGGAATAGCGCAGTAGGCAGTACAGTTGAAGAGGAATGGACATCTCTAAAAAGGGCCATCACAGAAGTTGGGAAGGAAAACATAGGTACAAAAAAGGTAGCTGCGAAGAAACCATGGGTAACAGAAGAAATACTTCAGTTGATTGATGAAAGGAGGAAGTACAAACATGTTCCAGGAAAATCAGGAATACAGAAATACAAGTCGCTGAGGAATGAAATAAATAGGATGTGCAGGGAAGCTAAGACGAAATGGCTGCAGGAAAAATGTGAAGACATCGAAAAAGATATGATTGTCGGAAGGACAGACTCAGCATAAAGGAAAGTCAAAACAACCTTTGGTGACATTAAAAGCAACAGTGGTAACATTGCAACGGGAATTCCACTTTTAAATGCAGAGGAGAGAGCATATAGGTGGAAAGAATACATTGAAAGCCTCTATGAGGATGAAGATTTGTCTGATGTGATAGAAGAAGAAACAGGAGTCGATTTAGAAGAGATAGGGGATCCAGTATTAGAATCGGAATTTAAAAGAGCTTTGGAGGACTTACGGTCAAATAAGGCAGAAGGGATAGATAACATTCCATCAGAATTTCTAAAATCATTGGGGGAAGTGGCAACAAAACGACTATTCACGTTGGTGTGTAGAATATACAAGTCTGGCGATATACCATCTGACTTTCGGAAAAGCATCATCCACACAATTCCGAAGACGGCAAGAGCTGACAAGTGCGAGAATTATCGCACAATCAGCTTAACAGCTCATGCATCGAAGCTGCTTACAAGAATAATATACAGAAGAATGGAAAAGAAAATTGAGAATACGCTAGGTGACGATCAGTTTGGCTTTAGGAAAAGTAAAGGGACGAGAGAGGCAATTCTGACGTTATGGCTAATAATGGAAGCAAGGCTAAAGAAAAATCAAGACACTTTCATAGGATTTGTCGACCTGGAAAAAGCGTTCGACAATATAAAATGGTGCAAGATTCTGAAAAGAGTAGGGGTAAGCTATAGGGAGAGACGCTTCAATCTGTACATCGAGGAAGCAATGATGGAAATAAAAGAAAGGTTCAGGAGTGGAATTAAAATACAAGGTGAAAAGATATCAGTGATACGATTCGCTGATGACATTGCTATCCTGAGTGAAAGTGAAGAAGAATTGAATGAGCTGCTGAACGGAATGAACAGTCTAATGAGTACACAGTATGGTTTGAGAGTAAATTGGAGAAAGACGAAGGTAATGAGAAGTAGTAGAAATGAGAACAGCAAGAAACTTAACATCAGGATTGATGGTCACGAAGTCAATGAAGTTAAAGAATTCTGCTACCTAGGCAGTAAAATAACCAATGATGAACGGAGCAAGGAGGACATTAAAAGCAGACTCGCTATGGCAAAAAAAGGCATTTCTGGCCAAGAGAAGTCTACTAATATCAAATACCGGCCTTAATTTGAGGAAGAAATTTCTGAGGATGTACATCTGGAGTACAGCATTATATGGTAGTGAAACATGGACTGTGGGAAAACCGGAACAGAAGAGAATCGAAGCATTTGAGATGTGGTGCTATAGACGAATGTTGAAAATTAGGTGGACTGATAAGGTAAGGAATGAGGAGGTTCTACGCAGAATCGGAGAGGAAAGGAATATGTGGAAAACACTGATAAGGAGAAGGGACAGGATGATGGGACATCTGCTAAGACATGAGGGAATGACTTCCATGGTACTAGAGGGAGCCGTAGAGGGCAAAAACTGTAGAGGAAGACAGAGATTGGAATACGTGAAGCAAATAATTGAGGACGTAGGTTGCAAGCGCTACTCTGAGATGAAGAGGCTAGCACAGGAAAGGAATTTGTGGCGGGCCGCATCAAACCAAAACCAATCAGTAGACTGATGACAAAAAAAAAAGCTCAAGATCTGTAATCTGTCGTCTTCGAAGTGAGGGGATCCAACCCTCGAGATGTGTATGACAAGATGCCAAGGATGGCCTTATATACCCCACAGCGGCGGTACTGTGCATGCAGGTCACTGCTGCTGATCGGCAGCGAAGAAATACGCTTACACATGCGCCGCCTGTGGCGAAGGTGTACAGACATTTGATTCGCTTATCGATGTATGATCGGCGGCGGTGACACCATGACGACTTCTCTGAAGTTTAATTACCCCAAGAGACGGATTCCATGCTTTGTAAAAACGGAAACCGTTATTTCTATTTATTAAATTATTAGCTAATTTAATCTGTGTAGCTTCCTTGAAGACAGGTTCCTTAAAGGAAGAGGTGGATGTTAAAATCTTCAAATCACTGTAATTCATGGAATGCCCTGTATCAATACAATGTTCAGCCACAGCTGACTTGTCTGGCTGTAATAAGCACGTGTATCTTCGATGCTCCACACATCTCTCATGAACGGTGGGTGTTGTTTGATCTATGTACAACTTCTCACAATTTCCGCAAGGAATATGATACACACTCGCCTTACGAAGCTCTAAGCCGTCCTTAACAGAGCCGAGTAAAGCTGCAATCTTTGTGGGGGTCCGGAAGATCACCTTAACACAGTGTTTCTCAAGAATACATCACTGCAAAATACCAGGTCACGTACGATACCAAGAAAAGGATGTGCTCAGAGCCAAAATATGTTCATCTTTCAACCTAGATCCTAAAACCTCTGCTGATTCTTTAGAAAGGCCTAGGTCTGTAACTAAATCATTCAGTTCAGATTGTCAGGATGGAATAGGATCCGCTGTGCCAGGACTGTAGCAATCTCTGTCTTCTTCACTATCACCTTGCTGAGCTAATGGATTGTGATCATCTATATCATTCAAAGAACCTGGAGGAGAGGGTATTGGTTCTTCAGGTCCATGAGGAAAAGGGCGAATGGCTGATTAAATGTTAGGGTAAGAAATATCCTTTTTGTTTTTCAAATTGAAACCTCGTACTTTGCATGAACAAAAATAGTAGTCATCACTATGATTTTTGGGCTCCCTCCAAACCATTGGTATTCCAAAACACAAGGACTGCTTTTTACGTTGAAATCATTGCCTCAGTTCTTCAACACACACTGAACAAACTTTGTGTGGAGGCCAAGGATTATCTTGATCGCCTAACTTTATACCAAAATTAGCGAAATATACTTTTTCAACAAAATCGGAAATGTTTCTTTGTTGCTTTTTAACGGTATAGTTATCATAAATGTAGCAGAAGCAATATGGCGAGTTATACGTCCTCTGGTAGCCATTGTCCATAAAACAACTTCACAACACAAGAAAACAGTCACTACTTTAAAGCACTAGTAACAACAACACGTGAACAGCACAGAGTGAAGAGGTACTGTCAACTTAAGGACAACAGCAGAAGCTCACAGCTTGGTGATGGCGGGGGAAGGGGTGGCATGACAGACAGGCTCTGAAATGAAAATACTGCTGGGTACTCCTAATTACTCTTTATTTTACGTATATCTAGTATAACAACGGCTAAATAACAGTTTATGGAGATCCTAAAAACCAGAATTCAAACTCACGAGAGTGCTGAAATATCGAAAAAAGCCAAAACTAAACAAGCAGTTTGTAAAATAACTGGACGACATGGAATTTTTTCACTATTTTTCCCGAAATGACTTAATAAATTTGAAACAATTTTTATGTCGCAGATCTGTGTAATTTAATAAATAGAGATAATGGGTTTAATTTGGACGAAGCATGGAATCCGTCTCTTGGGGTAGTTAAACTGCAGAGAAGTCGTCATGGTGTCACCGCCGCCGATCATACATCGATAAGCGAATCGAATGTCTGTACGCCTTCGCCACAGGTGGCATATGTGTAAGTGTATTTCTTTGCTGCCGATCAGCATCTGTGACTCGCATGCAAAGTACCGCAGCGGCGGAGTATATAAGGCTGCGCTTGGCGTCTTGTCGTCAGTCTTGTGACTCGCTCTAAGGGGGGGCCGGACAATACGCTGCCGAAATATCAGTGGAGGAAATTTTATTTGCGCGGCTGCATGCCCGAAATTTAATGCACTATTCACTATGCCGCGAGAAGTAGTCTATTCACAGCAGAGCTGTTAGCAATTAACAGGGCCCTCCATTGTGTTACTCAGGCCTCCCTCCACAGTGTTTTAATATGTAGCAACTCAATGAGCAGCTTACAGGCTATCGACCGATGCTACTCTCGTCATCTTTTGGTCTCTGCTATCCATGACCTTCTCTCTGCCCTTGGTCATGGCACCTCCCAGGGAATGAAATGGCTCGCCGTTGGTCAGAGAGGCAGATACCCCCATTCTCTTTCATAATTGCAGCTGTGGATATGTGGATCAACGTCAAATTCCTCTTTGACCCAAAACTGGAATGACAACTGGTGTACTACTGTTCTCAATAATAAACTCTGCACAGTCACGGAGATACTGTGGTTTGGTGCACTTCCTTCTGCTCCTCTCAGAAGAAGTCCACTGTCTTATGTTATCTACACATTGGTCATATCAGGCTCATCTCTTGCGTAACGAACCATCCCCATAATGGGGTTGTGGAGCCAGACTGATGGCGTCCCATATATTGGTGGAATGTCCCCTTCCTTTGACCCTTCATACAACATATAGTTTTCGAGATTCCTTAATTTTAGTATTAGCAGACGATTCATGGATGGTTGAACTGGTCCTTCGTGAAAGTGGTTTTTATTTGCAGATATAAGGTTTTGCTTTACTCCTGGAGCAGGGGCGGTGTCATTGTGGTTGGGGCCTCTTTTCATATTTTCTCGGTATGGGACCCATGACCACTCCGCCATGGAAAGACTGATTTTTTACCCCTCTGTTTTTCCAGTTTTTAGATTTGGTCTACCTTTTTCCGCCTTATACTGTGTGTGTTTTAACTTCCTCGTTTTATAGCTTAACTCCTCTGACTGGATCTGTCCACTGCTAGGATACCCTATCTCTCCCACGAGTAACATTGGAATCACAGAACTGATGACCTCGCTGTTTAGTCCTATAACACCCCTCCCCCTCCTCCTCCATCGATCAATCAATCAATTGTGTTCAGGTGCGAGATCCAAAGTATTTGATGTGGAGATTGGAAGAACCTGAAGAATTTCTTTTATTAGACAGGTGGTGATGCCACATGAGGACCTTATGTCCTATGTGGAAGATGATTTGTGTCTTCATTTTATTATCAGCCTTTTGTCTATGTGTGGATGCTCGTTGTATATTCTTCAGGGCGGGGTCAACGAGGAATCTATGACATAGGCAGTGCTCGTCGAGCAACATAATAGTTTTCTTAATCAAACAAGGGGGCTCCTAATTCTATAGTACCAGTACAAGGGGCAGTTGGGTGGAACCATCTGGCGATTCATTTAATACACCTTGAAACAATTTGAGATGTTTTTTCCGCATATGATGTTCCTTGTGGCAATATACACTGAAAAGTCAAAGAAATGGGTACACCTGTCTAATATCGTGTAGGGCCCCCACGAGCAAGCAGAAGTGCTGCAACACAACATGGCATGGACTTGACTAATTTCTGAAGTAGTACTGAAGGGAAGTGACTCCATGAATCTGCAGGGTACTCTGTAAGAGTACGAGAGAGAGAGCTCTTCTGGACAGCACATTGCAAGGCATCCCAGATATGCTCAATAATGATCATGTCTAGGGAGTCTAGTGGTCAGTGGAAGTGTTCCTGGAGCCACTCTGTAGCAATTCTGGATGTGTGGGGTGTCGCATTGTCCTGCTGGATTTGTCCAAGCCCATCAGAATGTACAATGGACATTAATGGATGCGGGTGATCAGCCAGCATGATTATGTAAGTGTCACATGTCAGAGTCATATCTAGACATATCAGGGGTCCCATATCACTCCAACTGGCCGGAGCTGTTCCTAGCAGTAGGTAAACACTGCTGTTCTGACTGTCCAGGTGTGCTTATAAAGCCAGGTCGATGGAGTGCTTCATGAGTCCTGGAAGTTCCGATTGGTGGAATACTGTCACATATTGTCTGGCGAAGTAGTTCTGTGTTTATTTGGAAAGCCTGTTATTGTTTATATCTGCTGGCGATGTTTCCCTATGTGCTGCTGCAAGAAGGTCGGCAACCCATCTTGCATGTCAGTTGTGTGGGTCCTCTAAATAAGGGTCCACTATGACATTTCTCCACCTGGGAAAAAATGCACAGTACCACAAATGTCTATACGAGTAGGGTCGTCCTGGCCGACATCCATGGGTTTGTGATCTGCATGGGCAGGCGGTAGTGACACTGCATGGGCTGCTGGTGGTGGAGACAGCAGCTGAGGCGGAGGCAGTAGTGAAGGTTCCATCACAGGGAGGCCGGTGATAGGCACTGGCAGCTCCATGGGGTGTCATGGTCCACCAGATGGGGGCAGAGCTGATTGAGGTGCCGGCATGTGGTGGAACCGTCAGCCCACCAGAGAGACGTCATCGCCTGGTCGCAGAGCTTGGTGATGACCACAGGTGCCTAGTGCGCCCATGGATGAGAGAAGATCTGCTCCCAGACCTCCTGCCTCGCACGAAAGGAGTGCACCGGCATGCGGGCAATAGGGTGAGAAGCCTCGGGAACCAGGACAGATAAGGGAGAGCAGAATGGCCGACCAAGAAGTATGTCTGCTGGGCTGTTACTGGCATTGGGGGTGGCGCGGTATGTGGCCAAAAGAAGAAGCACAGCCTCCTCCAGTGGATGACAGCTCAGCAGCTTATCGAACTCGGTCTTGAATATTTCCACAAAATGTTCTGCTCTGCCATTTGACGCAGGGTGAAAAGGGGGAGTTTGGATGAGGGAAATTCCATTGGCAGTGCAGAATTGCTTAACCTCATCCAAAGTAAACCATGGACCGTTATCCATAACAATCGTTTTGGGGAGTCCCTCGACACCAAATAGGCGCCAGAGAATTTTGATAGTCTCAGCAGAAGTGGTGTTCATCAAGTGGGAGACAGAACGGTATCCCGACCCAGAGTCGATCAGTATGAGAAACTGGAAACCATGAAACGCCCTGCAAAATCCAAATGGAGATTTTCCCATAGAGCAGCTGCATTCAGGCACGAAAAATACTGGCGCAGGGTTGCTGCTTGACGTGTTTTGTTCGTGGTGCAGGTTGACACAAGGAAGGCAATATCTTTATCCAAACCACGCCAATAAAGGTGTTGGCAGACCAGCTGCTTGGTGAGGACGATGCCCCAATGGCCAGTGTGGAGGACACCTAGGACATGGCAGCGCAATGCTGTATGACCACCCGGTGAACATTGGAATCACTACGCAAAAGGATGACACCACTATGGAAAAGGAGACTGTGCTGATGATCCCAAAAATATTGGACCTCCACATCACAGATGCTACGACGGCTGGTCGGACATCCCAAAGCAGTTTGGTGGCAGAGAGCTTTCAGTGTCTGATCCTGAGCGGTGGCCCACCGGATCACATCGGCATCCAATGGAAGAACATCCGCAGCTGCATCCACATCCATTTCCACATGGAAACAAACAAGATGGAGGTGTCAGACTCACAGTCCACTCTGGCAGGCAGCCAGGACAGAATATCGGCGTTTGGGTGCCTTTCTGAGGTGGGAAAGACAATATCAAAGTCGAACGTGGCCAGGAAGAGCATTCAACGCCGGAGGTGGCGCGCCATCTGGGTGGGCACAGTAGCACCCAAGTGAAACAAAGGAACAGGGTTTGTGGTCGGTCTGCTGAGTGAAATGACGACCCTACATGAAATCATAGAATTTCTTCAGGGCGAAAAGCAGCGCCAAAGCTTCCTTTTCAATTTGACTGTATTTGGTTTGAGTGTCAGTCGAGTTTTAGGATGTGAAAACCACCGGCTTCTCAACGCCGTAGACCACATGCGAGAGAACCGCACCCAGGCCATAGTCCAAGGCATCGGCGGCGACAATGAGGGGCAGGGAAGGATCGTAAGCGGCGAGACAAGGAGGGCGGGAGAGAGCTGACTTGAGACGTGTGAAAACCTGCTCACAAGCCATGTCCTAAACCCAACGTGCACCCTTGGGCAGTAACACGTTCAGGGTCACCGAACTCTTGGCGGCGTGGGGTATAAAAGGCCGATATTGTTGATTTGAAAGAGGACAGATTGTAGTTGCTTCACATTGGTGGAAGGAGGCAGGTTTTGAATCACCCCAACATACTCCTTAGAGGCGTGGAGGCCCCTAGATAACTGACCTCTCGTGGGGGGGAAAAAAAAAATAAATAAATAAAAAAAAAAAAAAAAAATTGATAATAATAAACACTTTTCCTTCCAGCAAAGCAGGTTAGACTCGGAAAAGAACTGAAACAGACGATTCAGCTTGTCCACGAGGTCCACCGAGGACAAGCCACTGATGATGACATTGTCCAGGTAATTGGCTGCACTGGGTACCTGGGTTTTGAGGAGTTCCAAATAACATTGTAAAATGGCGGCGGTGCTGGTAATGCCAAACAGGAGGCGGTTGCGCCGGAAAAGCCCACATGGGGTATTGACAACTAGGATCTGCTGCAATTCCTCATCCAATGGCAGCTGCAAATAAGCATTGTGCAAATCAATTTTGGTGAAAATGGTCAAGCCCACAAGACGCATGACTATGTCATCCACCAATGGGACAGGATGTGAATCGATGATGGACCGAGAATTGATAATGACTTTAAAATCGTCACAGATGCATAAAGCACTGTTCGGCTTCTCGGCTATCACGATAGGCGTCACCCAGCGACTGTGTGAGATGGGAGAAAGGATGATTTCATTCTGTAAGCTGCGAAGTTCCATCTGGAGCCCATCAGAGAGAGCAAAGGGGACTGGGTGGGCCTTAAAAAAAATGAGGATCAGCAGAGGGAAGAAGCTGAACATGTGCAGTGAAACCCTTCACCCCTAGTGTGGAGTATGAGAACAACGTTTCATATTTGCTGAGCA
This sequence comes from Schistocerca serialis cubense, assembly GCF_023864345.2. Lineage (NCBI taxonomy): Eukaryota > Metazoa > Arthropoda > Insecta > Orthoptera > Acrididae > Schistocerca > Schistocerca serialis. The sequence goes on from NC_064641.1 coordinate 554,962,581, forward strand.
ACTGGGGGAGGAGGGTATCCAATGAGGGAATCGACACCACCTGTACCACATCCTGCACTAATAAACCCAGATGACCAAAAATGTCCACACCCAGAAGGTTAGTAGCGCTGGGGGATCTGATCATCAAAAACTGAGAGGTGAAGGAACGATCATTGTAAGAGATTTGTGTAGAAAAAACGCCATCTACATCTACATCTACATTGATACTCCGCAAGCCACCCAACGGTGTGTGGTGGAGAGCACTTTACGTGCCACTGTCATTACCTCCCTTTCCTGTTCCAGTCGCGTATGGTTTGCGGGAAGAACGACTGTCTGAAAGCCTCCGTGCGCGCTCTAATCTCTCTAATTTTACATTTGTGATCTCCTCGGGAGGTATAAGTAGGGAGAAGCAATATATTCGATACCTCAACCAGAAACGCACCCTCTCGAAACCTGGCGAGCAAGCTACACTGCGATGCCGAGCGCCTCTCTTGCAGAGTCTGCCACTTGAGTTTATTAAACATCTCCGTAACGCTATCACGGTTACCAAATAACCCTGTGACGAAACGTGCCGCTCTTCTTTGGATCTTCTCTATCTCCTCCGTCAGACTGATCTGGTACAGATCCCACACTGATGAGCAATACTCAAGTATAGGTCGAACGAGTGTTTTTTAAGCCACCTCCTTTGTTGATGGACTACATTTTCTAAGCACTCTCCCAATGAATCTCAACCTGGTACCCGCCTTACCAACAATTAATTTTATACGATCATTCCACTTCAAATCGTTCAGCACGCATACTCCCAGATATTTTACAGAAGTAACTGCTACCAGTGTTTGTTCCGCTATCATATAATAAAGGATCCTTCTTTCTATGTATTCGCAATACATTACATTTGTCTATGTTAAGGGTCAGTTGCCACTCCCTGCACCAGGTGCCTATCCGCTGCAGATCTTCCTGCATTTCGCTACAATTTTCTAATGCTGCAACTTCTCTGTATACTACAGCATCATCCGCAAAAAGCCGCATGGAACTTCCGACACTATCTGCTATCGACTGATATAGAGTGATTACTGAAACTGCACAAGGCGCGAGTGTATGTGGGTAAGGCCGACGAGCCCAAGCGTTTGTATGTGGCACCATCCACAATAGAAATAGGTGTTGCCATGTCAATTTTGAAGGCCACCGGAATATGCGTGACCTCCAAGGTAAGGAGAAAATGGGCACCCAGTTGGGGAATGATGGAGAGTACTTGGCCGTCAGTAGAATGCGAGGCTTCCAGGTCCTGAGATGACGATTTGTGGCGAGCCTGTGCACTCGCAAGAAGTGTGGCATTTACGCGATGTCTCTGCAAAGCCTTACACACCACAGAGATATGTCCTGCTCGACTACAGTTGTTGAGTCCAGAAACAGTATGGACAAGATGGAAGCTGGGAGAAAGACTTCCTGTCACCGGATGGACCAACGGATCGACGAGTCTCCCGCTCAGCAGTAGGCAACTGGCGAGCCGCGATAACAGCTGGACCAAGACGCAATGGTTGTAGCTGGTGAGACTGTTCAAATGCCTGAATGATCGGCAGACAGGTGTAGAGGGATGGGTCCTGTAATTTCAAAATATCAGCCCAAAGACCCTCGTCTTGTGCATGAAACACCATCACATCGCGAATAATCAAAGAGGCATAAGACTGCTTGCAGGCAATGTTGGCGTACCGGAATTTACAATCACGGGAGAGACCCTTGAGCATTGTAATCCATTCCTGATATGTCTTACCTGGTGACTTTCGACAAGAAAAGAAAGTCTGATGGACAGAGGTGACATCTATTTGTGCATCAAAGTACTCAAAAAGGCAGCCCTTAATTCGGGTAAATGAGAGATCGTGGGGGGCTGCTCAGGGTTCAATTGTTGAATTAAACTATACACTTGTGGACTGACAGTTACTAAAAAACAAGTGCGACTACAATTATCATCGTGGATCCCCCATGACAGCAAATGTTGTTCCAAGCGTGCGACAGAATTTGACCATGGTTCAACAGACCTATTGAAATCCGGAAACGTCAGTGGAGCCATGTGTAAAGTGTTCAATTTGCCTGCAATGGAATCAACTCTATGAGCTACCTCTTCCAATGCAGGTGACTGAGAGCGAAATTTTGAACGAGAGGGCGTTGCTTGAATCTGCTGTAGAGTTTCCACCAAGGACTTAAGAAGTTCCTCAGAGGAGGCCATTTTGTTCGAAAATGAAAGTTTTATCCTTGTCGCCGATAACTGTAGTGTCCTGCAGTCGGCAGGAAAGAACTAACAGTCAATTTGAACACACTTTATTATAATTAAAGAAAAATATCTTCTTGGCATAAACGAAGTTTTAAATGCAAGAACAAGAAGAAAACCCCACAACTCTTGTGGTGGCAAACAAGATAAGGAAACAAGACAATGGAAGAAAATGCTGACCAAAATCTACTCTATCAATTACAAATACAATGTGCTACTACAATGCTATGGCAAGTGTATACAATGTTAGGGCCGGTGTAAGCACTGGCCAGAGCTGTTCCTAGCGGTAGGTAAACACTACCATTCTGACTGTCTGGGCATGCTTATAAAGCTGGGTCGGAGGAGTGTATAATGAGTCATATGAGTTCTGATTGGTGGAACACTGTCACTTGTTGTCTGGTGAAGTAGTTCCATGCTTATTTGGAAAGCCTGTTATTGTTTATATCCGCTGGCCATGTTTCTCTTTGCACTCCTTCAAGGTGGTCGGCAACTTATCTTGTGTGTCGGTTGTGCGGGTCCTCTAAATAAGGGGCCTCTATAACAGTCATGCTCCTGCCATGTTTTCTAAGCTATTAATATTTCATTAACGTACATGATTACTCTTGATTTAAACTTGTCTGTAAGTATACAATCAAGGGCCTGCAAAAAAGCAGCAGACAAAATGTTAAGGCTGAAGGGAAGCTGTTTGAATCGATAGCAGGTTCTATACAGAGGAATGTTGTTTCTTATCTACACTTTAAGTTTCAATGGAAATATTACGGTGTTGACTTGTCTCAATCCTAAACCAGCCTGACTGATCCAGCTCATTTTGGAATCTCTAGCAATCGACTACTATAGGAAGACACCGCTTTTTCGATGATTCCTTGCTTCATCGTATCCTAATCTCTTTCTACACCTTTTACTTTTGTGATAGAGGAACTGAATAGGGCCCTACGAAAAACTTTTGATGCTCACAAACAAAATTTTTAATAGCGCCTGTTGCCTTGAGAACACTTCACCATGACACTGCAAGATATGACATAGCTTGGTTTGCTACACTTTGGGCACACCCCAGACTCAAGAAGTACTACATCTTACAGTATCGTCTATTTACATACTTCATTGCAGCATGGAATTATGGCCCTGGATAAACTAGAAACTTTCTCAGAATTATTGGGCAAATTTGGTTCTACTATTACCTTCAAGCAATTTGTCTCTAATTCTTTGCTCATCATGCAGTCTTCAAGACTAATTCTTTCTGAAGCACCATTTACATTCAAATAAAGTATTGTTGGTGGGAAGATAAGAAATCGGTGCCCAAAATCACTTCAGCATTCAAGAATGGCACAATCAAAAAATGTAATTTTAACTCTATTCCCTGACACAGAAAAACTGAATACCTAAAACCAAATCGAGTTTGCTGCTTAACCTCAAGCCTAAACTTAACTGGTCCACTCATGGACTTAACTTTTCTATTTCTGCAGGCACATTTTTGCATGTCTTGCAGCTTGCTGACAGCATCCTTCACATTTTTTACAGATGCATCCACTTGGGAATTTGAGAATACATTTCACTAAGTTTCTGTAACTCACTTGCAGGATGTTCCTGTTTATCATCTGTGGATAATATTCTTTCCGTTAACGTATTTATATTGTGGGATATGTTGGTAATTATTTCTTGTTTTAGTTGTTTAACTAGCTTTATCAACTTCCCAGATAGTTCTACAGATAATTCAGTGCATATAGTTTTGTTCACCTCAGTGAACTGTTGACTAATACTTTTCTTGAAATCATTAAGTGCCTGATTTTGCTGTGCAAACTGTTGTCCTATACGTTCCTGATGTTTTGTGAACTGCTGTGCCATACCCTTAAGTTGTTGTATTACACTGTCCTGAAATTCCTGTTGTTTTGTAAACTGTTGTGTTACACTTTCCTGAAATTCCTGTTATTTTGTAAACTGTTATATTATTTGTTGCAGGAGTTTTGTCAAATTGTGTGTCTCACTTGTATTTACATTATTTTTACAAATTGTTTCCTGTTCTTGCAGTCATGACATCGTGAGCAAGTAATCAAAGGAATTTTCGCTGTTGCGTCCTTCAGTTTCACTATTTGTAAAAATATTTCCCTGTGAGAACTCAGAAATTGTCTCAGCGAGCGTCATAAACGTGACATCATGATTAGTTATATTACCAGTAGGCCTATCATTATTGATAGTGGGATACCAACATTGTTGCTTAGGTCACCATCGGCCACTTCACGAGTTAGTGCATTACCTTCAGCTGTTGCCAAGCTCGGATTTCCGACATCTTGGCATATTGCATTTTGTAATGGATGTTCAACAATGGCCAATTCCTTTGACTCCTTTGTAAATAGTTTTTAGCAAAATTATGAATAAAATTTTTTCAAAAATGAAATTTTGTCTGTGTTGGTACTTCTCAATTAAAGTAGGTTTAGCTGTGTATTCATTAATGAACCTGATTTTCATCTGACACAGTCTTATGGAATTTAAGAGACTTATCTTGCACTTTAATGATGACTATGTACAAATTTTTGTCTTTTCTGTAGAAATGCACTTTCGTAAAGGATATTAATTGAAAGGAAAGGAGATTATCTACTGCCAGGGAGACGGGGCCAAGAGCGGACGTATAAGCATACAGCATGGCAGCTTCCTGCCTTTACCACTGAAAACAGCATTCCCAGCTCATCTTGTTTGTAGGAAGAACTTACTTTTCATTTGCTCCTTCAATGTTTCATTTCCAGTCCCATGGACATGTAACAAATACAATGATATTTTCATTACTTTCTTGTAGCAATAATATGAATCATTTATCTCAAACATTTTTATCTCAACAATTGAAAGCTCTATTCATATTTCGCTCTGTGCAGTCCTTTAAATGGCCGCCATTGAATAGGGATGTGGGAATGGTAATTGATTAATAAGTGCTTGAATAATTGGAAAAATTGATTGGAAAGAATAGTTGAAAAAAATTAAAGGTAATTTGTGCATCTGTGAAGTTTAACTGGTACCAATATCAACAGACCTTTAATATCAATACATTCAAGGTCAATAAACATAATTTGCATTACATACTGCTTCACATTAATTCCATTGTGTTTAGTCTTGATTGTGACAATGTCGATGCAGTAACACTCCTCCGGATACCACGTAAATTCCTTTTGTCAGCACCCAACCTCTTGATGCAGGATCTCAGCAGCGAGTGAAATGAATGACAGGTAGGAGTTGACCTCTTAACCGTGAGAATAAATATTGCTTTTCTAATAACTTTTTGTAACACTTTTAATGAACAATTGAAATACACAATTTTAACAATGGTGGTATGACGGATCGAAGCATATGTCCATAGACTACCACCTCTTGAGACAAAACTGTGAAGATACATGAATTAATAAACTGAAGAGTGTTTTTCTTACTTTGTTTCACACAGGTATTTAACGATTTATCAAAACATTACCTTTGCCACAAAACAACTCATACTTTACCTTTGGCGTTATCTATAACTCGTTCAGTTTACATATAGCTTATATACATGAAAGAAAAGAACAAAAAAATAATATGATTCAATACAAGGCCTACAGCTCTCTTGTGTTACTGTAGGCCTACTATTGTCGAATACCAAACAAAGACTGTTTGTGATTGTTAACTTCTGGCAGCAGGCATTTGCCTCCTTACAGGACCTGTCGCACCCTGGAGTTTGGGGCACTATGAGCATGGAGAAGTGAGCTTTAATGTGGCCAAACATGGACGAAGATTGTATGGAGTATGTGCATCAATGTGTGACCTACTGATGGAACAAAGTTAGCCACATGTCAGGGCACCTCTTTGCATGTTTGTTCCATCAAACCAAAGATTTAAGCTTGTGCATCTGGACATCATCAGACTGCCCCCACTATGGTAAGGTGCACCTACTGTCTTACAGCCATTGATCATTTCACACATTAGCCAGAGGTGTTTCGTGTGGGTGACACTACCGCCGAAACTGTTGTGACCACATTCTTCTGGGGATGGATTGCCTGTTTCAGTGTACCACCACGAGTTAAAATCGACTAAGTAAGGCAATTTGAGTCATACCTGATCAAAGCACTCATCATCCTACTAGGTATGAAGCATACCAGAACCGCAGGTTACCAACCAGAAGCAAATGACTTGATTGAGCAAATGCACCAGCACTTGAAACTACCTCTTTGGTGTCGTGAATCACAGCTGTGGACAGAGACATTTCCCATCATCCTCCCCTTTTTTCAAAACTTTATGTAGAGCTGCCATTGTACCAAATATAAATGACCCAGTCTCTTCTACCACAGATGGTCATCTTTTGATGATGTCAACTTTTCTTCAGTAGATAGATTTGACAGTAAATCTAATTTGTACTTTCCATTGATAAGAGGGACTTTGGCAACAAGATTCTTTGCTGCATCATAAATCTAACGTCTTTTCCAATAATAATAATAATAATAATAATAATAATAATAATAAAAATTGAACGTTTTCTATTATTTTGCTTACTGAAGAAAAATGTATGCTTAAACTTTGTACATAAAGTAAATCTGCTGCTTTATTATTCTCTTAGCAGCTTATTGCCTGCAAGTACATTAATGTGATGCAGCTGATTCCTTTCCAGAGGTAGGCCTATAGTATGCTTGTTGGCTTTAGTAAGTTGACTTGTGAACTGGTCATGCCTTGTGCAAATTTAATTCACATGGATGATTTCATGTTTGTGTACACGCACTAGTCTGTAATCCATTTATCAGTCTATTGCCATGGCATTAGCTGATGGTGGTGCCGCAAAGAATTTCACGTTTGCTGCAGCTATTGCTCAGACAGTTCTTTCCAAATTGAAATATTTATTACAGTTCTAATGATTGGGTCCTTTGGGAATGTGATATGCATCATTTTGGTGATCTCTTCTTTCAGTCTGAAGAGCCACATTATCACATGATGATTTGCAATAAAAGGTACCATTTGCCTCTCACAATAACCTTGCCTTACTGTAATTTCCTATGACTGAAATATTTGAATTCTCCAAACGCATAATCATTGGCTTGTACTACTCAGGTAGTCCAGTAGGTAGAGTGGAACTAACCCATTTGTTTTTACCCTGAAATTTAAGCCATTAAACTTGTTGGAAGTAAAATTAATGTTTGACACACAGTCTTCCATTGACTGGTAATTTTCTAAGCATGTCATTAGAAGTGTTCCCTTCAAGTCTGTTCTTAAAACCCCAGAGTCTTTGTAAGCTTCTCTCAGTTTATCCTTTGTTTTTGTAGTATTCTGATTGTTCACATATATTGGTGGATATACAGATAAAATTTTACTTTGCACTTGTTATATACATGCTAATTTAAACAATTTTTCTCATGATGTGTCCTTGTAATTGTTCGTGTTCCAGGTACATCTTCATTGTGAACTGCCATGAATTATAATTCTCCCCATGAATAAATTTCTTGATTGCTTGCAAATAACTTGCTCTAAGATAAGCTATAGTGTCCATGTTTGCATTCTACTTGTGGAATTTGCCCCACCTTCTGTCCCCATCCCTATCCTTCTAATCCAGTTGCCTTACTTATAAAATGGCGGTCTGTTCTCCAATTGGCCAAGGCATATAAAAACAGCCTGGATGGTTGTGAGATTTCATGTGTATATTTAGGACCCTTATCATTATAATTTATTACTTAAGATGTCTGCCTCCATATTGATGTCACCTTTACCTCTGTCACTGTAATTTACACCCCAATAAGGCTGCCAGACGTTTTTCCAAGACAACCTTATTTTAACTGGTATAAATATGACCCAACATGGCTGCCACAATCAAAATATGGCTACCACAATCAAAACATGGCTGCTCAAGATCCACCTCCCTCTTCGAGACCAAAACAGTTGTTCCAATTTCCATGGCACTGCAATCACCTACCCTCATAAATCATCTGCAGTTTCCAAGCATGCTACTACAACTTAGGTCTTTCAGTGCTCTGCCAAATTTTTCTTGCAGTATCATAGTCTGCCCTCATTAGCTGAGTGGTCAGTGTGGCGGAAAGCCATGCCAAGGAGCCCGGATTCGATTCCTGGCTGGGGCAGGAGATTTTCTCCACTCAGGGACTGGGTGTTGTGTTGTCCTCTTCATCATTTCATCCCCATCTCTGATACACAAGTCGGCCAATGTGGCATCAGATGCATTAAGTACTTGCCCTCGGTGGCTGAACTTCCCCGAATGGGGGGCTCCTGGCCCACAATGCCATATGCTCATTTCCATTTGCTGCAGTATCATATCTCCTGTCTCAACTATGTCTTCTTCCTTTTCTTTAATATTGCCCTTAGGGTTCATTTCCCTTGCATAGCCCCTCTATATATTCATTTCACCTTTCAGCTTTCCCTTCTTTGCTTAGTATTGGTTTTGATTTTATTTTCTCCAAATAGCTCTTTAATTTTCCTATAGGTGATATCTATCTTTCTGCTTGTTATATATGCTTTTATTTACTTCCATTTGTCCTCCAGCCATTCTTGCTTAGCCATTTTGTACTTCCAGTCAGTCTCATATTTTGGATGTTTATATTCCCTTTTGCCTGCTTCATTTGCTGCATTTTTATATTTTCTCCTTTCATCAATTAAATTCAGTATTTTCTGAGATGTCCAAGTTTTTCTACCAGTCCTTGTCTTTTTATCTATCTGTTCCGATGCTGTATTCACTATTACATCTCTCAAAGCTACTCATTTGTCTTCTACTGTGTTCTTATCTCCTGTATCAAACAATCATTGCCTAATGCTCTCTCTGAAAGTCTCAACAGCCTCTGGTTCTTTACACTTATCCTACCTTTTTGGAAAATTTTGCAGTTTTAATCTACAGTCATAACGAATACATAACTCTGGTTCTGAAATATCTGTCTTACCATTATGCACCTGGTTATTTCAAATATAAATAATTATTTTTACACATTTATTGATTAACCATTTATAGAAATGAAACCTTTGGTTTTTATTTACATAGCCTCCCGCACTCTCTACACATTTCTCCCAGTGATTTGGAAGTTTGGATGTTTTTTGTCCATAAAAAGTTTGAGGACACATCATCAACCAATTGCATGCATGCTCCTTGATGTCTTATTGTCCTTTGAATTGTTCAGAAATTAATAAATTCAGCCTTTGGTTGCAAGGTAAAATTGAATTGTTTCCCTCCAAATGATTATTTCATGGATGCAAACAAAAAATTGTCAGGTGGGTACAAATCTGGACTGTAGGGAGGGTGGTTGAGGGTTTCCCAGCGTCCCTTGTGAAAGTTGCTATGTGAAGCTTGGTGTTGCCACAGAGAAAGACATCTCTGATGTGCACTCCTCACCTCTTGTTCCGGCTGGCAGTTTTTGGAGTTGTTAACAACTGGCAGTAGTAAGCTGCACTCACTGTACATTGATCATAAAGGAAGCCCATGAGCAAAATAAAAACACTCCTCTGTAGTCAAAAAACAATTGCAAGAAGTTTTCCAGCTGAGAAGTGGGCTTTTGCCTTCATTGGGCAGGCTTCATACTTTCTCCTCAGTTCCTTACTCACCATTTTGGATTCTGAGTGTAGCAATGGACCCATGTCTCATCACATGTGATGATGCAGCTCAAAAAACACTTCCCTTCTTGCCAGAATTGATTCAGAAATCTATCACAGATCTCACTCCTGACTTGTTTTTCCCATTCCATTAACAACTACAGAGCCCATCAAGCACTAATTTTTCTAAAGTTAAGCTGTTTATTGATAGTGGTATGAGAACTCCCAATGCTGATACCCAATTCTACTGTGATTTCTTTATCAGTGCACTGGCAGTCATCTCCAGTAAGTTCTCAGACAGCACAGATGTTGCCATTTGTCAGACTTGACCTTGTGCCACAAACACTCAGTTCTGGGACACTGTGCCTTCAAATAAGTTAAAATCTTTGAGGGTTTAATCCCTTCATGGGTTAAAAACTTTGTGATGATACAGTACAATAGCTGAAGGAACCTCTTGTTTACTCATGGTTGTACGGGGCCAGAACAGAGTGCAGCATCAAGCCAAGGTGTTTATACTGAGAACAGAACAGAGTGCACCAGCATACCAAGGTGGTTTCCTCTCCCTAAAACATCGAGCTTTAATCTCCTACTTCACCACTGAGCTCGGAACTGCTTGTATAGTACATTGGTGCAATTATCACTTATACCTGAATCGCCCTTGTAATCAGTCTGAAACCATTCAGTGTTTCCAAGTATCTTCAACATATACAACCTTCTTTCATGATTTTTAAACCAAGTATTAGTGAGGACTAAATTATGCTCTGTGCAAAATTCTAGCAGGTGGCTTTCTCTTTCATTCCTTCCACCCAGACCACAAACTCCTACTATTTCTCCTTCTCTTCCTCTTACTACTACCGTATTACAACCAACCATCACAATTAAGTTTTCCTCTCACTTAACTATCTGAATAATTTCTTTTATCTCATCATACATCCTTTCAGTCTCTTCATCATATATGGAGTTAGCTAGCATATATAGTTGTGCTTCTGTAATGGGCATTGGCTTTGTGTCTATTTGGCTATGATAATACATTCATGATCACCTGACCAAAAGTCTTGTTCAACCTGCCCCCAGACTTTACTAATCCCCACTATATCTAATTTCAGTCTATCAATTTCCTATTTCAAATTTTCTAACCTATCTACCCTGTTCTGGGATCTAACATTCTATACTCTGAGCCATAGAATGTCAGTTTTATTTTTCCTGGTGTTCACATCTTCCTTAGTAGTCTCCATACAGAAATCTCTCTTGTGGGCTATCTTGCCTCAGATATATTTTAACCAAGAGGATGCTATCATCATTTAACCATACAGTAGATCTGCATGTGGAGGAGCTCTTGGAACGATAGGAAATTCTGTGAATGGACTCTCCTGCCCATTTCCCCAACTTAAATACCACTGACCACATGTGAAAAGATTTGAGAAGATGTACTGCAGCATGTCCACAAGCACCACTGACGATCCAGAAGTTGTCAACCATGCTGGTGGAGGAATGTAACACCCTACCACAAGAACTCCTTACCAACTTTGTGACCAGCATGAAAACATGTTGCAGAGCACGCACTGCTATCTGTGGTGATTGCACGCCCTATTAAGAACCATATCCTGCCTTCTGTGGCAACCAGGGGCCCATCATAAATCAAGATGATTTCAGTGTTTATTGTCTCTGAATAAAAGTATTATTTCTGTTCATCACATGGCATATTTCTTTTAGTTACCTTCTGTACTATGCTGTAGCAGTTCTTTCTATGTATGGTCCAAGTTTCACTGAGCTATGTTATTTGGCAGTGACACATCATGTGGCAGTTACTTGTGTCCTTACATTTTGCATACCAGTGTATATATGTATGTTACACATTTCCTTCTAAACCAGTGGATCAGTTTTATCCAAAATTGGTACACATATCAGTCACTGTCTGGAAAAAAGTACTGTGGTGGTAAGGACCACCTGCTTCCCATTAGGGTGGGAGTGAGGTTAAAAATGGGATGGCACAAGACATGGAAAGAGAGAGGTTGGAGGATGAGATGCACAGGGAGAGGGGGCTGGAGGGGGAAACTGTAGGAGGAGAGTGAAAGATGGAGAGAGGTACTGGGTAGTTGGAAAAGGAAGAAGGTGTGAAGAGGCAGGTGGTAAAGGGTGGGGGCATATTAAGACAGGTGAAAGTGGGAGGGGACATGGGGAGGCAGGTGGAAGAGGGTCAGATTGTGAGGAGGCAACTGTAAGAGGGACATGTTGTGAGAAGGCAGAGGTGAAAGAGATATAGGGTCTGGGAATGCAGGTGATAAGGGGAACAGGGTGTATTGAAGCAGGAGGAAGTGGGTGAGATTGTAATGAATCAGGTGGAAGAGGTAAGAGAGAAATGGAAGCGGACGTTAGATTAGGGTAGAGATTTAAATTTTTCTTAAGTATTTTGAAGAAACCATTTCAGCAAAATTTGGTATCTACATCACCCATTTGTGAAGGTATTTTCGGGCCAAAGATATTGGCACATGGCAGAATACCATTGATACAGGATGGCAATTATTGAACAATGTGACATAAAATCATCATAACTTCTGAACTCTTTGCATTAGGATGTTCAAACTGCATGGTTGGCTGCAGGGCATGATGGGAATTAGTATGGTTTGGTTTAGTGGTGGTGGTGGTTAGTATTTAACGTCCCGTCGACAACGAGCTCATTAGAGACGGAGCGCAAGCTCGGGTTAGGGAAGGATTGGGAAGGAAATCGGCCATGCCCTTTCAAAGGAACCATCCCGGCATTTGCCTGAAACAATTTAGGGAAATCACGGAAAACCTAAATCAGGATGGCCGGAGACGGGATTGAACCGTCGTCCTCCCGAATGCGAGTCCAGTGTGCTATCCACTGTGCCACCTCGCTTGGTGTTTGGTTTAGTGATGAAGCACACTTTCATTTGGATGGGTTCATCAACGCATAAAATTGGTGTATTTGGGGTGCTGAGAATCCACATTTCATGATTCAGAAGTCTCTTCACCCTCAACAAGTGACTGTGTGGTGTGTAATGTCCAGTCACGAAATAATTGGTTTGATATTCCTTGATACTTGATGACTACTGAGCTGTACTTGAAGGTTATGGAAGATGATTTCATCCCCATTATTCAAAGTGACCCTGATTTTGACAAGATGTGGTTCATGCAAGACAGAGCTCGACCACATTGAAGCAAGAGAGTGTTTGATGTCCTGGAGGAGCACTATGGGGACCCCAATCTGGCTCTGGGTTACCTAGAGGCCACTAGCATGGGCCTTGATTGGCTGCCATATTCTCCGGATCTGAACACGTTTGACTGATTTTTGTGGTACTATATTAATGACAAGATGTTCAGCAATAACCCCGCCTTGATTGGCTGCCATATTCTCCAGATCTGAACATGGTTGACACATTTTTGTGGTACTATATTAACAACAAGATGTACAGCAATAACCCCAAAACCACTGATGAACTGAAAATAGCCATTCAGGAGGTCATTGACAGCATCAATGTTCCAACAATTCAGCTGGTCATGCAGAATTTTGCTATTCTTGTGCATCACATCATTGCCAATGATGGCAGGCACATCAAACATGTCATAACATAAATCCAAATATCTGCACTGATGCTCAAATGTTGAATAAAGTGTCTGCACCCTGTAGTTTGTAACTAATTCACGTTTTTTTTTCCATATAGTTCAATAATTGTCACCCTGTAAATTTAACATCCTTTTGGGTGACATATCGCATAAAACTGGAGCAAGTCAGACATATATGTATACAATACATGCACATTCAGGTGAAGCCACAGAGAAAAGCTAGTATTTATTTATATAACATCCTCATTATTAATAACTGCACTCAACACTGGAGAATTCAGACCACTAAAAGGACATTGCTTATTATAACAATGAAAAAGAAGTCCCAGTCACATCATGAGAAACTTCAAAAAGGTAAGTAAACTTTCTTATGATTGTGCTGCTTTGCATTTCCAATTAGATAACTAAAAATGCTAATACGTAGTCTGTTTGTGGACAAGATAGAAAGGCAGTTACACTGGCAGGTAAATGAATTGCACTCTAGAAAGGTTCAACAGCATGAAACTAGTCAGCTGGGCCAACTCTAGCAGGATTTGGTCCAGTAACAAAAATCTGCAACAAGTAATTAATACACAAACTAAAGTTCACTCAAACAGCAATACAATTAAAGACAAACAAAAGTTAACAGTGTTTCATCAGAACATAAGAGGCCTATACTGCAAGCTGGATCAGTTCACAGCAAATATAGAAGACACAAAAGGTATAAACAGTGCCCACATTCTGTGTCTAACAGAACACCACATCACAGCTGGTATTGAAGTGGTCCCTATTCCCAACTACGTTTTGGCAACGTCTTATTGCAGGAACTATATGGACAAAGGAGGAGTAGCTGGATATGTAAAAAACAATGTCTTGTTCACGGCAATAGATGTACAAAGATTCTGCTTTGAGCTACATTTTGAAGTATGTGCTATAGAGGTGCCAGACACTGTCTCCAGATTAACAGTTGTGGCAGTTTACAGGGCACCATCTGGAAATTTTAAAGTGTTTGTTAAACAATTAGATACTCTTTTGATGCACTTAAATAGAAAAAATAGGGGCAGGGTAGTTGTTGGGGACTTTAACATAGATTTCTTGGTTAATTCTCCCTGCAAGGTGGAGTTTGAAAATCTCATGTGCACGTACAACCTTGTTCCCGTGGTTATCTTGCCCACCAGAACCACAACCTCTTCCAGTACTCTCATTGATAACGTTTTTGTTGATCAGAGTAAAGTCAACCATATTAATATTGAAATGGTTATAAATGGTCTGTCTGACCATGACGGACAACGAGTTACTTTCAACAGCTTGGGAATTCCTCTGAGTGACACCTCACTTAGATGGAAAACAGTAAGGAAAATAAGTGAGGAAGCTATTCAAACGTTCAGATCATGTCTTCAGCATACTGACTGGACACCTGTTTATCTAGCAGAAACTGATAATTCAAAATACAATTTATTCACAAGTGAGATAGCAGGTATCTTTGAAAGTGTATTTCCAAAAAAGTCATACAGAGTCCAACCTGCAAGGGCTGCAAAAAAACCATGGCTCACTAAGGGCATCATAGCTTCCTGTCAGAGAAAAAGACAACTCTACATAGCATCAAAGACTTCTAACAACCCTGCTCAGCTAAAACATTATAAACTCTACTGTAAAATTCTTGCCAAAGTAATTAAAAACTCTAAAAGTATGTGTATAGCATCTGAAATTACTAATTCTGAAAATAAAATTAAAACAATCTGGAATGTGATAAAGAGAGAAACAAAGACTGTAAACTACACCAAAGACAAAAATATTGTTTTAACTGTTGGCAACTCAGAGATAACTAATAGTGAGGAAATTGCTGAAATCTTTAACCAACATTTTTTAACTGTCCCAACACAGATAGGTTGCCATGGTTCTGTAGATAAAGCTGCCCGTATAATGAAAAATAATTTTCCAGAACCTTTCAGTCAAATAAGTGTGCTTCCCATTACTGCCAATGAAATCAAAAAAATCATACACTCTTTGAAAAATAAACATTCTGCTGGTATCGACGATATTTCAAGCAAGCTGTTGAAGGCTTGCTGTAGTGAAGTGATCGAAGTTTTGTCTCACATCTGCAACACATCGATGCAACAAGGAGTGTTTCCAGATAGAATGAAATACTCTGTTGTCAGGCCCCTGTACAAAGCAGGGGATGCTACAAATGTGTCAAACTATCGCCCTATCTCTCTATTAACAACATTTTCAAAAGTCCTAGAAAAAGCTCTGTACAACAGGATTGTGGCACACCTTGGTGACCTGGACATCATTAACAGTCAGCAGTTTGGTTTTCAAAAGGGAGTTTCAATAGATAAAGCAATTTTCTCATTCACAAATGATGTTCTAGAGTCTATAAACAGCAAGAGGCTGCCAATTGGTGTCTTATGCGACCTATCAAAGGCGTTCAACTGTGTAGATCACCAGATACTCTTCAAGAAGGCCTGTCATTATTGAATTACAGGACCTGTAGGGAACTGGTTAAAATCGTACCTCGAAAATAGGAAGCAGAAGATTTTTCTAGATGTTTCAGATAGTGTATCACAATATACAGTGGACTCTGAGTGGGGAATTGTGCAGCATGGAGTGCCACAGGGATCAGTGCTTGGGCCCTTGCTGTTCCTCATATATGTTAATGACCTACCTTTATCCATCAATAAGGTGTAAATTTACAATGTTCGCTGATGATACGAGCATTGTGGTGGATAATGTGTCAGCTACTGACTTAGAATCCGAGGTCAATGATATCCTTAAAGAAGTTCTGGGTTGGTTTAGTATTAACTCCCTTTCAATAAACCTGAAAAAAAAAACCAATTTTATCCAGTTCCAGACAACCCACAAAAACCCAAAAGAAATAGTTATCACACAGAATGATCAGATGATAAAGCAAGTGTACTTATCAAAATTCCTAGGCGTATACGTGGACAGTAGGCTGAACTGGGAACATCACGTTCTACAAACACTAAAACGGCTGACGTCGGCAACATTTGCTTTACGAATTTTGTCACGCTTCAATAACATTACCATCTCAAAGTCAGCTCACTTTGGCTATTTGCATTCAGTCATGTGTTATGGCATCATCATCTGGGGCAATACACCTGCCGCAACGAAAATCCTCACAGCACAAAAAAGAGCAATAAGAATCATTTGTGGTGTACCCCCACGAACCTCATGTCGAAATCTTTTTAAACGACTTGAAATACTGACAGCAACATCCCACTACATATATTCACTGATGTGCTTCATAATAAATAACCCCACTCTGTATGAAACGAATTGCCTACTTCATGAACATAATACCAGAAGAAAAGAGGATTTCCACTGTGAGTTAAAGAACTTGACACTTATTCAGAAAGGGGTAAAGTACGCTGGAACAAAAATTTTCAATTCCCTACCCAACAGCATCAAAAGTATAAGGAGTAGTACATCAGTATTTAAACGTAGCTTGAGAAATTATTTACTTGAGACCTCACTTTATTCACTAGAGGAATTCTTTCAGAGAAATAAGTAAAACCCAGATTGGAAAGATGTTTTTAAATTTTTTGACACTGTTTACTGTTAAACTAATGTAATAATGCCCTAATGTAAAAATTCCTGTTTTTCTCATTTCCATTTTTGGGTCACTTTTAAACCAAAAGTGGGGAGTTTTGATTACTGTTCAAGGTTAAAACAGATGCAATAATGCCCTAAATATGAAACTGCTATCTTCACATTTATGTTGACTAGTTTTTAAGCTAATAAGTGACTTTTGTGCACTGTTATTAATACTACAACAATGTCTTTATTCTATGTATTTTATTATGTACATTAACATGTTCCACATCTGAGTGACTTGTTCACATGTACAGATCTATGGAACAAGTATATAAATAAAAATATAAATAAAATGGAAGCAGAGGTTCTGATGGATACACACTGGAACATCAATGCAATGCTCATAGTAGAAGATAATTTCCGCCCCTGCTTCCTTCAGCACCTCTTATGACTGAAACCAACAGCTGCAATATGGGTTTTCAGTGTGCACAGCCATATTTTATGCACATGTCAAGCTGAGCAGGTACGAACTGAGTGTTGATTTTCCCTCCAGAAGGTGAAATTCCAGTACTGTCAACAGACTCATATAAAAAAAACCGTACATTACTCAGCTTTCAGAGCTAATAGTGTCTACATTGAGGAGGCAAGAGAGATTGATTGAGGAATGTTATTAAGGAAAGGCAGGTCACTTAGACACCAGAATCAGGGGGAAGAACTCACCTGTTTTGAGGATGAGTAGAGACATTGATGCAAGGATGAGGTGATGGTTAGGGGCTGAGGGGTCAGAGGTCAGAGACAGCTCAAATGTAAAATGTGGGGGGTATGTGTTATGGAGGATATGTCTGAAGGGATATTGGTATGCAATGATGTGATGGAGCACAAGTTCCCATCACTGGAGTTGAGGGAAATAAGTGTTAGGTGAGAGGTTCCAAATAATCCATTTTTAGCAAACACGCTCTTTCCATGGCCAAACAACAATCCCGCTCTCAAAGCCTCAGATTAAAGGCCTTCATCTCTGGTTGCAACCCAACCTTTCAGCAATCCCTTCTCAAATTCCATACTAATCAATCCTTAGCCATTATTCTTATGCTTGACCAGTACGGTCTCTCCGTCAGCCAAAATTCCCAGCAGATGCTGTTTCCATTCAAAATCTTCCATCTTTAAGACCCTGGGATTGGGAACCCCTAGTAATTAAAGAGAAAATTAAAAGCATACCTCTTCAGTCCTGATCTCTGCAAATTCTCTGAATGTCTCAATTCAGGGATTTAGAAGTTCCGTTAGCTGCATGGTGAGTAGCAGTCTTTTTTATAAAGCTGTGTGACAAGTAATATCGTATTATAAAGAGGATTCAGTATTTATTAATGTAACAATATTTTCCTGAAAAATACTATCATTATTAAGTAAATATTAAGTTACTAATAGCAAAAAAATGAAGCTATTAATAAAACTGAGGCCACTGTATCTTTTTTCGGAGCAGGAAATTTCTTACTAATTTATTTGATTAAGTGTAGATACCATAAGTATGAATAGCAGTAAGCATTATGGTGATAGTTTATTGTTAGTGTAGCATACAGATTAAATTTTTATGATGCCTGTGTCTCATGTTAATGTGTACTTCAACTCATTTATCATTCCTGAAGGTTCATATTCCAAATGAGATTTGAAGTAAACATGAATGAATGAATAAATGATTGAATGAAAGGCATATCCTTGAAGCCAGCCACAAATTTAAACAAAATGCCTCTTACTACCTACTCTGTTGTTCAAATACCTTAACTCCGGAGTCCCTCTCCCACAACTGCCATGCACAACACTGCCATCAATAATTCCCCTCCTAGCAAACAAGCCTAGCCTAGCTTCCTTACTTAACCTCCTAATCCCATCACCCTCTCCCTCTCATCCCAACCATAGCCCTAATCAAACTCAAACACTTCACAATCACAGCCCTCATTCATTTCTTAATCTTTAATATAGATCTCTTCCCACGCCTGAGACATCTGTTGTTTTCCAAAGGCTTATGCTAAAACCCCACACCCAAATTCAACCACACTGTCAGACTGGCCTATTAAAATTCTCTCATTCACCTGTATCCTCAGCTGGAAATATTTCACCTCCAAGTACCAACCTGCAACCAAAGGAGAGCATCAAATACCAAATGTTGTCTCTAGGAATTCCAGGTTTCCTCACTACCAGCATTGCAACACTAAAAAAAGTTCACTGCAACCCCAAACTGTACTCAGCTGGGTCCCAAGTTATCTGTGACCTGAAGCAGACCACTCTGTCATCATTCTCCATGTGGAAATGTTCCCTCTGCTATGATAGTTGACAGTTAGCAGTAAGTTGCAGAGGGGCACTGTCAGCTCTCTGACATCTCAACATACAAAACTGTTCCCAATGACCTTATTCCTTCCACACAAACAGAACTGCAGAACATTCTTAAAAACCTAGGCCTCTCACAAGGAGTCAAAACTATTTCACCAGAACTTACATTTATCCACACTCACCCACCTCCTGCCTACTTTCCAAAATACACAAAAACAAACATCATGGTCACCCAATTGTAACTGGCTCCAAAGTTTCTACATCAGACGTATCCCTGGTTGATCAACACCTCCAACCCATCACACAGAGTCTACCATCCTACATAACAGATACCGACCACTTTCTGGAATGTCTCAAATACATTACACCCCTCTCCTCAATGTTCCCTCTTTGTCATTCTTGATGCAACCTCACTTTACACAAATATCCCATGTATACACACCCTCTCAGGCCTAGAAAACTACTTCTCTCAATGGAAATTTGAAATTATTTCTAAAACACCTTTTATTGCCACACTAGACAACTTCATGATTACCTGGGGAATAGCAATGGGAACCAGGATGGCCCCATACTATGCCAGCTTTTTCATGGGATGCATGGAAGAGACATTCCTCATGACCATGAAGCAGGTCACCTGGCTTGGTACAGATTCAGCAAAGAAGGAAGGAAAATCAGGGTGTAACATCTTGTTGACACTGAGTTCATTAGAAATGGAGCACAAGCTAGGAATGTTTTAAGGATGGAGATGGAAACTGGCCATGCCCTATCAAAGAAACCACTCTGGCATTTGCCTCGAACAGTTTAGGGAAATCATGGAAAACTTAAATCTGGATGGCTGTGTGCAGATTTGAACCATCATCCTCCTGAATGTGGTTCCAATGTGCAAGCCGCTGGATCACTTTGCTCAGTTTCAGCAAAGACACTTTGTGGTACGGACTCATGGTTGAAAGAACTATTTCATTTCCTTCAACAAATTAACTTCTTTTCTAAACTCAAAATCACCTTGTCCTTTTATAAATCCAAAGCTACCTTCCTTGACATTGATCACCTCACTGAATCCCACATATAAACCCCAGTGCATATAAAATTAACCAATAGGCAACAATACCTACACTTTGACAGCTACTATTGCTTCCACATCGAAAGCTCTTTTCTCAATAGGCTATGCATCCACAAAGATGAATCTGCTCCACCACTGAATCCCCCCAAAACCTACAACTACAAACTGTCTTAGGCTTTCCTCTCCTGCAACTACACCACAGACTCTATTTACTTATACATTTTCCAGGCAGTATCCTCTTCTCATCCTCTGATTACTACAGCTCCCATATTCAATAAATTCAGAAATGACACATCTTTTTCCCTTTCATCCAGCAGCATACAGGCCTTGAATGTCTGTGACTTCCTCAATATGAGACCTTATTTGAGGTGCTCTCTCGCTGAAATCCTCCCAGTTAACCTATTGTTACCTTCTGCCATCCCCCTCACCTCTGTAACATCCTAGTAACATTCCCAAACATTTATCACTTCTCCTAGGTTCCTACCTCTGCACTCATTCTGCATCGTGCACTCTCCCACCACCACTGCTGCAGTCCCACAACCAGTAAATCCTACAATGTGAAACATGGAGAAACTTATGAAAGAAGAAGTATCCGCCTTGTGGGGACAGAGTACACATTTGCTGAACATGCTCTATAGTATAACTCAAACGATCTGTGTACCTGCTACACCACACAGGCTGCTTGGATCCTCCCACCTGATACTGGTTTCCTTGAATTCTGAAGATAGACACTTGCCCTCCAACACATGCTTGTATCCCAATATCCACTGAGCTTAAGCTCCATTAACAAATCCCCCCCCCCCCCCCTCTTCTTTTTTCATTGCCATTACACACACACACACAAACTGTTTCCTATATTTTCTATTTGCTTTTACTTTTTTATCTTTGTTCTCCCCTCACCCAAAAGAATTCTCTCTTTTCCTTTATTCATTTCTTCTCTTAATTCAGTTTTTACATATCATCTCTGGACTGAAGTTGAAACAGTGTGTACCAATGTATTATCTTTGACTTGCTAATCTTTCTGACTTGCCCCTCTGCTACTATTTCATCTTTGTCTGCTGTTGTACTCACAACAAGTTGGTCCCTCCAACTATGGGGTGTGAGTGAAATTACCTTCCTTTTCAACCTTCACCAACCTACCCCTCTCTCCTCCCCAAAAGAGGAACTATTAACTTCAGAAGGTAGGACAGTTCATGACTTCATGTATCTTCACATGTCGGAAATTAATACACTTTGTATGCTGTGATTGCAGTGAAGGCACTTTTATTTTCCAAGATGACTGGTTTCAACAGTCTTATACTGCCATGCCATCATCTAATCTTATCAAACTTGTTATGAAATTGCCATGTTACATTACAAGTGTCTGAGTATAAAAGGCACTCCCCATGCATACATATCAACCATGCATGTTGGTGATGAACATGGCTCTCACAAGCTCGCTGCACAGCACTATGCTGCTGGCACTCCACTCCACTAGTGTTGTAGTGCTGTATGGCAGGCTTGTAAGAGTCATATTTGTCACCAAAATGCATGGTTGATATGTATACATGGAGAGTGCATTTCATATTTTGACTTCAATTAATGTAACTTTGCAATTTTATAAAAAGTTTGATAACATCAGATGATGGCAGCATATGACTGTTGAAACCGGTCATCTTGGAATAATAGAAGTGTTCTAAACTGTGAAATGTTTTCATTTCCAACCATACTGATCGCACCACAGCACAGCATATGTACTTTGCATTTTTACATGTGTCTGTCAACACCAAAGAAACTTTTCCTCCTGAAGGTACGTACTGGAGAGAAATTCTATCTTACAATTTTGTAGTTTTCTTCAGTGTATTTTCCCTTTTTACAAACAATATATCATCAATTGTAATTGCTGCACAAATATATCAAGGTAAGATCCTCTGTAGTGTACTCCACATATAAGTCTTATTGCTGTTTTCTGTTTGCCTACTGCATAGCCCTATAATTCAATCCCATACATAAAAAGAATAAATAGTCCTATAATATACAATTCTTAATATTGGGTTGGGGACTGTTTTTGACAGCTGACTAAGGAGCTGAAAACTACTACTGATTTTTGCACAAAAAAATTAATGTGGTTTACTTACCAAAGCTCTTCATCAAAATACAAATGGAGAGACTTACAGAAATGAGTTATCACTTGGTTAAGTACTATGTATGTTATTTACAATGGTGTGACAACAATATTATGAAAAAAGTAGATTGCTACTCACCATACAAGGAAAATAAAACCACACACACACACACACACACACACACACACACACACACACACACACACACACACACACACACGCATATGGCCACTGCCTACAAACATTCCATACCAAGAAGTCCCTTATACACAGCCTAACCACCCATGGTTGCTACATCTGTAGTGATGAGCAGTCCTTCAAAAAATATGCTAAGAGTGTCACTAAGGCCTTCACAGATTGAAATTACCCTCCCAGTCTTGTTCAGACACAGATTTCCTGTGTCTTGTCTCTCCAGTCACCTACCACATCACATCCACTAACAAGCTACAAAGAAGCATTCCTCTTGTGACTCAATATCGCCCAAGACTGGAGCAACTGAATAATATTATGTGTCAGGGTTCCAACTACCTCTTTTCATGCCCTGAAATGAGGTATATCCCACCCACTATCCTCCCACTCCTTCCACAGTGGTATTCCACCACCCACTGAATGTATACAATTTCCTAGTCCACCCCTATTCCACATCTGCTCCCAGCCCCGTGCCTTATGGCTCGTATCCCAGTAATAGACAGATGCAAGACTTGTCCCATGCATATTTCCACTATCACCTATGCTAGTTCCATTACAGGAATCCCCTTTCCAAACAAAGCAGGGCTACCTGTGAAAGCAGCCATGTGATCTACAAACTAAGCTGCAACCATTGTGCAGCTTTCTACATGGTCATGACAACTAACAAGCTGTCTGACCGCATGAACTGATACCGAGGCAGGTGGGCGAGCCAGTTGCTGAATGTGCTGCCCAACACAATGTGCTTCATTTCAATGACTGCTTCATAGCCTGTGCCACCTGGATCCTTCCTACTAACACTATCTTTGCCAAATTTTGCAGGTGGGAACTCCCTCTGCAACATATCCTTCACTCTCGAAATCCCCTGGGCCTCAACCTTCACTAGTCCCTGTCTTCCACCTACCTATCCCCTTTCCTGTTGCCACTGCAAATTGCACATACCTTCTGTTTCACCAGTGCACCTACAGTCCCTTTCATATCTCTCTCCTTTCCCTTCTCCTTTTTCCGCTGCTCTCCTCTCCCCCCTTCCTTCGTCATCCACTCAGTACAGCCACTGGCTCTGCACCTAGCAACCGTGTCCTGACCCTATGATGTCTCTGCACCCTCTCAAAGGCAGCACATCATCTTCCCCCACACCTACCCTGTTATCCCTTCTCCTCCCCACCCAATGCCTCTTCCTCCCCCCCCCCCCCCCCCCCAAAATCACCCCATGTCACTGCTCACGTCATATGCAATTGCAGTCTGCAGCCGGGCCACGGTGGTCGTGTGTGTGCGAGCTGTGATTGTGTGAATGTGTGTTTTCTGCTTCCAAAGAAGATACTTTTTGTCCAAACGCTTATATGTATAGCAGTCTCTTTACTGTGCCTGTTTGCGACTCAGTGCCTCCACTATACTGGAAGTAGCAATCTATCTGTTTTGTAATATTGTTGTTATTCTGTCCTGGAGTTTTTCTTTATCACATTGGTATGAAGTGAACTAATCTTTTTAAAAGTCAATGAGTGTGACTCAGTGGCTAAACAGTGCTAAAATATTTGTTAAATACGGCACTTTGGTCTCACGCTATGTTGCCTTCATATCTAATCCCATATATGAAGTACCTTGACAACAGAATAATTAATTCTATTTGAGATAGGCCTATTCATTATCGGTAGAGCTGTGTGAAATTTGCATGCAAAATGTTTTGAGGCTGAAAAAAATAGTTACTCCAACACTGCCTGGGTAGCCTATGGTGTGTCGTGTTTTCAGTCGATTTCAAAATGCGAAATCGGTATATTTCTGCAAAATTTATTAGAGTCAGTATATTTCAGTGAAATTTACTACTTGAGTGCTAAAACATGTGCATATAGTGATACTAGACTTGTAATGTTTATAATACACACGTGATTATATGTGAAATCACCACATAAAGCTGCCAAAAGAGCCAAAACTAAGATTGTACACAGTTATTTGTTGCCTAACTGTATTTGTATGGTACTAGATATGACATTCTGATAACCTGTCCAACACACACATTTATGCACAGTCGAGTTACCATGGAGTAGATAAAACGAGATATGTCTCTGTGATATTTTACCTTTTAAATGTGAACACGAAATCAAGGATGTTTTATTTATACCCTGATAGAATAATGAAAAATTAAAAGTGAGGCAAGAAACAAGCATCAATGTTGAGATACATAGGAGAAAATCACCATCTGCAGCTTACAAAACTTTATTAGATGACTTCGAACAGTAAGATATCTTGCTTTGTTGCATGTGAAAGTACAGTAGTGTAGAATTTTTTAGTCTGATGCTTGTCAATTTTTTCTTTCACTTGTATTCACATCCTTCACTATCCAGATATAAATACAGACAGCATCCTTACACTAAACATGAACTGCTTGTTAGGAAATCAGCGAACATACTACATACTATGTGTGAACTATTAACTCCGCACGTGAACTCTCCAGCTGTGATCGGTAACAGTCGTGAATAGTCGGGAGACTCCGTGCGGTAATGATTTGCCATTGTTTGTTACCAAGTGGGCAGCGTGCTGTTAGTTGGTGTTGATTGCATTGTTGTTTGCTTTTGTTGCTGTCTGTATTTTGCTGCGCTATTTTTAATGTGCGTTTTTCGAAAATGAGTGATATACGGTTGTTGGCTCACTGTCGGGTTACCTTCTACTCCATTTTCGGAAAAGGAAGCTGCTTATCAGGAGCTCAGAGAAGCTCAAAATCGGTTTGTGATACTTACACCCACACCTTATATGGGGCTCCTAAAACCGGATTTTGTAAACCGATTTCCCAGTGAGTTCAAAACTCACCTGGACTGTAAAATTTTAATTTCTATATTTGGTTCGAGTACATTCTAAAAGTATCCACAAATGTCAAGAATCGTTGAATTGGAATATTTTGTGGCTGTATACATACTGTATGTTTTCTGGCTCCACGCTCTTGTATGTGCAAGTGCTGAATAAATCTTTGTTAAGTGAAGTTAGTGTTCGTCATTCATCTAATTATAGGCCTACCTTTTTCTAAGTGACATTATTCTGGTGGAGGCGCTGGGTATTGGAACTTGTGATAGCACACATTATTGACGACACAGTGGCTTCCATCAGGTTACAGTTTATGTGGCGAGAAACCTGGGTTCGAGCCATATTCAATAGATCACAATCTATTGGAGAGAGAAGAAGAAGAGGACATTACGATGACAGCAACTGTGTGCCAGCACATGGGACATCCTTCCGTGTTCTCTGGTGATGATGGCCAAGATCCAAACAAGTGGCCAAAGGTATATGAGCGTATAGCCAAATTTAACAAATTGGATGACACCGTGTGTTTGGCTAACGTATTTTTCTACTTGGAGGGCACTGCCAAGCAATGGTATGAGAACAATGAGGAGAAGTTCACAAGCTGGGAAGTATTCCAGGCAGAACTGCACAAGTATTTTGGTGACACACAATAACAGAAGTGCAAGGCTGAAGATAAATTAAAGTGCAGGGCACAGAGTCCAGGAGAAACTACAGCATCCTACATTCAAGATGTCTTGGAGCTGTGTAAAATAGTGGAGCCTAGAATGAAGGAGGAAGATAAGGTTGCACATCTCTTGAAAGGTGTTGCTGAGGACGTGTATCAAGCCCTACTCCTGAAGGAGGTTTCGACAGCAGACGACTTCATCAAATGGTGCCAGTATATCGCGGAAATGTATCAAAAAAGAATTAAATGCATGAAGTTTGAACGCTTCCAAACATCGTTTCGATGTCTGTGATGGAGGAAGCAACTGATTTCACAATTGTTCTTCGTCAGATGTGAGAGTGGAAGTTCAGAAAGCACTCGGATTGCACAGCGAGCAAAAGACTGAGATGCTTCAAGAGGTCTTAAGGGAGGAAGTGGAACAAACATGAAACACAATCTCTCCTCCTGCATCTCCCTTTAAAACGGTGAAAAAGTCGAGACCCAGGCAGAGTTATGTTCCTACAATGCCAGATGAGGAACCTGTTTGGGCACCAAGGAAGACTGATGCCAGGAGGACCCAGGATAACCAACCACTATGTTTCCACTGTAGATGACCACTATTGTTGATAAAGGCAGCGGATATTTGATGACGCCCATGCTAGAATATAGCAGACCAATCTTAGCCAATGCCAACTCCGGGATGATGAAGATGAACAAGAAGATGTGTGTGCAGGACGACGTAGGTTACCATCACGGCAAGCTAGCCGCTGGAGAGGATGCTCCCCAACATGCTGATCAAGGTCTCCATCACTGTTTAGAATCTCTAGCTGATCACCTAGATGCTGCAACCTGGAAAACTAAAGGGCGTGACCTTCCTTGGAGGTGAGGCTGCTGAAGAGAAAAATCCTCCGCCATCGACCACTAAAAAAATGATAGGAAACTACATCGATATCCTCATGGATGGCTGACGAGCCCAAGCTCTTGTGGGTTCTGGAGCATCATATTCAGTAATTTCAGAGAAGTACCATCACCAGTTGCAGGAAAACATATTCGTCGACAACAAAACATCTCTGCTGAAGGTGTCTAATGGAAAATATGTAAAATCTACAGGAAGATGTGGGTCTAAGTGGCCATACACAGCCCTTAGAATTCATTATCTTACAAGAGTGTAGTCATGACATCATTCTTGGATGGGGTTTTTTGAAAGCTTCTCAGGCAATTATAGATTGTGGTTGCTCAAAGATTATGCGAGATGAGATGAGATACTGTGGACAGGAAGATGCGCAACCAAGTGTGTGGAGACTATGTGTGCTGGATTAAGTGATCATTCCTGCAGTCAGCACTAGAAAGGTAACTGTCACGTGTCATGCCATGCATCAACCCATGGATCTTGTAGTGGAATGTAAGAGAAGCATACCACTGAAGAATTACTTGCTCATCCCAGCCTCTGACGTCTCGTTTAAGAACAAAGTCGGTGAATTATGGATAGATAATTGTCGCTGAGAACCGCAGATCCTTCCAAGACACATGTTTGTAGCAAATGCTTCGCTATTATTTGAAGAACAGCTGAGCATCATAGAAACCTCCCATGCCAAGTCTGTGGACGAAATTAGCACTACCACTATGAGACAAGATCTTTTAGCTCGACTATCACCAGATCTCACTAAGGAACAACAGAAGAAGCTACTTGCCATTCTTCAAGAGTTCTCTGAATGCTTCAATCCACAAGTGAAGAGCAAATTAGACAATTTGACGGTGAAGCTCTGGATTAGCACTGGAGACCATCAACCAGTAAGCCAGTGAGCATATGATGTGTCAGCAACGGAACATCAAATAATTCGAGACGAGGTAGAGAAAATGATGAAGAATGACATCATTCAGCCTTTGCAGAGCCCATGGTCGTCACCAGTGGTCCTCATCAGGAAGAAGGATGGCAGTTGGTGCTTTTGTGTTGATTACAGGAAGCTTAATAAGATAACTAAAAAGGACGTTTACCCTCTTCCACGAATTGATGATAGCCTACACTAGATTGTCTGAGGGGGGCTAAGTTTTTCTCAACCGTGGATGTGTAGTGGGGATACTGGCAAATCGAAGTAGATGAGGCTGATCGTAAGAAAACTGCATTCATCACCCCAGAGGGCCTGTATGAGTTTAAGGTACTGCCATTTGGTTTGTGTAAGCACCAGCAACTTTGGAACGTATGATGGATAATCTTCCAAGGCACCTGAAGTGGACGATGTGTCTTCATTATTTAGGTGACATTATAGTGTTCTCAGAAACATTTGGTGAACATATAAAAAGACTCAGGGGCGTTCTGAAGTGTCTCCAACAAGGCAGACTGAAACTTAATCCAAGAAAGTGTCTCTTTGGAGCAAAAGAAATCAAAATACTTGGACATGTTGTGTGAAGGTGTGCAGCCAGACCCAGAAAAGGTAAGATCTATAATGGAATTTCGTATTCCTATAAGTATTAGAGATGTGAGAAACGTGAGAAGCTTCCTCAGATTACGTTCTTATTACCGCCGTTTTATCAAAGACTTTTGTATTAAAGCCAGGCTACTCCAAGAGTTGTTAAAAGCTGATGCTAAATTTATCTGTGGTGGTGTTCAACAAGATTCTTTTGATGTGCTGCAAAAAGCTCTGATGACTGACCCTGTACTTGGTCTGTATGATGAGAGAGCACCTACAGAAATACACACAGATGCCAACGGGTATGGGATCAGTGCTGTTCTGGTGCAAATTTCGGATGGAAAATGGAAGGTTATAGCCTATGTGTCTAGGACACTTACAAAAGCCAAGAGAAATCAGTAAGTGGCTCGAAACAGCATATCCAGACACTCCGGGATGATGATAGCATTGAAACAGAGGATGACACACGTAAAGCTGAAATACTAAACACCTTTTTCCAAAGCTGTTTCACAGAGGAAGACCGCACTGCAGTTCCTTCTCTAAATCCTCGCACAAACGAAAAAATGGCTGACATCGAAATAAGTGTCCAAGGAATAGAGAAGAAACTGGAATCACTCAACAGAGGAAAGTCCACTGGACCTGACGGGATACCAATTCAATTCTACACAGAGTATGCGAAAGAACTTGCCCCCCTTCTAACAGCCATGTACCGCAAGTCTCTAGAGGAATGGAAGGTTCCAAATGATTGGAAAAGAGCACAGGTAGTCCCAGTCTTCAAGAAGGGTCGTCGAGCAGATGCACAAAACTATAGACCTATATCTCTGACGTCGATCTGTTGTAGAATTTTAGAACATGTTTTTTGCTTGAGTATCATGTCATTTTTGGAAACCCAGAATCTACTATGTAGGAATCAACATGGATTCCGGAAACAGCGATTGTGTGAGACCCAACTCGCTTTATTTGTTCGTGAGACCCAGAAAATATTAGATACAGGCTCCCAGGTAGATGCTATTTTTCTTGACTTCCGGAAGGCGTTCGATACAGTTCCGCACTGTCGCCTGATAAACAAAGTAAGAGCCTACGGAATATCAGACCAGCTGTGTGGCTGGATTGAAGAGTTTTTAGCAAACAGAACACAGCATGTTGTTATCAATGGAGAGACATCTACAGACGTTAAAGTAACCTCTGGCGTGCCACAGGGAAGTGTTATGGGACCATTGCTTCTCACAATATATATAAATGACCTAGTAGATAGTGTCGGAAGTCCCATGCGGCTTTTCGTGGATGATGCTGTAGTATACAGAGAAGTTGCAGCATTAGAAAATTGTAGCGAAATGCAGGAAGATCTGCAGCGGATAGGCACTTGGTGCTGGGAGTGGCAACTGACCCTTAACATAAACAAATGTAATGTATTGCGAATACATAGAAAGAAGGATCCTTTATTGTATGATTATATGATAGCGGAACAAACACTGGTAGCAGTTACTTCTGTAAAATATCTGGGAGTATGCGTGTGGAACGATTTGAAGTGGAATGATCATATAAAATTAATTGTTGGTAAGGCGGCTACCAGGTTGAGATTCATTGGGAGAGTCCTTAGAAAATGTAGTCCATCAACAAAGGAGGTGGCTTACAAAACACTCGTTCGACCTATACTTGAGTATTGCTCATCAGTGTGGGATCCGTACCAGATCGGGTTGATGGAGGAGATAGAGAAGATCCAAAGAAGAGCGGTGCGTTTTGTCACAGGGTTATTTGGTAACCGTGATAGCATTACGGAGATGTTTAATAAACTCAAGTGGCAGACTCTGCAAGAGATGCGCTCTGCATCACAGTGTAGCTTGCTCGCCAGGTTTCGAGAGGGTGTGTTTCTGGATGAGGTATCGAATATATTGCTTCCCCCTACTTATACCTCCCGAGGAGATCACGAATGTAAAATTAGAGAGATTAGAGAACGCACGGAGGCTTTCAGACAGTCGTTCTTCCCGCGAACCATATGCGACTGGAACAGGAATGGGAGGTAATGACAGTGCACGTAAAGTGCCCTCCGCCACACACCGTTGGGTGGCTTGCGGAGTATAAATGTAGATGTAGATGTAGATGTAGAAACTACTCAACTACAGAAAGAGAATGTCTTGCTGTGATCTGGGCCACGTGCAAATTTCGACAGTATCTCTATGGATGCCATTCACAGTTGTTACATATCATCATTCACTTTGTTGGTTGACAGGTCTTAAGGATCCAACAGAATGACTTGCCAGGTGGGCACTACGTCTTCGTGAGAATGACATTACCATAGTGTACAAAAGTGGAAGAAAACAGCAAGATGCCGACTGTCTCTCAAGAAACCCTGTGCAAGACCATCAAGACTTTGATGAAGATAGTGGCAGTCTCGCTGCACTCCAGGATCTCTCTGCTGAGCAGAAGAAGGACGCCAAGATATCTCCAATTATGCTTCTCTTAAATTGGTCAGAGGATGTGAAAGGACAATTTAAGTTAGTTAATGGATTACTTTGCAAGAACAACTCTCAACCATTTGGAAAGAGGTGGCTACCAGTGATTCCTAAACACATGTGCTTAGATGTTCTACAGTAATTCTATGACACACCTGGGGCTGGACATTTAGAATTTATCCACAGGAGATTTTTCTGGCTAGGTTTATTTAGGAGTGCCCATCACTATGTGTTGTATTGTCGAGAGGCAGAGGAGAAAGGCAGTTCCTCAGAAACCACCTGGCCGGCTCATACCAATTCCACTAGCCAAAACGCCTTTCCAGCATGTTGGGATTGACCTCCCCAGACGATTTCCAGCATCTGCTTGTGGCAATAGATGGATTATTGTTTGCACTGATTATCTGACCCGCTATACCATTACAAAAGCTGTGAAAACAGCCGAAGCATCTGAGGCAGCCAAATTCATCGTGGAAGGCACTGTATTAAAACACAGTGCCCCAGCATAATTAATTATGGATTGAGGGAAAGTTTTCAATCGAATCTTGCGACAATGATAAACCATCGGTGCAATGTTACTCATCACATGATGACTGCCTACCATCTGCAAACTAATGGGCTTACTGAACGCCCTAGTAAGACCTTGGCCGACATGCTATCAATGTTTGTCAATGTTGAGCTGAGCAACTGGGATGAGATGCTACCTTTCATGACGTTTGCCTACAACACTGCCAAACAAGACACCACAGGATTTACGCCATTTTTCCTGGTGCTTGGGCGTGAGGCAACTATGATGATGGACACTGTGTTTCCGTTACATCTTGATGACGTGGATGACAACTACATTAGCCAATTGTTAACCAGAGCTTAGGAAGCTTGGCAGTTAGCTCAACTCCGCACACTGCAGGCTCAAGAAAACGATTGCTGAAGATATGACACGAGTCACTGCCCTGTTGTCTACCAGCCTGGTGACCTCGTCTGGATCTTAACTCCTGTTCAGAAGGTTGGTCTCTCTGAGAAGCTACTCAGGCGCTACTTTGGACCTTATAAGGTAGTAAGACTGTTGTCTGATGTTATTTATGAAGCTGAAGAAGATTTCGACCCTGACACAAGACGACAAAAGATCAGAGATACTGTCCACATCCTCCAAATGAAGCCCTATAAATCCTGCAACCCAGGGTAAATTTGAAGTTCCAGCAACAGGTAACAAGCGGAAAGGTGATGAAGAGTGTAGTGGCAAAAGAATTTCTAAGAAGATCACCGCCAGGGCGAGAATCAGTCATCAGGAGTCGGAGTATGCAGGACCAATGAGTCGTTCCTGTACTAGGAGGATGTAACACCGAGATGCTGTTCTCTTAAGGACAGAGCAATGTAGGAGAACAAGCTGAGTAGCACTGTGGTTTAATGGTTATGATACTAGACTGTTGCATGGAGGGTCGTGAGTTCAACTATAGAACTTTAATTTCTATATTTGGTTCGAATAGGCTACATTCTAGAAGTATCCACAAATGTCAAGAATCATTGTACTGGAATGTTCTGTTGCTGTTTACATACTGTATGTGTTCTGGCTGGAGGCAGTTTACTCCACGCTCTTGTATGTGCAAG
Source organism: Schistocerca serialis cubense (assembly GCF_023864345.2). NCBI lineage: Eukaryota > Metazoa > Arthropoda > Insecta > Orthoptera > Acrididae > Schistocerca > Schistocerca serialis. Next base: position 554,995,038 of record NC_064641.1, read on the forward strand.
TGCTGAATAAACCTTTGTTAAGTGAAGTTAGTGTTCTTCATTCATCTAATTATACCTTTTTCTACAAGACATTATTGAGCCAGAAAAGTACCCTGTATCCTTAAAGGCAAATACCCATTCCACTGACTAAACTAGATATGTTGAAGTTGGGACATTTTTGAATAAATATATACTGGGTGCTGTTTGTATACCCAGTTCAGATAGACTTCATCAAAAATATGTCAGGCAGTGCAGTGACGAAATGAAAGAAGAAATAAAAAATACTGTGAAGGATTTTCCAATTGCGATTATTGCCAACAAAACTTGTGGAAAAACTGGAAGATGCTTATTTGCAATTTTAGTTCAGGCAGTAACTGCAACAGCAGAACAGAAACTGTATCTGGCTTCCTGTAAGTCTTAGATGTAGTTAACAGAAGTACTTGTGCCCAGGCCATGGCAAACATTCTAAAGGACTACAGCATTAGATACGAAAATATTGTGGGTTTAGTATCAAATTCTGCTGTGTACATGGGAGCTTGCTTTGACACATTTAATATTGATTGGAAACCGTTTAATACATTTCAAATGTTGGGTGCACAAAATGAATGTAGTTGGTGACATTTTCATGAAAGAAGTAAAGGAGTAAAATTTTATTGTCAGTAAAGTGTGAAAATGTTGATTCTGCAGTCTCCCAAAATGAAAAGTGAACACCTTCAGTTCCATCAAGAGACTTTTAGTTATCTGCCAAAGGAACTTCTTCCTGTCTCATTCTTGAACATTTAAAAAATGAAGCTTCATTAGATTGTCTTACAACACAAATTTTTGAGTGACTTATGTGCTAGCATTGCAAGTTCAATTGCAACACTGAAAGGCATGACTTACCCATTTGTGCATTTGTTATGAGAGGAACTTGGGACTCTCAAATTACTACTGAAAAGAAATTGTGAAGGTTGTTTTTCAACAGGCGCTATTGATTGTTTTGACACACTCCAAACTGAGGCACGGAGAGCATCTGCAAAAAATGCTCTCAAATCTGCTGCTATTAAAAGTGTATGAAAGCTATGTAAACACACAACACCAGAATCAGTTAATAGTTTTTTTTCTACTTACATAGGCGAGCTCTTCAACCCTGCAGTTTGTGGTGCAAAGCTATATTTGAGCATATCTGCTGTTGTTAAGATATTAAGAAAAGTCCCATAATTTAAAAGCATTCCATCTGACAGCGTTTTTTTAAAACATATTCATCATTCCATCGACACCATGTTAACAGTTCAAGAGTAGTGGGACAAAGTGGGCACCAGGACAATTTCTTAATGTGGGTTGCCTACATTAGGGACAGGTATAGATTCAGGGGCAAACCTATTTTTCTCTTTTGACTGACAGGTCCTTAACTTGTTGTTCTGCGAAGAGGATTATGACCCCCTGGGGATAATTCTTCCTTTTGATTGACAGGTCCTTAACCTATTGTTCCCCCACCCCTCTCCCTCCCCTCTCCTCCTCCTAACCCCTCAGGAAATCTTCAAACCCCTCTACCCCTTGCTGATATAGGTACACTTCCAGACCTGAGTTATTCAAATAGCCCCCTCCCACTCTAACAATTTGATTGACTACTTAATTAAATTGATCAATTTATTAACCCCTCCTCTGGTAAACCCCAACCCTCCCCTCCTCTCTCCCCCTCCCCTACCAGGAAATTGGAGGCTCTGTGGTGGAGAGGAAGGAACCAATGAAAGGAAATTCAATTACATAGAAGAAGGTATGTTGTTTACGTATAAAAAATCAGTTTGCAGGGGTTTGTTCTCTCTTGCTCATCATTCTCCCCTGTTTGGGAAGATGCACATTGTGTAAAATACAGTACATCAAAAATAAGTAATTAAATGGATCGCTTTTTTTATCCCAATCACACAAGGAATACCATCTTGAAACATTCATCACACGTCATTACACGGTTAAAAATCTTTCAAATGTCTAGCATGCACCTTCAGCTGTCCACAGAATGCCGCCACCCATGCAGACTGCTCAGAGTTTGGGTGCACTGGTGGCCCTTGCAAAGCGACATGTCCGTCAGGGCCACACCATGTGCTGCGGTCCAAGAGGTGTCCACTTAGACCCTGCAACTAATAGACCGGATGTCATACTTATCCCTGAACAAAAGCCCACTTGAAATTCCTGACAAAACACGTTTTCTCTCTCTCTCTCTCTTTCTACTACTGTCCTACCAGGCCCCATGCATTGTTGAACCACAAACAAAGCATTGCTTACTCTGTAAACCCCTGTGGAATAGCACCGTATGTGAGAACTTCTGTCATGGAAAAATTCCTGTCTGAGAATGGATTCCGCCATTTACTCTAAACTGCCCGAGCCTCCCTGGCACACTTTCTAGTGTTGCATTTCATGAAGTGCTTTGGGAGTTATCACACCTGGTGTTGCAGAATATTGTCACATACGTAACTTGAAAATTTCCCGGAAATTAAATATACCAGTGCACAAAGAGAGAGCTTTGCAGATGACACGAGAATATTTAAACAATTCCAAGGAGCACCACCACTGCCAGACTTGAACACAGACTCTAAACGAAGAGATTGTGACACATTTGTGAAACTGTCCCTGACACACTTTGTGCCCTTTTGAGGGAATACCCTTTTCTTTGAGCATGAGCTTCTTCAGAAGTTACTAAATCCAATTGAATATGTCTTTAAATGCCCTTTCAAAAATATCGCTGCACAATAGTTTGCTTCAATTTTGTGTTGTATACTGCCACTGATTCTAAAAAAAAGATCAAGGTACACTTTTGAAACCTCTTAGTCTTCCTGCACTACTCCAGAATATTTGCACGCATAAATAAATCAGGTAAATTGTTGGGTAACGCCTCAATACATTTGAAAATGTTGCTTTAAACAATTTATTTCAAATACACTCTCACACAAAATGCTGCACTATATACTCAGGTGCACATCAAACAGAAATACATTACAGCAAAATACACTTGAAAAAAATGCATTGCTAAAATAAATGAGTGCAAAGACACCACGTCAAAACTTTTAAGATAATCCTGTATCACATAAAAATATTGTTAAATACACTATCATAATAGTTTGCCACATGAGGCACAGTCATAACTGGGGGACCCGCAATGTCCTGGTGCATCCATCAGCTGCCACAGCTCATCGCAGATTGAAGTCCAGACCGGAAGCAGAGTTTTTGCAGCTGTATCCATGATTATGTAAAAACCGTAGCAGGCCAGACCGACACCAATTTGTCATGCAAGCTCAGACCATCTTTTGATACAAAATCCAAATGAAACTCAATAATACACTCCTGGAAATGGAAAAAAGAACACATTGACTCCGGTGTGTCAGACCCACCATACTTGCTCCGGACACTGCGAGAGGGCTGTACAAGCAATGATCACACGCACGGATTAGTGGACACACCAGGAACCGCGGTGTTGGCCGTCGAATGGCGCTAGCTGCGCAGCATTTGTGCACCGCCGCCGTCAGTGTCAGCCAGTTTGCCGTGGCATACGGAGCTCCATCGCAGTCTTTAACACTGGTAGCATGCCGCGACAGCGTGGACGTGAACCGTATGTGCAGTTGACGGACTTTGAGCGAGGGCGTATAGTGGGCATGCGGGAGGCCGGGTGGACGTACCGCCGAATTGCTCAACACGTGGGGCGTGAGGTCTCCACAGTACATCGATGTTGTCGCCAGTGGTCGGTGGAAGGTGCACGTGCCCGTCGACCTGTGACCGGACCGCAGCGACGCACGGATGCACGCCAAGACCGTAGGATCCTACGCAGTGCCGTAGGGTACCGCACCGCCACTTCCCAGCAAATTAGGGACACTGTTGCTCCTGGGGTATCGGCGAGGACCATTCGCAACCGTCTCCATGAAGCTGGGCTACGGTCCCGCACACCGTTAGGCCGTCTTCCGCTCACGCCCCAACATCGTGCAGCCCGCCTCCAGTGGTGTCGCGACAGGCGTGAATGGAGGGACGAATGGAGACGTGTCGTCTTCAGCGATGAGAGTCCCTTCTGCCTTGGTGCCAATGATGGTCGTATGCGTGTTTGGCGCCGTGCAGGTGAGCGCCACAATCAGGACTGCATACGACCGAGGCACACAGGGCCAACACCCGGCATCATGGTGTGGGGAGCGATCTCCTACACTGGCTGTACACCACTGGTGATCGTCGAGGGGACACTGAATAGTGCACGGTACATCCAAACCGTCATTGAACCCATCGTTCTACCATTCCTAGACCGGCAAGGGAACTTGCTGTTCCAACAGGACAATGCACGTCTGCATGTATCCCGTGCCACCCAACATGCTCTAGAAGGTGTAAGTCAACTACCCTGGCCAGCAAGATCTCCGGATCTGTCCCCCATTGAGCATGTTTGGGACTGGATGAAGCGTCGTCTCACGCGGTCTGCACGTCCAGCACGAACGCAGGTCCAACTGAGGCGCCAGGTGGAAATGGCATGGCAAGCCGTTCCACAGGACTACATCCAGCATCTCTACGATCGTCTCCATGGGAGAATAGCAACCTGCATTGCTGCGAAAGGTGGATATACACTGTACTAGTGCCGACATTGTGCATGCTCTGTTGCCTGTGTCTATGTGCCTGTGGTTCTGTCAGTGTGATCATGTGATGTATCTGACCCCGGGAATGTGTCAATAAAGTTTCCCCTTCCTGGGACAATGAATTCACGGTGTTCTTATTTCAATTTCCAGGAGTGTATATTCATACGTATTCTTTACTTAATCAGTTTGTGGGAGACAGGGTTCCCCCAGTTGGCAAGACATCACAACTGTACCCCCTACCCTGGCTCCCCATGACACGATACTTGTAATCTCAAGGGAATGGAATGAAGGGTAGCATAGTAGTCACCATTTGGGGTCTCCTGCTTGTGTGACTATCATCAGGGCACCTCCATGAAGGTCAAAACAGCCCAATGTGTTAACTACAGATCACATTACTAAATAACACCAACTGCAGACCAGATATCAGCCGCCTTTGATCTCACAGCCCACAAACAAAGCACCAAGTGGCAGCATTCTGTTGATTGGCAAATTCCAGATTCATTTCCTGTGTCAGTCTCTCTCAAGAGGCCACTCCTTGCTTGTCTGTGTGAACCAACATCTTCAAACATCATATTGCCTCAGAATACTGTTTTCCTATTGGCTAATGCTGAAGACAAAAAGAAAGCTTCACAAGCTGTGACATTGTCATGACTAAAACAGTGACCTGAATATAGAATAAATTTCCTTTACTTTACATCTATGGTCACAAACTTTGTGTCAGCAGATTACTGATTTAGGTCTATAATGACCATCTTCAGATCTGCAGCAATATATGGGAAAACATAAATACACTAGCAGATTGTCTATAGCTTAAAACAATAAAATAGACCATAATGAAAAGTACTGCTGATGTACATATAAATTTGGGTGCTTTAAGTGTGAAGAGGCATACCTGTTTTATAAAAACAATATCCTATTGCACTGCAGCCATAGTGGCATCATCAAATGTTAAATGCAAAACCAGCATCAAATATATAGAAATAACAGTATATGCAAGAGTCATCTTGTCAGTAACACTACTGTTCAAAACACACTTCCGTACAGTAGCCTCAAGATTGTATTTCATCACTTTTTATTACTGTAATGCCTTATACCGTAAAAGGGCATTACAGACTTTACTAATTGTTTCTCCCCTTTATTTTACATTGTTCAATTAATATTGAAGACTTATGTATGACAACAGTAGCAACATCTGGTGAACTTACAACACAAACATCTTGTGGCTACTGTAAGGCAGTTTCTTTTGAACAGTAGTGCTGCTGACAATATAACTCTTGCACATTTGATGATGTTGGTGCTGAGTTTGCATTTAACATTTGATGATGCCACTATAGCTGCAGTACATTAGGACATCGTTCTTATAAAACAGGTATACCTCTTCATACTTAAAGTGTCCAAATGTATATGTATGTCAGTAGTACATTTCATTATGGTGTATTTTTTTGTTTTAAGCTGTAGACAATCTGCTACTGTATTTATCTTTTCACATATTTTGCTGCAGATCTGAATATGATCATCATAGGCCAAAACCGGTAATCTGTTTACAAAAAGTTTGTGACTATAGACTTAAAGTAAAGGAAAAGAGACAGCTGACAACTTTGATATCAGAAAAGATGAAATGATCCATTTGCACTACCCTGTCAAATGAATTGTTTAACAATTTACAGGAGTCAAATAGATTGCTTAAAACACTCCCTTCTACCTTATGATACTCCTTCTTCATAATAAAACATATTCTCAATGTTTGAGTTACATAGAAAACATTCTGCAAATCAAATAATGAAATTTCCATCACAAATAGATTGTAACGTTAAATATATCCAATTTCTTGTATGCACTCTCCTCCACCACAATTATTCCACTAAATTTATCTAGTGGGGGGGGGGGGGGGGGGGGGGGGGAAACCTGAAAATCACACAAACTCACAATCATGGATCGCACCACCTGCTGACTGCATTGTATCTGAACCAGCTGTGAGAGAGGGACCCACATCCACATTGGCCATGCCCGTCCATATCGAATGCATGCATGCACGCAATACAGCTATCGGAAACAATAAACTGATCAGTTGGGAATCTGATGTCACAACTGGGTTTTTAAAAGTACTATAGGCTTCCTAAATTTGTTCTCTCCACTACATTTGGAAGGAGGGAGGAAGGTCCTACAGCATGACAGAATAGAGACAACACCAAATACCACTGCAAGATGGAGTCCACTGCAATGTATTGTCAAGCACTAAACACGACACACTTAAACAACAAACCAGTCCATAGCAATAAGATGAAATGGCTACATGTTGGAGACAGATAAAAACACTCACACACTGCACACACTCATGTCCTGAGGTCCACACCAGTGTGCCCATCCCCTCACAAACCAGCAGCACCGATGTAAAGAGGTCAGTGGACGTGAATATATGCTAGCGTTCACCACCCTACATCATGGAGGGCATCTGGGGATGATTGGAGTGGTAGGAATTCAGATGTTATTGATACATTCAGTGCAAATTCCAACATTCTGAATCTTATCTCACGCAACACACATGTCCACTTCTTTTGCACTCACCCAACACACTGCTCACTTCGCCAGACCTTGCTGCCATGGGCAAGATCAGACATGTAGGCAGTTTTTTTGTACACATCACAGGGTGAGCCAATCCGTTACTTCTGGTTGCTGACTCCTCCTGACCACCCTTGCAGGCAGCTTTCCCTTTCTCTCCAGCATTAGCCAATACAAATATAGTATTCTGAGGAGAGATGAAAACCTCCATCTTCATGTTTGGAGATGTTGGTTCACACAGACAAGCATTGAGTGGCCTCTTGAGAGTGATGGAGATAGGAAGTGAGTCTGTAATTTGCCGATCAACATAATGCCACCACTTGATGCTTTGTTTGGGGGCTGTGAAATCACAGGAGGCCAATATCTGGTATGTGGTCAGTGGTATTTAGTTACATGATCTGTAATTAGGACAGTGGGCTGTTTTGATCATGGTAGCACCCTGATGGTAGACACACATGCAGGAGATACCAAATGGTGGCTACTATACCACCCTTAATTCCATTCTCTTGTGATTACAGTAATTATGTGATGGGAGCAAGGATAGGGGGTGCATTCATGACGTCTGTCCAAGTGGGGGAATGCTGCTTCTCACAAACTGATTAAATAAAGAATATGTAAGAATATATTACTTACTTTCATTTGAATTTCATGTCGTGCATTTGCATGGCAAATTGGTGTTAATATGACCTGCTATGGTTTTTGCGTAGTCGTGGATTCAGCTGGAAAAACCCTGATTCTGGTCTGGACTTCACTCGGTGGTGAGCTGTGGCCACCAATGGACGTGATGACACTTTGCAGGTCCCCAGCTACGACTGTGCTACACATAGCAAACTACTGTGTTAGTGTATTTAACAATAATTTTTTATGTGATGCAGGATCATCTCCAGTGTTTTGACGCAGTGTATTTGTGGTCATTTAGTTTAGTGATGTATTTTTTTTTTCAAGTGTGACAGTGCAGCGTTTTGTGTGCAAGTGTATTTGAAATAAATTGTTTAAAGCAACATTTGCAAATGTATTGAGGCATTAAAATTTTACCATATCTGTTTCTGCATGCAAATATTCTTTAGATTCAGTGGTAGTATACATCACAAAATTGAAGCAAACTAATGTGCAGCAATCTTTTCTGAAGGTGCATTTAGAGGTATATTCAGTTGGATTTAGTAACTCCTGAAACAGATTTTCCTCAAAGACAAGGATATTTCCGACAAAAGTATACAAAGAGTGTGAGGAGTGGTCTCACAAATATGTCACAATCTCTTCTTTTAGAGCCCATGTTCAAGTACGATGGTGATGGTATGCCTTGGAATTGTTTAAATATTTTCACTTCATCTGCAAAGCTCTATCTTTGTGCAGTGGTACATTTAATTCCTCGGATATCTTCAGGTTATGTATGTGACAATATTCCACAACATCAGATGTAATAAATGCCAATGCAGTTCATGAAATGCAACACAAGAATGTGAATTAGGAAGGCTGGGGCAGTTTACAGTCATTGGTGGAATCCATTCTCAGACAGGAATTTGCCCTGGAAGGAATTCTCACATGCAGGTGTTTGCCTGGTAAATACTGGTTTGTTTGCAGTTCAGTCTGTTCATGACGGATGGTGCGTGCAGGCCATGCAGTACAGTAGGAGAAAGAGACAGATGACATATGTTTCAACAGGAATTTCTTAGATGCTTTTTTGTTTTTTGGGGATTAGCATGACATCCGGTCTGTCAGTTGTGGGGCCCAAGTGAACACGTCTTGGACACCAGTACACAGTGCAGCTGCTGATGGGATACATCAGTTTGTGGGGGTCCCCAGTGCACCCCAACTCCAAGCAGTCTGCATGGGTGGTATTCTGTGTGGGCCAGTGGGCAGTTGAAGGTGTGTGCTTCACATATGAAAGATTTTTAACAGTGTAATTACATATGATTTGTTTTTCATGAATGTCTTCCTTGCATTATCAGGGAAAAAAAGTGATTGATTTAATTAATTATTTTCAATGTATTGTATTTTGCAAGGGCTGCATCTTCCCAAACAATGGAGAATGATGAGCAAGAGAAATCAAACCCCTGTGAACTGAATTTTTTATAAATAAACAATATATCTTCTGATATGTAATTGAACTTCCTGTCATGGGTTCCTTCCTTTCCACCAAGGAGCCGCCAATTTACAGGTAAAGGAGGATGAGAGAGGAGGGGAATGTTGGGGGTTTACCAGAGGGAGAGAGGTTAATTAATTGATCAATTAAATTTAAATTAACTAGTCAATCAAACTGATGGAGTGGGAGGCAGCTATTTCAATAACTTATAACTTGCACCTGAATGTGTACCTATATCAGCGAGGTGTGTGTGTGTGTGGGGGGGGGGGGGGGGTGTTGGAGGCTTCCTGAGGGTTGGAAGGAGGAAGGATGGGGGGAACAATAGGTTAAGGACCTGTCAATCAGAAGGCAGGATTGTCCCAAGAGGGTCATAATCAAAAGAGAACAATCAAAAGAGAACAATTGGTTTGTCCCTAAATGTATACTTGCCCCTGTGGTAGGCAACTCCCACTAACAAATTGTCCTGATGCCTTCTTTGTCCCATTTCTTTCAAGACTTGATGAGGGGCCTGACATAGTGCAACTTATAGTCTGTGAAAAGATTAAATACATGGTTGTACAGTTAGAAGTAGCCTGCATCCCCTTTGAATGCGAATGCAATATTTCAGCTTCTGAAATGAGTAAAAAGCTACAAAAATGGACAGTTTTATGCAGTAATCCATTGTTAGCATTTTTCTGTCAGCATTTCGGTTTATTTCATTAGTGAAGTTAGATGTTTCTCTTTGCGGTCTGGAAAAAGACTTTCTTGATAGAAGATAGAATTGAAACTGTGGAAGCACACGTGAAAATATATTTGATTAAGTAAAATTTTGAAATTTTTGTAGTCAAGTATGTGGATAGAAGACTACCAGTGAAGAGAGCAATATAAATTCTGTATAAAAATTGGTACACCTATGGGTATGTGCAAAATGTAGAATGACGAAGATTTCCTTCAGTTTGCACATCAGAAGTTATTGCAGACATTCACTGAAAAATTATTCAGAGCCCAAAAAGTCTACATATTTAAATAGGAGGAGTTGCCAGTGAATATTGAAAAGTCTTAATTTGATGCCATATTGTCTGACGGTTTTGCAGTAATTAGGGGTGATGACAGTCAGAAATGTGTAGATTACTGCATGTGGTTTTTGAATAACATCAACAATGGCTTTTTAGACCCTTTCCATTACATCATGAGTAATGAAGCATGGTTTCATCTTTCCAGTCATTTGAATTCAAGGAACATGGGGTGTGGGGGCAATGGAGAAACCTAACATTGTGTGTCAGCAACCAATCCATGATAAAAAAATAAACGTTTGGTGCACATCATTGGACCAATATTTCTTGACACTACCCTTAGATATGGAAATTTTTGATACATTTTGTGCTTAACTCACTGAATATGAAAGATAAAATGGGGCAACATGCCACACTTGCAAGGTATCCCTGGAATGAGTCCACAATGTCTTCACTGAGGAACAAACGATCAGCAAACATTTATGGCCACCACCTTCACTGTATCTAACAACATGTAATTCTTTCTTGTGGGGACACTTGAAGAACAAGGTCTATGAAACAAATCCACATACAGTGCATGAAGTGAAAGACAATATCAGCTGTGAAGTTGCCGCCATTCACATCTGAACTTTATGCCAAGTTTAATTGAATGTGCTTAGATGTGCACAGCTGTATATTGACGTTGCAGGGGGTCACTTTCATCTTCTGTAATGTATTTTTACTCTATTTTTCACTGTAAATAAATAGCAAGTCCATTTCAGCTCTTCATTTCTGAAATCTCTCTGCATTTCTTTTATACTTACACGGGCTATTTTTATCTGTGTCATCCTGTACCATGAACTTGGAAGAGCAACTTAATCTTCAGTTTGGGCACATATCAACATGTGGATGCAGAGAGATACTTCTCAACATACAACTTAGCTGTAAATGACAAGCGGAAGTCAATGAAGTCAGACACCATTGAAGCAACTTCAATGATTGTATAAAACATTCTTGGACCTCTTCCATGTGAATTATGGGTAAAACCTTGAGCTTTCGATGATTGCCACCATTGTCATCATAAGGAGCAACTGATGTCAAAATAGCTGCTGTGGTGTCATCATATATCCAAAAGCCAGCTTCTGATTTGTTGGTAGTTATGTCATGCTGTCACAAATGGTGTCAACGTCTGCACTGGTGGTACCACCACTCCCGCCATAGTGTAAACATTGCAACAAATATCTATGGATTTTCTCTGCATAGAGAGCCTGCTTCCATGCACTGTTAACATTATGTCCACCATCACGATTGAAGGTTTTTCACAGATTATTATTTCTACAGCCTCTATAATTATAGAGTCCCAGTATGTAGGAGCCTGGGACAAACTTTTGTTTTGTTGAACAGTATTTTATGTTTGTACATGAGTCTGTAATCAGCAACTGTGGATTCCTCCAGTTCATGATTTTTAACATGCTGCTGATGTTCTGCACAGCGTTTGGAAACAGTGTGGTTGGACTGGTTGATGTAATTGCTTCTGCATTCACATGAGATGTGTAAATTCCAGGAATCCTGAGGTCGAGACTGTCCTTAACAGGGTGTAGCATATGTTTCATCTTCTTAGGAGGTCATAAAACAGATTTGATACCTCATCTTTCAAGGGCTCTGCCTATTTTGCTGGATGTACTGTCACAAAAGGGAAGTGATGCAACCAGTGGCTCATCATGTGATTGTCAACATTCTCTTGTTTCCTTTTTGTGCAGGATGCTGACTTGATATCACATGACCAATAGCTGTTCTTCCAGAACACATACTTCAGATGATTCATTTCTGAATCCAAGCGGTCTTCATCAGAAATGGGTTTTGCTATGCTTATCAATGTATTTCAAGCTGCTCTCTTCTGTATTGTCTGCTGAAAACTCTGGGAACTCAGATATAAATCAGTGCGCATCAGCTTGCAGTGCACTGAGTTGCTGAGAAGTTCATCTGACATTTGTTGTACCAGAACATCTAAAAACGGCAGCCTTTCTGCTTTCTCTGTCTTGACAGTGAAATGAATGTTTGAGTGCATGCTGTTCATATTTTCCTGGTAGTGCTCAAGAGCTTCTATGCCATGTCATCAACATAATGATAAAATGAAGATGGATGAAGTGGAACTGAATTTAATGGATATTCCTCAAAGTGATCCATAAAAAAGTTGGCCATTGCTGGAGACAACAGAGAACCCATAGAAATTCTGTCCATCATTTCATAAAATTTACCTGCCGTACAAGAAGTAGCTGGTCATCATAACATAATGGAACAACTTTATCATTTCCCAGAGGAAAATTCCCTGCCAACATTTTCAGTGTGTCCTTCACAGGAACTTTTGTTAATAATGAGACCACATCCAGGCTGACTAAAGTGTCGTCTGGACCAACTCTAATCTGTTTAATTTTCTCAGTGAACATCTGAGAGCTTTTGATATGATGTTCCCAGCAGCCAACTATTGGAGTCATGAACTTGTTAAATATTTTGCCAGTCTGTAGGTAGGAGAACCAATGGTGCTAACAGTTGGCCTCAACGGAATACCTTCCTTGTGGAGTTTAGCTAACCTATATAGCCTAGAAGGTCTAGGAGCTCACGCTCTATGGTATTTGATGACATTCTCTGCTAGACCAGAATTCTTCAGGAGATCACGGTTTTTCTACTATATGTCAGAGCTGGGTCCAGTTTTTAGGCCTTTGTATGTGCTGTCTTCCAGCAACGATGCCACTTTGTTGTTATATTCAGTGGTATTAAGAACAACGGTGGGATTTTCCTTATCAGCAGGAGGTACCACAAAATTTTAATCTTTCTGCAATGCACAAAGCCCCTCTTCCTCTCTGCTCTACTGATGTTAGATTAGGGTAGCTTGGCTGAGCCTAAAATGTGACCTGTGGTAGGTCTTACACCATTGGTGTCTTTGTGTGAGAGATGCTCCACAACATGTTTTACCCCACTAACAAGCTTCACAATATTATAGCTCTTATAATTAAATGTTTTCCTGAGACATTTAAGTCTCTTCTTTATCTATGATAATGTTTGAAACAGAAGAAATGAATTAAAATTTGTGCTGCAGCTTGGTCTCAAACCCAGGTCTTCTTGCTTACTAGGCAATGCTGGTGTGCTATTCCAATGCTGGAGAGCGCTGGCAGTAGTAACAATGTAAGAGAAAGTAAGCTGAAGATATGAATTGAACTTTGTGTTGGGGAGGGCAGTCAGCTTGGGTAGCTCATGCAACAATGTTGAAACATTTTGTTGTGGTGTTGTAATGGTTAGCATTTCTACCTAGTAAGCAAAAACCCAGGTTCAAGTCCTCGCTGCAGCACAAATTTTAATTCATTTCTTTTGATTCGATCATAATCTTAGCTTTGCGATAGGTACAGTGGGTAGCATAGGAGTGCAATTCAGTCCTTTATTAAGGGCCGAGATGTCTCCTTTGTCCAGGTTTCTGTCCAAGAAGTTGACAAAAGTGTGTGCCGTTCCATGAGATGACATCGATCTATGCATAGTCACAAGTCTCCCAGATTTCTTTGTCTGTTTTGAATTTTTATTGCTATGATGAGTTCTTTGATGAGTTGCCATTGACATGTCAACCCACTCCCAGTCAAGAGATGTGAGGATAACAAATAAAAAGAGATGGCAGTTATATAAACTGCATGCTTTATTATCCTGATCATACCTTGTATGTCATATACTTTTCATTGACAATGGTCAGACTAGTCTTCCATAAAATTTGATCCACTCCTGCTGAACTTATGTGCTGTTTTACCACAGCAAACTTGGGCAAAATCTCCTTATCCTGGTCAATGTTGCAGAAATGTTAAATTACTCTGCAATTTTGCATATGTTTGCTTACATCTTCCCCAGTTGACTATGCTGGCATGCAGTGTCCTCCCCATGGAGGAAAGTTATATGAGAATGAAGTATTTGTGATGGCAGCAGAGCAACAGGGGCTTTGTACATTGCAGACAGATGAAGATCTTGTGGTAATTTCTGTTGACAATGGAAATGCTACATTTGTTCTTAATACCACTGAATGTCACAGCAAAGTGGCATCATTGGTGGAAGATATCATGTACAAACCACTATAACGGGATCCAACTCTATCATACAGTAGACAAATGGTGGAGCTCCTGAGGAATTCTGGTCTACCAGAGGATGTCATCATAAATCGTAGAATATGAGCTCCTAGACCTCCTAGGCTATATGGATTACCTAAAGTCCACAAGGAAGGTATTCCGTTGAGGCCAAGTGTTAGCACCATTGGTTCTCCTACCTACAGGCTGGCCAGATATTTAACTAACTTAATGACTCTGATAGTTGGCCACTGTTAACATCACATTAAAAGAATCTTAGTTGTTCATTGAGAAAATTAATCAGATTGGAGTTGGCCCAAGTGAAATTTTAGTCACTGTGAATGTAGTCTCATTATTTACAATAGTTTCTATAGAGAGCACACTGAAACTGCTGGCAGGGCATTTTCCTCTTGAAATGAAAAAGTCATTCAGTCATGTTATGATGACCACCTATTTCTTGTATGGCAGTAAATTTTATGAAATTGCAGATGGAATGACTAGGGTTCTCTGTTGTCTCCAGAAATTCCACCAGATCTTAATAACCTATTACTTGCAATTGTTGTTTATTATCTGCTTCTTCAAGTCAGAAATGTACTGTAGCTCCTTATAGTAGTCCAGTCAGATGTTTGTGTTAAATTTAGATTTATAGTACCTCATTCTTGTTTTTTGAAACGTTTCATTAATTTGTATGCAACTTCCTGTCTTCCGTGGATGTCGTGTTTAACTCTGCTTATAAACATCTTCCTCAATATCCTATGTGCTGATCTTACTGCAGCATTTACTTCATTTCTCTTCCAACAATATTGCTCTTTAGCTTCTAATGACATCTTCTGTGATAAGTATATGCTAAATGCTTTCTGTTTTTTTATGTTTTTTTTTTGCATTTCTTTGTTTCAATTTTTTAAGCCTCTTTTCCAATTGATTTCATGTTGTTCACCTATCTCTTTGGTTGCTATCTGTTTTATAGTGTTTTTAATATTAGACCATTCTTCAATTATGTCTTCACTAGTAGGTATTTCACCAAGCGGTTGTATGAGTTTGTTCTGCTATGGATTTATTAAGCTGTCTTCTTGCAGCAGATGTATCTTAAGTCTTTTATTTAAATTGTTTTCATCTGTATTTTTTTTGTTGCTTGTTTTTTTTTCACCTAGACCAGGGGCGGGCAATCGTTGCACACAGCTCATGAGCGCAGAGCGCTGCACGTGCTCACGTGCAATCGTCGTCCAGGGCAGTGGTGACAGCCGGCAGTGCCACGCTAAGCTACAGACGTTGATGCGAAGCGACCACTACGTAGTGAACATTGTATTTCAAGAACCAGAAAATGCAGAGTGAATCAAGGAAAAGGAGAAGTGGAGTACTGCTATCTTTTAAAAAGGAATGGGAGAATCACTTTTTCTTTGCGCAAAAACGTGAAAATTTGAAATGTTTAATATGTGGCAGTATTCTCGCTGGTCAGCGGAAGTTTAGTATTGAACGCCATTATAATAAATTTCACACGGATGAGTACAATTTATTGCCGGATTCTGAGCGGATGGAGGAATCAACTGATCTTAAGAAGAGTGATCTGATGATACAAGACGAATCTGACATAAGTTGCTGTTGTCACGAGAGATCTGCGACTTGCTTTCGTCATGTGTCTCATCTAACTGATTTAACATTTTATGGAGCACTGTGTTCCATTCTTCAGGACGACAACAATGATAGCCCAGCGGTATGTGCAAGTTATAACATTGCGCTTAATATAGCAAGAGCAGGAAAACCATTTGCTGACGGTGAGTTTATAGAAGAGTGCATCAATGATTCTGCTGATTTACTTTGCCCACTGAATACAAATCAGTCTTGAGCTATCACTCTTTCTTGGCAGACTGTAAGTCATTGTATAAGTGCCATGGCAGGTGATGTTTACCGTCAATTAAGGAGTGCAGTGCAGGAGTTTATTGCATTTTACATCACACTTGATGAGTCCACATATATTTCAGACACCGCGCTATTAGTGATTTATCTCTGCGGCATGGACACTGCTCTGCAAATAACAAAGGATTTTTTTAGATATGGTATCTTTAAGAAGCACGACCACCTGCACGGACATCCTGAAAGCCATTCAAGAAGCTATCGATTCAGCTGGCTTAAACTGGGAACGTTTGGTGTCAGTGACAACAGACGGAGCACCTGCAATGAAAGGGGAACAAATGGGTTTTGTTGGATTACTAGGAAAAAAGCCTCAGCGTACAGAAGAATCATTGTACAGCTTCCTCTGCATTTTGCACCAAGAAGTACTCTGTGCAAAAGCAGCAAAACTGGGGGACGTGGGCCGGCCGCGGTGGTCTTGCGGTTCTAGCTGCTTCAGTCTGGAACCGCGCGACTGCTACGGTCGCAGGTTCGAATCCTGCCTTGGGCATGGATGTGTGTGATGTCCTTAGGTTAGTTAGGTTTAAGTAGTTCTAAGTTCTACGGGACTGATGACCATAGATGTTAAGTCCCGTAGTGCTCAGAGCCATTTGAACCATTTGAACTGGGGGACGTCATGCAAGTGGTTGTTCAGGCAGTTAATTATTTGAGATCCCACAAGATTACACATAGTTTCACACATGTTTAGCTGAAATTGGGGAAGAGTACAGTGACATACAATACTACAGTGAAGGCCGCTGTCTTAGCCTCGGTAACGTACTCAAAAGATTTTTTGAGCTGAGAATGAAAATAAATCAGTTTTTAAAGGACAAAGGAAGGTATGATCCCACGTTAGAAGATCCACAATGGGTTGCCGACCTTGCATTTTTAGTGGACATTACAGGACACATCAATGCATTGAACACAAGTTTGCAAGGTAAAAATCAGCTAATTTGTGAAATGGCTGAAAAGGTGCAAGCTTTCACTAGCAAGCTTGAGCTGTAGGTACGACAGCTCTCATCAGGGAAATCACTGCATTTGCCTACTCTATCTACTGTGCGAGAACAGAATTGCAAAGAATATGTTTCCATACTTAGTGCATCAAAGGAGGAGATTCTCAAGTGATCTAGGGATATATCCTATTTATCCCAAGCTTTTGAATGGTTCTCGAGACCATTGGCTGTTTCTGTAGATGATATTCATCCCAATCTGCAAATGCAATTAATAGATCTACAGTGTAATTCTTGTCTGAGAGACAAGTTCCTTTTGGCAAGACATATAATAGACTCTTATCAAGACTTTCCATAGCAAGAGTTTCCTCGTCTCCATTGTGAAGCCGCGAAGATAATGTCAATGTTTGGCTCGACACATGTTTGCGAGGGATTTTTTTCTGTTATGAAAATTAATAAGTCTCAGTTAAGAGCAAACATCAGTGATGAAAATTTACGTAACTGTTTACATTCGTCTGTATGTAGAAATTTTGTTCCAGACATTAAACGCATTGTAAACTCCACCTGTGATAGTTAAATAAAACGTATCATAGGTAATAGGTACTCTTTCAAATCATGATTTCTTTCAACCTTACTAACCTTATGCCTTCATTCAATAAAGCAAGCTAGGAAACAAAACGCATTACAGAGGAAGGAGCGGCGAGATGGTATGGTGGGGAGGGGAGAGAAGTGAGTGGCCAGCTTGCCCCTATGTGCATGCAGAACACCTGTTAACTGCACACGTGCAAGTGTATTGGACACACGCAGGATTCCTGCCCGCCCCTGATCTAGGCCATAGATGGAATTTTGATTTTATATGGTAATGGCCTGTATTTATATTTCTGCCTCTAAATACTCCAATGTCTATGACCTGCAGAGCTAACTTTTGGTCAATTATTGTATAATCTAGTAGTGAATTGTATCCTCATGGACACAGTGTAAATTTGTGAATGTCTTTTTTCTTACAAAAAGATGTTTGTTGCATTCAATTAAATTAAATATAATAAATTCCCATAGTTTTGCTCCATTACAATTTGTAGTACCTTCCTTCTTGGTACCTGTTGAATTAGGAGTCGAAACTTTTCCATTTCTATCATTTAAATCTCCTGTTAAAATTACATGTCACTGATTGTTTTATTTAGATGTTTTTGAAGTTCTTTGTAATATAGGTCTGTTTTGTCCATCCCTTTCTTTAGTACATAAGTTACTATTACTGTCAGGTGTCCTCTGTTGAATTTTGATCTTACTGTTAATAGTCTTTCATTTACTAAAGAATAATCTCTTATTTTATCCCTCCATTTCCTACTCCCCAGGCTGCTCTTTTTTTGTGTGAGTTCATTGTAAAGCATGTCATAGTCCTCCATCTCTTCTGTATGATCAACTTAGCTTCTTCTTGATTTCTGTTATTACGGCATATTTAGTGTATATTTTTTGAGATTTCTGTTTAGTTCAGATTCATTTGATTGAGTCCCTGAACATTGCAAAGTCCAATGGGACTCATTAGATAATTTATATTTAAGGCAACTGATAATATGAAAAACTTCTTATGGATTTTTAGGATGTAGCTGATTGCTATAGATTTTGGAATACTCTTTCTGGAAACGTAGACTACCCACTAAGGATTTATTCAGATTCAAATTATCTTCTACTCTCAGAAAAAAGTCGTATGTAAGAGTATAATTTGGATGTTATCTGAGAAAAGCAACTTCTTTCCCTATAAATTTTGTAACTAAAAGTGCACAAGTTTTAATTTACTCACATAATTTAATATTAGAGGAGTCAGGTTTTTAAAGTAAACATTTTTAATTTTACAGAGTAAACTGTATTTTTCATTTTACTCTAGCTATTTATACAAAACTTTAATACTCCGAATTCCTTCTCTGGTGATCATGCAATGCTGACTAAGTGCTGTAGCATTCTCTGCCAAGAACATCATTTGGAAGGGGTATGGGATCAACACACCACTCTTCCACATATTCTTACCTCTGCAGACCTCAAGGCCATTACTTTTCATTCAAGTATCTTCTCAATTGGCAACATGAGGTTGAATAAACTGATTCCAGTCCTCAAACCAAGTACTGGGAATTCAACCCAGGTCCTGCATGTGGCATTTAGACAGGAAAACCAGTCAGATATGGATGTAGACATACTGTAGATGTACAGTGGAAAAGTTTGTCTGACATCCAAAAATACTTCTCAAAATCATGTATAGTTTTTCATTTATTATCCATGTTGTTTCCAACTTCTTGCTTTTACATATGCAATATTGTCTCCTGTTGAGTGTGAGTGTGGAAAATCATTTTAAAGCAGCAGCTTTACAGTTGTATGAAATATAGGGAAACATCATAGTCATAGCAATATACAGACCACCTACAGAGGATACAGACATACTCATTACTCAGTTAGAAACACTGCCTAACATTCTTTTCACTGAAAGAGCCACTGCAGTTGTGGTGGTGGTGGTTAGTGTTTAACGTCCCGTCGACAACGAGGTAATTAGAGACGGAGCACAAGCTCGGGTTAGGGAAGGATTGGGAAGGAAATCGGCCATGACCTTTCAAAGGAACCATCCCAGCATTTGCCTGAAACGATTTAGGGAAATCACGGAAAACCTAAATCAGGATGGCCGGAGACGGGATTGAACCGTCGTCCTCCCGAATGCGAGTCCAGTGTGCTACCACTGCGCCACCTCGCTTGGTGCAGTTGTCTGTGGGGATTTCAGCATAAATCTTATGAATGAAAGTAGGCTAAAAAATCCGAATGCGAGTCCAGTGTGCTACCACTGCGCCACCTCGCTTGGTGCAGTTGTCTGTGGGGATTTCAGCATAAATCTTATGAATGAAAGTAGGCTAAAAATCAATTCCTAAATCTATTATGTAGTTTCAATCACACACACGAACCCACAAGAATATTATATAAAATGAACAGTCTAATAGATAATGTTTTTTTCAAATATGTGATCCACAGGAGTAGAAGTAACAAATACTGATTTGGGATTATCAGACCATAATTCTTTCGTCCTCAAAATTCCTTCAACGCCACTGCAAGAGTGCTTCATGTATAAAAGAAAATTTTTCACTGAAAACTGTGTAGAATTTACGAATATCCTAACTAGTGAGTCCTGGGCAGGAGTGTTGTCCCTAACAAATATGAATGTTGTTTGTAACACTTTTTCTTCAATTTTCATGGGGATATTTCGAAATGTGCTTTCCAAAGAAGGTGTCAAGAATCACATGACATCACAATATAAAGTCAAGTTTGTGGCTCACAGCTGGCATCAAAACTTCTTGTGGAACTCTAGAGAGATTAGATTAAAAAATGAAGACATCTACAAATCCACAGTACATAGAATACGTTAAGAATTACAAGAGGGTATATCAAAAAGTAATTCCAAAGGCAAAATTTATGAGTAATGACAACTTAATAAGACAGTCTGATAACAAATCAAAAGCGATATGGGGTATTGTGAAGACTAAACAGGAAAGAGATGCGAAGAACAGGATATCATTCTCAAAAACACAGAAAATGTCAATATTAAAAAACAGGATGTGCCAAATTACATCAACAATTATTACTTAAGTGCAACAACTTCATTATGCTCAAAATTTACAAACCAAGGAAAACCAGAATTTCCAAATGCTGCTTGTAGCATGAAGAT
Source organism: Schistocerca serialis cubense (assembly GCF_023864345.2). Lineage (NCBI taxonomy): Eukaryota > Metazoa > Arthropoda > Insecta > Orthoptera > Acrididae > Schistocerca > Schistocerca serialis. The sequence goes on from NC_064641.1 coordinate 555,015,841, forward strand.
AGATCCAACAGACAAACATGAAGTGTTCAAAGTAATAAAGAGCATGAAACCTAAAATGTCAGCAGGAGTAGATGAGGTGCCTGTTTATATCATAACAATGACAGTTGCACAAATTGTGAGGTGCTTGGCATACATAGCCAACTTATCATTTAGTGAAGGAGTGTTTCTGGAAAGGATGAAAATGTCAAAAGTGAAGCCGTTATTCAAAAACAGCAACAAGCATAAGATAGAAAAGTATTGGACATTATCCATCCTTCTGGCATTTTCCGGAATAATAGAAAAATCAATAAAGCACAAAATCAACAAACATCTAAATGACCATAAGTTACTAAATAGAAATCAGCATGGTTTCCAGGTAGTTAAAAATACAGAAACAGCACTAATGTGCTACTTTGAAAAAATAATCTGAATCTAGAAAAAGACAATTGTGTAGTAGGAATAAATTTAGATCTCTCCAAAGCATTTTACACTGTCAATCATGGCATTCTTTTAGAAAAAAACTGGAAGCATTAGGTATTCATGGGAGTGGGAAAACGAGATTTGAATCATACCTACAAAACAGAACACACATTGTAGGACTGATGTCAGATTATTCCAACCACAAAATAAATTTAGTATCAGATGCAAAAAAAGTGGAAATACGAGTGCCGCAAGGCAGTATTGTATGTCCCTTATTGTTCCTTGTCTACATAAATGACATTCACACCACAGATGGAGCAACAAAGGCCATGCTATTCACAGATGACACTAGTGTGATAATAAGTGCACCAAAGCAAGTGCTGCAAACAACTACTGATAAAGTAAGAAAGAATATCCACACTTGGTCCAATGCAAATCGGTTGACATTAAATGCAAATAAAACAAATTATATGCAGTTTGGGAAAATATGTCAAAATGTAAATCTTGATCTGTTGTTGGGTAACAAGGCCATAGACAGAGTGGCATCAAAAAATTGCTGAGGATTCATGTAGATGAAAATCTTAATTTTAATGACCAAATAATGAAACTTGTGCAGAAACTTAACTCAGCCTGTTTTGCTCTTAGAATTATTGTAAATATTTATACTGCAGAGGGTGGCAGGATGGCATATTTTGGCTATTTTCAGTCTCTTGCAACATACAGAATAACATTTTTGAGTTCCACCACTTGTCATGTAAAACAAATCTTTCTGTTACAGAAGAGGGCTATCCAAATAATAACACACAGTCATCCACAGACACAATGCTAACCCTTATTCAACAAATTTAAAGTTCTAACAATACCTTCCTAATACATATATACAAATGTGTTTTATTTGTTAGAGCCAACCTTGCAGATTTTCAGATAAATGCCAACTTGCAGGACTACAATACTCGAAATATGACAGCACTCCATACTCAATGAACAAAAAGAACACACATGTGAACCATATTGGTACAAAATTCTACAACATATTTCCAGCCAACATCAGAAAGTTAGAAGATGAAAACAGATTTAAAGTAGAATTTAAAGAATTTCTACTTGAATAATGTTTTTACTCAGTAAATGACTATTTAGGCCAATAAATAATTCTGATAATGTTTACATTAAGCCAAAACTGAAAATACTGTCTTTCATCCCCTAAAGTTTCTGTTAATTTTGTATATCTGATGGACAGATGTTGAGCGTGATAAAATGTTTACTGAATTATAGTAGTGAATATAAGAGCTTCCTGTTTAGGGAAGACAAAAGTAAAGTCTTAGGGCAAACAGACTATACAGTTTCAATACTGTTAGTATACATGTATAAAAAGTTGTATTACTGTGTCTTGTATGACCAAGTATTATTATTTGTACATTTTATTGCACAATTTTGTATGTATTATTCTTTGTACTACTTAATGCAAAATTTTGTATTTTCCTTTTCCATAAGTTGTTTCCCATGTACCTTTGGACAACATCCACACAATATTTATTGTCTACAGATGGATAAATAAATTAATAAAATGTCAGTAGTTTATGTTTGATGTAAAGCACCATTAATTATACTGTTTTCACCATGGTTTGTCAGGGTGTACCTATAAAAATATAGTCAGTAGCGGTGTAGGTCATTTTCACAATCACGTCTGAAAACTGAACAAGACAAATGAGATATCTGAAGTGCCGAGAGACTCCAGAATGGCCATAAAATAGCTATGTTTTAGAAAATTAAAAGTTCCACTTAGTATTTCTTCAACCTATCTGAAGGTTAAAGACATTATCCAATCAAGTATTCTCATGCACTACATGAAATTACTGGGAGATGCCTTGTACATTGTGCAGCAACGAAACTGGATGAACAGAAAGGAGCACTGTGAAGGAAGGCATGGTAAGCTGAGGATGGGGCTAGTATCATTGAAAGAGTGATACAAGAAGTTTGTTTACCACCTACAAAAGTAGTGAGAATGTACTGGCCAAAGAAGCAACAGGTATTTGTCATAGAGGCCTACTTTTACAACTGTCAGTCCATTGTTGCCTTGCAATGTGCATTTCCTGCAGTCGTCAATATTCTCACCTGAAGTCCTTTTCCTGTCTGTCAGTCTTCTTTCATAAGTATGCAACTTCAGGGTAAATGGGAATGTACAAAGAAGAATAATGGGTTTAAAACTGTATGTGAGATCACCACAAAATATCAAAGCAGTAAGACTCTCACTTTTGTGATCTCCTTGGCATTCAGCATGCAGCTGCCCTTAGACTTTCTCAGTGTTTTGAGAGATGAATTATTTGTGACCACCACCAATGACAACCCACTCATGTTGTCTGTGGTGCAAGAAATCTATGAACATGATTTTGTGATTGGCAGTATGTAGATTAGGAGTTGTTTGACAAATTGTATCCTGATGCACTGCACTGATGAAGCTTATTTTCATCAGTCTAGATGCATGAATATATGAAACATATGGTACTAAAGTACTAACAATGCCAGAGAACTTCATGAGAGACCTCTTCATCTGAAGGTGTAAGCATTTGGTGTGCTTCCTCATGACTAGGAATAATTGATCTTTTTTTTTTTTTTTCTTTTTCTTTTATTTTTTGAGAAAAGCAGTCTGTTCAACAATAGGGAGCCAAAGAGTACACAGTGCAAACAGCAATTCATGTTTTGCAGCAGAGAGAATCCCTGGACACTTGACCTCCTTGAGATGTGATCTTCTACAGCAGTGCATTTGTTGTTTAGCCCCCACATATTTTTTGTGTGTGGAGGAGATGTTTATACCAACCATCCAAGGGTCCTTCCACACACTGTGAAGAATAGTCTGCAAACAATGGCCTGCATACCCATTACTGTGCTAAAAAGAACAGAACTTGAGTGAGTCAGTACATTGTAAATATTGAACACCATTTGCCAGATATGTGAGAGAAGTGTTAGTACAAACTTTCACTTACATAGAAAAATAGATATCAAATTTTAAATGTAAAGCTTTTTTTGTTGTATTGACCTTTCAAATCAACCTTTTTTCTTGCCACTTTGTTCAAGTTTTGACTGTTGCTATTGTCGATCACGATTATGTACTTGTGTATGAAAGCTTCAGAATGACTACAGAAACTAAGTATATCAACTGTCATACAAGCACGCATTCTTAAAGCAAGTGGCAATGTCATTATTCTATTTTGTGTTATACTTATCTGCATTCAGCACTCCTACTGCTGTCATTCAATGATGATATGGAACACATTTCTGTGTGATTTGTTTGCTATGTTTACAGAAAATTAGGACTTAAAATTTTGCTTACACACACACACACACACACACACACACACACACACACACACACACACACACACACACACTCACTGGTCATACTGGACTCGAGAGTCCATTACCGCAGCAACGTATTTTCGCCATCTGTCCCTGTCTTGGGCTATTTCCTTCCATTCACCTTCAATACTTAGGCTTCTCAAATCAGCCTTCACATTGTCCTCCCATCTACGCCTCGGTCTCCCCACAAGATGTTTTCTCTCTAAGTGCCCTACCAGTAGTCTGCGCACTGTCACGCTGCCCTGCCCTCATCCATTCGAGCTATGTGACCCACCCATCGCAGCCTACGTGATTTAATAATAGTGATTATGCCAGGGCTTGAATAGAGTTCGTGAACCTCTTCGTTATGCAGTTTTTGCCACTCTCTGCTAATGTCATTCCTTTTTGCTCCGAAAATTTTCCTCAAAATTTTGTTTTCAAATACTCGAAACAGCTTTTTATTTTGCACAGTGAGATATCAAGTCTCACGCCCATACAGCATAATTGGTAGAATAATAGTTTTGTATATTCTAATCTTTAAATTCCTAGACAATATCCATGATTAAAGTAATCTATTCAATGAGAAGTAGCATGCATTGCCCACCTGTAATCTCTTCTTCAGTCATGATTTAATCTCATGTCTCGAAGTGATGTCCACGTCTAGATACTTAAATGTGTCCACTTTTTCAAACTGTATGTCTCCAACTCTTAACATTTCCTGATCTACTGCTGTTGGCATTCTAGTAGTAACCAGGTATTTAGTTTTGTCTTCACTTATCCTTAGACCCACATCTTCACTAGCTATGATTAACGCATTCGCATTTGCTGTTACAGATTCTTTTCTATCGCTAATGATGTTTAGAACATCTGAATACCCTAATATCTTAATATTTCCATTTAACTCCACACCCTCTGAATTATCTGCTGCCATTTGTACAATATATTCTAGGACTAAATTAAAAAGTAGCGGAGACAGGGTATCTCCCTGCTTAAGTCTGTTTTTAATTACAAATTCTTCTGACTCCAATTTCCCCAACGTACTCTACCTTTTGTGTTTTTCAAACTCGCTTCCGTAAGTCTAGCATACTTCTTTGGTATTCCAAGTTCCAAAATAATTCTATACAACTTTGATTGCAATACTGAATCATTTGCTTTTGTAAAATCTATGAAAAGATATGGACTGGTTTATTGTATTCCCATTTCTTTTCCAAAATTTGACGCAGGGTGAATATTTGGTCTATAGTTGATCTGTTCCTCTGAAAGCCAGCTTGATAATCCCCCACAATTTCATCTGCATATGGTGTAAGCCTGCTTAGCAGAATATTCGAGAAAATTTTGGAACATACTGGTAATAGCGATATCCCTCTATAATTACTACAATCCATTTTGTCACCCTTCTTAAAAACTAGGATCAGGATTGACTCCTGCCACTCTTGAGGTATCATCTCTGAGTTCCATACTTTCGTTGTCACTTTGTGAACTACTTCCATCAATTTCTGTCCCCCATTTTTAACTAATTCTGCAGTTATGCAATCTGATCCTGGTGCATTATGGTTTTTCAATTTGTTGATTGCATCTCTTACTTCCTTTAACGTTGGTTCAGGTATCTGGGGTTCTGCTGTATGTATTTCGTACACCTCCTCATTTCCTGCTTTCTGATGTACATTTAATAGATGCTCAAAATACGCCCTCCATTTACTTAATATAGCACTGGGGTCTGTCAGTATTCCCCCGGCATCCCCTCAAAGTGCATTTGTCCTAGCCTTGAACCCCTTCCCATACCCATTTATGTCTAGGTAAAGTTCCCTAATGTTTTTTGTTTTACTGTTTGTTTCCATTTTTTTAATTTGATTGTTCAAATAATCCCTCTTCTTTGCCTGTAGCCTATGACCAACTTCCCTTCTCATGTTCAAGAACTCCTCTTGTTTTCTGTTTCCCATTCTGTCCCAATCTAATCACACTTTTCTCCTTTCCTCTACCAATTTCTTGCATTCCTCATCAAACCATGGTTTCCTCCTGTTCTTCTTAATTGTACCTATTGTGACCTTCGCTGCCACTTTGATATTATCCCTCACAGTGATCCACTGTTTATTTACATCCTCGCCTTGATCTTTGTGTGTTCTGAGAGCATCAAACCTACTTGAAATTTATATCATGTATCTTCTTCTAAAGTTTTCATCATTTAGCTTGTCAGTGTCAAACCTAACAAGTTCTGCATTGTGACAACTTGATGTTGCTGTAGATAGCCATTGGTGAACTTTGGCAACTACAAGAAAATGATCAGAATCACAGTCTGCTCCCCTGAAAGTCCTAACATTTTCTATACTAGTGTGCCATCTCTGATCTACAAGAACATGATCAATTTGGTTTCGGGCATGTCCATCCGGAGAGACCCAAGTTGCTTTATGAATGTCCTTCCTTTTGAAATAAGTGCTCTCAACAGTCATGTCATTTGAAACAGCAAAATTAATCACCCTTGTGCCATTATCATTCGAAATTTTATGCAACCTTTCTTTCCCAATTGTAGGCCAGAATGCTTCCTTCTTCCCCATCTTCGCATTAAAATTACCTATGATTAATTTTGTATCATACAAGGAGAACTCATCCTACAGTTGACCTAGTTCTTCATAAAAGCCGTCTTTAACAACCTCTTCAGCGTCCTCAGTTGGTGTGTGTACATTAATTACTACTAGTCTATTCCACCTGCCAGACAACGTTATATCTCTGATTGCGTGAAGCACTTTTCTATGTACTGCGAAACCTGTTCCGAAACTGTGAGCTCCTGCACCTCCATAGAAAAATGTATAGTTACCCCTCTTTATGCTACCCTCCCCCTGCCACTGAGTTTCTTGAATAGCTGTAATGTCTACATCATATCTATCTAATTCGTCTAATAATGTCTGGAACATTTCTGGCCTGTTCAAACTTTTAGTGTTCCATGTTCCCAACCTAAAAGTTCCTTTCGGCCTGAATCTCTTCGAAGTAGGTTCTGCCCGGAGATCTGAATGGGAACCTATTTTACCTCCAGAATATTTTACTTCAAAGGGACCCATGCCCATTAATGTTGCTGATTCTTGATGAATAGATTTGATAGTAAGAGAAGAAGAAACAGGGATGGTTCATCACAACATCGTCCGGTCCCCACCGGCTGTCCGCGACTGCTTATTATTTTGCTTATACTAATTTATTTTTAGACTGATAGTATGAACTCAGTGAGTCTACAGGTATACTCCCTTAAAGACATTGCTATCATTCAAGTGAGTTTGCCATTCTATTTCCTGTGAGAGCTCAACCATAACTTGCAGTTTCCTGTTTGTCAAAACCATCAATAGGAACCAAGCCACCATTTGATGAAGTAACTGACTGAAGCAGTGATGGCTTCATGTTAACTTCATAGAGCCTTTAATTGGGGCTGGTCATAACATAATTTGTGTCCTACAAAGTTATTTAATGTTCCTGAAAAATAATATTGGAGCTGAATTAGGTGTCCACACTATGCAAGTCTTTCAATATTTCAAAATCAGAAAGTGCACAGTATACAGAGAATTTAATTTTGTAAGGACACTGAAAGTAATAATAGAATACATGCATATTTGTAAAACCAAGGAAGTAAAGGCTTCTCTGACAATTTTATGATGATCATTGTAACCTTTAGAAGCATAAATAGTATACAACAGTTAACTAGTAAATGGTAAACAGAATTAATTTCTGGCAGCTCTTTTGTTTGTTAATGTATGCATTTAGTTGTTTCATGTCCAAAAAAATTATCCTTAAAGGAAGGAGCCATGTAACATGATACATGAATGAAATCAAATAAAGTGTTTCATTCAAATAAAAGCTTAGTAATTCACAGACACAAAAAAAAATGCAGTTTCTTATAGTATGTATAACTGTAAGCGAAGTTTTAATTAAAGATTTGTATGTTTCAGCAAGTTGTTTCTAGCACCCTGAGTGTTGCACAGACAGTTTTGTCACTGTTGACAACAATGATTGTGTATAGGCTTTTGTTTTGATTGCATTAGTGGGCATCCACTCACTACTATAATGAAGTCATAGTCTTCAACTGAGCACAAGCCTTACTGCGATTGTCAAATTGTTTGTTAATCTTAGTTATCTTTCTTTCAGATTGCTCACACAAAGAGTTAAGAGATGATGAACTGCTTATTTATTTATTCATTCATTCATCCAGGGATAATCATACAGTATTATTGGACGTGTCATTCATAATAAATTGAAAATAAATAGCTCAAAAATATACATACACACAGAATAATTAAGTATGCTGTAAGAGGACAGGACATGCGGTTAGCCACAGCCCTGATGAAGGAAGTATCCCAGCATTTGCCTAAATCATGATGGTTGGATGGAGCTACCTCAATCCTCATGAATAAGGGTTCAGTGTCTTGAAATCAGCACTGCCTCATTTGGTTGGTTCCTATTGTACAGTGTTCTTTGATATAAACATAGTTGTACTCTTCACCACTGCACACACCAAGGGCACCTGCTGACGACTCTGGAAATGTAAACTTGCTGCTATACCTCTTGCACCAACTCCAGTCCATTCAGAACCACAGACTCTCAGCATTTATTGTTACTCTGTTGCTAATACATGGTTGTGGGTTAGGAGATTACAGCATTATCTACCTGTTATTTACTGAAGCTGCAGTGATTTCCTTTGTCAGTAACCACTTTAATGTGACGTGAACCTGTACTATTACTACTTCTTTTGTGTCTGAAACTGCACCTGGGACTCTGCCTTATGGATTCAGGAGCCAAGTAATCATCCACTGTTCATGTTACAGATCCTGACTTTGAGGACACTGTTTTAAAATGGTCTGAGGACTGTTTAGGAAGTGGTGTTGGATTAGATAGTGACAATGAAATTGAAAGTGAACATAACTCATAATAGGAACAGTGAGAAAGTGAAGATGGCTTTGTTTCAATACCTGTGAAATCTTTGAAGGAAACAAGTGGTCAATGTGATGAAGAGAAAATTATAGACAGAAATAGATTTAGTTGAAACAAATATTGCTGGATGTTGAAACCTCTTCCAGCTATGGCCATGGCATTATTTTTCCGCATGCTGGACATAAGTGGGTTGAATGTGTTTGTCCTTCACAACTCCTACAAAAATGGAACTCAGGTGAGCCGCTTTAATTTTCTGAAGAAGTTTGCCAACTGGTTGGGACACCACAGATAAAAAGCGAGTCAACAACCATCACATAGACCGTGATCTTTGTATGTCCAGTTACTGCATTTTGGGTGTCACAGAACTAAGAATAGGATGACTGGAAAAATGCAAAAAATGCTCCACCTGCGACCCAAAAAGGAAGAGAAAGATGCCTTACATTTCTCATTATTGCAAGAACCCAATCTAGCTTGAAACACATATATTTGTTATTGTTGCAACAAGCCAATCTAGCTTGATTTCTCTACAAAAATTTCCAGTGAGTGCAAAGAAAACCTCTGAGAAGAAACCTAAAAACCTTAAAATTACTTGTGTAAGTTTCATTTTTTGAATGTTTTATGGGAATTTTTTATGTTTTTATTATTACATGTATAATATCCAATAAAAATGTAGCTTAAAGTATAATTTGGATTGCAGGGTATTTGAGTTTCATTGCATTAACATTGTCATGTAATATTATGTTCACTTTGTGCAATTTTTTAAATGCATTTAAAAACAAATAGACTTTAAAATTTATTTGAATATATTTTTTATGTGGTATTAATGTAACCATTAACATAAAAAACTGATCTGTTTCACTGAAACCGGTGAATGCAATTTTTATGGCTGTCAGACCGCATCTTGGGCAGAGTGTGACAAAAAATGGCCTGGGAAACTAAGGTTAAAACAAATGTATTTTAGTAGTTTCTTTGGCAATTTAATATACAATTTTATTTCCTAATAAAAAAAATCCTGTTTTGAGGTTTTTGTCTGTTAGTCCTTGGTAGTTTAAGTCCAAACTGACTCTTGTTCCAGCTTTACGAAGAGAACAATCAGTGAAATATTAGGAATGATGTTCCTGCTATGCACAACAAATGAACTCAGTTGGTGCAGTAAGGATATCAATTTTTTAAAACTGTTACATAGAATGAGCATGAATAATACTTCTAGCTATTATTCTTACAGCCCTTTGCTGCACTTTGCCACACTGTTGACGACCAGGCCACTGGCGGCCACAGCAGAGCCTCACTCATGCCTGAGCAGTGTGCCTGCTGGTCTTGGTAGTGAAACATCCATCACAATGCACGCAACAGTCAACCTATCAAAAATTGTATCTGTGTTTTGTGCTTTAAATCCCCAGAAAAGAATCCCATAGCTTAGAATTGTGTATATGTAAGTACAGTGTGTCACTATAAGACATTGCCTGTTACAAACAAACGATACAACCCTATGAGCAGAACATGCAGATGCCATTCTTTTTGCCATTCTTGGTGTGTTCATTCCCTGTTAATAGACTATGTTCATCCTTAAAAACTTTGTACTTGTTACACCATTTATAAATGGCCTGTATGCTTCATGCATGCCTTCAGAAGAGGATCTGGAACCTCATCTAAACCTTTTTGCTTATTTTATAATGTCTGTATTGTCTTCCTGACTCAAGCTCTGTCTTGGGGAACACTATTTTGCGTGCTGTGTGAGTCATTGTGGGTCCACATGTGTTTTAGGAAGATTTTGCTGCAACTTCTCCGAAATACCAAATAAATACCCATTTGCAAATTTTACCAGCTCCTGAATATTTTCTGTTATTTTATGCCAATCTTTGATTTGAATGTTATTATACTCATGTCCGCCTTTTTCAGTTTCTTGTTTTATGATATCTCACACTACTTTGCTTTTATTCTTTGCACTATGTATTATTTTGCCTTTCAATGATATTTTTGCAGCAAGCAGTACCGTCTGTACACTTTTTATATCTGTGACAGTAATCTAGGAACCTACCATACAATGGCAAGATCATATTATGAAGGTATTATGTACACAGAGTTTTTATAGAAATTTCATAAAAATGACACTTTATTCAGCTGTGGGTAAAGTTATGCTTTCAACATATTGTACATAGACCTTAGCAATTATTGGCACATTAAAATGTGATAAATCAGACATCAAAATAGTTTTTTCATTATCACATAGTTTTATTGTTCAGATGTAACTATGTGATACATCAAATTTGGAAAATATGGCAATTGCCATATATTTTTATTGAATAAATACTTGCAAGTCCTTGATTAGTCAGACCATGAAACACCATACAACAGCAATATGTTTCCACATTTTAACACATAGAAATATACAACTTCAAATAAAATATGATAACTTAAACAGAACATACATTCAAAATTATGTAAATATAAGTTTAAAATAGACATAACAAGTAACATAATATACTGCATCTTTACACAAACAATATAAAATAAGAGAAGGTATATTCTGTTTACTTTTACAGTATGATCTTGCATATTGAGAATCATCTGTGGTTTGAGCCACATCTACTGACATCTTTGCAAATGTATAGTATTGTGCAGTAATGATCATAGTATAAGAATTGCTTGTTAAATTCTGAACACTAATTATGAAAGTAGTGGTATATTTCTACATATAAACAGTGATCTAGTCAGACAGTCTGACAGTGAATTATCAGATGTGCAGCACATAGATTATACTTTGACACAAAATCATTAACCTTCATGGTATTTCACTTGCCGTCATGTTGGCTAACATAAATATGTTTAATATAAGTCTTTCATGGTGTAATTTTTATGCATCATGATGTGCAAAGAATGAATTCACATTGCGAAATGTGTTGAGTGTAATAAATAATAGTTACCAGAAATAGCACATAAGATTTTTTACTAATATGTTTAATGTAAAATTCATACCCATTTTTTTAAAAAAATATTGGCATGAAAGATATCACCCAGAAACACTTAATACTGAAACTGGCTCATTCTCAATGTAGAAATAATCCATTGCATGAGACAGATGTTCTGTAGATCCCAGGATAATGAAGTACAACCAGCCATGCATTACTAAGTATTTATGTCTTTGTAATAGTTTTTAACATTGATTGAAGCACTGTGTTGAGAAGTCTACATCGAAAATGGATCTCAGAAACTCATATGAAGCTGATGTCAGTGAAGAAAGATGTTTTTGCCTTTCCAGAATAAAAAAAAAGTCTGATAGCTGCACTATGTTGCATTATGACATGCCTCCAAGAAGGAATTTCAGTATGGAGGCCATTCTACAACCTATACTGAGGGAATTAGAGGACTTCTAAAGTGCAATAGGTTTTATGATGAAACAAAGAAAATAAGTTTTGAAGCTTGTGGACTTCATGGGGGTTTTACAAATAGATGAGGACAGTGCCACTCATCTGGTTGCACATTCTGTGAGTTCAGATAAATACCAGAAAGCAACTAAATAGGGCATACCTTTCATGACAGAGAAGTGGGTACTGCAAGTATGGGAAGCTAGCAGATTTCTAAATGTCCTTGCAACAGCTGAGGATTTTATGAATTATAAAATCAAAATTATTCACAACTTGTGTACCACATCATCCGGGCTTCCCCACAATGAGAAATGATCAAAGAGCTAATGAATACTAATGGTAGTGAATATTCAGATAAACTTAAAGGTGACTAGGCCTGTGTATGTTTATTCAAGAATTTCATAGAGAGAAATATAAATATAAATCACAGTGGCAACATCCTTGTGTGCTACATGGTTGTCTTCAAGACAGAATAAAGGTTCATTAGGCACACTCAGTTTTATCTTAATGTGAAACATCTGATGCTTTCCTATAATTCTCTAGGAGCTCAGATCAGCTGGTATTTATGCTAGCCAATCTGAACCCACAGAGAATTTTGTGAAGGTATCAGATTACAAGTGTGTTCCTAAAGTGAAACAACAATAGTGCATAAACCAAAAAGAGTCAAGCTAGCTTCTGTTATCAACAGTAATCAAGCTGTTCTGTGGCATTTTCAACTGCAAGGTTTTACTGAAGAGGAGATACAGAATTTGAAATAAGAGATCAAGGGAAAAGGAGTTTGTGTAGTCCATCAATGGTTTAAAGCCTTCCCCAGTTATGAAATCATTCATTTAGAAGGGGAGATACTGTGTAATAAAACAAATGCTGCTGTAAGTCATCTTTGGGTATAGGACTGTAATGAATGTGGAGAACCAGTGGTTGTGATTGATCAGCATCAGCCTGTGTCTTTAGATGTGAGCACCACATGATTGAGGTATTGTGTAATAGTTTGCAGCACGTACACTGGTAAAGAAAGTGAGTTCATCATTTGCATTGCCAGAACACAAGAAACTCTCGCCAGAGTAAATAAATCCACTTTCTTTTAGAAAAAATAAAAATAAAAAGAATGTCACACAACAGGAGAACATGGCTGTGTGAAATAACTTTGATTCAGTCTTTTGGGAATGGGTTCTTTGAACACTGTAGTGAATATCAATCAGAGGTGATGTAGTGTACCATACAACATAGCACTCATCTGATCAAAAAACACTGTAGCAGTTTGATTGTACACTTTACACAGTCACAGAATTGGTAGTATACTGCATTTGCCACTAAAGCTGCTTTTCTGACAAGCAAATGAGTTTTTTGATTAATTGTTCTTATGGGTGTCATTCAAGGAGACAAATACATTTTAAGTAGATTACATACAAGTGTTATGGACACCTTCAGACCATATGACATAAGGGGCATGAAAAAAACATTAAAAATAAAGGAAGGCAGTACTGAATCCAGATGAAAGCTGTAAAAATATGTATTGCATATCAGTTAATGAGAATAATGTTTTTTGACTACAGAAGCAGCATAACAACAAACAACTACCACTGAATTTATGTCAGTAGAAGTTCTGTTTGCCTATAAATCAATATAAAATAAACTTAGAAGCAGATAACATGGACGGATTTATTGAAGTTATATATACATTATAATACATTTGCATACACCACAACTCCTCAAATTTTAAAATATTTTACAAAGCAATAAAATAGTAATATTTTAAGATCCCCATTCAGCTACATAATGTCACTGACTCCAGTTTTGTTCTTACTAATGCTGATATTAAAATGCAAATACATTTAATGTCTTTGGAACATAAGTTATATGGACTTCACACAATGGGAGAAAATGGCTGTGTGAAAGAATTCAGATTCAGTCTTTTGGGAATGGTTTCTCTGAATTCTTTCAATCTGATAGAAAAGACATGCACATGCTTATCGATACCTCACAGAGGATAAGTAGCATGCTAAATACAGTGGTGAAGATACTGTCCTCTTGATTCTTTTGACTGTTGTTATTGTATTTGTTCTGCCAGAACACAGATAACTGATATATATTTTATGTTATGTCTTATCAAATGTAGTGAACAGTTACTTTATAGAAGGAAAGCTGCTTTTACAGGAAGACTTTCCATTTATGCTGTATTAAATTTTTTACTCAATAATGTTAGGAAGGAACAAAATGAAAACTTCCAGCACCGAGAAATAATATGGTGTGCCAAAAAAAAGTTCGTTTTGGTTACAAGTGTTAGTATTACAGAAATTATCAGTTGATTATGATAAGACCACAAATACTAAAATAATGCTCCACAACATTTTCTCACACATGAGCCTTTTGCTTTTAAACATAATGAATGGATGATTTTTATCCTCCAGGAGCTAATATCAGCCCCTAACATTTACTCAGAACTGCCACTTCTTACAGTTTCCTTTTTAGTAATATTTTATATGAACTTTTATTTATTTAAGGGCTACAAATATAACTGAATGGAAACAATACACTGAACAAATGCGTCTCATATATATGTTACAATATTTTTCTGGAATAGTTAAATTAGAAAATATTTGTATGTATAATCATGAAAAGATAAGCTTGGCATGAAGAAAACAATTTAACGTATTCAGCATGTTACAGTTTTACAGAAATGTAAAAACACTGACAAAAATAAAATGTCTTTTTACTCCTAGACCAATGTCACACATAGAATGGGAAATGTGCTAATACTGAAACAATTTATGTGGATTTTAACATGCAAAAACTTTGCTTACAGTACAGAAAATTTAACTTTGTCATTACAATCATTTCACGTCTATCACTGTTAAGTCATCACATTTGTTCAAAATCAGTTAAGATGTCTCAAAAGTGTAACACATCTTGCTAAGCACATTAGTGTCTTCAGCGACAGTTTTCCTTATTGTGTGTAAATGCTTTTTTGCATAATATTGATTAACTCACACTGCCGTGCTATGTGTTTGGATGCGGACTGTCTTTTTAACACTTCCATTTCTTGAAAATGTTGGTGAGTGTCCACTAAACCCTGGATTTTGAATTCCCATTCCATCTTGATTGGGCCTTGGCTTCTTCAGACTTGACCTCAGTGGGCTCCTTGGTCCCGAACCTATGGTGGAACCATTGGATGAAGTTGTGGTCACTGATTGCACACTACCATTACTGGCAATTGGTGGTGACTGAGAATATGGTTTTCCACTTGCATCTGTCATTGAAATTGGTGCTCTATTTCGACTTTCACGGAAGCCTGGGTTGTTAAAAGTAGTGGCAGCATCCCCTCTAGGATCCTGATTAGTCATTGTTGGGTCACCTCCAGCTCTTCGTGTGAAGATCATATCATACAGAGCTAGCACAAACAGGGCGAAGTCTAGCACGATTGTAACAATCTGCAACAAAACAAAAAACATCTCAGTTATCAACAGCATTTTATTCAAAACACTGGGATGTACTTCACTACTTAAAGAACTTTCTTCCATTGTTATATCTATTAAAGACAAAACACAAGTTTAAGAACATCGAGATAAGTAGATTTCACAGTAACTAGCTCATAGAAGTATGTACTCTTGAACTAATACTGAAAAAAAAAAGCCATTTACTTTTCATTGTAACTGTAAATTTGAACTGTTTATGTGATGTTTGGATTCCTTACCAAGCTATCCATCAGACAGCAGCAAGCAGTTAATAGTCTGTGGTGATTTCAGTGT
This sequence comes from Schistocerca serialis cubense, assembly GCF_023864345.2. NCBI lineage: Eukaryota > Metazoa > Arthropoda > Insecta > Orthoptera > Acrididae > Schistocerca > Schistocerca serialis. The sequence goes on from NC_064641.1 coordinate 555,031,592, forward strand.
AGATTTTCTAAAGGATTATGACAGGAAAAGTTATCTGGAAGCCTTATATGGATCCTAAAACTAAATCTCAGTAATTAACTTCCTAGCACAGGCAGATAAAGGCATTAGGATTCTAAATGACAATATTTTCTTTGATGAAACTCAAAGCAAGGAAATAACTATAGACCCAGTAGCAAATGCTCACTCTGATTATGATGCACAATTAGGGTAAATGATATAGTACCTTGCAGTAGATACTCCCCAGTGGAAATCACTTAGAATAATTAATGACTCCATAATAAATGTTTTTAAGAATAATTTAAAAGAGATGTTCTGGAATGTCATTTATAATGAAAAAACATTGACATAAAATGTAATCTCTTCCAAGATAAATTCATATCACTATCCAAAGATAGCTTTCTACATAGCTAATAAGAAATAGCATTAAACAGCCATGTACAAGACCATGGACTACTGGAGAGATTAATGTATCTTGTAAAAGAAAAAGGAAATTGTATCAGTTAGTAAGAACAAGTATATATCCTACAATATTTGCTCACTACAAAAACTACTCAAAATTACTAAGGAAAGTTATTAAAAAATCAAAGAACATGCACATTATGTCAGATATCAATAATTCCAAAAACAGACTTAGGGGGACTTGTATGTGAATAACTGTCAAAAAATGATCTTTTAATTTGCATCTTAAAAAAATCTGTAGTTTTCTGAATGAGAAAAAGTTTACTTCCAGGAAAAAATGGAGTACAGAAAGTACCAAAATTATAGGAATTTAAAAGTGGCTGCATGCACCACAACTTCCCCATGGCACACAGTCAGCTCTTTAAAAAATAAAGTTTTGCTCTCATTTGTTTCGTTTTTGTGACTTTTTAGTTCCTTAAATTGGCTAACCTACAAAAGCTTTACAGTTGCTTATCTTTCAGATACAGAGAGTTTAGTTATAGTTTGCTGTTATATTGGCCTGAATATTTTGTTTACAATGAAGTAATTGTGTGCATGAGTTTGTTATTGTGTGCATGAGTTTCTTATTCCACTTGAAAGCAATGGGAAAAATTAAGAAGTTTTGTGTTAAACAGTTTTATGGAAATCTGTTCACCAAACAGATTAACTCTGCTAATACCAAAATACAACATGATACAACAGTTGAATCAGCTGCACCTACTCCAAGTGCTTCAAAGTTAAAACTGAAATATTGGGACAATCAGCTTGATAGTCTTAATGCTTGTACTATAGAGACAACAACTGCTGATCCAAGTTGTGTTATATCTGGACTAATGAATAAAGCTTTGCAGTGTAAGGAATGTGGCAATAGACGTGATGGTAGTTGAGGAGATACATGCTAGAAGAGGCCATGCATCAAAATTAAGAATTGTTTGCAATTTTTTATGATTTAAATGAATGTGGTTATACTTCTGGCATAACTAAACAGAGAGTGTATAACACAAATATTAAACATGCTTATGCAATGAGATGTATAGGCAAAGGGTACAGAAGTGCACAAATTTTCTGTGCTCTTATGAACTTACCTCCCCCTACAAGATTTGACAGGACAATAAAATTATTCTACTGACTTTAGAAGAAGTAGCAAGTGATAGTATGAAAAATGCTGTTCAGAAAAGTGTAGACATGAATGACAGCAATACATGTATGTCTACAGCACTGGCTGCATCCTGGCAATGAAGAGTCCATGGTTTAAATGATGTAGTGACAGCTACCTCCTTGGACAATGGTAAAGTCACTGAAGTGAAATCAATTACCAAGTACTGTCATGGCTGTACTACTGGAACTGAAAGTCATAAATGTTTGATTAATTTAAGTGATGATAGTGAAGGGATGGAATCAGTAGGAGTTGTGAAGATATGTCACAGTTCAGTGGAGAAATATGGTATGATGCATACATCTTACCTAGGAGATGGAAACTCAAAAGGGTACCAAAAAGTTTGGAATCCAGACCTTATGCTGACACAAAAAATTGAAAAAATGGAATGTGTTGGACATGTCCAGCAAAGGTTAGATACAAGATAGAAGAACTTGAAGAGGAATCTGAAGGGAAAGAAATTAGCTGATGGTAAGTACATTAGTGGACATGGTCAGCTTACAGATGAAGAAATAGACAGGTTGAAGGATTATTATGGAAAAGCCATAAGACATAATAAAAATGACCTCGAGGGAATGAAAAAGACAGTATAGTCTACCTAAATCCTCCACAGATGACAACCCATGTCATGCCCTCCACCCAACGGGCAGTGATTCATGGTGTGGCTAACAGAGGGTTGTTACTCAAGGTGAGGCCTACAACCATAAACATTCTCTGCCATTTGCTATAATGGAAGTTATAAAACCTGAATATAGGGATCTTAGTGACACAAGATTATTAGAGAAATGTTTACATGGCAGAGTTCAAAATCCAAATGAAAGTTTCTACAATTGTTTATGGGAACAGATACCAAAAACTATTCTAGTAGGACTAAATACTTTGAAAATAGGTGTGCTAGACACTGTGCTATGTTTCAGTCAAGGTGCAGTGTTGAGACTTAATGTCATGGAAATGATGGGAGTGCCTTGTGGACTAAATATTCATAGAGCTCTAATAGCCACTGACCAAGGGAGACTCTTCAAAGCAGAAAAATCAGTGTTGGAAGCCACCTAAGAAGCAAGAATAAGAAGAAGAAGTGTGAATAAGAGAATGGAGAAATAACAACACAGGGAACAAGATGAATATGGACCTGGGATGCATTAGTGCCATCCAAATTTAATAGAAAAAGCAAGTGTTAATTTTTTAACTTTAATATGAATTTCCTGGAAGTTAAATTTCTTCATGTTCAACAAGTATACTTTGGCTAAAACATATTGAAGTCAGAGAGCTGAAAATTTGTATGCTGTCTTAAAACATGCTTAACTTAGAAGTAGATTATATTTGTGACTTAACTTTGAAAATAAAATGCTTCTTTGAAGAAAAACCCTGAATTCATTTACAAAATTTTTGATAATCGTACTTAAGATTTTTTTTACTGCCATCTATGACAGCACCATATTTTCTGTAGTCTGCTTTAAAGATAACAGTGTGAAGAACTTACAAGGAAAAAATAAACCTTCTACATTGTTTGTATTTTGAGTAATGTGTACCTGTGATGTAGATAAATAATCATTATGGTTTATTTCACTTGCAACAAAATAATACAATTAAAAAGAAAGTGTGAGAGTGAAAGCTGTGGTTCATATGTAAAAATGTTCCCAAAAGATGTCTTAAGAGATGGTAAGCATTATATGGGCTTACAAATCTTATTCTTTGAGTTACGCTGTTTAGAAAACTGACAATTTTTTTCAGGTTTCCCCTGGTATTCACAGACCAGTCCCCTTAAGGCTGTATGGAATATAAGGAAATGATAGACAGGACTACCAGCCAACGAACACAATAACATCACTATTAACTTAAATGAAAGTCAATAAATGAAGAGTCATAGATAACAAATGTTTTTAAAAATCATTTCTTAAATATAGAGGCAAATACAGGCAAAAAATATTCAAGAGAAAAAGCACAGCAGTATGTTGAAAAAGCAGCTCTCATAAAATTCAGTCATATGAATGTATGAGAAACTTCTCCCTTTGATATTAATAAAATAATATATACCCTGAAAAATGAAAGCCCATAAGGATTTAGTACTCTGTTTCCAATAGAGTACTAAAGCCCAGTCGCATCTGCAATATGTAATGCAACACTTACTCAAGGCATTTTTCCAGAGAGGTTGAAATATGCCATTGTTAAACACCACTACAAGAAAGGTGATGGGAGAGATGTCAATAACTATTGACCTGTTCCACTGCTGACATCATTTTCCATAGTTTTTGAGAAGGTGATGTATTCTAGAACAGTGTCCCACCTGAGCTACAATATTATACTCAGTAAAACACAGTTTCAATTTCAGAAGAGTTGCTATGCTGAGAGTGCCATTTACACATTCAGTCAACAGATTTTACAAGCAATGGACAATAAAATAACACCAGTTGGTATTTTCTGTGACCTATCTAAGGCATTTGAACCACAATGTTGCATTATATTAATTGAGATTTTATGGGACTGATGATATAGCCAACCAATGGTTAATGTCATATTGAACCAAAAGAATGCAGCAAGTTGTACTTAGTAATTCAACAAATGTAATCAGGGGTGATTTCTCTGATTGGCGCGGGGGGCCCACCATTGTTTCTCATATATGTAGCATCTGTTTTCTCCACAAGTGACTCATTATCTGGCATCCCTTTCCCACCCACCTTTTCCCCTGTACACTTTTACTGTATCAGTTTTTGCTGCTACTTGTGATACTGACTGTATACAAATCTTGCACTTGGTCACCCCTGTTACCCCTGCTACCAATTGTGTTACATCATTTAGGGAAATTGTGCAAATGTGGTGACTGTGGTGTCCCTTTCAGTTTGACATCCCAAATGATGGCTTGTGTTGCTTGGGCCTTAAACTGGCCCTGTATATATGTAAATGATCTGTCTAATATAGCCTACAACAAGCAGAAGAAGCTAATTTTTTAGGTGAGATTAATACTGTAATCAATCAATGCATATGTAGAGCAACAGAAGAAGTGATAAACACTGAATAGTTCTCTGTGAATGATCTCCCTCTAATTTAAAAAAAAAATGATCTCCCTCTAATTTTTTAAAAACAGAACATACTCAATTCTGCACATCTAGAGGTACCACACCAGTGATAAATGTAACAAACAGTGACAAAATAATAAACAGAGTTGAAACTTCAAAATTTTTACATGTCCATATTAATAATAAATTACACTGGGAAAAGGATATTTTGGAACTCCTAAGACAACTTTTGTTTGGGACTAGACAAATTAGTGAGTTAACATATTTTACATATTCTCATTCAATAACATCGTATGGAACATTGTTTTGGAATAACTCAGCTTTAAGAAAATAAACCTTCATTGCTCAAAAATGAGATCTAAGAACAATACATGGAGCTCATCCATTATCATCTTGTGTACATCTGTTCCAGGAGCTGTGCATTCTGAATACTGCTACACAGTATCTTTATTCCATCATGACATTTGTTGTAAATAACCCACTGCAGTTCAAAAGGCACAATGATGTACATAATTACAATCCCAGAAGCGAAAAATGACATTTATTACTCCACATTAAGGGGTGCACAACACTGCAGCTAAAATTTTTGATCACTTAATTCAGTGAAATTAAATGACTAACAGACAGCACAATAAAATTTTGAGGGAGAGGAAAAGCTGACGACCTTATGAATGTTCAGCATGTAGCCATCACTGCTGACATTTATTGTCAAGAACTGAGACATCTTGCAGATGCAATTCAAGAACAATGACCAGAAAGACTTTGTGAAGTGATACTACCCCATGATAATGACAACCCACATTCTGTTAGACTGACAAAAAATACTATACAGGAGTTGGATTGGGAAGTCATTCTGGACCCACCTTATTCACCTGATCTTACAAACTCAGATTTTCACCTTTCCTGTTCTGTATTGAACAACCTTCAAGGAACTTCCTTTTTTGATGACAATGCGCTCTGAACATGGATTAACAAAGTCTTCACCTCAAAACTGTGTAATTTTTTCAGTTGCAGAACCAAAAAGTTACCCCAGAGTTGTCAAGACTGTTGTAAATAGTGATGTCTCTGTTTTAATTTGTTAAACTTATGGCAAAGTGCATCAAATTTATTCACTCACCCAATAATAAAGAATTACAGCAGGTTGTACTGATTTATACATTCATGCATAAGAACAGAAGTCAAAAGAAATAATACAGACCTGTATGTAAAATGACTCCCCCCTGGTGACCCTGAAGCTGTCTTTGCGGTCTGTTTGCAGAGCAAACAGTCCGGCAGCAGCAATCGCCAGAAGTGCTGAAAAACAAGATTTATTTTCCTGTAACAATTCTTTCATATTTTGATGAATTTTACTATTTCTTACATATGGGTTTATTCTGTGTAGAGCTTCCATCTAAATTCTTCATCATATTGGAATGCATATTATCTTTATATTACTATGTAATACTGCCAGCAAATAAAATTTTTCCTGCAAATTTGTTAAAACGAGTTTTGTCTCCACATTCTTAAATGATGAGGAATGCAGTCATCACTGAAATACAGGCTTCACAATGAAATATGCAAAACTGAGTTTTTCGTGGCAATTTATTGATATATTGCCTGTTGACTTTCGCCTCAGGATCTTCAGCCAATGTAAATTGAACGTGTTGTCACTTCAATGTTTGAGACTTTTTCATTGCTCTTTACAGCTGTGGTTCTTCTCTTAAATCTGCTTTAGTCATTCACTGCAGCAAGAGAATCCAGGCTCATTTTACCTTTAGCATTTCTTGTTCACAAACATGACAATAGTTTTAACAGGAAAGGAGGAAGCTTCAAGGTAAATGGATCCTGGATTCCCATGCTACAGCAAATGACTAACTGCAGGTAACAAGGTGAGAACAACAGTTTTGATTATCAGGAAAAAGTTCTCATACACTGGCATGCTACGAACCTATAATCTTTTGCCTGCAGATTCTATTCCAGTCTGCCACCAGCAACGAAGGATGAACCTTTGGCAATGTCAGCCACTTGTGCTGGTGAAAGATCAGAACTGTTCAATGTTGGCCGAAGATCCTAAGACAAAACCCAACAGGTAGTGTAAAAGTTATCAAAGGTAACGGAACGGTATAAAGGTATGTTGGCCTACAGAGTGAATTTTTTAGGGTACATAATAAATGTTCCAAGTGAACAAAATCAGAATAATAATAATATTATTCAGCTCATTCTCAAAAATATTTGAAAAATTATTTTACACCAGATTGGAAGACTTTACTAATAAACTATCCTTATTGACAAAACACCAGCATGGTTTTAGAAAGCAAAAGACAACTACCACAGCTATTTATGAGTATCTCAACGAAACCTTAAAAGCACTGGATAATAAGGAAATCACTACTGGTATCTTTTTAGATTTATCCAAAGCGTTTGATGCAATTGACCATACCATACTCCTTAAGAAGTTAGCAAATAAAGGTATAAGAGGAATTGCAAACAAATGATTAGAATCTTACCTGTCAAACAGATTTCAAAAAGTTGAAATTAATTTTGAAAAAAAAGAATACAACCACCCATCAATCTACTGTCCACTCCTCTGACACAATGCCTATTAGATATGGTGTGCCACAAGGCTCAATCCTGGGACCCATACTGTTTCTGCTATACATTGATGATATAAGCACAAAGCTTGCTACAGGAAATACCACACTATTTGCCGATGACACAAGTATTCTAATAATGGGTACTGATACAGAGGACCACAACCAAAAAATTAAACCGCTTATGTTGTCACTCAGCAAATGGTTCAACGAGAACAAACTGATTATAAACATACAGAAAACAACCTACATCAACTTCAGACTCTCATCCCAAAAACAAGAAATGCCTGATGTGATTCGAAATAACCAAGAGCTTATGTGTGTGGACTCTGTCAAGTTTCTTGGCATATGGCTTGCAGAAAATCTTAAGTGGGAGACACACACAAATTATATCTCAAAAAAGCTCTCAACTGTATGTTACATTTTAAGGATACTCAAAAAATCAGTCACAAAATCTGTTCTCATACATGTATATTATGCTTACTTTCATTCTACATTACAGTATGGAATCATATTTTGGGGGAACTCACCTGGAGGTAGATATATTTTCAAAATGCAAAAAATGGCAACACACATAATATGTAATCTAAGACATAACGAATCATGCAGACAACATTTCAAAACAAATGGCATTATGACACTGCCCTCTGCTTACATTTATAATATCGTCTCATTTGTCAAGTCATACCTGTTAAACAATGACTGCACACTAAAATTCAATGGAGATATTCATAACTATGCAACAAGGCAGCAATCTGACCTACATATGAATCAGTCCAGAACTACCTGCTACCAAAAAAGTGTTTTAAATGTTGGGATAAAAATGTGTAATAATTTACCCAATGAAATCAAAGCAACAAAGAACCCAAGAGCCTTCACACATAAGTTAAAAAAATATCTCTTGGACCATTGCTTTTATGCAGTTGATCATTTTTTTGAAAGGGGTTAAAAATGTAAAAAATATGATAAATGTTCAATTAGGTCTGAAAATTATATACTGTGCATGTCTATGAAATACACTGGACTACTTTACTATTACATTTGTATTGGCTGTTTGTATTTTACCATACAACATTTGCATTTACTGTTTTGTTAAAGATAGCTAACTTCCTCATTGCAAAATAATGTAAAATCAATTTATTAAATATTACCTGCAAATATGTTCCCTTGACCTATCCAGTATCGTATGTAAAACCTTACATCTCTTTGATTTGTATTAACTGTTTTGTTGAAAATAGATAATTTCCTTGCTACAAAATAATGTAAATATCAATTTGTAAAAATTACTGTAAATAGCTCTCTTGACCTATCCAATATCATATGTACAGCTGTACAATACTATGATTGCCTGGATCAATAAAAATACAATACAATACAATACAATTAATACCGTAATCAAAGTTCTATATTTTTCAAAGTAGTAAATTTACAAATATGATTGATGAAAGAACAGAGCTGTGAACTTGCTGAGTTTACATTGCGCATACCAGTTGGCATTACATGTGCAGTGACTTGACAAAATGGCAACAAAGCATCTGTTGGGCTATGCAAGATGTCTATGTGTTACAACAGTGCAGCATGCATTCAGGGGGAAGATGGGGCAAGATGGAGACCTGTGAAAGTCATTCATGTAGTTATGTCTCAATAACTTCAAAATACGATAGTGATGTGTGTAAAATCTGTGAAAAAAGGTATACCGTGCGTTGACTGCAAGGGCTGGTACCACAAAAAATGTGTAAAAGTGGACCTGAAATATATAAAAGACGAACATGAGTGGACATGCTTTCAGTGCCGCGAAGTAATGGACACTCTAATCTCAAAAGAAAAAATTATAAGTGTGTTAACAGACGATCTGGAGACAATCAGTTCAAAATACAGCAAACTTGAGAGTAAGTATCAAGAGCTGGATTTGAAACATAACGCTCTCTCTCGGGAACACCATCTATCACAAGAAAACGTTACGATTACCGGTTATTCCGCGCAGAAAATGTGGCGTGTGCCGAGCAAAACGTGCAAATAATTTCAGCATGTAAGTACTGCTGACAAACAACTTTTCAGCACTAGACATTGACCATGATAATAAAACCAGTGCAGGAAAACAAAAAAACAATGAAAACACTCCCGAAAAAAAATCTTTCCTACGCAAAAATGCGCCAAAAAACCTCTGCCCATGCTTACGTGAGAGTATGCATTCAAAACATTCGGTTTTCGCGAAAGTAAAGTCTAGTGCCAAGTTAAATGTAGTGCTGGAAAATACTGCAACAGATGCAAGCTAACTAAAAAAAAGACGATCACGTCGTGCTTATTGGCGGCGGAAACGATGTATATGCAAGCGAAAGCAAGACTGACCTGCTGTGTTTCCCAAACATATTGCCAAAATTGTTTACTACAAATGTTGTTGTCACCACAACTGTTCCAGTGCGACATGACCTGCCAATATGGTCGTGTGTAGAGGAAATTGTACAACTCTGAGCTACAAAAATGGTGTGACAAACTTAACTACGTACAGTTGGTAGACCTTAGTGAAATGAACCATGATGGTCATGCAAACCACGACTACACCTAAATAGAAAAGGAAACACATGTAAAAGGAAGTTTCTCAGTTAAGTGAACTGTTCGACAAACCTAGCAAAGAAGAGGATCCTATTGCCCTAGATTACAAACAAGAAGTTTTTTTTTGGAATGAAGGGTCACCACACCAGTGTCCAGGGAAGTAGTATTTCCAGCATCAATAGCGAAAGTAGTGCAAACATCAACAGTAGATCTGACAGCAGCACCTGGACCCATGTTAAGAAACACTAAGAACAGGGCGCACTCACAGAAGGGCCAAAATTTTTGATACCAAGCGGGAGGGAAAAACCAATATAATAAGTAGAGCAATAGATTCAAAGAAATTCAATTTAAAAATACTGCACCAAAATGTTCAATTTGCATCCAACAAATCAGAAGATTTAGAAGTGTTATTAGCTGCTGAAGCATCCAACATTTTGATAATAACTGAGCTTGGTTTAAAGGAGAATGAATTAAAGGTCTTCAATCTAATGGGACATAAAAATGTAGCATATTACTGCAGAATTGTACGTAAAAGTGTGGGATTAGCAATATATGTAGACAGCAAAGTAGGGAATTGCACTCCATAGATCACAAACTGTACAGAATTTTGCTTTGAATCAGCGGCAGTACAAATAAACTTCATGGAGGAAAAAAGCCTTGTAAGAGGGATATACCGATCACCTACCTCATATATATAAAGTTTTTTGCTGGAAAATGATGTGCTACTGCATAAAGTCACAAAGCAATAAACTTATGTAATAATAGCTGGTGACTTAAATATGCTTACAGCCAGTGGCTACACAAAAAGTTTTCAAGACATTATAAGGACATAAAAATCTCCAGTTTCATGTAACAAATTCAACAAGACATGCAGAAACATCTAGCTCATTAATAGACCATGTCCTGTAAAATATACCTAAAGACAGACAAAAAGTTCAGATTATAAATACTATTGTTGTAGACCATTTTGGACAAAAATTAAGATCACATAAAAACTGAGGAAAATGTAGTGGCTGAATTTAGACAAATTAACCTTAGAAATCTGAGCAGGCTAGAATTTTTGCGAAAAGAAGAAAAGCGGGATGATATCTACATAGACGACAATGTAGGAAAGAGCTGGGAATCTTCTGTGTTGTATTAAGCACCATATAGATACAGGTTGTCCTAAAAGATGCAGAACTATTAAGGGTAACCCAAACAAAAGAATTGTTCACCACAGAAATTAAAAAAGCAAGAGATGAACTGACTGAACTCTTTGAAACATATCATGAGGCATACAAGTGTACGAAGAAAGCGTACATTAGGATGATACGGGAAGCAAAGGCCAGCCATCAAAGACCTGAAATACAATCGTCTTCTAACATCTCTAAAACAGTCTGGAATTATATAATTGAAAGCAGAAAAGAATCACATGCCTTTAAAGATACAAACATAGCATTGACAAGGGACGGGAAAGAAGTGACTGATTCACAACAAGTGTGCAATATTTTCAACCAGCACTATTATATAGCTATAGTGGAGAAACTTCTAAAACAAGACACATCAGTACCAAAAAGAATGCAAAGTCCCAAAAAGGTGGCCGAGAGTTTATAACTCCTCCCTACAGATGAATCTGAAGTTTTTTTTAAAAAATTGGTGAACTAAAATATAAAAATGCAGAAGGTCTGGATGGCATGCCAGTAAAAACGGTCAAACACTGTGTTAGTCTTGCTGAGCCTCTAGCATTCCTGATAAATTTAATAATGAAGAAAGGAGTATTCGCAAAATGTTTAAAAATGAGTAATGTTGTGCCAGTATTCAAAGGAGAGGATAAAGGAGACCCCAAAAACTATAGGCCCATAATTATCACACATGTTCTGTCTAAAATAGTAGAAGCAGTGATTAAAGATGGATTTATAAACTTCATAGAGAAGCATAAAATCTTAAATGAGGCACAACATGGATTTAAGAAGGGAAGATTCACCAAGACTTCAATGACAAACTTCATAACACACATCAGTGAGGCACTGGATCATCAATAGAAAGTATCCACTGTCTATTTAGATCTTTCAAAAGCTTTTGACTGTGTCTGGCATAAAATTCTTCTACAGAAACTGGACTGCTTTGGCATAAGAGGGAAAGCTGCTCATATTATAAAAAAAATTTGTTGAAAATGGGCAACAGAGTGTTGAAATAAAACATAAATCTGGAAATACAGAGAGAAATGTCTACTCTGGTTTCCCGCAGGTAAAAATGGAGTAACTCAGGGTTCAGTACTAAGACCTCTGGTCCTTATATTATGCATAAATGATATGCCCACTGCTGTAAATGAAAAAATGATCGGCCTCATTTGAACTCTTCCGTAGGGAGGGTGAACTTGGAGTTGGAGTGGCTGCTTAGGATGGACATAGGGTCCCATATTGGTTTGATTCCTGTGGATGCTATCGATAGGTGGGACTACACTAGGCATGGCCTTTACCTCAATAGGAAAGGGAAGGGAAAACTGTCTGGGTTGATTGCAGAAAATTTAAGGGGGGCACTGGCACAAGTGGTAAAATACCAGTGGTCACAGGTGTCAGAGGGATGCCTTGTTTAGGATAGGGAAGGGGGAAAGAAAACGAGTTTTAAGAGAGATTGGCAGACACACTCAGTTTTAAAAGCAGATGAACAGGAGTCAGATTCTATCATACAGCCTCCATTTAAACAGTGTTTAACAGAAAGTAATCAGAAACTGACAGTTCATCTTCACCAAAGCAGTTACAATCCCATTAGTATGCAGTATCAGTTATCTTTATTATACCAGAACATTCCGGGACTTAGAAATAAAGTTGATGAACCACTCATTTGTATCGATGAAATGAATTCATCTAACCAAATTGACATAATCTGCCTCTCTGAACATCAAAATGACCACTGATATAAATATGTTAGACATTTCAGGATTTAAGCTAGCTTCCTACTTCTGCAGAGCACATATGGATGGAGGAGGAGTTGCCACATTTATCAAAAACTGCCATAACTTCAAAAACATTGACATTAATAAACTCTGTTTAGAGCAGCATCTAGAAGCATGTGCAACAGAAGTAGAGTTCCATAACAGATCCTATATAAGAATAACTATTTACCGAGCACCTGCAGGAAATTATAATCTATTCTTAGATCATCTAGAAGCTCTTTTGGGTTATTTAACAGGAAGAAACAAAGAAATTTTGATTGCTGGTGACTTTAATACAGATTTTCTAATGCAATCTTCCAGTAAACATTCACTGCAGTTAGTAATGTTGTCTTTCAATCTAACTAACACTGTAAACTTTCCAACTAGGATCACAAAATCCTCAAGGACAGCCACTGATAACATTTTTTATAGACAAATCAAAGGAACAAAATCATATCATAAAACCTGTTATAAATGGACTATCAGATCATGACATGCAGCTCCTTGTTTTAGATGTAAATTCTAAGCAGATTATCAAGACTGCTAAATCTGAGCACAGGAGAGTAGTCAATCAACCAAAAATTGAGTGTTTTAGAAAACTGCTCAAAGATATGAACTGGAAAGATGTTTATAGTGCTCATGACATGAATGAAAAATATAACACATTCATGAACAATGTCAGTACCATGTTTGAAAACTGCTTTCCTCTAAAAGTTACTCAAATTAAACAGAAGTCTATAATAAAACCGTGGATTACACAAGGTATAAAGATTTCCTGTAAGACAGAAAGGAAAATGTATCTGTCGACCAAGAATAGCTCCAATGCTGATGGTTTAGCTAAATACAATGAATACTGCAAAACATTAAAAAAAGTAATTCAGACATCTAAACAAATGCACTACGAGAAGAAGATAGCAATGTCAGGGAAACAAATAAAAACAATATGGGATATAGTGAAAGAGCAGACTGGTAGAACCAGAAAGGAACAGGAGCAAATAGCACTAAGGGTAGATGACACATTAGTAACTGATGGGCATGGTGTGGCAAATCTATTTAACAAGTACTTTATATACATTACTGATAGAATGGGACTTTCAGGATCAGTAAATAATGCCCTTGAATATCTGAAACTAGCCTTCACAAATAACTTCAAATACATGAATATATCACTCACTTCACCAAAAGAAATAACGCCCATAATAAAATCTTTAAAAACAAAGCATTCTAGTGGGTATGATGAAATATCAACAAAGTTAATTAAGGCATGTTCTTGTGAGTTTAGTACAATTCTAAGTTACTTGTGTAACCGGTCAATTATAACTGGGACATTTCCTGACTGGCTAAAATATGCAGATGTTAAGCCTCTATTCAAGGAAGGGGATAAAGAGATACCATCAAACTACAGACCGATTTCACTTTTGCCAGCATTCTCAAAAATTTTAGAAAAAGTAATGTACAGGCAGCTGCTCAACCATCTGACCACAAATAACATATTATCAAGAACACTGTTTGGATTTCTGAAGGGTTCTGATATCGATAAGGCTATTTACACCTACAGTGAAAATGTACTTAATTTAATAAATAACAAATTACAAGCAGCAGGTATTTTCTGTGATTTGTCAAAGGCATTTGATTGTGTGAACCACAACATCCTTTTAAGTAAATTAGAATTCTATGGTGTCACGGGCAGTGCTGCAAAATGGTTCAAGTCATACCTCACTAACAGGAAACAAAGGGTATCAGTTCAAGGGACTAGTGAATTAAGTCATCAGTCATCATCAGAATGGGAAGAAATTACATGTGGTGTCCCACAGGGATCCATCTTAGGGCCATTGCTTTTTCTTGTGTACATTATTGATCTCTCATCAGTTACACTGCCAGAAGCACAGTTCGTTTTGTTTGCAGATGACACAAGTATTGCAATAAATAGTATGTCAAGTGTAGTTCTAGAAAGATCTGCTAATGATATTTTCATGGATATTAATAAATGGTTTAAAGCCAATTCACTGACATTAAACTTCGAAAAGACTCACTATATGCAATTCAGAACCTGTAAGAGGTTTCCATCCAGCATATGCATAAAATACGAAGAAGAGCAGATAGAAGAGGTTGACAGTCTTAAATTCCTGGGATTACAACTTGATAATAAATTCAGTTGGGAAGAGCACACCACAGAACTGCAGAAACGCCTTAAGAAATCTGTATTTGCAATTCGAGTGTTAGCAGACATAGGCGACATAAAAATGAAAAAGCTTGCATACTTTGCCTACTTTCATTCCATAATGTCATATGGTATAATATTTTGGGGTAACTTTTCAAGTCAAACAAAAGTTTTCAGAGTCCAAAAGCGTGTAATACGTATTATTTGTGGAGTAAATTCATGGACGTCCTGTAGAAACCTCTTCAAAGAACTGGGTATACTAACTACTGCCTCTCAGTATATTTAATCATTAATGAAATTTGTCCTAAATAATATATCTCTTTTTCCAACAAACAGCTCAGTTCATACATACAATACCAGGAACAAAAATGATCTGCACAAGGACTTAAAAGCACTTACTTTAGTTCAAAAAGGGGTCCACTACTCAGGAACACTCATCTTCAATAATTTGCTAGTAAACATAAAAAATTTAGTTACAAATAAAGATCAGTTTCAAAGGAGCCTGAAAGACTTACTAGTGGCCAACTCCTTTTACTACATTGACGAATTTTTTAATAGAAACAAATGATGTATTGTATATATTCATACTATTAGTATTGTTATTTCAGCTTAAAAAAAATTGACATGTTCCACATCCACGAGGATCTCCTCAGCACGGATCTATGGAACGAAAACTAATCTAATCTAATCTGTATGCTGATGACACAACTATACTAATATGCAGTGACTCAGTGAAGGAGTTGGAGGAAAGAGCCAGTGAGAACGTGCAAGTGGCAGAAAGGTATTTTACAGAAAATAACTTAATGATCAACAGGAAGAACAGAACAAACAGAGCAGAGGAATTTACTTTGGGTATGGGAATGTACACTTAGAATCAGTGGACTGTAACAGATTTCTGGGTATAGACATGGACAAATTTCTGATGTGGGAAAGCCACATTGACAGGATCTGTTCCAAAAAAGTTCAAAGATATTTTAATGAAAAAACGTGCTGTATGGTGGACACAGAAACCTTGCTTAAAATGTACTATGGACTTATTTTTCCACACATATTGTACTGTATCTCAATACAGGGTGGTGCAGCAGATGTACATGTACAAAGAATTCTAAAACTTCAAAAGAAAGCTATTAGATGCATAGCTAAACTAAGGCCTCAGAAACAAATTCAAGGAATTTAAAATATTAACTGTATCAAGTTTGTACATATATGAGACAATATTTCTTCTAGTGGTAAATTATACAGCACCTCTAAACAGAGACTTTCATGACCAAAACAGAAGAAAGAGAGAAAATTACCACATCTATGGGAAAAGATTGAAAATGACAGACAGGGACCCTGCAACTGCAGGGAACTTATTTTATAAGAGACTACCATCTAGCATTAAGAGCATAAAGGAACTGAGCACCTTCAAAAGAATACTCAAGGAACACCTCATCTTTGAATGCTGGTATGAAGTGAAATTGTACTTGTAGGAAAACTCAAGGAACACCTCATCTCTGAATGCTGGTATGAGGTGAAATTGTACTTGTTGGAAAATCCATAGGACAAATGTTAAATTGGAATGTCAAATTTTCCTGAAAGAATGAAAAGGAAAACAAATTGTTGGGCTGAAAAGATGTAGCTTTACAATAATGCATAAATGTCCTAATATTTCTATGCAGTGGGTTTAACATAGATGAACTAAAAGATTAGTCTTCAGTTCTTCTAACTGTATTATTTATTATTATTAGCAGTATGACAAAAAAGAAAAAAAAACAGTTAGCCTGTAGACTTTCTCTGTGTGTGTTGTGTAAATCACACACACAGGCTATCATATATCACTCAGTAAAAGTATTATCAGTAAACATTACTAAAGAATTATTTTATGTATCAAATGACAAATTTCCAAGAAATTTGTTTGTTTCTGTATACATTTGGAACATAACATGTCTAAAATCACTGTAAAACTGATCAATGGACAAAAAAGAAACTATAACTATGTATCCAGAGCGCTGTGCATTGGTATCAACAGTTTAGCGACACTAGTTGCCCTTATAAACAGAAACGTACCAGTTGTCCAAGTGCATTAGGTGAAAACTTGAGGGAAGTTTCACAAGCAATGCAAAAAAATCAATTTCCCATGCAATGCACGAACTTGGAATATCACAGAAAACAGTTTTGAACATTTTGTGACTGTGGTTCCATTTCAAACCATACCATTTACAGCAGATTCAACAATTAAACCGGAAGATTATGGCTGGTGCCTCCAGTTTTGAATCACAATGCAGGAAGTGCTTTAGGATGAACATTTCCCCTCCAAGCTTATATTCAGTAATGAAGAAACCTTCCACCCATCTGGGAAGGTTAATTACCACAATGTGAGAGTGTGTGTCACTTAACATCCTCATCAGATTCTGGCGCATTTATGAGATTTGCTGAAGGTTAATGTTTTCTGTGCAGTGTCACAGACAAAGCTGTGTGGGCCATTTTTCTTTTGTGAAAAGACTGCAATGGGAACCACTTACGTCGATATGTTGCAGTTGTGCTTGTTTCCACAACTTCCAGCTGATTCTGAGAATTTCATTTTACAAAAAGATGGGTTACCCTCTGATTGGAGCATTACTGTTCATCGCTACCTAAACTAAGAACTTTGGAATCACTAGACTGGACTTAGTGATGAAGATGATGTGGCTCAGTTCCCTTGGTCCTGAGGACACCTGACCTAATGCTTTGTGACTTTTTCCTCTCGGTGTACATTTATGATTAATAACCCTGTTTACATACCCCACTGCCACGACCACTTGAACATCTCAGAGTCCTCATCAATGCTGTTGTTATGATCCCCAGGATGTTGTTGTATTAGGTACTGTTGTGAGACCATAGGGACACTCTTAGAACATTTGTGGAGTGTAAAAATGCAAACATCGAGAGTTTATGGTTCTCTTCATGCCTGAATCATATTTTTGCATGTAATACTTTGGAAAATATGGAACTTTGGAAACAAATGAATCATGTGTAGTAGACCTGTATTTACTATTTTATTAATTGTGAGTTCTGTCAAATTTTTGACAAACTGGTTCTAAGCTGTAATGTCTCGCAAGAATCCTGATGAAACAGCACTTAAGAAAGTGTTGCAATATATACTGAGGTGACGAAAGTCGAAGGACAGCGATAAGCATATATACAGATGGTGGTAGTATTACATACATAAGGTATAAAAGTGCAGTGTACTGGTGGAGCTGTCATTTGTACTCAGGTGAGTCATATGAGATGGTGTCCAACATAATCGTGGCCACACGATGGGAATTAACAGACTTTGAACACGGAATGGTAGTTGGTTCTAGATGCATGGGGCGTTCCACTTCGGAAATAATTAGGGAATTCAATATTCCAAGATCCACAGAGTCAGGAGTGTGCTGAGAATACCGGTCGACACTATACTTAACGACTGAGACCACCGGCGTTCGTGTAGACTTGTCAGTGCTGAAAGACAAGCAACACTGCATGAAATAACTGCAGAAATCAATGTGGGATATACAAAAAATGTATCCATTAGGTCAGTGCGGCGAAATATGGCATTAATGGGCTATGGCAGTAGACAATGAACGCGAGTACCTTTGCTAACAGCACAACATCGCCTGCAGCGCCTTTCCTGGGCTTGTGACCATATCGGTTGTGCAGTAGCCACCAGAAAGATCGCGAGAGGCGCACATCGGCACGGCGCGTCACGGACGGTAGTTGCCGCAAGTAGAGTCCCGTCCACCAGAGGGCACGCTAGAATTCGGCCGCGACCTCTGCCGGCGGAACAATAACAACAACTCAGGCAGCACGGGCCGTGCCCAGTCAGTTCACATCGGGCATGCCTAGGGGACAGTTCCCTGTCTACGCTATGTGAAGTGCGACGGAAAACGGGAACCGTGTTACTACACAATTGGCGACGAGTAGGGTCGTTCTTGTGCGTGTTGCGTCGTTCCAGTTTCGCAGCTTATCCACGGCATGGAGGATTTAGTGCGGGTTTTGGTTGAGCATTAGACGGAGCTCATGGCAACCATGAAACAAGTGCTTCCGGCGTTGCTCTCCACGCAGTCTGCTCCAGCGCAGTTCCCTCCTCCCTTTCCCCCGTATGACGAGACGGCGGAGGATTGGGACGCATATGAACATCGCCTTCGGCAGCATTTCCAGGCGTTTCATGTTGCCGATGCGGAAGTATGTCGTGCTCTTTTCTTGTCTTGGATATTTTCCTCGCTGTATCAAGTTTTGTGGCAGCTAGCGCCGTTGCAGGAACCCTCGTCCTTGCCCTTTGACGCATTGTGTTCATTGCTGTCTTCATATTATCGCCGCCGCACTCATGTTGTGGCGGCTAGGGTCGAGTTCTATCAGTGCAAGAAACAGTCCCATCAGTCTTACCGGGCGTGGGCCGCTACCCTGCACAGTTTTAGTCGCGTCATTTTGTCACGGAGCAGTCGCGAGAGTCGTATACCCACGTTATGTGCGCGACGTCATTGTTCGTTCGGCCCCTGATAGGGAGGTCCGGCAACGGGCCCTGCAGTTAGAAGACCCTTCCCTTGAGGAAGTCCTGTCCATTACTCAATAGTATGAAGTCTCTCACGCCGCAGGTCAACAGTTGGAATCGTGGTGCGACGTCGTGGCGGTTCAGGGCGGCGCGGCCGCGTCCACTGCGTCCGGGGTGGAAGACGTGCGAGCAGTACACTCCGACCGTTACGGCCGCTCCCGCACGACGCGTAAACAGAGCTCCGGCCGCCGGCCTCTGTTACCGTCCTGTGCGTCGTGCTATATACATCATGATCGGTCAGAGTGCCCTCAGCGTTGGGCCGTTTGTCGCAAATGTAATAAAAAGGACACATTGCTAAAGTTTGCCGCTCAGCCTCAAAAGAATCGAGGGAAGCAGGTACAGAGGACATGGACGTTGACATTCAGGAAGTTTCATCGGGCCAGTCTCCCGACGCATCGGCACACAAACTCTTTATCGAGGTGTCGGCTCGGCCGCGCCGATTACAATTGCAAGTAGATACGGGCGCGGCAGTTTCTTTGTTGAATGCACAAACTTACTCCGACCTTGGGTCGCCCCCGTTGGCGCCAGTTTACCGGCGTCTACGCGGTTATGGTAAACAGTTCATTCCCCTACGTGACTTACAAATCAGTCACTCGGCCTATTACTTTTATTGTTGTCAGTGATGCGAGCTCCGCTAACCTTTATGGCTTGGATGCCTTTCAAGCTTTCGGTTTTTCTATCGCTGACACAATACAGTTGGTCTCGGAAGACTTTCCCTATCAATCATTGGAATCTTTGATCTCTGACTTTCCGGATATCTTTGAGGAGGGCCTGGGGCGTGTTCCAGACTTTGAAGCTGACTAACGTTGAAGGCGTCGGCTCGCGCCCGCATCTCGTGGTCGTGCGGTAGCGTTCTCGCTTCCCAAGCCCGGGTTCCCGGGTTCGATTCCCGGTGGGGTCAGGGATTTTCTCTGCCTCGTGATGGCTGGGTGTTGTGTGATGTCCTTCGGTTAGTTAGGTTTAAGTAGTTCTAAGTTCTAGGGGACTGATGACCATAGATGTTAAGTCCCATAGTGCTCAGAGCCATTTTGAACCGTCGGCTCGCCCGCGTTTTCTACTCGCGAGGCAGATCCCCTTGGCTCTCCACCCTCAGGTAAAAGAAGAGCTAGACCAGCTGACAGCCCTAGGGGTCGTTCTTCTCATTTCTTCTAATGAGTGGGCTTCGCCCCTCGTTATTGTCAGGAAACCCTCGGGAAAATGACATCTTTGTGGCGATTTCAAGTCCACGATTAATTCCCAAATGGTGGTGGACACCTATCCTTTGCCTCGTGCTGATGAATTGTTCTCTGCCGTGGCGGGAGGCCAATATTTTTCGAAAATTGATTTTTCGGATGCTTATAATCAGATACCACTTGATGAGGGCTCCAAACGGCTGGCGGTCGTCAACACCACGTTTGGCCTTTACCAATACCAGCGGTTGGCATTCGGAATATCCAGTGCCTGGCGATATTCCAGCGTTATCTTGAGCACGTCACGTCGACGATCCCTCATTGTATTAATTACCTGGACGACATAATTGTCACAGGCCGCAGCATGAAGGAACACTTGCACAACCTTCGCACCCTCTTTCTCAAATTCAGGTCCGTGGGCTTGCGTTGCAACCTGTGTAAGTCAAACTTCTTCCAACCGTCCATTGAGTATGTGGGCTACACCATCTCTCGGCACGGCATCCAGCTGCTAGGAAGTTTGGTCCAAGGTTTCGTCGACCTTCCGCAGCACGCTTCGCTGAAGGAGTTACAAGCTTTTTTAGGCAAGATTGCCTATTACCACCGGTTCATTCCCAGGGCTTCCACCATAGCTCGCCCCCTGTACTGCCTTCTGCTCAAGGGTGTTCCTTTTGATTGGTCGCCTGCATGCGAGCGAGCATTCACCTCGTTGAAGGGCCTCCTCACGTCAACGTCAACGCCTTGTTTGGCTACTTTTGACCCCCATAAGCCGTTGGTCCTGGCTACAGATGCTTCGCAGTATGGGGTGGAGGTGGTCCTGGCCCATAGCAACGCGGATGGTTCCGAGCAGCCAGTGGCGTTTGCATCTAAAACTCTTAGTCCCACACAGGCTCATTACTCCCAGGTGGAAAAAGAGGCTTTGGCCATTGTCTACGCTGTTACCAAGTTTCACCCTTTCTTGTATGGCACGAAGTTTCAATTAATCACTGACCATAAGCCGTTAATATCGTTATTTGGCCCCGCCTCTCAGATTCCGGATAGGGCGGCCCACAGACTACAGCGCTGGGCCTTGTTCCTCTCTAAGTACCATTATGACATTCATTTTCGCCCTACTGGACAGCATGCCAACGCAGACGCTCTTTCCCGTCTTCTGGTGGGCCCGGATCCTAAGTTCGATCGAGAGGAGATTATGTGTTTTCATTTGGATGTGGCGTCCCGCCAAGCGATTGATGGCTTTCCAATCACTAGTTCCAGAGTCGCCAGGGAAACGGCAGCTGACCTGATTCTCCGGCATGTAGTTCCCGTCATTCAGCAGGGGTGGTCATCCTGACCTCGAGGCCAGGTCTTGGACCCTCTTCGTAATTATTTTGTTCTACGAGACCGCCTCTCCGTCTTGGAAGGAGTTCTCCTTCTGGCTACCGATGATACAGCTCCTCGCGTGGTTGTTCCTGCAAGTTTGCGAAGGGAAGTCCTCACGTTGTTACATGAGGGGCACTGGGGTGTTTCCCACACTAAAACCTTGGCTCGCAGACAAGTGTACTGGCCCGGTATTGACAGAGAAATTGAGCACTTGGTGGCCGCCTGTTCCCAGTCTGCGAGCCAACAGGCGTCTCCCAGGTCAGCTTTCTCTTCATGGCCGCTTGCAACCCAGGCATGGGAACGTGTTCACATCGATTTTACGGGCCCATTTCTCAATGGCTTTTGGCTCATTGTCATTGATGCTTATTCCTGGTTCCCATATGTGGTTCGCTGCTCCTCAACCACTTCAGAAGTTGCAATCCAGGCACTAGCAAAAATCTTTTCTGTGGAAGGTCTGCCAGTCACCCTGGTCTCGGACAATGGACCTCAGTTTGTTTTGCAGACATTCCAGGATTTTTGTAGGCGCTTCGGTATTCGGCACGTTTGCTCTCCCCCCTTTCATCCACAATTGAATGAGGAAGCCGAGCGCATGGTGCGCACATTTAAGATGCAGATGAAAAAGTATGTGCACGAATTTCCTGCGAGGGAGGTGTTGACTTTTTTCCTGACGGCATACTGGACCACACCAATGGGAGAACGCAGCCCCGCAGAGCTCCTCCACACGCGCCAACCTAGGACTCTGCTGCACCTCCTCTGGCCTGGTCCTCGCCAGTCTTCGCAAAACGGAGTACCCAGCTTTCCACAGGGTATGTCGGTCTGGGCACGTGGGTTTGGTCGCAATCCACGTTGGATACCGGCGGCGGTCCTGCGCTGAAATGGCCGCCGGCTCTATACCTTGCAGGTGGGGGACCGGGAGGTACGTCGTCACCAAAATCAGCTCCGTCCACGCTTGGGCTCCCACCCTCCGACCCCTCGGGCACCGGCTTTTCCATTGCCGGCATCTGTGTTGGTTTCTCAGGGGACGCTACCGCCCCTCCCCCCTGGGACTCTGCTGCACTGCGATGGTTCTCAGCCTTGGCAGCCTCCAGTAGCTCCAGCGCCGGCATCGCCATCGTTAGAGATGCCCCAGCGAGAGCCGGCCCCTCTCGCAGGCCCGGTTTCTCAGGAGGCTGTTTCACCTGTGGTCGTCACTTCCCCATCATCCCCGCCACTGGATCTTGCCCCTCGAGAGGTGGACCAGGATCTGGAGTTCGACGGCTTGTCTCCCATTCTGTCCTGGGCTCTGGTGGTGGGACGACGGGTGCCTCTTCGTGTGGGTCATTTCCAGCCATATTTGAAGGTACCGGCTCGAGCGTTGGCCGATCCCCTCGACTCCAGCCTTCCTTTGGACGTGGAGGTCATCGCTCCTGCACGACGCTCCACCTTCTGACGCAGTGGATCACAGTGGCTTCACCGCCCTGAAGGAGGAGGAGTGCAGTAGCCACCAGAAAGATCGCGGGAGGTGCACATCGGCATGGCGCATCACGGACGGTAGTTGCCACAAGTAGAGTCCCGTCCACAGAGGGCACGCGAGAATTCGGCCGCGACCTCTGCCGGCGGAACAACAACAACAACAACAACTCAGGCAGCACGGGTCATGCCCAGCCAGTTCACATTGGCCATGCCTAGGAGACAGTTCCCAGTCTACGCTATGTGAAGTGCGACGGAAAACGTGAACCGTGTTACTACAGGTTGGTTGCTAGACGACTGGAAAACTGTGGCCTGTTCAGATGAGCCCCAATTTCAGTTTGTAAGAGCTGTTCGAGCGTGAAAGTCATGGTCCCAAGTTATCAACAAGACACTGTGCAAGCCGGTGGTGACTCTATAATGGTGTGGGTTGTTTTTACATTGAATGGACTCGGTTCTCTGGTCCAACTGGAATTTTTATGGATGACAACACACAATGCCACCTGGCCACACATGTTTGAAATTTGTTTCAAGAACATTCTGGACCATTCGGGTGAATGATTTGGCCACCCAGATCGCCCAATATGAGTCCCTTCAAATATACAGGGTGAGTCACCTAACATTACCGCCGGATATATTTCGTAAACAACATCAAATACTGAGAATCGATTACACAGGCCGAACGTGGGGAGAGGGGCTAGTGTAATTGGTTAATACAAACCATAACAAAATTCACGGAAGTATGTTTTTTAACACAAACCTACGTTTTTTTAAATGGAACCCCGTTAGTTTTGTTAGCACATCTGAACATATAAACAAATACGTAATCAGTGCCGTTTGTTGCATTGTAAAATGTTAATTACATCCGGAGATATTGTAACCTAAAGTTGACTCTTGAGTAACACTCCTCCACTGTTCGATCGTGTGTATCGGAGAGCACCGAATTATGTAGGAATCCAAAGGGAACGGTGATGGACCTTAGGTACAGAAGAGACTGGAACAGCACATTACGTCCACATGCTAACACCTTTTTATTGGTCTTTTTCACTGACGCACATGTACATTACCATGAGGGGTGAGGTACACGTACACATGTGGTTTCCGTTTTCAATTACGGAGTGGAATAGAGTGTGTCCCGACATGTCAGGCCAATAGATGTTCAATGTGGTGGCCATCATTTGCTGCACACAATTGCAATCTCTGGCGTAACGAATGTCGTACACGCCACAGTACATCTGGTGTAATGTCACCGCAGGCTGCCACAATACGTTGTTTCATATCCTCTGGGTTGTAGGCACATCACGGTACACATTCTCCTTTAACGTACCCTACAGAAAGAAGTCCAGAGGTGTAAGATCAGGAGAACGGGCTGGCCAATTTATGCGTCCTCCACGTCCTATGAAACGCCCGTCGAACATCCTGTCAAGGGTCAGCCTAGTATTAATGCGGAATGTGCAGGTGCACCATCATGCTGATACCACATACGTCGACGCGTTTCCAGTGGGACATTTTCGAGCAACGTTGGCAGATCATTCTGTAGAAAGGCGATGTATGTTGCAGCTATTTGGGCCCCTGCAATGAAGTGAGGACCAATGAGGTGGTCGCCATTGATTCCGCACCATACATTTACAGTCCACAGTCGCTGTCGCTCTACCTGTCTGAGCCAGCGAGGATTGTCCACGGACCAGTAATGCATGTTCCGTAGATTCACTGCCCCGTGGTTTGTGAAATCCGCTCCATCGGTAAACAGGTAGAACTGCAACGCATTCTCTGTTAATGCCCATTGACAGAATTACACTCGATTAAAGTCATCACCATGTAATTGCTGATATAGCGACACATGAAATGGGTGAAAGTGGTGACGATGCAGTATGCGCATGGCACTACTTTGATTCAGTCCACCGGCTCTCGCAATGTCCCGTGTACTCATGTGTGGGTTCATGGCAACAGCAGCTAACACACCAACTGTACCCGCATCTCCTGTGACGGGCCTGTTACGGACCCGTTTGCGTGCTACGACCATACCTGTTGCATACAGTTGGCGGTAGATGTTTTGCAATGTGCGGCACGTTGGATGCTCTCTGTCCGGGTACCGTTCTGCATACACCCTGCAGGCTTCAGCTGCATTTCGTCGACACTCGCCATAGATGAGTATCATCTCCGCCTTTTCAGAGTTCGAATACACCATGGTCACAGTTCCTACAACACTACACTATCACAGACGTCTGGTAACACGGCGTACTACAGTTGGTCTGCGTGCGGAGACGAATGCAGAATAACAATAGCAGCAAGCGCTACATGCGGACACTGCGACAGCTAGACCAATCCACAACAGTACACTACAGCCACACTCGTAAACACGGTCGCCATCGTAAACATGTCCCTGCAGATGCTGCTCGCTGACCGTGGCCCGTGTTTGTTACAACACGCAACTGAACGTCGGATGTTTCAAGCGTCAAATTTAGGTTACAATATCTCCGGATGTAATTAACATTTTACAATGCAACAAACGGCACCGATTAAGTATTTGTTTATATGTTCAGATGTGCTAGCAAAACTAACGTGGTTCCATTTAAAAAAACGTAGGTTTGTGTTAAAAAACATACTTCCGTGCATTTTGTTATGGTTTATATTAAACAATTACATTTGCCCCTCTTCTCACGTTCAGTCTGTGGAATCGGTTCGTCAGTGTTTGATGTGGTTTACGAAATATATCCAGCGGTAACGTTAGGTGACTCACCCGGTATATGGGACATAATCGAGAGGTCGTCCATGCACGAAAAACTGCACCAGCAACACTTTCGTAATTAGGAATGGCCATAGTGGCAGCATGGCTCAGTATTTCTGCAGGGGACTTCCAACAGCTTGTTGCATTTATGCCACATCAAGTTGCTTCACTATGCCAGGCAAAAGGAGGTTCTACACGGTAAGAGGAGGTACCTCATTACCTTTGTCACCTCAGCGTATTGTATACTGATCAAATTGTAAAGTGCGTGAATGAATTATGAAAACTTCTTACATTTTTATCACAAAATTGAAATGTTTCTCAATTAAAAATAACCTTTTTTCTTCTTAATGAGCAATAACACTATGAAATATTATTCTGACCTAAAACCTCTAATAAATATTCACACTTGTTAAACAGAATAGAACTGGAAATGTTAGTAGCGGATGTGTGTACATGCATAATCTGAAGAATGTGGTTCCATTCGTAAAATAAAGGAAAGGCAACCGTCATCTTTAGTGGGCTGATATGTAGCACACAGACACACATATCAGAACACAGTGCACAGGTCACATCAATCCCCCCTCCCCCCACATACACACTACTGCAGCTGTGGTAATGGCTATGGTAGCGGGCATTCGGACGTTTGTGTTGTTGTGCACGAATGTGTGTACTTTCTAACAGAAGAAGAGCCAGGTCTTGAAAGCTAGTTAATACTGTGTTCTGTTACGTGTGTGTAGATGCCGTATATCAGTCTGCTTCCTGAGAGACAATCTCGACTCCTTCCAAATTAATGATATAAGTGTAGACCAGATATGGCTTGAATTCAGGAAATAGTATCGGCAGCAATTGAGAGATTTATACTAAACAAATTAACCAACGACGGAGCTGATCCTCCTTGGTACACGAAACGTGTCAGATCACTGTTGCAGAAACAACGAAACAAACACGTCAAATTTAAACAGACGCAAAATCCCCAACATTGGCGATCTTTCACGGAAGCTCGAAATTTAGCGCGGACTGCAATGCGAAATGCTTATAACAGTTTGCACAACGAAACTTTGTCTCGAAACCTGGCAGACAATCCAAAGAGATTCTGGTCGTATGTGAATTACGTTAGCGGCAAGAAACAATCAATGCCTTCTCTGCGCGATAGCAAAGGAGATATTATCGAAGACAGTGCTGCCAAAGCAGAGTTACTAAACACAACCTTCTGAAATGCCTTCACAAAAGAAGACGAAGTAAATATTCCAGAATTAGAATCGAGAACAGCTGTCAACATGAGTAACGTAGAAGTAAATACCCTCGGAGTAGTGAAGCAACTTAAATCACTTAATAAAAGCAAGTCTTCTGGTGTAAGACCGAATACCAATTAGGTTCCTTTCAGAGTATGCTGATGCGTTAGTTCCATAATTGACAATCATATACAACCGTTCGCTCGACGAAAGATCCGTACCCAAAGGCTGGAAATTTGCACAGGTCACATCAATATTCAAGAAAGGTAGTAGCAGTAATCTACTTAATTACAGGCCCGTGTCATTAACGTCGATACGCAGCAGTATTCTGGAACATATATTGTGTTCGAACATTATGAATTACCTCGAAGAAAACGGTCTATTGACACGCAGTCAACATGGGTTTAGAAAACATCGTTCATGTGAAACGCAACTAGCCGGCCTCTGTGACCGAGCAGTTCTAGGCCCTTCAGTCCGGAACCGCGCTGCTGCTACGGTCGCATGTTCGAATCCTGTCTCGGGCATGGATGTGTGTGATGTCCTTAGGTTAATTAGGTTTAAGTAGTTCTAAGTCTAGGGGACTGATGACCTCAAATCTTAAGTCACATAGTGCTTAGAGCCATTTGAATTTGAAACACAACGAGCTCTTTATTCGCCTGAAGTGTTGAGTGCTATTGATGAGGAATTTCAGATCGATTCCGTATTTCTGAATTTCCAGAAGGCTTTTGACACTGTACCACACAAGAGTCTTATAGTGAAATTGCGTGCTTATGGAATATCGTCTATTATGTGACTGGATTAATGAGAGGTCACATTTCGTAGTAACTCACGGGAAGTCATCGAGTAAAACAGAGGTGATTTCTGGCGTTCCCCAAGGTAGTGTTGTAGCCCCTTCGCTGTTCTTATCTATATAAACGATTTGGGAGACAATCTGAGCAGCCGTCTTAGTTTGTTAGCAGATGACGTTGTCGTTTATCGACTAATAAAGTCATCAGAAGATCAAAACAAACTGCAAAACGATTTAGAAAAGACATCTGAATGGTGCGAAAATTTGCAGTCGACCTTAAATAACGAAAAGTGTGAGGTCATCCACACGAGTGCTAAAAGAAATTCGTTAAACTTCGGTTACATCATAAATCAGTCTAATCTAAAAGCCGTAAATTCAACTAAATGCATAGGTATTACAATTACGAACAACTGAAACTGGAAGGAACACACAGAAAACGTTGTGAGGAAGGCTAACCAAAGACTGCGTTTTATTGGCAGGACACAGAAAATGTAACAGATCTACTAAGGAGACTGCCTACACTACGCTTGTCCGTCCTGTTTTAGAAGCCTGCTGAGCGGTGTGGGATCTTTACCAGATAGGACTGACGGATTACATCGAAAAAGTTCAAAGAAAGGCAGCACGTTTTGTATTACTGCGTTATATGGGAGAGGGTGTCATTGAAATTATACAGGGTTTGGGCTGGACGTCATGAAAAGAAAGGTGTTTTTCTTTGCGATGGAATCTTCTCATGAAATTCCAATCACCAACTTTCTCCTCCGACCTACATAGGGAGAAACGATCACCAAGATAAGGCAAGGGAAATCAGAGCTCGTACGGAAAGGTATAGGTGTTCGTTCTTTCCGTGCGCTATACGAAATTGGAATAATAGAGAATTGTGAAGGTGGTTCGATGAACCGTCTGCCAGGCACTTAAATGTGATTTGCAGAGTATCCATGTAGATGTAGATGTAGATGTAAAGGTGAATGGTTGCCTTTAATTTATTTTGCATATTGTTACATTCAGGAATTTCTATTATTCTTATACAAATCTGACTCCAGTTGTTTGTACAAAAAGCAATTTTATTTTAAAATTGAGCTGTGTAATAGCAAGCTCATATACCTGATTATTTTTATAAGACATTAGTTGATTGGTTACATGTTCATTTGACACTTGACTGAGATACTTTAAAGCAATGAAGGAAATTAATTAAAATTTTCTTAAATTAATTTGTTTTTAAATATTTTTAACACATCAATTCATATAATGAAAATATTACTTTATCAATAGAAGTACTGCGCTGTAGTTATTTTGTATTAAACACGCTACAAGTTTACAAACAATTGCTTAATGAAGTTGAAGGAGTTGCTGTAAGCATCATATTGAGCTCACTTTCAACTTTCACTATGCTTCCTGCAAGGCTTGTTGTGTCATTGGGCAAATGATCAAAGAGTTTTATAGCACATTATGCATACATTTATGAGCTTAAGTCAGTTAATTACTTACATATTCCAGCATCATAATTGTGATCTCTCTCCATGATGTGGCATGTGTAACTTGTTTACATGTAAAAAATGGGAACATGCTGACATTTATACGATTGTAATTTATGTCACTTTTTCACATGCTGACAGTCTCCTCCTCCAACGCACTCTCACACATTTCAATGTATATAATTTTACCTGAGTTCTATGTTAAGCTGACAGAAAAATCTCAGCACCAAAAAATAATGTAGAGTAAAGAAATTTTTGCGTTATACTGTTGGAAATCACTCTTTCGAATACTGTTCATGAATGACAGCACAACAGATCGAATCACCAGATTGATGTACAAATTTGCAGGCAGGGTGCATGGGATGCCCATGAGAGTGCTGCTGTTGTCATATGAAATCACACTCCAGACCATAACTTCAGATGTAGGTCCACTGTGTCTAGCACACAAACTGATTGGTTGCAGGTCCACAAGTGGCCTTTTCTAACCAACACACGGCTGTCGTGAGTAGGTCACAGAAGACGGTAAAACACTCTCTTTAGATTCACAAGTAGATAAAATGCTCTCTTTAGATTTACAAGTAGAGATTGGGGGACATTTTAGCTGCGCTTCAGGTATCAGTGCCAGGGCACAGTGATCTAGCACAAGACTGGGGTCTTGTCTGCTCAGGTTGGAATCCCACTGCTACCATCTTTATCAAATTTTACTTTATTTCTTGTAATGTTAAATTATTAATTATAGAACTCGTATACATTTAAACAGTTCCATTTTTGTGTATAAAATTGATATATCAGCTTAGTTATGACTAGTACCCTTGTACGTCCAATGGCTATAGGTGATTGTAAAAAGGCGAGTATAAGAGGAAATTTAATATGAAAGTGTATGAAAAGAGCTGGATCTGTGAATGTGATGTTCACAATATACTTTTTTGATTCCCATACGTGGGGTACAGGGGGAGTGGAAGATGTAGGACATGTTAATGGATTACTAAAAAAGGCGTAGTGGAAATCGTAAACATATAAACATTATAATTGATCTAAGTGTAATAAGTAAAGCTAATATCACAAAAACATTAAGTCATGCCTATCGTGACTACGTAGTGGAATAGAACCTGTTTATTTTTGTAATATCGTAGCAGACTGGCAAAATTTTACATGAGCCGCCTCCGGAATCCGAGGAAATAGAAATTCCTAGAGTGGACAGCTTTTTCAACCTTGAAGCTTCACTTTTCTTCTCTGTCTTTTACTCGTTCCAGCTATTACATTTGAGTCCACACACAAAGCACAGATAATCACTTCTACAGTCTGGAATTGCTCTATTCTTCAGGATTAAAATCGCTCTGCCATGTAAAACTGATCGTAATCTGATAAGACCACCACAGCGTTTGTTTGCGCAAAGAGATAAACAACTGTTGCGATTAAGTCTTCAGCAAAGAGAGGGGGAGTGTCCTAGTGGGAATTGGAGGAGGGTGCTGGCCGGGTATACTGAAGCCTTATTTATATTTCACTGCAAGAGAGTCGTCGGAGTATACTGGGGATGGAGCCCACGAGAAATACGGACCCCACAACGAATTTGTGATGTCACAGTAGCCGTCTTCTCCACTATATTTTGCGGGCACTTGGCTCCGTGCAACGCCCACAGGAGATCAGTATGACAATGAAAATGTGCCCACTAAAGGTCTTAACTTTGTCCTGTGCTGTCGAGAGCTTGCGTGCACTGAAATGTGCAGTTAAGAGTTACTAAACTCGTCTGAGGTTGTTATCTCGTTCCTCACCAGAGATAGCTGCTGGCACGCACAAGACCTGCTGTGTCATATGCTGTTTGGTATGCGCCACAGTCTGTATTTCTCATGGGTCTCGACTAGGAATTTGTGATGGTCTCTGCACTCCTAGGTATTGGACAGGTCTTTCCAGCAGCTGTATGATGGCTAAATCAGGAAGTGACAAATGATTGGACACTACTCTAGCACATTTACATAAAGGAGCACATCAACTCTGTCTCTGGTTCAAGGAAATGACGAATCTTTCGTCAACAGCATGTTGGACTGTCAATCCTAAGTTATATACTGATTGTTAAAGCCACAAGTTTCCCTTCATTCTCTGCAATGTTACAGCAAAATCGCGGACATTATTGGTAGAAATATATGAGAATTCTGTAATGAATTGAAAGCTTTAGCCCCAGATTCCAGAATGGCGTATCAGTGTCCCTTTTTGCTGCCCCCCCCCCCTCTCCCTCTTGTCCGCAGCTCATGGTCTAGAAGCTAGCGTTGCTGTCTTTGGATCATCGGATCCCAGGATAGATTGCCAGGCACGTCGGGGATTTTCTTCACCTGCAAAGTGGGTGTTTTTGTTGTTCTCATAATTTCTTCATATTTAGGGAAAAGTGGAGAGAATGGACAGTGAAACGATTGGGAATTTGTACAGACGCTGATAACCACACATTTGAGTACCCCATAAACCAAACACCATCATCATCATTAACACCCCCTCTCTCTTTCCCTTTGAGGGCAATTTAGAATATGGTACGTGGTATCCGTGCCGAATATCACCCTCGATATCTGAAGTAACGAAAAATGAGTGTATGTGAGATTATGATTACTTACTGGCCAGGAGAGCGAGCGCCAGTTTGGCGATGACGAGGGCGCTGTAGGGCATGCAGATCTGGTCCTTGGACGCCACCATCGCCATCTGCAGCACGCTCATCACGCAGAAGACGCCCAGCGACGCCACGCCGATCGCCGCCACCACCCCCGCGAAGTAGACAGCATCTGCGAACACGTATTCTCAACATCACCACCAGAAATGATATAGTTGACACAGAAAACTTACATACAGTATCCCAGAGAACTGACGGCTTTCCACGCACTTCTAGAAGCGTGTGAGAGTCCTGTAATGAGAGAACTCTATCCTCCAGATTCCGGCGGGCGGAAGGAGGGGGCCCAGAAGCACCCTCTCCGGACTCCCCCCGCCACCCGCACTGTCCTAGCGGACGTCTGTGGTTCGCTAGGTATAATTCTTACACTATTTTTTGTTACTGATTGGTATTTGTATGATGTTAAACTTGTTAAAGATTAAAAAAAAAACAAAAACGTGAATGTCTTCTGGACTACTTTGCAGAAGGTCAAATTCTATGCCAGGTCAGTTCTTGATTTTGTTTTCTACTTGCCGCTTCTTTTGCCTTTCGCAACATTTGTTAATGTCTAAAATGCTGACTTACTTAAGTTTAGGATTCGGCTTAAAACTATATTGCGCTGCAATTATCATACTCTCGGTATTTGTCTTGCACAACATAGCTGTCAGCGAATCGGCCGAGGAGCCTGAAACGCGTGACTCTGTATTTGTAGGAGAAGAGCCTACAAAGAAATTCCTGTACTTACAGAAAATGAAGCTAACAGGAATCGCAGTACAATGAGGGTGGCATTCATTAACAACTTATTTGCACAAAAGCTGTTGAACTTGGAATAAATTTACAAAGTGATCGTTTGAATACGCGATTTTTTTTGTGTCTTTTAGTTGTGTTTCACCAATTTCTCTCTGTACTTTGAATACTACCATTCCTATTTCACGTTCTGCGAGCGATCACAGTGTTTTATTACTTGTTTTCTGGAGGCACCCAGTCTTTTGTGAAATCTGTATTTCATATCGAGAACATTTCCTGCTTTGTTTGAATATGTGGAACACGAGTCTGGCATTGCAGATTCTGTAACAGAATGCTGATTTGCATTTTGCACAATTGCATTTAAATTATACTCGCGATTTATTGCTGACACAGATAAGTTACATTAACATTTTTTCCAGCTCAGAGTAAACATTCTCCTTTTTGTCCTCATTTTTATTGCCATCGTCCAAGAGAACAACACTTTCGTTTGAAGTTGCAGTCGTTTCCTCCTTTACTGACGTCGAGAATGAACTGCAACCTTCAGTGTTATTTAAGTCTATCAGAATTAGGTCGCAACGAATAATATTCCTAACTACCCTTTACGCAGTAAATTTGTCTAAAAAAATCTGAGTGTACGGTATTAAAACCGCCGAATATGTCTTCGAGATGGAAATTCGGATCATTATCCTAGTGGTTGGAAACAGGAACAAATTGTGCCTTCAGGGATCAGTAAATACCCAGATCATCAACACTACTTGGAAACGAGAACGAGTGTAGACTGAGGCGTCTATGGATTCATTTGAGGGTGTACAGACAGATAGTCTTCCGAAGTACTTTTGAGCACGTTTTCCGGAAACTATCTTGAGCAGCTAGTTCGGCTGCCAACACGCAGTGGAAATATCTTAGTCCTTGTAGCTACAAACAGGCCGGACCTTGTCGATGGCGTCAATATACACTCCTGGAAATGGAAAAAAGAACACATTGACACCGGTGTGTCAGACCCATCATACTTGCTCCGGACACTGCGAGAGAGCTGTACAAGCAATGATCACACGCACGGCACAGCGGACACACCAGGAACCGCGGTGTTGGCCGTCGAATGGCGCTAGCTGCGCAGCATTTGTGCACCGCCGCCGTCAGTGTCAGCCAGTTTGCCGTGGCATACGGAGCTCCATCGCAGTCTTTAACACTGGTAGCATGCCGCGACAGCGTGGACGTGAACCGTATGTGCAGTTGACGGACTTTGAGCGAGGGCGTATAGTGGGCATGCGGGAGGCCGGGTGGACGTACCGCCGAATTGCTCAACACGTGGGGCGTGAGGTCTCCACAGTACATCGATGTTGTCGCCAGTGGTCGGCGGCAGGTGCACGTGCCCGTCGACCTGGGACCGGACCGCAGCGACGCACGGATGCACGCCAAGACCGTAGGATCCTACGCAGTGCCGTAGGGGACCGCACTGCCACTTCCCAGCAAATTAGGGACACTGTTGCTCCTGGGGTATCGGCGAGGACCATTCGCAACCGTCTCCATGAAGCTGGGCTACGGTCCCGCACACCGTTAGACCGTCTTCCGCTCACGCCCCAACATCGTGCAGCCCGCCTCCAGTGGTGTCGCGACAGGCGTGAATGGAGGGACGAATGGAGACGTGTCGTCTTCAGCGATGAGAGTCGCTTCTGCCTTGGTGCCAATGATGGTCGTATGCGTGTTTGGCGCCGTACAGGTGAGCGCCACAATCAGGACTGCATACGACCGAGGCACACAGGGCCAACACCCGGCATCATGGTGTCGGGAGCGATCTCCTACACTGGCCGTACACCACTGGTGACCGTCGAGGGGACACTGAATAGTGCACGGTACATCCAAACCGTCATCGAACCCATCGTTCTACCATTCCTAGACCGGCAAGGGAACATGCTGTTCCAACAGGACAATGCACGTCCGCATGTATCCCGTGCCACCCAACGTGCTCTAGAAGGTGTAAGTCAACTACCCTGGCCAGCAAGATCTCCGGATCTGTCCCCCATTGAGCATGTTTGGGACTGGATGAAGCGTCGTCTCACGCGGTCTGCACGTCCAGCACGAACGCTGGTCCAACTGAGGCGCCAGGTGGAAATGGCATGGCAAGCCGTTCCACAGGACTACATCCAGCATCTCTACGATCGTCTCCATGGGAGAATAGCAGCCTGCATTGCTGCGAAAGGTGGATATACACTGTACTAGTGCCGA
The DNA here is from genome assembly GCF_023864345.2 of Schistocerca serialis cubense. Lineage (NCBI taxonomy): Eukaryota > Metazoa > Arthropoda > Insecta > Orthoptera > Acrididae > Schistocerca > Schistocerca serialis. Next base: position 555,066,742 of record NC_064641.1, read on the forward strand.
CATTGTGCATGCTCTGTTGCCTGTGTCTATGTGCCTGTGGTTCTGTCAGTGTGATCATGTGATGTATCTGACCCCAGGAATGTGTCAATAAAGTTTCCCCTTCCTGGGACAATGAATTCACGGTGTTCTTATTTCAATTTCCAGGAGTGTATGATGTCATCATATGGACTATGGTTACCGAAGTCAATAAATCAGTCAAGAAGGCTAGAAGAGTGTTTCCGCTAGAAAGAGCAGGTAAGCAGTTGTTAGTGTCTCATCTAGACAATGACCTGACATCATTTAGTTCCAATATGACGGACATAGGGGGACTATGGGCAAAGTTTAAAGAGATCATATATCGTGCTCTGGTCAAGTATGTGCCTAGTAAGTGAATTAAGGACGGAAAAGACCCACCGTGGTTTAACAACGAAATTAGGAAAAGGCTGAGGAAGCAAAGGTTGCTGCAGTCGGCTCAAAAGAAAACGCGCAAATGATGGCAGACAAAGGTTGAGAGAGATTCGCGCGTCTGTGAAAAGATCAATGCGCGAAGCATACAGCTCACCGTCATACCTTAACAAAAGACTCGAGAAAATTCTGGTCCTTTGTAAAATCGCTAAGCGCGTCTAAAACTTCCATCTAGTAACTCGTTGACCGGTCTGATGTGGCAATCGGAAACAGCAAACTAAACGCCAAGTTTTAAATCTCGCGTTTAAGAAATCGTTCACGCAGGATAATCGTATAAACCATATCGTCGTTTAACCATCGCACGGAGTATCGTGTGGATGAAATAGTAATAAGCACCCCTGGCGTCGAGAAACAACCGAAGATTCGGATGGGATCCTATGCGGCTTTGGCCCCCTACGTAGCTTGCATTTACATATTGCTAATCTCTCACCCAGCGCAGAGTCCCAAGTGACTGGAAGAAAGCGCGGGTGACTCTTTTGTATAAGAAGGGTAAAAGAATGGAACCGCAAAATTACAGACCAGTATCCATAACATCGGTTTACTGCAGAATACTTGAACGTATTCTAGTTTCGAATATGGCAAATTTTCTAGAGACCGAAAGGCACAGTTTTAGAAAGCATCGCTCGTCCTAAACTCAACTTGCCCTTTTTGATACGATACATCGCGAACTATGGATGAAGGGCAACAGGCAGACTCCGTATTTATAAATTTCCGAGAAGTATTTATAACACGGTGCCCCTCTGTAGATTGTTGACGAAGGTACGAGGATATGCAGTGGGTTTCCAGATATGCGAGTACTTTGAAGACTTCTTAAGAAGTATAACTCATTATGTTGGCCTCGACGGCAGGTGTTCATTAGAGAGAAGGTTATTATCAGGAGTGCCCCAGGTAAGTATGATAGGACCGCTGTTGTTTTCTATATACATAAATGAACTGGCGGGCTAAGTGGTTGTTTGCTGTTAATGATTTGGTGTACGGGAAGGTGTCGAGGTTGAGTTACTGTACGTGGGTGCAAGATGACTTAGAGAAAATTTCTAGTTGGTGTGAAGAATGGCAGCTAGCTCTAAATGTAGAAAAATGTAAGTTAAGCTGATTAGCTGTAAAAACAAACCCATAATGTTCAGATACAGCATTAATAGTTTCCTGCTTGACACAGTCACGTCATTTAAATATATGGGGGTAACGTTGCAGAGCAATATGGAATGGTACGAGCATGTGAGGATTGTGATAGCGAAGTCTAATGATCGATTTCGGTTTTTTTGGGAGAATTTTAGGCAAGTGTGGTTATCTGTAAAGGAGACTGTAATGGGACGCTGGTGAGACCTGTTCTTGACTATTGCTTGATGTTTGGGATCCGCACCGAGTCAAATTAAAGGAAGAGAGCGAAGCTATTCAAAGGCTAGTTGCTGGACTTGTTATCGCAAGTATTAAGGAGATGCTTCGAAAACTCAGATGGGAATCCCTGGAGAGAAAGCGACGTTATTTTCGAGGAGAACCGGAATTTGAAGCTGACTGCAGACCGATTCGACTGCCGCCAAAATAGATATCGCGTAAGGGCCACGAAAGTAAGACATGAGCAGTTGGCCTCATACGGAGGCATATCAGACAGTCAGTTTTTTTCTCACTGTATTTGCGAGTGGAACAGTAAAGGAAATGACTCTTAGTGATACATGATATTCTCCGCCATGCACAGTAAGGTAGCTTGTGGAATATGTATGTAGATGTAGATGCAGATGCATTTAGCTTCTGTCCACTTTCTGTAACAGTAGGCGTGACGAAATTATCGCCTCCAGTTTTATGCATTTTAACTTTGAAACGTTCTGACATTGTTTTTGGTCGAGTTTACACGGTACGTGTAATTACATGAAAATGAAATACAATAATTGTAAAGTGTGTCCTGAAATATACATTATGAGACATAAGTGCTTTCTTGGTCATCTTATTTTAATTGCCACAACATATTTTCAGAATTCTACAATCGCGTTTTGTCCCTATGTTTTATCAATTTAAGTCAACTACAACTTCTTTCTACTCCTTTTCTTTGTTGTCTGTAGCAACTTTATCATGCTTTTTCTTTCTATTGTGTCTCTATACTGTTCTAATACTATTTACAGCAATAAATCTGATGTATCCTGTATAGTACACGCACTCAGTAGCTGATTGTCGCAGGTCGTACGCAATCAACATTTATTTTCATTTCACACCGAATGCAGGGCACAACTAATCTTGACTGTGCCACTCCATTATAGACTAAACTTTAGCATAAGCTAATGACTGATAAACATTAAGATTATCTGGTCTCTGTCCACGTACATACAAACAGTTCAGAGGTAATAAGTTTCACTGAAGGAACCTTGATGAATCGAGTCACTAAACCAATTTACAATAGGAATAAACATTAGCACCGGAACCTATTCCTGATGTGCAACAAAGAGAAAGTGCGTTCAGTAGTATCGTGACAGCAAAAACTGAGCACAGCTGACAGTGTAATTTACACACAAGAAATACCAGTTTTGGAGCACTGAGTCCACACTAGGCCAATTCAGAAGAGGCGAAGTTCCCTGGGCGACGGTTGGCTCCTCATTCTGGCTGTAGCACCACTGAGGTGGGGCTGCTGCTGGAACTGCATGGTATAGATCCTGGTCGTCGCTCTGTACAGGAACTACTTGCAGTGACTCAGCGAGCTGAACTACTGGAGAGTGGCTGGGTGACATCCTAAATAGAGGCCAAGTGGAGTGATATCTGCTGATATTTGGAAGCACAGTAGCGCAGTCGATTGTGGCGCTGTTCTCAGGGAGGTGCTGGTGTCGAGGCTAGCGCCTCTCGTGGTGAACCTAGCACCACATGTTTCCGTGGTGCCGGCTGGAGCTCTGCTTCAGAAAATACCTGCGAATTTTAGACACACTCCAGCCAATTGTGGTTGACAAGCCGTATCTGCTGTACTATTGGCATCTGGGTCTGCCAAGAGAGTGATCCCTATGGAGCCGAAGAGCAATACGGGTAGCTGTGGTCACAGGCGAAGGCCTTGGATACAACAAAATCTTTTTCCGCTAGGAAGAAGTTTGAGGATCACACCTTTTTCAGTTTCTCCATCTTCACTTTCGCTTCCTTCCCCTTTTCTGTACACATATTTCACTCGCTACCTCAGAACTTGGCAGGCTGTTGTCGAACAAATTTTATTCTTTTCAGCGAAATATCGCAATAGCTGAAAATTAAGTGGACTGCTAAATGATGAGGATCTCTGCAGAATTGGGCAGGAAAGGGATGTATGGGCGGCTAAATCAAGAGGACCTCTACAGAATCGGCGAGGAAAGGATTCTATGAAAAACACTGACCAGATGAAGGGACAGGATTACAGGTCGTCTGTTAAGACATCAGGAAATTAATTCCATGGTACTAGATTGAGTCGTAGAGGGTAAAAAGTGTAGGAGGAGACAGAGATTGGAATACATCTAGCAAATAATTAAGAATTTAGGGTGTACTGCTAGAGATGAAGAGGTTGGCACCCGAGAGAGAGAGAGTCACGGTGGGCCACATCAACCAAGTCAGAAGACTGCTGGAAAATTGACAGCATCAGGTGGTATCTCACATTAAAAGAATTCTTAGGACCCGTCGAAGCACTTTGAATGAATATCATAGATTAAAAGGCAAGAACTGTGCGAATGAATGAGTCAGTTATGGTATCTAATTTACGTGTCATCTGTGAGTCGGGACCAGAAGAAAGACTAGACTGCAATCTTTAAAGCAATAATGGAAATGTCAGAACTTCCTTTTGTACAGTTTTGCATCCGAGCGATCTTAGACCGTCTCTGCAAACGTTAATAATTTGTTTACAGGTAGTGATTCACAGCGTGCAAATCAGTTCTTCTGCTTTTTATATCAGGTAGTTATTTCATGTCCCGCATATCACAACTACGACATTCGCTGTGATGTAGAACGAGTCAGGTTTACAATTATGCTACATTGCCATACTGACAAATCGGCATCGCACAGACTATTAAGAGGACTTCTTAAGTTTTTTTACCTTCGTGCACTGATTTATACTTGCGATTTTAGTTTTTAATTTTACTATCCATTAAATTTTTTACATTACTGGCTATGTGCTCAAAGGTGGCAAAAAATAATAGAAGGGCAACATTGGCACAATACAATATTAAATGAATTAACAAGTACAATTTCTTTACATTTATTCGATGTAGTCAACCGCAAATTCTATCAACTTTTGCCATTGCCAAATCTCGGGAAATCACTGGGAACCGTTGGCACAGCGGTCCCTGTCGATTACAGCAACGGAGCGCCCTATTGCGCGGAGTGGAGATACCGCCACAGAAAATCGGCGACCTCGGAGGGGTTCCTTCAACTTCGTAGGTAGAGCGAAGTGACAGGGACTCACGTGTGGTTAGTATGGATGGTGTTCCAAGATTTCCTAGTGGAACTTTGCAACAAGAGATTGATTCATCATTTCCGACATGTAAAAGTGGGTTGTCATGCAACGTGATAGGGCGCCTGTCTTACGATAAACATGGACATTTGCGCCGCGTAGCCGCACGCAGATGTAGCTCCAGAAAACGGCAGTATTAGTCATTGTAGAAGATTTGTCCCTCATAGTCGTTGCCACAATCAGCAGAACCTTCACCTGACTGGGGTTCTGTTGAAACTTCTGTAGACATGCCGAACCTGGGCGACGTCATTCGTTCGATTGACGTTTTAATAGGGTCTCTAAGTTCGCGCCCACGTCTCGTCAATGGCGACAGTATGCTGCAGAAATACGTCTCCCTCGTTGCTGTGTCTGTCCAGGTGGATTCCAGCCAATGCATGCCGATGCCATTTCCGTGCGTCGGTGAGTCTTTGTCGAACCCAGCGGGACGCAGTTTTCCTCTTGTTAAGACATTTCGTCATTATGTGCCACACCGTTTGATGACTAAACTCTACGGGTAATTCCAGGACAGTCCATCGACGGTCTACGGAAACGAGACCACTCACGACGTGTGTCTGCCTTTGAGAAATGGTCGGTCGAACTGTGCGGTCCAAGTCCGCAGACTCATACCGACCCGCAAGTTACGCCTTGACCCATCGTGCAACCGTCCTATACGGTAGTGCATTCTCGCCACAGGATTCATGTAACCCTCGATAACATTCTGATGCATTTTAGTTCACGAACGTTGATCACCCATTGAAAACACGCTTTAGAGTGGTGAAGTGGACACTCAGGCAACACAGCAGTACCACTCCCAACGGGATGCCCGTCAAATGCACACTACACATCAACAACAGCGCCACCTGACAGCTCCCATATCCAATTTGCGCATGCCCAATCTCTTGCCAGTGTCTGGACCATGTTGCCGCCTCTTCATTTACAGCCCTGAATGTTTCTATTTTTAACCCGTATTTGATTGTTGACAGATTTTATAAGGGAGTAAATGCAATGCGAGGCTGTTGTCGGTATGTCCAAGTGTCAAAAGAGCTGCCTTCAATAGGTCTATAGTGGGAACCACATATCCTTTCACACGTTTATCAGCAAGAAACAACTTTCTTCATTGCGAGTTACCTCAGAATATGAAGTCTTAAGATATTGTTATTTTAATGTTCTGGTACTTGACTTACGACTTACTTAGGTGTGAACAAAAACTAATGGGAAGTTTTGTGTTTCGTAAATAATTTTTATTTATTCATCAGCAAAAACTTTGTCTCTCTCAAGTAATCCCCCTCATATATAATACAGTATTTGCAGTGCTTCCTCCAGTCTTGGAAGCGCTTAGGGAACTCTCTATCCAGTATGGTGTTCAGCTCCTTCACCGATTCTATTTTTATCTCTTCAGTGGTGGCAAAACGACATCATTGCACGGTTCTCTTCAGTCTCGGGAAAAGAAATAAGTCGCAGGGGTCCATGTTCGGTGAAAACGATGGCCGAGGCATCGTAACGGTTTTGCTTTTGGCCAAAAAATCACGAACAAGCAGAGAGGTGTGAGCGGGGGCATTATCGTCATGCGTTTTCCGAGAGTGGTTTTGCCACAATTCTGGTCGTTTTCTTCGGATTATTACAAGTTCCATGTAGTAATCCTTATTGACATGCGGTTCTAGGCGCTTCAGTCTGAAACCGCGTGACCGCTACGGTCGCAGGTCCGAATCCTGCCTCGGGCATGGATGTGTGTGATGTCCTTAGGTTAGTTAGGTTTAAGTAATTCTAAGTTCTAGGGGACTGATGACCACAGATGTTAAGTTCCATGGTGCTCAGAGCCATTTTAATCCTTATTGACTGTACGACTATAAGGCGGGAAATCATGATGATCCCGTTGTAATCGAAGAAAACAGGAAGAAAGACTTCTATACGTCATCGACTGCGTCGAAAGTTTTTTCCATCTTGGCTCTAGGCAGTTTCTATTGGGACGACTGGGCCTTGGTTCCATGTCATACTCGTATACTCATGTTTCGCCACCTGTTATAACATTCTTTAGAAGTTCTAGATTGTTGTCGACTTCATTCAGCAGCTCCTGAGCGATGTCTACACGACGTTGTTTTTAGTCGAAATTCAACGATTTCGTGACAAACTTTGCTGCTACACGTTTTATGCCCAAACAATCAGAAAAAGTGGCTTGGCATGAGACAAAGGACATGCCGTCATCATCAGCTATCTCTCTGACGGTGATTCTGCTATTTTCCAGAACCATTTTCTTTACTTTTTCCACATTGTTGTCAGTAATTGACGTGCTAGGGCGTCCACGGTGGTTGTCGTCTTCAACGCCTTCTCGATTCTCTTTGAAACCTGTATACCAATTATAAACTCTTTTCTTACTCATAGTACATTCGCCAAAGGCCACAGTAAACACTTCGAATGCGGGGCTGCAATTTACTCGAATTTTCAAGCAAAATGTAATGCACATTCGTTAAACCATCTTTTTCGAAAGTAAAAAATCGCCGAGTACTCGAAAACATGTGTAACTTTTCCCAATATCGCCAAGAACGAAATATTCAAAACAGCTGAAAATGTAAACGTACATCATGAAAATGTGTACCAACAAGATAAAAGGTTTTGAAAATCGGATGTATAAAGCCGGGAAATTAAAAAACTCCCGTTACTTTTTGATCACACCTCGCATTGTCATTCGTCTTCTTACGTCTCAGCACAGGTTGTTAAGTCTAAATTACAGTCACATAAGTTTGTGAACTCTTTTAAATGTTCTTATTGATCAAACCAATCTTGTTACACAGGACACATTCTAGTGACTGCAGAGTGGAGATCTTATGCAGATGGGCGGCCCATCAGCCATGTCCAGTAGTCAAGCGGAATTTGACTGCTGCTTCTCTTCTCTTTCCATCAGGTACTAGCGAGTTGTCCATGAGGTTTTTCCAATCTATCCCTCACATGAATAGTACTGTATTGTTTTAATTCTTCTCGAAATGTGCTCTTAATACTGCGTTTCATTGCAAAATACGACATGTTAGTTTTCCCAGTCTGTTTAAGTTTTGTGCCTTTTTTGGCCAGAAATCTGCTTTTTCCTTACCATCTAAGTCTCAGCGAGATGGTACCATTGAAATGGAGTTGTCTTGTTGTTCCGTTGTAGACATTTAATTACGTCTTGAACTTCTTTTACTTGAACGATTTTTGTATTTTCTATGTTGATAACTGCCGGTATTGCTGCTTTGGAATCATAAAACATAAATAATTTGTTGGATGTGAGTAAGAAGCGGTTTAGGTGATTTGTTTCAATCTGATGGCGTCCACTTCACCTTCAAAATTTGAGTGGTACTGTTCTCAAGTTTAATAGAAAGAGAAATTTTTTGTGTATATTCCTTCACCAACGTTTTCTTCTTTTTCTATTAACGAGCCATCTGCGAAGATGAGGAGCCACTGGTCTTCAGGGTATCTCAGATTTACTGTTTCCAATGCTGTAGCTCTCATTACTAACTTATCTGTATCACTTTTTTTATAATTATCCAATACGTCTAGCTTGTGGACCCCGAATAACGCAAAAGATGTTCAAGATGCATTTCAGTACAAATGTATCCGGAGTTAAGCGATAAGATAGTACTATACAAAAATGGAAAAGCCAATTTTTCATTCTCATTTCCTGAATGGGATATACATAATCAAAAATTTCAGACTTTATACATGTAGGATCTGTAACAAGGTACGTTCAGTATAGGTTATTAAAAAAATTCAAGTATTGAAGTTATTTGACAGGCTTGATTGTAATACTTGCATTGACAGCAGAGAGATCTATTTCTGATTCTTGAACATGTGATGGAAGGTCATTCCTGTATCACAGCTGTGGTCCCAACATCGATCCCTGTAGTACACCTGTAGTGTCTGTTCCCCATCCTGAAGATGCTGACACTACCACCACGACAAATTCCGGGCACGAATGTGTGAACTGAAATAAGTAGCCAGGTGCGAAGAAAGTCGTTTCGGTCATATTTCACACCGGCAAGGCACGTCGTCGCTGACATCTGTTGCTGGCGCACGTGCTAACTGGCCTCTGGCGCGCTGGGCTCAGCTCAGCTCATCCCTCTATGCGGCGCGCGACAGATTTAATTTATCGCCTGCGCCAGGTATATCGTGGCACCACTGTGCCAGGGCTCGTGAAGGGAGTCGCTCGAGGGCTTCCCATTAAAAGCAAATTTGCATCGCTTTTAAACGACCTCTCCGCGGCCTATCTAAAGTAACTAAGTTTGGCCGAATTAGAGTTGCCTTCGTCACTGATACCGAGTGTTTCTTCCAACCTCTTCGTCTATAGTCTCACAGCACCTCAGGAAATACCACCAAGTTGAAGTCACCGAATACAGTCGATATTTACAATCTCGGCGGTCCTCATGAGTGACGGATATTTTTGAGCTCTAACTCTTCAGTCATGATTAAACTTTGAACGTGGAAAAGTGGGTTTACTGAGCCGTAGTCAGCGGCACTTGTTAGACTCGTCTGGTGAGCACCGTATTATGGAGGTTGTACCAACAGTTATTCGGAGATATCCGCTGGGCTACACAGTTCTGTATACTATGTGAATCGACTTTCTTTAAAGGGCATGTGTCGTTCTGAGTAAATTTTTCAGGGAGCACTAAAGAAAGAAATTTATATGCTTTTTGGGGGTCTTACGTGATCAGTAAGCCAGAATTTGCAATTAGATTAAACTGATATTCACCTTAAGTAATTATGCTATGTTGTTTGAACTATAAACTTTGTAAGTAGGCTGTTTAGGTTTTTATGTTGGTAAAGCCACGTAGCGCTCTGTATGAAAATCACTGACTGTGCTGTGTGCAGCCTGTGGCTGGTTTGCATTGTTGTAATATTCGCTATTGTAGTGTTGGGCAGTTGGATATGAACAGCGCGTAGCTTTGCGCAGTTGGAGGTGAGCGGCCAGCAGTGGTGGATGTGGGGAGAGAAATGGCAGAATTTTGAGAGCGGATGATTTGGATGTGTGTCCATCAGAGACAGTAAATTTGTAAGACTGGATGTCATGAACTAGTTTTGAACACTATTAAGGTAAATACATTGTTTGTTCTCTATCAAAATCTTTCAATTGCTAACTATGCCTATCAGTAGTTAGTGCCTTCAGTAGTTAGAATCTTTTATTTAGCTGGCAGTAGTGGCGCTCGCTGTATTGCAGTAGTTCGAGTAACGAAGATTTTTGTGAGGTAGGTGATTCATGTTCATGACAGGTATAGGTTATTGTTAGTCAGGGCAATCTTTTGTAGGGATTTTTGAAAGATTGCTTTGCGCTAAAAATATTGTGTGTCAGTTTAAGCACAGTCATTTATAATTTTTCTAAGGGGACGTTTCAACTTCATTGATTTACACCCTTTTACAAAAATAAAACCTAAATTAAACAAATAAGGTCAGCATTAAATGAACTTCGCTTTGTTTTTTGAATTTCATTTAATGATTATTCAAAGTGTTACTACGAGTTATACTTTGTTTCAGATCGCAACAATTAGTAAATAATGTAACGCCAATGCTGTTATAACTATGTTAAATACATTCATTATTTTTATTGTGTCTTTTTCATGTTCACTTGATAAAGAAATTATTTCTGTGTAGAAATCGTCAAGCTCTTCAGGAATGGAGATTTCGATTTTCATTAGGTCTTCAATCTTTGCTCATTTAATGGGAATTTTTCAAGAAGAAACTAATGCCCATAAACAAGGCATGGCAGAACAAACCGCTTGTTGTCGAATACTCTTTAATGTAATCGTTTCTTTCATCGGAATAGACAAAGTGACAAAAATTGTTGACTGAAAATTTAATTCTTTCGTTTCTACGTTTGCTTTTTGCCTCTTCAGAGAGAGCATATTTTCTGTAGCGCAAATTTCATTAGCTTTTGAAATCCATAAAATTTCCGACTGTCAATTCTTTCACCACAAACTTCCTTGGTACATAGCCCTCTATAATATGACGATTAACCTCATGGACTGAATAGATTTTATGTTTTTTTGAGATGTTTGGTGACGATTCCAAAATCTCGGTCACAAGGTAAAGCGTTATGACCTCATATGGGGGAAATTTGGTGCATTCTTCATACAACGATGGCTGTTCACCATATTTTCTTTTACGTGACTTGTTCAGGTAATCAACACTAGAGACGTTATAAATACTCTGTATCACTAATTTTATCATTTGATGTGAACTGAACGGCGATAAAACGAAACCTATATAATAAAGGTCACAAAATAAGCGACAAACTGAAACAGTTGTTTACAGCGTTACCAATAGATTTTGTAAAGAGGTGAAACAACGTTACCAATAGATTTTGTAAAGAGGTGGAAGTAAAGAGGTGGAAGTCAGTGACATACGCCAATTCAAAAATAATTACAATATTTGGCCTGAATTTCTCTGTGAACCTGAGACACTACAAACGCCCTTTCATTATGTTTTCAAAACGCCAAGAAACAGAAAATTGTTCAAATGATGAGTTATGCCCCATGAAAAAGTCGATTGAAGTGTGTTATATTGCCTTAAACTGGAGTTACCGCTGATTTTATTTCAAGAGTTTCAACTTGACTAATATAAATTACTAAAATTGTTTATCTCTCTGTTGAGTTTGAAACCTGTTGGTAATTTATGAATGTCATCATTGTTTGTGCTGGTTTCGTAAAACTTATTTTGTACTCGTGGTTAATGTAAGTGCCGTTTTAGCTGCAGTTACTAGGGGTTTTTTGTCGATACATTCTTTTGTAGAACTAGCCAGCGTCATCTCTACTTCAATCAATCTATGCAAGTTGCATTCTCTCGTGGCTGTGATCCGGATTTTGCTAAATTACATGTTTCGCTGCTTCCTCTGATTCAAGTAAATGTTATTTTTCATATTGTTTTATAGTGAATTATTGACTTTTATGATTTCCGGTGCTTGGAGCTGTTAACTGATATGTTAATTAAATGGTTATTGGCGTTCAATGTATTTTTGGAACACGTGCTAACTGAAATGTTTGGTCTGTCCTAGTAGTACCTGAACTCATACAAAGCGTTATTAAATTTGTTTTGAGACGGAAGCTCTACTCAATGCTACGATGCCACACCTCAACTGAAAAGAGCTCGAGTTTCAAATACTGCATTCATTTGAGTTTGTGAAATTTTAAGTGTTAAAGGAAATGACTGTTTGCTTAAATAAATTTGGTTTCCGCCCTTAGGAAAGAATGGCCTACCATTTCTCCACACACATTCAGACAATGCGTTGAAAGCGCCTCCAACAGAATTCAAGCCGTCATAAAGGCGAAGGGTGGACGTAGTTCATATTAATATCCACTAACATGTGTCCGGGTATTTTTGATCAGATGGTGTAGATACGTTAAAAACTAATACACAAAGTCTAACGTTTTCTAACGATGGCCGAGAAAGCCAACAGCCGGTTCACTAACAATATAAATATTTAGATACAGAAAAAAACAGTCATGCTTGCACACGATAGTTTTATTTGCTCTTCACATGTGACGCGTTTCGCCTGTTCTAGGCATCATCAGACAATCTGGGGAAATTAGAAACTGGTGTAAGTCTAAGTTGCTTTTAAACACAATAACAAATGAATAAATTAAAAATAATGGAAAGAAGACAAACATCGACTGGACTATGTAGCACAGGTCCACGTTTATTTTCAGAGGGTGGTGACGGGTACACATTTCAACTCATAAAATACTGCACCATGCCTGACTTTACCGATAAAAGCTCTTGTTAGTCGTGGCCGAAGCGCCGAACATAATTAAAAGTCTCATAGAAACTGGAGGTGACAACCAGATAGCCACAGTCGATGCTCCATTATGTCACCGACAAAATTCTCCCTACTCGCATCCGAGGCGTCAAACGTGGTTAAGAGTTCCAAAGAACTGGGAAGAAACAGCCAGACAGCCACAGACGGTGCTTCTTTGTACACCTAGAAGCAACACAAAAAAATGTAACGACAGTAGGAAAAGGGAAGCTACTAAACAAGGGGTACCTAACTTAAGCCAACAGGCAAATTAAGTGAGCAGAAAAAGCTCTAATACACCTTTCGCAAATGAATGGGCATCGGTAAAAATAAAGAAACAGCTAAATTCAATGAAATGACAAAGCCATAAGCAACTCTAAACTGTAAAACTGACTGTAGCGATGGTAGCTTACGCATGAAGAAACCGCCCCATGAACACAAAATGGTTTATTTACAACTCTTTGAGCACGCGCTGTCATGCCAAGAACTAGACTGCCAAGCAAGTGCCAGCCCCCGTGGAGTGAGAAAATGCTCACAAGGTGTGGCATCACAACATAACTAGCTGATTTCTAAGGCTTAAATAAAATATTCGTTAAGTAATATAAGTGACGAGCATTATTTAAAGATGTTTCGAACAAACTTGTTTGTTAGATTCGGAGATTTGAAAAAGATATGCTTACAAATTTCAGACTCTTCCAATAAATTCAGTTTCTTGACTTTGTTGGCCACGTGAAGGAGTTTATGGCTTTATAAATCTGGAGGCCGATGGTCAGAAGATTGGAAGTGCTGGGCAAAGGGAGAAAATTGTTTCTGCTGACCTTTTTTTGTCAGTAGATGCTCGTTAAACCTAGCTGCGAAATATCTCCCCGTTTGACCGATATACTTGGTGGAACATTCTGTGCACCTAATTTTGTAGGCACCTGACTCAGAGAATAAGTTCCTGATAGGTTGCTCGGTACGGGGGATCGTGTATTGCATTCGAAAAAACAACATTAACATTAGTACGCCGAAATAGCTTACCCAAACTGTGTGAAAAACTTCCAAGACATGGGGTAGCCACCGTAGATGCAAGCGAAGGATTAATAGTAGAGATTACAGCGTTTTTTCGTTCATTATGTAAACGGTTCACAAGCGAAAGACTCTAACCATTTTTATGTGCTCCAAAGCGGAGATTGAGTAATTCTTTCTTGATATCGCCGTCAGAGAGAGGAAGTTCACACATTCGTGTTATAGCAGCTCTGTAATAGTTGAGTTTATAGCTCCTCAGATGACTTAAGGAGAATTGCACTGTTGAAACACCATGAGAAGGCTCTCTGATAGTATCGAAGGTAATTTTACCGTCACTCAGCCGTGGAGAGATTCCATCTTGGTCTATTATTTCATGGGTGAAGGTTAACTTAGGATGCAACTGATTAAAATCCTTAATCAGAGCCTCAATCTCTTCGTGAGTGCCTTTGAAAATAGTCGAAGTATCATCCACAAATTTCTTGTATAGGGTGATTTTTTCGCTAATGGAAATTTTCATTTAAAACAGTAGAATTCAAAGTAGCTGACAAACGCATCTCCCAAGAAACCGGAAAGGCAGCTTCCTGTCGTAAGACCGTCTTCCTGTCTGTAAAAGAAATTGTAAAGAAAAGTAATTATGGAAAATCTCGCTGACTTCCTCTTTTACGAACGGCTCTTTTACAATTGAGGATTTACGTATAATCTCAATAGTTTTGGCTACAATTGCATTTGTGTATAGATTTTTAAAATCTAGGGAGAGTAGGTAACAATTTTTGGGCAGACTAGTATCTGGTAGGCAACTGTTTCCTATTACGTATCGAATAATCCACTTCAAAGGTGACATTGTCTTTCAAAATCTGGAGAGCAAATTCAGCGGCCTCGTAGGCAGGGCTGTCTATACTGTTGACATTAATCGAGCCGGATAGTGTATTTTGTGAGTTTTTATTTGTATACTTAGCACAGGGGCGCAGGGGTTCGAACTGTAAAGCTGCTGCCGCGGAACTATGAACAAGCAACTGTCAAAATAATTTTTTTAAATCTTGCCAAAGACCGCAGTAGCGTCAGAATCAATACGGTGAATACTATTTTCGGCAAAAAGCTCTTAGATTTTATTTATGTAATCATTTCTGTAAATAATTACACCCGAAACTTCCTGGCAGATTAAAACTGTGTGCCGTATGGAGACTCGAACTCGGGACCTTTGCCTTTCGCGGGCAAGTGCTCTACCATCTGAGATACCCAAGCACGACTCACGCCCCGTCCTCACAGCCTGTCTTCTGCCAGTACCTCGTCTCCTATCTTCCAAACTTAACAGAAACTCTCCTGGGAACCTTGCAGAACCAGCACTCCTGAAAGAAAGGATATTGCGGAGACATGGCTTAGCCACAGCCTGGGGGATGTTACCAGAATGAAATTTTCACTCTGCAGCGGAGTGAGCGCTGATATGAAACTTCCTGGCGGGAGAGCTTCTGTTAAGTTTGGAAGGTAGGAGACGAGGTACTGGCAGAAGTAAGGCTGTGTCTTGCGACGTCCGCCCCGAACAGATACAACGAACAAAAACGAACAAAATGAGATTAATAAAAAAATAAAATAAAAAAATAACATGGTAGAGCACTTGCCCGCCAAAGGCAAAGGTCCCGATTCGAGTCTTGGTCCGGCACATAGTTTTAATCTGCCAAGAAGTTTCATATGAGCGCACACTCCGCTACAGAGTGAAAATTTCATTTTGGAAATTACACCCGAGTTATCTTTATCACTCCTAACTGGAACAGCATCATCCTGTGCCGCTTTTTTTTTATATCCTTCAAGATTTGGTGTTTTTGTGGCGAAGATGTTTTGTTTACTGCTCCCTGCATAATCTCACAAGGGGAGGCCGCCAATTGTGAAATTCAGATTCGATTCATACTGCGCATAATAAAAGCTCATGGCCAGAGGTGTAATGTGGCAAAGCACCAAGATGCACTTCTCAGCCGTTGTCGAGAAAATCGACAGTTAAAAGAAACCGTTGCGGTGAAATACTCTCTACGATTACTAGTTTTCTACAGCGTCGTGGCGCAGCGGTAAGCGCTCGGGTTCGTAATCCGAAGGTCGCCGGATCGAATCTCGCGCCATGCAACATTTTTTTTTAGTATTTGTTTTTTTAATCCAAATGTATATATATATATATATATATGAAACGAATACGTATAGTGTAAGTCAAACGTTCGAATTAGAATAGAGACCCCACGAACACAAATTTGGTGTGGCAGGTATGAAATATAAACTCCGTTACTCGCTCGTTACACTTGAAGGACAGATGTTGAATGGGCCGAAACTAGCCGCCGCATAGCAGCGTAGTTGCCTGCTAACTTCGAAAGAAGGTAGAAGCGGTCCCTAGCGCAACTTATAACATCGTCGAAAATCAGAGCGTACGTGAGAGCTTTGGTACACCCTGTTAAACAAAAGGAAAAATGGAGGCGGTACAATCGGAGAGCGATCCGCCTTCACCAACATGCATAAGCAATTCATTAATAGTTTATGTGTGTGTGTGTGTGTGTGTGTGTGTGTGTGTGTGTGTGTGTGTGTGTGTGTCAATGTGTGTGCATATTTGAATTACAAAAAACAAATAATAAAACAAAGTTGCATGGTGCGAGATTCGATCCGGCGGTCTTCGGATTACGAACCCGAGCGCTTACCGCTGCGCCACGACGCTGTGGAAAATTAATAATCGTAGAAAGTATTTCACCGCAACGGTTTCTTTTAACTGTCGATTTTCTCGACAACAGCTGAGAAATGCATCTTGGTGCTTTGCCACATTACACCTCTGGCCATGAGCTTTTATTATGCGCAGTATGAATCGAATCTGAATTTCACAATTGGCGACCTCCCCTTGTCAGTCACTTCAACCGTACCCACCTCGGCGGTACGTACATTAAAATTGGATGCCGCAGTCACTTCAACCGTTATACGGGTAACTTCGTCTTTTCCAATGGAGGCTTTATCTAAGGCCAATTTTCATCAGTGGTGAGAGAGGTAGCCACCTTATTATCTAATTGTGCTGTTAATTGGAACTTTAAGCCTTTGTTTAACAATGCCAACTGTGATTGGCTGAACGCGATGTTTGTGAGATTAATAACAGGTCCAGCGAAAGGGAAGCTATCCTGACGCTCACCGAAAGGGGTGGTGGATGGTGGACGGTCTACTACATATTAGCTTAAGTTTCCTGAGCTTACTATGATCTTCACTAATCTGCTGGGCTGTTTCCACCGGGCCTTGACCCTTGGTTGAAAGTCTAGTTGCCAGCATGACAGCGCGTGCTCATGTTGTTGTATGCAGATTATATTCGTGTTCATGGGGCAGTTTCTTCATGGGTTAAGTTGTCATCGTTACAGTCAGTTTTCCAACTTAACGTTGCTGATGGCTTCGTTGCTTCATATTTTACTAAAAATATTTTAGCTGTTTTTATATTATTATTAGTGACCATTTATTTGCCTAGCAATTGTATGACTGTATTTTTCACTCATGAACTTTTTCTGCTCACTGAATTTGCCTATTTGCTTAAGTTAGGTACCCCTTGCGTGCCTTAGTAGCTTTCTTTTTCTTACTGTCTTTACCTTTTGTCGTGTTGTTCTAGGTGATGTAAGCAAGCATTGACAATGGCTATCTAGCCGTTCCCTTCCAGTTCTTGGAACTTTTAATCACGTTTGACCCCTCGGATACGAGTAGAAAGAATTTCATCGGTGATGTAATGAAGCATCGACTGTGGCTATCTGGTTGTTATCGCCAGGTTCTATGAGACTTTCAATTACCTTCGACGCATCGGCCACGATTAGCAAGAGTCGGTAAGCTCAGTTATGGTGCAATATTTTGTGAGTTGAAATATGTACCCGTCACCACCCCCTGAAAGCAAACGTGGACCTGTGCTACGTAATCCAATCGATGATCGTCTTCCTTCTTCTGTTATTTTTAATTTATTCATTTATTATAGTCTTTAAAAGTAATTAATGCTTACACCAGTTTGTAATTTCCCCAGATCTTGTGCAACCAAGATTGTTTTTTCTTTATCTAAAGATCTATTATGGTTGCTGTACCAGTTCCACCCCGGTAGTTACGGAGTGGAGTGATTTTAAATATAAATACTGTTGTGAAACATCGACACTATTGTTTTCAGTTTATGATTATTTCTCTGACCATCCGGAGGTCGTGTGCAACTGCCCTAGGTACAGAACTTCGAATGATTCTACTACTTCATTGCTAATATGTTCTATTTTCTTTTCTATGTGTCAGGTGCACTCTATTTTTGTTTTATTATAGTTGGCTGTGAGATGTACTTACGAATTTGCTCTATTCTCCCATTTGTTGCTGAAGTTTACTTGCACTAGAGGCATACAATTCAATATCCGAAAAGCTGAATGTGGTTTTGATATCATCTATCAGTGCACAGTCCTTTGTTACACGATTTAGGTACTGGAAACTTCCCCTGCGATTTGAGAACAGCCTTGGTGATGTGGTACCCCCTCGCCTATCTCTTCGAAATGTGAATTTCTCCCTAGGCATTGGAAGCTGTAGTACAGACAGTATGTCAGTGAAGTTTGGGTAAATGCTTTGTTTTCCACTATAGTTACAATTTTATTTTACAATTCCCAAATTGACGGAGAAACGAATTTTTGAAACATTGACTTGTTTGCCCGTGACTGGCGAAGATTTAACTACAGGTTTACAGCTACAGCCAGCCCCTTAACATTATTAATTCAAATATTCTTACTGCTAATACGAATGTAGCATTACGCGTTTTGAACTTTTGTTCATCATCTGGTTACTTACTTCGGTAATATAATAAAAAACACCTCTTTATGCTACAGAATAAAGTAGCTTAATAGAGTGAAGATGAGTGTTTGCTGATGCCTGTTCTTTGTTAAGCAACAGCTCAACTTCAACTGGTGCTACAAAGTCAATATGACCTCAATGGTTTGCTCATATTTATGAGTTGTGCATTTGCTATTCTAGCAATACTCCTCACACTGTTTTCTTCGAACTGCGCTTCTGACGGACAAATTGATGAGTACTTGTAGCTGGACATCCTTCCACACGATCTAAGACCATCTCGTGAAATTGTATGCTGTGAACATTTCTTTGTTGAGAACTTTGGCCAGCTCTCTATGGTTTGTGTTTTGAACTATCCAGGGGACACAGCACGGACTCTTGTATTATATTTTTCAAGGCGGCGGCTAATCTTCACCATTCACCAGCTTTGCTTACTTCTAAGCAGTGATTTCAGCTAATAATACGGCCACAGATTATACAACATAACGCTTGTCTTGTAAATGAATGTTTTCTAAACGGGAGGGGTCAAGAGATGGAAGCACTATCATAAAACTGCTTCACACATGTCCGTACGCGCTGTGCTGTTACTTTTCAGGACCTTAGTCCGTAGGACCTT
The DNA here is from genome assembly GCF_023864345.2 of Schistocerca serialis cubense. Lineage (NCBI taxonomy): Eukaryota > Metazoa > Arthropoda > Insecta > Orthoptera > Acrididae > Schistocerca > Schistocerca serialis. Next base: position 555,085,780 of record NC_064641.1, read on the forward strand.
AGTCCGTATTCACGTTATCTGTGTTTTTCGAAACGTACAGATAAATTTCGTCCGTTTCAAACAGGTCGTAAAGTCAAATATAAATTATTTGTCAGAAACCATGTTTTCATTTTATATTTCTGGCGTGTCATGTTATTCGTCACGTACATAAAATAACCTGAGTGATGTTTTTTTCTATGTTTGTTCATGTTATGCAAAATAAAGAAAAAACGATTATAAGTATAGAATCGCTGCAAGACAACCGGGATAAAATTTATAAAGCTTTACACACAAAGGGAAGCCTGAAAAGGGTTACAACGCTTCTAAATATTTAAAGCTAATGAGAAACAAAAAAATGTGCAAACTAAACTTTACACAAACACGGTGTTCTGATTTCGGGAAGCTTGTAATATGAACACAATATCCGTTACCCATTTTGACAGCAATAACTGTCGCAAGAGATTAGCGATGCGTGTAATTATATCATTAAAAGCTCTCTCCAAATTAAGCGCGTATTGGCTTCGCATATACTCCCTTGTCTGACACGTTAATCTCTGCAGCACGTGCTACAGAGTGATCTGCCGACAAAGAGCGACATTCAACCAACATCAAACGTGTTGCTTTTCATATTACCCGTAACATCCGAGGAAAAAAAGAAACCACCGTTTCATGATGCAGACGAGTGGTTCTGAATCGATGGGTGTTAGATCCCATCAAATCTGACATTCAAGTTGTGCCATTGTGGTAGGTGGCATATAAACAACGATATATACAACAATGTGTGTGCACGTGCGAGGGGGCGAGGGGGGAGACAGGAGAGAGCGAGAGAGAGAGAGAGAAAGAGAGAGAGAGAGAGAGAGAGAGAGAGCAATTACATCTGTAGGTGAAAAACACACACGGTGTGAGCGTGACTGACTTAACATCCCCGAGGCACCACTAATTATCAAAGATGGGTATGCATCTATAATTACATATTTCTGTAGATCACCAGATTCACTCCCAGACGTAACCGAGAACTTCAGTGAGAACCTCAGCTCTTTACTGATAATATTCCCAAGTATACTGTAGTCATTAGTTTCATCATTCAACAGCTGATTGGGATCGGTGTGCCGAGACGTCTGGCGAAACAATACTAAATGCAGTCTCTGTCAAATACCTACAACATGTTGTTCCGAAGCCCATTAATAATGGAAATTTAACACGAAGGCGTGCTGAAAAGTAATGCCTCCGAATTTTTTATGTGAAAACTTCTAAAGCTTTTAAATGAAACGAACGGTATTCACATTCCACTTCTCTGTTCTTCCTGTCTTCATATTTATTTCTCAACATAGTCACACTGGCAATGAACAACTTGCTCTCAACGAGAGACCCGTTTGTTGAAACTGTTACTGTAGAACGTTTGACTTCGTTGACGGAGCCACAACCTCACCTTTGCTTGCACCGCTTCATCACTATCAAAGAGAAGTTCTCGTATGCGTTCTTTAAGTTTTGGAAAGAGATGAAAATCGGATGGGGCAAAGTCGGGCGTGTATGGAAGATGATCGAAGATAACAAACCGAAGGCGTCGGGTTGTTGTAGACGTCGCAGCACTCGTGTCTGGCATGTTGAAGGAGGGGGTGCTCCATGTGTTCTGCAAATATGTAAACCTGAAGAACAAAGATGTGGAATGTTAATAACGTTTCCTTTTCTTTAAAACTTCGAGAGTTTTCACGAAAAAAGTTCGCCAAATTCGAAAAAGTTTGCAATGAAAAACTGGGGTCGCTATGATTTTGAGTTGGGTGCATATTTCATAACGTTGTGTATGAAATTTAGTTAACACATTGAACTTTTCTTTAGACATGGTTGGAGGTCTCCATATGTCATCAATCTAGATAAAACTGACCCTGTGTAGCCCTCTCATTCGCGATAGCGATACAGCCAGAATGAAATATCCACAACATTCCTCATATTTCACAAACAGTTTGAGATATCTAAATGAGATTTCGGCAAATGATGATGAGTTATGAGTAGCGCTACTTCTGCAGTGTTTTTAGCCCACACTGTAGATAGCTGCACAGTAGCGGAAATCGATCGGCAATGAACAGTTTAAAAATTTACGACCGATACTGCCCTTCCTCCTATCTTGGATCTTATGACCACTTGCTTAATAGCGTCCTGGTCCACCTTTAGAACGCAATGCAGCAGTGATTCTACGTGACACTGATCTGGTAAGTCCTTGGTAGGTTTTCTGAGATACATGGCAATATATATGTAAGCACAGACCACGTAATTCCTGCATTTAACGGGTCGGTGGTTTGTGAGCGCGGATCTGGCGCCCAGTAGCGTCCAAGATGAGTTCCACCGCGTTCGAATCAGGCAAATTTGGTTGCCAGAACATCAACGTGAGTTCACTGTCCTGCTCTCCAAACCACTGTAACACAATTTCGGTATTATGACACTTAACATTTTTGCTGCTGTAAGGCGCCATCACCCTCGGGAAAGACATCAAGAATGAAGGGATGTAGGTGATCCGCAATAATGTTCACCTAATTCACAGTTGTAATCAGCTTTCTATTACTACTACACGTCACATAGAAAAGTACGTGAATGCCCCCCAAAGGGTAAATACTGCCCCCACTGGCCTTCGTACGTGACGCTGTGAAGTTTCGTGCAGCCGTTCGCCTCCGGACGCGACCACTGACCTGGTGTGACAAGAAACGTGATTCATCCGACGGACCGACAAGTCTCCATTGATCCACTGTCCAGTCTCTGATCCTGTGTCCACTGCAGTCGTAACTGACGCTGTCGTTGGATCTTCTGCTGCAGAGCCATATGTTCTACAATGAGTGTTGAACGGTGTGACCCGAAACACTTGCGCCTGAACCAGCATTGTACTCTGTGATCAGATGTATCGCAGACTGCATCCTGTCCTGCTTTGCACAGCGCGCAGGGGTTCGATCTCCACGTCGTATGATGAGGCGTGGACGTCGCCTACTTGTGATATCGGGTAAGTACCGATTATGTGCGAAAAGGTTAACTATTCGCTAAACTGGGAGAGAGCGGGTTTAGCATTACCTCAGCAAACAGGTCGACTGCATGCGATGAGGTATGTCATAAACTAGTCAACTGAACTATTGGTAGCACTGTTATGATTAATCACTTTCTCAGGGTGCTGTGCTGTGTACGCCAGTTCCTCCTCATCGTATGTGGCTAGTAAGCTAGAAACGATCTGTAGCATATCTGTGGAGTATACGACAAGTGAAGGAAGCCATAAGTTGATGGTCGTTGGAAGAAATAAAAATTCGGAAAGACAGAAGGTACACAATGTGGAGTGGCGTGGAGGTACACAATAAAAACATGTAAGTGACATATTTATACCTAACAATTTTTCAAGTTATATTCTGTTTACTAATGAACTCAATCATAACCTTGAAGCCATTTTGTAACTTAAACACTTAGCTTCGAATAGTGTAAAACGGAAGACTATTACTATGTTATATGAGAGTCTTTAAATTTAATAGGTAAAGAAGCTGCCTACAATGGAATCGATATTTCCAAGCCAAGGTGTTACTAACATTAAGTCTCTGTAAATGGGGAGGAAAATCCTGTAGCACCAACTTATGCTTTCCTCCGTGCGCAGTTGACTTGACTTGAAAGTTGACAGTACGTGAAGAAGACGTTTTTCGCAAAATGACCGCGCGCGCAGTTGACCACTTCAAGAGCAAGTAAAAATTTGGTTCTGCGCGCAGTCGGGATCACCTGGTAGTGTCGTCGTCCTTCCGCCACTTACCATAGAAGCTCACGGTAACAGCACACGAAGAGCAGATCAGCTTCACCGTTTTCAAGATGTTCTTCCCCGGCGACAGACCATAACAATTTGCCCTTTGTGAAAATCGCTTGTGTCAATTGATTTTCCTATATGTGGCCTTCATTGTCACTGGAATGGTTTACCATTCGCCTCCTTACTGTGTCACTAGCCCGTATCACCACCAGGCATAATTTAGTCTCGCGGAGAGCAATGGTCGAATTATTTGTCACATCAGTATACCGCGTATATATGTACGTAGATAGATGTACACTGCGCAGTAGCCGGCCTCTGTGACCGAGCGGTTCTAGGCGCTTCAGTCTGGAACAGCGCAGCTGCTACGGTCGCAGGTTCGAATCCTGCCTCGGGCATGGATGTGTGTGATGTCCTTAGGTTAGTTAGGTTTAAGTACTTCTAAGTTCTAGGGGACTGATGACCTCAGAACTTGTCCCATAGTGCTCAGAGCCATTTGAACCATTTGAACCTTAGGTTAGATATGTTTAAGTAGTTCTAAGTCTAGGGGACTGATGACCTCAGATGTTAAGTCCCATAGTGCTTAGAGCCATTTGAACATTGCGCAGTATAATTAAAGAGTCACTTTTTTGAAACAGCGTAATAGTTTCCCATTGCGACACAGAGATTTGAAATCTGACGCGAAGGTGAATATAACTTCCTATGAAATAGTGCAAAAGCGTCGCACCTGTGACCTTATCCTCGGGCTCGGCGATGCGTCAAACAGGAAGGTGTTGACAAATGCGAAAAAAGGCCAGAGCTCAGAATCTCATGTGAGGTGTAAGGTGGGTTAATGACGTTACACGGGCACAAAATTTCACCACAATTCCGCCCACAGCCACAGTGGACGTGTCACACTATGGGAAAGTTGTCACATCCCCTCTTACTCGCATTTCACACCTTCTTTTGACGCCTCTGCGATGGAGTTAAAACCACGTCGTCCAGGACTGAACCCATGCGGTTTTCTTGTGGGTGGCCGAAGAAACCATTTCAGGCAAACCGCCGTTCATTATCGACACGACAATGAAACTACCCCTTGCCGTGGCACGTTGATTTCGACACACTTCGCGGTTGAAGACGATAGTTTGCAGTGCGATGAGGAAAAAGACGGCATGCTTGACAACCTTCGACACTGCTGACACCCCTAGAACGATTCAACCCTTCCCATCGCACCCCTCTCAGATTTAGTGCCTATCTGGCGCATGGACTACTCAGTTTGTATATTTTGCTTATTTTTTTCATAGTTCCACACAACTTCTTCCTGTTTTCTCGATTGATCTGTGTTCAGTTTTTCAAGGCCTATCCACTGTGCCTAGTTATAACTAAACCGGGGGGGGGGGGGGGTGCGATGGGGAGGTTCCCCTGTAAGTAAACTCATGTTTAGAAAAAACAGAACACCTTGAACGACTATAGAGAGGACGTTCATATTCACAGGATATGTATATTCGTATGTTCTGCAGGAATGATAAGCATTTGAACCATGTTGGCCTGCGGGTTCAGTCTCAACGTCGATATCGCGGCGCAACACCACCTACCAGTAAAATGTGCCTGCGGCTTTTGTTGTCGTTATAAACCGAAAGTAACGCATCAGTGTGACTTGAGCAGACGTGCAGAGTGCCTCGCAGGCGTACGCGTGATCCCTAACTTCAGATCAGTGAGTTTCATTATTGGCTTGAGAAAATGCGATGCATCCATCCAGGAAATTGCTGCTTGCGTGGGACGAAGTGATTCGACAGTGTAACGAATGCGCGCAGAATGGTTCACGGAAGGCCGTAGAACACAACGAAATAGGCCAAGGTCGCACCACACAGACCACCCCCCGAGAAGATCGACACGTCATCCGAATGGCATTGCAGGGCGGATCTGCGTCCTCCTCAGCTCTGACTGAACAGTGGAAGAATGGAACACATCGTACATTATCGGTGGTGACAGTCCGTCACCATTTATTGCAGCATGGGTTACGTCCGACTCGTCCACTTCTCCGCCTACGTTTAAAGAATGTGCAGAAACATGCTAGGCGGCAGTGGCGTATGGAACGACGTCACAGGGGACATTAATGGCATCAGATAGTGTTTTCGGACAAATCCAAGTTCTGTTTGTTTGAAAATGAAGGCCGCATTTTGGTTTGCCGCAGACAGGCGGAGAGGTATCACAGTGACTGATTTCTCGCAAGACGTACAGTGCCAACTGAAGGCCTTATGGTGCGGGACGCCATTGCGTACAACAACAAATCACAGTTGTTGTGTGTCTAGGACACTGTGACCAGTATGACGTACTTGAATGACATCCTGCGACTCATGCCCATACACTTTCTGCACAATAACCCAGACGCCATTTTTCAGGAAGACAATGCATGACCACACTTTGCTGGGCGAACACGTGCCTGCTTGGTATCATAGGATGTCAGCCTTTTGACCCGGGCTACCAGGTCACCGGACTTGTCGCCAGTCGAAAACGTGTGTGATATGGTGAAACGAAAGGTGCAACGCTGTGACCCAGTTCCAAAGACCACAGACGAACTTTGGAACCAGTTGAATGCAGCGTGGGTGGTTATACCACAGATGCCATTCACATCTTATACGCTTAGGTGCCACCACGTATGGAACAAGTTATCAGGGCACGTGGCAGACCTTGTGCCTACTAGGCAACTCAGGTGACTTAAATGCTAACCATTTCTGCAGAACATACCAATGTATATGTCCTCTAAACATGAACGTCCTATCTATGGTCACTCAAGGTGTTCTGTTTTTTCTGAACACGAATGTGCATTGTGGTCCTGCAACACCGTAATTTTTGCTCGGTGTGCAGTGTGGAACCAGTAGCGACCATTCAAAACCATTTGGCGAAATTTTAATGTGATCCGAAGCAGGAGAGAAGGCGTTTAAGCTTTAGCTCTCCTGTTTCGTGGCCTCCCGTGGCGTGATCAAGAGGGGGCGGAGGGGTTCCATATTGATACATATGTGAATAAAACAGTAAAGTGTGACTCTAAGAACCTCAAATTCGGCAGCACCCTCGGTGCCAACCGCACACCTTTGTTGAGCGCTTTAAAAATGTACCTATACAGAGACGCCAGTCATTGACACTTAGAGCCGTCCATTTCGACGCTCCTGAACTTAGTGACGTCTGCTGGCTGCATGCGAAATCTAAGGGGGGATGAAATGGAAGCCTTTCACACTGGCGCCTAGGAGGTCATGGCTAGCTATCTCTGTAGATTAACTTTTTCGAGGTGCCCAACAAAGATGGGGTAGCACCGACAGTGCTGCCAAACTGGAGGAACTTACTTGTTAGAGGGACCGTTTGCCGTTTGATTCACGCGTGTGTCAATGGCACACCCGACCCCTGACCGCCTCACCCCTGTGTTCACACCACATGAAAAATCGTAAACACACTTTGCTGCTCTAGATCACGTTCAGATTTCGTAGAATAATTGTGAACGGTCACTAGTGGATCCACCCCGTGCACCAGAACAAAAATTGCAGTCGTGCTACACGCAAAAGGGGTGGCATCTTAGTCCCACGATGTCCTTAGAGAAGGTTGAATCGTCCGAGGGGGTGTGTCAGCAGTCTTCATAGGATGTCAAAGACATCGTCCTGTCGCACATCGCACTGCAAACTGACGGTTTCGACCGAGAAATGTCTGAAAATGAACAACCCAAGATAAGGAGTGGTTTCATTGACGCCATTTATGTTACCTACTGAGGTGTTTTCGTGTCTGTTCTGAGCGGCTGTGTGTTTGAAATGTTTTTCTCGGTCTCTCAAAAGAAAAGTTCGTGATTTCAGTGCTGAGCATCTCGGTCCTGACCTCCATGGCAGAGGTGCCGAAAGAAGGGGTGAACTGTGTGTAAGAAGCGGTGTGACCACCTCCCCATAGTATGACAAGTCCACGGTGCCATTGGGCAGAATTACGGTGAAGTTTGGTACCAATGTGACATCCTCCACTTACCTCACACTTACATGAAATACTGAACTGTGACCCTTTTTTCGCACGTGTCGACACCTTTCTGTTTCAGACCCCTGCGAGCCGGAAGGTACCGTCGCGGAGCGGCACGCTTTTGCACCAGTACGCGGGAATTTTGTAGCCAGAGCCAGATTTCAAACATTTGTGTCACAGTGGGAGAGAATTACGGGCTATCGAAATGGTGACCCTTTAATTATGTTGCGCACTGTAGACGGAGGTTGGAGGATACCCTTGTGAACTCTGGATCATCTGGCGCAATTTTATCCAAAACTGGTGCTCAAATGCATTACTGTCAGGAAGAAAAAATATATAGTGATAGTAAGAAACACACAGCAAGAGCGTTGGGTATGAAATGAAATGATCGTGCCGCACTGCTGGTCGGGATGTCCCATTCGGGGTCGGGTGTCAAGTGCAAGTCTTATTTCAGTCGGCGCCATATTGCATGACTTGCGACCGATGATGAGGATGAGATGATGATGAGGACAACACAACACCCAGTCTCCGAGCGGAGAAAATCTCCAACCCGGCCGGGTATCGAACCCGGGCCCAGTGAATGGTAGGCAAGCACGTTACCACCCAGCTAATCAGGCAGACATGAGCGTTGGGTGAGGAGGTGGAAAGGGCAGACGCGTAAAAGTAATAGAAAAAACCGAAATTAGTAATAACATTTTTGCGTTATATGCATTAATTAATTATCAAGAGACAAGAATTATTGTGAAATAATTGTAAAAACAGGCGAATCTCTCTGATTCAGTGACATAAGCTAAAACTTACTCGCGAAGGAATATTTTAGAACTTGTGTATAAGTGCAGCTTACTCCACTGAAAGCAAGAGAAGAGAATATAAACATATATTTCATGCATGAGATGCGTATAAAGTTGTTATCTTTTCTTATTTTTGTAGGCACTTTCATTGACATGTAAAAATTCTTTGTTGAGTTTGATGATTCGCTCATTCGTACACCTCACTCAGCTTTCTAATACACGAATATTTCTAAAAATGTAATGACTTTTGCTTCACGATGAAGTGTGTTGAAGACTCTCGCCGTTTGAGGCTCAGATATAGCAACAATGATGGAATCGTTTCTTTTGTGTTGGGAAACAGTTTTATTGCTTTTGACGTTTTAGTATCACGTCTGCGTCGCTTTCCCTTCAGCTGTAGAAGTGGTAGCTGATTTGATACGTTAAATAAAGTTGGTACTACCTTCCATACAAATTTCCTACTTTCCACATCGCTGATTTGGCTAGAAGTGTAGCGAACAAAACTTCGCGTTGTTGGGTAGATTACGACTTTTTTCTGTAAAACGTTAGTTTTCTGGTGATTACTGGCATTTTTTTTTGTTCTTAAGGGAAAACGACATTCTTCAGCAAATATCCATAAGTTGCAGGATATTCGTAAATAAACTGTCCTGTGATGTACTGTTTCGTACCTCCCATGGTCCTTAGGAAACAAAAGAAAGACAAATGTGGTGTCAGTTTTTAGTTGTCGATTTTTATCACACTAAATACGCTCCCTCTTGTACAAACGATACAACATTCTCGCACTCATTCAATATCGTTGTTAGAAGTATAGCTTGGTGGTCACAAATAAGAGGAAGTGTGGTGACTGTTATGCTAGACTGCGGTAATTACGATCAATGCAAAGTGTTTACTTTGTGGAAACGTTAGAATTTCTGAGAGGTTTGGAACTTTAAATTTCCCGTGCAGGGAAGCATTTTAACTACAACGCAGTCAGATAATTGATGATTTAGGGCCATCAATCTAATAAACCTCGAATGATCTCATCGGGGTATATAATATTCTTTGATCTCACAGGACCAGGAGTACGTGACCAAGAACACAGATTGTTGAACACTACTTAATCATGTCACTATAGGCAGAAAGCCACACAGGCAACTACAAGCACCTCCCGACAGACGAAGCTCCAAAGATTGTATACGGGGTTGCCCCATGAGGAATGGTCAATGCTCAGGGGTACGAAAGAATCTATCATCCGAAGAAAAAATGTCCAATAAATATGGGCTCTAATATACATACCTTCTATAAGCATTTGTTCAGTAGAAGGAACGTGTTTCGCAGTGGCGAAGATGAACAAGTGTTCATAGCTCTTAAGGTGTGCACTTTAGAGTCCATGTTTACTGGGCAATTTTTTTTGCTTTGGTCCGTACTACCACCTCTTAAAATATGGAAAGCAATGGCCTTGGGAACGCCATACAAGAATGAAGGTCTAAAATGGCGACATTCAGTTGCTAGCTTGAAAACTGCCATGAAAAGTCGTCCAAAAGCTTTAAACGCGAAGACTGGAAGCCAGTAACACGTAAGTTCGCGCTTTTATAACGCTGTAAATGAGCCACACCCGACGTTTGTTCGATCGATAAAGTATAAATCATTAATGTGGGCTAATATGTGACAGTAATATGTCGTTTATGTGTCATTCAGCTAAAATTAATGAAAGAAAACGCCAGAATCAGTATTAAGTATTACAGTTCTCCGCTAAAGAAAAAACAGCTCAGCGAATTTTTGCAACGAAATATAATTCATGGATTCTACAGCTCAGCTTAATACAACCAGACTGACGGTGGGTCGAACAACGTTGTCTAGTTTGGAATGGATCTAGTCTACGGTGAGTACGACCATATGTGCTAAAAGGTTTCCAAACCTACAAGTATTTCTTCCCACGAGGAGCTTCAGAGAATTGATTAACTGTAGCACACACAGATCAAACACTAACTATGTTAAGAAATATCCAAAACAATGTGCATAATGCCTTGATGTAAGAATGTGTGTGGAAACAAACTGAGTGCTTTAGAAATTTTGCTCTCAGCTGCCAAAAAATAGAAGATTGAGATTTACGCTAAGCCAGCCGTTTAGAACATATAATTCACAAAAATTTACGTAAACTTGCTACACGGTATAGTTTACTCACAGATAACATCGCACTCTATGACGACACTAAGTTATCTTCTAGGAGTAGCTTTGTTTTTGTCAATTAGCGTTTCAAGTTGGCATCAACAAACAATGGACTGCCAAAGGAGTAACAACAAAGAACAAACATGCAGTTATTTCCAATGAGTGTTTTGAACCCTTCACAAAAGAGTTCCTTTTCCCAAGAAGATGCTTCTTCAGTTTCGTTGATTCCGTGGTGTCACAAATAATTGTGTCTGATACTGTGTTCTCTCCTGTCGCAGCTACAACAGGCACAGATCTAACTTAAAGAATAAGTTGGATCGATGATCGAGGAGCTTGTTCCAAAACAGCCAGCTAGTTGAAGAACTTGGTTTAAAACAGCCAGCGACTGCAAGAATGTAGAAGCCTTTGTCATGACGATGTATGTAGATTTATGGTAATAGTAGTAGTAGTAATAATAATAATAATAATAATAATAATAATAATAATAAATTATTCGTGTACACCAAGATAAAAATATGTTTACAAAGTTAATAGTTGTATGTCGATACTGAGGAAAGTTGGCAATTGGCTATTACAATTTGTGCTTTCAGTATGAGATAGCTCTCTTAATTAGTCGTCCGCAGCTCGTGGTCGTGCGGTAGCATTCTCGCTTCCCACGCCCGGGTTCCCGGGTTCGATTCCCGGCGGGGTCAGGGATTTTCTCTGCCTCGTGATGACTGGGTGTTGTGTGATGTCCTTAGGTTAGTTAGGTTTAAGTAGTTCTAAGTTTTAGGGGACTGATGACCATAGATGTTAAGTCCCATAGTCCTCAGAGCCATTTGAATCTTAATTAGTCGAATATTGCATAAACATTTATTCATCAGGAAGTGATGATCATATTCAGATTGCACTAGAAGAAAAACAAGCATCGATGCATTAGTAGAACTTCTTCTAATAACTGAAAAAAATTGACAAGAGATAGAAACTTAAATCTGAGTACCGAAACGAAAGACTGGTTCAAACCTGAGACAGAAAAAGCTTGTCGTTACACGCAGTTACAAAATTACAATTTTTACGTCGATCCACTGCCAAAGCTACGCATTTCTTAATGATTTTCTTGACGCAAATGGGAATGTAAATGAATCTACAACTAATTAATATCACTGAAGTACAAGAAAAAAACTACAAAATTCCTGTGGTGAGCTGTTTTGTCTACATGTATTGTAACAGTTTCACGACATACGAAGCTAAAGTCTGTGGTTGTTCTCTGCTGCGATATTTGAGAAAGAAAATAAAAAAAGGTAATAAACATTGAAAATGTCAAATATTATTCGTTTTAATTTGAACTATACCTTCAACAGCAACAGAAATACATCAATTTAGACATCTCAGCAGGACACATATGATTTACACAGCCAAGTGCTGGAGACACATTACTGAAGTTTTCTTACTGATTGGAATGAGTTCTTTCTTTAGAGTAGGTTACGAAGTAAGGGTGTGACTGTGTGTCTAGTTTTAAATAGGAGGAAAGTTTATATAATGTGAAATTGTCAAGAACTGTTATTTTACCACTAGCAATTGCTGTGGCAAAGTCTAATGAAGAATTTTGTTGCTGAAAGTTAACGTTGCAGTGCAACTGAAAGCTCTTTTTAAATCTAAACCAAGATTATGAAAATATTTCACAGTTGAGATGGGAAAATGATCATAATTTTGTTTTCACAAAAGTGAAGACTGAAGTGATTAATCGCTGTTCCTAAGTGACTTCTTTTTCAGCAGTTCACAGCTAGAGAAAAGGTCGTCAAAATGTACAGCCACCGACTGGGACGCTGGCGTCACACAAAGCCGTTAGTCCGGACGGCTCTGCTGAGCGTTGGGTATCTAGTGAGCTCGTGCTTGTTCGTGTGTAAACACGGTGCTTTATGTCTTCCGTCCTGAGCAAACTCACTGCTCTGTGCCCAGCCCTCCCACGACTTACGCCATATCTCGCCCATTCGTCCCCGCTTTCAGTTCAACTAGTTCTCTCTAACTCATTTCACGCACTTAAGCGTGGCGCGATCGCAAATTCTACAACGTTGTGTTTTCTGGCGCTGGAAAGATTTATGCATACCGTTCGCGAACGTTACAGTATAATGAAGTAAAGAACAGACATAAATACACAAAATTTATCGCAATAAACAGAATGACAGGTTCAAACGTGGAATTAAAATTCAGGACGAAAGAAAATCAGTGATAAGATTCGCGAATAATGTCGCTGTCTTCAGTGAATGTGAGCAGATCTACAGGACATAGTGACAGAACGCTCAGTCTAATGAACACAGAATGTTGACTAAGTAAGTGGAAGATAGACGAAAGTAATGAGAAGTAGCGGAAATGAAATTAGAGGGAAATCATCAAAACTGGGGACCTCGAAGTAGACGAATTGAAGGAATTCTAATGCCATGGAAAGAAAATAATGTAGATGACGGGCGAAGCAAGCAGAACATAAAAAGCAGATGGTTGTATTGCTTCTTACTCTTTCTTTTAAGCCGCGCGGAATGACCGCAAGGTTTGAGGCGTCATGTCACGGACTGCGTGGCCCCTCCCGCCGGAGGCTCGAGTCCTTCCTCGGGCATCGGCGTGTGTGTTGATTTTAGTATAAGTTAGTTTAAGTGGTGTGTAAGTCTAGGGTCCGATGACCTAAGTAGTTTGGTCCCTAGAGATTCATACACACATTTTCTTTCTTTTAAACTGCGTGTTTTGATATTTAATAGTGATTTCACCAAAGGACGAATCCAAATCATTGCTATAGCTAAGTATTAAGATTGAGAGCACTGAACAACACGGACACTGGGATATATTTTTACTAAGCCTAAATGCAAAATGACTGTTCGCCAGCCAAACGGAATGGACAATTAATTATCATAATTGTCCTGAAATTAATGTTTTGTTACTTTATTTCATTTTACTTTAATCAAAAATGTTGTAAAACCAACTCTGATGCACGTAAATTCACGTTAACTGACAGTGATATTGCATTACTGCCACAAAACAGCTTTCAGAGAAACAAAAATATTCTTTCATCAATTCGTAATAGGGGCATAAATTTATGGTTGCAGCGTTATTATTGAACTGAACATCCTAATCAGTTCAATTACGTCTCAGAGTAACCTACACTGTTGCAGACAGCCTATACACCCTTTCGTATGAACTGTATTGAACGACAATTGTATTCGGTACTAAAAATATCAAGTCCAAACAACGATTATAAAATGCCATATCATTTCAGGCCAGAAAACCATACATTTAACATACACTAACAGTACCTAAAAGTTACCAGTTTGTTAGAGGTTTAATATTTCATTTACCAAACTGAATTAAACAATAGTAATTGCTACTGTTACCAAACTGTTTGAAATACATATCTTTCATGGGAAACATGTGATTGGCAGTTCATTTAAGGACCAGGTAGGGAACCTCATATAGGTAACATGATTCAGTGTTGCAACTGATTTTCAGAACTTCAAGTAATTATTATGTCACAGGGATTAATATTCACTGGCCCTTTATTTCACAAATCCAGTTAGCTCACAGTGCCGTTGGCTGCAATGATATGGGAGAGGTAGTCTTAAGTTTTATACGGCAGTGAGGTGTATTTATAGCATTTGCCACTGGCTCACACACAGAGTTGGCAAACTCAACAAGTGTTTATTGTGGATACATATTTACAACCATTGCGCGTCTAAGGAGCTTAAATTTTGAGCTGTTCCATCACAAAAGAACTTCAGCACGCTTGGGAGCATCATACACGTCCGCTCACTTCAACTGATCCCGCCTGACTTTTCATCGGCACCCTGCCTGGTCGTCACGCCTTACTAACTTCCTTTAGGTACGTGCTTCCCCTGCCTGACAGTTGAATTTTATAACGTAAGTTTGACCTGTCTAACATTAACAAGGCACAGTATATTCACAGTTAAATTTTTGTTGGCAAGAAATTTTACAATATGAAATACTTGAAAATAATTACAATAATTTTATTTCTTTTTTTCTTTCAAGTCATCAGTCTGCTGACTGCTTTGACGCGTCCCGTCACGGATACCTCTACAGTACCAACTTTTTCATCTCAAAGTAGCAGTTCCAACTTAAGTCATCAATTATGTGCTGGATGTATTCCAATCTCTTGTCTTACTCTACAGCGTTTACCCATTACAGCTCCCTCTAGTACTATGACCGTTATTTCCTGATGTCGTAAGACATAACCTATTATTCTGTCCCTTCTTCTTGTAATGTTATCCCTACATTCCTTTCCTCGCCGATACTGCAGTGACCCTCCTCATTCCTTACCTTATCAGTCCATCTAACTTTCAACATTCTTCTGCAGCACCACATTTCAAATGCTTCAGTTTTTTTCTATTCCAATTTTCCCACAGTCCATGTTTCACTACCATACAATGCTGTTGTCCAACCGTACATTCACAGAAATTTCTTCCTCAAATTAAGACCTACATTTGATACTAGTAGGCTTATCTTGCCCAGGAATGCCATACTAATCTGCTTTTTAGTCCTCCTTGCTCCGTCCATCATGGGTTATTTTGCTGGCTAGGTAGTTCTCGCAGTTCTCATTTCTGCTACATCTCGATACTTTCATCTTCTTTCGATATACTCTCAGTCCATATGCTATAGTCATTAGACCGTTTGTCCCATTCAACAGATACTGCAATTCTTCTTCACATTCACTGAGGGTAGCAATGTCTTTGGCGAATCTTATCATTGATATCCTTTCATCTTGAACATTAATTCTACCCTTGGACCTTTCTTTCACTACTTTCATTGCTTCTTCGACCTATAGATTGAGCAGTAGAGGCGAAAGACTATGTCCCCGTCTTACATTCTTTTTAGTCCGAACACTTCGTTCTTCGTCTTCCAGTCTTGTTGTTCGCTCTTGTTTCTTGTACATACTGTATATTATCCGATTTTCCCTATGGCTTACCCATATTTTTCTCAGAATTTCGTACATCGTGCACCAATTTACACTGTCGAACGCTTTTCCTAGGTCGACAAATCCTATGAACGTTTCTTGATTTTTCTTCAGTCTTTCATCCATTATCAACCGCGCGGCAGAACAGCCTCCCTTGCGACTTTACCTTTCCTAAAGCTAAACTGGTCGTCATTTAACAGTTCCTCAATTTTCTTTTGAATTCTTCTGTATGTCATTATTGTAAGCATTAGCTGCTAAGCTGACTGTGCGATAATTCTCGCATTTATCTGCTCTTGCTATCTCCGGAATTGTGTGGCTGACATTTTTCCGAAGGTCTGATGGTATGTCACCAGTCTCATACAATCTACACACCAAAGTGAATAGTCGTTTGCTGCCATTCCACGCAAATGGTTTTAGAAATTCCATTGTAGTGTTATGTATTCGTCCTGCCTTACATGATATTAAATTGCCCAAAGCTCTTTCAAATTCTAATTCTAATACTAAATCCCCTATCACTTCCTTGTCGACTCTTGTTTATTCTTCTATCACGTTATCAGACAAGTCCTCTGACCCCCCCCCCCCCCCCCATAGAGGCCTTTAGTGTACTCTTTTCACTTATCCGCTCTCTCCTCTGCGTTTAACTGGGGAATTTCCGTTGTACTCTTAATGTTACCGTCTTTGCTTATAATTTCACCGAAATTTGTTTTGACTTTTCTATACACTTGATTTTCCGACAGTAAAATCTTTTTAGATTTCCTCTCATTTTTCATGCAGACATATTCGCCTTAGCTTCCCCGCACTGTTTATCTCACTCCTAAGTGACTTGCATTTCAGTATTTCGGAATTTCCCTGAGCATTTTTGTATTTCCTTCTTTCGACGATCAACTGAAGTAATTCTTCTGTTATCCTAGTTTCTTCACAGTTACTTTCCTCGTGCCTATGTCTGACTGCCCAACCTGTGTGATTCCCCATTTTAGAGAACTCCATTCCTTTTCAACTGAGCTGCCTACCGAGCCATTGATTATCGCAGTGTCTGCAGCCTGACAGACCTTCAAGCGTGACTCTTCATTCCTTAGTACTTCTGTATCCCACTTCTTTGCGCATTGGTTCTTCCAGAGTAGTCTCAAACTTCAGCCTTCCCTTAATCATTATTAAATTGTCATCTGAGTCTCCTGGGTACGCCCTACAATCCAATGTCCGATTTTGAAATCTCTGCCTGACCACGCTGTAATCTAGGTGGAATTTTCCAGTATCTCCAGGCTTTTCCCAAGCATACCTCTTCCTCCTCTTGTGTTTCTCGAAGAGAGTGTTTGCTACAACTACCTGAAATTTACTGTAGAACTGAGACATTTTATTTCAAAAAAGAAAAAAAATGGAACGATTATTTTCTACGTAGACAGTGTATGGTTTTGTATGTGCTACAGGGGTGCAAAAACTGACAGGTAAACAGAAAGAGAGACGGTTGAACAACTGTCAGGGAGAGATGCGTAAGTTTTTTTTACCCATCTTGCTCCTATTTTCTGCCTGTGAGAATAAGCCTTTCCTCAGCCAGCAGCTAATGTTATTACAGTGTTATTTTTTTCAGTGTCATTTTGTTCATGTAGCATAACAAAGAAATAGCTGCTACCGAAAGGGCGTTTCACGCTAACATAGTTTATGTGGATCACATGGATGCTGCCCACACAGTTCACTCAAGTTCGTCGGTTGAGTTTTTGCCGCTAATTCGCTAGGATATTGCAGGAACTCAAAGTTCGATGCACAAGTGCTGAAGCATATATCCAATTTGATCTAAGGCTTTCGATTTTTACCGATTTCTACCGAGTACCGATGCGAGACTTTATCAGTTAGACTCTTTCAAAGTATTTACTGCAATAAAAAATGAAATGGGAAATATCTCATGCATCACAAAATTTCGTCTCACTGTAATTACCTTTTAGAAAATGTCTTGAAAAAAACATGGTATCTTGATAAACGTGGAGCTGCGTTTGGTATCAAATACGGCAGAGATATTTACAGCGAAGTTAGTTGACGGGAAAGGTGGCTTCATGGTTCAAATGGATCAAATGGCTCTGAGCACTATGCGACTTAACTTCTGAGGTCATCAGTCGCCTAGAACTTAGAACTAATTAAACCTAACTAACCTAAGGACATCACACACATCCATGCCCGAGGCAGGATTCGAACCTGCGACCGCAGCGGTCACGCGGTTCCAGACTGAAGCGCCTTTAACCGCACGGCCACACCGGCCGGCCGGTGGCTTCATGTTCCAAATTAAAGAGCTGATGAAGAACATCGGCACTACTTTCCACTTGGATTTTTTTTTTTTAAGTATGGTGTAACATGCTTAGTCAGACAACGAGATATCCATGAGGAAATTAATAACTGACAACAACATCTTCTGCAGCAAATTAAATATGATAAAGAGCACATGGCGAAGTTCAAACTGACATGAATATTCTGAAATGTGTTTTGCGTGCCACGGTGATCTCTTTAGAATAGGTGTGCTACTCACAACCCTGCAGTTTGTACATTGTCCTAGAGTGGCATATGGACCATGGCAAAACGAAGCTCAGCTCACTGGCATAATTATGTGTACAACTATTTCACCTTATATCTAAATAAATGCATGCATATTATCATGTTTTGCTATCGAAACAATGAGAAAGTGGTGCTAAATATTCAAATATTCTTGTGCAGTTGTGGAGAAGGCAACGTGCTGCTGCTGAAAACATTTATGAATTGAAAACTTTAGCCATGTGAAGATGGGTATGAATGTCCAAAATTGGTTATGGTTCTGCAATAAAAGCATTTTAATAGTATTTTTGGATGTTTACGGTATTCGCCAACAATAATAACCTACTTATGGTCGAGGATGATTGAAAATAAACAGTTAAACCTTGTCATAGAGCAAGACTCTATTGCTAAACTTCACTCAGTGGCATGAGCAATGGATTTGCTTCTATTAGAGCAAGTGTTTTTCTTTTATTTGCGAGAAATATTTCATGCAATATCAATAATTTATGTAGAGCAAATAAAATCAGTTGTTTATTACATCGCAGTAAAACCAAAGTACAGTTCTCGTTTTGTGTCTTCAGATTTCTGACAGATTCGATTCGGCCGGCGACGAATTCCTTTTCGTCACCAATATCTTCATCTCTGTAGCACTTGCACCCTACGCCCCTCAATTATTTGTTTGATATACTCCAGTCCTACAGTTTTCACCCCCTACGGCTCCCTTTAGTAATTCGGTTGTTATTCCCCGACGTCATACACATGTCCTGTCATTCTATTCCTTCTTCCCAGTGTTTTCCGTAAATATCGTTCTTCACCGGTTTTGCGGACGAACCCTTCATTTCTTATCAGTACACCTAATTTTCAACATTTTTCTATAGTAGAACATCTAAAGCGCTTCTTAGGAGCTACTTTAAACGATATCATATAGATTTTGTAATTTATTTACTACAAAGATAAATTTGATTTGTTGTGTGCAATAAAGTTCACGTGAGAAATATTTCTCGGTAATGCTTCATTTTGATTAAAGCCGGTTATATATTACAAAATTTGCTAAATATGCACATAAAAAATTGCAGGAAGGTACAGCGAGTGGATGAAGAAGTCGCAACTTCGGTAACTCCTCTGGAAGCGTGTGATCGCCTCTTTATAGCGCTAATGCTCAAATATTTTATTGGCCGTGGCGACAGAAAGCCCTCTGCAACACTGCGGCTGTTTCTAACTCAAATGCTGATCACTGTTATAAATAAATATCTTCAAGCTCAGACTTTTTTCCGAAAAGCTTTCCCAAGTTTCCTTCTTAAGATGAATGTATCCCAAGAACTATCATTTCTTTGCATCTACGAGAGTTATCCAAGAGGAAGTTCCCCACATCAACATTGGTGGGTGGGGGAGCATTAAGTGCGAAGGGCGAGCGTGTGTGTATGAGAGGTGCAGGATGTGAATATCGTATGCTACAGTTGGCACTCTTCGGTTCCTCACTGTATCGACTCAAAACGGCTGCTCTGCTTTTTTGACGATCGACGGCCTAAATTCCACCTTCTGCTAAGAGTCATTTTCAAACAGGTAGTACTGATCGCCTGATCAGTGACGAACGTATGGAGCCAAAGGAGCCAGCTCTTTAGGAAAACATTGACAACAAGGATTTCGGGTTGTATGTTGCTGAAATATTTTGGGTTGACGAGATTACGGTTCATCTCACCACGTGTTTTCTGCAGGTGCTATGCTCATGAGGAGAACACAGCAACTGCCATAATCCAATTTCCCAGAAACTTCGCTCAATGGCAGAGGGATCAAACTAAGCGAAGATGTGTCTCGGATGATCCGCAGATATTCGACCGTTTCTGAGAAAACGACGGTCAAAGTTTTCGAGGTAACTTATGTGCTTTTTAGCGAGTAAACAGCCCAACTGAAGCGGTAGCACAGTGGCTAGTGTCGCGGATTTACACTTTTGCGCTCCATACTCGAAACTCGATTATTGTTTTTATTTTTGTTCTTACTATACGAATGTTTTCCAATGTAGACTGAAATAAAGTTGTCCTTATTCGTCTACTAATCCTATGGCTGGCGAATGAATTAAAAAAAAAGAAGTAATACACGAGTGGAAAAATTATTTGAAATTGTTTTCGGTGAAGTTGCTGTGGTGTATCTTCATTCATAATCAACTGCAAGCGCCAGTTTAGGGGAAAGTGGTTTGTTATGCGTGGATTGCCGCAAAATTATTGCTAACGCGTGATATCTTCAGCAATGTTAACGACGTTTCTTTCCCGAGTCAGATTCATAGGAAGAAATGTCCCTATGTAAACGTGCTTTCGGGTAGTACTCGTGGTGTTCGGAATTTTTATGTTTCGAATGTTTCTGGGATCGGTATCATTCAAGGGAATGCACCAAATCTTCATAAAGAATAAACACAAGAATAAAATATATGAATTAAAAACTGACCTAAGAATATGAGAATTTAAAAACATTATAAACTCTGAAAATACAATACACATTTATATCATATAATAAATGTACGACACGTATTGTGAAAGCCAGTTATAATTTTACAATATATAACGCCCTTGCATCCCCTAACTTGATAAAAAACATTCGTGTACTAACCATCTAAGGGTATGGGTAGAGACGTGAAAAAAATGAAATAAATGAAAACAATAATCGGATTTCGAAAACGGGACCCAAAAGTGGGAGGCTATGCCACCTTTTGGGCTGAGCTTACGGTCCGCTAAGAGGCATCTATATCACGTTGAAAACTTTGATGGTTGTTTTCTCAGAAACTATCGAGTATCTACGAATAACCCGAGACACGTGTTGGCTTCACTCTTCTTCCACTGTGCGAAGTTGCTGGGAAATGGTGTACGGAACCTGTCGTGTTCTCGTCGTGAATGTCGAAGGATTTCCTTACCTTATCCACTTCTGTCTTTGTTTTTACAAGTGAATAAATGCTGTGGTGAATATTTTCACCCACTGGACCCTACGCGGAAATTTCCTGAGACGCGGGAATACAAAAGTTTATTTTAGGGTTCGCTAAGTATTGTGACAATCCTGTTCTACTCCATCGTAGCTGCAGGCAATCGTGGAAACACCTCTCCGCTGCGATCAACACGCCCCAGGCCTATAGGATGTCCGTGATTCACTAGGCGGCGTAATTGCACCACTGTAGGCTAAGGAATTGTTAATTGGCGAACCCGAATTAACTCTCTCCTCTAGCGGCATAATTTTTGGTTAGGGGAACCAACCGCGTCGGTTCACGAGACAGGGATAAAAAGGCTCACCTCGTCACTATTCATCACCTCTGTGTAGAAGTTCAGTTACCTCGTACAATTTCTATGGCTCGACCGCTACTTCGAAAAAAATGTAAAGCTAATTTTCTCCGTTTAAACTTCAACTAGGTCTCTGAGAAGTTCAGCGATGAAGAAGTCTCAAATAAACATATGATTGGAGACCGTGGCTGTTATACGAAATAAATTGTTGATGCTGTACAGCAACCAGCCACAAGCTGTTTTTAGGTTACTTTATTCAAAAAGTACCGGTGCCGGTTTCTAATTTTTCGCAGTTCGTCATCAGACGGTCGCAGGTTAGAACCCTGCCACGGGCATGGATGTGTGTGATGACCTTAGGTTAGTTAGGTTTAAGTAGTTCTAAGTTTAGGGGACTGATGACCTCAGCTGTTAAGTCCCATAGCGCTTAGATCCAGAGAGCCTTGTATTTACCTGTCTTTTGTTTGAGAAGTAACATTCAACGGTAAATAGAACATTGGAGAAGAAATTCGGGTTGGCGAGGAATTGCTGCTGTGCCCACTGACAGAACTGTACACGATTCTGGAAATCTCTACCATGCAATTCTTGATGTAGGTGTACAGGCTAAGGATGGATCCGGTGACGTGTAAGAATACGATGTTCACTGGTTTTAGGAATGCCAATCTCGTGTTCAAGTTGTCGTGAGCTCTCACATATGGATTCATAGCAACGGAAGCGAGAACAGTAACTTCGGCAGCAGCTTCGTCTGTGCGAGTGTTACGACGATTGTGTTGTCGTGGTTGGAACTTGCCGTTTTCTGAAGCGTCGCAACAAGACGAGAAAACATTTGTCGGGTAGGTGGGTTCTTGACAGGATATCGCTCTCTGTACAGTTCCGCTGCCTGCGTAGCATTTCGCCTACATTCAACAACAACAACAACAACAACAACAATAAAAGGAACGTTATGTCGATGCACTTTGTAGGAAGGACAGCCTTTACTGTATGCCTACTCTACACAACAGTATTTAAAAGGACTAAACTACTGTACTAAATGTACCGTACATAAAAAACAGTACTGAAATCACTGTTCTGCTAACTTACGTTTCCCATAGGTGGGTAGCATTTTTACCTTCTCTTCGTTGGTGTAAATTCTACTCACACAGCTCTTCAACTGACGATGGTTGACGGAATGACGGGTGTGCATTCTATTTATGTTTGCATTTGTCCTGTGTCAATGTCGGTACGTGGATGTGTTCCATTAACCCGAGTATCTGCACTAAGCGCTGGGAGCGTCAACGTCAGTGTTGTGTTTCAGTGAATGGTACACTGTGATACATTTTTTAATAGGCCTTTAGGAGAGGAAATGAATTACCGAATAAAAAATACAGAGTGCCATTTAAAAAAGTCATACCGCTCTTCATATCTTTGTAAAAAACAAAGCTACAACGAAGGCAATCATGCTTATTGATGTCCCTCTGACGGTTAAAGAGCATTTGCTTGAAACATTTTGTAATTTGTATCTGGACAAACAGTTATTTAGGGTGGTAAAGATAAATGGGACACCCTGTACAGGGTGAAGAAAAATTCGCGCTATCGGACTTTACAAAAATGGCTCTGAGCACTATGGGACTTAACATCCGAGGTCATCACTCCCCTAGAACTTAGAACTACTTAAACCTAACTACTCTAAGAACATCACACACATCCATGCCCGAGGCAGGATTCGAACCTGTGACCTTAACAACAGCGCATTTCCGGACTGAAGCGCCTAGAACAGCTCGGTCACCTCGGTCGGCCGGACTAGACAGCGCGATTCCTCACATATTATAATACAAAAATATCTCTTTTTATGGTCTGCTTACTCAATACATAACGGGTTATGTTGTTGCGTACATAGCAGAATTTCTTAACTTCATCTACATCGTGATTGTCAATTCTGATGTTAAGTTTCTCGCTGTTTTCGTTTCTGCTACTTCTCATTATTTTCATCTTTCTTAGAGTTACTATCAGACGGCGTTCTGTATTCATTAGACTGCTCGTTCCATTCAGCAGATCCTGTAAATCTTCTTCACTTTCACTGAGGATAGCAATGTCGTCTTCGAATCCTTTCATTGATATCATTTCACGTTTAATTTTAAACCCACTCTTGAACCCTTCTTTTATTTCCGTCATCTCTTCGATATATGGATTGAACAGTAGGATCAAAAGACCACATTCCTGTCTTACACCCTTTTTAATACGTGTACTTCGTCCTTGGCATTCCTGTCTTATTGTTCCCTCTTGATTCTTGTACACTACGGTCGCAGGTTCGAATCCTGCCTCGGGCATGGATGTGTGTGTTGTCCTTAGGTTAGTTAGGTTTAAGTAGTTCTAAGTTCTAGGGGACTGATGACCTCAGATGTTAAGTCCCATAGTGCTCAGAGCCATTTGAACCAATTGATTCTTGTACATACTGTATATAATCCGTCTTTCCCTTTGGCTACCCCTATTTTTCTCAAAATTTCGAACATCTTGGACCATTTTGCAGAGTCGAACGCTTTTCCAGGTCGACAAATCCTATGAAGATGTCTTGATTTTTCTTCAGTCTTGGCTCCATTATCAACCACAACGTCAGAATTGCCTCTCTGGTGCCTTTTATTTTCCTAACGCTAAACTGCTCGTCCTTAACATATCCCCAATTTGCTTTCTCATTCTTCTGTATATCACTATTGTCAGCAACTCGGATGCCTGAGCTGTTAAGGTGATTGTGCGCTACTTATTGCACTTGTCACCTCTTGCAATCTTCGGAATTGTGTGGATAATGTTTTTTCGAAAGTCTGATGATATATCGGCAGCCTAATACATTCACCAACGTGAATAATCGTTTAGTTACCACCGCCCCTATGATTTTAAAAATTCCGACTGAATGTCATCTATCCCTTCTGTCTTATTTGATTCTAAGTCTTCCAACGCTCTTTTAAAGTCTGGTTCTAATATTGGATACCAAAGTCCTGTTTCTTCTTCTGTCACATAATCAGACCAGTCATTCCCCTTACAGAGGCCCTCAATGTGCTCTTTCCACCTATTCGTTCTCTCCTCTGCGTGTAACAGTGGAATTCTCATAGCGCCCTTAATGTCACCGCCCTTGCTTTTAATTTCACCAAAGGCTGCTTTGACCTTTTTCCCTATTTCTTCACTTATTTCGTGAAACCATTTCGCCTTAGCATCCCTGCACTTCCTATTTTTTTCACTCCTAAGTGATTTGTGTTTCTGTACGCCTGAGTTTCTCTGAACATTTTTGTACTTGTTTCGTCGATCAAGTGAAGTATCTGTTTTGGTTCCGTCGCAGTTACCCTCCTTGTACCTATGTTGCCCTTTTTATAGATGTCCATTTCTCTACAACTGAACAGCCAACTGAACTGTTCACTATCGAAGTATCTACAACCTCGGAGAACTTCAATCGTATCTCATCATTCCTTAGCGCTTCCGTCTTCCACTTCTTTGCGCTCTGATGCTTCCTAACTTGAGTCTTAAACTTCAGCCTACTCGTCATCATTATTAAATTGTGATCTGAGTCTACATCTGCTCCTGGGTACGCCTGACAATCCAATACCATGCTGTAATCTAACTGTAATCCGCATGTCCAGGCCTTTTCCAAGAATACCTCCTCCTCTCGTGGTTCTTGAAAAAAGTATTCGCTATCACTAGCTGAACTTTATTACAGAACTTAATTTGTCTTTCTCCTCTCTCTTCCCCTACAATCGTATTCCAGCCCTCCACGACTACTAGATTTTCGTCTCACTTTACCTACTGGTTTACCCTTTCAATATCCTTATATACTTTCACTGTCTCTTCATCTTCTGCTTGCAATATTGACATGTATAACTGAACCATTGTTGTCGGTGTTGGTTTGCTGTCGATTCTGATTGGGAACAATCCTAGCACTTAATTATTCACAGTAACTCACTCTCTGCTGTACCTTCGTATTCATAACGAAACCTACTCCCGTTATACTAATTTAATCCTACTCCCGTTATATCATTTTCTGCTGCTTTTGATATCACCTTATCCTCATCTGATCAGAAATGCTTTTCTTCTTACATTTCACTAGGTGTAACAGACTGAGCCTTTGCACGTCCCGTTTCAGATTTTCTAACTTCCCTACCATGTTCAAACTTTTGACATTCCACGATCTGTTTCGTAGAATGTTACCTTTTCATTGGTTGTTTAATATTTTTCTGAGGAGCGCCTATCTCCTCGCCAGTCTGCTCCCAGATATCCGAATGGGGACTAGTCCGGAGTCTTCTGCCAATTTAGAGATCATTTTGATGCTTTTTCATACAGACTACGTGTCCTGTGGATACACGTTATGTCTTTAATTCAGTGGTTTCCATTGACTTCTGCATCCTCATGCCGTTGGTAATTGCTGATTCTTTCGATTGTTAGGGGAGTTTCCCACCCTCAGGGCAAGAGAGTGCCCCGAATCTCTGTTTGCACCTCCGCCCTCTTTTAGAAGGCCCGATGATTTTTATTCAAAATTTAAGAAATATTTATTAGTGTAGATATTCCTGGCGAAAGTATTAAGAAGTATCAGCGGAAAGATCAGAGACAATATTACCATCAATATTATGTGCCCTGTAGTAAACGAAGTTACCTTGGAAGGAAAATAAGCAAGGAGATTATAGGAAGCTGGTTAGCAAAGGCAGAGGGGACATTCTTCGCTAAAGACATCTACCAGTGCCAAAGATATTTCTGAGAATGCTGGTGAATCACGGGCTCTCTGACCACGGAAAAAGAACAGACGCATTACATATGTGATGTTTCAGAAGCGTATTGAAACTTAAACGGACTGATAATAAATTAGAGTATTCCGCAGAATCATCGAGAAAAGAAATATGCGGAAAGCACTTTTTCAAGACATCAGGAAATTACCTCCATCAGTGGGTGCCGTAGAAGATAAAAACTGTAGGTGAAAACAGGAATTAGAATTTGTCAGTCAAACAGTTCAGGGCGTAGACTATTGTTACTGCTCAGAGATGATATTTGCACATGAGAGGCCAGGGTCAAAACCGTCAAAAGACGATTAATACTACGTCGTATTGCTGAAAAGCTGATGAAAGTGTTACACAATATCTGAAAGTATGCCATGACAACTGGATTGCCCCCAATGTAATTAGCTTCTACGCTTCAGTTAGGTTTTTGCTAATTTTGTTTTTTTCTTTTATTCGTCCATTTATATTAACACGTAACATGTTCTCGCTGAACCAGTAGGGACATATCTCAAGAAAAATAATGTGACGGCTGATGCCTAACACAAAGGAGCATCTTGAACAAAAAAGACTCGGCCCAGGCACAGAAAACAGTATTAACCTGGTTAGATAAGTATGACGTCGCACCAAATGCGTCTGAAGAATAAAATAATGTTTTCAAGCGGAAAATTAGGTGTACTGAACAACAGTTGAAACAAACGTAGCAGAATAATGTACGAAATGCTGCTGCAACACGATAGTGAATGCACACCCACTGTTAATACGTCAAAAGGGAAATCAGAGCTCGTACGGAAAGATATAGGCGTTCGTTCTTTCCGCGCGCTGTACGAGATTGGAACAATAGAGAATTGTGAAGGTAGCTCGATGAACACTCTGCTAGGCTCTTAAATGTGATTTGCAGAGTATCCATGTAGATGTAGATGTAGATTGCATCTTTTGGAGATAATGAAAGGGAATGTACTAAAGATTAGTTTTAGTACTTGTTAAGCTCAAAAAAAAAAAAAAAAAGAAAAAATATTTTGCGACAGCCAAAATCCCTACTGATTTTTGCATGACCCTAAAATTTGACCGCATTTTAAATTGATGAGAAATGTGTTAGAGAAGCAAATAAAGACAGAAAATACTACCACAAATCAGTCACTAAAGACTCGTCTTCTGGTAAACAATTTAAATGGTTCACTAACTATAATCTTACAGTTTTTGCTATGAAAATAGTAAAACAGTCTTATTAGAGATGCTGATTTACATTTTTCCTAAAACTGACGCGCTTTCTTACCCCTAAGTGTTTAGCTGCAACGCGTGCTAAAGACGTTCGTAAGCCCTCTGTAAAGTTTGGTTGTCCTAGTTTTCGAGAGGAATCAAGGAGCGGAAGTCGACAGAATTCACGACGCCACGCTCGTGAACTTCGCGGTGACTACGAATGAAGAGACGTCATTAGAGGAGCCAGCCGGGGTCTTGCATATGAAACTGGGCCATAAAGATGCCAACCTACTAGAATATACTCGTACTTGTAAAATGAAGAGTGGAGAAACGGAGTGAGTACTTACTTGGAAACAGAGTGGCAGCTGTACCAATACCGTCTGGTATAACTGTTTCTTTTAACTTGTGATCTGATAAAGAACAATTACCAGTCTGAATTTCTGCTGATACGCAGCACACTAAACTGCTAGCCATCCAGAAAATAAGAGCGCCTGTGAAAGCCGAATGAAAATATACTGGAAAATTTTACTGCAACAGGTACAGCAATCTTGGCAACATCTGAGGTGCTCCTAAATCTTGCCCTATTATTTACTTTTATATTGTGTCAATATTTCATTACATACTAGCCAAGTTTCAGAAATGCATTCCAATTTCAGCAGTCATCCCATCAAGGAGCACCGCATTAGTTACATATAGATTTTTCATTCACGGTTCAACATGTTATTATGTGTGAGATATTGTCATTGCTACTAACCCATTGTCATGGAAACTTCAATCTTTACGGTCACGCTTCTGCCTACCATGATGTATATACTGTTGTGTCTACTTGTACAAAATCTTGAGTACTGTAATAAACATAAAAATCGACAACTGCATCACTTACGTACAGAAATTTCATTCATGTATTATGAAGTTATTACATAAAAGATATCGGCATTTGGTACCATGTCATATCTGATACTCGATGTACTTTCTGCTTACTTAAACTAAACACTAGATGGTATGAACAATGAGCACTTTAGCATACATAAGCTCTGAATTCCAGAATACACGTCAGTTTTTTCGTGAGTAGGTGCATATGCTCTGATGCAAACTTCGAGAAACTTTAACACGAGCTCCACAATAGTATGCAATAATACTCTATACGGCTACACTTACACTCTAACCCATAATTTTTTAATGAAGTCGCTGTACTTAGACCAAGAGCTCCGCATCACTTGCGCATATGACTAGCGCAGTTCGTTTTAAGTGGTACGAAGAATACAATTATGTAAATCTAATAGCATTGATTGACTGTTCCGTCGGTTCTTGGTAAGATATGGTTCAAATGGCTCTGAGCACTATGGGACTCAACTTCTGAGGTCATTAGTCCCCTAGAACTTAGAACTAGTTAAACGTAACTAACCTAAGGACTTCACAAACATCCATGCCCGAGGCAGGATTCGAACCTGCGACTGTAGCGGTCTTGCGGTTCCAGACTGCAGCGCCTTTAACCGCACGGCCACTTCGGCCGGCCTCTTGATAAGATATTTTATACATTGTGAATGAAAGGCGCACAACACTGCTGTAATATTCTACAACATTGATCATTTGTTACGCGAACCGGTTTTCGGCTGCTACGGCATCATCAGGTACTAAGATAAGTACGTGGTGCAGTGAAATTTTGTTGGAGCAAAGATTTTAAACTAGTGTATGTGCAGAGTATCTCCATTTCCAGAGCAGAAAAATTTTGATTTTACAATTAGGAATAAAACAAACGGGATTATTTCAGTGTAAATGCGATGTATTATTTAACTAAGATAAAATGTGTGACTCGTTAAGTAATGAAATGTTGTAATCTGTTTACAGATTACAACATTTGTCCGTAGAAGAACACTATTGAACAACAAACTTTCGTGACATATTCCAAAGATGTGGCACAACAAAGTAATCTTGTCTTTAATAGATCCTAAATTACGAACAGATAATATATAAGCAGGTGAGGGAAGCAGCTGTCATTACACAAAGTAAAAATTTAACACAATGAAAGAAATAAAGAAAATGGAGCTTGTGAGTAAGAGGAGTAATTTACTACATGGCCTGGAGTGGATTATGAGTAGTATCTGCAGTTAGAAGCGGTAAGGGAACAATGTCTGGTCATTCAATGCTAAGCTTGGGCTGATGGACATGTGTTTATTAATTTCCATTATTTCAATATAGTTCAGCTTCCTTCCTTCGTGGATGTAATGTAATACTTCATGTTTCACCTTGTAACTTTGGCCTCCTTTAGGCAGGTGATCTGCAAAAGAACAGTCTCCTTTTCTAAGTTTCCAACTCACATGGTGTTTCTTCAAGCGGATATGTATTGCAGTGCCAGACTGACCTCTTTAGAATTTGTCACACTTAAAAGTAATTTCATATATTCCACTCTTTTCCAAAGCTCTAGTGCTGTTTTTACCAATGGGCAAAAACGGTGTTGTGCATATAAAAGGATGCTTTTACGTTCCTGGATTTAAGCTTCCTGGGTACCTACAATGAGACTTTTCCTAAGTATGATACTGTGCACCATTTATTGCGTTCTTGAGGTGGTGGGTCATGGACGGGGCGAAGAAGAGATTACACCTGTAGTTTCTGATTTTTGTACGTTATGGAGTCCACTAAGGTAGGAGGATAGCCATTGTTTGCTAGTATTTGTTTGACTGTATTTAATTCCATTTGGAAGTTGTCTTCACACATAGGGATGGATAATGGCGATGTATCACTAAATGAAAGGCAGCATGTTTATGCATCAGTGGCTGTTGAGAATTGGCCGGTATTACCATATCCACAGTGGCAGATTTCCTATAAAACTTGAAAGTGTGAATACGGTCACTGATGTCTATGGTTCAAATGGCTCTGAACACTATGGGCCTCAACTTCTGAGGTCATCAGTCCCCTAGAACTCAGAACTACTTAAACCTAACTAACCTAAGGACATCACACACATCCATGCCCGAGGCAGGATTCGAACCTGCGACCGTAGCAACAGCGCGGTTCCAGACTGAAGCGCCTAGACCGCTCGGTCACCGCTGCCGGGTAAATACAAGGAAAGTGCATTATTGGTCCAGCGACAACCCACGATGGCTTAGATAGGTGGAACATCAGTTAAAGTCTAGTGTGGGATGCTTGGTGCTACAATTATTGGCCCTTATTTCATCAATGGTAGTCTAAACGGCACAGTGTATGCCAACTTCCTCAGACTAATTCTTCCTCCTCTTCTGGATGAAGTGCCGCTAAGAACCAGAATGATCATGTGGTATCAACACGGTGGATGTCCAGCACATAATGCCTTCCGTCACGTCGTGTTCTGAACCGAACACATCCTGCCAGATGGATTGGTCGAGGAGAAACATTTACTTGGCCTGCTAGGTTTCCTGATTTAAATCCTCTGGACTTTTTTCTTTGGGGATGCATTAAAGGCGTTCTCTGTCACGATATTCCAACAACTCCAGAGGGCATGCAGGAACGTATCGTTGTTTGCTTGTAATTCTCTTCAGCAGGCAACAGTGCAAGCAGTAAATAATTCTTTCATTCAACGAGTGCACCAATGTATCCGTGTCCAGGGTCACCACTCTGAGCACATTTGAATGTTCTACTCCTGGGCAATGGTACAGGAGAGTGAAGGTCAATGTTGTGTTATGTTTTTACGCGGTTTTCATTTGTTTACTGACCACTCCAGCAAGTGGACGAGTTTGTGATCCCGGGCTCAAAGTCAACGTTGTATTATGTAATTAATAACGTTGTGTTTCAGTGAATGGTACACTTCAATACATTTCCGAATGGTCTTTAGGAGAGAAAATGAATTACCGAACAAAAACATACAGGGTGCCATTTAAAAAAGTCATACCACTGTTCATATCTTTGTAAAAAAACAAAGCTACAACGAAGACAATCACGCTGATTGTTGTCCCCCTGACGGCTAAAGAACATTTGCTTGAAACATTTTGTAATTTGTTCACTTCACATCGCGATTCCTCACATAGTAACAATACAAAAAGTCTCTTAAAATTTCGTTCTGCGCATATTTTTGGCAGCAAATGGACGTTAAAGGCTGACAAACTGGCAACAATGTAATCACATATATGGTAACTGGAGTGCTGTGCAGATGGTGCAATCGACAGCGTTTTAGGTTAGCATGCAGGAGGTAGAGGGTTCGATTCTAGGTCGAGGGTTATTTATTTTTATTTGCTGAATGTAGTCTGCGTGGTACGGTATCCTGCGTCTTAGTCATTATACAGTGATTACAGTGGGTATTCCACAAAACATTTGTACTTGCGTAGTATGAACACAGAAAAGGGAATACAATAGTTTTCATTGGTGAGCTTTTAAAGCAATCTTTTGCACGTCGTGGACGCGAAATGTTCCGCTCTACTGCATCTACTAGATTCCAAACCTGTTTTCTATTTACTAGCACCCCTTACTCCTCGCCAAACGGTCCCATCGATTAGTCCATCTATTATTTTTGCCGGCTTCAATCAGGTCCATTACATTTCGTTAGGGCTTTACGTCACCAGTAGGGCTGGGAAAAAAATCAATAACCTTGACGATAGATTAAGTAAATTAGACAATGCCCAGACTGGGCTCGAGAGTCATGTGTGGGTTAGCCGCACAATTGACAACCTCGCACAGGACTTGAACCACCGCATCGATGTGCGTATCTATGAAGCGGTGAGCCGGTAGCAAGTGTTTACAGATAATTTCCAAACTCGGTTACCATTTGCACGTATTGTCACAATGGAACCACTAATTATTTCTTTCAATATTGAGTCTCATAGGCGCATGTCGTTTTGTTTCTCCTTGCGTTACTGTTAGCAATATTATTATTATTATTATTATTATTATAATCAATGGAAATGTGGAAACATCACATCCATTACCGTTATGGAAACAGTGTAATTCGAAAACGAGCATTTCACATTTTACAGTGTCGGGATGAGTCATGGAGAACAAAAGCTGAAAGAGAAGTGACGCGTGTTTTATGTAACAGTCCGCTGCGACTAATGACGTGTTTTTACTGTATGCGCTGTTCACCAGACAGGGACTAATTGCTAGTGGAGTAACGCGCCCGAGACAGACTCCGTGTACATTCGTACACATATCGTACTTTTTTCTTGTGTTATTCTAAAGCAGCGTGGCTGACTTATGGCACACACAATTATGAATATGTGGATAGGCTTCTCGTCCTTGGTGCATCTGATAACGGGACTGGTGTTGCCGCTCGTGAAGATGCTACTGAATATCCTGGTCGGCATCATCCAGATAAAAATATGTTTCGTCGTCTGGAGCTTCGCCTTTGAGAGACATGTTTTCTCCTTTCACCATCGCGTGACAGACGTCATCCAGTGACTCGCTATACTGCAACTACTGAGGAAGCTATTCTGTAAATCATACACGAAGAATCCAAGCCAAGTACACGTAGTGTAGCAAGGCAGCTGCGTGTCTCGCAACACATGGTCGTTAACATCCTGCAAGAGCATGGGGTGCACCATTATCATCATTATTCCTTAACGCAACACTTCCATACTGCAGTCCACTGTCTGCGGATGCAATTCTGTGAATGGTTCGAACAGCAACAGGAAGCCAACGACGAATTCATAAGCACTGTAGTATACTCGGATGAAGCAGCGTTCACTTGTGAGGGTGTCTTCAAAATGCACAATGCCCACCGTTGGTGTAACGTTAACGCGCACGTCACCCACGACCGTAGACATCAAGTTCGCTTTGCCATCAACGTCTGGACCGGAATATTGGAAGACAGGAATTTGTATCCCTTGGTCCCTACTTGTTACCTGACCGGTTGGCTGCACGGAAGTATCATGCATTCCTCTTAAATTATTTGCCCGACGCACTGGAAGATGTTCTACGTCATTTTTGGCAAAGGTTACGGTTGCAACATGATGGTGCACCTCCACACTTTGGAATTAATGTGCCACGGTATTTAAACAAAACATTTCCAGGGAAATGTGGATTGGGAATAAACTGGAAAAAGACAAAGATAATTAGAAGTAGCAGAACGGAGAACAATGAGAAACTTAACATCAACATTGGCAATCACGAAGTAGACAAAGTTAAGGAATACTGCTACCTAGTATTTGAGGAAGAAATTCCTGAGAGTGTGATTTGGAGGGCAGCATGTTATGGTAGTGAGACATGGAGTGTGGGAAAACTGGAATCGACGCATTTGAGATGTGGTGCCACAGAAGAATGTTGAAAATTGATTGGACTGATAAGATAATGTATGAGGAAGTTGTCCATAGAATCGGCAAAGAAAGGAACATATGAAAAACACTGACAAAGGAAGGGGCAGGATGCTGGGACATGTGTTGAAGCAGCGGCGATTAACTTCCGTGGTGCTAGAGAGAACTGTAGAGAGTAAAATTTCTAGGATAAAGCAAAGACTGGAATACAACCAGCAAATAACTGAGCGCTCTGAAAGGAAGAGGCTGGCATAGGAGAGGAATTCGTAGCGGGTCGCATGAAACTGGTCAGAAGACTTTGTGTCTGAGACTTAAAAAACAGTGTTACCATGCGAACAACACCGATTAATTGCGATACTGTACTTCATAATTTAGTATCTCATCCAGATGAATTACGTGAGACGACCACCGAGAGAAGACGAAGGTGTCTTACACCCTTTCAGAAAATATGCTCTCATTTTTGGACTGTCCTATTACCTTTTGGATAATCTCTTGTTTCTTTTTCCTAGCGTTTATGTTTTCGATATTTGGTAAGTTTTATTTCATTTAACTCTTCCACAAAATTTTCAAGGTAACCATCTGGCTGAACTGTGTTAACTTCGTTCCGTGTGTTGTCACATGTTAACTGTTTGTATATCGTATTCTCTGAGCCTCAGTGTGAGAACCAGGCCAACATCTGTCTAAACGAGCGTCGGAAACCACCTAAAAACCACTCTGGCCTATGTCGCAGCTCACGGTCTTTAATCTACCGGGTCTGGATCAAATCCCTGTATCGCAAGCTAGTGCTCTGCACGTAATGCTATACGAGCACTGTCTGTTCAACACTAGTGTGTGAACGGCTTGAATATTGGCGTTACGTTAGTCTGGATCTACGATATATTTTTGAAAAGCGTAAGAGAGCAATAAAAATAGAGGTGCTCTGTACAAAAAAGGTTTTCCATCCGTTTCCAACGAGTTTTGATGATAGTATTTAACGACATTCCCGCGGGCTTTAAGTGTGTCGCCTGAGAATGCTATTTATACATTCGCTCATCAAATAATGCAATCCTTAAGTAATAAAATATTGCCAGTTGATGTTTTTGTGACATTTCCGAGGCGTTTGGTTGTGTATCTCAAGCTAGTCTCTTAAAAGCTCAACTTTTATGGAACTGATGGATTTACGAACAGTTAGTTTGAATCATACTTAACAAACAAAGTGGACATAATTCAGACAATGTCTAAAAGATAAAAATTTTAGTGGCTGGGAGAAAAAAAAATCACAAAGGGGGTCCTACAGGGTTCAATTTTGAGTCCACTTCTACCATTATATGTGAATGTCCTTCACTTAACATTTAACAAGCAGAATCTGTCCTTTTTTCTTACGAGACTAGTGTTATAATAATCCCGTTAAAGAGAAAATAACAGAAAAGAGATGAGTGATATTTTCCAAAGAATAATAAAATGGTTCTGAGAAAATGACACACTATAAATTTCTAAAAAAAAATGTGCAGAATACTATATTCAGTTTTCTACAGCAAATAGCATCATACCAGCCACTGATGTAGCACATGACTAACAGTCAGTAAATGATGTAGAATGCAGCAGATTTTTGGGTGTGCATACTGATGAAAGTTTGAATAGAAAGAAGCATTTTACTGAGCTTCTCAGAAATTAAGTCCAGGTACTTCTGCTCTGCTAATCTGGGAAACAAACAAATCAACCTTCTCACATATTTGCATATACCACTCAGTAATGTATTATGGAATAATTTCCTGGGGTAACTCATCACACAGAAATGAAGTATTGATTGCACAAAGCTAGCAGTAAGACTAAACTGTGGTCTTCACTCACGGGCGTCAAGCGGGTACCTCTTCAAGGAGCTAGGCGTTTTAACTGCGCCCTCACAGTACATATATTCGCTAATGAAATTCATCATAAATTATCCATAAAAATTTTACAAGAATGGTGATGTCGATACTAACAACACAATAGAAAAAATGACGTTCATTACCTATCATTAAAGCTCTCAATGACTCAGAAAGGAGTTCAACATGCAGCAACAAAAGTTTTTGATCATTAGTCCAATAACATAAAATATCTGCCGGGCAGCTAAATAAGTTTTAAATCCAACTTAAAATCATTTCTCCTGGACAGCTTCT
Organism: Schistocerca serialis cubense; assembly: GCF_023864345.2. Classification (NCBI taxonomy): domain Eukaryota; kingdom Metazoa; phylum Arthropoda; class Insecta; order Orthoptera; family Acrididae; genus Schistocerca; species Schistocerca serialis. The sequence continues at coordinate 555,121,405 of NC_064641.1, forward strand.
TCTATTCACTGACGAATTTCTACTTAAAAATGGTTAGCACTAGTCATATATACATATCCTGTAAACTGACTCTTCCCGCATCATTTCAGTAAAAGAATCGTTCAAATGATAAATGGGATATGTAACTAACTAAATAACTAACCAGTGCAGTAATTTCTGTACTACCGGAGGTACAGCTCTGGTCTCTGAACATGTTGAAACGTCCCCTTTGAACAATTATACACGACTGTGCTTATACTGACACACAATATTTTTAGCGCAACGCAATCTGACTTTCAAAAATCCCTACAAAAGAATGGCCCTGACTAACATTAAACTATACCTTTCACAAATCACTAAATCACTTACCTCACAATAATCTTCGTTTCTCCCACTACTGCAATACAGCAAGCGCCACTACTGCCAGCTAAATAAAAGATTCAAACTACTAAAGGCACTAACTACTGATAGGGATAGTTAGCAAATGAAAGATATTAATAGAGAACAAACAATGTATTTACCTTGATATCATCATATATAAATATAGCAGTTCATGACAAATTACAAATCTCCGCCATCTCTCTCCCCACATCCACCACTGCTGGCGGCTCACCTCCAACTGCGCAACGCTACGCGCTGTTCACAGCCAGCTGCCTAACACTACAATGGCAGACAACAATGCAAACTAGCCACAGACTGCACACAGCACAGCCAGTGATTTTCATATTGAGCGCTACGTAACGTTGCCAATAAGAAAACATAAACAGCCTACTTACATAGCCCCCATGCTCCCCACAAAAATTTTACAAATTTTTTTTTGGGCAGTGGCCAATAATGATTTGATAAAATTTTTCATAATTACAATAACAAAGAAATCAAATGCACACATTTATTGATATTATGTTGGTCAAAAGCTCAAATTTTCTCACAGTCCATAAAGACAGTCCTCATCATTCATTACGGTAAAATAGTGTTTTTCTCAAAGTCCGAGCAGTAGAAGAAAATGCACATGGAAGTAGTGGATTTCCATGCAGTCTTGAAGAAGTAGTGTTGTCCTTCCAACGGAAAGACAGTGCTGACTCTCGACATGCTGACAGGTAATGGGCCACAACAGAGCAAACCCACTGCAGAGTCAGTCGAAGTTTTGATGAATATTGGTAGGTAGGTCATCACAGAGCAGACCCACTGTAGTCCTGGTAGAGAGTATGGTATTGGTGGGCCACCAGAGGTGCAGACTCACTGTAGTCCTTGTAGAGATAATGGTATTGATGGATCATCAAAGATGTAGACCCACTGTAGTCCTTGAAGAGATGGCCAGCAGCCATCTGTTGTGACTGTGCTGGTGCACAATCACCACTGAAGAGTCTTGCGGACAATATAGCAAGTCCATAAACCACCACTTGTGCACTCACAAAGTTTTTGAAATTGTTCTTAGAACCAGCAATGCTGTTATCCAGTCCCTTGCTGAATTATTAACACACGTGCAAACACTAACAGTCCCTACTTCTCACATATTGTCCATATACTATGACCAACAGAAACGTGTGCAGTGAAATGTAACTTAATTTGAAGAACTGGTAACAATTACAATTTGGTAACATAAAAATACAATAACAAAGGTACAAAATACATCATTAAAGAACATAACAATACAGAGAACATTTGTAGTACAGGCTTTACAAAAGAATAGAAATAAACATATACATCAGTGGAATTATGACATGAGTACATACATAAAGGATCACAATAACTTTTGAAACATCAACTTCACACATGAGCATTGAACAGAACAGAATTAATAATGTCTAACATCTTTACAAAGTAAATAACATATTATTAATGCCAATTATATTCGAGGATAACAGTATTCCTCATCATAGTGAATGTAGCTTAATATTAAAAGAAGAAAAAATTCTATGAAACTACACAGAGACAGGAAGAAAACAAATACACAAGGGTACACAAACACATAGTGGGATAACACCAATAGGAAAGGACAGGGTTCGTTTTCAGTGTAACATTTGGTACTGCAGTCCAACCCAAAACTTCATATATCTTTCCTCTTATTTCATCCTTTGTTTCCACCAAAAAAATTCTATCTAAGCATGCTTTCTGTATTTATATGTTCACACATTTCTTACCTCAACATTTATTTCCAAGAAAATCCTACCTAAACCTGTTTTCTCAATGCATTTCTTCCAATTCATCGTAACTCATTCTCTTAGAGGCTACCCCCTCTTAAGCTAACTTAAATCTACTGAGCTCAGATGCTAAACTAAGGGACGAGGCAATGCAGCAGCACAAAATAAGTAACACAAACAGCAATGCAAAAAATGCAAATTGGCAAAGCTAGCAGCATAAATGAGCAAAAGTCAAATTCAATAACACTATGCCTGGCAAACAGCAGCAACTTATACCTAAACATGACATAGCGCAAGGAGAAAAAATATTACACTAAAATGGCCATGTCTAGTACCTATGTCACATCTTAACATTAGAGTGATGCATCACAATTTATTCTACAAAAGAAATTACCAAGTACTTGAAAAGAAAATTATGTGTTACTGTTACTAGTTCCTTCTTATTGTTCTTTCCTTTCCAAGTGCTCCTTTTTTTAAAGAATGTGGATCATAAAATAATTATTTAATAGATCTGTTGACAGAAAGTGTTCACATTAGCAAATGCATTTCATTTTATAAAAGCGATGCTGCAACACAGCTGAAAAACAGGTATCAAATGAAATAAGCAATTACGCAAACCAAAGCATAAAAATATCATTCAATAGTCATGTGACATTTCATAAGTTAGTAGAAATTCTCTCAACTCTCGTAGAAAGACGCTTGTCGTAATCAGGTGTGCAGATGTACGAAGATTTCCCATCAATTCATAAGCATTTCAGTAATTAGCACAAAGTGCGAGTAATCATATGTTTTCAAGTACCGAGGGTGTCGCATTAGCGATGTAAGGCACACTCTAATGGCTTGTTCTCCAGGTGTTTGACACAGCTGTGTGCCCACAACGCATTACAAAAATCATATGTTTTCAAGTTCGACCATGTCGTTTTTGCGATGCTTTCTACAAAGGAATGGCAGAAGCGAGGTTAATGGCGTCCCCTTTTTTTTCTACCTGTGCCGCTGAAAAGGGCTCGCAATAATGGCTTTTTCTCCAGGCGTCTGACACAGCTGGGTGCCCGCGACGCATTACGTGCAGGTGGTCACTTAACTTTCTTACGGAAATATTTACCGCTACAGTGACAGTCTCACATAAAAATATTTCACAGGTCAAGAATTAGCGTTGCAAATCTGTAGAAACAAAATCCTATGAATATAACAGTGTCCAAAAAATGTTCAGTGGCATTGTGATACATTCACACATGATTCACACATGTCATAACTCTTAAAGTACGATTCTTGGTTTCCAACATCCTTTTTCACAAGTCAAGAGTCCCTACCCACTATTCATTACTCCTTACCTTATTACACATATACGTATCCATCGACACTCGTCAATATTTCGTCATTATAAATATGAAGCATAATCAAATAACTCATATAGCCTCAGCCTATTAATCGTAAACATACCTCAGCAGCATAATACACATCGTCGTCGTAAAAATAACATCATAACACCTCAGTCAAATCTCAAAATCGTCGTAGCATCCTCCAATAATTAAAAAAAATTCTCTGCTCATGTCAAAAGTGTCATCTGCCTCAAACGTACTTTAAAAATCATAATCCCTTTACCAAATACATCATTCAAAGCTCTCATAGTATCACAATGGTTCCGAAAAAATATGAACAGTTTACAAAGTACAGACAAAATACAGTTTCATAAGTGTGAAGTTATCCAACTGTGTAATTACGTAAACATCTGTCACTGATATAGTAAAAATAAATGTTTGTCTCTCTCAGTTAAATGATCAGATAGCTGTGTAAATTGTGTGTTAGAGAAATATGGTACCGATGTGTAAAGTTGTATAAGCAAATACCATATTAGCTAGGGTTCCTTGTGCTTGCCAAACACATGGTACACAAAGTAGGCGTGTACCCCCCTGAGGATTAATGTAATTATACCCTCAGGTGCTACAGATTATTGCAATGGAATGAAATGTATCACGGAAAAACTTTGTATCATTGTATTTCAAATATCTTTGAAAATAAATGTTTTTAGTACAAAATTGATCACTCAAATACGTGTCCTGTAGCGCTAAACATGCGTCTTGCTGTAAGATAATCTCTGTGGAAGTGTCGTAGTTATCGTCCCCCAAAGCTAAGTTCTGCAGAAGTCAATGTACTGACCTCATGATAAACAAAGTGAAATGCTTTGCATATAGATATCATACTTATTACGCTTATTGCCGTGATGAAGAAAGTACTGTGCTGTAACGTATTGTTGTGCTACAGAAAAGGCTGTCTCCTTGTAGCTATACCATAAAAGTTACTACTAAAACATGTTTTACTTTCCAGAATAATACAGAAAAACTGTGCAGATATAAAACAGAAACACCGCAAAATCAACATTGTAAATTGTCACTCATTAGTAGCGTCGTGATAAAATCGTGTAGCTGTCACATAAACTAACTATTGTCTCATCTGGTATCTCACAGAAAGTACTTTAAATCCGGAATGTATTTTCAAGTAAACCAAAATGTTGCATTAAAATCTCATTAGCAGTACTGGTAAATGTTCTAATCGTGCAACTAACAAGCAAGAATGTACACACACAATTACACTGTGTCGTCTGTTCGCAATAACAATGCATTCGTAATTTCTGTTTAAATAATTTCTCTTGGTTCTTGGCTGGATATTTAACTTCAAACATTGTTGCATGGTAACAGTTTCTAAAGCATACTAGTAACGTGAAGTGAAACGTTTTATGGCAAAGACAAAGTTAAAAGACAGATTATCTGTCAATAAATGGTTTTACATGAGAAATGTGGTGTAAACCTTTACTCTTCCTAGTATGCAGAGTTTCAACTTCAACGCAATTATCATGTGGTATACGTCGGATTCTGTAAGGTCCATTGTAAACTAGAAAGAATTTGTGGCTCAAGTGTTTCTTCTTATGTGACAATGAATGAGCTTTAATGAGAACTTTCTGACCAATACATAATTTCTTTGCATTTGCTTTACCGTTTAGTTTTCTCCGTTTGTCTGCTGCAGATTTTATATTTTTAAGAGCCAAATCAATTATGTCTTTGTGTCGAAGTTTACGTGTATTCGGGAAAGGTACAAGCTCTCTGATTCTGTTCGGAGGTTCCACATTCTTCAGTACAAGAGTAGGTGGTAAAGCAGTGGAATCATGAGGCATTTCATTCAGCACATTTTGAAATAAGTGTAAATATCTGTCCCAATGCTGATGCTTTCTGTGACAATAAAGTCAGCAAAGCTTATTGATTTCTTTCATAATCCGTTCAGACGGGTTACAATGTGGTGAGTACAATGAAATAAAAACAGGTTTGATTTTATGGTTGCGAAGCATGCGTGACCAAACAGCAGATCTGAATTGCGGTCCGTTATCTGAAATGACTTTGCTAACGTGTCCAACTTCACGTAAGAAATTTTTAACAAAGGCGTTGGATACAGACCGTCCAGTGGCTTTACGTAACGGTGTGAAAGAAACAAATTTTGAAGTAAGTTCAACAGCGACTAGAACGTACGAAAATCCATTAGATGTTCTGACAAGCGGTCCCAAGAGATCAACAGCAGCAAATTCTTTTAATTTAGAAGGAATGATAGGAAACAGCGGAGCACTATGGGAGATAGTAGATGGTTTCGCCTTTTGACAAAGTTTACAAATAGACAAGACTCTTCGAATTCTCTTTTCCATATTGTTAAAATAACAAGTCGTTCGAAGAATATGATAACATTTTCGTGGGCCAAAATGTGCGTAGCTGAAATGAATGTACCAAATGAGCTTATTAACAAAATCGTCTGGAATGCAAAGTACCCATAGCTTGTCATCAACAGTGCAGCGTTTGAAGAGTATGTTGTTTCTAACCAGGTAATAATGCCGAATCTGAGTGTGTGTCTTTTCATGCCATTTACTTTTGATGTCTCTCCAAATCGGATCTTTATCTTGTTCATGAGCAATGTCTTTTAAAGATGTGGTGATGAAGTTTTCAAAGGCGACTTTCTGAATGTAAAGAATACTGAAATTTTTCTCGAGGTTGCCTTCTTTGTTACTTTTCTCAAGCCCAGCCGGTGCGCGTGACAGTGCGTCCGCAACAATGTTCTCCTTGCCGGGAATGTAGACTATTGTGAAGCGGAATTCTTGCAGAAACAATGCCCAACGTTTTAACCTGTCATGATTTAATTTTGAAGACATAAGAAATTGTAATGCACGATGATCACTGTATACTTTTACGTGCTTACCAGAAAGAAAGAAACGGAATTTGTTAAATGCCCAAACGATAGCTAAAGCTTCTAATTCAGTAACGGAATAATTTTTTTCAGATTTTGTTAGCACTCGGCTAGCAAAAGCAATGGTTTTCTGAACAGTAGTGTCATTTTCTGTGGCTTCTTGAAATAAATGAGCACCAAGACCGACTTTAGAAGAATCCGTGCTAAGGCAGAAATCTTGTGACAGATCAGGATGAGCTAGTATTGGCGCGTGAAGTAACGCTTCTTTCAAAGAATTGAATTCCAACTGTGCTTGTTCGTCCCAGTTCCAAATAGTATTTTTTCCAGTGAGAGAACAAAGTTTTGGTGTAACTAGAATTTGCATATTCAGAAAACGGCGGTAAAAATTTACGAGACCTAGAAAACTGCGGACTTGTCTTTTTGTGGATGGAACTGGAATGGCTCTGATTGCTTCTAACTTTTCAGGATCCGGCTGAATGCCTTCAGAAGAAATAATATGTCCCAAAAACTTCACCTTTGACCTACCGAATTCAGACTTTTCCAAGTTAACTGTAATTCCAGATTCTGCAAAAATACGTAACAAACTGTTGAGGATGCGATTATGTAGTTCCCATGAAGCTTCTGCTATTAGAATATCGTCCACATATAAGGTGATGTGACGTTTTAAGAACTCAGGTAATATGGAATTTAGCCCGCGAATGAATGCTGCTGAAGAAATGTTCAAACCAAAGGGAAGTTTCCGAAACTGATAACAAACGCCGAAACCAAGGAAAGCTGTGTATTTTCTGCATTCTGGATGAAGTTCGATCTGATAAAAGCTGGATCTGAGATCAATGGAAGACAACACTTTTACACCATTAAAATTTTGAAGAAGTTCTTCCATCGTCTGCGGCCTGTCTGTTTCAGGAATAATGATAGTATTGATTTGTCTCGAATCTAAGACAAGTCTGATCGATCCATTTTTCTTCTCAACAACATGTAACGGATTGTTGTATGAGCTTACTGCAGGCTCAATAATGCCCTCGTCAAGCATAGACTGTATTTCTGTTCTAACACGGTCCCTATAATGTGCTGGAATTACGTATGGTCTAACACAAAATTTTGTATGCTCACGAACACGAAATTGGTATTGAAATCCCTTGATTGTTCCTGTTTTGTGAGTAAAAACTGTGGAATGTGCTTGTAAAATCTCAAAAAGGTCCTGCCTATCAGTGTCATTACAATTCTCAATTGTTTGAATTTTATTCTGAATTAACTCATTAATTTCAAATATGCCGTCGATGTCATCCCTGTCAGTACTTGCAGAGTGATTGTTAGTGTCTAGTTCCGTAGAAAATTCCGAACTGTTATCTAACAGAAGGTAAAGCCGATTAATTTCCTCATCATGGTTTGAGAGCCAGTCTTCAAATTTCAAAGCTATTGACTTACCTTCTTTCTCTAAACTTATTTCAGCATCGTGAAAGCTTAAGACTGCTTTGTATTCATTCAAAAAGTCTACTCCCAGTATAATTTCCGTCGACAATAGTGGAACAATAAGAAAGTTCATAGAGAAGCTGTGGCTTTGACAAAAGAATACTAAGTTGGTTTGTTGGCGTACATCTACACTTTTTCCAAAGATTGCACCTTGTAATTTAATCTTACGTAACGGAAGTGTGGGGCAATCGTTCGATTTGTTGCACTTGCTAAAAGCTGTTTCACTAATTACTGAAATGGGACTGCCAGAGTCAAGTACTGCCGTAAATTTTACGTCATTTACAGTAATGTGAATCACAGGATATGCAATGTTGTTATGTTTTACGTCGTGTTCCTGGAGTAAGATGTCCCTAATGTCTTCCATTTTTACGTAATTACTAGCTACGGCAGCTGCGTCGTCAGTTTCATAAGTACGTATTGTGGCTGCCAGCTGAGTGAGTCATTGCCTATTGTCTCTTTGTTGGCGCGCGTCGTTATTGGGATTTGGAGACCTAACTTCTACAAATTCATCGTGACGAGAGTGCTCTGCTCTGTTTAAATCTCGCCAGTTCTGATGCAATTCAGGTCTGTCGTTACGATCATATCGTCTGTCGTCATGTCGGTAGATTTGATAGTATCTTTCTTGTCGGTCACGTGGTGGAGAATTTCTCCCTGAATCGTAACTGCGCGCTGGACCGTTGCGTCTGAAGTTATTCTGTCTCCCTTGATAATAATTATTTTGGTTCCCATATTGTCTGTTTCTCTGATTGTCTCTGTGATAGTCATTACCGTGGAGAGGTGATCTTTCCCTGTAATTATTACTACTCTGCCAACGGTTGTCATACGGGTGGTGTCTATTTTGGTCACGATTTGTGTGGTGAGAATAGCCTTGTCGCGTCCAGTTATCGTTTCTGTCGCCACGGAATTGTGACGGATGTGACCTGTAGTGATTGTTTTCCTGTTTTCGTATCCCGCGACTGTCTGTGTCAATTTCTAATTCTTGTAACAGTCCCTGAAAAGCTTCAATGTCGTCTTTGCAACGTCCTGCTAAAATAATATGTCGTAAATGTTTAGGCAGTTTGATTAAGCAAATGCGGATGAGTTCTGAGGGGCTGTATGGGTTTGACAGGTATTGATTCTTGTGCAACATGTCTTCAAAATATTTCACAAGACTGGAAAATTCAGATTGTTCGAAGTGCTTCATCATTATTATGTTATGTTTTACACGGTCTTGTGTAGCTTGAGACCAATACGCTGAGAGGAAGGCATGATAAAAATCTCCTTCACTGTGACAATCGTGAATGACCGATCGCATTCTTACACCTGGTTCATTCTCTAAGTAGCCACACATAAATTCTAACCTGTGCTCCAATGACCAGTTGGGAGGGAAACAATGAGAGAATTGATGGAGCCACGCTTGTGGATGAATGTCGTTGGCAGAATTCTTAAACGTTTTGAATTTACGTGTAGTAATGAACAGCTTATAGTCAAAATCATCGTGTCGGCGAGTAGCATCTCGGTCATAGTTACGTCGTGTCGGCGGTTCCATCTCAAAATTCGGTGTACCTTGCCAATTTCTTTCATAATTACCGAAATGCCCTGTGTTATTATTTTGTGGCTTTTGCGTATTTCTAAGTTCCTCTTCCCGTGTTGGAGCGCGAGTGTCTTCTGAAATACGTAATTCTTGTATTACCTGTGTCAGCTGATCTTGTACTTCCCGGATTTCTCTTTGGTGTTGCGTATCAATTTGATTCAGATTTTGTTTTAGTTTCCTAATTTGTTCGCTCTGTTCTGTGTCATTAAAGACTACCGGTTTTGCGTCATTCAGATTATCATCTACCTTCGTAGATAAATTATTTAGCTGATCCGAAAGTTCAACTACTTTCTCTGATAATGAACACATTTCCTCAGTGTGTTTTTCTGAACCAAGTTTCAGAGTGTCCATTTGTGTTGAAATCGAATCTACTGTGTCCTTTAAGTTATCCTGAGTTTTTGCAAGTTGCGTAACCGAATCGGTAGATGCAACTGAGTCAAATTTAGCTTGCAAGGTCTCATGATTTTCATGAACAATAATTTGCAGTTCTTTTATGGCTGCTTCGTGATTCTGTAATGCATTTTCATGCCGCGAAAAAATAGGTTGAAAATGCTCACAAATTTGTGTTTTTACGTCATTACAGACTTTTTGACATTTAGATTCAATGTTATGTAACTCAGTAGTTAAATCTTCACGTGTTTGTTCAAGTGTGGTGTCTAACTTTTGAAGATTTTGTTCCATTGTGTCTAACTGTTGCTGTGTTTGTCTCTGATGTTGTTCCACTGTGTCTAACTTTTTAAGATTTTGTTCCACTGTGTCTAACTTTCGAAGATTTTGTTCCATTGTGTCTAACTTTTTAAGATTTTGTTCCACTGTGTCTAACTTTCGAAGATTTTGTTCCATTGTGTCTAACTTTTGAAGCTTTTGCTGTGTTTGTCCCATTTGCTGTATTAATTGTAATAACAATGCACTGGTGTCTGGAACATGTTCCTCAGTGCTTTTCGGCAGTGAATTTGCACCGGCAACATTCACATTTTGACAAGCAGAAAATGTGTCTTGACTTATTTGAGAAAACGGTGAGGAACCAAAACCTGAATCTACAGTATTTGCGAGATTGTTTCCTGTCATTTCGGATTCCTGAGGCGAGCTGTTGCCGACCGATCGTTCGATAATGCGTCCCTCTTCACTAATTGTTTCACTGTCCACGCCATTGTTTGCCGCCCGCTCCATTTCCCTATGCACAGTTACCAAATTACTACTTTGAATGTCTGTTAATTCATTACTCTGCGGCGCTAACACACTGCTTTCGTCTTCACTGTCATTTCTCAGTTTACTTTGGAGCCTAGTATTACGTTTTTCACACTCCATTATTGTCACAATATTTCACACGACAACACAGAAAAGCACAATTTGAAGTGCAAAAATAAGAGAACACATTAACATAACACTGAAAAAATATCTAGTTAATTGCACGCGCTGCTGAGAAATACTTGGTGTAAAACTGCATGCATGCTACAACTGTTTTACTGTACCACAATGAAAGACTGCAACTACAAAGGAGATTCTCTCTACAATTACGCGCTAGCAATAAACAAAGGCTACACTAATTACACAAACTACAAGAAAAAAAATCAGAAGACTCCAGTGAGGTATCCTAGGCCAAGGGTCGACATATGAAACGTCCCCTTTGAACAATTATACACGACTGTGCTTATACTGACACACAATATTTTTAGCGCAACGCAATCTGACTTTCAAAAATCCCTACAAAAGAATGGCCCTGACTAACATTAAACTATACCTTTCACAAATCACTAAATCACTTACCTCACAATAATCTTCGTTTCTCCCACTACTGCAATACAGCAAGCGCCACTACTGCCAGCTAAATAAAAGATTCAAACTACTAAAGGCACTAACTACTGATAGGGATAGTTAGCAAATGAAAGATATTAATAGAGAACAAACAATGTATTTACCTTGATATCATCATATATAAATATAGCAGTTCATGACAAATTACAAATCTCCGCCATCTCTCTCCCCACATCCACCACTGCTGGCGGCTCACCTCCAACTGCGCAACGCTACGCGCTGTTCACAGCCAGCTGCCTAACACTACAATGGCAGACAACAGACTGCACACAGCACAGCCAGTGATTTTCATATTGAGCGCTACGTAACGTTGCCAATAAGAAAACATAAACAGCCTACTTACAATGTGACTTCAGTCACCTGCAGATTCCTATTGTCTGCGTCGTCCACCATGTTGTTCCGCTACCTGACAGACATTTTATGTTATTGGGTAAATGAACAAAACTTTCTGTTGCTGCTTGTTGAACTCCTTTCTGAGTCACTGACAGCTTTAATAATGAGCAATAAAGGCCACTTTTCCCTCTGTACGTGATAAATTATTTATTTATTTCTAGTTTTGAACATCAAGTCAACATGCGATGTAATAGACTGTGTTCTAGTGACATTTCGTGGCAGCCATGTTGCAGAAACGTAAGAAACGAGCGTATCTGGACGGTACGCTCAGACACACGGAGTTCGACATGCGGCTAGTATAGAGATCACTGTTTCCGTGTAATCACAGCAGGAGACCACGTGTGATTACCTTCAGACCGCAAGGCTGCAAACAGACTTTCTGTTGTAGTACACAGCGTACGAAATATATTAAGCCGAAAGATTGGCGGCTTTTGTTATCTTCCTACAGTGATAGACTTTATAAACATAAAACTTGCTCATGGAAACTTGTATTAAAACTCTGCGGCCGAGCTGTACAACTTTTGAAGTGAACACGAACACTTACTCCTCCGTTGAGCCACACGAGCCCTTTTAAGAAAGCGTATAAATGTGCTAGCGGTAGCTGCAGAAACGCCACTGCCACAGTGTGTGTGTGTGTACTCACCGACTGGGTGGAAGCGGGACACGTCTTTGCCGCAGATCTCGCGGTTGTACTGCAGCTCCTTGCACGTCTGCCACGGCCCGAAGTAGCCACCCTCTCGTAAGATGTCCCGACCTGTAACATAAACAACCGTGATCAAGATGAGCGTTAAGAGACATGGTACATCATTATGTTTCATAAAAAAAAAGAGCCGTGTGGCCAATATATTGGTCACGACAGTAATCAGCAACTGTACTGATTTTTGAAACAATTTTAATGTATCGTTCATTTTTCAGTCCGAGGTGCACATTTTTTAAACAGTATGATTAGTTTCGATCTCCCTGGATCATCTTCAGATCTACGTAGTTGATTCAACAGTCATTAGTGTCTGTGTCTGAACTGCACATTAGAATACAGACGCGACGGATTGCTGACGCATCTACATAGATTTGAAGGTGATCTAGGGAAATCGAAACTAGTCATACTGTACAAAAAAAATGCAACTGGGACAGAAAAATAAACGACACATTAAAATTGTTGTAAAAGAGGACGAAAAGAGCTTACAGAGATCCATAGACTTTCCCCGGAATCTTTTAACATTTAACTCTAGTTCCTCTCTTTAACACCTTATTAACTGTTTCGTAATTTGATGTTATGGAAAAGCTAATGCAAGTCGATTCACTAGTTATCAAACTATTCTCACAACATGTATTCAGAGTACCAATTTGGATTAATCTTAAATTTCACGATCTTTTTAAATGATATATTCTTTTAAATAAATGAAAAACCAGTAACAGTTATAGGCTGTTTTTAAAGAACTGTATAACAAAATATATTCAAAAATTAAGTGATATAAATATGCAGAAGAGCTTTTATCAACTACGATTAAAACACAGATCGACCAGTATTGTACAATCTGTGAGACACAGTACTTTTGAGGAAGTGCTCTGTCATATAACAATTACAGTATTGCAGTGCCTGTGTTGTTCAGAAGTACGATACAGGCTCCATAATACGTCGGCTCGGCTCTGTGAACTTACACTACCGGCCATTAAAATTGCTACACCACGAAGATGACGTGCTATAGACGCGAAATTTAACCGATAGGAAGAAGATGCTGTGATATGTAAATGATTAGCTTTTCAGAGCATTCACACAAGGTTGGCGCCGGTGGAGACACCTAAAACGTGCTGACATGAGGAAAGTTTCCAACCGATTTCTCATACACAAACAGCAGTTGACCGGCGTTGCCTGGTGAAACGTTGTTGTGATGCCTCGTGTAAGGAGGAGAAATGCATACAATCACGTTTCCGAATTTGATAAAGGCGAATTGTAGCCTATCACGATTGCGGTTTATCGTATCGCGACACTGTTGCTCGCGTTGGTCGAGATCCAAAGACTGTTAGCAGAATATGGAATCGGTGGGTTCAGGAGGGTAATACGGAACGCCGTGCTGGATCCCAACGGCTTCGTATCACTAGCAGTCGAGATGACAGGCATCTTACCTTCATGCCTGTAACGGATCGTGCAGCCACGTCTCGATCCCTGAGTCAACAGATGGGGACGTTAGCAAGACAACAACCATCTGCACGAACACTTCGACGACGCTTGCAGCAGCATGGACTATCAGCTCGGAGACCATGGCTGCGGTTACCCTTGACACTGCATCACAGACACGAGCGCCTGCGATGGTGTACTCAACGACGAACCTGGGTGCACGAATGGCAAAACGTCATTTTTTCGGATGAATCCAGGTTCTGTTTACAGCATCATGATGGTCGCATCCGTGTTTGGTGACATCGAGTTGAACGCACATTGGAAGCGTGTCGTCGCCATACTGGCGTATCACCCGGCTTGATGGTATGGGGTGTCATTGGTTACACGTCTCAGAAACCTCTTGTTCGCATTGACGGCACTTTGAACAGTGGACGTTACATTTCAGATGTGTTACGAACCGTGGCTGTACCCTTCATTCGATCTCTGTGAAACCCTACATTTCAGCAGGATAATGCACGACCGCATGTTGCAGGTCCTGTACGGGCCTTTCTGGATACAGAAAATGTTCGACTGCTGCCCTGGCCAGCACATTCTTCAGATCTCTCACCAATTGAAAACGTCTGGTCAATGGTAGCCGAGTAACTGGCTCGTCACAATACGCCCGTGGCTACTCTTGACGAACTGTGGTATCGTGTTGAATCTGCATGGGCAGCTGTACCTGTACACGCCATCGAAGCTCTGTTTGACTCAATGACCAGGCGTATCAAGGCCGTTATTATGGCCAGAGGTGGTTGTTCTAGGTACTGATTTCTCAGGATCTATGCACCCAAATTGCGTGAAAGTGTAATTACATGTCAGTTCTAGTATAATATATTTGTCTAATGCATACCCGTTTATCATCTGCGTTTCTTCTTGGTGTAGCAATTTTAATGGCCAGTAGTGTAGGAAGTGATCTGATGACATCGCGGATGCGTGGTTACATACAAACAGTTCTGCTTGAATTGTAGTAATTCAGAGAAACACACATGGCATCGCATTTCTGAACAATACAGGCACTGCAATATCGTGCTTACTCGCCGTCACCGGGCTAGCAACCTTCAACTAAAATGTCTCCCTTGTACGGAAATATAGATGACGGACGTGTGCGTACAGATTGTAGACACCTGGCTAACGATATGTGGAAGTTTAGGTCTGGAAATGAAGTGTGCTCAGATAGCCTAACAATAAGACGACCGCTCGTGATAAGCGGGAAATCTGGGTTCGAGCCCCAGTCCGGCACAAATTTTCGTTGTCATTCCGTAATACAGTGGATGGTTGCCCAAATTCTCAACTCCGAATACAATGCACGTATATATTAAGAATTACTTCCAGAAGAAATGGCAGCTCTGCAGGCGCAGGGCGCTACATCCTAATAGATCTGGAGCTTTCGCTAGAAAAGGACCAACTGAACGGAAAGTTTTCCTCTAATTTGTAAAAACAGTCACAATCAGAAGAGTGCTCATACGATATGATTTGAAACAATGATGAAACCGAATAAGAAAGATTCGTTAATAACACTGCTAAAGATCTACGCCTGCATCTTGCCACCACATGAGTGTACTAAAACCCTTGCGTATGCGGCCAAGTGTACGTAGGAACTACAAGCACAAGCATTAACACACGAGTCAAAGAACACAAGAGCAATAGTCTGAGCGGTACGGACAAATCGTTACTGGTAGATCGTACACCGGCATCAAGAAAATACGAAATGATTTCTCCGATGCTACAGTTCTTTCAGGGTCCAATCATTACTGTGCTAAGGCGTACATACAGGACGTGGAAATTCGAAAGTACGAAAGCAGTAAAGCAGAAGGATTGAAATTAGACAACTAGCGGGCTTTAGTGATAAATGAAACAAACAGCGCCAACTTTTCTGCGCTACAAGCTCCATAATACGTCGACTCGGCTCCTTGATCTTTGGAAGTGATCCGATGATCTCACGACCTGGCCGTTGCGTGGTTACATATAAACAATTCGGCTTGAATTGTAGTAGTTCATGTAACTAAGCGAGGAGTAAGTAATGCTTGACGAATTCTCGGAATGTATGACTTTCACACAATTCTGCGCACGTTGAACCTCGCACTGCGTTACTACAGAATTGCCAAGTTAATGTACCTACACGCTGGCTCTCAGAGCGATGTTGGCGGACCGTTACCGTTTAATAATTAGGCCGTTATCCCGAGGTTATCCGAGAATTGTGTGCTTCACGATTAATTCCGTCCGTGTTCATGATGTCATAAAGTTTAACGGGAATCACTCGACAGCGCCAACAATATAGTTATTATATTACGACTGGCTTCACTTCATGAAATTAAAGCAGTCGAACTGGAGAACAGATTTTGAAGACGGACATTTCGTACAGTACTCTTGATTATAATAAAATGCAATATTTTCGAAGGAATCACTACCCCAAGGAACATTCGCCACAACGAACAAATAGCCAACATCGCACACAGAACACACTATAAATGTAACTGAAATGCGAACAGCCGTCTGATTGGTGAATTTGGCGTAAATTGTTCTTCATAAATGGCATTACTGACAGTTATTGGTTGCTGTTTTTACTTTGTGGTAAGAATTAACCTATATTTAAGAGGTATTGCAATAGACGAAGATTCAAGAATGCTTGTTACAACTTTCGTGTGTGACTATCTTTTAACGAACGGTAGGCGTCTAATAATTCAATTGGCTGTTCATCACTTCAAAATCGAACGATCACGCGCAAGTTGATTGGTATTTGGAACATTATAACTATCTTGTCAACTCTCATAGTTTCAACAGAGATTTTTGTTAAAAAATCTCCAATTTTGGTAACAAAAGTCTTCGTACGTCTGAGCTATTATGCTTCTACAGCACTCAAATACTGTCAGTAGAACCCCTGTCAAATACGAGTTAACACAATCATCTCTCTGTTAGGTTGGTGCAGATGTGCGTAGTGTTTTTCATTTGCGTGTTGGTATTCAGTTGCTATGGCTTTATTTATCGATTGTCTTTTTTATTTTTAGTTCACTGTTGCCATTTGATTTTACATACTGTCATTTTGGAGTTGATGAGTGGAGGTGCGTGCGCTAGAAAATGGAGTGCCAAGTGGAGAAACTGGAACATTTCTTCTGTTTGAATTCAATAGAGGGATGACAGCAACGGAGACAGGCAGTAACATTTGCGCAGTGTATGGAGATCATGCCATTGGAAAGAACACAGCAACAAAATGGTTTCCTCGTTTTAAGAAGAATCGAGTAATCGTTTTGAAATTAGTGACTCTCCACGTTCAGGAAAACCTTCAGGGTTTGATGAAGATCGTTTAAACGCGTCAGTCCACAATGCTCCACGTCAGTGTACTCGAGATGTGGCAAATGTGATGAACTGTGATCATGCCACGGTAGTGAGACATTTGTATGCAATGGGGAAGGTTCAAAAATCGGGCGTATGTAAACCGCATGCTCTAAGCCAAAAATCAGCATCTGGCCATATATGCAGCTCTGCTTGCTCATCATTAATTAGCTTGTGAACAACACCGATCATTCCTACACTGCATCGTTACAGCTGACGAGAAATAGTCTCTTTATGCTTACATAAGGAAAAGAAAGGAATGGTTGAGCCCAAACAAAGCAGCAACACCCAGTATAAAGATCTGCTCGAATCCACAAAAGACAGTGTTATGCATCTGATTGAACAGCGACGGTGTGGTGTACTACGAATAACTTCCACGAGGTGTAAACATCACTGCTGACATTTGCTATCAAGAACTGCGACATCTTGCAGAAGCAATCCGAGAACAGGGACTAGGAAGGCGGCGTGAAGTTAGGCTACTCCACGATGACGGTCACGCGGGTTTTGCTAGACGGGAGATGGGTTCGGAAGCCAATCCGTACCAACTTACTGATCTGATCTTGCGCCCTCAGATTTCCATCAGAGTTTTGCTGTCTATCGAAAAACCCTCAAGGAACTTCCTTTGCGATGAAAATGCGCTCCGAACATGGCTCGATGTGTTCTTCTCCTCTGTATAGTTGCGGAATGAACTTATCCCAGCGTTGGTATACTGTTGTAAACAGTGAATGAGAATACTGTATTAATGATTAAAGTCTCTGTTACGTGTATCTGTTGTGTTTATTAAGCTAACGGAAAAACGCTACGAACTTGCACACCAGCCTAATAGTATTGCTACCTATTATGACACAAAAGCAGTATTTTTAAATATTTATTTCACTTGTACTCTTCAAGTATGTATTATTTTCGTGCAGAATTCTAATGTTGTTTGAAATGAGTTATTGGGTCTACAGTCTCGTAATTTTGTTACGCATTTTTACATCAGTTGTACTTTAGCTTAAATTTCAAGCTGCTTCGATCAACTTATTATTTTCAATGAATATGTTCATTCGAATAGCCAACAAAGTGTTATTCAGGTCACAGTTTTCAAACTAGTCAATAGTTGTGACCTTCCCCCTCTAGGCTACATTCTGTTAGGGCGTTGTGGAACAGTTGGCGCCAGTACTGTCGTAACCGAATACCAAATTAATGGAGTATCTTCTCGTATTTATTGCAGGAAAGTAACAACGTCGGTAAGAAAAACCGAGTGATTATACCGAATCCACCATAAGTTACGAAGGCCATTCGCAAACTATGGTGACACTATGCCCCAATGCTTGCTAATATTTTGGCTCGGTAAGAAGTGCTAGCGTTGTAAGTTATAATACAAATTTTACAGTGTGAATTGAAACTCTCACGCTTAAGTCTTGACAGGTGATTCTAATTACATTCTGCTGTGAAAGCGTTTCTACGCATTCGCAAGACTTGCATGGTATCATTCTTCTTAAGAGTACCAACACATCAGCACAATAGACTATATCAACGGAAGTTATCTTTACTCTTAAACAAATAATCCACATTTCTTCCTTCCACATTTTCTTTCTCTTATCTATTTCTCCTTACCATCCCCCTCCCCCTTTGCCTATGCATAACACCTTTTCCTTGCGTCTGAATTCAGTGTAGAGAGGTAATCATTCTTAACGTAATATGTGAGAAGTTTTGGATGTATTTCACCGCTTACATTATACTTTCTGTTAGATTCAGCTCATCCTGTCGTTTGTCGACTAATAAAGTCATCAGAAGATCAAAACAAACTGCAAAACGATTTAGAAAAGATATATGAATGGTGCGAAAAGTGGCAGTTGATACTAAATAACGAAAATTGTGAGGTCATCCACATGAGTGTTAAGAGGAACTCGTTAAACTTCGGTTACACGATAAATCAGTGAAATCTAAAGGCCATAAATTCAACTAAATACCTACGTATTACAATTACGAACAACTTAAATTGGAAGGAACACGTAGAAAATGTTGTGGGGAAGGCTAACCAAAGACTGCGTTTATTGGCAGGACACTTAGAAAATGTAACAGACCTACTAAGGAGACTGCTTGCACTACGCTTGTCCGTCCTCTTTTAGAATACTGCTGCGCGGTGTGGGATCCTTACCGGATAGGACTTTTATTTATCTATTCGTATGGCTAGGGCCCCCCGTCGGGCAGACCGTTCGCCGGGTGCCGGTCTTTCAATTTGACGCCACTTCGGCGACCCGCAGTCGATGAGGATGGTAGGATGATGACGAGGACAGCACAACACCCAGACCCTGGGCGGAGAAAATTCCCCGACCCAGCCGGGAAACGAACCCGGGCCCAGAAGACTGACAATTCGTCACGCTGCCCATTCAGCAACCGGGAGGGACTACCAGATGACACTGACAGAGTACATCGAAAAAGTTCAAAGAAAGGCAGCACGTTTTGTATTATCGCGAAATATGGGAGAGAGTGTCACAGAAATTATACAGGATTTTGGCCGGAAATCATTAAAAGAAAGGCGTTTTTCGTTGCGACGGAATCTTCTCACGAAATCCCAATCACCATCTGTCTCCTCCGAATGCGAAAATATTTTGTTGACACCGACCTACATAGGGAGGAACGATCACCACGATAAAATAGGGAAATCAGAGCTCGTACAGAATGATATAGGTGTTAATTCTTTCCGCGCGCTATACGAAAATCAAATGACTCTGAGCACTATGGGACTTAACATCTTAGGTCATCAGTCCCCTAGAACTTAGAACTACTTAAACCTAACTAACCTAAGGACATCACACAACACCCAGCCATCACGAGGCAGAGAAAATCCCTGACCCCGCCGGGAATCGAACCCGCGCGCTATACGAGATTGGAATAATAGAGAATTGTGAATGTGGTTCGATGAACCCTCTGCCAGGCACTTGAATGTGATTTGCAGAGTATCCATGTAAATGTAAATAAATCCTCAGCTCTAACAACTGTGAAGTATATGAATGTTAGCCAGTTACCATGTGGCATAAAAGAAGACATTCCTGAACCGCCAGAACAAGACGCAGTTAAGAAAGTATCAACGGAAATGAAAATCATTATTCGCACAAAATGATGTTTTGTTAAGTTCCAAAAAGTTGAATGCCATATTGATCTTGTGCTTTCTTAGCTTACTCGCAATTCATTTCAAACGTCGTTGCGAATAAGAAGCGACAGATCAAAACAGAAAAAATTAGCTTTAAATTAGTCAATCTTTGTGGTTAAGGCGGTGCTTTCGTCTTTGAGACGAACATTCTCCTGCGTTCAGACGAATTAAAACCTGTGCACTGAACGAATAAAGGCTAAGAGTGCGAAATGGTACGTTATGAGATCGGACAAGAATGTTCGAGGCCTTGACTCAAGAAAATGTCGGGTGCCGTTGGCCTTCACAGCGTTCCAGGCATTCTGGCAGATATCAAAGGAGAATTTTAATCACTGACGGCGTCCCTTGGAACGAAGATTGAAGAATTTACTCTTCGCATGGTGTCTTCTAGGGAGGAGACAGACACGCCCGCCGGGGTTTAATCACATCCCCTCGTAGATGAGATCCATCGTCGAACAGCCGTCGCTTCTTTCCTCGTGACTATGGCTAGGGTGATGGCAGAAACGTGAGTAGCGAGGGGTGGGAAGGGGGAGTATAATGATGAGTGGCAGACTGATGTATGACGCTGCATATATTTTATGTGCCTTTTGAAACTACATAAAAAAATTGGTTTCGTGTCAAGTATTAGGAACTTTATTTGCCTTGTGTGATCCTAGAGTTACAGGCTCTGATCAACAACTGAGTTACAAGAACGGTGGCTCTTGTGTCGTGTGGCAGCTACGTGTGCCCTGATGGCAAGAATTCCGTGCGACAGGTAAAGTTTTGAACTATGCTCATCTGTTCGCCTAATCGCCTACTGGTTACGGAGAGTGGTCACACATGGTACTAGACACTACACACTACTATCCGCAGCATCCTATTTGCGCCGAACACGTATTGCTTCGCATGACCAGGGCAACCAGGAATTCATCCTGATATTCGAATAGTGTTTACTGAAAAACTCATTAACCTTTTAGGGAACGGTGGGGTGATGCGGTATCACCTTGAATCTAAATGTCTTCTTCATGTAAAAAAGGCAAATAAATTAGTGCACAGGTTGTACTAGCAAGCATCTGTATTATCAGGTTTCACCACAAGCAAAAGTTCTGTCAGAATGCAATTAATAATTGGTTCAAATGGTTCTGAGCACTATGCGACTTCAATTCTGAGGTCATCAGTCGCCTAGAACTTAGAACTAATTAAACCTAACTAACCTAAGGACATCACACATATCCATGCCCGAGGCAGGATTCGAACCTGCGACCGTAGCGTTCGCTCGGCTCCAGACTGTAGCGCCTAGAACCGCACGGCCACTCCGGCCAGCTGCAATTAATAATCTAAAAAATTAGGCTTTCTGATAAAGTCATGGGGTTGTGTAATCACGCACTTCTGCCAACATGTAGGGTGGAAGTTAGTCCGGGCAACGAACTCTGTACAATATCAAGCCATTTTCGGCAGTTGGTGCTGTGTTCACCGTGACAACGTCCGGAAACAAGTCCCCTTTCCTTAACACTCGTGGGTGTAAAGTAATACCACATAAAAACTAAACAGTCACTAAATTTTAAGTGTTTTTTGTTTACTACCCATTTCGGATGCTTTGCTTCATCATTAGGTAGCAGTTCCATTGTGTATCCCAGGTGCATTGCTCTTAGCAAACCAAATGTGAATAGTGAATGAAGTTCAGCTGTAGTGATCTTGAAGAAACTAAACAACGAAGATGCTGAAGGTGCCAGATATTTCGACTGCGTTGGTTCCCAGGAGAAATGCCCTTATGCCAAATAGCAGAACTGCTACCTGATGATGGGGGAATACTTCAAAAACGCGTCTTAAATAAAAAATCGTTAGTGACTGAAACGCTGTTCCTTTTATTATATTTTAAACTGATAGCCAAGGGATCAGCCGACTGAACATTTATATTTGTACTAACTACTGAGCTGTCATTAAAAAAAATTGCTTAAATGACCCACTGGTAATATCTTCTACAACATAACCATTGAGATAACAGGCAAGGTAGAACAATGGATAAGACACCGATCTTATTCGATAATAGTTCAGTCATTGGTGTACTGGTTATTCGTTGTTTACCTTCATCAATTAAGGCGAATAATAAGATTGTTACGCTAGAGCCGGGTTTACGCGAAGTTTATCCAGGCTTCAGGCTAGGAGCGCGCACCATAATTTGAAATGAACAAAAAAGTGTGTTTTAAATCTAACGGTGCAAAATCTCTCATAACCATTAACACTTAGGACCCTCGCCACTTCAGTCAGTAAAATCGCTAAGTCCTTTAAATAAAGTGCTTTTGATTTTTCAGAAAGGCTATTTCTTCTGTATCTCATTTCATCCAAACCAAGAACAATAAAATGTTTTACTTCGTGTCGGCAGATGCGGATTCTATAACTCTTTAAACTGGAGAGAATGGGTTTGTTAAAGAAATGCAAGATGCCAAAGTAATGTAACAGTGTAGCAACCACGAAAATTTTGTTTATATTAAATTCAAATACAACACTTCTCTGCAGTATCTCAGCAACGCATAAAGTTCTTCTTCTTCTGCTACTGCCTTGTCCCGCAGTTCCACAGGGTAGCATTGTTAGGATGGGATATGGCAAGGTTAATTTTAAGGGGTGGCCAGATGCTCCTCCTGCCAACATCCCGTACCCTCCCCCCCCTCCCCCCCTGGGAAGGGAAGGAATGAGTGTACCCCAGCTGTCTGCATCTAGTGTAATCCATGGAATAGTGTGAACGTCTTCAGATGTCTGCGACTCGTGGAACTGAGGCGGAACGTGGGGACCATCCCAGTATTCACCTATCAGGATGTGGCAAACCGCCTAAAAACCACATCCAGGCTGGCCAGCACACCGGCCGACGTCGGTAATCCGCCAGGAGGATTCGATCTGGGGCCAGCGCGCTTACCCGAGTCCAGGAAGCAACACTGTAGCGCTCTCGGCTAACCTGGTGGGTCGGCAACGCATAAAGTGTAAGGGTAGATCATGGAGGAACATACCCGTGACCCACCATTGATGTGATGGCAGGGTGCCGCTCGCCGTTTGTTCCTGTAATTTTTTTATTTTACTTATCTTGCATTACCTTCTGCAGCAATTTTGCTTTGTTCACTGAAAAAGCACGAGTAGCGTTGTACATGGAACTTATCGACATGCAAGACGATGAGACACTGTTAATCACATTCCGTGAAGCAAGTCTCACGAATTTCAGTCGTTGTGTCGATAGAAGCAATTGTAAGTTATTGGTAAATAATGCTTTGAATGCGCCAGCCTCTTTTGGTCAACTTATTTATGAGGAACAACTTTTCAAAACGCGTGCTGTCACCGAAAAGAAAACTTACACGGGAAGAAGTAGTTTATTAATTTTTTTCGAATTTCAGAGATACTTAAGAAAAGCTGTTGATAAAAATGTTCTTATTACATGTTTAATTTTTTCTTCGCTTCAAGAACTGATGGGGACCGCACCACACGTTTAGCCTACAGATCCTAAATACGGCCTTGGATGATTCTAGAAGCTGTAGCTGATTCCATCCCAATGCTGCTGCGTCTTTTTGTGTCCTCGACATAGACGGAACTATAAACTCTTACTTTCCTCACTCTTACGAGATATTGCGCGTTATCGTACACATTCTTTGCACCTTTTAGCTCCTAATACACAACCTTTGATTTATTCAGTTTATGGAAAGTGTATACAAAATAAATAAAACCCGAAAAGCAGTCTGTGGCCACTGGAAGATCTTTACATTATTTCTTGGCTACGCAGTTAAATCCTCCTCGTAACTTTGAGCTACCTACTGAAATAGCATTTTCTCTCTGCTATCGTCTATGAAGAAGACTTTATGAGTACCATCCTTGCAGTATACGCTTTATAATTCGAAACATCAACAAGGCACAATTATGGTTTGAAAAAGTTTATTTAGATCAAGACCTCCTTCTGTATTCGTTACTGATTTTGTACGCTAAGATCAACAAAAAGTTTTTCGTTCAAAATTCGGTAAACTTACGAGAAAGCATTTCCGCGAAAAAAGAACCTTCGTAAGTTTGGACGAACCATGGTTCAAGTTTAAAAAAGTAGTTGACCATGCACTGGGCAGGTATGTATCCAGTAGAATATTTCATAATGGGTGGGGCCCTACATGGTATACAGTCACTGTAAAGAAACTTCTGAAGATACAGAGTCTGCTGCAAATTGGTGTAAAGCAAAGCATGGGACTATAGAAAAGAAATGCAGATGAAACGAGTTTGGCTGTCAAGAGAGAAATGCGTGAGGTTTTCTATAGCTACCTTTGCAGAATACTGTTCAGATCTTTCACAAAACCCAGAGATATTCTGGTTGTATGTAAAGGTTGTTATAGGCATCTAAGTTAGCGTCCAGATACTCGTAGATGAGACAGTAACTGAAATTAAGGATAGCAAAGCAGAAGTGTTCAAGCAGGTGTGGGGTCTGTAATGGTGTGGGGCGTATGCAGGACCCCCTGATACGTCTAGATACGGCTGTGACATGTGACGTGTAAGTAAGCATCCTGTCTGATCACCTGTATCCATTCATATCCATTGTGCATTCCGACTGATTTAGGCAATTCCAGTAGGACAACGCGACACCCCACACGTCCATAATTGCTACGGAGTGGCTCCAGAAACACTGTTCTGAGTTTAAACTCTTCCGGTGGCCACCAAACTCCCCAGACATGAACATGATTGAGCATAGCTGGGATGCCTTGCAACGTTCTGTTCAGAAGAGATCTCCACCCCTTTTGTTCAGAAGAGATCTCCGCCCCTTTGTACTCTTACATATTTATGGACAGCCCTGCAGGATTCGTGGTGTCAGTTCCCTCCAGGACTACTTCAGACATTAGTGGAGTCCATGCCACGTCATGTTGTGGCACTTCAGCGTGCTCGCGGGGGCCCTAGTCGATATTAGGCAGGTATACCAGCTTCTTTAGCTCTTTCTTAGACTAAAGTCTCTTTTATGTGTGTCTTTAGTGTTTATTAAATTTGTGGAAGAACGCAACGAACTTATGCACCAATCCAATACAACCCCCTACATATCTCACCCCTAAAGATAGTTAGAACAAGACCAGATTAATTACAGGAAACACGGAGGCATAAACAATTATTCTTCTCACGGTCCTTACGTGTATGGAATGGGAGAAAACACTAATAAGTGGGACGTACCCCTCTGCCGTGAACTTCACCATGATTTGCAGACTATATGTAGATGTACTGGGTGATCAAAAGTCAGTATAAATTTGAAAACTGAATAAATCACAGAGTAATGTAGATAGAGAGGTACAAATTGACACACGTGCTTGGAATGACATGGGGTTTTATTAGAACCAATAAAATATAAAAGTTCAAAAATGTCCGACATATGGCGTTTCATCTGATCAGAATACCAATAATTAGCATAACAAAGTAAGACAAAGCAAAGATGATGTTCTTTACAGGATATGCTCAATATGTTCACCATCATTCTTCAACAATAGCTGTAGTCGAGGAATAATGTTGCGAACACCACTGTAAAGCATGTCCGGAGTTATGGTGAGGCATTGGCGTAGGATGTTGTCTTTCAGCATCCCTAGAGATGTCGGTCGATCACGATACACTTGCGACTTCAGGTAACCCGAAAGCCAATAATCGCACGGACTGAGGTCTGGGGACCCGGGAGGCCAAGCATGACGAAAGTGGCGGCTGACAAAGGCGTACCCAGGATCTGAACTGGGGGGGGGGGGGGGGGGAAGGTCATACTAGTCTCAGGAAACAAGGACTCGAGACAACATACAGCACTTCTTATTAAATAAAACAGTAAACCAATGAAAAAACTGCTTTTAATAAACATTTTAAATACAAGAATGCACTTGTACAATCCGAGAAAACATGCAGCATTTCTTATTAAATAAAACAGTAAACTAGTAAAAATTGCGAATATCTTTTACAGGGGGAGGGGGGGGAGGGCAGCTGCCCCCCCCCCCCCCACTGCCCCTCGCTGGGTACGCCCATGGCTGAGCACACGATCATCACCAAACGACGCGCGCAAGAGATCTTTCACGCGACTAGCAATATGAGGTGGAGCGCCATCCTCTGCATAAACATCTACGTTCCAGCAGGTGTTTATCAACCAGGCTGGGGATGATGCGATTATGTAACATATCGGCGTACCTCTCACCCGTCACGGTAACAGTTAGAGTTTTGCTGTCCAGCGCTATCTGTCGGACATTTTGTGAACGTTGTTCTTTATTTTGGTTCTAATAAAACCCCATGTCATTCCAAGCATGTGTGTCAATTTTTACATCTCTATCTTCATTATTCCGTGGTTCATTAAGTTTTCAAATTTATACTAACTTTTTGATCACCCGGTAGATGCATAATCCTCTGAAGCCCGTAGTGAAGATGAATAATTGTGACGCAGTAACTGGTAGTTTGAAGTGCCCGGACCGTCAACTGCACGTGTTGCGGACCGCGACCTTTGCGTGTCTGTGGCGTGCTAGTGTGCAGTAGGGGCAGTCGGTGTGCTGCTGCCGCTGCTGCTGCGGCTGGCGCCTGTGGGTCAAGGCCCCTCCCGGTGAGGGCGCTGCGCCAGAGGCAGAGCCGCCGGCCGGGCCTGGCGCTGCCAGCCGCCGCTCTCAAGGTCGCCCCGGTCGATGGCTGGCTGGCTGCTTCTCTCTCTCTCTCTCTGTCTCTCTCCATGCCACTGTGTGACACGGCATCCCCACCTTATGCATCTAGAGCAGTCTCTAATATTCCTGAAAATGTTCACAGCTCGGCATGTTTTCAACAACAGCTTGCCATTTTCTTACACGATATCCTGGAAACTATGGATGAACGGCAACAGGCAGATTCCATTTTCCTAGATTTCTGACCGTCTAATACCAAAGAAAGCAGGTGTTGACACATGTGAAAATTACCGAACTATCAGTTTAATAAGTCACAGTTGCAAAATATTAACGCGAATTCTTTACAGACGAATGGAAAAACTAGTAGAAGCCGACCTCGGGGAAGATCAGTTTGGATTCCGTAGGAATGTTGGAACACGTGAGGCAATAATGACCTTACGACGTATCTTAGAAGAAAGATTAAGGAAAGGCAAACCTACGTTTCTAGCATTTGTCATTTGTAGACTTAGAGAAAGCTTTTGACAATGTTGACTGGAATGCTCTTTTTCAAATTCTAAATGTGGCAGGGGTAAAATACAGGGAGCGAAAGGCTATTTACAATTTGTACAGAAACCAGACGGCAGTTATAAGAATCGAGCGGCATGAAAGGGAAGCAGTGGTTGGGAAGGGAGTGAGACAGGGTTGTAGCCTATCCCCGCTATTATTCAATCTGTATATTGAACAAGCAGTAAAGGAAACAAAAGAAACATTCGGGGTAGGAATTGAAATCCATGGAGAAGAAATAAAAATTTTGAGGTTCGTCGATGACATTGTAATTCTGTCAGAGATAGCAAAGGACCTGGAAGAGCAGTTGAACGGAATGGACAGTGGCTTGAAAGGATATAAGATGAACATCAAGAGAAGCAAAACGAGGATAATGGAATGTAGTGGAATGAAATCGGGAGATGCTGAGGGAATTAGTTTAGGAAATGAGACACTTAAAGCAGTAAAGGGGTTTTGCTATTTGGGGAGCAAAATAACTGAAGATGGTTGAAGTAGAGAGGATGTAAAATGTAGACTGGCAATGGTAAGGAAAGCGTTTCTGAAGAAGAGATATTTGTTAACATCGAGTACAGATTTAAGTGTCAGGAAGTCGTTTCTGAAAGTATTTGTGTGGAGTGTAGCCATGTATGGAAGTGAAACGTGGACGATAAATAGTTTGGACTGGAAGAGAATAGAAGCTTTCGAAATGTGGTGCTACAGAAGAATGCCGAAGATTAGATGCGTAGATCACATAACTAATGAGGAGGTATTGAATAGAAATAGGGAGAAGAGGAGTTTGTGGCAAAACTTGACAAGAAGAAGGGACCGGTTGGTAGGACATGTTCTGAGGCATCAAGGGATGACAAATTTAGCATTGGACGGCAGCGTGGAGGGTAAAAATCGTAGAGTGAGACCAAGACATGAATACACTAAGCAGATTCAGAAGGACGTTGGTTGCAGTAAGTACTGGGAGATGAAGAAGCTTGCACAGGATAGAGTAGCATGGAGAGCTGCGTCAACACAGCCTCAGGACTGAAGACCACAACAACAACAGATTTCTGAAAAGCGTTTGACGCTGTGTCTCGTGCAGACTGTTTACGGAGGTACGAACATACGGAATGGGTTCCCAGATATGTCAATAGCTCTAAGACTTCTTAAATAACGTCGTGCTTGACAAGAGTATCGTCAGGAGTGTTCCAGAAAATGTGGTAGGACACAGTGGGCATAAATGATCCGACTATTTGCTGTTGGTGATGCCGTGTACGGGACGGTGTCGTCGTTGAGTGACTGTTGGGATATACAAAATGACTTAATTTCTGGTTGTTGTGATGAACGGCAGACAGCTCTGAAGGTACAAGAATACAAGGTAATGCAGATGAGTATGAAAAAGAAACCCATAACTGTTCAACGTTAGCGTTGTGCTGTTTGATACAGTCACGTCGATTGCTAATCTAGGCGTAACGTTGCAAAGCGATATGAAATGGAATGGAATGAGCACGTCAGATCGGTAGAAGCGGAGGCGAGTGCTCGCCATTCATTTATTGGGATGATGTTGTGAAACTCTAGCTCATAAGTGTAGCTCATCCACAGAGGAATATAGAACGCTGGTGCGACCTATTCTTGAGTACTGTTCGACTGTGTGGGATCCCCACCAGACTGGGGTAAAGGAAGACATTCGACAGCAAGCTGCTAGATTTCTTATCGGTAGGTTCGGTCAGCACGCAAGTATTATGGAGATGCTTCGTGAACTCAAACGGGAATCCCTGGAGGGAAGACAATGTTCTTTCGGCAACCCACTATTGCGAATATTTAGATGGTTCAAATGGCTCTGAGCACTATGGGACTTAACTTCTGAGGTCATCAGTCCCCTAGAACTTAGAACTTTTAAATCTAACAAATCTAAGGCCAAGACACACATCCATGCCCGAGGCAGGATTCGAACCTGCGACTGTATCGGTCCCGCGGTTCCAGACTGTAGCGCCTAGAACCGCTCGTCCACACCGGCCGGCGCACATATTTAGAGGAACGGCATTTGAGGCTGATTGCACAACGATTCTACTGCCGCTAACGAACATTTCGCGTAATGACCATGAATAAGATGCGAGAAATTAGGCTTCATCTACATCTACATCTACATTTATACTCCGCAAGCCACCCAGCGGTGTGTGGCAGAGGGCACCATACGTGCCACTGTCACTACCTCCCTTTCTTGTTCCAGTCGCGTACGGTTCGAGGGTAGAACGACTGCCGGAAAGCCTCCGTGCACCCTCGAATCTCTCTAATTTTACTTTCGTGATCTCCTCGGGAGGTATAAGTAGGGGGAAGCAATATATTCGATACCTCATCCAGAAACGCACCCTCTCGAAACCTGGACAGCAAGCTACACCGCGATCGTCTCTCTTGCAGAGTCTGCCACTTGAGTTTGCTAAACATCTCCGTAACGCTATCACGCCTACCAAATAACCCTGTGACGAAACGCGCCGCTCTTCTTTGGACCTTCTCTATCTCCTCTTTCAACCCGACATAGTACGGATCCCACACTGATGCTTCGTGCAGATCTTTTAGGCAACCGTTTTTCTCTCGCTCATTTGCGAGTGGAATAAGAGAGGAAATGACTAGTAGCGGTACGAAGTACCCTCCGCCACGTACTGTATGCTAGCTTGTCGAGTATGTGTGTAGATGTAACTGTAGAAATTGTGTCGCACCTGAGACGCACCCTACTAAGACCTTTAGTGTTTGGATAAAAATGTGGAAACACCAAAAACGAAACACCTTACCGATCCTATTACGGGTAGGAAAACCCTTGGCATTGAAAGAAGCTTCCAGTCGTCTATGAATTGATAAATAAAGATCCTCTATGGTTTTTAAGTGAATCTTAATTCTATTCCTCCTGCAAAATAGTGAAAAATTCAGGTAGCAATGACGAAGGTGGATAGCGATGACGCACTCTTCTCTTCGAAGTATACCACAACGGTTCAATAATATTGAAACCTAGTGGCTGTAATGGCCACCGATGAAGCGTTAGTTCATCCTCTTGCCCACAAAAACATTCCTGGACGATGTGATCTGTGTGAACAGGGTCTTGTCATCTTGAAACATAGAATCGCCTTTGTGGGGGTGGCTGGGAGACACAAACACTGTACCAGGTAATGGACCTGATCAGCCAAAATGGTCGCATAATCCTTGGAAGTAATGCAGCCTTGCAGAGTAACCAAGGGGCTCATGGAATACCACGATATGGTTGCACAAATCTTCACCGAACCTGCCGGCCGGAGTGGCCGTGCGGTTCTAGGCGCTGCAGTCTGGAATCGAGCGACCGCTACGGTCGCAGGTTCGAATCCTGCCTCGGGCATGGATGTGTGTGCTGTCCTTAGGTTAGTTCGGTTTAATTAGTTCTAAGTTCTAGGCGACTGATGACCTCAGAAGTTAAGTCGCATGGTGCTCAGAGCCATTAGAACCATTTCACCGAACCGCCGCCATGCTTCGCTCTTGGGACGCAAACTGAGCCAGAAGTTGGAAACAGTGTGAAACAAGATTCATCCGACCAAATGACTTTCTTCCTTTGCTTCATAGACTAGGTATTATGGCTTTGGCACCACGTTTCTTGTTGTGGGCATTTGCGTCACTGATGAGTGGTTTTCGAATTCGAGCTCGCCCTGCAATTTCCTACTTACAGAAATCCCTTCGTGATGTTCTGGTGCTGACAGGGTTCGCTAGTACGACATTTCAGTTCTCCAGTGACTTTTGCAGCTGTCATTTTCTTCGATATAAATCTATGCCATTTTCCTGTTTTCCGTAACAATCCTCTTCAGTGACCACCTGTCACAATCACTCAACATACACTTCTGTCGAGATGATGTTTGTCCACTTATCCTGTGTGCGGTATCTTCGATAATGTGCCCCTTGAAACCTCACACACTTTGGCTTTCTTGGTTACGGAAGCACAAACCATACACCTGCAATTTGTCTACGTTCGGCTTCAGTTAGCTCCGACATAAATCACTCACAACTACAAAGAACTCTATTCTCACCTGACTAACAAGTGCAACATACTGATGCGGTTTGCGGTCAGATACAACAGCGAAACCTGCCAGGTTGTGTAATATATGCATTTTCGTTCAAGCATGCGTTTCTCGTTGTGTTTCTGTACTTTTGTCCAACCCATGTATGTCAGTGAGTTCACTTCATTGTAGATTTCTGGAACGCAGCGGGGGTGCCTCCAGGGTTCGATTGTGGAAGTGATGTCATAGTTTGTTTTTCTCTCTCCCATCCCCCACCCCCCACCCCCCCTCACACACACACGCAATATATATGGGGTGAACCAACATTCCAGATGTTGTTGACTATTTTGGTTTAAAGGACCCCCTCCGGCGGCTCTTTACAGAGTAATAACGTAATTATGACTTATTTAGGTTCTTACCACAATCACTCTAGTTTCTGTAAAAATACAATCAGAGCAGTGAAGAAGCCTGTAATACACAATAACCGAAATGTGCAATACACAACACAGAGTAATGCAACAACCTTCAGACGAAACACTTACACTATTATCACAGAGTGTACAGTGGAGCGCGTAACCAATCCAAAACTTTTCCCTCAAAGGTATTGCAAGAAATGTCGATCATCATCCGGCAGAGTGCACAACGACGCATCACCAGCTGCGTTACACGCTCAAGAATTCCAGGAGTTTGGCGTATTACATCCGCTGCTGCGATGATCATAAGAACCATGTCAATTTTAGTATCGACCGGAGTCTCGTAAATAAGTGAATGGAACAAATTTGTTTCCAATCAAGACACAAAGCACATACCATCGACATTTGAAGTGTTGTGCACTATTTCATAGCAATACAGATACGAAACTAACTGAGGCAAAAAACCAAAGGAAATGTAATAACTGTAACGGGCCACTGGAGACCACGGGTGCGTTATACAAAAATAGTCAGAAGGTATCCTCGAAAAACAGCAACTTTTCTCGATGGCATTCTGATTCAAAAAAATGGTTCAAATGGCTCTGAGCACTATGAAACTTAACTTCTAAAGTCATCAGTCCCCTAGAACTTAGAACTACTTAAACCTAACTAACCTGAGGACATCACACACAGCCATGCCCGAGGCAGGATTCGAACCTGCGACCGTAGCAGTCGCGCGGTTCCAGACTGTGCGCCTAGAACCACTCGGCCACCCCGGCCGGCCCTGCCGCACAGCTGGAGAAGAATTCCTCCTTAGCGATATCATAATTATGCATTTTTTTTTCGTCAGTCTGATTCGGAACACGACGATTTCCTCTCCATTGCCAACCTTTTTATCTCAGAGCAGTGCTTACTCTTAATGTACTCGATTATCGAGTGGATATAGCCCATCCTAAATTCTACGGCTCACTATAGTACCCTGGAAGTTGTATCCTGATGTTTTAACACATGTCCTGTCTTTCTTCCCTATTTTTCAATCAGTATCTTCCACATACTCCATTCCTCGATGATTCTACGAATCCGTCCACGATTACTTCCACAAAATAGTGTGTTCCAAACGTATATTTTCAGATACTTCTTCGTCAATTTAAGGCAGATGATTGATACATGTAAGCTTCTCTTAGCGACAGTCCTTCTTTGCCGGTGCTAGTTTCCTTCTTGCATCCTCCTAGCCTCGCGCATCATTTTAATTTCAAGATAACATAATTCCCGCACTTCGTCTAAATTGTACTTCCTAGTTGTGTTCTCATTGGTGGTTTTCCTCATTATTCTCACATTTCTTTAGTTTCAAGTCGGTCAACTCGGTTTTTAGTTTCAACTTGGTACACAATACATTCATATTAAGTAACAGGATTTGTAATTCTTTCCGACTCTCAGTGGTGATAAAAATGCTATCAGCGAATCTTATTGATATCCTTTCAACCTGAATTTTAGCGCTACTCTTCACATCCGACATTGCGTCTTCTGTGTCCAGACTAAACAGCAGGGGACATATGTCTTACACTCTTTCGAATCTGAGCACTTCGCTTTTCTTCTTCCATTCTTAGTTTTACCTCTTGGTTGTTATGCGTTACCCACCTTTCCCTATAACGAATACCTGCTCTCTGAGGATTTCAAACAACTTGCACCACATTGTGTTCTCAATTGCTATTTCTAGATTGGAAAAATCCTATTAAAGTGAATTGTTTTTGTCTTGCTTTCATTATCAAGCGGAATGTCGAAATTGCCTCTCCGTTGCCTTTACCTACCCTTAAGCCACACTTATTGTCAACTATCAGACACTAAATTTTCGTCTCCATTTTCTCTGCATAACGTTATTCACATCAATTTGGATGAATGAGCTGTTAATCTGACTGTGCGATAGTTCTCGCATTTAACTGCCCTTGCTATCTTCGGGATTGTGTGGGTGATATTTTCCCGCCGGCCGAAGTGGCCGTGCGGTTAAAGGCGCTGCAGTCTGGAACCGCAAGACCGCTACGGTCGCAGGTTCGAATCCTGCCTCGGGCATGGATGTTTGTGATGTCCTTAGGTTAGTTAGGTTTAACTAGTTCTAAGTTCTAGGGGACTAATGACCTCAGCAGTTGAGTCCCATAGTGCTCAGAGCCATTTGAACCATTTGATATTTTCCCGAAAGTTTGATGGTATGTCTCTAGTCTCAGATTTTAGTCTCTAACTTCAGTAGTCATTTGGTTGTTATTTCTCCCAATGAGTTTAGACGTTGCGAAGGGCTTCCTTCAGAATTACCATCAGATGTCTTTAACAGTTATATAAATGAACAGGAAGTTCCTGAGGAATTTAAGTCAGCTTATATGAGATTGTAATAACTTTGCGGAATAAGTACAACGTCCTCTGCGGGTAACAGTGTAGACTTATCTTAAAAAGAAATAATTGAACGGGTAAAATATCTGGAAGTGCAATGTGGATTTAGCGCAACTAGATCATGCATAGATCAGTAGCCAGCAAAAAAAGCAATAGCATATTGGAGTGAGTGGGATGGGTCTACAGCCCTGGTGTATTAAACACTGTAATGCATCCTCATTGCAGCATTAGAACATTGTAGCGAAATGCAGGAAGATCTGCAGCGGATAGGCACTTGGTGCAGGGAGTGGCAACTGACCCTTAACATAGACAAATGTAATGTATTGCGAATACATAGAAAGAAGGATCCTTTATTGTATGATTATATGATAGCGGAACAAACACTGGTAGCAGTTACTTCTGTAAAATATCTGGGAGTATGCGTGCGGAACGATTTGAAGTGGAATGATCATATAAAATTAATTGTTGGTAAGGCGGGTACCAGGTTGAGATTCATTGGGAGAGTGCTTAGAAAATGTAGTCCATCAACAAAGGAGGTGGCTTACAAAACACTCGTTCGACCTATACTTGAGTATTGCTCATCAGTGTGGGATCCGTACCAGGTCGGGTTGACGGAAGAGATTGAGAAGATCCAAAGAAGAGCGGCGCGTTTCGTTACCGGGTTATTTGGTAACCGTGATAGCGTTACGGAGATGTTTAATAAACTCAAGTGGCAGGCTCTGCAAGAGAGGCGCTCTGCATCGCGGTGTAACTTGCTCGCCAGGTTTCGAGAGGGTGCGTTTCTGGATGAGGTATCGAATATATTGCTTCCCCCTACTTATACCTCCCGAGGAGATCACGAATGTAAAATTAGAGAGATTAGAGCGCGCACGGAGGCTTTCAGACAGTCGTTCTTCCCGCGAACCATACGCGACTGGAACAGGAAAGGGAGGTAATGACAGTGGCACGTAAAGTGCCCTCCGCCACACACCGTTGGGTGGCTTGCGGAGTATCAATGTAGATGTAGATGTAG
Organism: Schistocerca serialis cubense; assembly: GCF_023864345.2. NCBI lineage: Eukaryota > Metazoa > Arthropoda > Insecta > Orthoptera > Acrididae > Schistocerca > Schistocerca serialis. Next base: position 555,156,538 of record NC_064641.1, read on the forward strand.
ATGTAATTTCGGCTTACTGTTTCACTTGTTTTGTGTACTGCTTATTGGGACGGCAATTTCGAGTGTTCCTTATTTTCAGGCCAGAAACCACAGATGCAAACACGCACACAGGCATAATAATAACATATTAGAAGGACAACGTAGTTGATTACAAATTGGCAATTACAAACTAATGTTCACAGCTTGATTTTAGCTCTGTTCAAAATAAAGAGCACAGTTCCGCTGCATCTGTTTTATAGCATTCGAGAGCTACCTCTAGCGTCGAATTATGTGACTGCCGTATTTTAACAACTAGCATTTTAGCACCTTCTCCTCACCGTTTTGGTAAGAATATATTTCTTGTCTCCTACTGACAATCTCGCTTCATCAACCTTGCACTGTGACACCTTATACCACAAAGATTGCAAAAACCTGGTAGCAGTTATGTTAACTAATTAATTAGGGGACATGATGTTGGCCATGGAGATCAGAAATCGTCCGTGTTCAAAAGCAATTTATATGCCATTCCATTTGCGTGTCAGTTACACGAATACATATAAACTCTTATCAGTTGTAAGACCACTGAAGTAAAAAAGGAAAAAGTGAGCTGAAAATCTCTAAATATAGTCACCATCAATAGCTTTTGACATGCTGTGCTGTATATCGCTGTCTAAATATAATAGGACTTAAAGAAACCCACCAAAGTTCTTTTGTCACAGATTTTAAGACAGTCAAGTACTGACTGTAGATCACTTCCAAGAAAACATCATTTTCTTACCTATACAGGAAGTTATTGTTTGGAGATATGCTGCCACAATATTTAATACAGTAAATCATTTTAACGAATTACAATGCAAAGGTCCGTCTTTTCCAATAGCTTTATTACCGTTCTCGTTCTCACTATTAAGTGATATTTCGGTAGTGCCAATTGCTATGTTTCGCTAGAGAAATGAAATAGGCTTTTGTCACCTCAGTTGTACTTCACAACTTTATTTTTCAGTTCCTCTTAGACATCTAACTGTTGTGTCTCGCAAAGCATTCCTTAGGAACTGGAAGAGTGTGTCTTGTAAATATTTCTATGGAAGATCATCCTGAATGAATCCATTCTTATAACGAAGATATACTGTCAAAATTTAAATGTAGCAAAGCAAATTCACACTAGTATCTGAAGTATCAGCTTAGAATCGAATCCAGGATTTTGGTTTTAGGGTGGGGGGTGAGCTCACAGAAATTTTGTATCACAGTGCCGTCTCCAAATTCTCCAGAGTAAACGAAGGTGTTTTCTTAATCTTTTATAATACGAAATACAATAGCCAGAAAATTTTCGAGACTTTTAGGTCTGGAAGTTGTGTTGCAAAGAATCTTTTTTTCCCCCTCCCTTCTCCTGGATTCGCCTCTGACTCCAGTTTTCTTCATCTGCGCCTTATTGATTAGCTTTTTTAACTAAAAATTTCTTCTCACTACCATTTTACCTGCTGTTAAAACCTGCTGACGACTTATAAAGGTTCAAACGTTTGAAGTACATTCATTAAAACTAATTAAAATGGTTTTCCTAATTACTGCACTTTTAAGTCTAAGGTTTGGGTATGCTGCAACAACCAGGCTCATTAAACTGATTAAAGACGGTGGTTTGTACTAAATAAAATTGAGCTGCTGGTATGTCTGGCTACTCTCAAACTCTGCATTCAATAGTCTCTCGACCCTGCTTTTGAAAAAAAAGAATCTTGCTGTTGTCGCAGAGTTTCAGTCTACACAGCATCACCAATTCATCACTGCTAGGGCTCACAGCCTTTTTGTCTGTAGGGGTGACATTGTTTTCCGTCTGAATAGCACGTGAATTTTTAAGGATAAGACGCCGGAGATCAGTGTGGAACGGTCGATGGGTCTCGTGGTATGCAGATTCACATGTAATACAAGGGAGAGGTACTGTAAAACGTCTCTGGATTCATCTACCTGTATAAAGGATAGCGGATTTAACTCGTAACTACATGGAACCTGATAGTCACGTAAATTATATGTGACTCACACTGTTTCATGTTTTATTAGCAATATCCTTTGTAATTTCATCACAATCCAGAATATTAGTGTAATTAATGGAGATTTCCTAAAACTGAGCAAAGACGCATTTAAAATAACTTTCAAGAATCTGCCGATAATTTAAACCTAAGTGATACCGTCTATCGCTTCAGAGGTCTTGGTGTGCAGGTGCTGAAACAGAGAGAGAGAGAGAGAGAGAGAGAGAGAGAGAGAGAGAGAGAGAAGAGAGAGATAGAGAGAATGGGACTACACTTTATTTAGTTTATTACCTGACTAATCCTAAGAAATCTGTTCAGTCGCTCACAGACAATACTGTCACTGAAACTGAAGATGGCAGAAAACGGCATAATTTGAATTCAGTATCCGAAATTATTTGCCTGTGGAAGATCGTATTACGGAGCCTCCTTTTAATAGCAGCACGAACGTCTAAACAGTAGAGAGCACTACCACTACTAGGTAGTGACCTCAAAGCCGCATTTGGTCGTTTGTGTAATAACAGGTCCTATCAGACAAGAATCAGACCCTGATACGAACTCTATGCAAGTGGCCCACCAAAGCCAAAGTACGATTATGTGTGTATCCTGCATGACAACCACTACTGTCCCTATCACCCGCAAAGGATGCAAGCATTAGCAGTGGCGGTTTTCGTCTATGGGGAGGCTTATGCCGATGGTTTTTGAACCAGATTTTCACAATTAGGGGATTCCTATCATCAGTCCTCTTCACCGACGAAGCAGTCTTCAGCAGAACTGGCATCTTCAATTCGTATAATCATCATCTGTAGGCTACAGACAATTCTCGGGTAATGGTTGAGGCGTCTCATCAGCATCGGTTCAGCATCAGTGTGAGGGCAGGGATTCTTGGTGACCACATTCCTGGACCGGTTATTACGATGCCTTGACAGAGGAACGCATCTGGACTTCATGTGGAATACTCTGCCTGGCGTGCTTGAGAATGTGCTTTTAGTAATACGACAGGTTGTGTCGTTTCTGCATGATGGAGCACCACTTCACTTCCGCTTAGGAGTTCGCTGATACCTCAAAATCACCTTCCTCAGACTCGATTGGACGCGGAGACCCTCTAGCATGCCGTGCCAAATTACTGGACTTCAACCGCTGAGGGCATCTGAAAAGCGTTGTACACACTGAACCAGTTCCTGGCAGATCCTTCAACAGTGTGTTGACGACGCCTGTGACGCTATTGGGAAAGAGGCCGGAACGTGTGAAAGAGTGCGGTGGTCCATGATGGACGTGTGAACGCCTGCATTGCATCGCGTGAAGGCCACTTTGAACATCTGTTGTGACGTGGACGTGGTGCAAGTCTATACTCTATTACGGGACGACTTCTTGTCGTTGCACGCACAAAAATGGTTCAAATGGTTCTGACAAGGGAACCTCCCCATCGCACCCCCCTCAGATTTAGTTATAAGTTGGCGCAGTGGATAGGCCTTGAAAAACTGAACACAGATCAATCGAGAAAACAGGAAGAAGTTGTGTGGAACTATGAAAAAATAAGCAAAATATACAAACTGAGTAGTCCCTGTGCAAGATAGGCAACACCAAGGCTAATGTTAGCTCAGGAGCGCCGTGGTCCCGTGGTTAGCGTGAGCAGCTGCGGAACGAGAGGTCCTTGTTTCAAGTCCCCCTTGTAGCGAAAAGTTTACTTTCTTTATTTTCGCAAAGTTATGCTCTGTCTTTTGTGGACTGGCAAGACAGCCAGTCCACTAGGACGGGAAGCCGATAGGCAAGCGTTTAAGATCACGCAGGCTGGCGTGAGGTCTGGAACAGGACACGGAAATGAGACTAGTAAATAACGTACGTAGCTTCTGGAATACTTAACTTTAATCCACAATTGGTGAACATCGCTCTGACGGTACATGCATCACAAGATAAATAGCAATTGATAATGGCGCCTTGCTAGGTCGTAGCAAATGACGTAACTGAAGGCTATGCTAACTATCGTCTCGGCAAATGAGAGCGTAATTTGTCAGTGAACCATCGCTAGCAAAGTCGGCTGTACAACTGGGGCGAGTGCTAGGATGTCTCTCTAGACCTGCCGTGTGGTGGCGCTCGGTCTGCAATCACTGATAGTGGCGACACGCGGGTCCGACGTATACTAGCGGACCGCGGCCGATTTAAAGGCTACCACCTGGCAAGTGTGGTGTCTGGCGGTGACGCCACACTGTCCGTTCGTGCATTGACGTCTCTGTTCACTGTAATAAGTTTAGTGTCTGTGTTTTGCGACCGCACCGCAAAACCGTGCCATTAGTAGACGAAAGGACGTGCCTCTCCAATGGGAACCGAAAACATTTGATCGCAAGGTCATAGGTCAACCGTTTCCTCCACAGGAAAACACGTCTGATATATTCTATACGACACTGGTGACGGCATGTGCGTCACATGACAGGAATATGTTGTCCACCCACCTAACTTGTACACTTGGCGAATGGGTAAAAAGATTCTTCTACTCTGCCCGATTTAGGTTTTCTTGTGGATGTGATAATCACCCCCAAAAAAGTGATGAAAACATGAGTTTGTCACATAAACTGAAAATAAAAAATTAAAATTTTCACACGAGGGAAGATTTGAACCAAGGACCTCTCGTGCCGCAGCTGCTCACGCTAACCACGGGACCAGGGCTCTCCGGAGCTCATCTTATCCTCGTGTTGCATATGATTCGCATGGACTACTCAGTTTGTATATTTTGCTTATTTTTTCATAGTTCCACACAACTTCTTCCTGTTTTCTCGATTGATCTGTGTTCAGTTTTTCAAGGTCTATCCACTGTGCCAACTTATAACTAAATCTGAGGGGGGTGCGATGGGGAGGTTCCCTTGTGAGCACTATGGGACTTAAATTATGAGGTCATCAGTCCCCTAGAACTTAGAACTACTTAAACCTAACTAACCTAAGGACGTCACACACATCCATGCCTGAGGCAGGATTCGAACCTGCGACCGTAGCAGTCGCGCGGTTCCAGACTGTAGCGCCTAGAACCGCTCGGCCACCCCGGCCAGCTTGCACGCACACCGTCCGTTTGCGGACACATGTTCACAGAACCTTTTATCTTCGATTCCCAGTCAGGAATCCGTCCCTGTAGTTTTTCGGTTTAATTCATGTTCACCCTGTATATTGACTCCGCCACACACCATTAGGTGGCTTGCGGAGTATGATGTAGATAAACGTGCCTTAAAATTTTTGTGAATCACAACAAATTAAAAAAAATTGTATTTTAGTCTTATTTTGTCCCAGAATAGTGCATGATCACCAATATAAACTTTTCACTCATGATATCTAAGGTTCCTATGCTACACATATAACAGCAGGGCCCAGTACGGCTAGAAGTGTCACGTGACACGAATTCAATTAGTCACGAACTAGAGACGGTGGAAAGCGGATTGGAAATTTATGGCTGTTCGTTGGTTACAAAGAGTTGTACTCGAGAGGAAGAGAGTCCTACTTCGCCGCGGCGTCCTTTCGTCGCCGGGTCGCGCATTCAGTCCCAACCGCCGGCCTCGGCGTGGGCGGCCCGGCGGTGGCCGCGCCCACAGTTGCCGGCGGCTGCCCACGCTGCACCGGTGACGCCCATGCGTGTCGTTACCGAACTACGGCCCGGCTCCACACGTGGCTCGAGGTGCACCGCACTTCTTTGGGCGGCGCACATACCTCCGCTTTGTAAGGAGGCGGAAGGTCGGGGACACAATACGTTTTATAGCTGCCCTACAGTGAAACGGGGAGACTTCGCAGAAGCAGCATCGAACCCAATATGAATGTCACCGACACTGAACCCGGAGGAAGAAAAAATCCATTATGCAGATATAAGCTTTATCGTCAATACGATCAAAGGAGGCTCCTTTATAACTATTTCGTACATAGAGCACTGCATCCTGACGATATAGAGGGGGAGGGGGACTATTTTCGACACTACAAAAAAGTTTTTTCAAAGTTTAAACTGGTCAATTTTTGGAAAAAAGAGTTAACATTATAAACAAGAACTTTTACTACTTTACCTGTGAATACTTCTTTCTAAAGGAAACGTTTATCTGCGTCAGTTTCTTTTCTATTTTGCAGTTACGCATTTCGCACTATAAACTTCCGGAAGGGAATTACGTAGTTGCACACAGTGTTAGTGCGGCGCAAACACGCCTTTCGCGGCTGCAGGCTAAGTTTCGTCTTTTGAGGTAAAAGGATGGATCCTTCGTCAGGGCCACGACAGATTGTCTGTCCCATCCCTATATAGCACACTTATATTTTTTGTGTGTACTTATATTTCTTGAGTTACTGGGTGGTTATAATTATAGTGCAGCTACTCTCGGAGGTTCAGTGTGTGCTGTAATTGTAGTGTGACATCCAAACTTGGTAGATAACCTAATGCGTCAATGCGGAAACGATTTACGCCGGAAAAAAATTAATTCCAATTTTGGCCACCAGGTGCAAAACTGGTGCTGTACACTGTTTGTATGACGGTCATGCTAACGCTCGAGAACAGAGACTGTGCACGGTTAGTGGGACTGTTTTATGTGAACAGCAGCAGTTACAGTGCTACACTGAGAGACTATCGCTGGCTGAAAAGTGTGCAAAGAGGCCCGATGTCATTAAATGCTTTGAAGAAGATGTAGAGATTTGAAAACTTGGGTGAGCTTGGTGTGGCACCTGGACGAGGAAGGCGTCCTATTCCGATGGAAGTTATTGGCGAGGTTGCTTTTACTGTAACCGACGTGCTCCTGAGGTGCCACGAGATTTGTCCATCGAATCGTCTATTTTACACTGGTAACCGTCCAAGATACAGACGGTGGAACAACTGAAATCTCATGATCCGAGGCAACGTCCTGAATTTGCTCTTCTGTTTCTAGCACGGATCGAAGTTGATGAATTCACAAGCTCCTTTATTCTCGGTCCGTTCTTCTTTGAAGACAATACACTCGGAGGACCTGTCGCGTTAATAATAAAATCAACATCATGCGTTTCTCACTTGTTTGACCTTTTCCGCCCACGTCCACTTCCTCATCCTTCACATATGGAACAATTTCTCTACGTCTGTCTTGCATTCACCGCACAAGATTTGCATCGGGTGGCCAAAAATAGAGCTAATTATTTTCCAGCATAAATCGGTTCCACATCAACCATAGCAATATCTACAAAGTTTCGCTGCTAAGTGATAATTGCAATCCACACTGGTTCAAATGGCTCTGAGCACTATGGGACTTAACATCTGAGGTCATCAGTCCCCTAGAACTTAGAACTACTTAAACCTAACTAACCTATGGACATCACACACATCCATGCCCGAGGCAGGATTCGAACCTGCGACCGTAGCAGTCGCGCGGTTCCGGACTGAAGCGCCTAGAACCGCTCGGCCACCGCGGCCGGCAGTCCACACTGGTCCTGCAAGTTTATTATAACCGTCCGGTATTTATTTCAGTCGTGTTATGATAAATCAAAGATAATTGTAATATGATCTGTTAATGAGTAAATCATTACAATAAAAAATAGATGCAGCATTGTGCTATTTGTTGTATGCTCTTCACTGTACAGGAGATGTTATGCTGTTAGTTTAAGTTCCTTAAGTAACACGAAGAACATTGTGCTCGGTCTAAAAGAAAATGATGTAAACGTTTCGGTCTTCCTCTCCTGCTATTGAAAAAGCAACAATGATGGAAATAAAAGTTTAGGTTAATGATTTAAATTCAGAGTCAAAGAATATCAGTGATAAAAGGTACTGATGACGTTGCTACCCTCAGTGAAACAAAGGAGGAATTACAAGGCCTTTTGAGTGAAATGAACAATAATGAAACAGAATATGGACAGAGAGCAAACCGCAGATGGAAGTAATGAATAGCAGAAATGAGGTTAGTGAGAAATTTACCATCAATATTAGGGTCCATGAAGCAAACCAAATGAACCAATCCTCCTACCTTGGAAGCAAAGCAACACAACAGACGTGGAAAGTACATAAGAAAAACAGACTAGCGCAGACAAAGAGCATTCTTGCCCTAAAGAAGTGTGCTAATATCAAACATAAGGCTTAAATTTGGGGAATACATTTCTGAGAAAGTGTGTTTGTGGAACTGGATCACGGCTTCTGAGAACAGTGGTGAAGAAGAAAATCGAAGCGCTTGAAATGTGGTGCTGTAAAGGGATGTTCATAATTAGGAGACTGATATGAGGCAGTTCTCAGCAGAATCACTGGGGAAAAGATTACGCAGAAAAAAAGATAATAGATAGGCTGATATTAGGTCTACTTAGACATAATGACACTAGAAATATCTGTACGGTGTAAAAACAATGGTGGGTGGGGAAGGTGGGTTGGGGTGGGGGGGGGGGGGGACACAGAGAGTGCAATACATCCAATATATGATTAAGGACAAAGAGCACCAGCTCAGGTATAGTGAAGTGCCGTATGCATCGTCTATTTGGTTCTATGAGAAAAAAAAGAAGACTGCGCATCAGATTGTGTATTATCGAAAATATCCCACCTCTTATTAATGTACTGTACCAACGAATACTAACAAACAGAGTCAATTTTCCAAGATCTTAAATGTGCATATTGATGAAAAACTGGTAAAGCCACAAAGATGCCCTGCGAAAACATTTGGATTCAGCTATCTTTGTCGTAAGAATAATGGCGAATTTCCATACATCGAAATCAGGAAGACAACATTTTCATTCACAGATGCCCGATGGGATAACATCTTAGGGGAACTCTTCACTTAGCCAAAAAGTATTCACTTCACAACACAAAGAAATTAAGTATCGGTTTTACAACATTAACCACAGCCACAAATACAACACTAGAATATTGCGTGCAGTACCCTTGAGTGAGTGTAACTGGAGGTAATAATCACCCATATACACACAAGCCAGTACATTACGACACTTGCGTAATAGTATGTTGGTTCACGTCTGGATCACAATACAGCAGCAAGTCTGTGTGGCTTGTTTTCTACAAGTCCTTGGTAGGTTTCTGGAGGTGAGTGGCGCCAAATGACTAAGCGCACGTCACGCATTTTAAATTACATGCAGGTGGCTGGTGGGTGCAGAGCTGGAAACCGATAACGTCACGGATGTGTTCCATCGGCTTCGTAATAGACTAATTTGGTGGCCAAGACATGAACTTGAGTTCACTATCATGCTTCTCAAACCACTGTAGCGCGACTGTAGCCTTGTGATACAGGCCGTTATCCAGCTGGAAGATGCCATCGCCATAGGGGACGACATCAAGCATCAAGTGTCCGCAATAATGCTCACGTAGTGTACAGCTGTCATGGTGGCTTTGATTACTACCACAGGTCCTATGGAAGCCTAGGTGATCGCCTATAGCATAATATGCCCGTATCAGCTCTCGTTCGTGGCACGATGCATGTTTCGAAGCAGCTTTCGCCTATTTTATGGCATAGCTGGATACTCCCGGCGACCTGGTGTTACGAGAAACTTGATTTGTCTGACCAGGCGACGTTTTCATCGACCCACAATCCAGTCTCGATGACATCTCTCCCAATGCAATCGTAATGGGAGATATCGCTGGGTCAGCCTGGATACAAGTAAAGATCGTTTGCTGCGGAGCACAATGTTCAACAATGTGTGCTGGAAATATGCTCCGAAACGTGCCTTCACCAACAATTTGTTGTCAGATCTGCCACATATCGCACTTTACAGAGCGGGCAAGCCTCAGTGAGGCGTGGACGTCCAACACCTTGTCACCTACTTGCGACTTCAGTGTCCATCAATCAATTTTCGTAGATGCTCATGTACAGACAGCTGGTGATGAAATTGCCGGCCGAGAGGTTCTAGGCGCTTCAGTCCGGAACCGCGCGACTGCTACGGTCGCAGGCTCGAATCCTGTCTCGGGCATGGATGTGTGTGATGTCTTTAGGTTAGTTAGGTTTAAGTAATTTTAAGTTCTAGGGGACCGACGACCTCAGATTTTAAGTCCCATAGTGCTCAGAGCCATTTGAACCATTTTTTTGGTGATGACATTAAATAAAATGAACATTTTTATTTGCTGAAATATTTTTGACTACACGCAAATACTTTGATAGAGGCGTGCATAAAGGAAAAAAAGGGTCTACAATTAATTTAAGAATAATATCGATAAGATCGGCATAGAAATTTTATAGTAATGTAGGTCAGAAATCAAACCCACATATAATTAGAGACATTTACTTTACTTGGATTAACGTCGGAAATACAGTTCGAAACAAAAAAAAAAAAAAAAAAAAAAAAAAAAACGAAAAACAAAGAATAAACATCAGACCATAGAAATTAGCTACTCGCCCAAAGAACAAACAATTTACTTCACTGGTCGGTCTGTTGTTCCCACAATAATGAATAAACTCTTTGTTCTGTGTAATTAGAATGATAATATTTTATTTGTTAATCGTTGTACAAGGACAAAGAATTCATTAATATGTTTCTCTTATTCGGGAATGCACTCAACGGTCAGCCGTTGAATATTGTAAGTCTGTAATAATTTCATAATTTGTAAAACACATTATAGCAAGAGTTATTGCTGTTTCATTTAAGTAGACAGTTCTTTCCCATGCAAGAAGTAGTAACTTTTTTAATTTTCAAGGACTGTAGCAGCGCAGAAAGATTGCGTGAATAAAAGTTATTGTTCGGCGCCATTACCGGCCGTAACATATTTTTTAGTATTTTCACAGCTTTTCTCAGGCGTTAGTGCCTCACCATACGCTCCCGAAGAAATGGCTGTGCGCCGTTATTTCGAACAAAAGTTATTTTAATCCAAGAATCAGAGCAGATTTCAGTGTATTGTCCCCCGTGTATATTGTCCCCCGTTTTTAGCTGGAATCCTATCCTTTCCTGTACCATATATTTCACTTTTGTATTGTGTTGTATTGTATGAAACTGGGGACCTAGAAACGACGAAGAAGCTTCGTCCCCGTCGTAGCCCGCAGTGGCACATAACCACACAACAGGCTGCAGCAGTCCACTCACCCCACTGCCGCCCCACACCGAACCCAGGGTACTTTGCGGTTCGGCCCCCAGTGGACCCCCCGGGAACGTCTCACACCAGAGGAGGGTAACCCCAATGTTTGCGTGATAGAGTAACTATGGTGTACGCGTACGTGGAGAAAGTGTTTGCGCAGGCGGAATAACGGGGACCAGCCCGTATTCCCCGAGGCAGATGGAAAACCGCCTTAAAAACCATGCACAGACTGGCCGGCACACCAGACCTAGACACTAATCCGCCGGGCGGATTCGTGTCGGGGACCGGCACGCATTCCCGCCTGGAAAGCAGTGCGTTAGACCGCACGGCTAACCGGGCGGGCTTATTTCACCACAGTAATTTTCAGTATAATTTTACCCCCTTTAGGATAGATGCCACAAAAACCAGTACATTTAGGCGCTAATACACTCACAACAGAACCACGCGAACTGTCCTTTCTGAGATGCTCGTTCCTGGGCGCCGTCCAAAACAATCTACCCTTTCCAGAATAAGATTTTCACTCTGCAGCGGAGTGTACTGGCAGAAGTAAAGCTGTAAGTCGTGCTTGGGTAGCTCTGTTGGTAGAGCACTTGCCCGCGAAAGGCAAAGGTCCCGAGTTCGAGTCTCGGCCCGGCACACAGTGTTAATCTGCCAGGAAGTTTCAATCTACCCTTTGTCAGAGTCCCTTGTATCAGTGAATTTCCCCTGCGAAGCCAGCATCTTCGCTAGAATGATTCCAAATTCGTCTCTGCTCCACTTATACCAGTAACCCCATTGCCGATTCTTTAAAGGATCAAACTTCCGCGTATAGAACAGCTTCAGTCGTCTGATGCTTTAAAAATGAGGTAACTTTAAATATTTGACGTAAATGTTCATATAAAGTCTGAAATTATGTTTAAAGTTTGGTGGATGTCCGTAAGGGCTCTCGTGGAATCTTTTTGTTCGCTCCTTACAAATTTCATATTATTGTTTTAAACCTTTAACGTAAGATTATACCTCTTAATGTGTAGATTGACAGCGTTTTAAATGTTTAAATTCGGCCACTAACTATATGAAATATTGAAAAACCATATTTCTGTTGCCCTGAAAGGCTCTGGATAGGCAACCCGCTACTGAGACCTAGCACTGAGGTACCCGTTTAGCAATAGGGATACTTTTCTTTCCGTGTCACATGCTCACAACGCCACCAGGTGACAAACTCGCGGTGGGGCAGTGATCACGGTTTGGCTCATCAGTATAAGTATGTTCTGCAAACTGTTATTCAAGAGACATATTCCGCAGAACTTTATCGTGTTATTATCCTGTGGAACAAGAAACCAATATTATACTTGAAATGAACGTTTGTTCGCTTGTTGCAGGTTGGCAACGTTTACGTAATAAAAACAAACGTAGTGTCGTACTCCAAAATGAACGAAAATACGTATTCGTTCGACTTGGTCATTTGTTTGATACATCAGTTCATGGTTTGTGTTGTATGAAAGGAGGGCAACGATGGCCACTTGACACAAAACTACGAGTATTTTCGCGTGAAGGGAAAAATTTTAATTTTTTGGGGGACTACGTCGAACTAGTGAAAATATATAAATATACAAATTCTTTTCAGTGTTTAAATCTTTCATGCACTCCATTCGTTGCTAATATTCCCGTTTTCTTTTTGTGCTGTCTTCAAACTTCACTCGAGACAGACTCATTTCTTTTATGAGACTAACGTAACCCAGAAAGACTGTCTTATATCTTCTTAGAGGGCGAAGCTTCTTCAATATAGCATTCAACATTTTCTGTATCAGAACAATATTGGCAATTCAAATACATTTTAGATCTCGTATATCGACATAACTATCATCAAGGAGTGTGACTGCATGAAATTTAAAATGTTTATTTGACACCTCAGACGGTCGTCAAACCACAGTCACAAAATAATGACTGTGCCTCGACGACCGTTTGTGTTGTCAAATGAACATTTTACATTTTCGATCATTCTAGAAGAACGTTTCCTGTATTAGATCGTTCGAGAACATCCAAAAACGTATTGAATATCCCAGAAAATGAGCCAGACCATTCCTGACATCTCTACAACATTCGAGAACATTCTTAAAATTACATAAAATTTGTGAATAGCCTACCATGATTCAAATGATTTCTGCTGTGGAAAGTACAATTTGCATCCGTTAAAACCTGCTGGTGTGAATGAGATGGTCATGACTTCAATTACTCCTGTCCACGATAAATTTTTAGTAATTGCCGTAAGCTACTGAACAATAAAATACTAACAAACTTTTTGATCGCTCCTTATAACTTTCATATTATTGTGTTAAACCTTTAAAGTAAGATTATACTTCTTAATGAGTAGATTGATAGCATTTTAAATGTTTAAAATAAAAAGGAATTTGCTGTTGAAAAACTTATTTATGTGAGAGAATTGGTCGAAATGTTATAGTTCCACTTATTTACATATAATTGCATGCATGAAATGTTATGAAGTTTGCTTGTGTGGCCATCCTCCGCAGCAGGCATATAAATACTTGTTTTGCAAATCAAACTGCCTTTTCCTGCTGCTAAAGGCAGTTTGATTTGCAAAACAAGTATGAAATGTTATAGTTACACTTATTAACGTTTAATTGCAATCTTGATATCAAGAAGACTATTTCACAATGGGGAATTGTCTAGCAGCAACGATCTTAAAGCATTTTAAACTATCTTGAAAAGAAAGTCTGAAGAGAGAATCAACTTTTTTTTTTTTTGGTCATCAGTCTACTGACTGGTTTGATGCGGCCCGCCACGAATTCCTTTCCTGTGCCAACCTCTTCATCTCAGAGTAGCACTTGCAACCTACGTCCTCAATTATTTGCTTGACGTATTCCAATCTCTGTCTTCCTCTACAGTTTTTGCCCTCTACAGCTCCCTCTAGTACCATGGAAGTGATTCCCTCATGTCTTAGCAGATGTCCTATCATCCTGTCCCTTCTCCTTATCAGTGTTTTGCGCATATTCCTTTCCTCTCCGATTCTGCGTAGAACCTCCTCATTCCTTACCTTATCAGTCCACCTAATTTTCAACATTCGTCTATAGCACCACATCTCAAATGCTTCGATTCTCTTCTGTTCCGGTTTTCCCACAGTCCATGTTTCACTACCATGCAATGCTGTACTCCAGACGTACATCCTCAGAAATTTCTTCCTCAAATGAAAGCCGGTATTTGATATTAGTAGACTTCTCTTGGCCAGAAATGCCTTTTTTGCCATAGCGAGTCTGCTTTTGATGTCCTCCTTGCTCCGTCCGTCATTGGTTATTTTACTGCCTAGGTAGCAGAATTCCTTAACTTCATTGACTTTGTGACCATCAATCCTGATGTTAAGTTTCTCGCTGTTCTCATTTCTACTACTTCTCATTACCTTCGTCTTTCTCCGATTTTAGAAGATATAACTATTTGTTACTGCCATATGTCGACTACATTATGCTACATTAAGGCGTCGCAGCACTTATTGAACAAATAGCGGTTGGGTGGAATGGAATGCATTCAGAAATATAATTTACAGTGAAACTAAGTGGAATATAAGTGCAGTAATAGTTATTCTCGAATTAGTGCCACATTATAAGTCACTCGCTTTGGTTGTTAAACAACAAATGTCACTTCTGCCCACGAGGGAAACGGATACAGCCATTTAAATCATTGTGTTCATAGGTAATATACGTACTATTTCTATGTTGTTATAGGAGCATTGGAAGCTCCAAGTTGTAACAAAGAAGTCAAGTACGAAGAATGTGCCACAGCAGCAAACGCCTCTGCAGAGAGTTGAAATTTGAGAAAAGCAGAAAGGAATTCTTTATTCCATTTTTGGAATAATTAAAAATAGAACTCTGCCAGACGGTGCATAAGCATAAGGAAACAGAAGCAAGCGACCACATATACTTTCGTAACAACATAACTGATCAGCCAGAACATTATGACCACCGACATACCATTCATATAATCCCGTCCAAGCGATAGCAGCATCAACTGGCGAGGAATGACAGCTAGTCAAACACACGCACATTTCATTTAGTATCAGTGTGTGTGTTGTCCGTGTGTGTAATGGTAAACGCACGCGATCTGTCTGAGTTTGACTGAGGACAGATTGAGATGGCCTGCAGGCCAGACCCGAGCATTTCGGAAACTGTAAGACGTGGCAAAACCAAGGTGAAAGCACGTCCAGACGTGGGGTTGGGCGGCCACCCCTCTTTACCTCGTGGGCTGGGCGGATTGATAAAAGAGCACAGGCGGCAAACTGTGGCGGAAATAATATCAGACTGTAATGCTGGACAGAGTACAGGTATGTCTGAACACACAGTGCTCCGACTGCTCCGAACGATGATCCTCTGCAGACGACGATCCGTGTATGTGCAAATGCTGACATTACGACATCGGCAAAGACGATTGAAATGGGCACGTGACCATCAGTACTGGACGTTGGCGCAAGAGTAGAGCGTTGCATGGTCTAATGAATCCAGACATCTTGTTCATCATGCCGATGGGACGGCGCGAGGCCGTCGTCTTCTAGGGAAACAGCTCCTTGACACCTGTACTGCGGGACGGAGACAAGTTGGCGGTCGCTCCATTATGCTTTGGGGAACATTCACGTGGGCATCCGTAGGTCCAGTCAAACTCGTGCAAGGCACCGTAACGGCCAGTGAGTGTCATACACTGGTTCCAGACCATGTACGCCCCTTTATGACGATCATGTTTACCGACGGCGTGGCGCTTTTCAGTAAGATGATAACGTGTCATGCCACAAGGCAGGCAGTGTGGTAGAGTGGTTCGAGGAACTCAGTGACGAGTTCTAGTTGATGTGCTGCCGCCCCCCCCTCCCCCCCCCCCCCCAACTCGCCAGATCTGAACCAGATCGAACACATCTGTGGTGTGATTGAGCACAGCGTCACAGCTCGTCGCTTCCTCCCCTGAATTTACGGCAATTATGTGACTTTTATGAGTAGATGTGGTGCGAGCTCCCTCCAGCGACACACCAAGGCCTCGGTGCTTCCACTCCACGACGCCACGCCACTGTTATCTGTGCCAAAGGTGATCATAATGTTCTGGCTGATCAGTGTATATATCGCACCTCAGCAAGAAAAGCGACACAGGTCTAAAAACAGCAATTTTTAGTGCTCACTAAAAAATACGTGTGAAGTACCCTCACGTCCACGAAAAATATAATGAAATTTATTGCTAACAATACTTACCTGGAACTTAAAAGAAGTTTTAAACATTTAATTCTCTAAGTCGAGTTTTCTCAAGTACTCCATTTTTGGATTGTGTCCTGGGTTTGCCTAGGTGCTGTATGACAAATTAGGTTTACCTTAGCTAGAAGGCGGCATTTTACGACTGAAGATAGCTTGCATTGAAATTGTTGATACACTCCTGGAAATGGAAAAAAGAACACATTGACACCGGTGTGTCAGACCCACCATACTTGCTCCGGACACTGCGAGAGGGCTGTACAAGCAATGATCACACGCACGGCACAGCGGACACACCAAGAACCGCGGTGTTGGCCGTCGAATGGCGCTAGCTGCGCAGCATTTGTGCACCGCCGCCGTCAGTGTCAGCCAGTTTGCCGTGGCATACGGAGCTCCATCGCAGTCTTTAACACTGGTAGCATGCCGCGACAGCGTGGACGTGAACCGTATGTGCAGTTGACGGACTTTGAGCGAGGGCCTATAGTGGGCATGCGGGAGGCCGGGGGAAATGTACCGCCGAATTGCTCAACACGTGGGGCGTGAGGTCTCCACAGTACATCGATGTTGTCGCCAGTGGTCGGCGGAAGGTGCACGTGCCCGTCGACCAGGGACCGGACCACAGCGACGCACGGATGCACGGCAAGACCGTAGGATACTACGCAGTGCCGTAGGGGATCGCACCGCCACTTCCCAGCAAATTAGGGACACTGTTGCTCCTGGGGTATCGGCGAGGACCATTCGCAACCGTCTCCATGAAGCTGGGCTACGGTCCCGCACACCGTTAGGCCGTCTTCCGCTCACGCCCCAACATCGTGCAGCCCGCCTCCAGTGGTGTCGCGACAGGCGTGAATGGAGGGACGAATGGAGACGTGTCGTCTTCAGCGATGAGAGTCGCTTCTGCCTTGGTGCCAATGATGGTCGTATGCGTGTTTGACGCCGTGCAGGTGAGCGCCACAATCAGGACTGCATACGACCGAGGCACACAGGGCCAACACCCGGCATCATGGTGTGGGGAGCGATCTCCTACACTGGCCGTACACCACTGGTGATCGTCGAGGGGACACTGAATAGTGCACGGTACATCCAAACCATCATCGAACCCATCGTTCTACCATTCCTAGACCGGCAAGGGAACTTGCTGTTCCAACAGGACAATGCACGTCCGCATGTATCCCGTGCCACCCAACGTGCTCTAGAAGGTGTAAGTCAACTACCCTGGCCAGCAAGATCTCCCGATCTGTCCCCCATTGAGCATGTTTGGGACTGGATGAAGCGTCGTCTCACGCGGTCTGCACGTCCAGCACGAACGCTGGTCCAACTGAGGCGCCAGGTGGAAATGGCATGGCAAGCCGTTCCACAGGACTACATCCAGCATCTCTACGATGGTCTCCATGGGAGAATAGCAGCCTGCATTGCTGCGAAAGGTGGATATACACTGTACTAGTGCCGACATTGTGCATGCTCTGTTGCCTGTGTCTATGTGCCTGTGGTTCTGTCAGTGTGATCATGTGATGTATCTGACCCCATGAATGTGTCAATAAAGTTTCCCCTTCCTGGGACAATGAATTCACGGTGTTCTTATTTCAATTTCCAGGA